>NC_083364.1:8360000-9571250 GCF_030254825.1 Meriones unguiculatus | reverse complement strand
TTTCCAGGACTTTGAATATGTCATTTCATGCTTTCTTGGTTTGTAAAGTTGCTACTGAGCAGTGTGAGTTAATCCCTTATATGACATGACACTTGTTTTCCTAAGATACGGAAGGTTCTGACCCCACCCCTTTTCTCAATACCTTTTCTTCTGTTGTGCTAATACTACGAAAGTCTATGTCTGTTGAGATCATGAATTAGCTTTCTAATTTCATTAGGTTGTGTGCCTGTGTTCCTTATGTCTTCCTGTTTCCTTGAAGTCAGTACTTTGAGTTCTTTTTCACGCAGTTTGTCAGGATTCCTGTTTTGAAGTCTGTTACTAGAGAGCTGTTGTAGGCACAAATCCCTGCATCCTTTTCATGTGGTAACTCTAAATTGATATTTTCCTGTGTGGTGGCCATAGTGGATTTTGGTGATGCTGTGTAATGTGTTTTGACTAATATTCGTGATGTTTCAGTAAACTGAGTGATTTCAAAGCTATATTTTGATGGAATTTACCTGGAAGATGGGAGAGATTTTGTAGTGTACATCAATTACAGCATCTGTTATAAACCCTCTCAGATATTTTATTCCTGCTTAATATTGATCTTCAACAGGGATATCTAGCGTGTTATATTGTATTTCTCCCTACTTCCAAGGGGAAATTTTCTGAATCCTCCCACATGATAAGATTTTTTTCAATTGAGATCAGTGTTCTGAGTAGAAGTTCACAAAAAAAATACCTCAGGAGATTTCGCTTAGAGTCAACTGGCCTTTTATACCCATGTGAAATAAAAAGCAGCTTTCCTGGTATTGAGTATTTTTTCCATTCATTCCTGTAATTATAGTGGAGCCCACAGTTTCAGCAGTTGTTTAGGTTGACATCATAAATAGAGAGTCTGTGTACTCCCTGCCTGTCATCTCTTATGCAGTGGATTGCATGCTAGTGATTGGAAATCAGCATATGCTCAATTGGTACAGGTGCTGATGAAAAATACATGCCACATTAATGTGAAAAACACTAGTACCCATGCTCTGTGGAGATTACCTGCTTTTTTTTTTGTTGAAAAGACACATTTTCATGATCATCATGCAGTTATGAAAAAATAGTGATTCGGAATGTCAGTGGACATACTTTAGAATAGGGATACTCTGTCACATGGCCTGATATTTAGGATATTGATTAGTCGCCTTAACTTTAAGGTAATATATATTAATTTAGAAATATGCTAGATTACACGCTCCTTCATGATAGAAATACTATGTCATATATTTTGGTTTACATTGCAGTTTTATATCGGATTTTTTTTCTATAACAGGCACACAGACATTTATGGTATTAAATTTCATTTCTAAAAAGCTCTGACTATGTCTGTCAAAAGTAGTGCTCTCCAAAGGGATTCTATGACAATTTTATCAGCACCTGCCATTTTATAAGTGTACGGTGTTCAAATTATGTGGCCTGCATCCATCCTTGGCCAGTTTTATGTGCTGTGGTTGGTATTAATTTCCCTATGTCTCAGGAGACACTAAGGACAAGGAAAATTAAATGCTGTGTGAGTTAACATGTGTCATACTTTACAGACTTTGTGAGAACTAACTAGGATAAACTGTACATCAGATTTCCTGGTGCATGATGAGCCATCACTAATTTAGCTGTTATTATTAGGACCATGAAGCTAAAACACTGTAGAGGTTGGATTATGTCGCTGATCTGTAGCTCTCCAGAGCACACACTCTTCATCACTCCCTCCCAACTCCCATGACCAAAGTATAGTGCAGCAAGTCATTATCCTTCCTCTTCTATGGTCCTCGAGGCAAAGGGTGACACTGTGATGTCACCCTTTACATGGTTTACTACTGTACAGAATAACGTGTGCCATGTACACAGATAATAAGTTCTGTCAACTGGTGTGGCAGAGATATTCTTTTTCTCTGTGTGAGCGATGTAAAGGATGGTTGATTCTGAGAAGGACTCAGGAATACTTTACATTTTCCACTAGAAGAGGAATTTTTTTCCTCAGTAAAAGGCTGCCTGTGTCTTGATGTTAAATTTTGTTTCCCTGGTCCCTTGTGAAAAGGGATTTGATGAGGACAGAGTATCCCGGCAGGGCTGCTTCTTCCCATTAGCTTTGCCAGGAAGTTTCAGTATCAGCCTGAAGACAGGTCTGGTGGGTTATGTCTGCAGAGTCTTCCAAGTTAAGATTTTTCACTGGACGGGTAATACATAACATTTTTTTGTGTTTTAGATTGGAGAGGATTTTTAAGACGTTTGTGGAGTTTCCTATCCTGGCTCCTCGGACATTACCTTGTGACTATACGTATTTTCACACTGGCTACTTGGTTTCCAAACCTGACTGATGACCAGAATTAGAACTACAATTTATGTAAAAGGGTTTCATCAATAAATCACATCAATAATTTGGTTTAATAAATGGTAGGTAAATCTTACCTTCAGTTACTTTTATTACATCTTTAATTCTAACTGATTTGAAAAGTATCTTAAAACTGAACATGATGTAAATTATAATCCAACTTGCAAAATTAATGGTACAGATGTCGTTAAATATGTTGTCTGGTCTGAATATTGTTATCTTGTTTTTAAATTTGGGCTACTGTTGTCATGCATGTAGTGTTTTTAGGATGAAGATTTAAAATTCTGTGTCTTTTTGACTAAGGTGTAAAATCAGGGATTGAGATGACAGTAGAATCCTTTTTCTTATATCACTTTTAATTCAATTGCAAATAGTTTATATACATAATATTAATATATATAGCCTAGTTCACTCATTATTTCTGAATAAGCTTGTGCAAATTGTTAATTTTGATACCAATATAAAATACATTTAAATTTTTAAAAAATATTTTCTATTGAAAATTTTTTTGTACAATACATTCTGATTATGGTTTTTCTCATCTTCTCCCTTCTGGATCCTCCCCACCTACCCACCCTTTCAACTCCATACCTCCTTTCTCTACCTTTTTAGAAAACAAACAGAGGAAAAACAGAATAAAACAAGACAACAAAAAGAAAAGATAAAGCATGAGAAATATATATACATGTGTGCACACACACACACACACACAAGAGGAGTGAGATTTAAAAAAAAGAAGATGCTCAAACAAAGCCATATAAGAGAAAGAAAATCTCCATAAAATATCACTGGGTTAGCTTTCTGCTGGCCATCTGGTGCTGGCGTAGGGCCTGCCCTTACGTGAGACTTAGTGAGCCTTCGCTGGAGAAAACTAATTTTTCCTTCGTGAGCAGTTGTCAGTTGGAGACAGCTTCTTGATCATAGGTGGGAGCTCACATCCACTTCCCTGACAGTAGTCTTTTGATTTGATATGTGTTCATATAATCCAATGAGATAATATACATTTAAAATATTATCTTAAAATAATATTAGTTAATTTCTTTCACATTAGTTGACCAAGGTATCAATGACTCATCAGGTACTAAGTATTAACAAATATCTATGTCCCAAACAGTATTTATGGGAAGTTGGGCTTAGATCACCAGTTTCCACTCTATATTGCATATATTGTTGAGAAGGTTTTTTTTTTTTTTAAGATACAACCTTTTGCCACTTTATTGATTATAGAATAGATATGATGGAATATTAGCTTCTGTGTGTTGCTCTATTTGAAGGTGACCTTACATTGCTTAAATATAATAGTACACACACACTGATTTTTTTGTCATTCCTGCCTGTAGATTATCACAATTTAAAGACTGAGTAGCAGCGTAAACAAAGTAGGTTATTAAGTGGAACAACCTGACTTCAACACATTCTACTGGAAAGCAATTTTGTATGATTGCCATTCATTAAGCGATCCTATGCAGCTCACGATGAAGTTCATTACTGACACTGTGGTACTGGACTGGTAATAAGAGTGATTTTTGTAATAGAGCAAGTTCAGCAGAGCTGCCGTGCTGTGTGATGGCGACCTGTGTGGTGTTAAATATCTGGGTGTAGTGTTTGCGTGAAGAATTAGATACTGGAATTTTAGACTTACCATTACCTTAAATCTCAAATGGTACCCATTACCAGCAGGAAGCCTTTTTTCTCTTTTGCTGTTGTGTGTTTATTAGCACACTTGGTTTTGAAATGTGTTAACCAGGAAAACTGTGTTCTACTTGGTCTTAAATTGGTTCAGACCTCTTGTATTCTGTGATTAGAGACTTGTAGGTGGGAATGGCAGGCACTGATCTCCATTGTGCTGCCCTTTGGCAGGTATTCCAAATTTATAAAGC
Organism: Meriones unguiculatus; assembly: GCF_030254825.1. Taxonomy (NCBI): domain Eukaryota; kingdom Metazoa; phylum Chordata; class Mammalia; order Rodentia; family Muridae; genus Meriones; species Meriones unguiculatus. Next base: position 9,567,017 of record NC_083364.1, on the reverse strand, counting down.
CTGAATTTATTTCCATAGAACTCTACCCCACTTATCATCTGGTAATAGACTCATTCTTAAGCAAGAGTACCCTGCTGTATTTACTAATCTTTTCTCAAATATAAACTACAAATGCTCAATAATGGGGTAAATTCAGCTGACAGCATTTTCAGATAATCTGAATGCTCCCCTTGTGACCCTTTGTGCTTTCAAATGTGGGACCATGGAGGCCTCTTGAGCAAGGGATTAATTTTCAGCATTAATCATGAGGGTGTGTGAATGTGCCCTAAGTCTCTAAAATCTTTTGTCAGCTGCACAGATTTCAGGACACTATTTGTCCACAGCACGAGAGCACTTACTTTATTGTCTGAAAATTACATTTCCCTCCATTATTTAGGTTTAAGTGACTTTTATTTTTTTTTAACCTTGCTAATATTTGGTTAAGGAGAATATTTTTCTCTTTCGGTTACATTTTATTGTGAACTATGTAGACATTTTAGTACATAAAATCTGCCGACTGTTTGTTGTTGTAAGAACAAATTTTAGGTGCTATGTTCTAGACTGTATTATTATTCATTTTAACCCCAAACATTTGATCTATTAGGGTGCTTCCAGGAATAAAACAAAGGAGTGTGAGCTGAGGTAGATTGGATTCAAAAATCGCGTGAGAAAATTCAGCAAGACAGTAAGCAATGGAAGTTTGAAGGAACTTAGAGAAATAAGATGTGTCTCTTTCTAACCTCAGGTACTTTTCTGCCCTCACAAAATGTCTACAGAACTCATAGTCAGTCTCTCTTTCTCTCTCTCTTGGAATGCTGAAATGTGAGAAAGATGATGTATTTACCTAAGGGAAGATAAAAGTGACAAAAATAAATTTTATTACATACAGAAGGTCTGCTTGCTCTGTTTACCTCAAGGGAAATACGAACTTATCAAACATTTAATATTTTGACAGTCAGATGTTTAACATCTATTGATTATTCTGCAGTGGCTTATATTGCCTGGGTTGGAGGACTTATTATCTAAGTCACTTTCATTAATGTTGCTTAGGTATGCGTTTTCAGCCTTAGAAGTTCGAGAATTCTATAGATTCTAGCCAAATATGCTCAGTGAGATGATTTCAGAATATTTGAAAAATCACATGCCAATTATTATCATTTTTCTTCAGGTGAAGTTCCTGGGGTCTGCTGGGGTGACTATGATTTCTATGTCCTCGTGTGCTGAAGTGATTTACAAATGAGGCAATGGGTTCTAGCTCCGCTTACACACGAAACAAATGGGTTCAGCTTCTTGGAGATGCTGGTGTCCTAACTCTTGCCTGCTTTACCCAAGCACTAGAGCTCACTGGCTGTCTTCTATTACAGCGTCACAAACCTATCCCCTGGACCGTTCTCAAGAACGTAGTAATTAATGGTGCTTTTTATGAACATTTTGAATACTTGAAAGATTAATGGTGGAGAGATGTAAAAATAAACGGTGGATGGCATTTTCTTAGCTACAGTTACTGGATAACAAAATGAAAACTAACCGGTTTCCTCGCGTTGATGGCACAAGAAGAGGTATTTGGGAGCAGCCGTAGAGGACTTCGAGGTGTTTAAACACTGCTTGGTTGCCCCCGCATTCCTGAAGCTAGAAAGTTAACACTGATGAGTTTATTCCGTGTGGTTGGAGACATGCCTGTGGTGAGGAAACCTGTGGACCAGGGGGCTACCTGACCACAGCTGTGATGGAGCTGTGCCGAGTCTTTGAATTCGTATGTCACAGACATTCCCATTGGTTTACACTTGAAAAGCCAAGGGACAGTTCTTTCGGAACTTGGTAGGAGTGGTAAGTGAGTGGGATAACAAAGTATTTTCCCAGTGGTGTAACCAGGTTTGTTTTCTATTTTCACTGACTTTTTTTTTTGAGTATGTTCCTGGTGGTAGTATTATTTTTCCAAACCTGAAGGTTTCTCTGACACATTATACCTTCTCTCAGTTCTAACGGAGCTGGGACCATGTACATCTTTGAATTCTCCACATTTATGAGTTTCTGGCACATGAAAGATACTGGCGAAATTCGTATTAAATAAGTAAATTAAGAAGAATATATGAGGACGCCATATTTTCCCGATATGCTGCTCCCTCTAGTTTATGAGTATAAGGAGACACGATGACTTTATGAATGAAGAAAGTTGCATTCTCTTTTTGGCTTTCAATTCATTTAAGTGATTTATAAAAATTAATCAAATAATTTATTTATTTATTTATTTATTTTTTTATTACACACTCTTTTACAAATTTATTTACAGAATTCCTCGATATTATTTTTAAAGTTCAAGACATTATAAGATCAAGTTTCTAGGAGAAACTGCAAAGCTAAATTTTGAACAAACAGTATTTTCCATCTGCAGCATGTATTTATTATTCAAATGCTTTAAGCTTTAAATTATATTCCAAGGATCTGGCTTGCTTCCATGTATGTGGACCTATCTGCATTGCCCCCGTGGCACGCCTGGGTTGGCTACCCAGAGGCTATTTAAGCTGTGGGCTGGCTTTCCCCGGGGTCCGAGGATTGTTCAATGTTCCTGAATAAACTGCATTGAAAAAAAAAAAAAGGACCCTATAAGGAGAGTCAAGTTTATCAACAACAAATAATTTATTATGAAAATGTTATAAACCTCCTAAATTATACAATAAATGTGAGTATTATATATAAGAATAGACACTAATTCTCTCACAGTTTTCCTTTTTTTCTCTAAAAGAGTTCATTGTGTTACACAAGTGGAATTTTTCCCTTTTCTCACATGTAGTTGGATGGGAAATTTTCATTGAGAAAAAGGCTACAAATTTTATTACTGAGAAAAGTTGGTCATTTTTGATGAAAAGACAAGTATGATTGCAGAAACAGATCTCCTTTTATCAGTTTTTGTTGCTGGATTTTTCTCTGCTCTGACTATGTCTTCTTTCAAAGGGTAGCTCTCTCATCATGTGTGATATAAGGCCAAAATGTTGACAATAAAATGGCTAGCGTTAAGCAGACTTCAAAACACAAAATGACAGCAGTGAGTTTTCTGGTGTATAATCCTGTCGCATCTAGACAGATAACAATGTTAGAAAATGAGATATGCATATTTGGCCATATTAACTTCTTCATTATTTTGGCCGGTTATCTGTGTATTACAGGTATACTTTCAGTGTGGTTATCCTAAAGTTGTGTTATGATAGATAGATTTAAAGGAGAGTGTCATACTCATTTGCCAGGAATTATATTCATACAATTTTTAGATCAGAATTAGAAGATATTCTCAAGTGGTCCTGATTTTAATAAGGCTTGGCAATGTTATAAGAAAAAAAATGCTAGACACTACATATGCTCACAGGATTATTATTTTTTCTGTTATTACTTCACATCTTAGTTATCTGAGGAACAATAATCTATTTTAAGCTTAATTTTAAAAAAAGGAGTAGAAACTATGTGAAATATTTAACAACCTAATCAGTTAATGATTCTCAGGAATATAGTATTTTATAGATTATTTTTGCTTTCTGTTCTTTGCCTTAGAATGCTTGATTAAATGGAAATGACAGGAATACAGAAGAAAGAATATTTTGAAGAATAATTCATGGACTGACTTCAAATATCTAATCAAACTCTTTTTTTATCCTGGCCCCAAAATTCATTTAATTGATTTTCTCATGTTTTATTGTTTTGGGGTTTGGACTGAATATTTTTTGAGTGTACACAAATTTATCCACCTAATCACAGCATGAAGTCCCATTAATCATGAAAGTACTCAGTCTTGGTTCCAAGATGAAATTATTTCTGCAACGTTCCTGATAAATCATTGATTTAGTCACTCAACCCATGTTAAGTGACCGGTTGCCATAATCAGGCACCGCTCCCTTATGAACAGAACAATGAGCAAGTGGACAGTGACTTATCGCAGAGCTTGTTTCCCAGTAGGACGACATGGGCCACTCACAAAACACAACCACATGAAAATGAAAGGAGAGGGACACGGAGAACATCTGGGTGAGTGGAAGTGACGATCTTTATATGAATTGCAAGGGAAAGGCCTTTTGATATGGGGAAATTTACATGGAGCATTAAATAAGCTGCAGGACCAAGCTTTTGTGTTGTCTATGAGATAATGTTCTCAGCACATGGCAGAGAACACAGCACCGCCCTTACTTGGGCTGATGTGGTAGTGAATGGTAAGAGGGTGAGGGGTTCGATCAAGAGTGGAGGAGAGGGAAACAGTAGAGAGCTGACTGTGTAACACATGTTACAGGAGAGATCTTCATTGCCCTCAGTTTTCTTCAAAGCCACGCACGCTTTGAAGGGCCAGGCTTATTCCTCCACATCCTCCAAGGCAATGTGGATAGTTTACCCACTCGTGTAAGGAATATTATGTCATGTTTATAGATCACAGCTTAATTAACTTGTAGCATTTGTGATAAGCTCAGGCTTTCTCGTAGTGCCTTGCAAGAAGATAATTAAAAGGTCAGTGGAGGTTTAATGGAGAAATGAATAGAAAAGGAGGGAGAAAACATATCAATGTTGACTTTTTATGACTGTATCATGCAGTCAGTGGTCATTTTGTAATAGATAAACAATACTAATTTGCTTGTTATGGTATGGCAAAATTGACTTGATGTGGCTTCATCCAGCTGAAGGTGATTTTCTTTCCTGTCACTCAGTGTAGCTGCTGTTAGACTTCCTCATCAGAGCTAATATAAAATATGCCAGGCCATGGTGGCACACGCCTTTAATCCCAACACTCTTGAGGCAGAAGGATCGCTGTGAGCTTGAGGCCAGCCTGGTCTACAGAGTGAGTTCTAGGAGTGCCAAGGCTACACAGAGAAGCCCTGTCTGGAAAAACAAAAACAAACAAAAAAAAACAACAAACAAATAAAATATAAATCCTACCATTTAGCTTCAGCTTTACTGTCTTGTAAATCTGGTTTCTTTCCAGTTTTAAGTATCAAAGTAATAACCATCATGTTATATAGGTCAATGTATTTCTCGTCCTGTGAGTTCATTGAATCTTTTAGGCTTAAAGCAGTGATAATTTTCTTACCAGCAGAGGGCATGCTTTACAGCCTGGGATAGCTGAAGAAAAAGCACAGATGAAACAGAAAGGAAGGTTTGAAAAAGGCCCAAATTAACTAACAACAAACACCCCACCCCAAACTAAAACAAACAAAATCCACAAACTTTTAACTCTCACATACATGTTCATGAACCAAAGGCAGAAGGAAGGTTTTCTAGTCAACACTTTTACCAGCAGGCCATCTTATGTTGTTTCAAACACTCTGCTTCCAAAGCATTTTTTTTAATAAATTAAATGCATGATGTAAAAATAATGAAATATTTAATGAATAGATAACTTGAAGGTAAATGATTCAATACTCATTTTGCAGTTATTTCTTTTTTTCAGACCTATTGGCAGTTCTGAATTCCAAAATGAGCACTTACGTTTAGCAGGGTACAACTTAAACCTGACCTGTTTATGCCTCACTCTGCTTACTACAAAGTCATGTAGGGAAATGTATCTGCTTATTTGTGTAAAAACCTGCATTCTAATTCAGCCTTGTAATTTTAGAAAGACATCCACCATCACTGGACCTCATTATTTGTTCAAATAATTTATAGATCATCGAGGACATGGTTGGTTAAGGTTCTTGAAAGCATTGTCATATTAAAATGTTAATTCAACTGCTTACCAACCAAAAACAAAAACAAAAAGAAAACAATGCTACAGAAAAATAAGTGAGGTTTTAAAATACGCCTTCTCTATGTTAAAGTTATATTCTATATGAATACAGGTTCGGGGTAGGTACCTATATTCTGAGATCACAGTAACCTATATTTATTATATGGTCGGAAAAAAGAAGTAAAACTAGAGATAATACAAATAAAACTAGAACATTTTGCTTCCATTCATTCACTCCTGGTGTGTATATAAGCTGTTTAGTATGGTGTTAGGTTTTACATACACACAAAGTGAAATGTTTGCTATAGTTTAGCAAGGTAGTGTATCTACAGAATCTAATTATCATTTTGGTGGTAACTCACTTCTAGTCTTTCAGCAAATTTCTAGTATTTGCTGGAATGTTTTTAACTGTAGTTCTCCTGCTTTACATTAGCTCTGGAAATCTTGGCTTGTTCTATGGGAGTGTAACTTTGTGCCCTTTGACATGCATCTCTTCTTGTAAGGCACTAGCTGCCATATTATCACAGGCATAGTGCTACACAGCTCCTAATCTTCGTAGTACCCAGAAGGCAAAAGCAGGGAGACATGTAGTTTCAGGCCAGCCTGGGTTATGTGAAACTATGCCTCAAAATAAAGAACAAACAAACAAACAAATGAACACCCAAATCAAAACAAACACCACATTCACAGTCTACAGAAAAGTCTGGTTAAATAGTGTTTTTCTTTGTGTGTTAGCTTTTTTCACTCAGCATAATGTCTTTCAGGTTCATCCTTGTTTTTTTCAGTTACATCCACAGAAATCTCTCACTGTGCGCATGCACACACACATACATACTTAGTTACCTATATACGTAGCATTATTTCTTTGTCTACCCAGGGAATCTTAGATGTTCTTTGTATTTTGACTTTTAGGGCAACCTTGGAATGAACAGGAGACCCAGACAACAGGAGGTCCAGACAGCTGTGGGATGCACTGACTCCATTTCCTTCTGGTGCATACACAGAAGAGTTCTAGAGAATATTGTATTTTTGATTATTTTTGAGAGCTGTTAAAAGGTAGTTTTTATGCATAATCTTTAAAGAGTGACAAAGTAGACTGTTAGCACTCCTTCCCAGGCTCAAGCGCCTTCCTTCTCAGAGTGAGAACAGCCTTTCACTCCTGCACACATGACATATGAATTCATTCACTTGTTCATTGATTTGCTAATTGGGCAATTATCTTGCTGATCTTGCTTATCTTAAAGGCAATTTGCACTCTATTGCATTCCTCACAAGACTTAACAACTCCAGTTTTTCTTTCTCCCAACTCATGTCTGAGCAGAGATTAGATGCTTGCTCCTTTTTTTTTACAATACAGCTAGTTTCAACACAGTCATTTTTCTTTCTCCTTTTTAACACTTCGTCCTTCCCTTTTCCAGCTGTTGCATAGTGTTGTTAGAAATGCCTGCTCTCAGCAGCCCTTTCTAGCCCTCTTTATTTCATTTAGATGAGCTGAAAAGAATGTAACCATGGATTAAGTGTCTAAGAGCCACACTAGTAGTCCACTTGAATGGGGATGAATAAAACTATGCTTTGAAATGAAAATAAGTTTTAAAAGGTTTCATTATATTTTTGCTTTCTGTAATTAAATATGGCTGTGCTTAAATGTTGGTATTCAAGATAAAATAATACCTTTTATGAAATGATTTTAGTTACTGCTATTTGTTTGCAGTATTTTATGAAATTATATATTATATATGCTTCTGTAAGTAAATATACCAATCTACAATTTGGATATATTTTCCTCTAGCATAGAAAATGTAAAAACTTTCAATTATAATATATAAGCCAATCAGGAATTTTCTATTTCTTTGTGATTTTATTTCTTCATTAAATTCTACTTTCATGTCTTGAAATGTTTTTATTATTTCATTCAGCTGTCTGCTTATGTTTTCATTAAGGCATTTGCTCACATCCTCTATAAGGTCCTTGAACACATTCATAATTGCTATTTTGAAGACCTTGCCTTGTGCTTCATCTAAATTCTTTTCTTGGCTATTGCGATAGAGTTGCTGGCTTTTGGAGGCGCACATTATCTTGGCTGTTCATGTTTCCTTTTGTGCCGGGATCTAGGCATCTGGAGTTATGATGTGTGAAGTGTTTCTTGGCATAGACATTGCTCTTGTCTTTGCTAGGTAGATATTTCATTCTTTGGTTGGTTTTGTCCACTGTGGATCCTAGCCAAATGTGCTTACTATGAGTCCCAGGCTAGAGTAGCAACTGGGGTCCCTGGAAGAAACTGTTTTTTGGATTGGCAACTAACCTGAAGGAATGGGATGGGCTAGTAGAAAAGATAGTTCTGTGCCCACGTTCTGGAGAAACAGTGGCATTTATAGGGTCTTCCCATCTCTTCCATAAATTTTAACTTGGTTTTCCTGAAGCACGGTAAGTCACATATATAAGAATACGGTTAAATTATTTATGCATATTTATTATGCATATACTGTGCACGAGGCACTAATATAAGTATTTAGGATATATAAATAAGTAAGATGAAGCTGTTTCTTTCTCAGGTAAAATAAAAGAAAGGAACAATTAGCAATAATAAAACTTTATAGTAAAGTGGGTAGTTACAAGTGTAGGGTATAAACAACAAAACAGAGCAAAGTGCTCAGTTTGGAATGTGAGGCTACAGTATAATAGCTACAATTTAAAACCAAAATTATTTTCATTGTATATGTAGTAGCGTTTTGCCTGTATGTAAGGGAGTATACTACCTGCATACCTGTGGAAGGCTGCAATTTCAGACGAGGTTTCAGGGTGAGCTTCATTTAGCAGCTAGATTTTGACCACAACTTGAAGAAGGCAATGGGAAAATGATATACTTGGACTAGGGATATTCTGCGGAGAGGAAGCACTGAACAGAAAGCTTCTGAGCTTTTGTGGTGTGCTTCTGTTGGGGGAATGACGAATAGTCAGCGTCGGGATTGACTGTGCAGTGGAGCTGTTTGAGGGGCGTAGAGAGCTTAGGAACATCTCATTGCTGGCTCTGTAAAGTGTTACTTAGACTTTGATTATCACTATGGGTGAGAGGCTGTTTGGGAGTTTTTAGTAGAAGAATAACTTGACTTGATTTGCATTTTCAATGCGTATCCTGGCTGAGAATAAGCTGTTGGTAGCTAATATTAGAAGTTGAAGGTCCTGCTGAGAGACTAATGTAGCAATATAGGAGGAATGATGGCCATGGCTAGAAGAAAGGATTTTCTGAACTGCAAGGGAACTATTCTAGTAACTGGCAACACAATTTAACCTGAGTATGCAAAGTGGAGAGGACCTGAAAAGGAGAAATGGCATTGTAAGATGGTAGGACCAACACTGGACAAGGGCTTACAGGACTCTTGTTGGAGAGATGGAGGTACTAGTAGTTTGACATTGATGACAACATGTGATTAGAAGGTGGGTTTCATGACATTTGGTTTTTGCTGAACTTGTGTATAGTAGCAGGATGACAAATGCAACCTGGAATGGGTAGCTTGGTGTTCTGGTTTCATTCTGTTGCTGTGATAAATACTAAGTAAACACAACTTGAGGAAGTCAAGGTTTATTTGCTTTACATTTCTAGGTTAAAATGTACCTTCAAGGAAAGTCAGGGCAGGGGTCACAGAAAGACAGTGCCCATGGAAAGTTTACACTTGAGCCATGGTCCTCAGGGAGGTTCTGAGACTGCTACAGAGAGGCAATGGCTATAAGAAGGCTGCTTTGGTTGTTTGGCGATTTCCACGGGACCCCATTGACCAACAACTCAATTGAATGCAACCTGGCTGTGCCACTGGAGGCCTTGCCTGGCGCCAAGAGATGGCCAGTAGAGACTGCATCCTCCATTGCTAAGGGTTCTCATTAGGACAACCTACTGATAAACACTAACATTCCAGGAAGTTTCCACTGCGCTAGGTTTCACACCGTGCACCAAATGCCTGGTTCCCCCAATTCCAGACATGTCTCCCTGAGGTCGTTCCCTTCTCCCATCTCCCACTACCACCACCCACTCCTGTACCACCTCCCACTGCTGTCCCCAACCCACAGGAAAATCCACGAACCCCCCCACTCCCAGACTCCTTGTCTTTACCTAACCTCTCTAGGTCTACAGATTGTAGTTTGGTTTTTGTTATTTAATGGCTAATTTATAAGCAAATACATACCATATTTCTCTTTCTAAGACTCTGACTCTTATGTCTGCTCTTGGGATCTTTTCCTCCTGTTGGGTTGCTGTGTCCAACTTTATTATGATATTTTTTGTCCCATCTTATATTTTATTTTGTCATGCTTGGTTGTTATCTCTTAGAAGCCTTTTCTAAGCGAGACATAAAGAGAGTGGAGTTGGAGGGAAGGAAAGGTTTGGAGGAACTGGGAGGAGCAGAAGGAAGGGAAACTATAATCAGGATATATTATATGGGAAAAAAATCTATTTTCAATAAAAGGGGAAAACCAAAAAATTCTCAATAATAGCTTTCACAATAAAAACAAACAAGCAGGCAGGCAGGCAAGCAAGCAAGCAAGCAAGCAAGCAAACAAGCAAGCTACTTCCTTTCATTCTCACCATTGGCTGGACAAAAGGGTAAAGAGCATTGTTGAGAGAGGAGGAGGAAGCATCAGAGGACTTTTGGCTGGTCACCAAACTACTAGACCCTATTTTTCTGCTCACACATCCTGTTGATAACACTGTGAGACTTTCTCATTTCAAGATTTATTTGCATAAAATCCTGTTTTAAAATCACCGGTTAAGACAGCTAATTAACACTACTCAGGGTCTCTTCTGATTTTCTTACTCATATTTACATAGTTTCTAATTTGTATGATCAGATTTTTGTTTTACTTTTTAAACACTATGGAAATGACTGTACACTGTGATGTTTAGTGGGTATCATGTCAGTTCAGCATATTTGTTGGAGGTGAGGGAGCAAATAGAATTTTAGCAAGGTGGATTATTCAGCATTACTTCAAGGCAACAATACAACAACCCCAGAAGTCTCCGTGGCCTTATGTTTGCTACAATGTTTCTTCTATGCCTGTCACAATTTTCATAGAGTTCATATGGTAGAGAGTTATGACCAGCAGAGGGAAGAGAGCAGTAAGTACAGTGATGTTGACTTCAAGGTTTTTTCACTACAAATATTTTTATTGCTAACATCCTCATGCTTCTCTCTTAAAGGTAATCACCAGTCTGAATTTTATTATTGTCTTATTTACCCACTTTTGACCTTCATGCATTTAAAATCATAGAATATGAATTTGTGGGGGGGCTTGATTTCTTTTGCTTATTATAAACTTATTGTGAGTTACCATGTTGATATGAAAGACAGTAGTTTATTTTCATTTCTATATATTGTTCTATAGTATGACTATATCAGAATTTACTCATTTATTTTTGTGTTGGAAGAATATATTATTTTGGTTCTGAATTATGCACTATATTGTTTTAAAATATTTAAACCTGTGCATTTGTATGTGTATATGCATATATGTTTAATATATATCATAGTGGAATTGCTAAGTCATGAAGTACATATACTTACAGTTTTTGTAAATAGTTTCAAGTATTGACCCAAAGTAATATTTCAGCCTTGGCTAACTCTCAGAAGGCCTGAGAATGTCATGACCTTCACATCCTTGACAGGACTTGGTGTACACTTCAAGTCAGAGCTTTCATTGCCATGTCAAGGTGCTTACCTACCATGTCCTCGAATGTCTTGGGTGTGAAACATGTGAATCCCTGAAGGAAAACACAGATAGTATCTCAAAATGCTCAGGTGTAAGGTTAAACAGAAGCTGAAACACATAGGATTTCATAGAAATTTCAGATTGTCATTCATAGCATTCTTTTGTTGATTGGCCTGGAGCTGGGAACACAAATTACCTTTACTCACTTACTGATAAGCAGTAGTGAGTAGGTGAATGAAATGGTATGATCTTCAGTTTTGGGGAGCCATGCCCACGTACCTTCACCTTATCTCATTTAGTTATGAAAGACACTAATGTCTTTTGTTACGGCACCTAGCATGTGTAGATACCAACATCTGGGGAATCACTTCAGGATTCTCATGTCTTTATACGGAGTATTATTAAGTGAAAGCTGCTGTTTATAACAAAGCCAGATAATTGTAATCTGTATGCTAAAGGTAATGGATACATTTTCTGGATCTTGAAGCTGATTTTGAAGGAGGGGCCATCATTTGATTGAATTTATTATTTCATCAAGTTAGAGTTAAAAAATAAGAAGTTAGTAAATCTGTTCTCTCTTATCAAAGTCCTCATGTAGCCAGGGTATTTTTCAGCCTTACATAAAAGCTCTTGTATAAAAAGTAAGGAAACCTAGCATTTGAAATTAGGTATTTTCATGCAACTGACTGAAAAACCTAGCTTTTATCTACATGATGCCCTAATAGAGCAGGCTAGCTCTTGACTAATGCAGCTGGAAGGGACTCCTCAGCATAGAGGAGGCCATCAAAGCTTAGAAGATAAATTGTTCATCCTTCTGGGGAGATGGTTGGTGGGATTGAAAATGCCACTTGCACATTCTGGGTTGGTAGTTGGTTACTGAGAAGACAGGTGTATTGCTGTCTCCTTCCTTTGTTGAATTATGTCCTCTACCCACTGATGTTCCTTCTTTTTCATTTCTCTGCTAAGCTGTCATCTGCACAATAAGCAGTTGTATTTATAGTGATTGGAAGGTATGATTTCAAGGTATGAGAACTTGGTCAAATATTTAACTTTTTATACCCTCACCTTTCCGAACTGTAATGTGGAACTAAAGACACACATCTAATAGCTGTGGAGATGGATCTCTCTATAAAGTAGCTACAACTGTATCAAGCATATAGGAACTGTCATTTAAGCATTGACTGAAATATTTATTGGTGTGGAAACAATACTCCATTAGCCATTATTGTGGCACCGTGACAAAATGCCTGACAGAAACAAGTTAAGGGAGAAAAGGTTTATTTCAGCTCACTGCTGAGAAATTTTAGTGCATCTCTGTGGGGAAAGGGACAGCAGAGTTCATGGCATTGGGAACATGTGCCAGCAGCCATTCACACGATCTAGGCCAGCAAGCAGAAATTTTGAGGTGCAATTATGGGCAGATATTACCTCTAAAGGCTTGCTCCTGGTGACCTAGTTCTACCTTTAGGCTCCACTGACTAAAGGCTGAACAACCTACACCTACTGAAAACATGAGTCTGTGTTGAAACTTTTGTGTTCACACTATAATATTTCTCATCTGGCTCCCAAATGTTCATGGCCATCTCATAATCCAAAATATGCTTATTCCAGCTGCAAAAGTTTCCATTGTTATACCAACACTGCCCAATCTTTAAAGTCTCTACTGATGTCAGAACAATCTCTCTTAATTATGAGCCTAGTAAAATTGAAAAAAAATCACATAATTATGATCCATAGAGGTACAGAGTAGATACTCTTATCCCCAAAGAGAAGAAGACATGGACAAGGACTGAACCAGAGCAGATCAAAATGTAGCATGGCAAGCAAAAATTTTGTAATAGCTTCAAGTCTATCATCTGGGGCACATAGTAGGCATGCTCTCTTTTTGTCTTTAGTTTCCCTTTGCAGATAAATGGTCCGCATTCCCGGCACATTCCATGTTCAGGCTTTGCCTTCAAACCTGCATGCACAGCCTACTTATGGACCCTCAATAAGACAACTAAAGGAGATCAAAGGAATACAAATCAGAAAGGAAGAAGTCAAAGTATCACTATTCAAGATAATGTGATAGTAAATTTGAGTAACCTCAAAAATTCAACCAGAGTACTCCTTCAGCTGATAAAACATCTTTAGCAAAGTGGCTGGATACAAAATTAACTCAAAAACATCTGAATCTCTCCAGTATACATTTTTAAAAAGATTCCTTGCTTAGATATTTTTTCTTGAATCTTATTGTAAATCTGACTAAAAACAGTTAACAATAACCATGCCATACTTCAACTGCTGTTTTAAACTTTCTCTGCCAATCAAATAGTATAATTAGAAAATATAATTTCATTTATTATTTTAGGACATGGGTAGAACATAGCCAGATTCTTACACAGATTATAATATGAATGAACTTTAATTTTGACAGAGTTTGTTCCATTCTGAAACAAAATGCAATTAGGAGCACATTAATTACTATCAGCATGGCATTCTGGTTTTCCACACTCCCACTAGAATGGCTAATTGATAGCATTTTAGGGGTTCCGTAGTATGGACCCCCAATCTCTCTCACAATCCTCCTACAAACCAATTTCAAATAGTTAGAATTATCATAGCAACAACCCCACTCCTGGTACTGATTTTCTATGTTATTTAATTTTATATTTACTGTGATTGAAATACCTGACAGGAACAACCAAGGAGAAGGAAGGTTTATTCTGTTTTTGCTTTTAAAGAGTTCACAGCCTATAACAGCAGGGAAGGCAGACAGAGTTCCTGGAAGAAACTTGTGACAGTGAATTTTCACGTAGAATGTACCGGGAAGAAGAGCCATTGAGCTGGAAATGCTTCCCAGAATGTATGACTTCTTCTCTGCTTGGCTTTATGTCCTCTTTACTGTTCATAATAATTAGGTCATGAGAACAGAGAGGTAAACTTTGGAGATTCCTGAGCCTTAGGTTCTCCCTCTCCAAAGCAGAACCTGAGACAAAGACTTTCCATTGTTATTTATTTGGAGACATAATCCTAGGATGGCAGAGTAGAACAGTTGGGAAAATGAATGAAGAACAGAGTAAAAACCTACCCAAATTACATCTTTGAGCTGCTTATGGTCCTGTGCAACTGTGTCTTAATTTTACTTCCAAATACTGAAAAACAAAGTAGTTTATACTGACAATCTAGAAGAGCAGAATGTTTATTAGTTACCATCAAGCCTGGTTTGTTAGGAGAACGTCTGTCTGATGTAGGAGTGGGTGTGTTTGTGTGCGTGTGTGTATGTTTGCTTGTGTGTGTGTTTGTCTGAATGGTCTCTCAGTGCCCTGTTAGGCTGCAGACACAGCTCTGGTAGATAGCAGAGAACAAGTACTGTCAGATGACATGTGCAGACTCCTGGTCACTAAAGCACTAGTTGTAACAAGAAGGCATGGACAAGGAGGCCAGGACATGGGTGACTTGAGGTTCTAAGATAATAATCTTCCCTGTTTTCCTCTTCTTTATCCTTACAATTTGTGAATTTTTTAAATAATTTCTGAATTTTTTAACAACAATTTAATATAATCATGGCAGCTCAGTCTCCAAATGGGCCCCTTAGTTCATGTCTCTGACATGAACTCAGTGGCTGGCTCTTTGATCACCTCCCCTTGAGTGAGGGGTGGGGAGCAGCCTGACCAGGCCACAGAGGAAGACAATGCAGCCAGTCCTGATGAGATCTGATAGGCTAGGGTCAGATGGAAGGGTAGGAGGACCAACCCTGAGTGGACTGTGAAAGGGGAATGGGAGGAGATGAGGGAGGGAGGGAGGGCAGGACTGGGAGTGGACGAGGGTAGGGTTACAGCTGGGATACAAAGTGAATAAATTGTAATAAATAAAAAAGTGTGTTAAAAACTAAAAAAAGAAATTGCTTCTAATTACATGTGTAAGTTTGCATATGAGTGTGTAAATTTGAGTTCAGGTGCCCACAGATGCCAGAAGTGTCAGATCCCCTGCAGCTGAAGTTTTGGGCAGTTGTGAGCCTCCCAGTATGGGTGCTTGGGATCTAACTTTAGTCCTCTTGCAAGAGCAACACATGCTCTTAACTGCTTAGCCATCTCTCCAACCCCATAATTTATGAATTTAACAAATCAGTTTAGTTTTTGTATTTCCAGAGTTATAAAGACATTACTAAAATCAATTTCAGAACATTTTTATTATCCCTTCTTATGAAACCCTATGCTCATCTACTCCAAGCTCTTTCTGATTCTATTGATTTGTTGATTCTGGAAACCCTATACAAATAGAATTACAAATATGCAATCAAATATACATTAAGTCCATGTGCACTTATTGGTTCATTATGTGTATCTGCTATGAGCTGGGTACTATGTTGGGTATCAGAGAAAGGCCAGAGATGATTAGTTTTCAAATAAACAATTCTTAGTGTTCAGGCTATAAATGTTGAAATTTCAGAAAGAAGAATCCCAAAGTTTAAAATTTTTAAAATATGAATATTCTGAAATTATAGTCCTTGATTAAAATCATGATGGTGAAAAGCTAAAATCTGAAATTCCAACAATAACATGTTTTTAAGCAGCAGCAGAAAGAGATTTTGGGGGAAAGGAACAGTATTAGCAGACAGCAGGGACAAAATAACGTCAGTGTAAAATGGACTCATTTGTCTGTATTGACATTCCCTCTAGCCTCAAGGAGCCAGCAATGCTGTAGAATAATTACATGTATGGGACAGAGCAGGGAGACACATCGCTTCCCTGCTGTTCAAGCAGTGTGTGACTTCTTTCAAGTACTTGGCTCATAGAAGAATGTGTGCAGAAGGGACTCTACGTATCCCAAAGCAATAGGAGAAGCATGGCCATAAGATGGGGAAAACTCACATAAAAACTCACAGTGCTTTCTATCAAATCATAGTGCATTTCAAAAATGCCCCATACAGAAAATAAATATGAGGGTATTATCCGTGATAGACATATCCCAGTAGAGAAAATAACCCATCAGATGCATGGGAGGCCTCCCCTTTTTCTGAGGAGAAAAGGAGGAGAAATGGATGGGGATAAGGGAGGGGAGAGGGAGGAACTAGAAGGAAAGGAGGAGGAGAAGCTGAGATCAGGATATAACGTAAATAAATTAAAATCTAAAGAAAGAATATTATTAGCAACACACTTGTAGATTCCTAAAGCAAAAAAGAAAAGATTCAAGATTACAAAATATAAGTAATGATCATAAAAGTTAGCCAGGAGTTTTGGATTTCTGTTCAGTTATCCATAATCTATCCTTGTTTTTCAGTGTTTAATTTTATTTCAGATTTTTTTTTTCGTTTTTAAACTCTTTCCCTCATTAATTTAAATTAGCTACACTGTTTTTGCACTTTTCCATGTATTTTCTCTTCATGCCATAAAGTACTGGAAGTATAAATTATGTATATACTCCCATAGTTCTGATATACTTCTTGTTTCAAATTTGACTTGTTAAAATGCAGTCTCACAATGTTGACTCTGAATATATGCATTTTCCTTGCATATAAAAATGTTGAAAGTTCCTTAATAGATGAAGAGACATACCGCTATGCATTTTCTTTTATAAAAGGTAAAATTTCTCAAGATCTCAGCTCTTTGGGTGACTGCTCTATGGTCGTGAGCCAAAACAGTGTTTGATTGATCTTGTCAAAAAACTTGTGTCATCTGTCACTGTATTACGATGACTCAAATTAGAACTCTGGGTGCCAGTCACAGTGACATGCATTTATTCATTTTGCTTTCTGACTTATTTAATTATGAATCAAGTTTGTCTTCTCATAACTGTTATGCCCAGGAGACAGTTGTCTCTCTGCTGAAGCTAAAGAAAAGTAAATTTGTTCAGGGTGTGTGTAGCATGGAATCAGAAGATGGCCCAGTTCTAAGCAACATCCAAAGCTGAGATAAAAGAAGAGCCAAAGGAGATGCTGAGGAAAAAGTCTCTAGGCAAGTAGGAAAGAAATAGAAGCATGAAGATATAGAAGCTAAAGAGGATAACTAGGTACCTATGCCAAAAGCTATTATAAAGTTCAAAAACATAATAGCAAGGAATTTCTGAATGACACCAATGATAGCCTAGGACCTCGCATTCTTTTGCATTCATATGTTAGTTTGATATCTAATTTAACCCCAAGAATATTCCCAATGGCATTTAAATAAAATAGATCCATAAGAAAGCCCCTAATTGTGTGCTTGAGCAGTTAAGATCAACATGCATGTCACCTACAACATGGTTGTAATAACGTGCCCGGCATTTCATAAATGTTAAAAAGCTTCAGGCTTGAGAATGGAGACCCTGATAATCACTAGAAAAATTTATGTGGGTAAGTAGGATGTCAAACAAAGAAATGAATACAATTTGTGATAGATATCTGAAGTTTAGATTTAGAAGGTGAGAATTTCAGATATGTCAGAATACACGTTACTTTAGGGAACAGAGGAGAATGTGGCCTCTTGAGTGCAGCAGGCTCACAGAGGCCTAATGTAGAGATCACATCCTATTAAAACCCACATTCATCCATCTCTAGTGTGTGATGTGGAGCATAAAATACAGATAGTTTCCTGAAGGGTCACCTTCTTCTTCTACCTCATCAGGACCATGGAGCTTGTTTTCAAACTTTCCATGAATGTCTAACATATCATTACAGAGGGATATGGAGAGAGGTTCTTTATTCAGTGTTTCTGTCCATTCTTAGAGTAAATATGTGAAATCGCTAGTCACTGTTCTTGGTTCAGGATATAAAGAAAAATTTAAACCATATGAGCCTAAGCCTCCACTCCCACGCATCTTTGGAGGGATGCATGCTGGGAGAAAAGAAAGGGCTGTGTCCTGGAGCAAAAAACAAGGTTGAGGAGGTGGTGAGGTAGGGAGTAGGGTTGTATGAGGTCACAAGGTAAGCAGTAACTATCGGGGCTTTGAAGGTGGTGCTAAAATGTTGGGCTCACTTTGCTTATTTATTTATTTATTTAATTTAATTTAATTTTTTATTATTAGTTACATTTTATTAACTCTGTATCCCAGCTGTATCTGCTCCCTCATTACCTCCCAAACTCTCCCTCCCTCCTTCATCTCCTCTCTGCCCCTTTCCAAGTCCATGGATTGGGGAGGACCTCCTCCCCTTTCATCTGATCCTGTTTTATCAGGTATCTTCAGAACTGGCTACAAAGTCCTTTTCTGTGGCCTAGCAGGACTGCTCCTCCCTCAGGGTGTGGGGAGGTCGAAGAGCCTGCCATTGAGTTCCTGTGAGAAATAGTCCCTGTTTCCCTTACTATGGGAAACCAGTTGGTTACTGAGCTACCATGGGCTGGCTTCATCCGTGCAGAGGTTCTAGGTTATATCCATACATGGTTCTTGGTTGAGTGTCAGTCTCAGAAAAGACCCCTGTTCCCAGATATATTTGGTCCTTGTGGAGCTCCTATTCTTTCCACATCATACTAACTCCCCACATACTAACTTTCCACATCATACTCCACTCCAGCAGTAGAACAGACTGTAAAAATGTGACAGCACAGACATGAGGGTCTGACCCATACTTCGAAGGAGAGACAAGGGCCTTTGAGTGAGGTGGCAGTTGATGCTGAGGACTGCCCGGATAACGAATAGATCTCCAACAAGGAGATAATAGAACTTACCAAAGGCCCGAGTATAGCATTTGAAAGAAGGAGGGGACTCCCAGGACATTTCTTCTGAAGAGAGTTTCCACTTTCTGAAATTGAAGAAGGTAGTGGTAGGAGCAGGGGTGCAGGAGACATAATCGAGAATCTTGTAGAAGCATTAACTCAGAGCGAAACAAATCATAGTTGGATATACATTTGGATTTGCAAAAAGGGTGACCTAAAAATATACATCTGTGAGAAATCTGTTTTTATGTGATGTAAACATTGGAGGAAAACAGTATTGTGTAAAGTGTATTACTAATTAAAGTAACAACCAAAACTAATATAATTTACCATAGCACTAGTAATTAAGTCATATTAATTTGATAAGGAAATTCCAACTAGATAATGAAGATAAGTTCCATTAAATTACTAAGGAAAATACAGTAATTTTGGTAACAGAAATATAGTAATTAGAAGCTTTCAAACAATCAGAGAGATATGAACGTCAGTATAAAATTTCTACTTTGGAGTTGTGGGGATCTCTGATAACGTGTTGCATCTCATAGCCAGCTGGAATTAAAGGGCGCAGTGACTGTCAGCAGAGCAGGCTAATGCAATATTTTCCATTCTGGTGCAGGTCACACAGTCGAACCAGGTAGCCTTGGCTGGCAAGAGGCCAGTTCTGAAAGGACTGTTTCTATCAAGCGACAGCAAATCCAGAGTAGTCAAACTCTTATCAATAACAGCGCATCAAAGTAGTAAATTCACAATACCTTTCAGAAGTCTGACAACTGAGCAAAGTAAAAGCTGAAGGGAACACACTATTTCATCATTTGTAAGGTATTGGCCTTTTACAGTATTCATAGAAACGCAGGGTTTCAGTGATGAACACGGATGAAACATGGTAAGAATCTACTGAGCAAACGTCTTGACTGAATCAAAGCCTTCTGGCGTATTTCTCACACCGTTGGTCAGTAGTGTCAGCGATCTTCCATGCTGGCGATGTAAGTTTACAAAGAGACTCTTCGAGGATGTAAGTTTACAAAGAGACTCTTCGAGGCTTTCAAGTTGTTTGTTATTGTGTGAGGCAAATAGCAGGTTCTGCAAAGATTTTGAGGAGC
Source organism: Meriones unguiculatus (assembly GCF_030254825.1). Taxonomy (NCBI): domain Eukaryota; kingdom Metazoa; phylum Chordata; class Mammalia; order Rodentia; family Muridae; genus Meriones; species Meriones unguiculatus. Next base: position 9,546,933 of record NC_083364.1, on the reverse strand, counting down.
AAGAGACTTCCAAGAAAATCCCTACACTCTTTATCTGAACTCTCTAACAGTCACGACTTTCACGAGGCAGCTTTCTTTGTTTGCTTTGTTTCCCGCTCTATGCAGCAAACAGTCCATGAGTTTATAGCTGTTCATGAGCAATCGTTTCTGAGTAACAGTGTTGCCTCAGTCTCTATAATTGGTGAAGCCACAACAATGCTACATAGTTTAGGTCTTGTCTATTATATTTCTTCTATAGTCTTCTGGGAAGGGATATTGCTTTCCATCCTTCTCTTTATTATTCTTTTTCTTATTATTCCTTAACATTTACTTTAAATATAATTACAATTATTTCTTCCTGTCTCCGATATTTGGCACCTTCCATGTTACCTTCTCCAATTCATGACCTGTTTCTCTTTTGTTGTTTACTTTTGAGATTGTCATTTAATGACATTTCCCTTACCATTCTTCTCTCCAAACCTCCCATACACCAATCCCTGATCTCTTTCAAATTCATGGCCTCCTTTTTCATAAGTGACACACATGTATGTATTTGGTCTAATATAGACATTCCTAAATGCAACCGGCTGAGTCCATATCATGTTACTTGGGTTTAAGCTTTTAGAGCTTGTCATTTGGCACCGGACAACTGATTGCTGTGCTTTTCCCTAAGGCATACCACCTATCCAACTCCATTGCATGGCTTCTTAAAAATGCATATTTTGTTTATATATATATATTTGTGGATATATATTTATACACACATATAAGTATATATATGCATATTGTGGGGTTCAGAAATAACCACACACTGACCACTTGGACACCAGGCTCAGATAGATGGAAATTTATTGACCAGTCAGGGACACAGTCTGGATTCAGGAACCAGGACTATAGTTCTGGTCTGTTTCTAAGGCAAGCTTTTTATAAGAAAGACTATAACCAGGTAAGCAGGTGTAGGAAGCAAGTGGAAGGCAGCATTATATCATTTTGTCTAGGTAAACAAATCATTTCTAAATGACTTTTAATTTGATTGGTCCTGAAGTTGGGGACTTTATAGAATGCCCAGACAACAAAGAATACAAAGTTTAAGTAATGAAACCATTGAGACATAACAAGATAAGAGGTTATTCTGACCTTACAAAGTGTGAGCATACTAATCATTGGGAGGCAGAGCCTGGAAAATTGAAACTTAATTTTACCTTATGGTCAAGATGGAAACTAAAGACAAAATGGCTATTTTCTTACGTTAGGCAGTCTGGACAAATCTCAATGTTGAGTCTCAACATTTGTATATACACACACATACACACCAATAAATATGTAAATGCAACCTGCTGCGGCCATCTAGTGTTGGTTGTATGTACATTTTTAGGACTAACAGCTTGGACAACCATTTTGGGTTCATCGCTCAGAAAAACTGATTTTTCTCTCAGCAGTTGCTAATTTTCTGTAGCTCTTCATCTAGGCCCTGTGAAATTTTCCCCACCCACGTTGGCATGTCAACTGGCCTTATCACTATACAGGCCTTGTGTAAGCATCCATAGGTAGCTGTAGCTGTCTCTCCTCATCCACGGGAGCTTCCTTCTGTAGGATCAGAGATGGTTACAGAAAGCCACAACTGGTGAGAATGTGGAGAACAACTGCCCCGGCTGCTCAGACTCAACTGCTCCACCTGCAATGGCTCTTACACCTGAGGCTCAGGGAAATAGCTGGAAAGAGGAGGCAAAATGATTGCAAGCACCAGAGAACCACAGAGTTTGCTATGAGATTGTGTACTGGGGACGCTAGACCCAGGGAGTTTTAATTACTCTTAACGACGATTTGAATCTCATATCTGAAAACTATTCCCAATAACAGCGATGATCGGCATGAGGCCATCGTCTGTGCAGGAGCTCCGTACGTAGAGAAAACAACTAAAGGTATCCAGGGTGAACATGAAGAGGGTCTCTGGTGACTTTTTCACATGAAAGGGAAAAGAAAGTTTATCTTGCTCCAAATGTTAATGGTGAGGAAGATAGTATCAGTGATCCAGAAAAGTGGCTGCGTGGAAGGAAATGCATTGGAACTTATGATTGGCCTGCTATGGATTTGTAAGTTTCTTTTTCATGTGCATACCTGTTTATGTAGTGAATAAGTGTTCATGCATGTTTGCCTGTGGGCACATTCGTATGCATGTTGGTGCATGCTCATATGTATGCACATGTGTGTGGAAGCCTCATTGATTGCTTTTTATCTTACGTATTGAGACAAGGACTTGTACTGAGCTCAGCTTACTGTTTGTGCTAGTCTGGCTAGCAAGCTTGCTGAGGGCATTTTCTGTCTCCACTGCTTTTGTGGTGGGATCGCCATCAAGCTATCACTTTATCACTAGGCAAAATGAGCTTAGGAGTTAGTAGAACATCTGGGTTGTTTCTAGGTTCTGGCTATTATGAATAAAGCTGCTATGAACACGGTTGAGCAAATGTCCTTGCTGTATACTTGAGCATATTTTGGATATATGCCTAGGAGTAGTATAGCTGGATCTTGAGGAAGCTCTATTCCTAATTGTCTGAGAAAGCGCCAGATTGATTTCCAAAGTCGTTGTACAAGTTTACATTCCCACCAGCAGTGGAGGAGGGTTCCCCTTTCGCCACATTCTCTCCAGCATGTATTGTCACTTGGGGGAGAAGCCTTGCAAGGGTACAGAGGAGGACAATGAAGCCAGTCCTGATGAGATCTGATAAACTAGGGTCAGATGGAAGGGGAGGAGGACCTCCTCTATCAGTGAACTTGGAGAGGGGAATTGAAGATAAGGGAGGGAGGGTGAGACTGGGAAGGAATGAGGGAGGAGGCTACAGCTGGGATACAAAGTGAATAAACTGTAATTAATATAAAAAATAAAAATTTCACTTACAAAACATAGTTAGAAGAAGGACTGGTTATCTGAGAAAATGAGCTAGAGTTACCCTGGTGTTTAGAGGTCAGGGAAATGCAAAGGAACCATAAGGAAGACTAGTGTTAGAGGAGAACTTGGGGAAAACAATGTTCTGGGATCAGTTCCTGTTTTAAAAGAAAGATCTGATTAGTAATGATAGATTTTGCTCATCAGAGGAAAAGAGAGACCTGAGAAATGGAGGTGTGTAGGATAGGCCATGTCGAGGTCATTGATGACACCCATAGGGGCTGTTTTGAGGAAAGAAGCAGGAATAAGACCCTATTATAATAGGCTCAAGGAAGAATGAGTCAGACAGTTTTGAGTTTAATGTGGGAAGCATGAAGTCTTGTAGATTTTTCAATAGAGAATTTATAATAAAATTATATGTATTCATAGTTGCAGTCACTGAACTAGATAATAAGCAATATTTCTTTTGATAATATGATTCCTTAATAGTAAAGATAAAAAGCCTGCATTGTACATAGCTCACCCTTAGGTTGACAGTTCCAGAGTGCAGTTACGATAGCTGGTCGTAACTTATAAGGCAGGAAACTGTCTCTTCTTAAACAACACCTATAAGTGGTAAAGTTAAACTCAGATAATCTGATTCTAGAATAGAGCACAAAGCACCCTTTTCTACAATGTCACTATTACTTTATTGGGCACTAAATTATAAATTACCTTTAATTCCATGTGCAGTTATTTTCGGGGGGCTTAAGAGTGTCCCTTTTGCCTTTAGCTCTCCATTTCCATCAAGTCAACAAACTGCATTTCACATGTTAGTGCTTACATAGTATGCTTATTGTGTATAGTTTATATATCATATACATACAGATCTCTCTCATTTCTCATCCCTTTCTTGCTCACCTTCACATGGTAATCAAGTGCAGAATCAAGAGATTAGATTGTTTTGGTAATAGTTGCTTCATAATTGCACAGTACTTTATTGTTTAATGTTGCTACATAAACCATTCCATTTAATGTTCACAACAGTTCTCTGAATTAAACACTGCCCTTTAAAAACATGAAAACTCAGAGGCTGATGGAAACTATAGTACATAGCTCAGAGTAGACACTTAATTTAACAGTGAAATAAAGCAATAAATGAGCCAATAGCCTATAGAGTTTGGGAGAAAAAAAGCATTAAGAGCTTAGAGTCCTCATTGGTAGTTCAAGGATTTTTTTCTCATTATATTGTAGCTGAGTTGAGCTTGAATTTTTATTTTTAATTAAAATCCTTTGTCTTCCAAGTACTAGCAGTTATAATATAATCCAAGTGGGAGGATGAAATTTTTTTGTACCCCAAATATAGACCTAGCTAGTTTTATGTAGAGAGACGAACTGGTGCCACAGGTAGCCAACTGTTCTTTGAGACAATATTGAATTAATGTGTCAGCAGATTGCTATTGCAGACTGAATTGTAGGGAGCGCTGTTTTGGAGGTGAGATAGATGAATAAAGGATGATTTTCAATTACTGAAATCGTTGAAATAGTAAGAGTGAGAACTCATTTAAGGCATGCTAGCTGCTCTCTTCAGCTTGGGTAATTAGAAACTTCTTCTCTGTATTCTTCTGTTGACTAAATTTTAAGTGGCAATGAGGGCAATGTGCTTTCTGACGTCCTATTCCGGAGCATTTCCATACATTTCCTGAAGAGGATTAGGAGCCTGCCAGATGCTGCTCTTGGGTTGTGCCCGTGTGGGTGTGGGTAAGGGCGTGCCAGCTGTATAATACGCCTTTTAACACAGCTTCTCTTCCGCTCTGCCTCCTCACAGCTGAGAAGCAGGGAGCGGAGCGAGAGAAAGGTGCTGGGAAGGGTGGAGGTGAAGGGTCTGTAAAACAATTATAGTGTGGGGGAGCCCCGGATTTATGTTCCTTGTCAGCCAGAAGGGACTTCACAAAAACAGCTAGACATCTGTCAGAGCTTTAGAGTTGTGAATGTGCTCTGTGTGTGGGGCGAGCGAAGTAGGAAGCCAAGGGAGGATCCAGCCTTTCAATATGTCTTACACATGAGTCTTTGGGGGGAGAAGAAAAACCTCATTTTTGCACAAGGGAAGTGTTACCTTTGACCTTGTGTAAGGGCAACTGAGACACCTTCTACTTGGTGCAGCGACACCAGTGGGTTATTTTATAGTTCCTTGTTGATGTGCAATGTCCGTATCACAGCTCTGAGGATGGACTGACATCCAATTCACGGTAGTGGGAAGCATCTTAAATGGACAACATAACCTCTGTTGTCAAATCCGTACACTTATCAACAAATATATGAGTTTAGTTCTTCCTTCCTTCCTTCCTTCCTTCTTTCCTTCCTTCCTTCCTTCCTTCCTTCCTTCCTTCCTTCCTTCTCTCTCTCTCTTTCTTTCTTTTTTCTTTCGTTCTTACTGGCTAAAGCTACCTATGTTCTCTGCTATGTAAGAGGAATTTGAACAACTGAGAATATATTCATGTTTGAGGAAAAAAAATGGATCTGTTCACTGGTGCTGTTGCTGTCTGCCTCTATATAGAGGCAGGAATGTTTCTGTTGAAACAGGATGAAAGTTGTATTCCTAAATGTCAAAACAAAATGTCTACTCAGCTTGTATGACATCAGTTAAGAATTTAAAATATCACGTCCAGCAGCACTCAGCAGAGAGCCCTGGCTTGCACGGGCTGCCTCCTGCTCAATCATGTTTACAGTAGTGGCTTATAGGAATATTCAGGACAAGAGGCACTAACTGCAGTAAGGACTAAGTCACATTTGCACTCTGTTGCTGGGGAAGGTTACATGAACAGGTTCACACGCGTCATAGTTAAATCCTCAGTTTTCCTCTACAAATCAGTAATTTCACATCTTGAGCTTTGATCAAATGTGAAGAACTTAAGGAAAATTATTATCAAGGAAAACTTTTAAATTAAAATTTCAGTGTGTGCTGTGGTTACTGTCATGAAGAGTTGCTGAATAGATGGACTAAATTGGGAACATGTGCTTCTCCAGGTGTCTGTCACGCAGAGTGTCACTGGAACACTGCTTGCAATGGGTTATCATGGGTAGAGTTTACCTCGTCCTATGAATTCATGTGTTTCTTTTGATTCTGCTATTTCCTAAATGATTCTTGTTTGATCTTAATTGTTTGAACTTACATATTTAATGTGTTAATGATTACAATATTTTTCCAATTATGAATCTTGGAGCACTTTGGAATGCATTTATTCAGTTTCCTGTCTGCAGCTTGCAATGTCTAACATTGAAATGAGGAGGGCATCTATTATTAATGAAAACCAAACCAACAAGCACGTTTCTCCAAACAACTGTCTCAGAAAGGACACCCCTCCCCTCATAAGATCCATGAAGGAAGGTGCAGTTGTATGTGAAGCTAAGGACTGGGCCATGAGCCCTGACCCGACAGGCCTGAGGAAGGGGGCGCATCCAGGACAAACTTGTTGCTGGCTGCCTTCCACTGTGTCTGTCAGAAGTACCAATGCATCCTCCATAGAAGAATGCTAATTGAACACTAATTCATTGTGGTGATGATTTATAATCTTTGACTTATTTTATATGATTTAAGCCTTAGGGAAATTCATTGATTTTAATTTGCTTCAACAAACATTTATCTTGAGTCTCCATTTAAGTTGGCAATTTACAAGAACAGCAGATTTTCCTCCTGAGAGTTTAGAGTCTGCCTCATTGTGGGACTAAATTTCTCTGTCTACTCACTTCCTTCTACAGAAAGAGACACTTTGTAAGATATTACATTATTATTTTACTGACCAGTTCTGCCAGTTTATTTAGCATGGAGGAAATTGTGAATAATTTAAGGGCTTTTAGATCACAGCCTGTTATTGGTTTAGATATCATCATATTCTCGGAAGCACAGAACCCAGCAGGTCAACCACTGTTTAGGACGCAGATTTTTGTGGAGTCTTGGAAGGTGAACTCACTTCGGACAGGGCAAAGAGCAAGCCATGCACGAGGCTGTGCAGTAATAATGAATACACACGGGAGAGAAGGCACGGGTGGGCCTGCTCAGTGACGGGCTCACCAGAACCGTTTCTTAGCCCCGGACCTTGGTGGATTACTGGTTTGGAAAGCAGGCAGAGACGGATAGCCACAGCACTCACTCTCACAGAAACTGGAGATTCTCCTGCTCACCCCCCCGTGGCTTTTTAATTCAGCTAAGAGTAAAGAGGATGCTGCGAGGAAACACATTATGATTTATGAGTCTGGAGCTCGCCGCCCTAACGAGATTCCTAGGACTGCTGTAGGCTTGTTTGCTCTGAATGTCGAAAGGGAGTAAGAGAGATGTTTCCTCTCCCAACTTACGATACTGACTGCTTAAAATTAGGGAAAAATGCTGCTTTTCATTATTTTGTTTGTTTGGTGGTAGGGCGAGCTACGTAAGATAAGAAGAAATAACATATATTTGCTACTGTAATTTACTCTGTAAGATGTGGCTGCTTGGGGCTTGTTGTCTCCACTGAGATATCTGCTTGCACAAGATGGCTAGCAATGAAGAGAGTCAGTCTCCTAAATAGACCAGCCACTGTCTCTGCTCTGCTTCTCATTCTGTAAACGCCTGTTTAGATATCCTATTCTAAGTCACTATTAAAATTTTAATTATTATTTTTTGACATATTAAATGTGTATAATCCATGTATACACATACATTTCATACTATATTTGATAAGAATAAGCTCATCATGAATATAGGGTGATTTTACATTGAAGAAATCAGTTAGATCCTATAGTCATTAAATGGTAGACCTTTTAAATTTTAGAATTTTAGAACTTTAATCATTTGTCTAAGTTCTGTCACTCTTTTCTTGAATTTAAAAATATTTAAGTTTTACAGTTAGCATCCAAACTAGTGGTCATTATTGCATTCTCACCCCGGTCTGTCGGTGTACTTTTGTTTGTCCCTCTCTCCAATTACCCCACTTGTCCTCCTCATCCCCCTTATTGGTTCCCGTCCTTTTCCTCAGTAACACCCTCTTCTGTTTACATGTCACATGAATTCTATTACCTTCAGTTTCTCCTTTCCCTCCCTGATGAGCTCTTTTCCCCCTTCTGTATTGTCTGCTTTATCACACACACACACACACACACACACACGCATGCACATACACATATACACACAGTCACACACACATACACACACACCATGCACTCACACACACATACACAGAAACATAAACACACACTCACACACATTTAGGTTCTGCACATGTGAAGAAATGTGATATTTACCTTTCTGAGTCTGCTTTATTTTGCTTAACGCTGGTTAAATAGGAAATATAGCAAACATAATGCTAAAGGTTGTGTGTCACAGGCCCCTAAGTGGCTGTTCACTTGGGCATCACTAGGAAAGCTATGCAACTTAGCGAGGAAAGGGAAATCTAGGTTTGGGCTGGATTACGTGAGCAGTTGATAAGAACAGAGCAATTCAGCCTAAACATAAGTAGGATGTATGCAGATCAATATTTCACATCTAAATATAGTAACCTAAACCATTTTACAGACAATAACACAACTTATGACTGTTAAAAGGAAAAAAGATAATGTTATTTGCTATTTCAGAAAAACATACTTCATTGGAAATAAATATGATTAATTTTTTTACTCTCACACCCAGATAACAACAAAAGAGAGAGAAATGTTCTTATAAAGTGAGGAAAAGCAAAGCAACTGAAGGGGTGATTTATTTTCTTTCAAAATTTGTTCTTTCAGTTCCATATGCCAACTGTGTCCCTGAACAGGGAGGATCGTTATTCATAAGTAGTAGAAACCCAAGAATTGGACTCCTGCTTTACCAAAGATCATTTCAGCTGGCTCTAACTGCTAAGAACCATGTGGAATTCAGAACACTATGTAATATATATACTCCTAATTAACGTGACATAGAAGCCATTATTGTTTTCTTTTCTTCAGAAGCTTAAAAGTAGATGTTTTCACAGCTTCAGGCTTCACCTTTTACAAGTCCCAGGAATGGAAGCACAGCCAGGGCAAAACAAGCAGTATTGAAATTACTTGTAAAACATTTCTAATCACTTCATAGTTAGCCATACTTAGGCCACATTGCATAGCCCAAAACAACCCCAATAACTCTACCCACTTCACCCCGCCCCATGCCAAGTGTTGAGTGTGAGCCTCTAGTTCTCAGAGCAGGGACAGGTCTGTTTGATTGATTGGCTACTCTGGTGTCAGGAAGCACTGCCTGTCAACAGGAATGAAATGGGACTTTGAGAGTAAATTGCATGATCAGCTTAACTTCACATTCAAAGCAACTTTCACCTTCTCCTGCTTTTGTAATTAGATTCTAGGATGGTGTTTAAAACCTCAGCTCCTTTCACTTTCCTTTAGTTTAGTCTAAAGGTCTGGTGGACAATATAAAGTAGGATGTTTATTCCATCCCTGTGTGTGTTATGTGTGGACAGCACAGCGGTTTCCTAATGGGCTTCTTGAAAGGATGCCATTGTAATTCTGATAAGGCTTGGTAGAAAAGGAGAATCACAGCTTCATAGGGGTGAGTCATACAATCCCTGAAACACCCCCAGCTGTCAGTGGCTGTACCCAGTACATTGTACACGTAGTTACATGCATGTGCGAATATATGCATACTGGTGAAATTACTACTCTGGTACTTTACTGAAAATGTAACATGATTCCATATGCAAACCATAATTAAAAATGCCTTTAAAGTAATACAACTTGGGCTGGATATATATCCCAGCAGTTAAGACCATCTGTTGTTCTTGCAGAGGACCAGAGGACCTCATCCATGGTGGCTTACCGCCACATGTAACCTCACTTCGATGGGATTTGCTGTCTTCTGACTTTGAGGCATCATGCATACATGTGGTATACATGCATGTATACTGGCAAATATTCATACAAATAATAGAAATAAATCTAAAATAATATGTCTTGTGAAGAATCTTCATCTTCTTCATTTGTGGTCTCTAATCTAAATAGATCTCTTAAAAATCCACAAAAACTTAAAAAAAAACTATGATGGAAAAAGAAACCAATTTATTCAACCTTTGTAACCTTTCTCATTCTTGTGAGAGCTTCCCTGTAGCTGTAGCTAAACAATCAAGCCTCTCGTCCTTTTGAAGATTGTTGAACAGGTGGAGGTAGGAAGAGTCCTGGGACATGAGTCCTGGGACCTGAGGTCACTGCAAACTCTACAGCCATTTGTCTCTCTATAGGAACAGATGCTCCTTGTGGGTAGAGATGCAGCTCGCTTGTTCTTTATTTTATCTTCAGCATCTATGGTAATCTAAATTAGAATGTTCCATAAGTATTTAACTATATTCCTTGAGCCAGGTACTACTCTAGATATTGAAGATAAAAGAATGCATAAAATAGACAAAATTCTTGCATTTAAAGTATTTATATTCCAGTGGGAAGACAAATGTGACAAATATTTTGAAGAAAAATATAGCATATTTAGAAGGGAGAGGTTGATGGTCTGCATGTGTGTGTGTGTGTGTGTGTGTGTGTGTATGTGTGTTGTGTGTATGTGTGTGTCTGCTAAATTAACACACAGTTGAGGCCTGAAAGAAGGTGAAAGGCTGATGTGGATCCAAGAGTGGGAGAGGGTTCAGGGTAGAGACTGGCATCGTGGTACAGTCACAAAACAGTGTAGCAATAAATGTAAACTGATGAAGGTGGGCAAGCGTTTGAGCATCAGGACATGAGGCCAACAGCCTCACCTGGTTAGTTACCCTTATGTTCATTTCTGGTGTCTGAGCAGGGTGGGCAGGGGCTTTCCTACCCATATAATGCAGGCGGCAGATCAGTTTCTAGGTAGTTCTCGGGTCCAAGACTCAGAGCTCAGTCCTTTCCAGTTCCTGTTGTTTGATGGTAACAGTGGCAAACTTCCTGGGCTGGAGTCAGCAGTGATCCAAATGGACGTTTCTGCTTGTTTATAGCTGGAATGGAGTCATTTTGGGTCCTAGAGGCCTGAGTGGGAGATTTATGGAGGATGCAGGTGACTGTGAAGGAAATTGGAACCTTTGTAAGGAAATTGTAGAACTGTCTAACTTAAAAAAAAGTCACAGTAATCTATTCCTTTTAAAAGTCTGAACCTTGAGTGGTCCTTGGCTGGAGTATCAGTTTCAGAAAAGACCCCTGTGCTCAGACTTTTAGGATCTGTTGCTGTCCTTGTGGAGCTCCTGTCCTCTTCAGGCCTTACTATCTCCTACTTCTTTCACAAGATTCCCTGGACCACTCATGAAGATGGGCTGGAACCCCTGCACAGAGGTAGCCTATGTCAGTTCAGTATCCAAGTGGCCTCCATAGTAATGGGGACATGGACTGTCTCTGACTTGAACTGATTGGCCTGCTCTTTGATTACCTCCCCCTGAGGTGAGAGCAGCCTTACCAGGCCACAGAAGAAGACAATGCAGCCACTCCTGATGAGACTTGATAGACTAGGATCACAGGGAAGAAAAGGAGGACCTCCCTTTTCAGTGGACTGGGAGAGGGATGCAGGTGGGGAAGAGGGAGGGTGGAATTAGGAGGGGAGGAGGGGGGAAGGTGCGGGGGGGGATACAAAATGAATAAACTGTAGTTAATAAAAATTAAAAAAAAATAAAAAAGAGGAAAAAATGATATAACCATTTATATGGAATAAACTGATATTTTATCTTCCAAAAAAAAAAAAAAGTCTGAACCTTTTAAAGCTGTGGTATGTTTTAGCTCCTATTGAGCATAAATTTTACCTCAGCTGTTGATGCTTTCTGAAATAACCCTTTCTTCTTCCTCCTCCTTCCCATCTTCTTCTTTCCCCTCCTCCTTTTGTTCTTCTTCTTTTTTTTTCTTCTTCTTTATGTTTGGACCCATGGGGTTAGGACAGCGAGTTAACAGAATCATATATATATATATATATATATATATATATATATATATATATGAAAAACATTGGGTGAGGACTTTTTTTTAAAATTTTTTTATTAATTACACTTTATTCATTTTGTATCCCCCCATAAGCCCCTCCCTCCTCCCCTGCCGGTCCCACCCTCCCTCCCCTTTCTGCATGCATGCCCCTCCCCAAGTCCACTGATAGGGGAGGTTCTCCTCTCCTTTCTGATCTTAGTCTATCAGTTCTCATCAAAAGTGGCTTCTTTGTCCTCTTCTGTGGCCTGGTAAGGCTGCTCCCCCCCAGGGGGAGGTGATCAAAGAGCAGGCCAATCAGATTATGTCAGAGGCAGTCCCTCTTCACATTACTATGTAACCCACTTGGACACTGAACTGCCATGGGCTACATCTGTGCAGGGGTTCTAGGTTATCTCCATGAATAGTCCTTGGTTGGAGTATGAGTCTCTGGGGAGTTCCCTCTGTTCAAATTTTCTTGTTCTGTTGCTCTCCTTGTGGAGACCCTGTCCTCTCCAGCTCTTACTATTTCCCACTTCTTTCATAAAATTCCATTCACTCTGCCCAACAGTTGATAGAGCAACAGTTTTAAAAACTGCATGGTACTGGCATAGAAACAGAATGGTGGATCAATGGAACTGAACAGAGGACCCAGAAATAAACCCATACACTTATGGACACCTGATCTTTGACAAAGATGCCAAAACCATACATAGCATGGAAAAAAGATAGCATCTTCAACAAATGGCGCTGGTCCAACTGGATGTCTACATGTAGAAAAATGAAAATAGATCCATACTTAACACCCTGCACAAAATTGAAGTCCAAGTGGATCAAAGACCTCAACATAAAACCAGACACATTAAATCGGCTAGAAAAAAAAGAGGAGAATACCCTAGAAATCATTGGTACAGGAGAAAACTTCCTGAACAGAACACCAACAGCACAGGCTCTAAGAGCAACAATCAATAAATGGGACCTCATGAAACTGAAAAGCTTCTGCAAAGCAAAGGACACCAATATCAAAACAAAGTGACCTCCTACAGATTGGGAAAGAATCTTCACCAACCCTTTATCTGACAGAGGGATAATATCCAGTGTATATAAAGAACTAAAGAAGCTGAAAAGCAGCAAACCAAGTAATCCACTTAAAAAATAGGGAACAAAGCTAAACATAGAATTCTCTGTAGAGAAATATCGAATGGCAGAGAAGCACTTAAAGAAATGCTTAACCTCATTAGCCATTAGGGAAATGCAAATCAAAACAAACCTGAGATTTCACCTTACACCCATGAGAATGGCCAAGATCAAAAACTCAAGTGACAACACATGCTGGAGAGGTTGTGGAGAAAGGGGAACCCTCCTCCACAGCTGGTGGGAATGTAAACTTGTACAACCACTCTGGAAATCAATCTGGTGCTTTCTCAGACAACTAGGAATAGCGCTTCCCCAAGATCCAGCCATACCACTCCTAGGCATATATCCAAAAGAGGCTCAAGTACACAAAAAGGACATTTGCTCAACCATGTTTGTAGCAGCTTTATTTGTAATAGCCAGAAGCTGGAAACAACCCAGATGCCCCTCAACTGAAGAATGGATGCAGAAATTGTGGTACATCTATACAATGTAATATTACTCAGCAATGAAAAATAAGGAAATCATGAAATTTGCAGGTAAATGGTGGGACCTGGAAAGGATCATCCTGAGTGAGTTGTCCCAGAAGCAAAAAGACACACACGGTATATACTCACTCATATAGACATACAACATAGGACAAACCCACTAAAATCTGTACATCTAAAGAAACTAAGCAAGAGAGAGAGGACCCTAACTAAAATGGTCAATCCCCATCCTGAAAGGCAAAGAGGATGGACATCAGAAGAAGAAGAAAACAGGAAACAATGTAGGAACCTTCTACAGAGGGCTTCTGAAAGCCAGAAGAAGAAATAGGGTGAGGACTTTTAAGAAAGCATCTATTTTCTGTCCTACTTCCTGGTGAAAACAGTTGTTCTCAAAAACAAGCTGGCAGCATTCAGTGAGTGTGTTTTACAGCCCCTCATGTGAGGCCTGGTACTCACTGCAGGGACTCAGCAAAGTGAAGGAGCATGTCAAATGACAATCTTTCACCCTTTTGTGTGCTTGTGGAGGTGGTACTGGAGACCAGAGAGCAACAAATCCATCTAAAATGGGGACAGAGAAAGTATGTGTGGAATGTGCAGATGTACCCAAACGCACTCACAGGCAATAGACTAGACACAAATGAAGTTACACAGACAGCCATTAGGAATGCCGGATACAAAAATAAAAGGAACAGTGGAAGAAACATTCGAAACTACATGTGCCTCAAGTATCCCACTATGTATCTGGTTAAGTTGATTCACATAGTTACTGTTTTCAAAGAGGTGGGGCTATGCAACTATGGAACTTGAAGCATAAAAAGTGGAGCTTGTGGGATATGGAAGACCAGAAACAAGCTAGAAAAGAATTGAAGAAAGAGAAACTTTCTGATGACAAAGTTTTGGAAGTAGAAGAATAAGATCTTTGCATTTAAGATTCAAACCACAGTGGAAACAAATACTCCTTTTGGAGTCTGTTACACTATGATTCTGGGGTTGCGGTCAGATGGGAAGACAAATTAACAGAAGGCATTTTAAGCAATTCATGACTTGAAGGGAACTTTAGAAACAATTCATGTTAAAAACTACTTTTACTGCATAATCATTAGCAATGGTGTTTCTAGACAGCTTGGCATTTCAAGTGTGCTTTCACAGGATACAGGACTATGAAGCTCGACTACAGGACGTGTGATGAGGGATGAGCACTTAGGCTGATACTTTTTTTTTTTTTTTAAATTCCTTTGGAGGCTTCATCAGGAGGAAAGGCCACAGTCTGGGCCTTCACCTTCTCTGCATCTTTATTGTGGTGACAGAGCCACCTTGGGGCAGAAGGTCTCTTGCTCTAAGACACTGATATTTCTCCCCTTGAGGTTGTTTTTACTTAGTTATTTTACAGTTTCCCCCCTCTCGTTTCCTCTCCTACTTTCAGAGTTTAATCACTTCATCTTGAGTTTCCATTTCTTTTTCAATTATGATAACACTGTCTTCATTTCCGGCCTCTTTAGGGGCAGTGCATCTGTGAGTTGCAGGGTTAGACTTGAGCTCTCTGCTTTCACATTCTCTCTTGGCTCTGCCGCTGCACAGTCACTTGATTTATTTTTAATGTGAAAATAGTGGATGTTTGCTATTTCTTCTTCTTCTGTTTATCTGATATAAACTGAGACCTGTGACCAATAAGATGTTCTTTGGCAGCTTCATTTCAAAGCTTTTGTTGAAAAGCTTGGTCTTGTGTTTACCAAGCAAAGCTGGGATTCACTTTACCGTACCCTCTTCCATTTAGTCATTGCTTACTCAATGGATAATTACTATTTACCTGATTATGTAGTAAATGGTATTCAGTGGTAGGGTAATTAAACAGTGTCCTGTACAGTTACAAGGCAAATGTGGTGTTTGGGGGAGTCTGAAGAGGATTCGTTTTATCAGTAATTCATTGGCTAGCAAAAGAGGATAGATAGCATCATGTTATCTGAAGGCAAATGTCAAATGTTATTTGGTTTCACATTACAACCTAGCACTTAGTGTTGGGGAAGCAAAGTGCATTCTCCAATAAAAATGGATTTCATGTGCTTTCCTGGGCAGCACAGGACTACCCTCGGTTTCTCTGAAGGGAGGCAGTTTGTGAGTGTTTATTAGGAGATACTGATCACCTCTGTGTCTGCCTAATTTGAGAAGCAATGCAAATCTAGGCAAGGAGCAACCAGCGTGAGTAAGTTTACCTACTGCTTACTTCTCAGATTTTCTCAGTCTGTGATGAGGGCAGCATTTTAAAACTGGGAGGTCTTTGTCAAATGCCAATTTCTAGGCTCTCATCCCTCAGAGATTTGAGTTCAGTAAGTACAAATGGAAGCTTTGGAATCTGCATTTTATCCAGGCCCACTCAGATTTTCCTCAGGTAAGTACAAGGCATCTTCCATTTTGAGAGGCTATGAAAACAACAAAGAAATCTAGGTCTCAGGGTGGAAAGGTTGTCTAGTGATTAAGAGCACTGGTTGCTCTTCTCAAGGACCTGGGTTTTTTCAGTCATTCATGAATTATGAAATATATCTCACTCCAAGCCCTTGAATACATTAACATAAATATTAGGTGTGTTTAATAAAAGAGAACAAAAGTTTAGGCTCTTCCTGCCATGATGGAAATAACTTATGATAACAGATTTTTGAGAAAAACAAACAAACAAACAAAAAAACCATTTTGCTTTTGGAGTGACCAACTAAAGAGTTCTATGGGGGCCTAAGATGTAGATTAGAGTTCCCTGGTGGCATCATGTGGGAAAGCAATTGCTTCCAATCCTTTTGACTGGGACATGACTGGCCAATTAAAAACTGTAGAGAGTTAAGGTAACACTGTAAGGGTTGGTGTTTGTACACACTGTAGAATGATTTACAATTAAGCCAATTAAAAATCGACCTTTTTTTTCTTGTGCTGAGAGAACTTGAGACTGAACCTCTCTTATAGCATATTTAGGACGTAAATACACTTTTATTAACTCTACCATCATGCTGTAATTAATCTCCAGAACTTAAAAGATAAAATTTTTATTTAATGCCGGGAGGCCATTTATGGCTATAATTGTACCTAACTCTGCATTTGAAGCTGCATTTGGGTGCAGTATAGGCATGTACGGGCCATATTCATTATGGCATTCCTATCAGTTCCCAAATACGGGCAAAATCTGAGTGCTCTAGGGCTAACATTTATAAAAATCTTCCTCCAAATGATTTGCTGTGTAGATGCTTGCCACCACCTCAGTCTGAAACATAAGCATTGATTGTCAGCACATGCCTAGCTGCTGGCTTGGATGAAATGGAAACAACTGAGGCTTTTCACTAGGCAGCTTACTAGACATTGCACCCCGGTTTGAGTAGTACATGGGTTATTTAGCAACCTAAATGCCGGTCTCCCTGCCCGTCCATCGCCCTGTGTGCTCTTGAGTCTGGACATCATCGCACAGGCAAAGCGGTGCAAGGGAGGGCTGCTCATGAGTGCCACCGTCCATAGCGGCAGTGTGAACTGCACTTTTAACTGTCTGCCCGTCTGACAGCATATCCAATTATACTTCAGAAAACCCATTTTAGAGGGTAGTTAAAACTTCCATTGAAATATATTTACATGAAAATGAAGATTAAATAAACACTTAAAAAGTCATATCAAGCAGTCATCTCAGCCCTCTCATTTCTTCTGCTGCATTTAAATCTTGATCTGTATTTTGTTTATACTGTGTGATGGCTTTCACCAGAAGCCGAGGAGCCAGAAGCTACCGCCCAGAATGGGAGAGGCAAGGGGCAATCCTTCTCGTTCTGAAATCATCAGTATACATACCTGAGTAATGGGCAACTGTTTTCTACCATTAAAATGTTTTCTTTTAAAATTTCCTTAAATTTGCACAATTGCTAAAAGCAGTGGTGCGGTAGAAGCATATACTAATTGTACAGAGATTGAAGGATTCAGTCATACATCTTTAAATGACAATAGATTAGATTCTTCTCCCTTTGTCTCATCAGTCTCTCTCTCTGCACTTTTCAGCATTGTAGTTAACATAATAACTATTCTACTTACTAAAAGATTACTCTCTTCTCCTTTTGAGGAATTTAACAAGAATTTTTACAGTATCAGTGAAACTCTTTGCCCAGACCTTCAATGGTTTTAATTAGTGTTTCAAACCTTCCTGTAGTTTAAAACATTAGTTTTTAAACTTGACAGTGTATTTGGAGTCTTAAAGAAAAGGAGTAACTGGATTCCAGCCTCTCCAAAGTTTATAATTTCACCAGCTTTGTGGTGTGTCTAGCAGTGTGTATCATTCCTTCAGTGATTTTTATTTGCAGCAAGACCCGTGAGCTCCTGCTTCCAAGGATTGAAAAGGTTTCCTTTAGGAGCTCTGAACTGACACAGTGGCTTTCAACTCCTCTGCTTACTGGACTCATCTGGGGAACTTACAGAAATAATGAGGTCTCTTTTCTTCCCCAGGAAGTTGCAGTTTGATTGCTGTGGATGGTGGCTTGGGATTTGAAATTTCTCTAATGATGTCATGTGATTCTAACGTGAAGAAAAGTTTGGGGACTACTGTGTTAACCTATAATTTTAGAAAACACTGTGGCTTAACTCTAACTAAGGAGGCAAAGCAAAAGGCATTTATACTAAAAACATTGGCACTGAAGAAAGAAATTGGGGAAATCTCTAGAAGATAGAAAGATTTTATATTACTGTAATTTATGTTAGCATATTAATATTGTAAAATGCTTATATTACTAAAAGTGTTCTATGTATTTAATCTAAACCTCATCAAAATCAAATGACATGCTTCACAAAATAATTCTAAAATTCATATGGTATTACAAAAGCAAGTAGCCCAAACAAAACAATTCTAAGAAAACAATGCTGGAGGCATTATAATATCTGATCTAAAAGTATATTACAGCACTGTTGTTACAAAAACATAATAGTGCTGGCTGTTATAAAGACCAATGGACTCCAAAACAGCACACCCAGCAGCAGCCACAAAAGTTTTGACAAAACTGTCAACAACATTCACTGGAAGAAAGGATCTCTTTAACAAATGGTGTTGGAAAAACTGATTATCAACATGTAGAATAAAACTATATTCATATTTCTGGTTCTTTACAAAACTCAACTCAAAATGAATAAAAAACTCTAAGGTGGGCCAGGTGTGGCTGTATATGCCTTTAATTCCAGTCCTCAGGGAGGCAGAGACACTCAGATCTCTGTGAGTTCAAGACCAGCTTGGCCTGCATAGCATGTTCAAAGCTAGTCAACACTACACAGGGAGACCTTGTTTCAACAGCCAAACAAACAAGATTCTAAGGGAGGATTTAGAACTTCTTGATGAAAACATGTACAAAATAGTTTACGATACAGGCATTGGCAAGGGTTTTCTGAAAAGGACTGAGTTATGAAACACATTCCTAGGGACTGTGTGACACTTAAGTACAGAAGAGCAAAGAAACAGCCACCGGTGTAAAGAGGAAGCCTAAGCGTGGCGAAGGTCTTTGCTTGCTGTATTGCTGTATACCAGACGAGGCACTACTATCTACAACCTATGAAGAACTGCCAAAATTGAACACCAAAGTCATAAAATCATCTTATCAAATGAGCTAATGGACGGAATAAACAACCGTTAAAGAAAGAAGTACGGATAGATAATAAATACTTTAAAAAAGTGTTAAACATCCTTTGCCGTTGGGGAGATGTGAATTAAAACTGCTTTGGATTCCATCTCATCCCAGTCAGAATGGTGATGAGGAAAGCAAGTGAGAGCCAATGATGTTGGGCGGGGTTACGAGGAGCCCTTACACGGTGCTGGTGAGAACGTGAGCTCTGCAGCCAGTATGGAAGTCAATGTAGCACTTCTGAAAGCAACAGAAAACAGAACTACCACAGAACACAGCTATGCCACACCTGGGCATGTGCCTGGAAGATTCTCAATCAACATACACGTTGATTACACAACATAATTACACAAACATGTTTTTTTTTTTTTTTTTTCTCTGAACTATTCACATAGTTAAGAAATGGAAACAGCCTACATGTCCATTGGCAGATACCTGGGGGGAAAAGGTGATATATATGCACAATGCAATTTTCTTCCTGCAGAAAGAGAAAACAAAACCACGACACTTACAGGAAAATAGATATAACTAGTGTCTTAATTGGGATCATTATTGCTGTGATGAAACACCATGATCAAAGCAACTTGGAGAAAAAAGGGTTTACTTGGCTTATGCTTCCAAGTCGCTATTCATTATCAAAGGAAGTCAGGGCAGGAATCTGGAGTCCCGAGTTGATGTAGAGGCCGTGGAGGGAGGCATGCTGCTTACTGTCTTGCTCAGCCTTCCTTCCTTCCTTCTTTCTTTCTTTCTTTCTTTCTTTCTTTCTTTCTTTCTTTCTTTCTTTCTTTCTTTCTTTCTCCTCCTTTTTTTCTTTCTCTTTCTCTCTTCTTTCTTTCATTCTTTTTTCTTTTCAAACTGGTGCTTTCTTTTAAGAGTAAAATCTTAGAAAATTCCTCTCCACAAGAAACAAGTATTAGGAGATTCATCAAAATATCAGAAATTTGCCTTGTACATGGAGCAAGTTACATAGTGATAAACAACAAGAAATAAAATGCAGTCCTGTGAGGTAGGTCCAGTTCTGAAGCTATTTATTTATTTATTTTATAATTAATTAATTTTTTATATTTATTCATTTTACATTTTGATTGTAGCCCCAATGCATAGAGAGGACCTAAGGCCCCTGCTCAGATGTAGCCTATAGGCAGCTCAGGCTCCATGTGGGTTCCTTAGTAAGGGGAGCAGGGCCTATCTCTTACAAGGACTCTCTTACCTGCTCTTCTTTCACCTCCCCCTTGCAGGGCAGCCTTTCCAGGCCACAGAGGAAGAGGATGCAGCCAGGCCTGATGAGACTTGATAGGTTGGGGTCAGTTGGTAGGGGAGGAAGGCTCCCCCTTACTTAGGACTTGGGGACAGGGATAGGAGGGAAGGGGAGGAAGGTTGAGACTGGAAAAAGATGAGGGAGAGGGCTAAGATTGGGATATAAAGTGAATAAATTAAAATATACATAAACATTGAAAAATAAACATGAGCTGTCAGCCTGCTTTCTTACAGGACCCAGGCCCACCTGTCCAGGGCTAGCTCTATACAATGGGCTGGGCCCTCCCACATCAATCACTAATTAAGAACATGCTGTACAGATCTGCTTATATACTGACCTTATGGAGGCGTTTTCTCAACTGAGGCTCCCTCCTCTCTTGTGACTCTAACTTGTGTCGAGTTGGCATAAAACCAGGCTGCATAACCAGAGATCTTAACATAAGGCTGACTCAGCCAGATAAATAGTACGTTTTCCTTCATACACAGACACCTGAATTAAATTTATGTGTATTTGTGTATGTAGCTCGAGAAAGTAGCAAGGGGATCATGAGAAGGGATCATAGGAAGTCAAAGGGCAGTCCCCAAAGGGGTATGGGATGCAAGAGTGCCATGAAAGCAGAAGGGAGTGGGGCAGTTACCAAGAAAGGATGAGGGATCAGAGAAAGCAACAGAAGCAGAAGAATGCGAGCAAAGCATAGTGACACATAATTATGAAAATTTCCCAATGAAACTCATTTCTTCTCATGCTAACTTAAAAAAAAAAAAACCAAAAAACCAACGAATAAAGCTGTAGTGCTGTATAAGGAAATCAGAACTTATGTGTGCTTGCAGCACATACTCATCCTTGGAAGATATGCATCTAATTAAGATGTGAAGTGGTATAAACTGGGCTGTCTGGCACACACATGGTGTCTCACTATGTGGGAGTCTAAGGATTGTGAGATCTGGGATAGCCTGAGCTACATAGTGATACTTTGCCTCAAAAAAAAAAAAAAAAAATTCCCTCTGAACTTTTACCATGAAAGTAACAAGAAGACTTTGAATTCCAACAGAACTTGGGCAGTTCGTTTTTTAATTTTTTATTCATCAATGGACTCTTAAGTAATCTTTACTGATAGTGCTTCTAACTATCTTCTGTAGCTAAATAAAACATGCATTTATGTTAATAGGAGTTAGAAACTGTGATAGGACACATTAACAAAGCAACTTGTGTAGGAGAGTGTTTATTTGGCTAACAATGTCCTGATCACTGTTCATTATGAAGGAAAGTCAGGGCAGGAACTCAAGCAGGGCAGGAGCTGATGCAGACGCCATGGAGGAGTGCTGTTTGCTGGCTTTCTTCTCATGACTTACTTAGCCCCCTCTTTTTTTTTTTTAAGATTAAGACAGTGTTTAATTTGGCTGAGTTTTTTTTTTATTATTAGTTACAGTTTATTAACTTTGTATCCCAGCTGTATCCCCTTCCCTCATTCCCTCCCAGTCCCACCCTCCTGCTTGTCTCCTCCCTGCCCTTTTCCAAGTCCACTTATAGGGGAGGACCTCCTCCCCTTTCATCTGACCCTGGTTTATCAGGTATCTTCAGGACTGGCTGCAAAGTCTTTCTCTGTGGCCTAGCAGGACTGCTCCTCCCTTGGGGGGTGGGGCAGGGAGGTCAAAGAGCCTGCCATTGAGTTCCTGTCAGAAATAGTCCCTGTTCCCATTACTAAGGAACCCACTTGGTTACTGAGCTACCATGGGCTACATCCTAGCAGAGGTTCTAGGTTATATCCATACATGGTCCTTGGTGGAGTGTCAGTCTCAGAAGAGACCCTGTTCCCAGATATATTTGGTCCTTGTGGAGCTCCTATCCACATCATACTAACACCCCTTCTTTCATATGATTCCCTGCACTCTGCCGAATGTCCATCAACGGAGGAATGGATACAGAAATTGTGATATTTTTTACACAATGGAATACTACTCAGCAATCAAAAATGAGGAAATCATGAAATTTGAAGGCAAATGGTAGGATCTAGAAAAGATCATTCTGAGTGAGGTATCCTAGAAGGAGAAAGACACACATGGTATATACTCACTTATATAGAACTATAAGATATGATAAACATAATGAAATCTATACACCTAAAGAAGATTAAACAGGAAAGCGGACACAGCGTAAGACGATCAATCCTCACTTAGAAAGACAAATGGGAGGTGCATTGGACGTAGGAGAAAACAAGTAACAGGACAGGAGCCTACTGCAGAGGGCCTCTGAAAGACTCTACCTAGCAGTGTATCAAAGCAGATACTTAGTCCGCTTTTTAATAGAATCTAAGACCATCTGTCCAGGGATATCCTCACCCACAAGCTAATCTTTTTTACAATTCATAGAAATATATAATGTTTTTTTTAAAGTTAGTGTGTGTGTGTGTGTGTGTGTGTGTGTGTGTAAATACAGATGTGCCACAGCATGAATGAAGGTCAGAGGATAACTTGTGGAAGTTAATTTGCTCCTTCTTCGACCATGTAGGGCTCAGAACTTGAACCTTTGTTGTCAGACTTGGTGGCAAGCACCTTTACCTACTGAGCCATCTTGCCAGCTCCACATTCTAGCACCAACATTTGAATGGATATTCGGTCAAATGGAAAAATCATTTCTAAAGCACGAGTTACTCAAGTTGGGTCATCAGTTTTTCAGGTAAGAAAGATCTTGTGTTTCCTAATCACAGATCTGAATTATTTGGCTGAATTGAGTACAGTGTTCAGATTTTCCCAACTCTTACCTTCAAAATTCCAATCCTCCCCAGGTACTGGATAATTTACCCCATTGCCTATCTGCTTCACTCACTTTTTTACATAAGTTAATTTTCTGGGCTTAGGCACAAATCATTCATGATTTTTAGCAAGTTAGTGTTCTGTTCTTCCTGTTCTGTCTTTATCACAACACCCTGTCCTTCCCCCTGCCCTATCCTTTTCATATTTCACTAGAGTCTGGCAAAGAGAAAGGCTAATGCATTCTACTAAGAATTCCCAGTGAGCACTTGGGTTCATACAAGTGCTTAACAGAGTGGTCTTTATCTGTTGGATGGATCTTTTAACTAGTTCAATTGTCAGTTGTTAGACACTGGAATTTATTTTATGCCTTTTGCTTTCCTAGAGTGAAATTTATATAGTCCCAGAAACATTTTTGGCCCACTGAGATTTTATATATATATATGTAAATATGTATATATATCATGAACCTCTAGGATCACTTTCCACCTCTGTTTTGCTTGGACTTTTTCTTCTGAGGTCCCAAGGTGACCATTGTAGGCAGGATGTTCCTGATGGAACCCATCTGATATTAGGTTTCTTATTCTTTAACTTTTTCTCCTGCCCTTTAGTGCATATTGGTTAACTAGTCAATTATAAAATAAATAGTTCTTTAATGATGTCATTTTCTTCATAAGAATTTAGTTTGTGCTTACAGTATAGAACTCTTTTGGCCAAATGGATGCCCCCAGTGAGTTTTTCTTCCCTCTTGTTTATTTAAATTTTGGTTATCCCCTAAAGCTGATAGTTCTTTTATCACATTTAACAAATTTATTTGTAATTTATATACTCACTTCACATCTTGATAGTAGCCCCATCCTTCCTGTCCACCTTGTCCCACCTTGCCACTTTCTTCTCTTCCCCTCTCCCCCATTCTATCCTCCTCAGAAAAGGGAGCCCCTCCCACCAACGCACCCCAGCTCATCAAGTCCCTTCAAGACTGAACCCATCCTCACCCACTGAGGCCAGGCCAGCCTTTTCTGTTAGGGGGAAAATGATTAAAAACAGGCAAAAACAAAACAAAACAAAACAAAAAAAACCAAAACAAAACAAAAAACAGGCAACAGAGTCCTTGTCATAGACAGTTCCTGCTCAACTTACTAGACAACCCACATGAAGATCAAACTGCCCATCAGTTACATGTGTATAGGGGGCCTAGGTTCAGTCCATACTCTTTGGTTGGTGCTTCTGTCTCTGTAAGGCCCCATGGGCCTAAGTTAGTTGACACTGTTGGTCCTTTTAAGGCATCCCTGCACCTTCCAGGTCTTTCTACCCCTCCCCTCCATACTTCTCCACAGGACTCCTGGAACTCTGCCTAATGCTTGGATGTGAGTCCCAGCATCTGATTCCATTAGATGCTGAGTGGGGCCTCTCAGAAAATGGTTATGCTAGGCTCCTGACTATAAACATAGCAGAGTATCATTAATTGTGTCAGGGGTTGTCGCTCTCCCATTGGGTGGGCCTCAGGTTGGGCCAGACATTGGTTGGATATCCTTCCCTATCTGCGCTGTCTTTATCTCTGCACCTTCTGTAGACAGGGTCAATTTTGGGTGGATGGTTTTGTAGGTGGATTGGTGCTCCCCTCTCACCACTATAAATCCTGCCTGGCTAAAAGGTGGCCTCCCTAGTCTCCATGGCTCCTGCTGCTAGGAGGCTTAGCTAGATTTATTATATCACAAATTTATTATTGTGTTTTGTTCTATTATAGTCTTTATTCCTAACAAAGCCAACATTAGAAGAACAAGAACAATCAAACATAAATTTTATTAAGAAACTTTGATTCTTATATAAATTTAACATTTTAGCGTGTCAAATGATTGAAGGCTAAGTTCTGCTTTTTTATATATCTATGTAATTAAACTCATTTACAGTGATTTGATGATGTCTACCAACAGTCACTGTTTTCAACTGGATAACTGACTTTTACTTCGTATTTATTAACAAGGTTAATAAATAATGTGTATTTTGAAATCATGTAAAATAAAGAGTCTGAAGCCAATTGTGCTATAATGTATATAGAGATTATGAATGGAAATCCAAAGAAAACACTGTTCAGATTGAGAATGGAGGTAAGGAGAACAGGACAGAGATAGTCTAATGGAACGTTGTTAGCAGGACTATAGACTATATGTGAGGATAAAATAGTATGACCAGAAGCTCATGACCGGGAATAAACAAGTAGTCTATGGAAGGAAGTACAAAGTGAGTGTGGCATGAATGAAGTTTTAATTTCTTAAATATTTCACCATATTTACTATCACCTGATAGTGTAGCTGATGTGACAAAGTGCCGGGGAAGGGGTATATTTGCAACATGTTTTTCAGTAATATTATGCTGTAGAGATGTTTGCTAAATGATGAATATTTTATCAACTTAACAAGAGACCTCATTAAGCTCCAGGAATATGAGACTCTGGGCTGTTTGTGGCCTATGTGTAAAGTTCATTGCTTGTGTTATGTCTGGGATAACTATGGTCTTTCTTTTTGGAGAGGAGATGCAAAGTGACTAGGTCATCTTTGTCTTTTTCTCCAGTCATGCCCAGGGCAGGAACTTCATAAACCCTGTCTGTGACTGTGCATCAGTTTTCTCTCTTCTGGTATGTTCTAACTCGCTCTTCTACCACTGTTCTTAAATGATTTTCAAGCTCTGAACTGACATGTTTGGTATTCCAAAGGAAGATGCTTCTATGAACCCTGTTTTGAATGGTTCACAGAATTGGTTCAACCTTCGCTTCAATTTCCTGCACTTGACATTATTACAGACAGAAGGAACAGTGTCAGGCTGCCAGGGACTTTTGATGGACTGCATGTGGTGTGCTGAATGACTTCAATCAAAGAGATAGAGTGAATGATAGGAGTGTAGCTTGTCCTTACAATCAAGTAATTTTGTCTGGAATGTTATGAATGGCTGAGGTTTTTGGTAACTTACCCTTTACAATTAAATTCTTGCATTTAGAGACTTTGATTGTTGCTGGAAGATCTCTATGGCATCAGGATGTTTGTCTCTAGAATGTGCCACTTATGAAAAAGTCACATCCTTGGGGTCTTCTCTGAGGCCACTAGGCGTGACACAGTATTTATATTTAGCAAGTAATTAATTAGTCTTTCTTGATTGAATTAATTATTGCCTAGTTGCAGAAAGGCACAAATGTTGCTCTGAATACTTAACACAATAGAAAAAAAATAGGAAATACTTTCAAATATCGCCACCTTTCTGAAGCCTGACTCATGATAAAAAAAAGTCAACACCCCATGTAATATAGACCCAGAGTTCTTAATATTTTTAATTTAGGTAATGTTAAAATTTACTTCTAATACATGTATTTTATATAAATTTATTATCTTCAATATTATTCTCTCTCAAATATACTGCATATATGTTAACTTTTATTTAATGCAATAGAATATACACATGAATACATACATATGCGCACACATATTTGAAAGTCACTGTCTTGTCAACCAGCAAAACTAAGGAATTTCATATTCATTCTCGAAATCTCCTATTTTAGTCTTATTAATGTGTAATGTGTACTGTGAAAAAGTAGAAAGACAGAGGTTGTGTTAGCAAATATGAAAGGGAGAGAACAAGCTCCCCTCCAAATGCCCTTGGGATGGAATTACATTGTAGAAGGCTCACTGAGTGTAGTTATTTTCCATTTTAATTTCACAAATATTTATGGGCCCTTATTGTGTTCTTAGAATTGATGCATTAAATTATTTAGAGGATGATTAATACCATCTCAAATCCATATAGATAAGAAAGAAACAGAAATACTAGAAAATAAGTATTGGGGTGATGAGCAGGACATGAAGCTCTGTGCTCTTCCCACCACTGGAGGGAGAGTAAAGCAATGTATCCACTGTGTAAATAGTGTGGCAACTCAGACTATCCCACAAGTGGCTACTGTATTTCCATTAATTCCATTTTAGATAGTTACCCTGAAGAGCTGAAAACAGCCTTGAAGAGTTATTGTTAAACCCATCCAGAGAGAAATGGGTGATCATTCAAGAGACAAAAGGTGGAAACAACTTAAGTTTCTGGCAGTTGATGAATGGATAAAGAAAATGTACACACTCTATGAAATACTATTCATCCATTACAAAGATCAAAATGATGCCCCTGGCACTAGCCTGATGTAACTGGAGGTAATTAAGTTTGATGGAATAAGCATGAGTAGATATGTAAGTGTTACACAATTCTAATCACAGGTAAGATATGAAAGGCTGGTGTTAAAACAGTTTGTAGCAGTTATATAATTATAATGGTAATTATAGATATTAGGAGACAGAGGAGGAAGGAAGATGGAGAAGGTTGATCAGCTACTAAGTTACAAGTCCTAAATTAGAGAGGGTTAATAAGTTCTGGTGTCACAGCAGGGTGACCCCGGATAGCAAAAGTGCTATATATTTTAGAACCTAGAGGAATTACTTTTGGATTTTATGATAAGGAAATAACAAATGTTTGATTAGACAGATTCAATTCAGTACAATGTATGAAAACATTATATACTATGGCTCTAATACAAAATAAATTTTGTGTTTTAATGTACAAATTAAGATGCATTTAATTTAGAAAAAAAATTAAAAGATGACTCCTCACTGCTAATATAGCCAACTGGGTAACAGTAATAGTCGCTGGTGCTGGGTGGTTGTGGGCCTTCCAGTCATCTGGTAGAGAGAGGTAAGAGTACCATGGCAGAGAGATCTCTCAGAGGTAGGAGGTAATTCATGGGACTTAAAAATTCTGCAGTAAAATGAATCTAAGTTAGGATGTAGGAAAACAGAGCAAAGAAGAGGCAACTGTTGGTTTTCTCATAAGGAATTTTCTTGACGTAAAAACAATGAAACCTGAACACAATTATTTACACTAGTTATGAAAACAAATAAAATTAAAATAAAACTAGAAAAATCTTTGTTTTTGTCTCCTCTCAATTCATAGCTACACTCTTGAGAATCACAGAAATCACTGAAATGGGACCTCGCGAAAATGAAAAGCTTTTGTAAGCAAAGGACACTGTCATCAGAACAAAATGACAGCCTACAGTTTGGGAAAAGATCGTCATCAGCACTACATCTATTAGAGGACTAGTATCTAGAATATATAAAGAACTCAAAATTAGACACTAACAAACCAAATAATCCAATTAAAAATTGGGTACAGACCTTCTTACCTATTTTAAAAAATTTCTCTTTCTTTCTTTCTTTCTTTCTTTCTTTCTTTCTTTGAAGTGAAGATTTATTGGGTTGATTTTTTTTGTGGATATAGATATTTTTAAATTTTTATTAATTGCACTTTATTCACTTTGTATCCCCTGTGAACACCTCCCTCCTTCCCTCCCAGCACCACCCACCCTTCCCCTTCTCTACGAATGCCCCAGCCCAAGTCCACTGATAGGGGAGGTCTTCCTCTGTTTCTTCTGATCCTAGTCTATCAGGTCTCATGAGGACTGCCTGCATTGTCTTCCTCTGTGGCCTGGTAAGGTGCTCCCCCCTCAGGGGCAGGTGATCAAAGAGCAGGCCAATCAGATCATGTCAGAGACAGTCCCTGTTTTCATTACTATGGAACTCACTTGGACACTGAACTATCATGGGCTGTGTCTATGAAGGGGTTCTAGTCTTTGGTTGGAGTATCAGTCTCAGGAAAAACCCCTGTGCCCAGAATTTTGGTTCTGTTGTTCTCCTTGTAGAGCTCCTGTCCTATCCAGGTCTTACTATTTCCCACATTTTTTTCTTTTTTTCTTTATTTAACTTTTATTAATTACACTTTATTCATTTTGTATCTCCCCTTAAGCCCCTCCCTCTTCCCCTCCCCATCCCATCCTCCCTTTTCTGCATGCATGCCCCTCCCCAAGTCCACTGATAGGGGAGGTCCTCCTCTCCTTCTTTCTGATCTTAGTCTATCAGTTCTCATCAGAAGTGGCTACATTGTCATCTTCTGTGGCCTGGTAAGGCTGCTCCCCCGTCAGGGGGAGGTGGTCAAAGAGCAGGCCAATCAGATTATGTCAGAGGAAGTCCTTCTTCCCAGTACTATGTAACCACTTGGACACTGAACTGCCATGGGCTACATCTGTGCAGGGGTTCCCACTTGTTTCATGAGATTCCCTGCTTTCTTCCCAAAGTTTGGCCATAAGTCTCAGCATCTGCTTTGATATCCTGCAGGGTAGAGAGCCTTTTAGAGGCCCTCTGTGGCAGGCTCCTGACTTGTTCCCTCTTTTCTCCTTCTTCTTATGTCCATCCTCTTCACCTTTCTAAATGGGGATTGAGCTTTTTTTAGCCAGACTCCTCCTTCTTGATTAGTTTCTTTAGGTGTAGAGATTTTAGTAAGTTTATCCTATATTATATGTCTAATATCTACTTATGAGTGATTATATAGCCTGTGTCTCTTTCTGCTTCTGGGATACCTCACTCTGGATGATCTTTTCCAGTTCCCACCATTTACCTGAAAATTTCATGATTTCCTTGTTTTTTTTTTTAATCGCTTGTTTTTTTATTCCATTGTGTAAAAGTACCACAATTTCTGTATTCATTCCTCAGTTGAGGGGCATTTGGGTTGTTTCCAGGTTCCGGATATCACAAATAAAGCTGCTACAAACATGGTTGAGCAAATGTCTTTATTGTGTACTTGAGTGTCTTTTGGATATATGCCTAGAAGTGGTATGGCTGGATCTTGAGGAAGCACTATTCCTATTTGAGAAAGCACCAGATTGATTTCCAGAGTGGTTGTACAAGTTTACATTTCCACCAGCAGTGGAGGAAGGTTCTGCTTTCTCCACAACCTCTTCAGCATGTGTTGTCACTTGAGTTTTTGATCTTAGCCATTTATGGGTGTAAGGTGAAATCTCAGGGTCATTTTGATTTGCATTTCCCTGATGATTAAGGATGTTGAGTATTTCTTTAAGTGTTTTTCGGCCATTCGATATTCCGTTGTTGAGAATTCTCTGTTTAGCCCTGTACCCTATTTTTAAAATTGGATTACTTGATTTTTTTGCTGTTTAACTTCTTGAGTTCTTTATATATACTGGATATTAGCCCTCTGTCAGATATAGGGTTGGTGAAGATTCTTTCCCAATCTGTAGGCAGTCGTTTTGTTCTGATGACAGTGTCCTTTGGTTTACAGAAGCTTTTCAGTTTCATGAGGTCCCATTTATTGATTGTTGCTCTTAGAGCCTGTGCTGTTGATGTTCTGTTCAGGAAGTTTTCTCCTGTGCCAATGAGTTCAAGGCTCTTCCCCACTTTTTCTTCTAACAGGTTTAGTGTGTCTGGTTTTATATTGAGGTCTTTGATCCACTTGGACTTTAGTTTTGTGGAGGGTGATAAGTATGGATCTATTTGTATTTTTCTATTTGTAGACATCCAGTTTGACCAGCACCATTTGTTGAAGATGCTGTCTTTTTTTTCCTTTGAATGGTTTCGGCATCTCTGTAAACAATCAGGTGTCCATAAGTGTGCGGATTCATTTCAGGGTCTTCTAATCGATTCCATTGATCCACCAATTGGTTTCTATGCCAGTACCATGTAGTTTTTATTACTGTTGCTCTATAGTACAGCTTGAGATCAGGGATGGAGATACCTCCAGAGAAGCATTTATTGTAGAGGATTGTTTTAGCAATTCTGGGTTTCTTATTAGTCCATATGAAGTTGAAAAATTTTCTTTCAAGGTCTGTAAAGAATTTTGTTGGTAATTTGATGGGAATTGCAGTGAATCTGTAGATTGCTTTTGGTAAGATGGCCATTTTTACTATATTGATCCTGCCAAGCCATGAGCATGGGAGATCATTCCATCTTCTGATATCTTCTTCTAATTCTTTCTCAGAGACTGGAATTTTTTTTCATACAAGTCTTTGACTTGCTTGGTTAGGTTCACACCAAGGTACTTTATGTCCTTTGTGGCTATTGTGAAGGGTGTTGTTTCCCTAATTTCTCTCTCAGCCCTTTCATCTTTTGTATACAGGAGGGCTACTGATTTTTTTTGAGTTAATTTTGTATCCTGCCACTTTGCTGAAGGTGTTTATCAGCTGTAGGAGTTCCCTGGTAGAATTTTTGGGATTACTCAGGTATACTATCATATCATCTGCAAATAATGATACTTTGATTTCTTACTTTCCAATTTGTATCCCTTTGATCCTCTTTAATTGTCTTATTGGTCTGGCTAGGACTTCAAGAACTATGTTGAAGAGATATGGAGAGAGTGGGCAGCCTTGCCTTGCCCTGATTTCAGTGGGATTGCTTTAAGTTTCTCTCCATTGAGTTTGATGTTGGCTATAGGCTTGCTGTATATCACCTTTACTATGTTTAGGTATGTGCCTTGTATCCCTGATCTCTCCAATACTTTAAGTGTGAGTGGATGTTGGACTTTGTCAAATGCTTTTTCAGCATCTAGGGAGATTATCATGTGGTTTTTTTTCTTTCAGTTTGTTAATATGGTGGATCACATTGATGGATTTCCATATATTGAACCACTCCTGCATGCCTGAGATGAAGCCAACTTGGTTGTAGTGGATGATATCTTTGATGTGTTCTTGGATTCGGTTTGCAAGTATTTTGTTGAGTATTTTTGCATCAATGTTCATAAGGGAGATTGGCCTGAAATTCTCTTTTTTCGTTGGGTCTTTGTGAGGTTTAGGTACCAAGGTGATTGTGGCTTCATAGAATGAGTTTGGTAGTGTTCCTTCTGTTTCTATTTTGTGGAATACTTTGAAGAGTATTGGTGTTAGCTCTTCTTTGAAGGTCTGGTAGAATTTGGCACTGAAACCATCTGGCCCTGGGCTTTTTTTGGAAGGGAGACTTTTGATAACCACTTCTATTTCCTTAGGGGATATAGGACTATTTAATTTATTTGCCTGGTCTTGGTTCAGCTTTGGCAAGTGGAATCATTCAAGAAAATTGTCCATTTCATTTAGATTTTCAAATTTTGTGGCATATAGACTTTGGAAGCAAGACCTAATTGTTTGGATTTCTTCAGTGTCTGTGGTTATGTCCCCCTTTTCATTTCTGATTGTGTTGATTTGGGTAGTGTCTCTCTGCCTTTTAGTTAGTTTGGCTTAGGGTTTGTCTATCTTCTTGATTTTCTCAAAGAACCAGTTCTTGGTTTCATTGATTTTTTTGGATTGTTTTATTTGTTTCTAATTGATTGATTTCAGCCCTGAGTTTGATTATTTCCAGCTGTCCATGCCTCTTTGATGTGTCTGCTTCTTTTTTCCTAGGGATTTTAGGTGAGACATTAAGGTGCTTGAATGAGATGTTTTGAATTTCTTCTTGAAGGCACTTAGTGCTATGAAGTTTCCTCTTAGCACTGCTTTCATTGTGTCCCTTAAGTTTGGGTATGTTGTGCCTTCATTTTCATTGAATTCTAGGAAGACTTTAATTTCTTCCCTGACCCAGCTATCATTGAGTAGCAAGTTGTTCAGTTTCCATGCGTGTGTAGGATTTTTGCTATTTCTGCTGTTGCTGAGGTCCAGCTTTAGTCCATAGTGGTCAGAAAGGATACAAGGGATTATTGCAATCTTGTATCTATTGAGGCTTGCTTTGTGACCAACTATATGGTCTATTTTTGAGAAGGTTTCATGAGGTGCTTGAGAGGAAGATAAATTCTTTTGTGTTTGGATGAAAGGTTCTGTAGATGTCCTTGAGATCTATTTGATTTATGACCTCTGTTAGAGTTATTGTTTCTTTGTTTAATTTCTGTTTTGTTGACCTGTCCTTTGTTGAGAGTGGGGTGTTGAAGTCTCCCACTATTAATGTGTGGGGATCTATGTGTGTTTTCAGTTTTATTAATGTTTCTTTTATAAATGTGGGTGCACTCGTATTTGGGGCATAGATGTTCAGGATTGCGGTATCTTCACGGTGGATTTTTCCTTTGATGAGTAAGAAGTGTCCTCCATTTGTTTTGATTAATTTTAGCTGAAAGTCTATTTTATCAGATATTAGAATGGCTACTCCTGCTTGCTTCTTGGGTCCATTTGCTTGGAAAACCACCTTCCAACCCTTTACCCTCAGGTAATGTCTATCTTTGTGATTTAGGTGTGTTTCTTGTATGCAACAGATTGTTGGGTATTGTTTACACATCCATTCTGTTATTCTGTGTCTTTTTATTGGAGAATTGAGTTCATTCATGTTGAGAGAGATTAATGACCAGTGGCTGTTAGATCCTTTGATTTTGATGTTTGCTATACTAGTGTGTTTGTGTTCTTGGGTACTTTTTGTTTTGCTGTAGTGACGTTATTTATTTCTTGTGTTTTCTTGAAAGTAGTTAGTTTTCTTGGGTTGTATTTTTCCTTCTAGAATCTTCTGTAACACTGGATTTGTGTGTAGGTACTGTTGAAATTTGTTTTTGTTGTTGAATATCTTGTTTTCTCCGTCTATGAGGACTAAGACTTTTGCTGGGTACAGTAGTCTAGGCTGACATCTGTGTTCTCTTAGGGTCTGCATGATATCTGTCCAGTCCCTTCTGGCTTTCATAGTCTCTGTTGAGAAGTCAGATGTGATTCTGATGGGTTTGCCATTATGTGTTACTTGGCCTTTTTCTTTTGCAGCTTTTAGTATTTTTTCTTTGTTCTGTATACTTACTGTTTTGATTATTATGTGGCAGGAGGATTTTCTTTTCTGGTCTATTTTATTAGGTTTTCTGTAGGCCTCTTGTATTCTTATATACCTCTCTTTAAATTGGGGAAAATTTCTTCAATGATTTTGTTGAAAATATTTTCTGGGCCTTGGAGGAGGGAATTTTCTTTTTCCTCTATTCCTATTATTTTTAGGTTTTGTCCTTTTATGTTATCTTATAATTCTTCAATGGTTTGTGTCAGGAATTTTTTAGATTTATTATTTTCTTTGACAGATACATCGATTTCTTCCATTGTATCTTCCACTCCTGAGATTCTTTCTTCCATTTTTTGTAGTCTGTTGGTTATGCTTATCTCTGTATTTCCTGTTTTCTTTCCTAGGTTCTCCCTTTCCATGATTTTCTCCATTTGTTTTTTTCTTTAATTTTTCCAATTCTATCTTCAGATCTTGAACTGTTTTGTTGATTTCCTTCACCTGTCTGACTGTGTTTTCCTGTTTTTCCTTCAATTCCTTCCCTGTTTGTTTGAAAATTCCTGTGCTTCTTTAATTTAATCATTTCCTCTTTGAAAGCCACAAATTGTTTCCCTGCATCTTCCTGTATTTCTTTGCAGATGGCCATAATCTGTTTTACTATATCTTCCTCTAATTATTTATGAATTTTATTTGTTTCCTCTATTAACCTCTTCATAAGCATAGATGTGACATCATCTTCTTGAATTTCACTTATGTTAGGGTGTCCAGGAAAACTTGCCCCTGGATAACTGGGTTCTGGGGATGCCATATTGCTTTGCCTTTTGTTGGTTGTGCTTTTTCGCTGGCCTCTACCCATTTGTCTGTCTCAGGTGTTGTCTGTTAATTTCTGGTGCCTGCTGGATCCTGGGGTGGGGAGAATCCACTTGGTGGGGTTCTGAACGAGATCTCCTCAGCTTTTTGGGTATGGTCAACTGAATGCTGGTGCTTCTCAGGAATTGTCACAGTTCACTTCAGGTGTATGGACCTGTGTGGTAACTGTGGTGTTCAGGAAGGCTCTCCTCTCATCAGGAGACATCCTGGAGATGGCTGCCCTGCTGCTGGGTTTCTTGCTCTGAACTTAGTGAGCTGCAACTGCTGTTCTTAAGGTGTAATTGTTGGGTGTAGCTCTCTTGAAGAACCAGGAAGTCCCACAGTTTTGTCAGTTTAGCTAGGGATAACTGGTCGCACCTTGGAGTAGTATCTTGAGAGCTGCTCTAATGGCTCTCAGGCTTTTGTAGATCTGAGGATGCAGCTGTGTGGCCCAGTGCCCTAGCAGTAATCAATGACAGGTGAGCATGTCACTCATGCCTGCAGTAGAAGGCTAGAGCCTAGAGCCTGCGTGAATCTAGAAAGTCTTCTGGAGCTGGGTGTCCTGAGCGTTGGACCTGATGATCTCCCATGCTGTGTAGTTTCCTCCTGACAGGGACACCCAGACTGTGTTTTGGAGACTGAAGTTCTGTCTGGAATGGTGAGTAGAACACGCAGGCACAGACACGTGCCTGGGCATCTGCCGAAACTGGGTAATTTTTCCCGAGAACTTTTCAGGGTGGGAGTGTCAGCTGAATGCTCTGAGGCCAGACCTGCTGTTCCCCTCCCTGTGGGTTTTCACTCGACACAGAGTCTCCATCTCTGGTGCCTCAGGGCCCACAGTTTTATCTGGGGCAGTGAGTCAGGCATGTGGGCAGGATTCTGTGCTGGCACCCAACCTTCCTGTTCTGGGCTGGCTGCTGGGCACCTGCCTGACCCCAGGTCTTTTCCAGGGATTGTCTGGGTGACCTAAGGTTGGTCCTGATCGTTTCCTGCACCGTGGGGTTTGCTATCTACTGGAAATCCCAGTCTCTGGTGTTGTGGGCCCCACCGTTCAGTCTGGGACAGTGATCAGAGCATGCTGGCATGTGGCTCTGGACTGGTGACCAAGCGCCTGGTGAAACTGGGACTTTCCTGCAATTTAGCTGGGTGAGTTGAAACTGAGTGAATCCCACACCTTGGGGTATCCTTTTACCTGGGAAACACAATTGCTGGTGTTTTAGGACCAAGAGTTCTGTCTGCTGGTCACTGTGCATATTCTGCTGTGCTGCTGGTCAGAAAGAGTGTCCTCCCGGTGCTGCCATCTTGGATCCCCCTCTCTTTATTTATTATTAATTAGAGTTTATTCACTTTGTACCCAGGCTGTATCTCCCTCCCTCATCCTCTCCCAATCTCATCCTCCCTCCCTCATCTTCTTCCAGGCCCTTCCCCAAGTCTACTGGTAGGGAAGGCCTTCCTCCCCTTCCCTCTGATCCTAGACTATCAGGTCTCATAAGGACTGGCTGCATTGTCTTCCTCTGTGGCCTGGTAAGGCTGTTTGCCCCTTAGGGGGATGTGATCAATGAGCAGGCCAATAAGTTCATTTCAGAGACAGTCCCTGTTCCCCTTACTAGGATACCCACCTGGATACTGAGCTGCTATGAGCTACATCTGTGCAGGGGTTCTAGATTATCTCCCTGCATGGTCCTTGGTTGAAGTGTCAGTTTCAGAAAAGACCCCTGTGCCCAGATTTCTTGGTTCTATTGCTCACTTTGTGGAGCTCCTGTCCCCTCCGGGTCTTTCTATCTCCCCCTTCTTTCATAAGATTGCCTGCATTCTGCCTAAAGTTTGGCTATGAATCTTAGCCTCTGCTTTGATACCCTGCTGGGTAGAATCTTTCAGAGGTCCTCTGAAGTAGGCTTCTGTCCTGTTCCCTGTTTTCTCCCTCTTCTAAGGACCTTCTTATTTGCCTTTCTGAGTGAGGATTGGTCATCTTACCTAGTGCTTACCTACTTTTAGTGCCATAAATTAAGAGATGGATAGGAAATTACAGAAGGAAAAAGATGGACCACTGCAGGCTTTTATTCATGGAGAGAGTTATTGCAGAGCTGAGCTGGGATGCTGTCAGTTGGCAGTGTGCTTGTGTAGCATGATTGAAGCCCTACATTTGATCCTAGGCACTGAATAATCAGGTGTGGTGACACATCCCTAAAATCTCAGCAGTTGGGAGGTCAAGGCAGAAAGATCAGAAGTTCATATCCACAATGAGTCCCTGGTCTCCTGGGGATGCAGGAGACTGTTTCAAAAAGAGAACAAAAAACTACAACCCCCTCCTGCCCCGACTATTCAATAAATTTTTTTTCAGGGAGATGACTTATTTTCTTCAAATTTTACTTTGGATTAAAGTGATGAAGTAAACAGTTAATTTCTTTTCAGGGAGTTGTGTTAAAATGAATCCAAACGAGAAGCATATAACCTTTACTAAAGACCAGTAGAATATGAAGAATAAATGGAATGTTTGGATTTGGTATGTTTTAATGTAAATCAATGCAAGTAGTGAAAAATACAGTTAATTGAAATTTTCCTATCAGCAAAGTTTAAATTGCTGAATTTAGTCAAGAGAAAAAGAAAACTAAAAAAGTTTAATAAACTTTTCAGCCATTAGTTATTAAGTACTCCAAAATAAAAATGATGAATTCTATCTACTGTTTGTGGAGAAAGCAGTAAAGGGTTATCTTAAGTAGAAAGCAACATAAATTTGGGGGGTGGTTCTTCTCAAGCTGGTACAGGACTGGTTGAAATATATGGTAAGAGTTGACTGGGTATCAGCTGCATGGAGAACCTGAAGTGTTGCTCTGCCACATGGAGGAGAAAAGCCCAGACTTGCAGGACTGTTACAGAGCATGGCGTAGTCTCTACTCTGCCATCTAGCCCTTCTGTGCTCATGGGTAACATGCATGTACTCCTTGGGCTACTTAACTGGGTAAACAAGATGTAGAGAAGCATTGTCAGTGATGCTAAATTACTTAGCGAAGTATGGTCATTGGCACTAAATAGTGGCACTAGAGTTTTGGAGGAAATTAGTGGCTTTCTGGTTAGAGTTAAGGCTTGCTTCAT
This sequence comes from Meriones unguiculatus, assembly GCF_030254825.1. Lineage (NCBI taxonomy): Eukaryota > Metazoa > Chordata > Mammalia > Rodentia > Muridae > Meriones > Meriones unguiculatus. Next base: position 9,509,420 of record NC_083364.1, on the reverse strand, counting down.
AGAAGCAAAGTCATGAGTGGTACTGTAAATCATACCAAGAACAAATGGCTGAGGAAGTCATAGGCTCTATATAAGATAATAGGAGAAAATTATCATCATCGTCATCATCATCATTTTGCTCAGTGGACTTCTGTTGAATTGCCTTTTAAATACTTATCTCTGTTCCTGTAGACTAGTACATCTCTCAACCCTCATCAAAAGAGCTGCTTCTTGCAGTAGATGGTAGTTAATATAGAGATTCACAACTGGTTAAGGTACAGAAAAGAGATGCTTGTGGAATGCCCAGCCCTAAGTGAGACGTTCATATCATACCCACCTCAGAAGGCTCAGGGGCCATGGAAGATGTGCTAGAAAGACTGATTGTGAACACCTGATGTTGGGGACGACCCCTGTGAAATGGTGTCTTGTGACTATGATGGGGCCATTGCACTCACAAACTCACAGCAGCTGTCGTTACTTGCATAAGAGCTGTACAAGAGCATGCCAGCCAACATTCTGGCATCAGTAGGAGAGGGACTCATGAGGTCATGTTCCTAGATGAAGGGTTATTGGCAATTGACAGCTTCTGGAGGAGAAAAAAGTGATATCTTTCTTCAGGATTGAGGCCCCTGATAGATTGCCACACCCATGCACATACAAGCACCATTAAGTGGACTCAATGGGCTGTAAAACAACAGGACATGATTCAGAGGTGGCATGGAAAGGGGAAGTAGGAGATGAATATGATCAAAATACACTGTATACGTGTATTAAATCCTCAGTAGGTAAAAGTATGCATTTATATTAAAAAACCTCCAGAGAAAATAACATTATTACAAACTACAAATTCACAGATAACAACATAAGAATTTAACTTTATATTGAAAATAATATAACTTCAACTACAAAATTAACCACAGTTTTATATAATATTAAGATTTGGACATAGAGAATACGTTAAAATTTTAGACCTAAGGTGATAGCAAGTACAAGTTGAATAACCAGAATCTCTATTTTCTCTAGTTTTTTCCTCTCTTCAGATTCTCCATGCTCAGGAGATACTGTTAATTTCCAGTTTATAGTGGAGAAGACAAGTTGGGAACTGAAAGTGTGTGTTCTAAATAGGGTTTCAGTAGATCAGCAAATAAGAGTAAGCATTAGTTAGTGGGCTGCATGAAATTAATAGCAATAACAAAACAAAACAACAAAACCCAAACCGTCAATAAAGCTAAGAGAGGCTATAGTCTGGGAGAATACCTTTGCCAAATATACTTTTTACAAAAGTATTTGTATCTAGACTACAGAAAGATGTAGAGGAACACACACACACACACACACACACACACACATACACACACACCCTAATCATCTTCAAATTTCCTGAAATAACCCACTCCAGAAATAAGCAAATGAATAGACCTGTCTAATGAGAATTGTAGACCATCAAATGAAACCATAAACAACCTATGTTATCAAGGAACAGGGAAAAAGAATCCTCTACACACTCATGGTAGGACTGAATGTTAGTTTCATCACTATGATGGTTCCTCAAAACTGAAGGGAGAATTTCTGTATCATCCTGTGGTATGTACTGGGAAGAATTGATGTTGGTGTACTACAGTGATAACCTGCATGCCCCTGTTCCTCAGTGGACTGTTCAGTACAAGCAAGTATTAACAGATGGATAAACACAGAAAATGGAGTATGTAAACACAACAGAAGTGTGCCCCCCAGCAGATTCCACCTTCTCCTCTGGTGGTCTGTTTCTCTTCAGACATGAAAAGGTTGCCTTGTAAGGAGGCCACGTATCCACAATATTTCTTTCTCTGTAATCTTTAGGATGGCTTGGTTTTCCTTATCAGCTCACTGGAGGCAGCAGTGGGTTATATCAGCAGCAACCCATTTCACCATTTCCCAAGGTGCCTGTTCTGTCTCCTTTAGCATGGGGCCTTAATCCAAGAGGTCATAATAGGGTACATTTCATGAAGGAGAGAAGCGAGGTAAAGAGACAGAGCTGATATCACAAAGTGGAAATTGTCTCTACTGTTTTCCCTAATATGTTGTTATTCAGAATGTCCAAGGGAACTGTGCATCGCGGAGCCTGCAGGGCCAGGGGCTTCAGACCTGAAGCTTAGCAGCTACCCCCAAGACTTAGATGACTGCTTCTCAATCAAGTCACTGGGTGTTGCTTTGCCTCTGATCTAGTTTTGGCTTGCTGAGACCATCTTAGTAAAGATGGCTGAGTCAATCACAGGATCATCCTTGATATCTGATCATATTCTTCCTCCCACCTCTGATCAGTCTTTGATCTGACAGGATGATTAGGACAATCAAGCAAGTTTACCAAGAGCCTCCTTACTCTTGGTGTCTCTACTCACTAGTTTTCCATTTGTTGACTCAGTTCCTTGGCGATGAATTTCCAGCTGTCTTCACACCTCTACCACATTACTATAGTTGCGAATTAATTCTTCCCTGCTGTGTTAACAAGTATGTGTCAGGATTAATTTTTTTTTCTTAAAAAATGGCCACAGTGAACAGAGTTAGAGTTCTCTTAGCTGTTAAGGGAAATGTATGAGTAATGGTAAAGGAGGTTGAGAATTGGGACACCAAAGACCTCCTCACTACTCATTCCATTTGAAGAGTTGATGTTGACATGGAAAGAAACTTGGTAGCTCAGTTCTTACATTTTACTCTGTCTCTGTCCATGGTCTCTATGGGAACTCAGTAAAAGGAGACTTGTGAAACTTATTCCCTCTGCGTTTTATAGGAGCATTGTGAAGTTGTAATTAGCTGGTGGCTATAAAGTGTTCTGAAAAAAATTGCTGCAAGTCCAGGATATTTTGCTGAAGCATGTGAGGGTAGTTTCACCAAGTCTGGGTACCTGTTAAATAATTACAGGGAGAAGGGGGAGAGAAGATGGGATTAGGAGGGGAGGAGGAAGAGGTTTATGGGGGGGGATACAAAGTGAATAAAGTGTAATTAATAAAAATTAAAAAAAATAATTACAGGGAATGCACCGGAAGTGCTGTTCTGTGACTCCCGTTAGTGATCATTGTGAGTTGACACGACCATTGAGAAAAGAACAGTTCTCACTTTGCTCTGAAATGGTTCTTTAGAAAAATTCTCCCTCCCCCCCATTAAAATCACGTTTAGCATCTGCGTGGAAAAGAATTCAGATAGCTGCCTGTGAACTGCACATTAAATGTGCTAATATAGTCTCAAGAGAAAACGATTGTCACACCTGTTCTTCTAAAAAAGGAAAAGAAAAAAGAGCAACAAACAAAACAAAATAATATCACCCCCAAATTAAAAAAAGAAAAAGAAACATTTGTTTTTCAGTGTAAAGATAACTACAAATTCTTAAGAAAATGCAAAACAAACTCAAATATGCTTTCAGATGTTATTCGACATAGTTAAATGTCATTAAATAAAACAGTACTTTACTTATAAAAATTAATGTATGAAGGCAAAGACTCATTAAACCAATGTAACTGTTTTTGTTTTTCTTCTTGTTCTTTTGGATTTTAAGGTTGGGTGGTTGAAATATAACTGCAAATGAGATGTTTCATTATGCTTCATCACTGAAATTTATAATCCGCATATGGAACATAAAGGTTTTAATTTTTCTGAACTTAAGAAACATTCATGTATTAAATTATCATGAGTGAAGGTAACAACCAGACGCTTTGCAAAGGACTCCACTGAAACAACACGCAACTAACAGAGACCTTGACTCTGGCACAAGATTACTGGTTAAGTTCAGCAAGTATAGAAGAAAAGTCTTCGAAAAGTCTGACTACATTGTCCTCACCAGTTTGGAGGCTGCTGAAGCCAGCTGGGGTCAGTTACTAATCCATGTGTTCCTGTCTCACTTAAATCTCATGCTTTTCATCATGTATTTTGTAACAGAGACAAACTGTAAAAAGTAACCTACATAGTTAAGCTGTTTAACTTATAAATTCACTGAAACTATCTTATGGACAGTGGAACACAATCAGAGCTTTCCAGGGTCAGAAAAATTAATGCGATGAGTCACTATGTGAGTTTAACTCTAGTTGAATCTGGTGTGAGAACTAACTGCCACAATAATGAAAAGAAATTTGTGTCTTCCATGATTTCTCAATTTAACAATTTCTTTCAGAAGAATTTACTATTTATCTTGAACATAGGGCTTAAGATTAGCTTGATACATAACATTTTTATTAAACGCTATCTTTTATGCCAGCCAACAGAAACTTCAGTATTTCATTTACTCCATATAATAAGCATGTGTCCTCACACCTATGTGAACTCATTATTTAAATTTCACATTAAATAACAGACAATACATGCATCATCCCTATCTTATTTTTTATCTAGTAGTATGTGAAATTTAAGATTCTCCAATTTGAGCACATTATTTTGACATACTATGTGATCTGTAGACTATCATCTGCTACAGTTTAGCTATGTATTTCCAAATTCTATACCAGGTGTAGAACATCGTATCAAGCCTTTCAGTGTTTTCAGGAATGCTTCTACTGCTTAATACCTGAGAAGTTTCTAAGAGTTATTAACTTGACGGAGACCTATGATTAACAAATCTTTTCTGCGGTATAGTGGTTTTGTTTGGTGAGAGAATACCGGAACAGAACTCGCTGCAGTGGTGGAGGGGTTCACAGAAGTCAAGACAGTCAGCGGTATATAAAAACTGGAAATGTTTTTTGTCTGTTTGACTTTCAGGTAATAAGATTGCTGGGTATTATTCACATACATGACTTCATTTGCATTAAATTTATATTGTATTTAATGATGTAATACGTAGTATATTCAAATAGAACCAATCAACACATGGCTAAAATGAAAAAAGCAACTGATTGCATGCTGTGTCTGTGCTATGCATTAAAGTCATACTGTCTTGTCATCTGGGGTATGCCATCTCTCAGCAGGATACCAAACTGTATTTTTAGAAAGTTCTAGGATTTTATCAACACAATTGGCAAGAAATGATGGAGAGGGTGAGGGGAAAAGGGAACATTCACTATTGGTGAGATTGCAGACTGGTCCAGCCATCTTGGAGAACTCTTAAAAAGCCAAACCTAAATCTCCCATTTGACCCAGCTATACAACTCTTTGGCATATGCCCAAAGGACTTGACATCCTACTGCACATCTACTTGCTCAGACATGTTCATTGCTGTTCTGTTCACAATAGCAGGGAAGGGCCTTAAACTGACAAATAAATTGTAAATCTATGATGCAGAGCTACTTTGGAATGCTACTTTGCGGTAAATAAAAATGAAGTAATGAAATTTGCAAGTGAATGACTAGAACTAGAAAAGATCATATTGAGTCAGCTAACCAAGATCCAGAAAGACAAACATCATAAGATTGAATGTTTGCATTCATCTGTGGTTCCGAGCTTCAATCTTCAGATGTGAGTAATTACCTACAGTAATTTAGGAAACTAGGGTCTTTCGGAGGAGACAATCGAAAAGAGGAATAGAAGGATACAGGTGATTAGAAGAGCAAAATGGAAAAATGGAGGCCTTTTTCCCTAGGGGGAGGGGAATTAATAAAGAAAGAGGAGGATAAGTAAGGCTGTCTTAAAAAGTCATAAGGAATAATGTTACCATCTACCTAAAATAGCTATAATACACATAATTCAGTGTATAAGTATACATATAATGCATACATACAGGTTAAATGCAATCTGTGTTGATAATGATCTTCAAATAGACAAAGAGTCTCACAAAACCCCAAACATCAGACCCAAGAAGCCTGCTTTTTAGTTATTGGTCAAGGCTGTCATTGGCCTGCTCTTTAATTACCTCCCCCTGAGGGGGAAGCAGCATTATCAGTCCATAGAAGAAGACAATGCAGCCACTCCTGATGAGACCTAATTGACTAGGATCAGAAGGAAGGAAAAGAAGTTCTCCCCTATCAGTGGACTTGGGGAGGAGCATGCATGCAGAGGGTGGAGGAAGGGAGGGATTGGGACAGGAGGTGGGAGGATACAAAGTGAATAAAGTGTAATTAACAAAGAATTAAAAAAAAAGATTCCCAAAACATGAGCTGCTAATCTTGTTCTTGATAAACCCCCAGAGGTTAGGGTAGGTCCTTAGTTCTGAAGCCACCATGTACGTAATTCAGGCATAGGAACCAGAGAACCCAAGTGGCTCCTAAAGGACCAGAAGCTCCCAAGGGAGGGAAATGACCACAACCTTACCAAGCTGTTACACCTATGAAGTAAAGTAACTGCCAGCATGGCACAGTATCCTTTAGGGTGCAATAATGGCCCCATACTTTGGGCATAACTAAGAGCTCTCTAATTCAATATGAACCCATTCAATAAGAGAGAAATCATGCCGGGTTCTGGAAACCCAGACAAATACTGAAAGCTAGTGAAGTCATAGATCTTGGAAGAGAGCCTAAAACCAGCAAAATTCTTAACTTTATTTTAAATGTTTATCCCTATTGTCACAGATGAGTTTCACCTCTCATTAAACAAATGTCTCCCTGCAGCAGACAGAGATTACTGCAGAAAGCCACAACTGCTCAAAATGCAGAGAATAAGTGACCATGTAGTGCCCAGCATACATATATGTATATGTACACACACACACACACACACACACACACACACACACACACACACACACATACATCGGCTCCTGTGCCTAAGTCTAAAAGATCATAGCCTAACCTAAGACAGGGTAAAAAAAAGTGTAAGGGCTGGAGAAATGGGAAGCTGGCTATGAGATGGTGTCCATCAGGTATGTCAGAAGCGACAGCCATGAAGTCTTAAACAAGACCTGAACAAGGATGACATCACTAGATATGCTAAAATGGTAGGGGGAGAGCTCAAGAGGCCTCAACTTGAGACAACAAAACACAACACAACAAGACACAACAAAACCTATAGTCAGCTAAGGGAGGTTAAGTGCAAGAGAAATAGTCTTCTCTAGGGAGAGCCCCTATACTGTTTATTTAATACTACATGGTCAACCTGAAATCACATACATACAAATAGCATTATGTGTACTGAGCAGACTGCATGTATGTATTAGCGAAATAGGTAACAACAATTAAATAAATAAGAGCAATGAATTTAACAGTGATCACGGGGATAGTAAACGTAGAAAGGGTTGGAGGGAGGAGGCCGGGAGAAAATGGTGTAGTTATATTTCACTTTTAAAATAAAAATACCAGCATCTTCATACAAATAAAAAAATGTTGATTAAGGATGATCCAGCCCACGCTATGAATAGCCTTTGTTTCCTAAGTAATTAATGTGAGTTTAAATTTATAGATCACAAACCCCAAATGCTACACAATAATACTTCATTTTCCTCAAAATAAAAAGGGAAATACTTTCTCTGAAGTCTTGAATGTGTCTAAAGGTTGTAGTTGCTTTGAGTAAGTATTTTAGGTTGAACAGTTTCTTTAGCTTATATCTAAATCCTTATTTCTAAATAAATCTAAGTAAAGGTAGGATCTAAAGAAAGCATATCTTGCTTTCAAGTGCCTTTTAGAGAAAATGCTCATGTGTTGACTTCTTTTCATAAAAAGAAAATGTCTTTATCTGAGCCTGATTCTGTCCATACTGTTCTCTGACTGTTGTGCAATGGGACAAACGTGACTCCCTTTGGGTTTGTTTGTCAAATCATCCTGATACTCTGGGGATCAGGGATCCCTGTGAAAGCCACCACTTTGGAATCCTCCCATAATGCAGGAATAACTAGTGCTTGTTGGAAACTAGCTGTATTCACTACTGCGATGAATTGCGCAATAATCACACCTAATTTCTTTTACATAAAGGGTAAAATGCAACAAAATATAGCAAATATTAACAAAGGAAATGAGAGCTATGAATTTCTCACTAAATGGAAGTTACTGATTTCACAGTAAAACTGAACCCATCATTCCTATTGTGTGTGTGTGTGTGTGTGTGTGTGTGTGTGTGTGTTGTTTTGCTTTGTTTTGACAGGGTTTCTCTGTAGAACTGTCCTGGCTGTCCTGGAACTTACTTTGTAGGCTAGAAGAGTGTCATTTATTTTCCCATTTGGGAAGGGCGAGGGGTGCCTTGGCATGGTGTTCTTGGATGGAAGTGATAGACTCTTAGGAAACTGGAGTGCTGCAGCCATTACTACCCAAGGAGAGCCCTGTCCCTTATGGAGGACACGGTAAAGACGAGGCAGACATGTGGAAGATACTTCTCAGCCTTTCAGGGACGTCCTTTTAGTGACACCCTTACTACATCAAGAAGTGTCCTTTCTGGCCACAAACCTTTCAGCAGTCTCTCCACACTGTTGGCTTTCCCCACCTTCCTGATGGACTCAGTTGTTCCAGGACACAGACTTTTTCCTTTCTTTGTCTGCACTGCGACTTTGGTACAGAATGTCTTTCTGCCCCCAGTAGGTGCACCTGATGCTGACCTGACTCCCCAAGGGGAACATTCAGTGTCAGCTCTGATACACAGCCCTATCTTGTGTCCCTCACCGGATATGCTCTTTACTGAGCGTGTCTCATAAAACCCTGCACTTTGATTGGGTTATGGCTTACATCTTCCCCAGAAATACAGTAAAATTCCATGAAACCGTAAGCCCTGTATTTTGGAGTTTACATATATAACCAATGAGGCATGGCACCTCAGTAAGTAGGCATTGTGCCCAGACCTATATGCTGCACATCTCCAAGAGCTCCTGGCATGTTAACTGTCTACTCAAAATTCACACCCACTACTGTAAACTTACTGCTGAAAGATATGTTGGTGTTTTAATCACAGTATGATGATGGGTCTAAAAATTTGTCTTGGCTCTGTGGATTATACTAACAGGAACACATTTTTCTATTTCTACACAATATAAAAGAGAATCTAAAATGTTCATTTTGACTGTAAAACAGGCATGTGTGTCTTTATTTTGTGTGATTTTGGTTGTCAACTTGACATAGGTAGGAAGAGGGAACCTCAACTGATGGATTGCTTTTATCAGATTCACCCATGAGCATTTTTCCATGGGCAGTTTTTGATTGATAACTGATGTTCGAGGGGCTAGCCCACTGTGAGCAGCACCATCTGTAGGCTTGCGCTGCATGTGAAAGGCAGGTGAGCATAAGCCTGGGATTGAGCCAGTGAACAGCATTCTGCTCTGCAATGCCTACTTCAAGGTCCTGCACTGGTTCTCCATGATGATGGATTGTAAAGTATAAGATAAGCAAAGAAAGCCCTTTCCTCTTCAGCTCGCTGTGGTCTTGATGTTTGTTACAGCAAGAGAAAGCAAACTAGGACACTGAGTCACACATGGCATTGAACACTGAATTGTATTTATCCCCTGAGAAAATGGGCGATTCTGAGATATGTACATGTTTCCTCTTAAACTCTTATTCTTCTCATAAAATTTGTATCTTTTGACATGCACGTTAAAGGCAATGCAGAGAATTCCAAAACCTGACACACATAAGTTTATATAAATTTAGATAAAATTGTCACCCCACACTTTTTTTTTTAATATAGTAGATTACAACACTGCACTGTATTTCCAAATGTTTTTCTGTTTCTGGTAGGTTAGTGTTCATGGTTTATTGAAATTTTTTTTAATGTTTTTCTCTACTAGATAATTCATTAAATGATGGAAATCTAGGGAATAAGAGGTTTGCCCGAGTTAACTGAAAGAACTCAACTGACTGCTGGAACAGGGAAGAAAAAAAAAATCTAAAGAGTCTGAATTGATGGGCAGAGTGCAGGATTTTTTATTGAAAGAATGTGGGAAGGACTTGGAGAGGACAGGAGCTCCACAAGAAGACCCACAGAGCCAAGTAACCTGGGCCCAAGGGCTTGTGGACCTCAAACACCAACTAAGGACCATGTATGGACTGGACCTCAGCCCCCTACACAGATGTGTCCAATGTGTATCTTGGTCTTTGTGTGGATAGCCTAGTAAGGAGAGTTGAGGTTATCTCTGACAAGGACTCCTGTTGTATGCTTTTCAATAATTTCCCCCTGGCAGGGCTGCCTAGCCTGGCCACTGTGGAAGAGGCTGTGCTCAGTCCTGATGTGACTTGTTATGCTGGGATAGGTGGGGGAGGGGTTCCCCTTTTTGAGGAGTAGAAGAAGGGGGAGAAGGGGAAGAAAGAGGGAAGGTTGGATTAGGAGGAGAGGTGGGAGGGGCTTATGGCTGGGATGTTAGAGTGAATGAATGAAATAAATTATTTTTAAAAAGATACACAAGATAGACTAAGGTGGTGAGTTGATATAAAACTTTAACATTTGATAATTTACTTTTTATGGTTCTATTTTCTTTTGGAAAATCTCATATTCTCATTATTCTCTAGTAGAGAAATATAATTATATAATGAAATGCTGGCATCGAGTAGTTGGACATTATTACCTTGGAGAGTCTATGGCAGAAAATGGACAGCACACATACCTACCTTGGCTCCATCTGTCTACCTTCCTGTCAATTGTCACAGTTACAAAGACTTGGGACTAGGCATATATACATACAAATAAGGAAAAAGAAGAAGAAATGTAAAACTGTGGAGGTTTAGACTGTACGCATAAATTATAAAAGAAATCACATTGGTGATACGGTTTTGGCCAGTGAAAACAATGCTTTGAATTTTTCTAAGGTACGTGTGAGTTAGGATGTGTTTAATTTTCAAGATGAAGTAAGTAATGCAACTTGTAGAAGCACCAGATTGAATCTTTAGATGGCAATACAATTCCATTTCCAAAATTAGGCATATATAGTGGTTACTTTGCCTGAGGTAGGCTTTTCAGGATCAGCCCCGAAACCAGTATTCTACACAATGCGGAATTTCAAGTTGTGCTGTATTTGGAGTATGGGAAATCACTGGAAGATGTATTTTCTGGGTAGTGTTAAGTGAGCAAAAAGACTACAGTGACATGGTTGTGGACATCTAAGAACGAACAAGCTGGCTGTGCTGGTCATATGGAGGGTGGCAGGCTGGACTTGGATGGATACTGGCTGCCTGTCTCTTGGCAAGCTGTTCAAGTCCCCCTGCTCTCAGTATCTCTGTAAACAGAGGGAGATGGGCCACAGTTGAGGTTTATTTCATTCTAAGATTGGAGTAAAGTTTCAGAGTGGCCAGCGTGGGAGGAAATACTGGACATTTATGAGCCCCTCACTATCAACATGCCAGATGGCCCCATTATCCTAGTTAAGGCAGATTGTCTTATCTCTTTTGTCCAGTTTTTGTTGGTTTTTCTTGAGACAGGGTTTCTCTGTCCTTGACTGCCCTGGATTCACTCTGTAGATCAGGCTGGCCTCAAACTCACAGAGATCCAACTGCCTCTGCCTCCCCAGTGCTGAGCTTATAGGCGTGTGCCACTGCCTGTGCCTGGCTGCTTTACTCTGTATTTGATCATGCAAAGAGTCACTTTTGTTGCTCATCATCTCCTTTAACCCCTGCAGTCACAGCTTTAACTAAGTTTTGATTACCTGAAAAATAGTACTGCCATCTCTGTCCTATATCCTAGCTTTTAAAATTTTCAGTATTAGACTCTAGAGTCAAAAACCAGCAGACAGTGCTTGTATCAACTAAGATTTGTGATGTGTCTTTCTTCCTATTACTCCTAATATCTCCAGACACTTACACAAAACAGCAGTGAAATTAAGATCGGTTTGTAAGACCTGGGGTCTCACAGCTCAGGAGTTTAATTGCGCCCTTCCCAGAAACTCCCCAAGACCAAGACTCGTTGTAAAAGTAAGAGGTTTATTAACCATTGTACAATGGGGTCACCCCTGCTGTTCAGCAAAGAGTGGCACCGGGAGACAAAGGCCTTTAGGTTTTTAAAAGAAAAATTTCGGGAAATTTGAAGTTGGAGTTTTGGCAATTTAGGATTGGATGAGGAAGTTATAAAGTAAGATAATTGGTTAGTCTTAGGTGCTCAAGCTTGGCCAGTCCTGCCAAGTGTGGATGCAGCTGCAATTTAAGGTGGGGGTGGTTAGCTCATCCTTGAAGATTAGGGGCTGTGGACTTTTGGCTGCAGGTCAAAAGCTACTCAGAAGAAGTCTGGGTTCATTGCTAAGAAACACTATCTCAAGGACAAGGGTCTGGTCCTCCTTTTGCTGAGTGAAGGTCATTGCCTGCTTGCCCTTTTTTTATATCTGTCCTCACAGATAGGGTCACATTCCTTCACTCTCTGGAAAGGTACTAAGAGGCTTTAGCTTAACCTGGACCTAAAACTCAAAACTATAGGCTTTAGAAGACATATAGGTTACAAAGTAAGTCTAACCCTTTTAGGTTCATCTCAGCAGTTACTGAGGCTCAAGAGTCTTCTTCCCAGAGAAGAAAGCCAAGGGACTAGACTGCAAGGATTTGCTTAAAATTGGAACAACTTTTAGCACACAACAGATTTTTACTCTGTTTAAAAATTTTAAAGGCTTTGATAGAGAATCCGTGCTAGGTAGATATGATGACATGATTGACCTGATTCTGTTGCCAAGTCTTAGATTGAAATAGACAGGCAGAAACTGGGCAGCATTCTGAGAAAAGTGCTATGGTGTATGTGTGTAAAACATACACACACAGGTGGCATTTCCAAAAATATTTAACATGATTTTTTTTTTTTTTTTTAAGTTACAGCCTCATTAGTCCACACCGGCCTGGAACTTGAGACATAGTGGAGGATGACCTTGAACTCCTAATCCTCTTGTCTGTAACTCAGGAGTGCTGGGATTACAGGCATTCACTTCCATGCCTTGTTAATGCGTCACTAGGGATTGAACCCAGAGCTTTATGTATGACTAGGCAAGCCTTGTACCAACTGTGCCACATGCCCAGCATTTAAAATAATTTTAGTGCATTTATTGCCTATTTGTACAGTGTGTGTGTGTGTGTGTGTGTGTGTGTGTGTGTGTGCATTCATATACAAGAACGCATGTCCATACCTATTCTGATTCACACATACAGGTCGGAGAACAGCATCACCAGGTGCTAGTCTTTGCTTTCTGTCATGTTGGAGACGGGGCCTCTTATTGTCAATGCAGAGTACTGCATCGAGCAGGCTAATTGTCCCTGCGGCTCCTGGCCATTCCCTCGTCTCCATTTCCCATATCCCTGGAGTAGCACTGGCATTACAGATGCTCATGCTCTGTATCAGGCTTTTGCGTGAATTCTGACGATTCAAACTCAGGCACGCATGCTTGTATAGCAAGTGATTTCTCCAACTGAGCTCTCTCCCCAGCTTCCGACAATACTTCTAGAGCCGATGAATGAAAATAAAACACATCTGAAGCTTTGTGTATTGATTTCCTGGTTTATTTTGAGTTTTATGCTATATGCCTCAGTGTCATCTGGGAAAGGAAAGATAAAGCAGAATAAAACACATATTTTTTGAGCCTGCATCTCCTGCTGCACCATTGCTCTTTAGTGGCTTTACCGGGGCTGTGCTTGCTGATTATGATCTTTCCCCTTTCCTTCCTCCCATGCCTTATTTAATTTTCATTTCACACTCACTCCCAGTTAGTTGTCTAATTGGAGCCTCAATATTTATATATGCAAATAGCTATGCATGCTAATTCCCTTTTAATTTGTTGTTATTTTTAAATATAGGATCTTTTCTGGTTAAGAGTAGCATGTGTTGCTATTATTTCTCATTTAAAGTACTAGACTCTTTATTGTAACCATTATGTGTTAAAATTTTCAAAATTATATTATGCATTTGCTTGTAAAAACCCACAAGATTTAACTTCTTTACAGGAAGATCACATTTTAGAAAACACTATTCTTTCTGTGCTCTACGGTGTCCTCGTAAAGAAGCCACACCTGTGACTCTCTAGTTTCGAATACAGCTCAGTGGCTAAAATTCTTTCCTAGCACGCAGGGAGCTCCACGTTCAGCCTCCAGCACCACATAAAAGTGAGGAGCCCTGTAGAGAAAATACAGTTATGGATACTTGAGTGGGAGATTGTAGTTAAGGTAAAGCCCGAGAGTTGAGTAGATTTTAGCCACAGGGAAAGTTGCCTGACTTCTCATTTTGTCCTATAGATATATATTCTATACTTAAGACATCCAGTCTTACTGTTACTATTTTTGCACGACTATGTATTACTTTAATAATTCTAATGAGCAGGCTAGAGATAGAGGCCAGCAGTTAAGGAGACTTGCTGCTTTTACAGAGGACATGGGCACACTGGGATGTTCATAACCTTTGGAACTTCAGTTTTCAGGGAACTGACCGCTATTTAAAAAAAATATTTGTTTATTTTTAGTAATTACAATGTATTTACATTGTATCCCAGCTGTAACCTCCTCCCTCATCCCCTCCCAACCTCACCCTCCCTGCCTCTTCTCCTCCCATACCCCTCCCCAAGTCGACTGATAGGGGAGGTCTTCCTCCCCTTCCCTCTGATCCTAGCCTATCGGGTCTCATCAGGACTGGCTGTATTGTCTTCCTTTGTGGCCTAGTAAGGATGTTCCCTCCTCAGGGGGAAGTGATCAAAGAGCCAGCCCATGAGTTCATGCCAGAGACAGTCCCTGTTCCTATTACTAGAGAACCCACTTGGAGACTGAGCTGCCATTGGCTCTATCTGTGCAGGGGTTCTAGGTTATCTCCATGCATGGTCCTTAGTTGGAGCATCAGTCTCAGAAAAGACCCCTGTGCTCAGATTTCTTGGTTCTGTTGCTTTCCTTGTGGAGCTCCTGTCCCCTCCTGGTCTATCTATCTCCCCCTTAATATAATATTGCCTGAACTCTGCCCAAAGTTTGGCTATGACCCCCAGCATCTGCTTTGATACCCTGCTGGGTAGAGTCTTTCAGAGGCCCTCTGTGGTAGGCTCCTGTCCTGTTCCCTGTTTTCTCCCACTTCTGATGTCTGTCCATTTGTATTTCTGAGTGAGGATTGATCATCTTACCCAGGGTCTTCTTGTTTAGCTTCTTTAGGTGTACAGACTTTAGTATTAATCCTATATTATATGTCTATTATCCACTTATAATTGAATATATACCATGTGTGTCTTTCTGTTTCTGGTATACCTTACTCAGGTAGGAAATTTGCTTGCAAATTTCATGATTTTCTTGTTTTCAATTGCTGAATAGTATTCCATTGTAAATGTACCACAATTTTTGTATCCATTCCTCCTTTGAGGGACATCTGGGTTACTTTCAGATTTGGACTATTACAAATAAAGCTGCTACTAGCATGGTTGAGCAAATGTCCTTGTTGTGTACTTGAGCATCTTTTGGATATATGCCTAGGAGTGGTATAGCTGGATCTTGAGGTAGCTCTATTCCTAATTTTCTGAGAAAGTGCCAGATTGATTTCCAAAGTGTTTGTACAAGTTTACATTCCCATCAGCAATGAAAGAGGGTTCCCCTTTTTCCACATCCTATCCAACATGTATTGTCACTTGAGTTTTTGATCTTAGCCATTCTGATGGGTGTGAGGTAAAAAAAATCTCAGGGTCACTTTGATTCACATTTCCCTGATGACTAAGGATGTTGAGCATTTCTTTAAGTGTTTCTCTGTCATTCAATATTCCTCTATTGAGAATTTTCTGTTTAGCTCTGTTTCTCATTTTAAAAATTGGATTACCTAATTTGTTACTTTTTAACTTCTTGAGTTTATATATATATATATATATATATATATATATATATATATATTCTGGATATTAGCCCTCTGTCAGATGTTGTATTGATGACAATCCTTTCCCTGTCTGTAGGCTGTCGTTTTGTTTTGTTGATAGTGTCCTTTGCTTTCCAGAAGCTTTTCAGTTTCATGAGGTCCCATTTATCAATTGTTGATATTAGAGTCTGTGATGTTCTTGTGATGTTCTGAAGTGTTGTTTTCAGGAAGTTGTCTCCTGTGACAATGAGTTCCAAGCTCTTCCCCACTTTTCTTCTAATAGATTTAGTGTGTCTGGTTTTATGTTGAGAATTTACAGCTTTTATGCAGGGACCTGCGTGTATGTTGTCCACACACTTACACTCAACTGTCCCCACCCCTTGGAAATGAAAATAACGCAAATCATTAAAAAACAGTCTTAATGAAAAAACTCAGATCTGTACCACCCAAGTCAACAAAAGCAACCTACAGCTTCCTTGATTACAATTTTAATTTTCAAAGGAGAAGTCATTATCCCATCATTTGTGACAAAATTTTGCTTGCTTTTTAAAACAATTATAGCATACATATACATCATTAAACAGTATAACTTTTTACTTCTAGACTTAGTGCTTCATGTGAATGGGGCCATTATAAACATATTAGTCAGTTTTTAAAATGGTCTGTAACGTCTCTGATCATTGTTTTTATTCCATGTTTCTATTGAAACAGAAAATAACCAGTGATCTATGTGTTATGTGTCCCTCTATGTCTACAGGTAATATTTACTTGTGGCTGATTTTTCTTGCTTTTGAGTTTTGTGTTTGAATAAGAAGCTCTTTGCATTAAGAGTATGCTTAATTCAGATCTCAAATAAGATTGTCCTCAATTTTAATCTTGACTTTAACCCCGATGAACTCTGTGATCTTGTGCAAGTTATTTTTTTTCATCAATTACACTTTATTCATTCTGCATCCCCCCATAAGCCCCTCCCTCCTCTCCTCCCAATCCCACCCTCCCTCCTCCCTCTGCTTGCATGCCACTCCCCAAGTCCACTAATAGGGGAGGTTCTCCTCTCCTTTCTGATCTTAGTCTGTCAGTTCACATCAAAAGTGGCTGTATTGTCCTCTACTGTGGCCTGGTAAGGCTGCTTCCCCCCCCCCCCCAGAGGGAGGTGATCAAAGAGCAGGCCAATCAGATTATGTCAGAGGCAGTCCCTCTTCACATTACTATGTAACCCAATTGGACTCTGAACTGCCCTGGGCTACATCTGTGCAGGGGTTCTAGGTTATCTCCATGAATAGTCCTTGGTTGGAGTATGAGTCTCTGGGAAGTTCCCTATGTTCAAATTTTCTTGTTCTGTTGCTCTCCTTATGAAGACCCTGTCCTCTCCAGCTCTTACTATTTCCCAGTTCTTACCTAAAATTCCGTTCTCCTGCCCAACAGTTGCCCATCCGGCTCAGCATCTGCTTTGATAGTCTGAAGGGCAGAGGCTTTCAGAGGCCCTCTGTGGTAGGTTCCTAGGTTGTTTCCTGTTTTCTTCTTCTTCTGATGTCCATCCTCTTTGCCTTTCTGGATGGGGATTGGACGTTTTAGTTAGGGTCCTCTCTCTTGCTTAGTTTCTTTAGATGCACAGGTTTTAGTGGGTTTGTCCTATGTTGTATGTCTATATGAGTGAGTTTATGTCTTTGTTTTGTTCAATGAGGATAATAACAGAACCTACAATGTGGAGCTGGGTAGACTGAAAAATAAGTTTATAAAAAGTGCCTAGTGCCTAGAAAGGAGTGTGTGAACAGCCCTCACTAGTTGTTTAAAAGCATAAAGGTTCTTGTATAGCTTAACTTAGAGAAACTTCATTAGTCTCTCTGGCAAATAGCAGGTTCTTGGTGATTCTTGGAGAATTTCTCTGTTTTCCTTCCCAACGATATGGCTGCTTTCCGGATAGCTGAGGTTCCTGTGAGTCTCATGTTGTATAAATGGGGACATTTCTAGAGCTCCCTCATTTGTGTTCTTAAATATTTGTGCTTGAGTTTTCAGGGATTGGAGACATGATCCTTTGGCCTTTGCCACTGAAGCAGAAATTTGTAGGCATCATTGAAACTGGTTCAGAGTTCCAGGGCCGCACTGTTCAGCATGCAAACATGGGTGAACATTTTCATGCAGATTTGCAGAGAGGAAGCAGCCTGTTTTCCCAGCACATTTTCATTTTTCAGTTGTGGTAGAAGAGCTTGTAATGAGATATGTGACAAAATTCTTAATTTTGGTGAAAACCTAAATTTCCCTACCCGTTATCCATTAAAATATAACAATAAAATATAAGATAAACACAGAACTTAACATTTTCTAGTTGGTATATTAAAAAAGCAAACAAAAATAGTTGAAATCAATTTTAATGATGTATTTTATTGAGCAAATATATGTAAGATATGATGGCCCCTGACTTAATGGTGGTTTGATGGAGGGGATTTAAGCTTCACATTGGAGAGAAAATGTACCTTTGTAGTATTATTAGCTGAGTGTGAAAGCAATATAAATGTTATTAATGGTAGATTTAAATATTTTTTTCTGTGCTGAATCTTCAAAATAACAGTGGTAGCCCATTCAATTCAGACTCAGGATTTTCCCCAGAAACATTTTATCTGTATTTAAATTTATAAAACTACAGTGTAAAGTAGGCTGTCAAAACATGTAAAAATGCTAAAACATCTGATTCTGGTACAAGCTCAAAATGAAAATGGATTACAGTGACATCTAAGTGACAGGAGTATGTTCTTTACATTTATTTCTGGTCATACATAAGACAATAACATGTGTGGCTGCTCTGATTTAAGTGGTAAAGAGGATAATCACACAAGACAGAGAGGCAGCCGCAGATACATGCCTGCATTCATCCCCTTTCACATGACAATAACACTGCATAGTTTTACGTGTATAGCAAATTCCTCCCAAATAACCTCTGTGTATGGAGGACACAGAGACTGCACTTCCCCCTCCTTTGTAGATCTGGAATTTGAAATCCAATCTGGGTGAGATCACAACACTCCTTAGGGGAGTGGGCTGCTAAGGCTTCACACTTAAAATTCTTTTTCTTTTGGTATTTTGTTTTTAAACAATTATATATAGTGTATAATTGTTTATTTGTATTTTTGTGTGTCTGTGTGGGTATGCGCACACCAGTGTTGCTCTTGCAGAGGCCGGAAGGGGGTTTGGGGTTCTCCTTAGAGCTGGAGTCACAGGTAGTTGTGAGGCACCCAGTGTGTGTGCTCCTTGCTGATCTGCAATCCTGGGGAAGAGGAGCACAGACTCCACCCCCTGGCTGCCTCCCAGATCACCAAATCAGTCTCTTTAAAACGACCCTTTTAGTTTTTTCAAATTTCTGTTTCAAGAAATGCCCACATATGACAGGAGTCTACCGCAGAAAGCATCTGAAAGACTCTACCTAGCAGTGCTCCAAAATAGATACTAAGACTCACAACCAAACCTTCGGCAGAGTGCAGGGAATCATATGAAAGAAGGGGAGTTTGATGTGGAAAGGATAGGAGCTCCACAACGACCAAACGTATCTGGGCACAGGGTCTTTTCTGAGATGGACACTCAACCAAAGTTCATGAGAGGATAAAACCTAGAACCTCTGCTCGGATGTGACCTGTGATAGCTCAGTAATCAATTGGTTTCCCATAGTAAGGGGAACAAGGACTATTTCTAACAAGAACTCAATGACTGGCTCTTTGACCTCCCCACCTCCCAAGGGAGGAGCAGTACTGTTAGGCCACAGAGGAGGACTTTGCAGCCAGTCCTGAAAATACCTGACAAAAGGGAGTCATATGAAAGGGGAGGAGGTCCTCCCCTATTAGTGGACTTGGAAAGGGGCAGGGAGGAGATGAGGGAGGGAGGGTGGGATTGGGGAGGGAATGAGGGATACAGCTGGGGTACAGAATTAACAAAATGTAACTAATGAGAAAAATAAAATTATGGAAAAAAAAAGAAATGCCCACCATTTTTCTTTTAATCTTTAAAAGAATTTACATTGTTTCTTAAAATTGTAGTTAATGTTATTTTCTTCTTTTTTTGAATAATGTTAAATTTCTAAAAATATCCCACAGGGAAAGTGGATACAGGGCAACAATTAGAGTTTCCTTTCCTTTGGAAGGACTTTGAAATTGGTATGACCCTGCACATCGTGGGCTTAGTAAGGGGCTTATCAACTTCTAACTAGCTAGAAGAATTATGTGTTTGATTGAAGGATTATATGGAAACTTGGTCTGCTGGCTTTTGATGAATTAGAGCATGGCTAAGTTTTCTGAGGAACTGTGATATAAGCCTGGGATGAATCCCTATCAATTGAGAAACAGATTGTATTTCTGGGAAAGGTAGCTTAAAATATTTCTTATCACTTTGGATGTGAACTTCTTGGCATTCACTATTGAATAATTATTTCTGGATAGTGTTGTCAGAACCAGGCCTTCTAAAAATAAAGCAAACTCTCGTCAAATTAGCATTTTCTTGGGTGAGTGAAATTCTATCTGTGCTTATTTATGGTTCTTTGCATCTCCCTCCCTCTCCCTGAGTCAGTGGCGACACTGTGCAGTCAGTAATTGTTTCCTATACCCACACTAACCTTAGCTCCTCATCAATCCAGTCAAATGGTTCCACTCTGTCATGAACATTATGTGCTTTGAGACATGTAGGTATTTTTTACTTTATACATTAAGTGTAATATTTTTTTAATTTTTTAAAATTTTTATTAATTACAGTTTACTTTGTATCCCAGCTATAGCCCCCTCTACCATCCCCTCCCAAACCCACCTTCCTTCCCTCTTCTTCTCCTATGCCGCTCCCCTAGTCCAATGATAGGGGAGGTCCTCCTCCCCTTCCATCTGACCCTTGTCTTATCAGGTCTCATCAGGACTGAATTTTTTGTCTTCCTCTGTGGACTGGTAAGGCTGCTCCCTCCTCAGGGGTAGGTAATTAAAGAGCCAGCCCATGGAGTTCATATCAGACATGGTCCCTGGTCCTATTATTGGGGAACCCTTTTGAATACTGATCTGCTTTGGGCTATTTCTGTGCAAAGGTTCTAAGTTAACTCCATGCATGGTGCTCGTTTGGAGTATGAGTCTCAGAAAATACTCCTGTGCCCAGATTTGTTAGTTCTTTTGCTCCCCTTGTGGAGATCCTGTTCCCTCCAGGTCTTTCTAGCTCCGCCTTTTTTCATAATATTCCCTGCATTCTACCCAAAGTTTGGCTATGAGTCTCAGCATATGTTTTGATACCCTGTTGGGTGGAGTCTTTCAGCCCTCCTGTGGTAGGCTCCTGTCTTGTTCCCTATTTTCTCCCTCTTCTGATGTCCATCTCATTTGTCTTTCTGAATGAAGATTAAACATCTTACCCAGCGTCCTCCTTCTTGATTAGCTTCCTTAGGTGTACAGATTTTAGTATGATTATCCTATATTATATGTCTAATATCCACTTATAAGTGAGTATATAATATGTGTGTCTTTCTGCTTCTGAGATACCTCACTCAGAATGATCTTTTCTAGATCCCAGCATTTGCCTTGTATATTTCATGATTTATTTGTTTTTAATTGCTGAGTAGTATTCCATTGTGTAAATGTATCACAATTTCTGTATCCATTCCTCAACTGAGAGACATCTGGGTTGTTTCTAGCTTCTGGTTATTACTAGCATGGTTGAGCAAATGTCCTTGTTGTATACTTGAGCATATTTTGGATATATGCCTAGGAGTGGTATAGCTGGATCTTGACATAGTATTATTCCTTTTTCTCTGACAAAGTGCTGGATTGTTTTCCAAAGTGGTTGTACAAGTTTACATTCCCACCAGCAATGGAGGAGGGTTCCTCTTTTTCCACATCCTCTCCAGCATATGTTGTCACTTGAGTTTTTGATCTTAGCCATTCTGATGGGTGTAAGGTGAAATCTCAGGGTCATTTTGATTTGCATCTCCCTGATGGCTAAGGATGTTGAGTATTTCTTTAAGTGTTTCTCTGTCATTCTACATTCCTCTATTGAGAATTCTCTGTTTAGCTCCGTACCCTATTTTTTAAATGGGTTACTTGATTTGTTGCTGTTTAACTTCTTAAGTTCTTTGTATATTCTGGATATTAGCCTTCTGTCAGATATAGGGTTGGTGAAGATCCTTTCCCAATCTGTAGACTGTTGTTTTGTTCTGATGACAGAGTCCTTTGCTTTGCAGAAGCTTTTCAGTTTCATGAGGTCCCATTTATTAATTGTTGATCTGAGAGCCAGTGCTGTTGGTGTTCTGTTTAGGAAGTTGTCTCCTGTACCAATGAGTTCATGGCTCTTCCCCACTTTTTCTTCTAACAGGTGTAGTGTGTCCGTTTTTATATTGAGGTCTTTGATCTACCTGGATTGTAGCTTTGTGCAGGGTGATAAGTATGGATCTATTTGCTTTTTTCTACAGGTAGACATCCAGTTAGTCCAGTACTATTTGTTGAAGATGCTGTCTTTTTTCCATTGTATGGTGTTGGCATCTATGTCAAAAAAGTGTGTGCATTTATTTCTGCATCTTCTATTTGATTCCACCATTCTGTTTCTATGCCAGTACCAGGCAGTTTTTATTACTGTTGTTCTATAGTATAGCTTAAGATCAGGGATGGAGATACCTCCAGAAGATCTTTTATTGTAGAGGATTGTTTTAGCGATTCTGGGTTTCTTGTTATTCCATATGAAGCTGAGTATTTTTCCTTCAAGTTCTGTAAAGAATTGTGTTGGTAATTTGGAGATCTAAGTGTAACATTTTGAGACTGGGTCTCTCTTTCACTGAACCTGAGCTCACCATCTTGCCTATATTGAGTGGCTGGTAAAATCCAGAGATCTGTCTATTTTTGTCTCATCAGCACTAGGATAACAGATGAGCCCTACACCCCACTGTGCCTGGCTTTTATGTGGGTACTGAGATTCCATGCCCAGGAAGTGCAGGCCTGTACAGCAAGCACTTTCCTGACTTTTTCTCTGACCCCTGCAGAACTTCTGAAATGCAGAAAAAGGACCTGTATAAAGTGCCAAGAACAGCATGAAGAAACATGGGATCAAATGACATTTCCCAGGCAGGCCATCTAATTTGTGTATGTTTGATAGCCTTGGTGTTAATCTTATGTTAAACCCCAGAGCCCAGGTTTTCAGATGAAGGGACAGATGAAGGGCCTGACACTCATGAAAGAATATGGTTGCTTTCTGAGGCCCTGAATCTAATTTTATTTGCTGTCTGTATTCAATGTTGATTCCTGAACTCAACATAATGCAGAATCACCTGGAGAGAGGGTTGGAATGAGGAATAGCCTAGATCACTTGGCCTGTGACCATGTCTCTGGGAGCTGTCTTAGTTTTAATTGACATAAGAAGATGGAAGATGTAGCAGTGTTCTCTAAGCAAAGGCTTCTAAACATTATAGAACAAGAAACTAGCTACAACCAACCAAGAAAATTTGTGGGTTTTTTTGTTTGTTTGTTTTTGTTTTTGTTGTTGTTTTTTTCTCTTTTTTCTTTTCTGTGGATGCAAATTAACTGGGTGGTTGAGTTCCGGCCATGGCTTCCTTGAAATGATAGGCTGTAACTTGGAATTGTAAGTCAAATCAACTCTCTCCTATCCAATGTTGCTTTTGGTCAGGGCATTTGCCACAGCAACAGAAGCGAAAGTGGGGTGAGGAGTTGTGCAGACAGTGTTTATCTGACAGCATTACATATGGTACAAGAACATGATCTAAGGGGATATATCTGCATAGATTAACTTACTAGTTCCAAAAAGATTTCTCATCTTTAAGGCTCAGATATGCTGCATAAGCAAGACTTATTATATATTAGGGTATGTAATGAAAGTGAGCACTGTGAAAATGAGGATCAAATAGCATGCTAATTAGATAGACCTCTTACTCAGAGGAAATGGATAGACTTTTGTCTACCTGTTCACTTTTACATTTTATGTGATAATATTTACTTGGGATCTTTTTATGTTAATCACATCTATGCTATGAAGTTTTAATGATATTTAAACATACTGAATTCATGCACTTAACACATTGCTTAGCATATAAAGCATTCAATAAAAAGTTGGTATTGTTCTTACTATATCTACTGCTGTTATAACAGCTGCTGCTATTAAATTATTTTGGGCAATTTTAGCCTAAATAGATGCATTCTTTAAGACTCCTGGTGAAGCTCTGCATGAGTAAGTCTATATATTATCATATCTAACCCTCAGGGAAATATAGTAAGGCAATTATTGCCTAAAGATAGAAACTGCAGATCAGAGCTACTAATAAAGTTTGTTTAAGCATTTTAGATAATTAATTTGGATTTGAATTCATTGTATTTGACTGAAATTGTCTGCTTCCCAATCCCCTTGATGCAGTAAAGGTTCTAGATAAATGTAAGAGTGAGACAAATTGAGGATGGCATATACATGTTCTTTCTTGTGTCAGCCTAAGAACTCTCTTCATGTGACTTCCATAGCCCTTGTTAATGAGCATGGAAGTGATTGGACTGAAGGAATTTTGATATAATATTAATTCGATAAGCTCAATTTTCTGGATCCTTTTTGTGATTATCTTTAACTCCCTTGGCTTTCACCATTTCCTAGTCCCGGGAGACATCAATCTGTGGCCCCCGGAAGATTACAAGTGTCTGATATTGGACTTGGTGGCTGTATAAGATAGGAAAGAATTTACAGCAGAAGATCATTTCCATTGGCCTTCTTAACATGTTAAAGAAACATCTTTGTGGTCCTGGAAAAGTTCATGGAGTCATTCAGGCTAGGAAAACCAGAGGCTCGCTGAATGGGAAAGGCATACCTCGAGTTATGATAGGTATTATTTCTCTCCTTGCTGATGTCATCACTCATTCTTCACTTTTTTACCTCCTGTTACTTGCTTTCTGAATCTTTTGAAGTGTTGGTTCTTCTCAGGCTCGCTTGAAGGGCAGTGGAGCTGAGAAGAAATGGAATGTACAATACTGCACTTACCTTTGCCCTAAACAGCATTAATCTGCAGCCAAGAGGACACTTTGTGGCCAGGAGCCTTCCTTCCACCAGCAAATATACAAACTCTTTTTCTTCAAGCACCATTTTTTCTTACTTTTAACTTATTCAGTATAGGAAATTAGTTTTGATAAGGAAGTTAGCTATGGAATAAGTGACGCATAATATTATTTGATGTAGCTCTGGTGTAAAAAGTATGAAGTAATGGTGAAAATTTATGGCCAGTTATGAAATTTATCAAGAATATAAACACTGGTAAAACAGAATGCTTTTCTAAACAGGTTTTTGCAGGCAAGAAGAGCTCTATATACAGAATTTTGATTAGATATTGAAATTTCTTGGCACATACCTGAAACCAAAAAATTGGTCTTATGTATATTACATTTTGTATTCCAGAAGATTTCCCAAAGATAATTCATCTCATAAAGTTGCTATACCAGCCAGATGTTCATCTTATAGAAAAACTTCTTGTAAGATGACAATATGGCAGTGACCACCAGGGACACAGGCAGCTAAAGTTAAACTCTACCTTCAAAGCAAGAGATGAAAATAGCTCATTTCCTTTGAGTTTTTGAAACCACTGGGAGAAGCAGAGCAGATCCAAGGTTTTGTGCCTTGTGCAGAATTTCACAAAAGAGCATAGGTAAGCTGCAACAACAATTTACATGGTTGGCAAGTGGCTTCCTCTTTTATGGCTTTTATAAAGTGTACCTATTACGGAAAGGCATTAAAAGGTGTCCAGTTTCACAGCAGTGGGACAGGGTTAGCACTCACACAGCATACCATTAGACACGGTTCCCTCTTTATTTCATTGCTTCCAATTGGATTCTGATAATGTTTGCAGCTAAAATTATTTTCATATGTTAAGAATGAATGAAGGTGTCTGAGATTTCCAATATAAATATAAGAATGTGGCCCAAGGATTAATTTTGGCATGCTCATAGCAGGGATTAATTATGGGTTTTGAAAGACAACATGTATAGAATGGATCAGAGTCCAGAAATCTTAAAATTGGAAAAAAAGATAATGTACTTTAATTACAGAATGCCTCATGAGAAGCTATAATTATTTATGATAATGTTTAAACTGATGATGGCACGAGGAGCAAAGAGTTGTCGAAGAGCACTATTTCCTCCGCTGTTTTGACATGTAGTACAAGGAAATAAATGATCTCTCATCTGTTTGGACACTCATTTATTTTATAAAACCAACTATTTTCTGGCTTCAGTGGGAGACAGGTTCTTCCTGCATTTATAAAGATGAGGATACTAAATTACTCCTGCCATGGATCCTCCACGGATTTAGCAACAAGGCTATCAAAGGAGCTGCTGCTCGCCTGGGTGTTACTGGCTCTCATGGCACCTGACACATTGGTTGCAGGCATGCCTATTCTTAGGAATTGGCTACCCTCTTCCGCAGGCAGGATGTTGTAAGAGAAAACCAAAACACCTGAAATTATGCCCCAAGATCCCAAGGAACTTAAACTCTGATGAAGTCTAACTATGTCTAAAATATCTACCAAGTTGCATGTTCTGTTATTATCGTAAATGACAAAGCGTTTGAATGGTGTGTACCTCTAGGTGGAGACAGTATAGAGTGTGACAACTGGGGCTAGGGACTTTGTGTTCAGCAGATCAAATCCTGGTTTTTGCTTTCTTCTTTAGTAAGCAGAACAAATAACACTGCACTGAGGGTCTCTGAGAACTAAACTATGATATATGTAAAAACCTTGAAGCAGAGAGCTTACCCCAACACTGTAGTAAGTACTCAGTGTGTGTTTTCTTCCATCATTACAGTGGGTCCTTTGTAATCAGGAGTAAAAAGACGTAGGCTTCCTCATCCGAATATAGTTCATCTCTCAGGCTTTCAGGTTTACTCTGAGAGATGAGCATTATCTTTCCAATTCAGAGTTATACAGTCAATTCTGGTTTAAAATTTAAATCCGTTTTGTGTAAGTAGATTCAAGCTTTTTTGTTTTGTTTTGTTTTGTTTTGTGTTCTCTTTCCCCTATTCTTCTCAAGACTGACTCTTTATTCTAATGGTCTTTTGCATAGTTTTTGCATCAAGGAATTGCCTAGTGGTGTATGTCACTTTTCATATGCTCTTGTTGTATTGCTGTGTGTCATCTGCTGTCTTCCTTGGAACAGAACGAAGACTGATGTGGGGATCAGTGCTGTCCTTCCTTTCCAGACTTCGGCTCCCTTGGAACAGTACAAAGACTGATGCGGGGATGAGTGCTGTCCTTCCTTTCCAGAGTTTGGCTCCCTTGGAACAGTATGAAGACTGATGCGGGGATCAGTGCTGTCCTTCCTTTCCAGACTTCGGCTCCCTTGGAACAGTACAAAGACTGATGCGGGGATGAGTGCTGTCCTTCCTTTCCAGAGTTTGGCTCCCTTGGAACAGTACGAAGACTGATGCGGGGATCAGTACTGTCCTTCCTTTCCAGACTTCGGCTCAGTTTGTCTCATGATTCTGAATTGTCTGTCCAGTTTTTTGGGTCTTCTTACCATCTCCCCCCCCAAAAAAAAACCCAAACTGGTTTTTGTAACCTGTTTTATGAATTAGCATTATCTTTATGATTATTAATATCCTAACCTTGCCAGAATAATATGCCAGAGATCTGGGTAACATGAACTGAGTCTCGGTGGGCTAAGGAAAAACTCGGATAATCACAAATCTTTTGCATGTCGTGATGGTCAATGGGCAGTTGGCCAAGGTTAGTGATTACTGTACTTGAGATTTAAACTCAAATGACCTGTTTCCAAATCTAGAAATTCCTTCTTTGTGATTATTGTTTTTATTTTCTAAAATGATATGCATTTTCCATTTATATAAAAATGCAACTTAAAATTTGAAGGTAAAGCTCATACTCCACCAAAAATTAGGCTGAGGCCATGCCTTTGTTAGACCATCTGCCATGTCATCAGGAGTCAAGAGGGGACTGTACACTGTTATTAGGACCTTGTTATCCCAATTTTCTTTATTTTTCCTAAGAATTCCATGCTCTCAAACACTCCCCACTTCACTATCGCATTCTGTAGAGAGCCTGTTACAGATAGCTTTCACGCCCTGACTTCCTTTCAACGTATCCTTCATAAGAAACTATTGGTTTTCCCACATTCCCGTTTCTATTATGTTTGACTCCTGTCCTGTTTCCTTCTCCCATCCTCACCTATCAACAGATCCTTTCCTCTGGTCATACTCAGGGTCCTTAATAAGCATTCCCAGCCACAGAATGCAATCTCTTCTCTGAAAACATTCTCCATCCTCTTGTACCAATAACAAAGCAGTCACTCAAGTCTTGCCCTTACCCTTCAAGGTATCTTAAGTCCATTTCCTCTGGGATTCCCATCATCAGTCTTACAAGGGGGGGGGGGGGTTCTTGTTATTATTGTCATGCTTAGGAAACATCCAAGCCTTGATTCATATGTCAACAGACTTCATGGTTCTCTGCATGTCAGTGTTCCTATCAATGTATCCTGGAATTATTCTTCCGTAGTTGTTGGAGATTTATCTTCTTTTATTATCTACTTTTATTCCTGTTTTAAAGGCAGTTTTACTATGTGTGCAGATAATTCTTCTAAGCCTTCCTAAGCTCAGAGCTCATTACCTTCAGTTCTTCTTCTTGGATTTCTTGTTCAGCCTCCCATGGCCATGATCCATCCTTTATATTATTACTAACTGCAACTTGCACACAATTGCAGTTTTAGCTTACTTATATCTCATACCTCTGATCTTTTAATTTCTTTAATTTCTTTCTTTGACATATTTTTCTACATCTGCCATGAACTTTTGGTTCTTCCAAGAGTTCTCATATCTTAGTCTTACCATTTTATTTGTTGTCCTTAGTTTCTTGGTATTTTTTTTTTGGTAAATATTAGCCAATATTGTCTACAAAACCAATATGTTTTATTATCTTTCTGTATATGTGACAGCTATCTTGGTTGCAAACTTCACAAAAAAAAAGGAAGACCCAGGAAAAAGGAACCTCAGTGGAGAAATTGCCCCTTAAATTTGGCCTGTGAGTATGTCTGCAGGGCATTTTCTTGATAAACGATGTGGGAGGGTCCATCCCACTGTGAGTGGTACCAACTCTGAGCAGATGGTCCTGCATTGCCCAAGCTAGCTTAGGCGAATAAGCCAGTGGAAGCAATGCAGTAGGTAGTATTTACCCCTCCTGTTCTGCTCCCTTTCTTGCTTCTAACTTTCTGCCTCAACTTCTCGCCTCAGTCTCCCCACATGGCAGGCTAGGTGTGTAAGACAAATAAACCCTCTCTGTTTGGTCATGGTGTTGTGTTATACTAATGAAAAGCAAACTAGGTACTAAAAATGTGGAGTATGACTTTGACAGTGACCGTATTGGTTTGGGGATGTATGTGGAAACATTTTGAGCCTGAGGCTCGAAATGAGGCTCAAAAGCCATCAAGTGCTCAAAGCTTCAAGGATTATTATGTAGAAACTTGTAAGGTAAGAATGCTGAAAGAAATACAGAGAATGGAGATGTGGTTTGTGAAGCTTCAGAGAAATGCTAGCCCTACAATCAGGGCTGTCCATGTAGGGCTGAAGAATCAACTGTGATTAATGAGACCAGCATCACTGAGGTGAAATTTCCAGGGAAGTGTTTTCTTAGGTCAGCACTGCAGAAACTGTGGTCCTAAGGGGCCAAGGCTGTATCTCAAGCTGTCAGCTGAACTTGGTAATGTGTAAACATCTCCCATGTGACACTGGTTTTGTCAGCATGAAAGCTGCAGGATTGAGTCACGGGGAGCTGCTGAAGCTAGCAATATGAGAAACAAGGAAAGGCCACTGATGGATGTGCAGCCAATTGCAGTTAGATACCGTCATATTGGAGATACCAGGATACCACACAGAATAGTGGCAATTCTGTGGAGTGCAGTCTGCCTAAACTTATGAGATAAGCAACATGTTCTCTGGACAGCAGAGCCAGAGAGGTGGGGCTACTTCAACCCTTTGCAGCCTTGGAGGCTGACTCTGATACTTTTGGGTATAGTCTCAGATGTGATGTACCTGAGGTATAACGTAGGATTTTGAAGGCCCTTTACTTCTAATTCACATTTCCATCGACAGCATACAGAGTTGCTCTCCCTCAATGTTCTTACCATCATTTGTTGGCTTTTGCTTTCTTCATGACAACCACTGTGACTGGTGATACAGCATTTTAATTTAGTTTTAAAAATATTTGTGAATATGTGTGCATGTGTGTGGCAGAGGCATTGGATCTCTTGGAGTTCAGACTACAGACAGCTATTATGCACATGATATGAGTGTGGGGAACAAAACTTGGGTTCTCTTCAAGAGCAGTGCAGTCTTAACCACAGAGCCATCTCTCCCACCCTCAACGTAGTTTTGGTTTGGCTTTTTCTGATTAACTATGGACGCTGAACCTTTCTTCGTGTTTATTGGTCATGTGTATCTGTATGCGTGTGTGTGTGTCTAATTGTCTATTTGGAGCTGAGTACAGTGGCACACACTGCTTATCTCAGTACTCGGGGAGTGTTTGTGAGTCTGAGGCCAGCCTGGTCTACAAAATGAGTCCAGGACAGCCAAGGACACAGAGAAACCCTGTCTTAAAAACAACAACAACAAGAATGAAAACTTGTGTGTTTGGGAGGCTGAGGAGATGGCACAGTGATTAAGAGACCCTGGTCCTGTTTCCAGCACACACACAGAAAACTATGTGTAACTCCAGTTCCAGCCCTTCTCTTGTCTCTGCAGGCACTGCATGCATGTGATGCACTTACACATACGTGGGCAAAACCACACATGCACGTGAAAATAGATAAATAAAAATAATTCTTATGAAAGAATTGCCTGGTCATCTTGTCATTTGTTTGTTGTGTTATTTGATCTTTGTTTCTTACTTTTCTTGACATTTCCAGACACATATTCTGGATATTCCTGCCCTGTTGTTTGAATTGCTGAATCAGAATTTGTCTCCTTCTGTAGCCTGTCTCTTCTCTCTGTTAACTGTTTCCTTTGCTGTAAAGACGCCGTTCCATTTCAAGCAATCTTGTTTATTAATTCTTGGAACTATTTCCAAGTTTTTAGAGTTTTAACAGAAAGTTGTTGCCTGTATCTTGAAGTGTTCTTCCTCTAGTTGTTTCAAGTCTTATGTTAAGGACGTTGATCAGGTTTGAATTGATTTCTCTGTAGGGTGAGAGATGTGGGTCTAGTTTTAGTCTCCTATATGTGGATGGCCCATTTTATAGCACCATTTGTTGAAGCTTCTATCTTTCTCCAATGGATGTTTTTGACAACTCTGTTGAGAATCAGATGGTTTTGGCTGCATGGATTTATTTTAGGGTTGTCTCTTCTATTCTGATAGACTCGGTCTCTCTCTCTTTTTTTATGTCAGAACCAAAATAAAAAAAAATAAGCCATCACATACAGTTTTTGAAAACAGGCATTGTTAAACCTCCAGCATTATTCATTTACTCATGATTGCTTTCACTATTCGGTCTTTTCTGCTTCCATATGAATTTTACGGCTGACTTTTCCTAGTTCTGTGATGAATGTCATAGGAACGTTGATCGAGTTCTCTGAAACTTCCTTGCCTTATATAAATCACATAGTCACCATCATACTTAACTCTTTGCACACATATGTGAGTCAGTCTACTTTTGGCTTTCCATATTCACCCAGAGAAGCTCAACCATTTTAAAATCCGACTATTCAGTGTAGAACAGTGGTTCTCAGACTTCTAAAATGCTGTGGCCCTTTAATACAGATCCTCATATTGTGACTCCCAATCATAAAATTATTTTTTGTTGTTACTTCATGACTAATTCTGCTACTGTTATGAATCATCATGTAAATATCTTATATGCAATCCAAAGGGGGTCATGACCTACAGGTTAATAACTACTGACGTGGAGGATGGTCGCTTCAGGAAAATGGGTTGACTGTTCTCACTTAGTCTATGCCTAACTTCTTAAATGGATCCTGATGCCTCTTTGCAATGACACCGTGCTTTTGTAGATTGTTTAGTCTGACACTCTTCACTATTTCTTCCTTTTCAAAGCTTGGTATCTCTTTCTTGCCTTCATTCTTGCTTCATTACTCTACTTTCTGCTCCATAGAAAAGCTAGACAAATCTGCAGAGAACTTCTAAGTATTTCCTCCACACACCTACCACTCACTGGCATATGTCTTACATTCTTTCTCTATGAAATGGAGCAATGGTTCTTGTCAATGTGGGAACTTTCTAATACCACCAGCACATCAGAATAATTAATTCAGAACCTCTTGTTTGGATTAAAGCTATTGTATCCTAAAAAGAATCCCCTAGGTGATATTTGAAAATCATTGCCATAGTCCTGTCTCACTCCTAATCTCTCCCATGTTGCACTGGATCCCATTTTTCCTCACTCATCTTTCTTTCATGTGTGTGGTATACACATGTATATGATGTGCATGGGAGAGATGGCCAATTGCCTGTGCATTCACTTGTGGAATCATTAAGCCTTCATTGTTCTCCCCACCTCTCATTTGAGACAGGGCCTCTCACTGAACCTTGAAACCATTGGCTCGGCTATACTGCCTAACCACCGAGCCCCAGGGATTTAACTGGCTCTGTTTGAGGTCGCTCCAATCTGAGTTATAGACACAGGACACATGTAGTTTGTCTCTTGCTTTTCAATGAGCTATTTCTATTGCTCTCTTCTCCCCTTTGTTTCTGTCAGCAGTTATTCATTCCTTCAGTGGGTCTTTTTTTAAAAAAAAAAAAAAAAAACAACAATGTGTTAGTTATAGTTTCTATTGCTGTGGTAAAATGCCATGATCAAAACCAGTTTTGGGGGTAAAGGATTTATTTTACCTTACAGTTTGTAGTCCATCATGCAGATAAGTCAGGGTGGGAAATCAAGGCAGGAACTCTTGCTGATGCTACGGAAGAGGGCTGCTTATTGGCCTGCTCCTAATGGCTTGTTCAGTTGGCTTTCTTTTGCAACCCAAGACCACCAGCCCAGGCACCACCAGCACAGTGAACTGTGTCCTTCCAAATCAATGATTCGTCAATAAAGTATACCACAGGTTTGCTCATAGGGCAATCTGGTGCAGTATTTTCTTGGTTGACGTTCCCTCTTCCCAACGACGCCATCTTGTGTGAAGGTGACATAAAGACAGCCAGCACAACGGACTCCTTGTCAGCTTGACACACTAGCATATCACTTTTAAACTGTAACCTTTCCTTTTTTTTTCCTCTTTGAGAGCTCATATTAATAAAATGATATAAAACAGTCCTTAAAAATTTAAACACTTTAGAAGTTCAGTCTTTTTTAATGTTCTAAGCTTTTCTAAAATATGCAACATCTATCTAAAGTATCCAAAATCTTTGAAAAAGTTCTAAATTCTCTGAAATACACAAGGTCTCATGGCTGTGGGCTTCTGAAAAATAAAAAAAAAATAAGTTAAAGTTCCTGATTATAAGAGGGAAGAACCAGGGCACAGTCACAATCTGACCAAAGTAAAACCAACATCTAACAGGGTAAAGATCCTTGTCCTGTTTCTGAGACTTATGATCTCCTAGGCTCCCATGGGCTTGCCAAAGCACATGTAGCAGCATATTTCACAGCCCCAGGCTAGCTCTGCTCCACAGCTGCCCCAGGCTAGCCCTGCTCCACAGCTGCCCCAGGCTAGCCCTGCTCCACAGCTGCCTCAGGCTAGCTCTGCTCCACAGCTGCCCCAGGCTAGCCCTGCTCCACAGCTGCCCCAGGCTAGCCATGCTCCACAGGCCCAGGCTAGCTCTGCTCCACAGCTGCCTCAATCCTTGGCAATCAGTCCATGGTATTGACATCTCCAAAAACCAATTGGTTTTTGGTAGGCTAGGCTGTATCTTAACCAATAGGAATTGTTGGGCTCTCTTCAGGTACTCTAACTTAGTCACACAGGGCCAACTTCAACTCTCTCTATGACTCTCTCATGCCTTCAAAACGAGTACTACCAGGGAAACTCTTACCCATTACCGAGTTCAGCTGTCTGCACAAGGTTTCAGTTTGGCTCCATTCTTGAGCACAGCTTCTGCATGTGCCCTGAGAAAATACTCTCTGACTGAAAATCCTCAGTAGTGTTGGCCTGTTCTTAATTTTAAACCACAGAAGACTAATCACGAATGCCCTAGCAAGGTAAATGTTTCACTTTGGTGGTTCTTAACTTAAAATGTCACAGGAATGGCCCTGAGAGAGTCTTTGAGGGACTTCTAATCTCCCCTCTGAAATTTCACAAGTCAGGTTTTCATCGTCTGCACCGCTCCCACAATTATTTCCTAAGTTCTCAAACAGCTCATTAAGCTCCACACTCAATGGCTATTCTAGCCCAAAGGTCAAAGTTCTTCTGCAATCCTTCCCAAAACACGGTCAGTTCAGCCACAGCAGGGTTCCATACACCTAGAACCTATTTCTGTCTTAGGTTTCTATTGCTGTGATAAAGCACCGTGACTGAAAAAACTTGGGAAGGAAAGGGTTTGGTTCACTCAGGCTTCCACATCATAGTCCTCCATGCAAAGATCAAGGCAAGAATTCGAAGCAGGAACCTGAAGGCAGGAGCGTGAAGCAGAAGCTTCCTTCATGGGGCATGTCCTGGGCAGTGTCATGCTCTTTGGAACCTATGAAGTCCCAGAAAATCTGAGACCTTTCCATGGTTGTTTTATGTGGCCAAATACCACATTTAGTTCCCGTTCTACTTTATCTGTTAAAAGTATTTGACATGGTGGGCAACATACTTGTGATAATATGTACATATTTGCCTAGAGTATACTACATTGTCAAATTTTATCCTGCCATAGGTTTTTTTTTCTGCAATAGTGTCTAGTTTCTTCTATTTCTCCTGCCTCCTGATGGTGGCAAAGCCTCAACCAAGTATTTGTCCACGTTTCCTTTACACATTCATTCATAGTCAGGCCACGCACTTCCTGTGCCTTTCAATCATATCACCTGCCAATATTTGCAGTCTGCTTTCTTAACTTATTTACATATCCTATTACTTAATTCAACAGTTCTGCTTGGGGAACTAATAGACAACTAAAACATATTTTGCTCAAAATTAAGTTCTTATTTCTTAGATCCATACTCCCCAGAAAAACATAAAATCAAACAAACCTGCCAAACTTCTCTTTCATACATAGACTTTTGTATCTCAGTTGTAATTCTGTTCTTCCATCACTCAGATCCACAAACTTTGGAGTCATTTGAGTCCCCTGTATCTTGGATCCACATTCAATGAATCAATATTGCTCTATCTTCAAATTATTTCCCGTATCTGGCCACTTCTCACCATCTGTACTTCAGGTAAACCAATACCATTGCTGTACACAAAGGGTCCCAGTGTGTCTCTCCTTTCTTGTCCCTCCCACATTCTATACCACCAGGAAGGGGCCAGAGTGATTAGCGTAAATGCTGAGGCAATTTTTCTTCCTTCTGCTCTAACACTCCCGTGAATCTCTCTGCTACGAAGAGTGAAAGCTTCATGACAGTAAATGACCCATGATGACTGGGCCTCACATTTTCTTTCTGATGTTGCCTCCTATTACTTTCTTTTTCTCTTCAGCTCCAATGGCATTGACCTTTAGATCTACCATGTCCCACATCTTTATCCATTCACTGATACTGCCAAAGGGATTTTTTTTAACTTAAATATTCATTTGATTTCTCCCTTGTCTCTTTTAATTTGGTGTATTTCCTTTTCTTTTAAAAATTATTGTTATCATTTTATCATTACTTATACTCACTTTGTACCATGGCTGTAGCCCCCTCCCTCATCTCTTCCCAGTCTCAGCTTCCCTCACTCTCCACCCCCATGTTTCTCCCCTAGTCCACTAGTAGGAGAGGTCTTCCTCCCCATTCCCCTATCTGATCCTAGCCTATCAGGACTCATCAGGACTGTCTGGATCCTCTTGATCTGATCTAGTAAGGCCATTTTGCCAGGAGGAAGTGATCAAAGAGCAGGCAACCAAGTTCATGACAGAGACTGCCTCTGCATGGCACTGGCATAGAAACAGAATGGTGGATCAATGGAATTGAATAGAAGACCCAAAAATAAACCCACACACCTATGGATACTTGATTTTTGACAAAGAAGCCAAAACCATACAATGGAAAAAAGACAGGATCTTCAACAAATGGTGCTGGTCTAATTGGATGTCTACATGTACCTAAATGCAAATAGATCCATGCTTATCACCCTGCACAAAACTAAGGTCCAAGTGGATCAAAGATCTCAACATAAAAACCAGACACACTAAGTCTGTTAGAAGAAAAAGTGGGGAACAACCTTGATCTCATTGGCACAGGAGACAACTTCCTGAACAGAACTCCAACAGCACAGGCTCTAAGATCAACAATAAATAAATGGGACCTCATGAAACTGAAAAGCTTCTGCAAAGCAAAGGACACTGTTGTCAGAACAAAACGACTGCCTACAGACTGGGAAAGAATCTTCACCAACCCTTTATGACAGAGGGCTAATATCCAGTATATATAAAGAACTCAAGAAGTTAAACACCAACAAACCAACTAATCCAATTAAAAAATGGGTACAGAGCTAAACAGAGAATTCTCAATAGAGAAATACTGAATGGCAGAGAAACACTTACCTCTGGGTCTTTTTATCTCCCCCTTCTTCCATAAGACTTCCTGCCCAAAGTTTGGCTGTGAGTGAACAGAAGATTTCCCAGTAACTTTCTATTTGTCCTTTTCCTTAGTGTGTTAATGTTATGATCCAAGAGTGTTTTATTAGATTTATTGTATTGGAGGACTAAAACCTCTTTATCTTTAAAGCTTCTTTGAGTTGGGTCCTGGAAATAAAGTACCAAATAATAAATTAATAAAATTTAGAAAAGCAAAGTCTATTAATACGTGAGCACTGGGACCTGCATAAAGCACTCCTTGATGCGTGATTGAGGCGAGTGGTTAAGATGAGGGCCTGTTTATAATCCTCAATAAAGAGGGATATATCGGCAAGCGGGTGGCAAGCAAGATGACAGAGGTTCACGCTTCCAGGGTCAGCAGGCTGTGGAGGTAGATGCTTGTGAGAAACTAACAGAAGATAAGCGCTATTTTAGTAATGTTTGTTTACTGACCTAGTTCAATTCCAACGTTTCATCTTTTTTATGACCTTCCTCAGCAGAGGAGATTTATGTAAGTCTTCATTTCTCAGAAGTGTCTGCTTTTAGTTAGAGAAAGAAAGCTGTGAGCAGGCTTCTTTCTGCATCTGTTGATTCTCATTCGTCTGTGGTTTAAAATAATGCTTCCATCATAGTGCTGTATTTAGGGTGGCTCACTCTGCTGTCGAGTACTTATAATAACATATTCTATCTACAGTTGGACTAACGAATACTCTCTCATAGTCACTGTCCCACTTAGCATCTAAATTACTGCTGATTGGTTACTTGGGTCATATATTATTCTGATGCTATAGATTCTATAATTCCTGTGCTTGATGACACTGCAAGTAGCACTAAGTCTGCCATTGCAATCATTACATCATTTTAAAAATTCGTGTGTCTCAACTGCATATTCTAAATGAACTAATGACACTTAGAATTTTAGCTTGAATCAACATCAAGAAAGCGAAGTAGAAAATTGAGGATATTATCCTGGTAAGTGAGGCAAAAACTATGTTTGTCTGAATAAAACAATTGATAAGGATCTCAGT
Organism: Meriones unguiculatus; assembly: GCF_030254825.1. Taxonomy (NCBI): domain Eukaryota; kingdom Metazoa; phylum Chordata; class Mammalia; order Rodentia; family Muridae; genus Meriones; species Meriones unguiculatus. Next base: position 9,472,211 of record NC_083364.1, on the reverse strand, counting down.
GTTTGGGTTGCATAATGAGAGATTGTTCATTGTCCCATTTCCTTCTTCCTACAGCTTGCTAAATCTTACTCTAGATGTAGCCTTAGTGATCAAATAAGCAAAATGAAGAATTGATCATTGTGCAACTTTTTAGAATTGTACAATCAAATAATACATGTCACAATGAAATATTAAAATAAAATAATGTAATACATAAACAAATATACAATAGAATACAACACAAAATTGAGAAAGAACCATATTGGTAGTTGATTTGAGTATTTCAAAAATGGGAAAATATTCAGCTATTCAGAAAGAGTTTCTAGGAAAAAAGACCAATAGGAAAGAGTGTGTGAATAAAGGCAGTTAGAATACCACAGGTAAAGAAATGGTCAAGGGTGGAAAGTGGAAAGGATATGGCTTGGATATATAGTAATACACAGTAAATGCCATATTAATCAGTGCTTCTATTTGACTTTTTAAAATTTATTTATTTTTTTAATTTATTTTTTTAATTTTATTTTTCTTTTTAGTTACATTTTGTTAACTCTGTGTCCCAGCTGTATCCCACTCCCTCATTCCCTCCCCAACCCCACATTCTCTCCCTGGTCTCTTCCCTGCCCCTTTCTATGTCCACTGATAGGGGAGGACCTCCTCCCCATTCATTTGACCCTGTTTTATCAGGTATCTTCAGGGCTGGCTGCAAAGTCCTCCTCTGTGGCCTAACAGGACTGCTCCTCTCCTGTGGGAAGGTGGGGAGGTCAAAGAGCCTACCCTTGAGATCCTGTTAGAAATAGTCCTTGTTCCCCTTACTTTGGAAAACTACTTGGTTACTGAGCTACCATGGGCCACATCTGAGCAGAAGTTCTAGGTTATATCCATAGATGGTCCTTGGTTGAGTGTCAGTCTCAGAAAAGACCCTGTGCCCAGATATATTTGGTCCTTGTAGAGCTTCTATCCTTTCCATATCATACTAACTCCCCTTCTTTCATATAATTCCCTGCACTCTGCCAAGGGTTTGGTTATGAGTCTTAGTGTCTGCTTTGAAACACTGCTAGTTAGAGTCTTTCAGATGCCTTTTGTCGTAGACCCCTGTCATACGGTCAATGCACATCCCATTTGTCTTTCTAAATGAGATTGATCATCTTTACCCTTGTCCACTTTCTTGATTATCTTCTTTAGGTGTGTAGATTTCATTATGTTTATCATATCTTGTAGGTCTATATAAATGAGTATATACTGTATTTGTCTTTCTCCTTCTGGGATATTTCACTCAGAATGACCTTTTCTAGATCCCACCATTTGCCTGCAAATTTCATGATTTCCTTCTTTTTGATTGCTGAGTAGTATTCCATTGTGTAAAAATACCACAATTTCTGTACCCATTCCTTTGTTGATGGACATCTGGGTTGCTTCAAGGAAGTAGGCTTCACCATGTTTTTTGCAAACAAAAATTTTTTTTTTTCAATGCAGTTTATTCAGGAACCTTGAACAATCATCTGACCCTGGGGAAAGCCAGCCCACAGCTTAAATAGCCTCTGGGTTTTTTGATGCTTTTCTTGTTCTTCTCCATCCACATCCCAAGTTTGTGTTCAGTAGCCTCCTTTGGCTCCCATGTTAAAAGTGCTCTCAATGCCACACCCTGAACACTCTGTCAACACGCCTTCCCTCCGGAGGACTACCGTTTAATCCCACGACCCTATATCCACTGTTTATATCCTTACTCACATAAATATAAACCCTTAAAATTAGGATCGGCCTATGACAGAGAAGATGGATTTTGTCTTCTGCTTCTGGATTACCTCACTTAATATCCATATCCATCAGTTTTTTCTACATATTTCATATTATTTATTTATTTTAATATTTCTTTTAAAATTTTTATTTACTTTTTATCATGTTTTTTTCCATGTCCTCCAAGATTCACTCAACTTTATGTTCTTTCTTTCTGTCTCTCTGTCTATGTGTCTCTCTCTCTCTCTGAAAAATCCCAAACCAAGGTAACAACAACAACAGTAACAGCAACAACACACAAAACTCTTGGTGTAATTAAGTAGGTGAAAGTCCTGTATAATGAAAATTTTAAGACCCTAAAGAAAGAAATCGAAAAAGAGACTAGAAGGTGGAAGTGTCTTCTATGCTCATGGGTTGGTAGGGTTAATGTAAGAATAATCCACCAAAAGCAAACTACAGATTCAGTGTAATACGCATCGAAGTTTCAACACAGTTCTGATAAGTTGACAAAAATATTTAATCTGGACAAACAGACAGCCAGGATTGCTAAAACAATTTGCCTAATACAATCATTTCCAGAGGGAGTATCATCCCAGATTTCAAACTGTTTTGTAGGGCTATATTAGTAAAACAGCATAAGTTTGCATAAAATCAGATATCTTGATCAGTTGAACTTAATAAAAAACCCAGACATATTACCACACACCCGTGGACACATAATTTTTTGACAGAGAAGCCAAAAATAGACATTGAAGAAAAGAGAGCATCTTTAACAAATGATGTTCAAAACTGGGTGGCTGCTTCTAGAAAAATATAAGTAGATTCTTATCTGTCATCCTGCAGAAAATGCATTTTTTTAGCTAAGTAAAATTTCATTGTGCATATATGCCATATCTTAATTATCTATTCTCTTGTTGAGGACTTTGATTCTGCCTCCACCTCCCTGCTCTTGTGAATAATATAGCAATAAATATGGATACAGCATCTCTGGTAGGATATAGATCCTTTAGATCTATATTCAGGAGTTTGTAGATGAGTTATATGGTAGTTTACATTCTATTAACAGTGCGTATGTATACCTCTTTGCTCATATCTCCAGGATTTGTTGTCATATTTTATTTTTTAAATTTATTTGTTACAATTTATTGACTTTGTATCCTGACAGTATGGCCCCTCTCTCATCTGCTCCCAATCCCTCCCTCCCTTTCTCTTCTCCTCCCTTGACCCTCCCCTAGTCCACTGATAGGTGAGGTTCTCCTCCCCTTCTATCTGACCCTAACCTATCAGGTCTCATCAAGGCTGGAGGCATCATCTTCTTCTGTGGCCTTTCAAGATTGCTCCCCGCAGTGGGAGGTGATCAGAGAGCCTGCCACTGAGTTCATGCCAGATTTGTTGTCATATTTTTAAATCACAGTCATTATCCTGGGATGAGAAGGAATATCTGAGCGATTTTAATTTTCTATGCCCTATTTTTTCTTTAAAAACTTTTCTATTCCTTGCATTCTGCCCAAAGTTTGGCCATAAATCTCAACATCTGCTTTGATAGTCTGCAGGGCAGAGCATTTCAGAGGCCCTCTGTGGCAGGTTCCTAACTTGTTTCCTGTTTTCTTCTTCTGATGTTCATCCTCTTTGCCTTTCACAATGGGGATTGAGCATTTTAGGCAATCTTATGAAAGAAATGGGAAATAATAAAATCTGGAGAGGACAGGAACTCCACAAGGAGAGCAACAGAACCAAAAAATTTGAACACAAGGGTCTTTCCTGAGACTCATACTCCAACCAAGTACCATGCATGGAGATAACCTAGAACTCCTGCACAGATGTAGCCCATGGCAGTTCAGTGTCCAAGTGGGTTCCATAGTAATGGTAACAGGGACTGCTTCTGACATGAACTGTTTGGCCTGCTCTTTGATCACCTCTCCCTGAGGGGGAAGCAGCCTTAACAGGCCACAGAAGAAGACAATGCAGCCACTCCTGATGAGACCTAACAGACTAGGATCAGAAGGAAGAAAAAGAAACCCTCCCCTACCAGTGGACTTGGGGAGGGGCATGCTTGGAGAAGGGGAAGGAAGGGAGGGATTGGGAGGGGAGGAGGGAGGGAACTACAGGGGAGATACAAAGTAAATAAAGTGTAATTAAAAATAAAATAAAATTAAAATTAAAAAAAGAAAAAAAACCTTTTCTATTGTTTTTGAATTTTATACACACCTATGATGTATTTTGATAAAATCCATTTCCACATTTCCTCTCCTCCATTTCCCCCTATTCCCTCATCACTTTTTTTCTCCCAACTTCATGTTCTTCCCTTAAGTAAACCCACTGAGACCCATTTAGAGCTGAGTATTCCATGGTCTCGTATTCTCTGCCTGTTGACCAGTTGTGGGACTCTGGATTGTCATCTACTGTTAAAAGCCAAGACAAAAAAAAAAAAAAAAAAGCTTCTCTTCACTAGTATTCAGATATATACATAAGAACTTAACGGGAAATTTATTACTTTGTCCATTTAACAGAAAAATAACACTGGGTTCACTCCCAGAGCCGATCACTCAGCCAGCCATGAGGTTTTGGTCCAGCTGACAATACCATGCTTGAGTTCCGTTGTGTGGAGCGGGCTTTACATTTAACCAGAAGATGGCTACACTATAATGTTCATGGTGCTATTTCAGTATGCCTAACTTCCTAGGCCAGTTGTTAATGTAGCTTGCAGGATCACAGCTGGTAAAACTGTTGATTCCTTTTTCTTTTTTTTTTTCTAATGGTAACAAGTATAGATCCTTTTAGCACTATGAAAGCTTGCCATTAGCCTTTGCATAGTACTAGCTTGATTTCTCTAGGTCCTGTGACTCAAGTCTGAGGCGTCTTAAGCAATAGGGCTTTATCATCCAGTTCTGTACAACTGTCAAGAGCAATGGCAATATCCTTTCATGTTTGGGAATCTATGGGACCCTACTGACTAATAACTGGAAGAAAGGTATCCCATACTCAGCATTAGGAGTTTTATTTGATAACTTGTATTGTCTGCAGGGAGGCCTTGCTTAACCTGTTACAGCATAATTGTGTTTCAACTCCTTTTTTGTTTGTATGTGCACACATTTCAGGAAATTTGCTTAGGAGTTGGATTCCGTATAGCATCTTCAAAAGTCTTTAGTGTTATCACCCTGCACAAAACTAAAGTCAAAGTGGATCAAGGACCTCAACATAAAACCAGATACCCTAAATCAATTGGAAAAAAAAGTGGGGAACAGCCTAGAACTCATTGGCACAGGAGACAACTTCCTGAACAGAACACCAACAGCACAGGCTCTAAGAGCAACAATCAATAAATGGGACCTCATGAAACTGAAAAGTTTCTGTAAAGCAAAGGATACCGTCATCAAAACAAAACGACTGCCTACAGATTGGGAAAGAATCTTCACTAACCCTTTATCTGACAGAGGACTAATATCCAGTATATACAAAGAACTAAAGAAGCTGAAAAGCAGCTAATCCAATTAAAAAATGGGGTACAGAGCTAAACAGAGAATTCTCGACAGAGGAATATCGAATGGCAGAAAAACACTTAAAGAAATGCTCATCCTCATTAGCCATCAGGGAAATGCAAATCAAAATGACCCTGAGATATCACCTTACACCCATCAGAATGGCCAAGATGAAAAACTCAAGCGATAACACATGCTGGAGAGGTTGTGGAGAAAGGGGAACCCTCCTCCACTGCTGGTGGGAATGTAAACTGGTACAACCACTATGGAAAGCTATCTGGCGCTTCCTAAGACAATTAGGAATAGTGCTTCCTCAAGACCCAGCTATACCACTGCTAGGTATATACCCAAAGTTTGTTCAAGTACACAAAAGGGATACTTGCTCAATCATGTTTATAGCAGCTTTATTTGTAATAGCCAGAACCTGGAAACAACCCAGATGTCCATCAACGGAGGAATGGGTACAGAAATTGTGGTATTTTTACACAATGGAATACTACTCAGCAATCAAAAAGGGGGAAATCATGAAATTTGCAGGCAAATGGTGGGATCTAGAAAAGATCATTCTGAGTGAAATATCCCAGAAGGAGAAAGACAAACATGGGATATACTCACTTATATAGACCTATAAGATATGATAAACATAATGAAATCTATACACCTAAAAAAGATAATCAATTGAGCGGACATGGGGTAAGATGATCAATCCTCGTTTAGAAAGACAGATGGGATGTGCATTGAACGTATGACAGGAGTCTACTGAGCGCATCTGAAAGACTCTAACTAGCAGTGTTTTCAAAGGAAAGACTCATGACCAAACCTTTGGCAGAGTACAGGAAATCATAAGAAAGAAGGGGAGTTAGTCTGATGGGGAAAGGATAGGAGCTCCACAAGGACCAAATATATCTGGGCACAGGGTCTTTTCTGAGACTGACATTCAACCAAGGACCATGTATGGATATAACCTAGAACCTCTACTCAGATGTAGCCTGTGGTAGCTCAGTAACCAATTGGTTTCCCAAAGTGAGGGGAACAAGGACAATTTCTAACAGGAACTCAATGACTGGCTCTTTGGTCTTCCCACCCCCAAAGGGAGGAGCAGTCCTGTTAGGCCACAGAGGAGGGCTTTGCAGCCAGTCCTGAAGATACCTGATAAAACAGGATCAGATGAATGGGGAGGAGGTCCCCCCATCAGTGGACTTGGAAAGGGGCACGGTGGAGATGAGGAAGGGAGGGAGGGACTGGGAGGGAATGAGGGATCGGGACACGGCTGGGATACAGAGTTAATAAAATGTAACTGATAAAAAATAATAATAAAATAAAAAAAACAAAAGTCTTTAGTATTAATTATTCCTCTGCATAAACACTTTTTTAATCCTGTCTTCCCATCTTCCATCCCATTTAACCCTTTAAAAATATTGTTTTAGATTTCAAATGAAACATCAGAAATAGGGAAGCAAATACAGTGATGGCTTCATGATAATGTAAGTAACTTTTGGAGATATAGTTGAAATCAATATATTATAATAATGGAAAGCTAAAAATAATTTCTAAAATTACCTAATCGGCTATTTCAATCAGTGTACCACATGCTTTGCATACCTTTTCCTGTTTAACCTTTGTACCAACCAAGGACCATGCATGGAGAGGACCTAGACCTCAGATGCAGCTGATAGGAAGCTCAGTCTCCATGTGGGTTCCTTTGTAAGGGAAGCAGAGGTTGCCTTGTCATGAACTCAGTTGACTGCTCTTTGACCACTCCCCCCTGGTGAGGTGGCCTTGTCAGGCCACAGAGGAAGAGGATCCAGGCAATCCTGAGGAGACTTGATAAGCTAGGGACAGATGGCCAGGGAGGAGGACTCCTTCTTTCAAAGGACTAGGGGAAGAGAATGAGGGGGTTAGGGAGGGAGGGTGTGACCAGGAGGAGATGAAGGAGGGGCTGCAATCGGGACATAAAATGAATACACTGTAAATAAATAAATAAAAACTAAAAACAAGAAATCATAATAATTGTTATTATATAGATCTCGTAAATGAAGAAGTATGTCAGGAGTGGGCAAATCTCTAGCATTAACTCTACTATTTTTTACTCTAGAACAATTAAGATAACACTATTCATCCTCAAAGACCTTCCAAATTTTCTCTTGTCTTTGATAAATGGGATGGAATCTAATAGTCTCCATTTTAAATACACATAAGTTTCCTTGCTCAGTATTACTTGGGCTTTCTGAATACTCAAATGCTGGCTCTATAACTGGCTATATTCACAAGCATCACAGAATCCCTGAACATACTCTCACTCTTTGTTTCAGGAACTTAACTGTCATTTCTTTCTCATTGGACTGGACTGTGCCTACCTCTTCTTGGCTGCTATTTTTCTCAGTAAAGTCTTGAGATCCATGACTAATACCAGGATTATATGATGTTGACAGAGCTGTTTCAGGGCAGCAGACAAACCTTTTTATACTTCTTTTCTCTGGTTCCTGTTAGAATTTTTCTCCTGTAGTAGGAATTAGTGGCCTATCTTAACTTAGTAAGCATCTTAGTTATAAATCTTTTTCACTATGATAAAATAGGATGACTAAGACAATTTATAAAAGAAAAAATTAATTTGTCTTGTAGTTTCAAAGGGTTAGAGTTTACAATGGCTTAATGAAGGAAGGGCTGAGAGCTCACATCTAATCTATAACAACCAGATGGAAGGAGGGAGGGAGGGAGGGAGGGAGGGAGGGAGGGAGAGAGAGAGAGACAGAGAGAGAAAAAGAGGGGAGAGAGAGAGAGAGAATATATACTGGAAGTCATAGGAATCCTTTTTAAATCTTAAAACACATGTTCACATTTCATCTAACAAGGCCATAGTTCCTAATCCTCCCAACAATTTCCACCCGCTGGGGCCATGTATTCAAGTGTACAAACCTCTGGGCCCATTTTCGTTAAAACCACCAGAAGCAAAAGGGGAAGATGCACTCACCAGAAACCTGCACCCATTTCTCCTCAGTCTCTTACCCTGAGCTTCCTGGTAAGTTGCTCTGGACAGCACAGGTCAATTATATTGTTGGGGGTAGTTTGGAGGCTATATAATTTCAATCAAGTGAAAGCATAAAATGCCCAACCCAAACTATAATTATTTCTAAAATGTGATGCCTTGTGAAGCAACACAATTCTCATCAGTGGACATAACCAAATAGAGCCTGAATGCATATTTGCCAGGAATATTTAGCAAAGAACTAGATACAACTCTAACTTTTTTTTTTCCATAAAGATAAAGGTTTAATTTAATTTTCTGACATGTATAAATTAGGGACAAGTAATTTTGCGTACTCTTTTAAAAATTCAATCTAGATGGAATGCATGAGTGTATTACATAATTCATGGGTTTTTGCTCCTATGTTATGATTTCATAGATGAGTTTATTTTGAACGTGGAGTTCTCATGTCCAGTGACTTTAGATTTTGCTGTTAAGGTAGATTTTCCCGATGGTCGCCCCTTGATCGGGAACACAGATCTTTACATCCCTCTCCTATCCTTGTATATTCAAATGTCAGGACTGGGGCTGGGAGACCCACATCACTCACTCTTCTTGCCATATGCAAGTTCTTACTGTTCCCAGTTGGGCATTCAGGTTAATTAGACATGAATGACAATGATGTGAGTGAACTTATCATAGTTAATGTAGCTATTAAGAGCACATTTCCATGCAGCATCTGTATATAATTTGGATAAGGAAGCATAAAACCTGAAATATAGCCTTCCTTAATTATTTTTCAAGAAAAGGTGGAGAGCATGTTAGACTAATTTGGAGTTTTCACCAATTCTGTCAACTGGGAATAAGATGGTTATCTGGAACATGCACTCCAGATTTACTAATTTGCATATTTCAGGTAGCTTCACTGAGACTTTTCTCCATAAAAAACCAGAATGAAAGAAAATGCTATTTATCTGGAGCTACTACACTAAGAAACTAGAGACTAAAAAAGCAAAAGCATAAAATTGTAACCAGTTAAAAATGAAAAGGAATAGAAAATCTCAAGTAAATTTAGCAACTTCAAAGATGCAGTCAAACCTACTTTGAACTGTTTAGTTGCAATTGCAGATTGAAAGCATGCATAATATAACAATGTTTACCATATATTAAGTCTGTGCTCTGTGTTGAAGATTATGGAGATTAGAGTAGGTCTGATGAATACTATATGTGTTAATACTTGCCATTAACATTTGATGATTGTAATCAGTTGTGGTCTCTATTATGAGGACGTTTTGATGAGGAAATGTAGAGTCAGAGAAGTAGACGTACCTACTGAATATCATGTTGGTAGTTTCATGAAATTTCTTAGCAAGATGAAGGTTTAGGGAAGGATTAGAATAATCACAGTGAAGTTTCCTTCTTGGGTTTGAAAATACCTATTACAGAGTTTCAGTTTAGCCTCCATAATAGAGTGCTACTTTAGCTCTCTAGCTTTGGTTCCCGGCAGGGATGGAGGTGGGGAATGGAACCATAGTTACAGATGGTAACATAATGTGCAATGCTAGGTTGAAGCCTCGGCTTGACTGGGCTAGGAGACGAGCAGATAGCTGATTAGATGTTCATGGTAACTAGAGAGGATGCTTTCAGAGGACACCAGCAGGCATCAACCTGTTGAACAACTTAACTGCCACTGACACAAACGTGTATTGTCCCATCTGTTGCGGGACAGGACCGGGAAAAATGGTGGAGGAGTAGACGTGAATTGTTTTCTTCTAGAGATGCGACATCAAAAGAAGAGGCTTCACTAGTTGCACAATACATATACTAAATCATTTCCTTAAACCTCAACCTCATTGTCTCTTTTCTAGAGAGAAATTTCACCAAAATACATGCCTTAAAATCAGGAGTTGCTGGAAAATGAGTTTGTCTTAATGTGCACTAATGTGTCATTCATTAGATAACTTCAAGAATTTGTGAAATCTTGCATATGTGGTCCATTTCAAACCTTATAGAATTCTATAGAAAATTCAAAATCACTTCTATCCTTATACAAAGTATTTTTCATGCTGCATATATAAATGATTTTAAAAACTAGCCTGTATTTCTTACTGGAAAATAAATGAGTATAATTTATTTTCTAATATTTTATCTAATACTTTATCAGATCTAGATCCCTTTCTGGAACACACACATAGTAATGAGAACTGAATGGATAAATTCTATGTGGTAATTTTAGGATAAAAAATGAAGTTATGATGTCAAGTCTTCAGTCTACCAACGAGGGTATATTTTAACAATCTCTTTTAAAGAAAACTCTCAAATGTCTCATATTTTCTGACGTGCCTTGCTAATTATTGATACATCAAGTTTTTCTTAAGCTGAAATAACTCTACTTACTTCTACGAAATTTAGAATGGTCCAGTAACAATGCTTCCTCCACAATGCCTTTCCATCTTTATGGAGATTTAAGATGCCTGTGAAACTCTCACACTAACACTTCAGGGGTCAGTGTGATGAATTCAAAGCCCATGTTCTGGATCTCTCCTGTACTTCTGGAAAGAGAATAGCTTTAGGACAAGAATAGAAATTCATTATTAGATTCTTCTTTGTCTGTGTTGCTTTAAAGATTGTACTCTTATTCTTTCTGAAATCTTGTCCATGAGTCTTTATTCTCAACCTATCAGTGATGGGTCTATAGAGTCAAAATAGTGATTTCCATATGTCTCCAAACTGCATCTTCTTTTAGGCTGTAAGAAAGACAGATTTGATTCTCAAATGACAATATTCTAATCTTTTAAAATAGATGGAGGGAAGAATTCTCTGCCAAGGGACGGTAGGGCTGTTAGGGAACTGGCTGTTCACTTGGTTAAACTCCAACAAGTTTGTGTTGTGCCGTGGAGTGCATCAGCTGGGGTAGTATCTCGAGGGCCAAGAAGACCAGCTCACAGGTGGGCTTTCCTCTCCAGTCCTGTGTCACAAAACCACCACAGCATGACTTTCTTTTTTACTGTTATTTGTATAAAGTAAAAAAAAAAAAAACAAAACAAAAAAACAAAAAAACAATTTCTTAATGCCAATGTGATCCATGGAAGAGACAGAGCTCACACAGCTTTGTTTGTTTGTTTGCTTGTTCCGTTTTCTGACCACTCTGAAGTCCCTGGGACTCAGGTACCTTTGAGGCAGATGTTTGCCTGAGACCAGATTTTGGCTTCCTCACATGAAGGACATCGGCTCCTATTACTGCTGACAGTGCTCATTTCCTTGGGGATTAAATCACTGAGGAAGCAAAGTTCCACAACAGATATTAATTACAGAAGTTAAAATTGTGGGTCCTATTCACTCCCTTCCTGTGAGATGCATTTTGGATTCAGCCTGTAAAAGAATGTGACTCACAGGCTTAGGCCAGAGTCCCAGCCAGGCTCCCCAAATGCCATTTGAAATGATGAAGCTTTGAGTAAATTTTTTCCCCAAAATTTATCCCAGTTTTCTTGTGTTAATAAAAGCTGTTGAATTAGAGTTCCCTCCAGTGGTTATTGTGTATAATAATCAACATAACCATAAGATATTTTGAGTAATTAGAAGCTTAAAGGGACATGTTATAAATTTTAAATAACGATGCAGATTTCTGTGGCAATTTCTGACCATTTTGTGTTCAGTTACACTTTATATTTCTCTTCCCTCTCATGTCATTTTTTGGTTCTTTTTTTTTTTTTTTTAAGACTTGGACTTAATTTCAGTAGAGTAAAGCCTAAAGTCTCAAATCTGGGAGAGATGACAGCTCACGTCCTGTCTTTGGTAATTAGTGCAGAATCTTTTAACATTTCAGATTTGACATCTTTCTGTGGATGTACATCATTTACTAACCATGCTTACTGCCCTTCTTATTGCACCGTTCCAGACGGTCTTCTCTTATTTTTAAAAGCTGTGTAAATTCCAGAGGTCCCAATTTCTGAGACCCAGATTGGATAGTGATGTCTTCTTTTAAGCATGGCTGAGATTTTACAAGCCATTAGATGTATAAACTGTCAGGCAGGAAAACCTTAACGACTGAGTTGGTGTGGGTGGAAGAAGATATTGATCTTGGGAATAATGAGTGTAAGAGAATGATAGGGTTGTGGAGTGGAAATTTCAGAATTGTGCCAAGCTCTTCCCCTTTGCTTCAGAAGTTTTGAATCAAGATGGATAAATGGAAGATAAGGTGGGAGGGTAGAGAAAAAAATCAGGAAACAGTTCCTGTTGCTGAGTAATTGTGACAAATTGTTAATTTTAGATAAAATGCAGAATCTATACCCCAGGAAGCTTTGTAATCAAATATTAAATGATTGGCCCAGAAAAGGTAAGATAAAACAAACATGACTATTTTCTCCTGATAACTGTGAGAGCAGGATACCTCACATACAACGTCTGTGAACATCTGTACATGATGTAACTCTGCCATAGAGGGAACAAATAAGCAAATTGCTTGTCTCATTTTTGCACATCCTAAAGACAAAGAAACAGTCAAACATCTGATCTCTGAAACAAATGTCTCCTAAAATAGAATTGCCCAGATCATTGGCAGCGTTAGGGCTTTGAAGAGACACAGATGGTTCAGAGTTGCACAGGGTGCTTATCAGCACGGATGGCAAGGGGTGCTGACTAGCTTCAGAGGGACTGGCTGGAAGTTTCACTTTCCTCTGCGGAGTCTTGACCTTCACCCAGCATCAATCCTGCTTCTTTCATAGTGTCCCTCTTGTGTATTCTTTCTTCTTTTAGTCATTTTTAGTCTCTAGTAAGACTTTGGTAAGAATTATGGTAGATTCTAGATTAGTTCCTTTCCAGCATATATCTTCAGCTCATCCTCAGTGGCAACTACCAACTCATGATTGTACAAGCCCATAGTTATTTTTTCTTGCATAGCTTTCTGAAAAACTTCAGATGAACAAAACCATTACAGTGGGATGTGTAGCTTACAATCAGACTCTTCTTCCATGCATGTGACTATCAAAAGCTCTTTAAACTCATTTAAGGTGAACAAGTTCATTTTAGCTACCATAGTGTTACTTTTGTCCCAATCCATGCATAAGCCCTTTCTTTGGGCTCAAATAGCAAGACCCAGCTGCTCTTACTGCCATTCAAAGCTATGGCTCTATCAGTAAATGCCAGATAAACTGCAGGATGTGCAATCTGAAAACCGTCTGCTCCTTTCTCATATCTCATTACATGTGGGGTCAAGTCTTCACACACTATGGTATCATCCTTTTGGAACTACAGGTATTTAAAGTATCATTATTTTAGATTTCTCGTGGTTTTGTTCCATTGGGCACTTCTTGAAGACAAGGAGCTAGTGTTTAGACCACATCAACTATTAGGGATGTTATGAGGATGATATTCAGCTGAGACTAAACCTTCAGAGAAAGTACCATCACTGAGATTAGACTGGCAGATACGTGCCTCATCGACTACAGTTACTGGTTGTGTTCAGCTAGCTGTATATTGTTGGTGTGAGTTGGTTTCTTTATGCCAGAAGCTTTTAGTCATTTGTGATATATATGCTTTTCTTCTCAAGGAATTATTTCCTTCAAAAACATGTAATTCTTTTTCAACGTAAGGAGTTACCTTTTCCTGCACCTCTGCTAACATTAAACTCTTTCCGGCTAGTGCTGTCTCACCTCTTAGATTTAACCTACTGGTGACGCCTACATTTGTTTATTCAACTTCAATCAGTCCCTTTGGGCATCTTCCCCTGAGAAGAGCCTGGGGCTCACTCTCTTTGCATCCTTGTCGCTTTTAGAGCACTCTGAAATTGGATAGCTCTCCTCATACTTTGGTGCCTTGCCTCCATTTTATAAATGAGAAAATAGAGCCTTGAAAATGTTGTGACTTCAAGGTCAAAATGCTTGTTACAGTTTACGGATTTGTGACTGACTACTCATCCTCTGCAGGGCCCTAGATGCCTTTCTCTCCAAATTTCCTGATATGTGAACATCCTTCACTGTGTCCATGGGATTACAAACTGTCATTTCTCGTAACTCTCTGACAGTGAAATGCAGGCTCCTTCACGCCAAACTTGTTTTCTGAAATTGCCCTATTGGATTACTCTAGGATTAAAAATTACACTGCAGGTCACATAATAAATAAAGGTCTTTGGAGAAAAGTTAATATCATTTTAATTTGGATTTGCTAGGAATACAGCACTGTGATAATGCTGCATCTACTGTCTTTGTCTCTCTGCTTCTCTCTGTGTCTGGCTGTCTCCTAAATTCTGGGGTAACTATTCATATTCTGCCCTACAGAGACGTTTGTCTAAATTTCTTCTTACTGAGGCCATTTTCTTTGATGATATTACAGTAGCACACCTCCCTCAATGTAAAGCTTTGCTTTCCTTATCACCAGTTGGCTGTGGTCAACCATATCCTGAATAGATAAATAGAAAATTCCTAGTGATAATCAAAGCCTGGGTTTTAAATTGCACACTGCCAGTGTAGCTTGATGAAATTCTGTATGTGCTATCCCAAATGTGAACGAAGCTGTTGTCTAGTATTTCCAGCTATAAACAATGGCCTCTGATTGGTTAGAGCTGATGTCCTATGGGGGCAGAGTTTATTTTCAAATAATTTTTTACTTAATAATGCAGAGTGCAGGCATGATGCTGGCAATTAAGAGGTTCCACAGAGAAGCAATAATGTACTTCCCCAAAGGAGAAGGTGAATGGTTTTGACTTAACTATGAAAAAAACAGTCATATGAAGATATTGCTAGAGTCTACAATGTAATGTTCTAAGAGACAGTCCATTAACATACCTTTATTTATATACATATATAATAAATATCTACAATACACACACACACACACACATATATATATGACAGAGAGAAATAATGATTTTCTTTGTGTGCTGTGTGCATGTGTATATGTGGTATGTGTGTGTATGTATGTATGTGGTGAGTAAGCATGTGTGTGTGTATACAACAGAAGTTGATATCAAGTGTTTTATCATTATGCATCTTAATCTTTTGAGACAGGGTCTGTTGCAGGGCATACAGCTCACTGATTTAGCTAGACTGACTGGCCAGAGAGCTCCAGGGACATCCTGTCTCCACTCCTCTGAACTAGGCTTATGTGTGCATGCTGCTGCCCCTGGCTGTTATGCAGATGCTGGAGATCTGAGCCCAGGTGCTCATGCTTGCCCAGCAAGCACTTGAGCCCACCAAGACACCTCCCGGCCCCTATTACTAACATTTAAAATCTCTTTCCAAGCCTAATCTATAAAGTGAGATATAGGAAAAATAGCATGCACAGCTATTATTTTTCAGGGTTAGACACCCATTTGTGGGGGTTTGAAATGTGTCCCATGGCAGTAAGAGGAAGTCTATTGAATATTCAGTTTGTCCTAAGTTGGTATCATATTTTGGAAGTCTGAGCCTTTGGTTCTTGGCAGACATACGGTCTGAGGTCTCTGTCAGGTCTCTGTCAATAGCACATATCATAGAGTTTGACACTCTTTACACCCAGTTTGCTGAGATGGTGTAGTGCTTAATGGTGCTTGCATCATCATGAGAATGGGAACTCACATGCCAGCACCTACTTAAGAAGCTGAGCCTACCATATACGGCTGTAACACAAGGTGCTAGAGGGTGGGCACATGAGGGCGATTGGAGCTTATTAGCTTCCAGGCGACTCAAGAAAACCATAGCCCGAGGTTCAGAGGGATAGGTAGATGGCAGAGGAAGGCACTCCATTACGTCTTCTGTCCTCTGTACATGTGTAGGTACATGTACATATGATGCACACACACTTAAATAAAAAAAATAAAAAATTCATGTTCTTTGTTTTCCAGAATTCTCCTGGAGTTCACATCTTACAAACAGGGTTTATAAATCATCTTCATAATGTGCAAAGGATAATATTTAGCAACATGGTATAACATGAAGATATTTTCTCTACTTTCAACTTGAGGTCCAATATTCAGAATAGCTCTACTGTTCTTCTCTGCTTTGATATGCATTAATGAACTACATATATATCTATAGTTTCTCTGAATTAGGATGTGCTCTCTATTTAAAGGAAGACAGAAGTACCAAATCGACATGTTAATAACATGATTACTGAATTGATGTGTTCTCTGTGTGCACTCAGAACTGGTAAGTTCTGAAATATAGCCTTGGGGCTTTCTATGAGAAGCACATTTTGTATGCTTAGAGCTGTGCTATGTCGTCACTGGCATTTTGTTAAGGATTCATAAAATGAATATTTGCCTTTTAGTAATTGTAAAAGTGCTAATTTCCCTTGCATATAAGAAAGTGACTTTTGCTTGCCTTTATAACTGTAGAGGATAAAAGCATTTATTCTGATAAAATCTCATTTTGCATAATTTGGTATGAGTATATTTTTCTTGGAGACCCCCATTGCTTTTTAATATATATATAACAATGATCTTTCTGATAACTTTGAGATATTTGATTATGTTAATTCTATCAACTTTCTGAGCACTTTGCATTTTACATATTCATTTAATTAAGCCAACAAATTTATCTTTAATAATGAATTAACATCCATAAAACCTTACTATTGACAGGTTTAGCTAATGATTTATTTTCTTTAGTTTGGATCATTAGCACATATTTTTATAATTCTTGAAGTCAAAATCTTGATGTTACTAGCACTGGGTTATTGAAATATGAAGTTTTAGTCGCTGATATATTCTGCTCTACTTGTGTGACATGCCTCATCATTCATCATGTCAAATAGTTAAAACACTTACTAGAGGACCTGGACAATGGTGTAGAGTTTTTAACAGTAATTTTATCTCTTACTATCAGAAGACACAGAAACCACCATCATTTTGTATGATAACCACAAGAGGTTTCTATTATAAACTTAGATCTATTATAAAATTAGATGTAGAACCAGATAATTATTGTTGGATATATTCTTAGACACCAACAATTAATGCTATGAAAAGGCCATTTTGAAAAAAGTTAAACTATCTAAATCTTCAATGAGAACTGAATGTACATCTATCCCTTCTGATAGCTTTTAACATCTGTACTTCAATGACAATGGGCTGTAGACTTTTATCAAAAAATATTTGGTTGTTAATTAAAATCTACACAGTGCATTTTTGTACTTTTTATAGAACCAAAGAGCTGAGGTCAATGTAAGATTCATGTAATAAATCTTTACACATACTGAAAATTTGCAAATACAACTTCTTTGGCATCATTTGTTTTAAGTTTTTAAATCCGAATGCAAACTAATGGGTTTCCTTGTGATGTTTTTGTATATGTGTCATCTTATTTTGTTTTACTTGTCCTTCCCTGTCACTGCCTTCCTCTATCTGTCTGTCCTCTTCTTTCTGTTCCCTACGTTCCCCCAGACAGTCCCCTTCTTTTTTCATACAGTATGTTATTCATCATTTTTTCTTCACCCTTTTTTCTGTTTCTTTCTGTCTTTGTTTCTTTGTATATTTGTTTCTTTCCTTTTCCTTTTTATTTTTATTTTCAGTTTTATTTTTTATATTAATTACAGTTTATTCACTTTGCATCCCAACTGTAGCCCCATCTCTCATTCTCTCCCAATCCCATCTTCATATCCTCCCATGTCCTCCCAAGTCCACTGATAGGGGAGGTCCTCCTCCTCTTTCATCTGACCCTAGCTTATCAGGTCTCATCAGGACTAGCTGCATTGTCTTCCTCTGTTGCCTATTAGGGGGCAGTGGTCAAAAAGCCAGCCACTGAGTTCACATCAGAGGCAGTCCCTCTTCCCATTACTAGGGAACCCACTTGGACACTGAGCTGCCATGGGCTACATCTGTGCAGGGATTCTAGGTTATCTCCATGCATGGTCCTTGGTTGGAGTATCCATCTCAGAAAAGACCCCTGTGACCAGATTTCTTGGTTCTGTTGCTCCCCTTGTGGAGCTCCTGTCCCCTCCAGGTCTTTCTATCTCCCCCTTCTTTCATGTTTCCTTGCACTCTGCCCAAAGTTTGGCTATGAGTCTCAGCATCTGCTTTGATACCCTGCTGGGTACAGTCTTTCAGAGGCCCTTTGTGGTAGGCTTCTGTCCTATTTCTTGTCTTCTCTTTCTTCCAATGTCCATCCCATTTACCTTTCTGACTGAGGATTGATCATTTTACCCAGGGTCCTCCTTGCTTAGCTTCTTTAAGTATACAGATTTGTATATGTTTATCCTATATTATATGTCTAATAACACTTGTAAATGAGCATATACCATGTGTGTCTTTCTGCTTCTGTGATACCTCACTCAGGATGATCTTTTCTAGATCCCAACATTTGCCTGCAAATTTCATGATTTCCTTGTTTTTAATTGCTGAATAGTATTCTATTGTGTAGATATATCACAATTTTTCTATCCATTCCTCAGTTGAGGGGCATCTGAGTTGTTTCCAGGTTCTGGCCCTAACGAATAAAGCTGCTATAAACATGTTGAGCAAATGTCCTTGTTGTGTACTTGAGCATATTTTGGATATATTCCCAGGAGTTGTATATCTGGATCTTGAGAAAGCACTATTCCTAATTGTCTGATTTCCAAAGTGGTTGTACAAGCTTACATTCCCACAGCAATGGAGTAGGGTTCCTCTTTCTCTATATCCTCTCCAGCATGTGTTGTCACTTGAGTTTTTGATCTTAGCCATTCTGATGGGTGTAAGATGAAATCTCCTGGTCGTTTTGATTTGCATTTCTCTGATGATTAAAGACATTGAACATTTCTTTAAGTGTTTCTCTGAAAATGGCCATCCTGCCAAAAGCAATCTACAAATTCAATGCAATTCTCATCAAAATACCAGAATTTTTCAAAGACCTTGAAAGAACAATTCTCAATTTCATGTGAAAAAATAAAAAAAAACCAAGAATTGCCAAAACGATCCTGTACAACAACAGATCATCTGGAGGTATCTTCATTCCTGATCTCAAGCTGTACTACAGAGGAAAAGTAATAAAAAACTGCATGATACTGGCATAGAAACGAAATGGTTGATCAATGGAATCGAATAGAAGACCCAGAAATAAATCCACACACCTATGGACACTTGATTTTTGACAAAGAAGCCAAAAATTATACAATGGTAAAAAGATAACATCTTCAACAAATGGTGCTGGTCTAACTGGACATCTACATGTAGAAAAATGCAAATAGATCTATATTTATCACCCTGCACAAAACTAAAGTCCAAGTGGATCAAAGAATTCAACATAAAACCCAACACACTAAATCTGTTAGAAGAAAAAGTGGGGAAGAGCCTAGAATTTATTGGCACGAGAGACAACTTCCTGAATAGAACACCAACAGCACAGGCTCTAAGAGCAACAATCAATAAATTGGACCTCATGAAACTGAAAATCTTCTGTAAAGCAAAGGACACTGTTGTCAGAATAAAACGACAGCCTACAGACTGGGAAAGAATCTTCACCAACCTTTTATCTGACAGAGGGCTAATATCCAGAATATACAAAGAATTCAAGAAGTTAAAAAGCAACAAATCGAGTAATCCAATTAAAAAATGGGGTATGGAGCTAAACAGTTCTGCTTCTTTCTTTCTTTGTTTCTTTTCTTCCTTCCTTTTACTTCTCTCTCCTCTCTTTAAGATCTGTTTCTTCCTTTAACATATGACTCTGTCATTGTTCCCTTTCTACTTTGATGACCTCCTCACATGTATACACATACATTTAAATCTAGAGGCTTATGAGATAAAACACACACCATCTTTCTGAGTCAGGTTAGTCTCATTTAACACAATTGTCTCTAATTGTATCAGTTTTCTTGCAAATGACCTGACTTCATTTTTCATTAGGACTAAGTTAACTTCCCTTGTGTATATATCCCATAGGTTCTTTCCCTACCCTTCAGCCTATGGCTACACAAGCAGCCCTGAACAGAGGGTCTTCTTTTTCTACACACTCACTAGCCTTTGTTGCCCTGTGTTTTCTCCATTGTGCCAATTCTGACTGGGGTGAGATCGTTTTAATTTGAGTTCCCTGATGGCCAACAGTGTTGAATACTTTCTCAAATATCACCAACTTTTGTGTTTCTTCATCTGTGAACTGCTTCTTCAGTTTATTAGCTCATTTAGTGATTTCTTGATTTTTGTGTGTGTATATTTTTTTTCAGGTCTTTATATATTCTAGATACTAATATCTTATCTGATATATGGCTGGCAAATTCTTTCTATTTATTATGTAGGCTGTCTTTTCACTTTATCATTTGTTTCTGTTTTTATATAGCAGCCTTTTTACTTAATAACGACCCTTTAATTTGTAACGACCCTTGTGATCAATTCCTGTGTATTGTAATATTTTTCAGAAAATCCTTGAGTATGGCCATGAGTTCATATTTTATTTGTAGTTCTCTTTAGTTTTCACAAAGCTTTAGGTCTTATATTTTGAATGTATTTTTTTATGCAGGGTGAATGATTTGTGTGTAATTTCTTTCTAGCAACTGTGAATATAGTTTTCTCAGCATTATTCATAAAAAACAAACTATTTTCCAATTTATATTTTGACAACTTTGTCAAAATTAATAACTGTAGTTATGTGTGTGTGTGTGTGTATTTGTGAGTGTTTGTGTATGTTTGAGTCATTGGTTCTATTCCATTGACCCATACGTCTTCTTTAATTTTCATGTTGACTGTCTTAAAGAGTTCTTTACAGAAGTAATTTACTTTTTTGGTTAGGTTTGTGCTTAAGTATTGTTCTTTTCCCTTCCTTTCTTTTGTTCTTCTCTCTCCCCCCCCCTCTGTTTTTTGCTGCTGGCTATTATAAATGATATTTTTTTTTAATTTCTTTCTTGGAAAATTTATTATTTGTTCTATTTTCTCCATATTATTTTTGTATCTTTCTACTTTGCTGAAAGAAATTTTCAGATCTTAGCATTTTCTGGTGGACTCTTTAGAGTCATGTTGTCTCAAATGCCAATATTTTCACTCCCCCCCTTTGCTAATCTTTAACTTCTTTCTCTTGTCATATTGTTCTAGCAAAATTCTTTTGAGAACTATATGAAAAAGAGTGAATGGGAGTTGGCATCTTTGCTCCATTTTTTATTTTAAAATACTGTCACTTTCCCCCCACTTAATATAATGTTTGTTGAATGTAACTTTCATTACGTTGAGAGTTTTCTTCTATCTCTATTTTCATCAGGTGACCTACCAGAAAGGGTGTGGCATACTTTTTTTTATAACCTCAAAAGATAAATTATGATCTTTGTTGTGTTAACTAAAATGATTGAGAGATGTCTGTTTTTAGTTTACTTATATGTTGTATTACATTTATTGATTTGTATGTACTAATCAACTTTACATTGCTGAGATCAAATCAATTTGATTATGGTATATTGCCTCTTTGATGTATTCATGAGTGTCAAGCAGGAATTATATTGAGGATTTTGGGTTGTTACCAAGATGTTACTTATTATTTCCTGTATTTTTAAATTTATAATGATTTTTTGAAGCCACAATATAATTACATCATACACTACCTTCCATTTCTTCCCTCTAGCCACTCCCAGTCACCCTTCCTGTTGTCTTTCAAATTAATGGCCCCTTTATTTAAATGTTATTTTATAGATACACACACACACACATACACACACACACACACACACACACACACACACACCATAAAGGAATTAGGTCTACAGTTTTCTTTTTCATTCTCTGGTTTCAGTATCAGGGTCATCCTAACTTGTAGAAAGAGTTTCGTAGTTGTCCTAAGGTCATGCTCCAGCACTGGGAGAAGCCAGGGTGAGAACTCAAGGTAGGAATGGAGAGGCAGGAACTGAAGCAGAAACTATGCTGCTTACTGTCTTGTTTCCCATGGCCGGCTCAGCATGCTTCCTTATAACACCAGGATCACCTACCCGGGGGTGACACCAAATGGGTGACACCCTTTTATATCAGTCATTAATCAATAAAATTCCCATAGACTTGCTTATAGGCTTTCTATCATTGTTCTTGTTTCTTCCCAAATGACTGTAGCTTGTGTCAAGTTCA
The DNA here is from genome assembly GCF_030254825.1 of Meriones unguiculatus. Taxonomy (NCBI): domain Eukaryota; kingdom Metazoa; phylum Chordata; class Mammalia; order Rodentia; family Muridae; genus Meriones; species Meriones unguiculatus. Next base: position 9,450,067 of record NC_083364.1, on the reverse strand, counting down.
CAGTAGCCTAACCACCGTAGTAATATTTCATCCATATACGTTTTGTGGAACTATTTGAAGAGTGTTGACATAGCACTTTCTGAAATGTTTGCTATTCATTTTGGTTGAATTCATCTCGTCCTGGGCTCTTCTTTGGAGGTAAACTTTTTGCTATTGTTCCATCTTATTACTTGCTGAAGAATGGTGTAAGTTCCTTACGTCTTCTTAATTCTGGTAGTGAATACATTTTCATGAAGACGTCCGTTGACGCAATGTGCTCATGCTCATCTAAAAATCTTTCTCATTGATGTTTGAATGTTCTCTCCCACTCATCGTGTGTGTGTGTGTGTGTGCATGTGTGTGTGTGCGTGTGTGTGTGCGTGTGTGTGTGTACACATGTGTGGTGTGGTGTTTATGTGATTGTATGCCTGTGTGTAGGTCACAGGTCAAAGTCCGGGGCTTCCTCCATGGCTCACCCCCTGACTTTAGGGGACAGGGTCTTTCACTGGACCTGGATCTCACTGATTAGGCCAGGCTGACTCAGCAGTGACCTGCAGGGGCCTGTTTCCACTCCTTTCCAGCACCAGTATGCACCTGCGTACTTCTCCGCCCAGTCTGCAAGGGCGCTCGCGATCTGAAGCCACGCCCTCATGCTTGTGCTACCCACTGAGCCATCCTGCCCGCCCTGATTGTAGCATTTCTTTGATCTTGTAAATTATCTATGATATCGTTTCTTCTGCTTGGTTGAGTCTGTAAGTAATGCTAAAACAATGTTCCTCATTTGGATCATTGAATTTTTTTTTTTTTTTTACTTTCCAACATTTATAATTCTTGATTAAAAAACAAACAAACCTCAATTTCATTGCTGAAATTTACCACATTTTCCTCCATTTGCTGATTTTTCTCATCCAGCCTTTTCCTCTATCTTGTGGATTTTCTTCTTCAGGTTGTGGACTAAATTCATTTATGTGCTTCATTCTCCATGAGGTCATTGATCATTTTTTATTTTATTTTATTTTATTTTATTTTGTTCATTGATCATTTTTTACTAGTAAACATTTGAAATCTTTATCCTGCACATTACCTCACTCAGTGTTTTTGAATCCAGTAGCTTTGAGGAGTTAGAGCCTCTTGGAAGAGCCACTTTCCTTGGTTTTGTGCATCTTAATTTCTGTGATGTGATCTGGCCATCTTTTGGTTTGGATGTTGCCTCTACATTTATTCGAGGATCTTGTTATTGAGCAGTCTGTTCTGGGGGCTCATTCTCCGGTACCTCTTTAGAATCAGTCTTTTACTTCCTTCTCCAGCTCGGCAGCCCAGAAGCTGGAGCCTTGTTTGTCTCTGCTCCTTTTCCTTGCATTGCTTTTTTATTTTCTGTGTCACTTTCAGGTCTACCTTTGTGAATGTCTTAAACTCTTCTTTTCCTCTCGTTGACAGAGGCTATGTTTTTCTTATTCAGATTCTTTCCTTCACCATATCAGAAGTTACAGTCCTGTTGGTGTCAATTTAGTGTGCCTCAGCAATAAAAAAGTGTGATTCTCAATAGTGGAATTTAATTAGTTTATGTTTTAATTTAACCTATAAACTATGAGTTGCTGGTGGAGGGGGAATCACATGGTTTATGAGTCAGAATACCCTGACTGAGAATAATAAAAGTGGGCTATTTGTTGTTAATTTTTCTTTTCTAATAAATGTGATATGCATACTTTATCATGGTTGGTCACCTGCATTCGTCACATTTTCTTGTCATTGTGACAAAGTACCTGGGAGAAGCAATTTAAGGGAGGAAAGCTTTATGATGCTCACAGTGTGAAGGGTTTCGTCCATCAGCCTGGAACCAAGAGCTCGCGGGAGCACCCTCAGCGAGCCACTTCCCTCAGCTAGGCGCCATCTTGGAAAGCTTTCCTAACTGTTCCTCCCCGAGTATCGCCACCAGCTGGAGAGAAAGACTTTCATTCCTGAGCCTTTGTGAGCAAAATCTTAACACCGTCTCTGTGCAATTATTATTATTGCCATTTCTAGCCAAGAGAAATACTAAGGCTTTAAACTAGTTAAAAATCAGGGAGCACAACTTTACTTTATTCTCACAGCTCTGGCACTAGTGTGAGTCTGGCAGAATACATGTTCCCTGAGTATGCAATGGGAATGTGCTCAAGAGCGACCTTGTAAAGAGATAATTTTTGAACTTATATTTAAAATATAACATACATATACTTCCTTCTACTTTGTCCTCTACCCAGATGTGTTTGGAGGCCATTTTGCACCTCTAGGCACATTTGTATTTTTTATCCAAATATCCCAGCTTTCATAAGGAGTTTTCTTTTCTTTAAACTGCAATGGTAGCTACAAAGTCATCTGCCTCTACTGTATCCTCTTCCAAATATCACCACTGTAAGCCAAATAAATGGATGCTGTTCTCTTTAAATTTATGTTTTATCTTTATTAAATTGAGGACATAGTTGACACAGAAGGATACTTTGATATTTTTACTTCTAACTTCTGCGATGTTACATCAGCTTTTTAGTGTCCCCAAAGCCTGGCTTTGAAGATTCAGAAATCTGCAGTAATTTCAGATGACAGACTTTGAAAATAATAGTAGGACTTGTCTAAAGCAGGCATTTTTTTTCTCAAATTACTCAGACTATTATTATTCCATTGTCTGAAAAGGCAGATAATTTAATGAGTGTAAATTATAGCTAACTTTGTACAGAGGGAGCTTTGCTCTTTGATTTTCTTGGAAGTAAAAATAAAAGTGAACCTTTCGACTTCATGGGCACTATTGCATTTTTGACTTATAGATTATAGTTGAAATGCAGTGAAACTGTAGAAATTTTAAATGACTATTTCTTGAAATGAAAGAGTAATGCACAAGGCAAGCAGTTTCTCCAAGATTATTAAACCTGACGTGAAAATGAAAAGACTTCAGGACCTTGTTTTGTGATAGTTATTAGGTATTTGGAAGGAAGGTTTTTAAAAATTTATTTCTTTAATAAATATTTGAGCTCTTATCCCAAGCCAGCACTGTTTGAGATCCAATGTCTTGGAACAGTGGTAAATAAGACGAAAAAGTTTCTCACCTGAAACTCAGATTCTCTTAGGAGTCACAGAACACACACACATATACAAACATGAATGATCATTGTTGAGGAATTCACAGTGGCAGAAATGAATGGTATACTAAACTATGCATGGCAGCCACAAAATCTTTGACTCAAATTATCGAGAATTAACAGTGTGAAGAACTTGAGGTTTCGAGTTTCACATTTATATGAAGGAGGCATGCAAGAGAGAAGGGGTTAGCGAGCGAGCAAATGGCAGAGATGGAGCAGGCTTCAATGGCTAACAGTCTGCTTCTAGGTCAGGGTAGGGAAGTGATGGGGATTTTATTTTAGTAATAGTATACTGGTTTTACACTGGGGGATTTAAGTGAAGTGGTGATAGGGTTTGTGTGAAAGAAGAAAATTATGGCTCTCTGGAATTGATAGGTACAAAGTTTAAAGCAGAGGGATTAGTTAGGAGGCTACTGGAATAGTGAAGGCTAGGCTTTGATGTGAGTAAAGATGGCAGAAGTGAATGGATTTAATGTATTTATACAGTTTTGAGCACAGGATGGAAATAGGTGTGAAGGGAATGGAAGGGTTACTAACAGAATTTTGGAGTTGTGGATGGTGATAAAAAATAAATAATGGGAGATAAATCAGGGATGGGGAAAATGGGTATGCACTGGTCTACTTAGGGCATACTAAGTTTGAGACATCTATTGTCTGTCTGAACTGGGATGCTGAATTACAAGTTGAATGTGCAGGTGTGGCTCAGGTAAGACGTCAAAGATCAAGAAAACTTTTGAGAATGTATCATTAGGAAAGGATACATTCTGGAGATTGGATGAGTTCATCTGGGGAGAAACTATAGACAGAGAAAGAGCCTTTAAGAGAACTTCAAGCAATGTTATAATGACCAGAGATCAGCAAAACGGCAAATACTAGCAAAGCATTCAGAGAATGAGAAGCAAGGAAGGTCATAGCAGAATCAACAATGTGAGGGTGTTTGGTGCCTTGTTCCCATGAAATAGCATATATATATAAAGAAAGATTTGTCTGACTGCATTCGTATGACGAAAAGGCAAAGAAGATAAGTACGGGGTATTAACCCCACACATATGCTTTTAGTAATCTGGGAATTGGCAGCAGTTCCATCTCCATCTTTAGGTGGGTGTTTAGTGAGAAGTCATGGTACAGGCATCTTCATTTGAGGGTAGTGACAACTGGCCATATTCAAATGCAAAGCTGTTAGTGATATAATGTATTTCATTGGTTACACAGTTTAGCTATAATTTATGGTTTGTTCAATTTTATAGACAGCCTAGTTTACCAATAGGCCAGCTTCCAATACAGAGAGGCACACGCTCTTCTGTGTTAGCACGTCCTGTTTAAATCAGTAGTATAATGCAAGAGTTTAAGGGCTCAGAGTGGGAAGCATTATCCACAGCCACAATTGGGTGCTGTAACAACCACAGACTATGTGTATAGATCATAGTTACTGTCCTTCACATCTGTGAAAGTAAGATATGATGCCTATTCAGTCAGATAGACAACGAAACTGCCATAGACCACTAGTGACAGTATCCTCATTATTAATGTACATGACCCTCAATGTTATAGAAACTGCTACTACAGCCAAGCCAAACATTTGATGAGTACAATGCCTTCAATGTAACTTTAAGTCCAATTTTGTTTTTCAGATCTTATCTGAAGAAAATAATATTTACAGGCTCGATGATGCTCCTTTTTCAGACAGCCTCTTTAGATAGAACTTTTGTATTGATTACATTGATTATGGACTTTTGGCTGCTGTGGGATTTCCTGTGTTTGTTTTGGCACAGTTAGTAAATGGGAAGCAGAAATAAGAGCTTTTCACCACCAAGTTGCAGTACAGATTTGGAGAGTATATTTTTGAAGTGAATATGAAGGCAGGCATGGAAGTGTAGTCTTGAAATCTGAGCATGCCGAACTGGAGAAGTAGAGGGAGTAATTCACAAATTCGAGGCCAGAGAGATCTTAGCAAAAAGAGGAAGACAAAGGAGGGGAGGATGAGGATGAAGGGGATGATGGAGATGAAGAGGGAGAGAAGGAGGAGAAAATAAAAGGATAAAAATGATATTTGATGATTTTGAACTTGAAAAGTGAACCAAGTTTGACAGCATTAAATAGTTATTTGAACACTATAAAACACTACTGAGGAAAGACCTGTGTGGGCACAGGCTTTGTAAGGCTGGAGAGAGAGGCTGGAACAGGCTTTGTAAGGCTGGAGAGAGAGGCTGGAACAGGCTTTGTAAGGCTGGAGAGAGAGGCTGGAACAGGCTTTGTAAGGCTGGAGAGAGAGGCTGGAACAGGCTTTGTAAGGCTGGAGAGAGAGGCTGGAACAGGCTTTGTAAGGCTGGAGAGAGAGGCTGGAAGTCCCTTAATAATGCAACAAGTCAGACCTGAGACTGTTAATCATGTCAACTCAAAATTCACATGGTTGTGTAAATTAGATTGTAACCTGTGTTATTGGAAATACTAGCTGTTTATTTGAAAATGTATTCCTTGTTTTCAGTAGTTAACGGATATCAATGAAGGTCATAAGGTTAAAAACAAACATCACTTGAAAATACCTCGATTGTCAGTAATAAACTGTGAAATAACAATTAAGACGATAAATGAATGCTGCTTTAGAGTCTATAGAAGGAAAAAAAAATCAACAAAGACACTGAAGCCCCAAACCAAAGCTTTTCATTCAGTGCTGGAAAAATGTAGTGTCTTACGGTTTAAATGTGTGATGTCTCCATAGGTTCAAGTATGGGAAAATTGACTCCCAGCAGGAGAATGCCTGGTGGAAGTGGGTCAGGAGAACAGGCCTTTGAGGGCTAAGGTCCAGCCCTGGGTTATGTGCTGTTCTCAGCTTCCACCAATATATGAAGCATGGCTACCAGAGGCTCCACCCACCACACACTTTGCCAAGATGAACTAAACCCTGAACCAAAATAAGACTGGACTTGCTTCTGTCAGGATTTGTCATTGTGATGGGAAAAGTAACGAATGCACTGAGCATATGCCTTCCGTCCTTCACTGCCGTTTCTTTGAACATAAACTAGGACCACAACTTCAGGAACAATCTGATGCCATCTTGTGAAGTTATACAATGTAACTTCCCATCAAACTACACAATATGAAAAATTCACTTAAAAGAATAGTAAAATAAAATTCTTAGATTGTTGAACTAATATAGACATTTAAGGAGATTACATCCAGTCTAACACCATAGTTATACTGCAAGTAACTGAAATAATAATGCACAAACAAATTTACTAATGGAATTTTTAAAGGGAAAATTAGCTAGCATATTTGGATGAGTGGAAACAGGGAGAGCACAGCATCTCTCCAGGAACAGAGGTGTCGTTGCTTAGGAAAGTGATGGGTGTGTAGCAGAAGCTACTTTACATTTCTCTCATTATTAGACTTCCTAACTCTGTGCATGGTAAGTGTTTCATGCGTGTGGAACGTGTAGCAAAGTGGTGTCTTCTGAAATCGGTCATCTCTGGCATTGTCTTGACTGACGATAACAACATATTTCCATCTTGATCACCATGTTATGATTCCTCCATTTGCTGCCTGAATCACATCTTGTTGGCAGGCAAAAGAAAGGACCCATCACAGATAACAGAGCTTAATACAGGTCTGGAGGTCTTTCGGCAACCAGAATGGATTGTTAACATTTCGATGGACAACGTGACATGTTGTTCTCTGCTTGCTGAGCCTTCTACCTTTATTCCTTCATTTGGGTTTCAAAAGTGCTGGCAAGATGAGAATATAAAAAATCAAATAAATCATCTACCAGGAGGCTCACATAAAGGTATAAGCAAATAGTGCCGAAGTACTGATTAAAACAAGGAGACTGAAACCCCAGTAACCTAAATCCCTCTAATCGCAGACATTATGGCAAGCTTCAGGCATCTGAAGTGGCCCAGTGCTATCAGCAATGATGATGAGGCTGCGAATCCAAGTACTTGTCAAGTGCTGTGTGTTTAACTGAAGAGATAATTGTATGCAAGTTTATGGAATCCCTGGGTAGATGAAAAATGTGGAGTTTGGTAGATTATTAAATATTTAATAATGTTTTTTACAGTCATGAAAGTATAATATAATTATATCTTGGCTTGGTTTTTGCTTTTGACTGCCATTGTTAATTTTTTTCATTCCCGAATTTTATTAACTCTCAACCCGAGAGTCATTAGTCTCTGGGTGCTGATCACACTCAGCTTTGGCTAAGTTTAAGGCTTTAAATAAATTTCTACAAAAGAAAAGGAAGGCGAGGGCTGGCTGTCCTTTGCCTCTCTGTGTGTCTAGATTTTAGGTACGATGTATAGACCTCCTGTTGCTTTTTGTGGTCTTACTTTATCTCCTTATCTGCATCTTCTTCTTTCTCCCTGCTTATTCCCTTCTCCCTCCCCTCCCCTCTCTAAATATTAGGTGGATTGTAGCCTTACAAAATACTTCTTCCTAAGGCAATCCTCCCTCTTTGCTTTTGTTTTTCTGTGGAGAGGTGAATCCTACTGTAACCAAACCCACTTGAGGAATCTGCACGCTCTGGTTTCTACTAGGTTAGTGCACTGTTACCATGTTGAATTCTGCCTCCTGCTGGGCTTTACCTCATGCTTTTACTTGTTTATTTATGCAATTCACACAGAGATTGAGTACCTGCTGTTTGTGTCAGTGCTGTGGTAGACCTCCAGGGTATAAAGACAAGGGTAATAGCTTTGGGCCCCAAAACATTTGCTCTCTGGAGGAATGCCCTGAGTTATGTTCAGAGTGTGGGTCATTCAGATTGTTTAAGACAGAAGGGGAGTGATTCTTTGGAACAATGGCATAGGCAAATTCCTCTCTCCAGCACTGTACTCCATTTCATTTGGAACCTTTAAGTAAATACTATACCCCGAATTCAATTTGGTGCATGATTGGGTACTTTAGAGACCAATTTTTTTTTTAAGTGTGTGAATGGGTAAGAGAGAGGAGGACAGAAAGATGTGGAAAGACTGGCCTTAAAACATATTTAAGATTTTTATCACTGAGTTGTCACTTTAAGAATCATGGCAAGAAGGTGAAAATCCTGTCTTTGTCTAATTTTAATCGCTTGGAAAAGTACTCCATTTATGATTCCCTTTACCCAACTAACTGAATTTTATGCCTTCCTGTCTCTATATTGTCTTCCTGGCTCCCTTTCTCCTTCATCCTTCCCTTCCTTACTGAGAAGGTGCTGAGTCCCAGACAAGGTATAGAAGATGATTGGCCTTCAAAGGATCTTAAGCACTTTTGAAAACAAATTATTGTTGTGCATGTATGTGTCTGCGAGTGATGTGCCCTGGCATGTAAGTGGAGGTCCAGGAGAACTTTCTGTCATTTATTCTCTCCTTCAGACTTTACCCTGCATTGCTGGGATTAAACAAGCTTGCGAGACAAACGTCTTCACTTCCTAACCATCTGCCAGCATAATTGAGCCTAGCATTCATTCTACCTAGTAACCTGGTAAAGCTAAAATAAATGTCACAGTGAGGGAGGAAAATTTACATTATACCATGCATGCAGGGAGGTGGTCTGTTCAGTGAGGTTATTGTTATTGGCAGATAATAAGCACATATTGGCGAAATAGTAATTTTTTTCTGTATGCTAATTTTACACATTCAAAAGTTAATATCAGGTTGACTTCTAATGCTGGACTTCTAATTATTAAGTAGCAAAAAGAACATAGGACAATTTCAGTGCGAGCTTGGCATTGAAAATCATAGGGAGTATGCAGACAATGCTTTCTCTAACAGAGTGGGGAGTTTTCTGTTTTCAGTATCTTTCTTTTGTTAATAAAAAATGTCAAGTGTCATAAGCCAAATAATTATTTAGATTACAGATTCCATCAGGCCCTCAGATAAGGGGCAGTGTCTGTGTGAGACCTAAAGGAATGTTCTAACGTTATCGGTCTATTTAAATACTGGTCTCCACTGTTTCTATTTGTGCCTCCGAGAACCCAGCCCTACCTCTGCTGCAAACTGCACCACAGCCAGGTCACTGACAACCTCATTTTTATTTTGGAGCAAATCCAGTGCAAATGTCTACAGTAATTTTGCACATGCAAAGGTCAAGAAGTTCATTGGTGGTCTCTGGGGCAGTAGAACTCTGGTCTTTTGGGTCTGTGCAGTATTTGCTTTCAGATTCTGTTAGCAAAACTTTTCTATTTAATGATCTGTGCCATGGTGCTCTTGCTTTGTTGGTCATGGAGGAACTGCTGATGGCCACTCATCCTCTCAGAAAATCTCACTTTTTTCCTTGACACAGGGTAGAGGCCATCTTAGACTTTTTGATTTTATAAAAAATACAGGGAACCATGGGAACATTGAAATATGGACATCTCCCTCTTTCATAATTGGCAATCATTCGTATGCCTATCAAAGTACTTGAAACAAGTAATATTGAATGTGCCTGTATTTGTTGATGTGAGCACATAATAGATAGATGGTTAGTTTTTCTTCCAGGACTGCAGTATTTAAAATTAGTGTGTGTGTGCGTGCGTGTGTGCACGCACATCCCAATTTCATATGTGTCAAGGTCAGGTAACTACACTTGGAAGTCAATTCACTTCCACCTCCCATTAGGACTGAACTGAACTTATTCTCTCCCATAAGCCATCTCCCTAGCTAACAAGTACTTTATAACTAAGTATAGAAAAGTGATTGGTGGATATCAGTGAGGTATTTTTCATATGTGTTTGCCTGTGGGGTTATTTATAATATTAGAAACCAGCGTGCGCTCATTACATCCTTCCAGGTAATGTGGAATAATGTCTCCTCTCTTTCACCTGGGATTTCTTTGTTTCTTGGTGCTTTGATCCTGGCATATTTTTTTTTCTCCCTGTCACTAGAATTATCTGCTTCACTCTCCACCAAATCGGTCATAGGCACACATACAAGTTTTTCTGTATATCCCCTTCACAGCTGCCACCCAACTGTTGCTCAGTAGAAGTTCCCATGTTCCATCAGTGTCCTTGTGTCGTTTTTTTGTTTGTTTGCTTGTTTTTCCATCCACACAAGTATTCTGGCCCTCTATTTTTACTGTGCCTTCTGGTTTCTGGTCACTCAGGCTTACCCTCACCTTGCCAAGTGTAATGGCCACTCATACTTTTCCCTTTTGGGGACACCATTGTTCTTTCAGTGCCCATGGCACTACACTGTCCTGACTGTCTCAGGAGAGATGCCTCCTTTGCTGCCGTCTCTTTCTCTCTGTTATAATAAGATTCTTTAGTTCTTGGACTTTCTGGAGTTTGGGTTAGGGTTGCCTAGGGTGTCAGCAAACAAAAGACAGATTCCCAAATGAAACCTAGATATTTGTAGCACAGTATGTTCTGTGTCTTACACAAACATATATTCATTTGACCTTGCAATGTTTTGTATGTATTTGTACTAAATACAATGTATCAAAAGTCCACTCTTAACTGCTGTGTATTTCATTCAGTGCCCCTATCCTAGGTGAGTCCCTTTAAATACATGGGGTTTGTAATGGCTCTACACTGTTAGCCCCAGGTTTGTGCTCTCAATACTGAGTAACAACTGGGACCTCCATTTTTTCTCTGATTTAGTATGTTCAAAACAGAATTATTCATTATTGTCCTACCTCTGTCTTACTCACAGCATCATTCAATTCTTTGAGTCACATATCTTGGTCATATCACTGATGCTCCCATTTACTACCCTCTTATCAAGTCTCTAGATGAGTCCTGAGGTCTGAAACTCTAGAATATATAACAAATATGTTGACTTTTTTTCATTTTTTTTTTTTTTCTGAAGCTCAAGCTGTCACCATTGCTGGCCTGGACTGTAGACTGTGGATAGAACAGTCCCCCGTAAATTCTTAAAATTTTATTTTGTATATTTTATTATTATTGCTATTATTAGATATTACTATTGTTATCATGCTCCTGCTGCTGATCTGCGTGTTGAATTCAGAGGCCAGCTTTCAGGAGCCAATTCTCTGCCAGTCCTGAGCTTGGACTTGGGACCTCAGGCGTGGTAGTGGGCACCTTTGTCTGCTGAGCCACCTTGCTGGTACCCTTTCAATTATTTTTTTAAACCGTAATTAATTTATTTTTGTACGTGTGTGTGATGTACGTGTGAATCATGTTGTGAGTGGGGCAGCGAGGGCGACCTGTGGGAATCAGTTCTCTCCTTCTACCGTGTGGTTCTTGGGGATTGAACTTCAACACTTTTTAAGAAACAAGGTTTGGTTCTGGGAGGGAGCATTGTCAGCCAGATGAGAGAAGAGGTTCATATCATCTATAACACACATAGATCTATGCACGTTTTCAGTTACTTAATAACAAGGATCCTTTTCAGACATCCTGATTCTTATTTCCCCTCCTCCCTCCTGTATTTACCTTCCTCCACTCTCCCTAACGAGTGCCCTCTTTTCCGTTTTCCTGATCAGATCACTTGTGCTCTGCTATTCCCCTCTTCATTGTTCCCCAACTCCCCCCCCCCCAGGTAATGGTCCCTTTGTCTTTTTTGGTTTCTGCAGTTACTCCAGGCTTTGAACTCACAACTGAAGATTTGGAACTAGGCACCTTCCATGAGCGAGGACATGCGCAGTTTGTCTTTCCGACTGTGACTTACCTGACCTTCAACTCTTGATCAACAGATCCTTTTAATGTGATCTTTCAAAAGATGCAAGTCAAAACATGTTGCTCACCCCACTGGTTCAAAGCTTTTTTCACTTTGGTTCACCAGTTGCGTCATACTACAGCTGGGACAAACCCTAGTTCCCAGGCACATGCGCAGTTGCACGTGCATGCGTGTGCATGGGCGCAACACCAAGGTCAACCTTGCTTTCAAGAGTCTATCATCTCCCTGGAGCTCACCAAGTAGTCGAGGCTGGCTGGTCGGCAAGCCTGAATCTTCTGGTTTGCCCAACGTCTCAGAGCTGGGATGACTGATGTGCTTGTTCACAAACACGTCGCTGAATGAGCTGTCTTCCTACCGCCAGATTGTTCTCGGGGCTGACCCTGGGCAGTTTCTTTCAGACTTGCGGTTCTCTCTCCATTTTGCTTTCTCTGTTGTTATTCCTCCTCACCATGGTAATCTTCGCCACCTATAACTGCTTTTTCATCCCTGGCTCCTGTGGCGAATTCCTTTTTACTATCCCAGCTGATGCTACTTTTCGCTTTCAGTCATTCGCTTGCTGGTGTCACATTGTCTTATTCGATATTTGTTTCTTTTCTTCAGGTGCATGGATTTGACGAAGGGTGGAAGGCCTTTATTTCTTCACAGCTCCTAGAACAGGATGTAGCAGGTGCTCATTGAATATTTGCTGACAGTTAGACTAGAACCATTTTACTTAAGCAATCAGTGCCTAAGATGGCATGAAAAGTTCCACAAATTACCCTTATCTGGATTTGGAAATAGTTATAGAATAGAAATGTTTCCACTCTTTTCCCCTCCCACTGGTTTATGCCGTGATGTTGAGGTGGACGCTGGGTGGTAAGGCAGCCATCGGCACCGATGCAAGCACAGAGATGGTCTCTGCTGCTGGGAGCTCGTTGGTCTCTGGGGAGAAGGCTGGCGTATTGTAGCCATCAGGATTCTGCAATGGGTTGTCTTTCAAAGTCAAATTCAGCCTGTCGCGAGGCGGAGAAAATGATTTATTGCCTGAAGAGATGGTAGATTAATAGTTCTGAAAAGCTGTGTGCTAACCGGCCGTGGGCCAGTCGTCTGGGCTGCCATTTAGGCCTCCTCCCTCCGATACACAGAAAGCTTACAAAGCAGCATATTGGCTTAGCGCGCAGACATTTCCTCTGCCCCAGAACGGGCTTCCCAGTGAAGGATAACATTCATTAGCCCCTTTAGACAACGTGGCCTATGAAAACAGACCGGGGTCTTTATTTTCCACCTTTCTCTCAGTCAGTGTCACTGGGAGGAGCTGTGATGCATGAAGCAGGAAGAGATTGATTTTCCTCAAGGTACATGGCACCCAGAGTAATGAGAGTGGCAAATTACCTACTCACTGAGCAAACATGACAGGAATGTCATAGAGCAAATTTATATTTATGCACACACACCGGAGTCACATGGGTGGGAGTTCCATAAAGTTACCCAGGCTCTGGAAGGTATCTCTCTAAACCACCACCTTGCATCAGGAATCTAACACTCAGCAAAGCTGTGTCATAGCATCCCACCCCCACAAATGTTCTACTGAATAATGTAATACTTACAGTACTGTAAGAAATAGGATAAATTGTGGTGCCATTTCCAAATGAGAGTCTTCAACTCTCACAGGCTATTTCTGGTGTTCATCTTGGATTTTGTGGCAGCGAAACATAAAATATCTACTTTAATAGAGTAAAAGAAATGGAGTGATTTATCCTAGTCATCGTGGGCCTTTAGAACCCTCATTTGGTAATGGAAAAAAATCAGTGGGTGATAGAGAAGCAGATGATTTTTCTACATATAGGCAGCCTAGTGCAGAGACCACACAATCTTCTCAGAACTCTTAGGCATACAAAAAATTTCAAATTACATAGAAGGGTATGGTGACAATATTTTGTTAAATCACTTAAAGATTTCCAATATAATGGTAGGTACAATTTTCTTTTTGAAAGCATTTTTTGATGCTTTTAGCTGTAACTGCTTTAAAAACATCAAAACCACTAATTTTGTTTTGTTAGTAACTTCTGGTTTTAGCAAGCAGTTTTAGGTTTGGAATCTCCCTTTCCTGTTTGAGACTCATTTTCTGATTGATTATTAATCATTCAGTTTTTTGAGATGGATTTACACTCACAGTTCAGGAAACAGAGATCAAAGGAGTGAGCTAGATTTTCAAGCAAATCCTTCCTTATAAAATGGATTTTAGAATGTAAAATAAGTCCAGAGAAAATGAGCCTTAGTAAGTCTAGTCATGGGGCTGAGCCACAGGTATCAGGACAGAATACGTTCTGTTGTTTTTGTTTTTGAGATAGGGTTTGGCTATTCAGTCAAGGCTATCCTCAAACTCTTGGTTCACAGAAGAATCAATTCTGAAGTGTTGACTACCTTAGGTGTTCTGTCACCAGAGTCTTGACTGTGATGTCTAACAGTGTATGCCTACTCCCAGAATTTATAAAACAACAGTGAAAATCTTTTTAACTTTGTATTTTGGGACAACAGAATTAACACATTTCCTGTGTGTCATGAATCATCCTAGGTGCCTTTGGTACTCACACTCACAGGGATAGAGTTCAGCATTAGCTCCGCTCTGCATACAAGGAGGCTCATGGATGTCAAATAACTCCCTAGGCCACACAGCTAGTTTGTAATCAAGGCCAGCCCAGTGGTGCTGTAAGTTCCTCTGTCCTTGTGATCCCTGATACTTTCATGAGAAGTTAAAGCTCTGTACTGGGGGAGGTCAGGGTTGGAGAAGCTTTTGCTAAAAATACCTGGGTCCACAGTTTAGAACGAGATATGCACTGTGAAATTTGTTACACACCTCTTTATACAGTGCTTCACATGGTATAGAGTGGAATTTAGGTGTTCATTTATAAAACCTACTCCCTGAGAATCTGGACAGACCCATACCTCTACTCCCTCTGAGATTATATGCATCTTTTCGTCCTTTTCTGCCCACACAATTCTTGCCATACGTGGGGGTGCCTACTTTCCCTTCTAAGTCTTTTTCTCTACTTGATCTTTTTAAGTGCAATCTCTCACTGAATTTTTGAAGAGAAATTGCATCCTTTAAAAGCTTTGCAGAATGGGAGTTGTTACAGCCCTTGTTATCCTTGCTGTTTGTAGGAGGATGCAACTCTGATCGTTTCCTTCTAGTCTGAGAGCTCTGTGTTCTTTCCCATGTGGTGTGTGCTCCTTCAGGCTGCAGTGAAGTCTGAATTTACTTTCAATGGAAAGAATCCGGACTGGGGTCAGAGCCAACAAAAAAGTGCCCCTTTTATGAGAAATGTGGATGTCTCCCGGCTCTAACTGTAAAGAGACATTTTGGTTTTACTGTGCCATCTCCTTGACTGCTGTGTGAGAGACATTTCTAATAGCAATTAGCTCACATTTAAGTTTCTTTGTATGTCACACATCAGTCTAAGTGCCTTGTCTGTCTTAACTAATTTAGTAACAGACTTGATCGGATTAGGTAGGAAGTAACGTTGTCTGCATTTAACTTTCCCAGAGGTAGTCAGCTCTGAAACAGATCTAATGCTTCAGGCCTCCTACTGAGCCATTACTGATACACGTGGGCTGTGCTGAAGGTAGAGGGGTAGTTGTGTGTGAATTCAGCTATTCCTGGAATTGAGAGGCAGGGGGAGAGTCTCCTTGGATGACTACTAGTGGAACTCAACATCACACTCGCTGTGCTCTTTGTTGGATGTGGTAGCCCACCTGTATATTTTAGTTGGGCACCTGTTGATGTCAAATCCTGTTGATATCAAATCCTGCTGCCCTAAGAACTTGTGCATTAACGTAGTCGACCGTCACAGCCCTTTGTGAAGCATTTTCTCATAGTTGAATGCATTGAGGTATTTGTTATTTTTTTCTAATGGCCCAAAGTTAATGAATATCAAAACTATGGCTTGAATGAAGGGAGTCTGGCTTCAAAGTTACCCGTGGTTTATATGACCATTACCTTGTAAGTGTCCAATGAGGCATTCACAATTACAGCTCCACACCTTGCCAGTGCATGACCATTCCTTTTCATTCTTTACTAGTTTAGGTGCCTGTAAAAGCTAACAGTATAAAAACAAGAAAAACTAAGAACCGATTTCTTTTATTGTAGATTTCTTTGTATTAGTTTCAAGTGATTAGTAGTAGCATCAGATGCAGAAGAAGGCACAGAGGAGGTCTATGCATTGAGAGCTGAATGCAAGGATCGGGCTCAGTATAGATGAGAAAGATGGACCCTCGTAGTCAAAGCAAGGGTGGTATCCAGGTGATAAGGGGGATGAAAAACTAGTTGGGGACAGAAAAGTTGCACATGGGAATTCAGAGGAGATTGTGAAGGGATAGCTTAAAAGCAGAACTCAGTTTTGGGGTCAGTAGTCTAGAAGATAGCAAGCAAAAAGTAGTTCTTCCAAGGGCTCCCAGGAGGAGGAAGATGTGATAGCAAAGTGGTGAGAAGCAAGGTACCACATGAAAGCAAGCTTGTCGAATGCAGTGAGTGTCTTAGCTACAGACTCTGACCAGACCTCCTTATTTCTTCATGTTAATACCAAGAATGAAGCTAATACATGGAGGAATGTGTGGTCCTCGCAGAGGGGGAGACCAGTCTTGGCTTTGAAAGTGCTTTCTTTCCCTTTGTCGGGGAGAAGAAAGCCTTGCCCATGCCTTCTCTCACACAGTGAGCACTTTTACGTGGTTATTAGACATATAATATAGGATAATCATACTAAAATCTGTATACCTAAGGAAGCTAATCAAGAAGGAGGACCCTGGGTAAGATGCTCAATCTTCATTCAAAAAGGCAAATGAGATGGACATTGGAAGAGGGAGAAAACAGGGAACTAGACAGGAGCCTATCACAAAGGGCCTCTGAAATATTCCACCCTGCAAGGTATCAAAGCATATGCTGAGATACATAGCCAAACACTTTGGGCAGAGTCAGGGAATCTTATGAAAGAAGAGGGAGTTAGAAAGACCTGGAGGGAACAGGAGCTCCACAAGGAGAGCAACAGAACCAAAAAAATCTGGGCATAGGGGCCTTTTCTGAGACTGATACTACAAACAAGGACCATGCATGGAGATAACCTAGAACCCCTTCACAGAAGTAGCCCATGGCAGCTCAGTATCCAGGAGGGTTCCCCAATAATAGGAC
The DNA here is from genome assembly GCF_030254825.1 of Meriones unguiculatus. Classification (NCBI taxonomy): domain Eukaryota; kingdom Metazoa; phylum Chordata; class Mammalia; order Rodentia; family Muridae; genus Meriones; species Meriones unguiculatus. The sequence goes on along the minus strand of NC_083364.1, from coordinate 9,433,229 downwards.
CAGGGACCATCTCTGACATGAACTCATGGGCTGGCTCCTTGATCACCTCCACCTGAGTGGGGAGCAGACTTACCAGTCCACAGAGGAAGACAAAGACGCCAGTCCTGATGAGACCTGATAAGAAAAGGGTCAGATGGAAGGGGAGGAGAACCTCCCCTATCATTGGACTGGGGGAGGGGAATAGGAGAAGAAGAGGGAGGGTGGGGTTGGGAGGGGAGTGAGGGAGGGGGCTATAGCTGGTATACAAAGTGAATAAACTGTAAATAAAAAAATAAAAAAACAGTGATGAGCATTTGTGACAGCTATGAAGGCATGTTAAGATTCAGCCATCCTCTCTTCGTTGTATGTATAGGTTTGCTTTTGGTTGGTTCTTGTGGTTGAGTAAAGACATCCCATTCACAAGACTAAAAAAGATCTGAACGGGGAGAAGAATCATGTTGTCCCACATATTTCAAAAAAGTGTGAATTGGGCCTGTTTAGATATGGACTAATTATGATTAGGTTTCTGATCTGAACATAGGAGAGTATGATGGTCAGCTTTATTCTTTATACCTGAAGGCAAAAAGAATTAATCCACAGTGAAGAGAACAGCAAAGGTGAACTGAGGGGGAAGACACATGTTCCCTAGACAGCTCACAAATTGGATAATATCTCTAGGTACATTAAAACTTAATTGTATTATCATCCGCATTTGAGGTTATACAGTGTGGTGTCAGCAGATGGTGTCAAGGGTTCTGTGAACTCGATTATTTCTGCACAATTATCAGTACAGAAGGAGTGGAACTATGAAGCTGGAATGAAAGAGGAATAAAGCTGTGTTGTGCCCCACATTGTTCTCGTTGTATTTCTGTGCAAAACAGTAAGAACCAGGCAAGCAGTGATCTCCTAAAATATGTCTCATCTGTGCATGGCACGCCTGCTAATGCTAATCACACCATAGTGTGAGTCTACCACATGGGAAAAGGACTGAGGGGTTCCTAATCAGGGGCCCTGGAGATGGTTCACCACTTGAGAGTGGCACTTGACAACTCTTTGCACTCAATTTTCTTACTGTGATGATATAAGCAAAAGCATCACACTGTCTTGGATTGTAAGTGTGAGATGGCTTTGTCTACTCTAGAGAGTTTCATGGCTATTTGAAACTATTTTCATGCTACCTAAAATAAAATCAGAGAAGCTGATTCAGTATGTGTTGTTTCTTTTTTCAGTAAAGAAATTTGGTTTAATTTCATAATGGAAAGAAAGAAAACTCAGAGAGGAATTAGGGATCAGACTTGAAATCATTTTGTTTCTCTTATCTCCTTTACCTTTGTTACTAATTATTTTGAGGGTTTTTTAATTTTATTTTTTCTTTCTTCTTTCACTCAATTTCTCCTACACTGTTCTTTTATAATACTCTCCATCCTACTACATGATAGTACAAATACAGTAAGGACACACATGTTCTAGTAGCATGCACAAACTCATACACACACGTATATGAGGTAGGGAGAAGAAGATAAAGAAAGAGAACATTCTTTTCTGCTTTTTGACAGGACTGAAGTTTGTAGAAAAGGCTAGCTGAGACTCATAGAAATACTCCTGTTTCATCTTCCAAAATGGTGAAATTGTAAGTATGAGCCACCATGCCGAATTTAGGTTGCATTTTGTTTTCTTTTGTATATAGACAATGGCCCATTATGACCCATAAATGGTTTAGTGAAGACTACACGCAAAAATATAAACTTTGTATTTACTTGATTGAAGGATTTTCCCACATAGTTTATTTATTTTTAAGGTAGTCTTACAAAGAGATGAATTTTGAGAAATATAGCTCCTTTAACACCAAGAAAACCATTCATCAGGATCCTGCTAAAAGAGACCTAATATTGATGTTTGAAACAGATATTGTGCAAAGAACCAAAAACTGTTGCTTACTTACCCCAATAGATATTAGCAATACTATAATGAGCTTGCATGAAATGCATTACTTGTTGACTTACTTTCTTTGGTGGTGTCTGATACTCAGATGATAGGAAGGTGTGTGCAGATTTTGTACATTTAAGCTGGCATCCTTTGCTGGTTACCCTCTCAATACCTGCTACATGTTAAGGATAAACACTTTTTTGGCTGTGGATGTTCTTGGTATTCTAAGTCTGATTATTTGAACAGAATTATTTTTTACTTTTTATTGTAGAGTGAACCAAAGGAAGACCACACGACCTTCACGCTGCTTGCATATTCCATGCTCCCCCAATACTCTTCCTCTGAGTTGAAATGTTTCCTTTATTGTATTATACCTTACCTATTTCTGGTTTAGTTCAATTACTTCCTACTTTAACTATGAAGTCAGTGTTTACTCCTTGATGTCAAGGACAGTGTGAGGCTGTTTCCCACAACAGTGGAGTATCTGCTACTCTGATAAATGTCTCCTACTCTGAATTTCTTCAATAGCGTTTGAGAGGGTGTTAGCATTTGACTGTTTTATTTTATAGATAGAAAATGGGTTTGAGTAGTGCTATGGACTTGAATGAAGATGCGTAGAGAATGAAAATTGGCTCCATATGCTAGAATTCTGTGAATTGCACTTTTGACCTTCGGAATTCTTACCTATTCAGTAGTTATTTGGCTTATATGATCCTATAAACCTCACTTTTCTTTATGATGAGTCCTCTGAAGGAAAGGAGAACTGCTGGCTTGGGACTTCTGACAATGCCCACCCCCATTTGGATTTCGCATAAAACAATAGCTTTTTAAAACATGTATATGTGGTTTTACTTTAAGCTAAATGTTGAGAAAGCAGCTGCTTTTCCCTTAAGCTTTTCTGATAATAAGCATGTGAGCAGAGCTTCTGCTTTGTAATTGCTAGCTTCTAGTGTCACGTGCACTTTAAGTAATCCTTGGTCTGTATGATTCCAGACTCTGCCTTCCTAAATTTAATTTAGATAATATACCATTATACTCTTTTCCCTATGGAAATTAATGGTAAACAAGTAATATATTATCACACACTCTTAGCCCAAAGTCTTTCTGTTTCCTAAATCATCATCAAACCTCAAATTAAGAAGTACTAACAGACTCCATGTATTCAGAGGTTGTATCCATCATTATCATGGCTATGTTATCAGCTTTATAGTAACAGTAAATGTTGAGTAGCATTTATTGTAGCTCAGTGTTGCTTTTATTTTTCTGTGTGCTGAAAATATGACTAGGATTACAATCTGTAAGACACTTTGAGACCGATTACCATGTTTATTTGAAAAAGAGGTGGTTGTGGCAAGTGCTGTCACCTTTGCTTTATGATATGATTCAGGGAAGGCTCAGAAGGACCATCTGCAAAAGCAGCCAATTCAAGTCAGTCTCGAATCCAGTGTTCTCTCTTTGAGGCCTTTGCTGGATTTGTGATCTCATAGTAGGCACAGAACATGCAAATGCTGTAACACTGGCCACGCTGCATAGGAAGGCAGCAGTACTGTGCTGGGTGACTAGCATTCAAAAGATCATACCATCACAGAAACAATGAGCTGGGTGATAAAGTCTTAATTTGAGGTTGTTCTTTAAACCGCACGTCAGAAGAAAAGTTAAATGCATCCATTTTATTCCCAATTTGCTTTCTTTGCCTCTGTTTCCCAGCTTGTTTGAACCACAAGCTATTTAAGGCTTCAGACTTTACCGCAGGCTTCTGAATATCCTTTTGTACTGGTAGTTTTTGTTCCCAACAGCTGAAAAGAGCCAGCTGACTCCTTTGGTATTTTTATACATTGCCCTTTATTGTTGTTCTCCAGTGTTTTCCACCCCACACCCAACCCCAGATGCTGTGATTGCTACTTCTGGGGGGAGACATCTGTTTTGCAGAAGGACCCTTTCTTTCTTCCACTCTCAATTATATTTTTTACATACCCTACGGACGAATGAAGTGGGAAAGGAACTGCTCTTGCCACTGCAGGAGCAAATGTGCGTTCTTTAGCCTCTGGACTCCCCCATGAAGCATTTGTTAAGCTTACAGAAGTACATTATATGTCTTCTGAGTTAAGGACTTTAACATAAACACTATGCCCAGCTATGGGATATTAAAGTATGGTTTGAAGTCCATAAGTCTGGGCACAAAATCCAGTGAGGATGAAGACACATTAGAGGAAAAAATAAGTTGATAATGGTCATTTTGTCTTTGGATGAACTCTCCCTATCTTTTTTGTTTCTTTTTTCTTACTTGATCCAAGTCAGGGTATAGATAGCTCATGATTAAACAGTGCTTTCAGCTCCATGAATCTAATAGATTAGCTCTGAGGCCACATACTATGTCCACAGACAGTAGTTGGTGTGTGCATTTCCTAAAAATAAGACTAACTATGAATGCTGGTAAAGGAGATATTTCAGAGATGATACTGTACCTCTTTCTGGAAACTAGAGTCTGTGGCATCTCTGGGTTCCTTTTTCCCAGTGCTGTCAGTGGTCTGGAACTGAGTAGATTCTACAGCACATGGGGACTGGGCCCTCTGACATGTTCTTCACTTGCTCATCTCCTAGTGGCCTCATTATATATCAGTAAAGTATTTTAATATTCAATGTAGTATCATATAGGTAAATATTTAGCCAAAGTTAATTCTACCCAGTATAACACGCCCCCTTTTGAGAATAATCCCCACAACATTGTAAGCATATTTTTCCATAAACCTGGGTTAAGTTTATTAGGACTTATTTTAAAGCATTCTGTTTTATGGTATGGAAAGCTGGTTATCAGAATTGTTGTTTTCATTATCATATGTGGATAAGAAGATCTAGAAGTTTTGAGCTCTGGCTTGCCCTGACTGCTGCTGACCTTGTACAAGTTACTTTCTTTTTCTCAGCCTGCTTCTTCATCTCTGTAAGGGGGTGAGTGTGTCTGCCAGTCTCATGGTCATAGACATCAGATGCGGTCATGGATGTGAGGACATTTAATATACCATATGGCACTGTGCAAGGCAAAGAGAGCTTTAGCATATGGCTTTTCAAGGAGCCTGGAGTCTGTTTACAGACTCAGGACTCAGATGTAATATAAATAACAGTTGAGAATATCCTACTTCCTACAAGAAGAGGAGAGATTAAATGTTACCAGAAAACACGCAATCTGTCAGGGTCACCAAACTCAAAATCCAAAAAGCACATCTAACCTTTCTTCTACTATCAATTTATTATTAATTTCACACATATTTTCTCTTGTACACATTCTGTGATAAAAATATTATACCATAAAGATAAAAAGTTTTTCAATCCTCATACAGAAAGGCAAAGGGGATGGACATCAGAAGAGGGAGAAAACAGTCAACAGGACAGGAACCTACCACAGAGAGCCATTGAAAGGCTCTACTCAGTAGGGTATCAAAGCAGATACTGAGACTCATAACCAAACTTTGAGCAGAGTACAGGGAATTTTATGAAAAAAGGGGAGATAAGAAGACCTGGAGGGGACAGGAGTTCCACAAGGAGAGCAACAGATCAAAAAATTCTGGACCCAGGGGTCTTTTCTGATACTGATACTCCAACCAAGGACCATGCATGGAGATAACCTAGAAACTCTGCATAGATGTGGCCCATGGCAACTCAGTGTTCAAGTGGGTTCCCTAGTAATGGGAAAAGGGACTGTCTCTGAAATGAACTGATTGGCCTGCTCTTTGATCACCTCCCCCTGATGTGGGAGCAGCCTTACCAGGCCACAGAGGAAGACAATGAAGCCAGAAATGATAAGACTTAATAGGCTATGGTCAGAAGGAAGGGGAGGAGGACCTCCCCTGTCAGTGGACTTGAGGGAGGAGCATGGGAAGAGAAGAAGGAGGGAGGATGGGATTGGAAGGAGATGAGGGATGGGGCTACAACAGGGATACAAAGTGAATAAACTGTGATTTATAAAAATATAAATAAAATTTTAAAAGTGAAGAAAAGATAAGTTTTGAAATAGATCACTAAATTTTCTATTCTCATAGCAGTTTTTATTCTAATAGAACAGTATGAAATAAAAAATAAACATACAGACAAGCAGTTTGATTTCATGTGCTATCACATGTCACTAAGAACATAATACAGGCTGTGTGGCAGAGCCAATGAACACAGAAGCTCATCATCACTCTTACTGTATGTATGTTGTGGCAAACACACATGAAATCCACCTCCTCACTACATCAAAGTTAAGTTTTTCTGAACTGTAGTGGTATCTGGCATTGTGGTTTTCTTTAACATTTTCCCTGATATGCCTTGAATCCTTGTCCCCAACAATTCACTTAAGAGGATATATATTTGGAGGAAATAAGGTCAGTAGGTTTTCAGCAAATAGGAGATGACAATGGCTGTAGTTTAGACCCATCATTCCTGTGCCCCTAATGTAGGGCTTCCCTCCACTCAGGGTGTTCTTTGGAACATTTCTCTAAAATAGACTCAAGTAAAAATAGGCTTTCACCGTCACCTGGAGACGTAATTTCACCATCTAATAAATCTCACCATTGAAAAAAGTCTCCAAATTGTACTTTTAACCAGTTAAGGACTGTGCCACACTCTAAGTGCCTGTTGGTAAAAAGGACCCCACATCAAAGGAGCCCACTTCTACACACAAGGCAAACACTAGAAAGCAGTAGCTGATGGAAAAGTGAAAGTGGAGTGAGTGGAGAATATATGTGATTGATTTTATTCATAAGAAGAAGTCCCAGATATTGGAAAATAAAAAGATTCCAAAAGGGGCTCAAATCTCGCTGCAAAAGGAATAAGCCAGAAAGCTATATATTAGAAGCTGACTGCTGACAGAGGTTTAGAACAGTGGTTGCTGCTTTGATTCTTAATCAGCTGGATTCTCAGTTGCTTAAGCTATTAAGTGAAAGCTGAGTACAGCACTTTGCTATATTAAAATCGTATAATGTCCCACTGTTCTCCGAAAAGCGTCTTATTAAGATATGTGCAAATATTGAACACATCTAAGGAGAGGTGTGGAATGGAATGATGAAGGTGTGCGGACACCTGCTCCACGGTCGCTCTCTCGCTGGCGTGATGGAGAAATGCTGCGCCAGAAGTTAATGGTGGCAAATGGAGAGAACACTTTGTTCAAGCTATTTAAATTTAGAATTGCATTTATTTATTTTTCTGGAGCGAGTGAAAAAGAGGGGCATCTATAATGCCATGCAAGTGCTGGGATATTAGAGGAAAATCTATGGGAGCTGGTTTTCTCTTTCTACGTGGGTTCCCTGGCCTCCAGTTCCAGTAGAGAGATGTGAGAGCAAGTACCTTTACCCTCTTAGAGAGCGTATCAGCTGTGTTTAAACTAGACTTGTTAGAAAGAAAGAAATACTGTGGTGAACTTGTTCAAACATTCTTTTCTTGGCCCTCTTTCTGCAATTTTTATTTGAGGGATGAATGGCACTATTTATTTTTTTCAGCAGATGCAGACTTGTTTATTCCCAGAAGAGGGAGCGCATTATGTAGCTTTGGGCGACCAATCAGGTTTCTCCACATCATCTCTGAACCTGCCATTGGTTGTTTGTCTCTGGGCAGACTCCAAGTCAGGTCACATACTAAGGAAGCCTGACTGCTTCCTTAGTCTCATCAGCGGAAGCTGCCCCAAGCCCTGAGCACTGCTGGCCCTTGTCTGGGGATGCCCACAAACTATAATATAATGTGGTGAGATCAGCATTTCTCACCCACCCCCACTACAAGTTATTTTCTATTATTTTTTTAAAAAAATTAGTTATCATTACAATTTATTTAAATTGTATCCCAGCTGTAGTCCCCTCCCTTGTCTCCTTTCAATCCTACCCTCCCTCCCTCCCTCTTCTCCTCCTCTGCCCCTCTCCTAGTCCACTGATAGGTGAGGTCTTTTTCCCCTTCCATCTGACCCTAGCTTATCAGGTCTCACCAGGACTGGATATATTGTCTTCTACTGTGGCCTGGCAAGGCTGCACCCCTACCTCCACCCAAGGGGAGGTTATCAGAAAGTCTGTCACTAAGTTCATGCCAGAGAAAGCCCCTGTTCCCCTACTAGGGAACCCACTTGGAGACTGAGTCTATGGGCTACATCTGAGCTGGGGTTTTAGGTCCTCCCTGTGCATTGTTCTTGGTTGGGGTATCAGTTTCTGCAGGTCCCCCAGGGCTCAGTGTTTTTTGGCTCTGTTGGTCTTCTTTTGGAGCTCTTGTTCCCTCCAGGTCTTTCTATCTCCTCCTTATTTTATAAGATTCCCTGCACTCTGCCCAAAGTCTGGCTATGAGTCTCAGCCTCTGCTTGGATACCTCTATCAGTAGAGCCTTTCAGAGGCTGTCTGTGGTAGGCTCCTGTCCTGTTCCCTGTCTTCCCCTGCTTCCAATGTCTGTGGCATTTGTCCTTCCGAATGAGGATTGAGCATCTTACCTAGGGTCTTCCTTGTTGTTTCGCTTCCTTAGAGTATAGATTTTAGTATATTTATCTTATATTATATGTCTAATACCCACTTATAAGTGAGTACATACTATGAGTGTCTTTCTGCTTCTGGATACCTCAATCAGATGATCTTTTCTAGTTCCCACCATTTGCCTGCAAATTTCATGATTTCTATGTTTTTAATTGCTGAGTAATATTCCATTGTGTAAAAGTACCACAGTGTCTGTATCCATTCTTCATTTGAGGGACATCTTGGTTGTTTCCAGCTTCTGGCTATTACAAATAAAGCTGCTATGAACATGGTTGGGCAAATGTCCTTGTTGTATAGTTGAGCATATCTTGGACATATGGAATGGAGCATATTTTAACATGTGTCTGCCATTACCCTTTGCATGACTTTCTTGGTTGAATTTTTTGTTAGTTCTTTGACAATTTCATGCATGCATATACTACATTCAGATTGCGCATGCTCTCCTTGTTCATTTCCCTTCCACTCCTTTGGCTTTGTTTTGTAGAATATTTAGTGTAACCAGGGCCATATGTGTGGCCATTGCCTTGAGACTATCCACTGGAACCTGGTTACGTCACCACTGGCTGAGTAAATGAAGTCAATGACTCCTTTCCCTCAGAATCTCCCAGTAAGAAACTATTCAGCAACTAGGGGTAGGTTTCCTGAGCCCCTCTTCCAACCATGCCTGGCTACTGATGGGACCTTTCTTGTTCAGACCCAGTGAAATACTTATAGTTCTTGCACGTTCACAGTTGCTGTGTACTGCCTAGAAGATCGCATCTGTCCCTCCTCCCTATCTTCTAGTTCCTCTATCACCGCAGTGTTTCCTTGTCCTTTGTGGGGACGGTGTCCATGTCTTGGTTAGGGCTGAGAATACAGTCATTCACTTGTTCTCTATATATTGTTCATCCAGAAGTCTCTGCATTCATCACAGTTCACAAGAAAGAGTCTTGGTCCTCTGATTAAGGCTGAAAGTGGTAACTGTATGTGTATATAAGTATGCATATTTAGAAGGTTGTTTCATGCTTTGTCAATTTAATTACACAGCAAAACTAATTTCTTCCCTAGTGTCTAGTGACCTCCAATGACATGGGCTTCCGATGCCTTTATGTTACAAGGTGTAGAGTCTCTTTTGTGGAATGGGCCTCAAGTCTAATCAGAGAGTGCTTAGTTATCCTTCATAATTAATTTTGATGGTAAAGCTTAAATATGTTAATGTTAATGCTTTTAAGGGAATGGATATATACATTAAGTCCTCCAGGGTTTACATTTTCACTGATCTCTGATGAGGCTCTGTTGAGGCTCTGTTGAGCATTGTTCATCATGAGAGTGGTTTATTGGTGAAGGTATTTTTGTGTGTTGAATATAGGCCATTAACTGGTTGTTGTTCAAGGGACATTGGCCATATTGACTAAACAATGAGAATAATTATTATATTCATTGCTGTAACTACAGTTTAAGTGAATATCCTTTTTGGAACATACATTTTATTTGATCTAATAGCCTTTAAGTTTTTACCGTCATTTTCATTCATCCTTTTACTGCTTTGCTAGGATGAAGGAATGGAATGGAGCAAAGTTTTTCTGGGAAGTTTTCCATTTTCTAACAGAACAGAAACACACACACACACAAAGTTCTTAAGTAGTTCCAGTAGTAACAGAGTAGAGAAAATGTAGGGCTGATTTAATTATCATCAATTCTTTGGTTTAATGACTAGAAATAGTTTGTTCTCAAAAATTAAATAAAATACTTTGCTTTGAAGCCTTATTTTGAACTTAGGTTCTTGTGCAGACCTATCTGTGTTTTTACCACATAGGCTCACCAATTTAAATGATATTTGGTGACCTATGCAAGAGAACATATAGTGGCAGGGTTTTGTTTTCTTATTCTTTTTAATGATGTTCCACTGAAAAGCTGTTAAATGTTGTCATAGTAGCATCATCCACGAACGGATGCTTGGCAGATAATGTGTATCCACACAGCTCCTGTCTGCCTCCTACCACCAATTTATAGTCATATTTCCATATAACATCATTGCTGTGTGCTTAAGAGGCATGATAAATATGAAATTTTCTAAATGTTAGACTTTTTTTTGTAGTTGTGGTAGTACAAAAGATCAAATATATAATGAGGTTTTGTTGTGTCTGCATTTCAATTACATATTTTTCTTTAAAAATATTGTCAAGATTTTGACAGCAGCCATACATTTTATATTAAATTATTTAAATCAGGATTATTTTTAAAATAGTTCTCATACACTTTAAATTTCAGCTCAGTCAAACTCAGATGCACTCATGGGTTTTTTTTTATGTCATGTATTTCTTGCTATAGTGGTTTTCCATGAAATCTCATTTTCTTTTCTTTTCTTTTTTTTCCTTTTTTTTTTTTTTTTTGTCATTCCGTGAAACCTCCCCATCTATATGTCTCATTGAAAGCAACAGATCTGAATTGTGGAAGCAACAGTTAATGTTCTGTTTCTTAAATCAGTGAACAAGAATTAAGATTGAGTCATTGAATACAAAACAAGAATGCAGAGAAGTATTGTAGCTTAGGGTTAATATTGAGAAGTGAAAAGAGACAGGTAGTCTAAATCTGATGGATGACTGACCTCAAACTACTGAGAGCCACTGCAAAGGAATAAAACACATCACCTTATCATGAAAGAATGAAGGGCATATGCTTAATGTAGCTTGTTTATATTTTACTATGGAATAGATAAATATATGAATTCATTATTCTGTATTGAATAAAGGAGTTTATCTAAAGTAGTCTCAATGACTGTACTGTTATTAACAGTTGTAGATTGCTTACTGCATGTTAAGATTTGAGCTGAAGAACAAGGGTGAGGTGAGGCCAGGTTTCAATAAGAAGTTTTTGCCTGACTGCAAGAATTCAAGAGAGATTTGAAAATTTGATCGTAGTCATCTTTTGAGTCAAGGCTGTAGGAGAAGGAATGAAGAGATGGAGTCAGTGCAAAAGGTCATCTGTTGAGAACAGTGATACAATTACTGCAAAAAGCCCGGTCTTCTGCACTATGTAAGAACAATGTTACAAGTAACAACCACATCTTCAGTGGATGCCCCACAAACTTCATCAATTCTTTATCTTTGGATGCTGAGGAAGACACTGAAAATACATAATTGCAACTTGAAGAGAAGGCCATTTTGGAAGTTTCTTTGAAAGACTGTGTTAGGAGAGGTTTTTAATGGAAACAAACAATCAAACAAACAAACAAAAAACTTCCTAGAGAAAAGTTAAACTTCAGCAAGGTCATGAAGCACTTTTGAAACCAGTTGACAACACTTAATATAAAGAGACAGGAAAACGGTTTTTAGAAACATCCCATTGCATCAAATGATTGTTCTTTTCCTGGATGCTGAGGGACTAAATCAGGAAACAGTTTTGTAGTCCAGCCTCTGAGACCCATTAGACTCTGTTCAGAAGGATTTGGAGCAGAAAAGAAATTCCATGTTGAAATGGTCCATTTATGTGATTACCAGTGACATCCCATCTTCCTTCCCCCCCCCCAAAAAAAAGTTTCTTATAAAAAAGTAAGCAGAAGAAGAGGAAGAAGGCAGTGTTGAAGGTGCTTCTAGAAAGAATAAGAGAAAAAGCCAAGAGTTGATCTATTGCTCCAGGCATGTCACCTGCAATGCAGAAGTTTCTAAAAATCTCTGAGGAATAAGAGTTGTTGAAAAGCGTGAAGACACAGTAAGAGGTAGTAAAGATGGGGAAAAAGAATGAAGCATTCAGAAGGAGCACTCTTGCAGGGGCAGGGCAATCTTTTAAGAAATCCATGAGCCAGATCCCCAAAGCAGTTGACTTTCACTTCCTCAAGGTTAGTGAAGCAAGCAGCATCCCAAGAACTAGGAAGAGAATAAAGAAGTAAACTTCATGCCTGAACTGTGACAGAATCCTTCATTTCCTCACCCAGTGACTAGAGATTCAGTACTGTCAGTCTTTCAGCCTCGCCAAAGAAAAGAAAACATTTGATGAAACAGTTTCTATATGCATGCCTCTTGCACAGGAGGCTGAAGCCTTCCACGGATGAAGCCCTACTAGATACCATCTGAGGGAAAAGAAGACAGAGTTCATTCTGTTACCCTCCAGATTTGAGACTAAGATCTTATGAGACCCCCCACCCAACTCCCAAACTGCAAATCAAACCTTGATCAAGGCCTGTGACCTGCAGGAGCATAGCAGAATAGGAGTCTGAGGAGTTCAAGAAACTATAGCCATACTTGATTCCAGAATTCTTGAAAATGGACCATCATTCCCAAGAAACTAGCTGTGAAATGACCTAACTAGAGTGTTGGTTTTGATTTGAGAAATGAATATGAGAGTGAGACTCAAAGAAGAAATCAATGAAAACTTTGAATTTTACTGCAGACCCCATATTTTTAACATCTTGCATCCTCCAATTCAACAGATTTTCCATTAAAGAACAAAAGAGATGAGGAAGAGGATGGACAAGTAGTGAGAAGAACCCAAGTTGTGTGACACTATGGAAGCTTTATACCCCATCCCCTCGTCCCAGAGGGTGGGCGAAGTCTAAGTGTCCTTTCTCTTTTCATTCTCAAAGAAAACAAAGAAGGTTGGTTACAGAAGGAGACAATGAAAGAAATGAAGAAAGGGGAAGTGTTCAAGTTCATAGCACTCTCCCTGCCCTGTTTTAACACCATTATTCTGCCAGAGGGGGGAAATATGATGAGCCTTTTTCTCCCTGGAAACTGATAAAAGAAATGCCCAGAAGGCCCAGATGTGGAAGCTGTAGCTGGTAGAAGAATTGAAGCTGCAGAAGGAAGAGGCTTGCCTCATCTGTCCATCATCAAGTCTCAGGAGCCTCCTTTCTCATGAAAGAGTGAAAACTAGTTGTTGAGAAACTTTTTGGTTCTCCAGTTCAGGGCGTTTGAGCTGAGCACCTAGAAGAGGGCCAAGGAGCCGTGGGAATAAGAAAAGAGAGTGGCTGGAATGGAAGGCTGGAAAATGCAGCACTTGTACACCTTTTCAGCATTCCTCCCGCTTTTAGCTATTTTTTGCATTCTGCCTTGTAAGTTTTTACAAGGATAATTTTTTAAAATGTAGCTTAGTTCTTCGTCTATGATTAAAGCACATGTGCTTTCAAAATGATTTCTCTGTGACTTTAATTCTTAGATCATTCCTAGGAAGAATTTTGTAGTCTAGGCATTATTTATAGCATAAAAAACTCAATGCTGACTCTGTGTTAGATGCTTCAAACTCTCTGTATTTATTATTTATAACCATCTTACCAACACATAATAGCATTAATGCATTCCATATGTGGTCACCAGGGTCCAAGTTGTTAAGTAAACTTGACAAATTCATTTAACTACTCTGTCTTGGGGCCTAGGATTACATTTAAGTAAGTATTTCTGACTTTTATACCTACCCTCTGAGGGACGGACCTTTGGAGAAAGAGTAACACCTCACATATGTTCTTTTAAGTTCAAATGCCACACAATCTCCTATTTATTATAGTGACATTTTCTGAGAAAATAGATGCTATTCCAGCTTACAGATAGGGAAGGAGCACAAGGGTCTCAGTTGCAGAAGCAGATGAGCAGCAATGGAGCTCATCCTTGATCGTTTTAGATGTCTTTCTTATAGTACAATATATCTTAGATGGCTTCATTTCTTATTATAGTTTTTTGTGTCTGGTTTGAATATTAGAGCTTGGAACCTTAGAATATTGTATACTTTTGGAGATATCATTTAAATGATAATACATTTCTTTCCCATAGCATTTCAACCTATGTGTGGCAAAGGCATTACAGAAATCTGACAGTTCTGTCTATGTGCTGCTAGGAATAAATCAATAGTTTTCCTGTGCCCACCAAAATTGCAGTATTGTGAAGAAATGAATAAAACTATATAAGATAGTTTCATCATGAGACATTAATATAGCAACTTTTCTAAGAATTTGAAACAACTGTTTCAATCCGATGTGTTGTAAAGTATGGTTTAAAATGCTACATTGTGTTGATGGATGTACGATACAGACTGAAAAAAATTAATAGTGTTAGAAAATTGATGAAAGTTAGACCACCCTACTTCTGGATGATATACATCACAGTAAACCTGGTAGAGTTAAAATTCTTGTGAATTTATGCTTTTAAAATTACAACTAAGATATTTTTTGTGATTATGTGTTGTACACATGTGGATTTGTGTGGGAGCAGGTGCGTGTGAGCACAGCTGTCTGTTGAGGACAGAAGAAGGCGTCACATGCCTGGAGCTGGAGTTGTAGGCGGCTGGGAGCTGTCCACTGTGAGTGCGGGCAAGTGAACCTTACTCCTCTGTAAGAGCACAGATCTACTTCTCTAGAGTGCCTTGTGCCTTAACATCCATCTATATCTATTTCATATCTATCATCCATCTATTTGTCACTATCTTTCTGCGTATGTCAAATGTATCTATTATATGTATTTAAATACTAAGGGAGACTTTGTGGTAGATATCATCATGTTTCTTGAAAGACAGACCTGGTCTATTGGCATCTCTTCATCTCCTACTTCTTTTTTGTGCTTCACCTTCTATTATCCACCAACATATATACAATTTTTGTCTCCCCTCCTACTTGGTATATGTAGTATCATCTTGAAGTCTCTGATACATGTGATGTTCTAGTTGTTTGAGCAGTAACTCGTAGGTAAAATTTCTGCCTACAAGAAAAATATACTTTAATAGAAAAAGAAGAAAACACACATGTAAACAAATATGTAGATAAATGAATTGGATTAATTCAGATTATAAAAGTACAAAATATACTGTAGGACTTTGGATGAAAGAGCCTGCAGGTGGTTTCCTGGAGTCTTGGGGGACAAGATTGCCAGGAAGTGATCTCTAGGGAGGTGATTATGAGAAGAATACTACACAAAAACTGAATCAGACACTACAAGGCAGAGCAAAGGTTTAGATCAAAATTTGGCCTAAAAAAAAAAAAATTTGGCCTAAGTTGGGACAAGAGTCTAAGTTCGTGTAAGCTCAGAAATGTTACCCAAGGTTAGAGAGCCTGAGCAGGGACATGGTGCAGCTTTCTTGTCAGCAGGTAACTTGTATTTTACTCACCCTCCTCTGAGTGGGTAAACGCCAGATTTTAAATCCATGCTGTGGTGGTGTAACACGATTAGCATTGTATAAATTCCACTCTGGTCTCTAGAAGGAGGTCACATGTCTTATTAATGGATGCAGTCTATTCTAAGGGCACATTGCCATCGTAAGTTTGCTTATCAGAGACTATGCCATTGTTTAAACAGTGGGTCAGTACAGAGAAATGTTATAAGTAGACATTTAAATATTTTGTCATATGTGATATTTATTTCTGCAGAAATAGTAACAGCCAAGATGAGGCTGGGTGGTTGACCCAGGTTCCAGATTCTACTTTTACACTGTCCTTCATTTTTACGTTATCTTTGTTGAACAATTAAATGTACTTTCTGTTTACATGAGGAATTTATTTTTCTCATAGCAAAGCAGGGTTTAAACTCTTGCTTAATTACAAATCATATATTTTTCTTATGGGAGGGAGTGGAAAGGCTACGAAAATGTCTCACTCTCAGTAACTTAACTGAAACATGTAGCATGGAGGGGAAGGATGAGAGGCAGTCAGATTTGTCTGCCCTCCAGCTTGGACAGCTTTTCGCTTCAGCATCCTTCACCGCCAAGGTTACCATTTCTCATTTATCCCACACCCCCCATGTTCCCCTGCAAGCTGCTGCTGCTCAGGAAGCAGGGTCAAGGTTTCATCTTCTGTGTGCTTTACCCATTACCTTGCAGTTTCTGTTCCCTTGGTTTTTGTGGTTGGCAATTCACTGCAATTTTGCTGTTTTTGTAGATGAATGTGACAATTCTAATTTGTGGTAGAACACTTTAACTTGAGATCTGGTGGGTAGAAAAATAGTAAAAAAGGATTCCTCCTCTACCCTCTTACAAGAGTGAGAAGAAATGTCTCTCTCAGCTTTTTCCTTCTTTGCTATTGTCCGTTTGTCAAAAATTATTAATTACTCCATTACACCAATTTTTCAAATTTGATTTTTAGTTAAAATTAGAAGAAAGTTAGAAGGATGAGTTATCATTCTTTTTCTTCTTTTCAGTTTGTCTCTTCCAATTTCTGTGTCACTTCTCACTTTCTTCCAATTTGTCACATACTAATTGCATGCTAAGTAGATGATTGATATACATTTGCCTTCTCCTTGTGTTAACAACTTAACAACTACAGAGTATGTTTTGCTAAACAGTTTTTCTAACATTCAACAAATATGAACTTACCATTTTTTAAACTAGAAATTGAATCACACCATGCATATTCACTGCTTCTGTAATAGAATTCTTATATTAGAGTAGATTGAGATAAACAAATGGGTTGTAATGTGATATAGTGAATGGCCACAGTTGAAAAGGATATTCAATATTGAATAATTCCTGTAGGAGGAATTCTAACCCATAAGAAGGTAAATTAGTCATTTAAAGGATTGTGAGAGTTTCTGGGAATGGATGGTAGGTTCCAGCTGGCATGAAGTGAGATTTTGGTGGAGGCTACTTAGAAAATTTTGGAGAGTTAACATTCAGGTTATGGATATGTGTACATAGAGAGATGAAAAAGACCATAAGACTAGAGACAGAAAAGACTGGTAAGGACTACAGCTTTTTCTTTTCCTTTTTCCTGAATCTAGAGAATCACACAAAGCTTTTAAGCAAGGGGCCACATTATAGCTACTTGTTTTCTAAGACATAGAGACAGGATTATATTGAGTATTATTTAATAAAACACTGTATATCGCAAATATAGCTGGGAAAGTTCAGATAGCCACTTTAAGCATGTAGTGCAAGGGTTGCTGTATGGTAGGAAAACGAGGATGGTCAGATACACTCTTAAGCATGTGCATGTGTGTGTGTGTGGGGGGGGGTACTGTATGGTAGGAAATAAAGCTGCCACCCTATGGCCAGTGAGAAATTTTGGTGGTCTGATTTGTAGTATCATAGTAAAGTAAGTTAAGCAAGTAATGTAAGAGATATACAGGGGCTAAGATTGATTGGACAGGAATATTGATGATATGAGAGGGAGAAGATAGTATTGTTACAGATTTTCAAATGTTGACCTGCATTCTCCACATGTCTACTTACCAACTATCTCTTCTGTCATCTCATGTGGTGGGTACACAACTGTATGGGGGAAATTCTGGGCCGTTGACCTTCTAACAGAGGCCATTTGTATCAGCAAAGCTATTATCAAGAATTAGACTAAACAACTCTTCCTGTTAAATGAATTTTGTGCCTTATTATGTTGCATGATGAATGGAGCCATTACGTTGTGGGATAGGATGTAGAAGGGGAGGCACCGTGGTTGAACAAAACAAAGCCAAACCAAGAGAGCTGGGAGAAACAAAAACAATAGAATTAAAAACTAAGCATGTTGTTTACTGAGAGAGAGTGCATTGGGCCAGATTTTTATTATGGCTCAGAGTTTCTCTAAACGATTTCTCAATGACTTTAGTAATCTATGCTACTATGTTACTCTGTAAAATGATAGTTCTGGAAAATGCCTGAAAGAGGGCTTATTTAACCATATGCCTCTTAAAAACTTTATTCAACAATAAAGTTCTTAAATTTATTGAATCCGGAATTTTACAAATATATTTTCCCACTAACACTAACACTGTTAGTCTTTCACTAACACTGTGTTGGCATTGTGTGGAGCTGGTGATGTCGGGGGTCACAATTAAGGAAATGTCATTCTAATGGGTGTCAAGTATTTGTTGGTGCTTACTAAACATTGACCATCTGCTGTGAGGTATCAGCTAGGAGATGGACTCTTTCATTTAGTCTTCATACCAGTTATCCTAATTACGATCACTGCTATTAAAAACCTTACCTTACTGCCAATGAAAATATAGTTATTAGGCAATTTATTCAAACTCATATTGACAACAAACAAAAACTTGATTTTAGACCCAGTGACCGAATTTCAATGTTCAAATGTTTCTCGCTTTGTATGTTATCTTTGACATGTGTCATGGTATACAATGGTATAAATATACCATTGTATAGTAGAAGAACGTTAAGCAGATTACCCGAACAGTTACTGGAGGAACTATAGACACAGATTTAAAATAACCAAAGTTATATAAGTGTGGCTGTGTTATTTATTTGTCCTGTTGCTGTAACATAATGCCTGTCAAAAGCAAATTGCAGGAAAGAAGGTTTATTTTGACTCATCATTCAGGACTACCATCCATGATGGCAAGAAAGTCACAAAGCAGAAACTAGAAGCTTTTTATTATATCACTTCTTTGGTCAGAAAACAGAGAATGATAAGTCTTCTTGTTCAGATGGCTTTCTTCTTTTTAAGTCTGAGATCCAAGCTGATGAAATGTTACCACATAAAGTTAAGATAAATCTTGGTACCTCAATTAATCTAATCTTAGATAAACCATCATAGTCATCTCAGAGTCTTTTGTCCTAGGTGATTCTGCCAGGAAGACAATATTAACCATTACATTCACACTCTGGAGCCCAGAATCAATGCTTTTAAGCCTTTGAACCTCCTTTTCCAGCATATAATGTATATACTCTTCCACGCTAAGAAGTATTAAGAAATAACCATACTAAAACCAGCTATTTTATGCATTTCTTCATGTAAAAACGCTATGAACTGTATGCTCATATTTGTTCATGGATTCGAAGATGAATTATTTTAGAGGTAAAGCTGTGAGGAAAGAGTAATTCAGTGACCTTCAATGGGGGAGAAGAGCCAAGCATGGCCAGGAAGGAACCCAGAAAGCTGTTAGATGAAGGACAGAGCAGAACATGTCTGCCAGCAAGGCTGAGGTCTACACAGGATCTAAATCGGAAAGGTACTGGGCAGATGTGCTTTTTGTTCTTCCTTGTAAATGCATCCACGTGGAATCTACTCACTTTGGTTCTGGTTTTATCTTACCGTTGTAGGTGAGGCAAACAAGGATTAAATAAGGATTTTAGAAGTATGTCATTCTCAACTGGGTGTGGTGGTGCATACCTTTGATCCCAGCACTCTGGGAGGCAGTGGTAGGTGTATCTTTGTGAGTTCAAGGTCAGCCTGATTTACAAAGTGAGTTCAGGACAGCCAGGGCTACATAGAGACACCCTGTCTTGAAAAACAAACAGACAAGCAAACAAACAAACAGACGAGAAGAATTGTGTCATTCTGGCTTTGAATATTTACTGTCTTTAAATGTGACCTTAAGAAAATTTCCAAATTGTATCAGCTACAAAATGTAAGAGGAGAAAAGACAGTCTCTCAAGTGAACTCCTTGCCTCCTCCTTGATCACTTCTCTCTGGTGAGGTGACCTAGCCAACCCACAGAGGAAGAGGATCCAGGCAGTCCTGGTGGGACCTGATAGGCTGGGGTCAGACAGTAGCTGAGGAGGACTTCCCCTATCAGTGTACTGACTAAGGGAGAGGGATAGGGGAGGAAGAGGGAGAGAGGTTGGGACCAGAATACGAAGTGAATAAGTTGTAAATAATAATAATAATAATAATAATAATAATAATAATAATAATGATAAAAAATTATCTGTCACCACCCCCAAATTGAAATGACTTTATTCTGGGTAGAATTCATTTAAACCTTAACAATTTATTTATTTACTTACTTATTTATTTTTTTTACTTATTTATGCATTTATTTTTGTGTGTATGTATATGGGCATGCCCATGTCACAGAGTATGTGTTGAAATCTTGGCATTGAAGAAAGAATCTTGCGGGGGGGGGGGGCGATAAACAATGTCATTCAAATGGCTGTGCCTTAAATTTTCTTAATAAATTACTTTTTTTTCTTAATAAATTCTATGAAGAAGAATATGACAATATTTCTAAGCTGTTTTAAGTTAATAAAAATGACAAAATCAAGTTGTTGCTTGATTCTGAGTCATATCAAAATGCTTTGTTTGTTTGGAAATGTTCTATTTTCTACATACAGTACATACAGTTGGGCATGGTACGTCATTTACCTATACTCTTCATTCATATTTGGGAACCTGAGATAGGAAGTTTATGAGTTCAAAAATAATCAGACTACATAGTAAGACCCTGTTTTAAACAACAACAGCCACAAACAACAGCAACAACAATGGCTGTAAACACAGTAGCATAGTTTGTAAAAACAGAGCCTTCAGTGTGAGAAATTCAAAGTATCATGAAAGACTTAAATAGTGCCCAATTATAGAAACACAATGACTCTATGTTCTTAGGAATTGTATTGTTTTTGTATTACAGGATGAGTAAGAGATACTTACAGAAAGCAACGAAAGGAAAGCTGTTGATAATAATTTTTATAGTGACCTTGTGGGGGAAAGCTGTTTCCAGCGCCAACCATCATAAAGGTAAGTTCACCTGCTTTCCACACTCTCTGTGTGAGAAGGCTCCTTTAAACAGACTGTCACATTCTGTCTTCATTGGTCTGTTCAATTTTATTAGGTGTGGGTTTCCCTTAGCGATTTTCTTTAGGTAAAAATGCAGAGAGCTGTCTTCAAGATGACATTGAGAGGAGAAACATGGTGTTTGCAGGATTTCTGCCAATTCTGAAAATATTATCCAATGAACGTAAAATTCTAATGCTGTCTTCCCTCCAGTTTTAAAGACAGCAATGTTAAAATGTTGCCCTGGGTTGTAAAAAAGATGAATTTTAGACTGACCTTATCTTTATAAACAAAATATTTTCATGTACAAATCTTAATCATATGTACACAGTATATGTAAAGTTTTCATTTAGGTTTTTTTGTAGACTGTATCTTTTCCTGGCACCATGACTCTCTGCCCTCCATTTGGAAACCATTTCTACCATGATCCTCAGTGGGTTCTGATCTACCACAGAAAAGAGTGAGAATATTTGTCTATATGTATGTCCTGTCAGCTCAAAATTATTCCCCTTTCTCCCTTCCAGCCATTAGACTCAACATAAGTAATGGCTGCCTTTTCCAAATGAGTTAAAATGGGGCTATTTCTGCATTATATCTACCATAATCAAGTATTCATAACCTGAGAAGTCAATTTAGATTTTTCTGTGAAATATGGTTTTGCTATTCAATACTCTTTCCACCATAAATGGTAGCAATTTTCCTTCTTATTCTTTTTTTGGGGTGAAGAAGGAAGTAAGAGTGTTTTGAATTCTCTACTAATTAACTTATTTAGACACATGCATTAGCATCTCATGAACCACTAACCCAGAGATAAGACTTGATATTATAGTTCAGAGGTATATAACAGACTTACCCCCATGCATTTAAAACCAATAAATTATAACTTAGAAGAAAAAGTTTTGTGGAGAGTGTGTTCCTATTTTGCAATTCTGTTTTTGACCTGCAGAGACACATGTGCTTGTGAATGTAAAATTCTTTTTGTCTTTAATGTAGCCCATGGATCTGCCAATTAAACTTGTAATCCTCTTTAATAATTGTTACGTTAGTTTCTTTCCCTGTCACTGTGAGCAAATGCCCTGAGAAGAGCAGCTTAATCACAGTTCCAGGTTAAGGCTGATTGTCGCAGGGAAGTCGGTTACAGGAGGGAGCAGGTCACACTTCCTCTGCAATCTGAAACAGAGAGCCCTGAGGCCTGCATGCCGCTTCTTCCCTGCGGTCATACGGTCTCCGGTCTCCTGTTCCTGCAGCGGACAGTTATGATGGATCTTCCCAACTCAAATAAGAGAACACAATCCCTCATGGCCATGCCTAGAGGCCCGTGTCCCAGGTGATTAGTTTGTTAAGTTCACAGTTGACCCTAACCACCACAAAGCTGTCTGCCCAAATTTAAAAAGGTTTTGGGGCAATATATCTCCTACGCTCCAAGGCAGCAATGAACGTGGTGCCTAACATCAAAAGAGTGTTAAGTGCTCATTTCCAAGAGCTGTAAACTGTATGAGAAAGGCCGTTTCTGGAGCTTACCAAATTATACTCCATCTGTACTTTCTCTCAGTGATCCCAGGGCCCTGGTAGAAGAGCTGAGAGAAGCAGGAATGGAGGGTTTCAGTACAGCCCGGGCAGTGTTCCTGAGAGACATGTTTCTGTTGCCAAAGCCAGGGGACAGTGTCTAGAAGAAATTCATTCATGGAGAATTTCTGCAGTATAAATTTAAGAACTCTTCAGTCTGCTGATGGTTTACGTTTGGAGTTTTGTGGAGTTTTGAGAGGGGGTGAATATGAGATCCCCAGGAGGGCCTGTGCTGCTGCCCCTGCTGCTGCCCCAAGGAACTCAATGTCCCTCCTCAGCAGGAGGTAATTTAAAGAGGTCTATGACCTCTTTCTCCTGTAACCTTTATTCTTGCCTATCTAGTATTAGGGGGTTGGAAGAGATAGGGATGGTAGATATGGGACCCAAATAAAAGTAACCAAAATGCCTGACTACACGAGTGCTTAAGCCTTAAATAAATAAATACATAAATACATAACTAAGTAAACAAATATGAACATATCATGGACTTTAAGAAGCCAGTCCTAAATTTTGCCCCATGTACTGTCTAGCAAACAAACAAACAAACAAACGATAGAATCCTTAAGTCATGACATGTACTCTGTTAACTACAAAACTATCTTTTCTTACTACTTGCTAATACTATATTTATATTTTTGTTTATTTATACATTTAAAAAATATTTAAATGTTTTTATTTGCTTAAAATATGTGTACATGTCCGTATCTGTGGGTGCGGTGGCTGTGTGGCCCAGAAGAGAGCCTCTGAAGCCCTGGAACTAGAGTCACAGGTGGCTGGGAGCTGCCTACGGTGGGTTCTGGGAACGGAACTTATGTTTCTTGGAAGAGCAGTGATCACTTTTTACTGCTGAGCCATGTTTTCCAGCCTCGTAGTATAAAACACTTCATTGTGTAAGAGAAACCAGCAAACAACGGCAGGAACAAAACCCCGCTGTATGTGTAAGAAAACTGCCAAATGCAATTTGCTGTACGGAGGAGAGCCTAGCTTGGTTTTGGTTGCATTTCTACCTTGCTCTAGTTTGCATAAAGACCTTTTTTCTCCATTACTCAATGTGTTTATTTACTTTACATTCGAATCACAGCCCCTCTCTCCTCCCAGTGCGCACCTCCAGCTCTCCTCCTCATTCTCCTCTCTCCTCCTCATTCTCCTCTCTCCTTTTCCTCAAAGAAGAAGGAGATTCCCCATGGACGCCGACCTGCCCTGGAACTTTATGTCACTTGCATAAATATTTTTTTTTTCAATGCAGTTTATTCAGGAACATTGAACAATCCTCGGACCCCGGGGAAAGCCAGCCCACAGCTTAAATAGCCTCTGGGTAACCAACCCAGGCGTGCCACGGGGGCAATGCAGATAGGTCCACCTACATGGAAGCAAGCCAGATCCTCGGCCTTAGCCAAATGTGGAGTTGTTCGTGACAGAGAGCACTCACCATCGGGAAGGTGGAAGGCGGAAACCAGCTCCATCTTTAAGGCATAGCATTCCGCAGCTCTCTACACTTCCCCCTTTTTGTTTTAGATGCATCAGGCAAGAGTAGAGGTCTGATCTCTGATATTAGAAATAAATTGGGACTTTGTACCGATGTTCATTTAGGTGTCATCCACCCAAAGAGCATCAGACCCGTCTGATACCTTTTTCTCAGAGGCGGGACCTGGGGCATCAACCCGCATGCAATCAGACATGCTCTTCTCTGGGTCCAAAGCGGCTGACCCTGAGTGCAGTGCTTAGCCTCGCATCCTGAGCGTATCATTTTAGCTTTTTATGGTATCCAACCATGCTTGGGGAGAATGTCCTGCTTCAATGGCTGTAAAGGCCTGAATGATCATGGCTGCATCACACTGTTGTGAGACTCTAATCTTGCATATATACCACAGGCAAACCAAGGAGACCAACACCAGAAGGCCTGCTAACACTCCCATGCCCGCCCATTCCTTCAGATGATTCATGGCTGCAGCAATCCATGTTGATAATCCTGTGGCTAGTCCTGCGTCCACTCCGGTAGAATTTACTGTGACAATGGCCACTATCAGCTGCTCCATCGTAGTATCGAATTCTCCAGTCCAATTACCTAAAATATAGCTCGACAATTGTTTAGACAGATTTGCAGCACAGGAAAAATTCTCATGTTGTATGCTAGTGACACAAAGTCCAGCATACTTTCATTGACAGCCAGGTTGAGCGATTTGCCATAGGTGATCAATTTGCTCCTGCAAGAGGTCAATCCTCTGATTGAACACCATCAAGCTTCCTTTTAGTTGAGCATTAATTCCTTTATGTACAACTAAGGCATGAGCTACATTGGCTAAATGATTATTCAGGGTCTGAGCAGTCTGCCCAGTATGACTCATGGCTAATGCCCTGGTGGTAGCTCCAACAGCCGTCAATGAGATGGTAGTAACAATGGTGGCTGTAGTTCCAAGGTCCCTTTTCTGTCTGAAGAGAGTCATAGCGTGAGGGGCATCAATGGGCACAGGCACCCAGTGAGGCATGCGAGTAACCAGGGCATACCTAATTTTACTAGCATTCCAGCATTGGGCAAAAAAGCAAGTATCATTACCACAATTACTTGGCTCTATCTGGCTAATAATGAATAAAAATGGGGGATATAGACAAACAGGTGTGGGCTTATAGGAAATATTATGAGAAGCCTTAACCCCTCGTTGGAACATCCTGCGTCAGTTCTAGAACTAGCAGTGGTGGTGTCCGAGGTCTGAGTAGGTTCAGGAGACCATTGCCCCCAGGGGCGAGACGTGCTCCATGCCAATTGACTAACTCCATGTTTTCCTCCAATTTTGAAAGTCATTTAAGGTTCTTAAATTATTTTTCCCTTTTTTCTTAAATTTTTCATCAATTACACTTTATTCATTCTGCATCCCCCCTACTTGCATAAATATTTTATGAGTGATTTCTCTCCCCATGTCTCCCTTTCCTTCTTCCTTGTTTTCTTCTTTTCCCCACTTATTCTTTTTCTCTTGAGTTATTTCATATATAAAACTATAAGGGCAATATAAATATCAGTCATTTAGCATAAATTCATGTGCTCAATAGCATGATGGGAAGTCTGCCCTCTTGAATGCTCTTGAACTGTGTGTCCGCATACTGACTTCATCCCATTCCTGTCTCCATTAGTGTACTACCATAATCATTGTCCTAAATGTTCCATTTAGGATTCCTTTATATTTAGCCATAACCTCTTCACGTAAGCATGAATGAATATTTCTAAAGGCATTTTCCTTAGCTTGGTTATTTCTTAATTTGTGTAGACAGCATTATACAGTAAGTATTTGATTGTGAATTTGCTATTTTTTTCCCAGCAGTACTTGGAAGGTGTGCTTTAAGGCGTAAAACCCTGGGGAAATCAGTTCCCCAATTGACCCACGTTGCGTGAACTTACTCCATACTCATTCTCTTGTACATGGACGTTTGGCACATTCTATTTTCTTCCTGTTCTGAACAACGATGGTTCTAGGAGCATTATTGTCCTTTTTTTTTTTTTCCAGAGCACATGGGCAAGGTTTTTTGGAGGAAACATTCCTAGGAGCAAAATCCTGGTTCATAGAATATGCCTGGGCTCAATTTGGTCACACAAGGCTGAATGGTTTCCCAATCTAATTGCACTGATAAACTTGCTCTGAGTATTTTCTCTTCATCTTTTGGTTCCCTACTCTTTGTTTCTTCTTCAATCTTGCATATTTCTCACTTATTTATTTATTTTTTTATTTTTCTAGAGGTTAGTCAATTTGCTAGTTTTCAAAGGGTCAGTTTTGTCTTTGCTATTTTTTTCCTGCCTTTATTTATTTTTTATTATTTAGGTACTTTAAATGAATTTTTCTTTATGTGGCAGATATTTCATTTGCACCTTTTCAGTGACAGTCATCTATGTTGGCCATTAGACCTTTCCTGAGTTTTCAGTGCTTTTGTAAAATTCCCAGGCTACCCCGCTGAAGGCTTCACCTGTCACTGGAGTAGATCTTCCATTTGCATAACTAACTGGTAAGGCTTAATACTTGCATTACTTTCCTCGGTTAAACCAGGACTTCCTGGAGGTTGTTTCCTGTATAAAGCTAAGACCATGGAGATATTTGGTATATATATGGCCCTGGAATGATGGCATTTGCATTCTAGATGATATGGTGAGAACCTAGGGTCATTTCCAATTTTGGCTCAGTTGAAGCAAAACAAGATTTTCACTTTGGGGAGCAGAATAACTTTCTTGTATATAGAGCATCCTATTCTTTCTGTAACTCTCCTACTTGGTGTCCCCTCTTCATATGTAGACATTTGGCTTGATGAAATTTAGGCAAGTCAGGCAGATTGAATTACTTTTTTTTTTTTCACAAGACAGTAAGAAACCAGTCTCTAGTTAATAACACCTTGGTGAATACTCAAGATAAAAATACATATTAGAAACCCAATAGCACTAAAGAACATCTAGATACCATCTCATCTAATCTTTGTAACAGTTATGGAGATACATACTATGGTATAACCACTGTATAGGTCAGAAACTAATTAGAAAATATTGCAAATGGGATTCAATTCTGGCAGTCTTGCTCCAGATAGTAATAATATATCCAGTGCGGAAATTCCTCACTACTGGGGCTTGTTTGGCTGGGTAGAGTCTATGGATTAATACTACTTATGTACACAAAATCAATGGTATCTGCTACCACTGAGATGGAATTTTAGTCAGGTGTTACATTCATGACAGCATTGACACACTGTTCTCTGTGTAGTTCAGTTTTTACATTACATTTCTACTTCTCAATTCTTTCCATTCTACACTCTGGAATATTTATTCAGATCTTTAAAACCATCTTTTTTTTTTTGCATTTTCTCATTTTCTTTTGTCTAAGTTATTCTTTAGTCCACTGATGGGCTTTAGTTCCATTTATTGTATGCCTCTAATATCATTTTTTCCAGAGAATTTTCTTGTAATTTAATGTTTTTATGTTCTCACTCTTATTTTCTGTTTTCTATTTTATATAATTTTCTAATTTACTTTGTGAAATAAATTAGCCAGTTAGTCCTTTTCAGAAGGAGGGTTTTATAATATAAAACTTCAGCTATATATTTGCAGTTTTATGAAACTGTTTATTTAAATTTTTAAGTTTTTTTGAGGATTTTATGTGAATACTGTATTTACATCTTTTCTACACTTTTCTTTGCTCCTTTCAGATTCTCCTGTGCCCTGCAACTTCCTTTCAATTTCACAACCTCTTCTTTAATTCTTGTTATTGTTTTCTACAGACCCACACACAGAAACACCCACACACATACACACACATGCACACACATGCACACACCCTACTAAGTGTGTGTTTACACATGCCGACTTGAGACTGATAGCCTATTGGGTGTGTTCCCTGAGAAGCTCTTTCAGCAGCTACTGTAGTTCTTCATCTGTAGTTCTTGTCTGTAGTTTTTTCCATTAATTACAGTTTATTCACTTTGAATACCAGCTGTAGGCCCCCCCCTCATTCCCTCCCAATTCCACCCTCCTCCCTCATCTCCTCCCATGCCTCTCACAGGTTCACTGATAGAGTAGGCCCTCCGCCCCTTCCCTCTGACCTATCAGGTCTCATTAGGACTGGCTGCATTGTCTTCCACTGTGACCTGATAAGGCTGTTCCCCCCTCAGGAGAAGGTGATCAAACAGCTAGCCCCTGAGTTCATGTCAGAGACAGGCCCTGTATTCCTTACTAGGGAACCCTCTTGGACACTGAGCTGCCATGGGCTACATCTGTGCAGGGGTTCTAGGTTATCTCCATGCATGGTCCTTGGTTGGAGTGCCAGTCTCAGAAAAGATCCCTGGGCCCAGATTTTTTTGTTCTGTTGCTCTCCTTATGGAACTCCTGTCCAGGTCTTTATATCTCCCTCGTCTTTCATAAGATTCTCTGAATTCTTCCCAAACTTTGGCTACGAGTCTCAGCATCTGCTTTGATACCCTGCTGGGCAGAATCTTTCAGAGGCCCTCTGAGGTAGGCTCCTGTCCTGTTCTGTTGACTGTTTTCTCTCTCTTCTGATGTCCATTCCCTTTGCCTTTCTGAATGAGGATTGAGCATGTTACCCAGGGTCCTCTTTCTTGATTACTTTCTTTAGGTGTACAGAGTTAAGTATCATTATCCCATATTATATATCTAATATCCACTTATAAGTGAATATATACCATATGTGTCTTTCTGCTTCTGGGATACTTCACTCTGGATGATGCCTGCAAATTTCATGATTTCCTTGATTTTAATTGCTGAGTAGTATTCCATTGTGTAAATTTATCACAATTTCTGTATCCATTCCTCAAATGAGGGATGTCTGGATTGTTTCCTACTTCTGGCTATTACAGATAAAGCTGCTATGGACATGGTTTAGCCAATGTCCTTGTCTGGAGTTTTTGATCTATTGGTGCTGCTGCATCCTTGTGAGATTTTCTCCATTCCTATCAGCATGTTAGCTCATGTCTCATTATGCATGTCTTGTTAGGGCGGCCATATCATTGAAGTTGCACAGTTGCAGCTTCCCCATCATGTGTAGAAGACACTTCTCATTGATGAAGTACTGGTCCTCTGGTTCTTAGAGCTTTTTGTCCCTCTCTTTCATCTTTGTCACTGAGGCTTAAGTGAAGGGGTTGTGTTGTAGATATAATAACTAAGGATGGGCACCCCACAGCCATTGTTCTCCACATTTTGAACAGTTTTGGATTTCTGTGATGGTCTTTCTGTGCTGCAAACATAAACTTCCTTGAGCCGCAGGGAGAACTGCATGTATCTATGGGTATAAGGATGGTACTTAGGCTGGAGTTGGCATTGCACTGGTTTGGGAATGGGACAATGAGTCCATGACTTCACTGGCCACAGATAGATGGATAATTTATAGTGCCTCCTAATTTCCTCCTATTGAATGAGCCTTATGTCTACACGTGGCTGCTTTTTATCCCTGAAATATGAACGTCATCATTTCTCCTTGGGCATAGGGTGCCCTGCTGGCCATTGTTGTGGTTCGTAGGAATTACAGATGGAAAGGAGTTATAAATTTCACCACCAGGACACAGATCCCCATCTCCTCCCACAGCCCTTATTCTTGTCCGTGATGTTTGGTTGACGTTTCAGTGAGAATTCTGAGCCTTATTTACTTTGGCACCTCTCCCTCAATAACTGACAAATAGAGCGGGAAAAGGAGCACCAAGAAGTGACCCCCATGGATCATTTTGCACCAAACATATTCCTTTCAGCTCTCAGAGCAAGTGCTGTAGCGATCATCTTCCCATTGGTATTTAGCTCCCTTTTTGCTGATTAATAGCTATCAAGAGCCTAGGCTGATCGAGTGGTAATCGGTGTTTCTTGTTTAGCAGGCCTGCCCGTTTCCTCAGGTAAAAACCTTCCCGATGCGGGAATACGTACTCCTGGACTCACCGAGTCTAATGTCATCTTGTGGAAATATTTTATATCGGATACTTGTAATGGAAAAGTTGTTTGTTTACTCAATACTTTTTGAGTACCTGCATCAAGACAGAGAATATAGTAGTACATAAAAGAGATAAAATATTTTTTGTCTTATGGAGCTTTTACCTCTGAAGTAGGAAAATAGATAAAAAGAAAAAGAAATAAAATGTGTGTTTTATGGTATAAATGCTGTGGAGACAGCATAAAGGAAGAAGGAGGATAGAAAGTGCTGAGGGGGGGTTATATGTTAAATTAGGCCTTTGGGGATAACTCCACATTTCTAGCAGGAAGATATCAAGAGAAAAGAATTTTCCAGGCAAAAGGGCCAAATGTGTAAATCCTTCCAAGCATTCTTGGAGACAAGGAGAAAGTGCATACAACAGAATGCAAGGAAGAGAACTGTGAATAGGCCATTTCGGGAGAGACAGAGGCACACTGTGAAATGATAAACTCAACAAATAGCTGAAGCAGTATACTAATTCAATCAATTCTGCTCTCAGGAGCATCCGAATGGAGAATCATGCCATCCCCTCTCCGTGATAGGACGCAGGGACACTCCACAGCATCTGTACCTTGGGAAGCAAGTATCTAATAATCAGAGACACTCGTCAGCTGCCTAACAAACTTTTGTGCTTCGGGAATTAGCAGTCCTTCACAGAGAGACAAATAAGTTAACATCTCACACTGCCTCAGAAAGATTCTGCCCTGAATTCTTACAATTATATTGAACTGGGCATTTCGAGGGGGATTAGCCAAGAACATTGTGACAGCCAGTCAGAAAATGTAAGCAGTATTTCCCCCATGGAAGCAATTACATTAGGCCCAGCTTCAGATATTGGGGATCAGAGAGGAAACAGTTTAGGTTAGGTCTCCAAGTTCCCAAAAGAAAAAATATAGCCATTAATCTTAGAAAGCTAATATGTTTCTTGTCTTTTCTTTGTCTTCCCACCACATTCCAACTAAATCTAAGGAGAAAAAAATCACCACTAAGTGTTTAAGTTGGAAAACATCTCCCTTCCCCTTTTTTCTTATCCCCCACCCTGGGATACGCACTGTGAGAATTATACAGAGGAGAAAAAAAATCAACCTAAATATTAAATTAGTTTGTTAACTAAGGTTAGATACATGCTATTCTCATTGTAACTCAATATACTTAATAATCTCAGTTAGAACTCTTGATGGAATTTACTTTTTCCTAAGAATATTTAACTTAAAATACTAAAGATTTTAATTGTTAGGTAAGATAACAATTGTTAGAAAGTTTAAGAGTAGTCTTAAACTGCTTTTTGGTTTATTTTTTAATTAAATTTTATTTTTTTTATTAATTATAGTTTATTCACTTTGTATCCCAGCTGTAGCCTCCTCCTTCATTCCCTCCCAATCCCACCCTCCATCCCTCATTTCCTCCCTGCCCCTCTATAAGTCCACTGATAGGGGCGGTCCTCTTCCCCTTCCATCTGACCCTAACTAATCAGGTCTCATCAGGACTGGCTGCAATGTCCCCCTCTGTGGCCTAGCAAGGCTGCTCCTCCCTCGTGTGTAGGGGGAGGTCCAAGAGCCAGCCACTGAGTTCATGTCAGAGACAGTCCCTGTTCCCCTTACTAAGGAACCCACTTGAATACTGAGCTGCCATGGGCTACATCTGAGCAGGGGTTCTAGGTTATATCCATGTATGGTCCTTGGTTGGAGAATCATTCTCAGAAAAGACCCCTGTGCCCAGATATATTTGGTCCTTTTGGAGCTCCTGTTCTCTCCAGGTTGTACTAACTCCCTCTTCTTTCATATGATTCCCTGTACTCTGCCCAAGGTTTGGTCATGAATCTCAGCATCTTTTTTGATACACTGCTAAGTAGAGTCTTTCAGAGGCCCTCTGCGATAGGCTCCTGTCCTATTTCTTGTTTTCTCCTACTTACAATGTCCATCCCATTTATCGTTCTAAGTGAGGACTGACCATCTAACCCTGGGTCCTCCTTCTTGTTTACCTTCTTTAGGTGTATAGATTTCATTATGTTTATTCTATCTTTTAGGTCTAGTATCCACTTATAAGTAAGTATATACCATGTGTGTCTTTCTGCATCTGGGATACCTCACTCAGGATAATCTTTTATAGGTCCCACCATTTGCCTGCAAATTTCATGATTTCCTTGTTTTTAACTGCTGAGGAGTATTCCATTATACACTACAATTTCTGTATCCATTCCTCAACTGAGGGACATCTGCGTTTTTTCCAGGTTCTGGCTATTACAAATAAAGCTGTTATGAACATGATTGAGCAAATGTCCTTGTTGTGTACTTGAGCATATTTTGGATATATGCCTAGGAGTGGTATAGCTGGATCTTGAGGAAGTGCTATTTCTGATTATCTAAGAAAGCACCAGATTGATTTCCAGAGTGGTTGTACAAGTTTACATTCCCTACACCAGCAATGGAGTAGGGTTTCCCTTTCTCCACAACCTCTCCAGCAAGTGTTGTCACTTGAGTTTTTCATCTTGGCCATTCTGATGGGTGTAAGTTGAAATTTCAGGGTTGTTTTGATTGCATCTCTCTGATGACTAAGGATGTTGAACATTTCTTTAAGTGTTTCTCTGCCACTATATATTCCTCTACAGAGAATTCTCTGTTTAGCACTGTACCCTATTTTTTAATTGGATTATTTGGTTTGTTGCTGTTTAACCTCTTGAATTATTTACATATTCTGGATATTAGCCCTCTGTCAGATATAGGGTTTGTGAACATCCTTTCCCAGTCTGTAGGCTGTCGTCTTGTTCTGATGACAATGTCCTTTGCTTTAAAAAAGCTTTTGCGTTTCATGAGGTCCCATTTATTGATTGTTGCTCTTAGAGCCTGTGCTGTTGGTATTCTGTTCAGGAAGTTGTCTCCTGTGCCAATGAGTTCTAGGGTCTTCCCCACTTTTTCTTCTAACAGATGTATTGTGTCTGGTTTTATGTTGAGATCTTTGATCCACTTGGACTTTAGTTTTGTGCAGGGTGATAAATATGGCTCATTTGCATTTTTCTGCATGTAGACATCCAGTTGGACCAGCATGATTTGTTGAAGATGCTGTCTTTTTTCCTTTGAATGGTTTTGGCTTCTTTGTCAAAAATCAAGTATTGATAGGTGTGTGGATTTATTTCTGCATCTTCTATTTGGTTCCATTGGTTTACCTTTCTGTTTCTATGCCAATGCCATGAGTTTTTATTACTCTTGCTTTGTAGTACAGCTTCAGATCAGGGATGGAGATACCGCCAGATGATCTGTTGTTGTGCAGGATTGTTTGGGAAATTCTGAGCTTTTGTTCCTCCATATGAAGTTCAGAATTTTTCTTTCAAGGTTTGTAAAGAATTGTGTTGGCATTTTGATGGGAATTACATTGAATCTGTAGATTCCTTTTGGCAGGATGGCCATTTTCATTATGTTAGTCCTACAGATCCATGAGCATGGGATATCTTTCCATCTTCCTATATCTTCTTTATTGAATAGGTCATTCATTAATTCATACAATGTCTCAGGAGACAGAATATACATTGTGTTTCTGTTAAATGCTGGGCTTTAGGTCAAGTTCCAGTGATTCATAATTGAGCAAAATTGACAGAATCTTTTCCTAAATAGAGCTCATAGTGTATCCAGGCAGAAAAACACTGATATTGTATTTCAGAAAGTCGTATAGGTAATGTTAATTACACATGATATTGAAGTGCTATAAAGGTAAAATTTCCGGACACATAGATTCAAAATGGATGAGCTGGAAGACTTGATGTTGGATCTGTATAGGAGAGGGACATAAAACCCATGCAGTTGAGAAGCCTCCATAGTGCTGCAGAAACAACCACTGGAGACTTCATGAGCCAGTGGTCGTTGCTGGATCTCAGAGACCACAGCCCTTGTGGATGCAGTCAGTCTGGAAGACAGCCTAGGGGAAGATGTTTTGAGGGCATGCTCAAAATGACAGTTTTCTTAGGATGAACATGGCTCCATTCAATCTGGATAAAATGTTTCTAACTTATCTTGGGCCAGTTTGCAGCTGCCTATGACATTCTGAAAACTTAAGAACACTGCTCTGTATCTCAGAGAGTTTGAACAACTTTGATGATTAAAACAATTGGATTATATTTTGGGAGAAAGAAAATAATCAGTATGTAGACTGACTCTAGAGTCTTAGAGACAGATTTTAAGTATATTATTGAATTATCAAGCAATATATATGATTGAGAAACAAGGGAAACACACTAAGAAGAGAAGTCAAGAAACCTGTAACTCTTTATATAACATTTATTTAAATAACATTTGGGTATATTTTCAGATGGTTTGATTGGTTGACAGTTATATGTATTTGAGAGTATACCATGTTTATTTGTTTAGTCATACATATCTCTCAATTTCTCAGCTGTCATTTAAACACTTTAGATTTGCAATTTTTTCTGAAGTAACACATCCATGAATTTAAAATTATTCTTAGAACATCTCACATTTACACATTAAGGCATAAAACACACATGTACATACTAAAATATAAATATGAAGCAAACAAATGTGGTTAGAACATTAACAAGAAGCAGGCAACTATGGGCTCCTCAAAGCTCCTTATACATTTTTCTGACGATAATTCCTCCTAAGGGTGTCCCCTAATAATTGAATGCTGTTGAGTCTATTTTTTTAATATTGCACAAATGCAATCCTATTACTAGAACTTACAAGGTGGAGTAAGTGTCTGAAACATTTTGGTTTGAGATTGACCTCTGTTAGGATCTCATTGTATGAACTTCCTGAGAAGGGTATTTAGGAAAATATAGCAGTGTCCCTCTCTGATGGTATCGTCACAGCCCTGAGCAGGCATGCTTCTCACCCTAATACTTAAGAGTCTAGAAACATGAAGATAAATAGGGCTTTCATTATTCTTTTGAAACCCAAGACAGAATCAAGGTACAGCAGAAAAACCTGAAGAAAAACATTTATGGGGTACAGGTCTAGGGAAGAAACATGCAAAACATAGAGAGGCAATCAAATTCCTGTGCAAGAAAGAAAGGGAAAGTCCACAGGAAAGACCCTCACCATTCAGCACAGTCTTGTCCATGACAACTGGAGTTCATTAGCAAAGACAGGTGCATTTTTAAAGTTCCATAAAGAGCAACCAACTTGTAGTACTTCTGTTACTTAGTCATTGGCTGGGACCATCTTAAAAATAATGAGTGTAGCTATGTTTCGGGACACATTCATAGGACCATCCCAAAACAAAGTGGTCAGTGTGAAACCATGTAAACACAAATAACAAGAATAGCTTCATCAGGTTGTATTTATACACGCACACACACACATACACACACACCAAAAATAATGAAGGAAAAGAAACTATTAATTTTTAAGCTAGGTGGTGAAAGGTGGAAGGAGGGGACTTTGGAGGGGGACTAGGGAAAAGAGAGGGAATGATAAAATTTTAATTTAAGATATATATATGTATATATATATATAAGATATATATTATAGATATACCTTATGTATATAAGATATATGTATCTTATAGATATATCTATCTATAAGTTTTTTATCTTATATATATAAGATATATATATCTTATAGATATATATATCTTATATAAGGTATATATATGTACATACCTATGTATATAAGATATATATATCTTATAGATATATATCTTATATAAGGTATATAAGATATATATATATAAAGGAATGATATCAAATTTAAAATGAATATAAATTAAAATTAAAACACAAAACTGTACTCTTTGCACCATATTCTAAGAAAGACATGTGCATATTTTTAGAGATGCTGAGTTTCAAATGTTGAATCTAACTGAAGCCAACTAGCACAGGATTGTGGGAAATCTACTATCAAAGACTCCTAGCTTTTTGTCATATAGAAAGAATACAGATGAGTAAAGCTTAAAAAAAAATGACGAAGCTTTGTCACAAAAATATTTATAAATACAGTCTAAAACTATACTCTGCCTCATCATAAAGGCATATAAAACTTTCTATCTTCTAAAAATATAAATTACTAATTTCAAGTATATGTATTAAATGAGGTCTATATATAGTGATTAATTCATATAATTTATGCTTTTGAGTACCAATGGATAGATAAAGTTAATTTTAGAATTGTTTCCATTTTCTATTATTTGGGTTCTTCACCAATTCCTTTGTCAGTTTAGTGTTAAAACTAGAGACTGAACAGTAGGCCTTGTAAGGCGAGTGCTGGGCCTCTGAGCTATATGACCCACCCTTCAATCATTTTATTGATTTGTTTGAGAACCTACAACATTTAAAATTTGGTCATAGTTACTGCATACTTTCTAATTTATATGCTTTTCAAGTTTGATATTTTTTGTTTTTATTATTTTTATTAATTTAAGTTTATTCATTTGTATCCCTCCTGTACCTCCCTCCCCCTGCCCTAGTCTCACCTTCTCTCTTCCCCACCAGTGTCCCTCTCCCAGTCCAATGATAAGGGAGGTCCTCCTCCCCTTCCCTCTGATCCTAGTCTATCAGGTTTCATCAGGAGTGGCTGCATTGTCTTCCTCCGTGGCCTAGTAAGGCTGTTCCCTCCTCCAGGGGAGGTGATCAAAGAGCAGGCCAATCATTTCATGTCAGAGACAGTCCCTGTCCCCATTACTATGGAGGCCACTTGGATACTGAACTGCCACAGGCTACCTCTGTGCAGGCATTTCAGGACATCTCCATGAGTGGTCCTTGGCTGGAGTATCAGTTTCAGAGACAACCCCTGTGTCCAGAAATTTTGGTTCTGTTGCTCTCCTTGTGAAGCTCCTGTCCTCTCCAGGTCTTACTGTCTCCCACTTCTTTCATAAGATTTCATGCACTCTGCCCAAAGTTTGGGTATGTGTCAAGTTTGATATTTTTATATGTACATCTCATGATAAATGTTATCATTCCCCCATTACCTCTCCTCTCCCTTAAGTCCCTACCTTCTACCTTTCCCCACCTCAAATTGATAGCTTCTTTTTCTTTGATTATTAGTACTGGTGTGTGGGTATGGGTGGATGTGTGTGAGTGTGCACACACTCTAACACAATCTAATGAGTCTATGGTTGTTGTTTGTGTTTATATGGTTTCATGCTGAGTAGGTTATATTGGGTAACCTTGTTGGAGATTCATCCCTGGGAAAAGCTAATTCTTCCTGTCTCAGCAGTCATTAGTTGCCTGCTGTTCTTTGTGGCTAGGACCCTGTGAGTTTTCTCTCCTTGTCTGTTATCATGGTTATTGTTGTCTGTTATCATGGTTATTGATGTCACCATTGTTCAGGTCATATATATATATATATATATATATGGTCTTTCTGGAAGAGACTGACAGTGGTCAAAATAATGTTACGTAACAGAAAATAAAATATTGTGATCTGTGGAGAAAGAAAAACATGAAGGATTTTTATGTACCTTATTCCCACTATAATACTCATTTGTAACCCTCTTTCTTATTTATGCTATGATTTCTTCTTGTTTCTTTGAACATATTTATTTAATCACCTTGTATTCTTTTCAGAACTCTTTAAAGTTTTTCTAAGTATTAGTAATGTTGTGTGAATGCTGATATATACAATTGGTTAGCATTTGCTTAACTATATTTGTAGTGAGGGAATTAGTAAGTCAACTGATTTAAATTGTAATTGATAATGATGCTAATAATTACAAAACAACTTTGTATTATTTGAGGATATTTTAAATGAATAAAAGATGTACTGGTAAGATAAAAATGATAAGGAGCTCATAAAGCATTTATTACTTTTATGCATGTCTAAATAAACACCTCTTGATCTAAGTTATAAAGTCACAAATGTTACTTAATCATCAGCAGGCAATTTGAATACCTATATATTATAAGTACCTCTCTATCTCTCTCTCTAATATATATATACCTATATAAGTTCCTATATATACCCTATATATTATAAGGACCCATATACCTATATATTATAAGCAATATATTATATTACATTATATCATATAAGTACTTGTCAACATTGAGATTTATCATTCTATGAATGTTTGCCACTTTCATCTTCTTTTAATTTGTAAGTATTATTAAATATGATAAATGCTTTACTACTTCATTTACAATTAATGTTTTATTAATCACTTTTTAATGTCCTTATCAGTTGATTTTATAATGTGATATTTTCTTTTGTTTGGTTTTATGAGAATGCTTCATAAACGGTCAACACTTTGTCTTTCAAGTTTTACATACTTATGCTATTAGCACACAGTAGAGGAGCCCAGCTTCAGAGGTTCATAAACCCTGATTAAAATTTAGCCCTTTGCTAGGTATGAATAAGCTCCCATCATTTCTTTATGAGAAGAAAGGATTGGGTAATATAAGTATTTCAATATAGCTTCTTTGTAATTTTTTAATATAGCAACATTTTCTAGGTTTTATCTCTTTTAATTAGTGAGTGAATCTTTGGTTTCGGTGTTCTAAGAAAGTCTTGCTTTATTTATTTATTTATTTATTTATTTATTTATTTATTTATTTTTAACGAATGCTTTTATCTTTTCTTCTGTCTTTTTTCCCCAAGAACTTTTGCTATGTGTTTGGGTCACCAATTTTGTTGTTGTTGTTTTAAATTTAACTTTATTTATATATTTATTTATTACAATTTATTCACTTTGTATCCCTGCTGCATCCCCCTTCCTCCTATCCTCTCAGTCTCACCCTTCCTCCCTCTTCTCCAACTATGCCCTTTCCCTAGTCCTCTGATAGGGGAGGACCTCCTCCCCTTCTTTCTGATCCTAGCTTATCAGGTCTCATCAAGGCTGGCTGCATCATCTTCCTCTGTGGCTTGGCAAAGCTACCCCCCCAACCCCAGGGGGAGGCAAACAGTGGAGGCCAGCCACTGAGTTCATGTCAGACCCTGCTGCCCTTACTAGGGAACCTACTTGGAAACAGAGCAGCCTATGGACTTCCATTGAACAAGGGGTCTAGGTTTGCTCCATGCATGGTCCTTAGTTGGAGAATCTGTTTCTGCAGGCCTCCCCTGGGCCCAGGTATTTTGGTTCTGTTGTTCTCTTTATCTAGGAACCTTTTTCTCATTTTTACCTTTGTTTGTGGAGATGTTTCTTCATGTTTTATTTTCATATATGAAGTTAATTCTCTCCTCATTAGTGAGGTATTTCTTATAGTTTGACTTTAGCCTTTATTTCTTCTTGTTAGTTCTTGGATAATTCTGCAGCACTTAACAGAACATGTGATCCACATAAAAAAAGCAAACAAACCCAGCATTTACTTCAAGACCGTTTGTCTCTGGTCATAATAAATAATAACTGTCTTAACTTGGTTGTATGGATTACAACAAATTACAGATACATTTATTAAGTAAGGATCATTTTCTAAACTATACCTTTTAAATATTTATCTCTTCTCTCTCTCTCTCTGCTCCATTTTATTTTTCTGTAGTTTTTAAGACTTTGAAGACTGTAAGTAGATAAGCATGTGTGAAACAAGTGAGCCACATCAGCAAATGTTCCCAGCAGTGGCCCAGCTGGAAGCCCAGCAGGACTGTGCTCAGGATAGCATGCTCAGTTGGACCCACTCCCAGCTCTTAAGCTTGGAGAAACAGCACATATTTTACAGCTGAAGTCAATACTCTCAGCTGAGTCAGGTAGCAGCTCTCATGGAGTAACTGATGGAGAAAAAGCAAAATGCCATTGGCTTGTTTGCCAAGACAACAGTGCAGACAGGACTCCATCTATGATTTACCTAGGGTGGCAGGCATTTTGGTCAGAGCAGGTCTCCAGTGTGACTGTGTGATAAGTCACCTTTTTATTCTGAGTTAGGTTTTTTGTTTTGTTTTGTTTTTTGTTTTTTAATTTTTCTCAGATCATATATAGACTTGTAAGTGAGGGCAAATGGCTGCTCCATAATTAGGGGCAAGGTTTTATTGTACCTACAGCCAGAGGCATCTGAACAAGTCCAGAGCAGAGAGAAAAAGGTTGCCATGGCCAACTCTAGAAAAGCAGTCCTAGAAAATTCATGGGGGTTATAAGGAGGATAAGCAGCTGAAGGGATGGGAACCAGAGAACTGGAGTAGTCTGGAAGCTGGTGGTGAAGGAGAAGCTGAGAAAGGCAGGAGGCCATCCTGGACATTGAATGCAGGGCAGGTACCTGAGAATGGCGACTGGAGGCATCTGGAGGGCTTCCTCACTCGGCTGCAGGTATACTCCAAGGGAAGTGGCTCTTCTGGAAGGTAGAAACTGTTTCACAGGTTTCTGAGAAATGTTACCTGTGAGCTTTTGCCTTTCCTACAACAGTCCTTCTATAGCCCAGCTGTAGGTGATCCAAGACCGCCATTTTGGGGTTCCGTTCTGACCTGACAATACTTCATCTTGACATTTCTTCACCATCATTCCACCAAATGCCTTCTCTCATTTAATACATGTGATATTCTGTATTCCTGGTATAGTCTTTTATCTTTGATTTAGATGAAGTGTTACCTGTTGATGACCTTTTTAGAAGGAAAAATGAACGGTTCATTTATTAAGACCAAATGTCTTTCGTATACCCTTGTGGGTAAAGAGACAGTTTGGCTAGGTATAGAATTTTAAACAACTAGTGATTTTCATTTATAAGACAGTATTCATATTTTTGTTTTGGTTTTATTGTTGTTAAATTGTAAAATAATGACTGTTGATACTCTGCACTTTTGTTATGACTCTTTCTTTTCTTCCTTTCCTCTGATCTACCACATCCAGCAATCTTAAACTGCCATGGCTATTGGTGAGTATACTTTCAGAAACTGCTCAGCACAGCTTTCTTGGGTCTTCATGTGGAGACTCATATTCTTCCATGTGAGAACATATATGCAATGATTTAATTGAGGATTGTTAATCCCGAAAATTGGAGGAGAAAGACAACCTACCCAAATCACAATGGCCAAATTAATTAAAGAAGCAGTTAATTAAAGAAAACTTTTAGTATTTGTATACATTGGCTGCCTTGCCCTAAGGCAGGGTTCCAGAAGTCAGCCTTAACTATGCAAAATAAGTCAGCATTTATAACTCAGCAGTAGGATGTCTCTAAAAGGGGGGTTTTGTGTGCAAAATAGGTGGTTTACAGAAATAGAACACAACAAGGTAGTCATAACAAGGAAATCATAACAATCTTTTGAAACAAAGGTAGGGTTGCAAGATGGTCATTACAACATTTGAAACAAAGACATAATTGCAAGGTTGTTGTAGAAAATGATTATTACAACCATGTTTATAGCAGCTTTATTTGTAATAGCCAGAACCTGGAAACAACCCAGATGCCCATCAACTGAGGAATGGATACAGAAATTGTGGTATTTTTACACAATGGAATACTACTCAGCAATCAAAAAGGAGGAAATCTTGAAATTTGCAGGCAAATGGTGGGATCTAGAAAAGGTCATTCTGAGTGAAATATCCCAGAAGGAGAAAGACAAACACGGTATGTACTTGCTTATATAGACCTATAAGATATGATAAACATAATGAAATCTATACACCTAAAAATGATAATCAAGAGAGCGGACACGGGGTAAGATGATCAATCCTCATTTAGAAAGACAGATGGGATGTGCATTGAACGTATGACAGGAGTCTACCACAGAAGGCATCTGAAAGACTCTACCTAGCAGTGTTTCAAAGCAGACACTAAGACTCATAACCAAACCTTTGGCAGAGTACAGGGAACCATATGAAAGAAGGGGAGTTAGTATGATGGGGAAAGGATAGGAGCTCCACAAGGACCAAATATATCTGGGCACAGGGTCTTTCCTGAGACTGACATTCAACCAAGGACCATGTATGGATATAACCTAGAACCTCTGCTTGGATGTAGCCCGTGATAGCTCAGTAACCAATTGGTTTCCCATAGTAAGGGGAACAAGGACTATTTCTAACAGGAACTCAGTGGCTGGCTCTTTGACCTCCCACCCCCCAAGGGAGGAGCAGTCCTGTTAGGCCACAGAAGAGGACTTTGCAGACCTGATAAAACAGGGTCAGATGAATGGGGAGGAGGTCCCCCCCATCAGTGGACTTGGAAAGGGGCAGGGTGTAGATGAGGGAGAGAGGGTGGGATTGGGAGGGAATGAGGGAGTGGGATACAGCTGGGATACAGAGTTAATAAAATGTAACTAATAAGAAAAAAGTAAAAATTAAAAAACAAACAAACAAAAATAAATAAATAAATACCATGCATCAAACTCAAAAAAAGGAAAATGATTATTAATATTTACTATTAATCCATAGAATTATTATGGCAGTTACTATTTAACCTGCTATCATATCAATAAAAGACACAGACACCTGTTAGATTTTTTAATATGCTTTGAACTCTGAGGCTGGGCCGGTATAACCTCCCTAAGCTAACTTGTTAACTCCCAGCCCCAAATTCCATGCCATTTGATTGAATTATTCCTATCTGATATACTTCCCATGCATAATCCCATAAATACTTGCACATGTTTTTCATCTATTAGCCTTCTCTCCAGCACCAATCCTCAGAGCAAGCTCCTCCCAGCTAACCATTGGGGAGGTATCACATTTTCCTCCTCTTCTTTCCTTTTCCCCCTCCCATCATCCTTCTGTCCTCCAAGTCATTGAACCTAAGCCCTACCTACCTCTTTTTTTACCCTGCCCAACCTTAGGTACTTCTTTATTGGCTAATCAGAGATAATTTGGAGGCAAAGTTACACAGCATCACTTTGGTTACATGAGGGTTTGCTGTAGAACAGTAAGAATTTCTGGGGAAAAGGGTAGGTGGAAAGCAATTAACATCTGCATACAGATCATTCAGACCATTCTGTAAGACCAGGTGGTTATAAGGTATTCATAACAACAAGTAACCATAATAACTTTTCAAAAGAAAGGCATGGTTGCTGTTTCCTAGAGCAGGCAGTACAGAGCCATTTGTAGTAAAGGCTACAAGTGGGCATAGCCCAATCCTTGAGAAACAGATTTAATCATAAACAGGAGTGAATCTAGTTTGTCTTTACTATAAGATGGTTTTTAAGCTTAAGATGGAGGCAGGCTGGTTCATCAGGATCTTAATTATTTTCCTTGTACTTTTGTGACTTAGCTGTTTGACTTCCTGAGCTTATTTTCTGATTCTCTTATAATTTGCCTTCCATTTTCTGTCTTTTTACTCTACTTTAAAAATAGGCATTCAATCCTTCAATGTCTAACTCTGTACAAAAATTGCATATTTTCTATCATTATACCTTTAAGTTTTAAGTGTTGATT
Organism: Meriones unguiculatus; assembly: GCF_030254825.1. Taxonomy (NCBI): domain Eukaryota; kingdom Metazoa; phylum Chordata; class Mammalia; order Rodentia; family Muridae; genus Meriones; species Meriones unguiculatus. The sequence continues at coordinate 9,390,219 of NC_083364.1, read as the reverse complement.
ATATGTTTTTATATGTTCTTTTTTGAGTATTTCTTCTTGATTGTTATCTCATTTTCTAGACATTTTTCTTTGCTTTGCTAGGTTGTTTTCTGTCTTTAATGCTATAAGCTTTCTGTTGATTTCTGATAATACAAACATTGGTTTGTTAACAGATTAGTTTGGCTTGCAAAATTTGAAAATCAATATCAAGCATGAAGAATGGTTTTATTGAATAACTACCATTGTTAGCATGTGTTGGCTTTCCCTTTGGAGCTGGCCAGATCTCTTACATGTGAATCCTCTTGGCCAAGAACATTCAAGATCTGAGAAGCAAAGCTAAAGTTGGGTTTGAAATGTTCCACATTCACCTTTATGTAGTTAATTCAGTACTCTCCCCACTTTCTGTGTGATGTCTACTCTATTTTATGTCTTCTAATTAACAAATTACCTTTAGCTTACAAACAAACAAATGGGCTTTCAAGCTTTTCCCTGGACAGAAGACAGCCCAGTGACATGAAATGATGGAGTAACTAGATTTTTAATATATTTTCAGACCAGTGCTCTGACTGTGGTCTTCAACTACTCATGCCCCGACCCTGGGCCTGATGCTTCCAATCCTCTTGTCCTTTGACAAGTTTATGCCATTGATCTTCATTAAGTCAGTTCTAAGAAGTTGATATCATTTCCTCTTGATCAAATGAATTTTTAAAATAACAAATAACAGCAATGTTGCTTTTGATTAAGCTATTTGATTTTAAGGTTTTATATGCACTTCCTGATCATGGAAGGGTGTCCTTAAATACTTCAACCATCTTTTCTCCAGCATCAAATCTTTTCCTCATCCTCTGTCATAGTTCATCTCTCATGGTGAACTACACTAAGTTCAGAAAAAAAAAGATGAGTAAGAATATTTCTATCTTTTAAAATAGATAGAATTTTTTAAAAAGTTTTTCCAGATCAATAGAGGTGTAGTTAAGAAAAAGTCCATGTGCTTGTGAGTGTATACACTGTGATATTTTAGGGTATGAATGAAACAGTTGCACAATCAATCAGATTAATAAATCCATCAACTAAAGTAGAATTGCTGGAGATCTATCCTCTTATCAATGCTCAAGCATGCATTGTGTTGTTATTTATCATCGCCATTGTATTATGTCAGGTTTCTAGTGCTTATTTATCCTATGCCTGAAGGCCTTACTTTTTCACCTGTGTTTTCCCTTTTCTTCCATATGTTCTCATAACACTTTCAAATAATTCTATGATATTGGCTTTACACTACAATATCTTCCTTTTAATAATAATAATAATAATAATAATAATAAACTGTCTGAAAACAGTTTATTCTTAACTTTAGTTTTTCATTTCAATTTTCTTATTAAAATGACTCTGAGATTCCATCTTACACCCATCAGAATGATTAGAATAAAAAACTCAAGTGACAGCACATGCTGGAGAGGATGTGGAGAAAGGAGAACTCTCCTCCATTGCTGGTGGGAGTGCAAAACTTGTACAACCACTTTGGAAATTGATCTGGAGGTTTCACAGAAAAGTGGGACTAGGTCTACCTGAAGACCCAGCTATACCACTCTAAGGCATATACTCAAATGATGTTCTACCATACAACACAGCACTTGTTCAACTATGGTCAGGGCAGCTGTATTCATAGTAACCAGAATCTGGAAAGAACCTTGATGCCCCTCAACTAAAGAGTTGATAAAGAAAATATGGCAGATTTACACAATGGAATAGTACTCAGCTACTAAAAAAAAAAAATGACATCATGCAATTTGCATGCAAATGGATGGAGGTAGAAAAGATTATACTGAATGAGGTAATCCAGGCCCAGAAATACACACACATGGTATATACTCACTAATAAGTGAACATTAGCCATAATGTACCGGACAACTATGCTATAATCCATGGACGCTGATACTGATCTTAAACTGGTTGTGTTTTGAATTGGTTTTCCTTTGTACTCTATTACAATGCTTGGTCTCAGAAACAAGCTAGTTTCCATACAGGCCCACCTCTCTGATTTCTTAACATTTGTTAGAACTCTTTTCACAAATCTGTGAACACATCTTTAGTCGTCAAGATCTTGTTACTATAATGGCAAAAAGAAAAAAGAAAGAAAGAAAGAAAGAAAGAAAGAAAGAAAGAAAGAAAGAAAAAAAGAAAGAAAAAAAGAAAGAAAAAAAGAAAGAAAAAAGCTGCTATCTCCTGGAGGCCTTTCAGAGAGGTTGCTGAGTTTTCAAGGTGCAGAAGGCATTCATAGCTTGGTATCTCCTACTAGAAGCTAGTATAAAAGTACAACGAGGAACTCTCTTTAGACTATACTATGTGTAAAATTTGGATTTCAGCGTTGTGGAACATCTGAGCTGGTTAGTTTTTTTTAAAAAACATGTTTTATTAATTTTTATTTTATTTTTATTAATTCTAGTTTATTCACTTTCTATCCCAACTGTAGCTCCCTTACCCAGCCCCCTCCTAATCCCACCCTCCCCTCCTCTTCTTCTCCTATGCCCTTCCCCCAGTCCAATGATAGGGGAGGTCCTCCCCTTCCATCTGACCCTAGTCTATCAGGTCCCATCAGGACTGGCTTCATTGTCTTCCTCTGTGGCCTGGGAAGGCTGCTACCCCTTCAGGTGGAGGTGGTCAAAGAGACAGCCCATGAGTTCATGTCAGAAACAGTCCCTGTTTCTATTTCCTGGAGAACCCACTTGGACACTGAACTGCCATGGGCTACATCTGAACAGGGGTTCTAGGTTATCTCCATGCATGGCCCTTGTTTGAGTACCAGTCTCAGAAAAGATCCCTGTACCCAGATGTTTTGGTTCTGTTGCTCTCCTTGTGGAGCTCCTGTTCCCTCCAGGTCTTTCTATCTCCCCCTTCTTTCATAAGATTCCCTGCAATCTGCCCAAAGTCTGGCTATGAGTCTCAACCTCTGCTTTAATACCCTGCAGGGTAGAGTCTTTCAGAGGCTGTCTATGGTAGGCTCCTGTCCTGTTCCCTGTTTTCTGTCCATCCCATTTTCCTTTCTAAATAAATATTGAGCATCTTACCCAGGGTCCTCCTTCTTGAGTAGCTTCTTTAGGTATACAGATTTTAGTATGATTATCCTATATTATATGTCTAATATCCACTTATAAGTGAGCATATACCATGTGTGTCTTTCTGCTTCTGGATACCTCACTCAGGATGATGTTTTCTAGATCCTACCATTTGCAAATTTCATGATTTCCTTGATTTTAATTGCTGACTGGTATTCCTTTGTGTAAATGTACCACAATTTCTGTATCCATTTTCAACTGAGGCACATCTGTGTTGTTTCCAGATTCTGGCTATTACAATTAAAGCTGCTAAAATATGGTTAAGCAAATGTCCTTGTATTCTTGAGCATCTTTTGGATATATGCCTAGGGGTGGTATAGCTGGATCTTGAGGTAGCGCTATTCCTAATTGTCTGAGAAAGTACCAGATTGATTTTCAAAGAGGTTGTAAAAGTTTACATTCCCACCAGCAGTGAAGGAGGGTTCCCTTTTCTCCGCATCCTCTCCAGCATGTGTTGTCACTTGAGTTTTTGATCTTAGCCATTCTAATGGGTGTAAGGTGAAATCTCAGGATTGTTTTGATTTGTATTTCCCTGATGACTAAGGATGTTGAGCATTTCTTTAAGTGTTTCTCTGCCATTCGATATTCCTCTGTTAAGATTTCTCTGTTTAGCTCTGAACAACATTTTTAGTTGAATTACTTGATTTGCTGCTGTTTAACTTCTTGAGTTCTTTTTATATTCTGGAAATTAGCCCTCTGTCACATATAGCGTTGGTGGAGATCCTTTCCCAATCTGTAGGCAGTTGTTTTGTTCTGGCGACAATGTCTTTTACAGAAGCATTTCAGTTTAATGAGGTCCCATTTACTGACTGTTGATCTTAGAGCCTGAACAGAACACCAACAGCACAGGCTCTAAAATCAACAATCAATAAATGGGACCTCAGGAAACTATTTTTTTTAATTTTGAGATTATAATGTCACCATTTTTTTATTTCCTGTTCTTCCCTCTAACCTATTTTATATACTGCCCCTTGCTCTCTTTCAAATTCATGCCCCTTTTTAATTAACTGTTGTTACAAGCATTTGTGTATTATGTATATATTCATGAATTGCTAAGTATATCCTACTCAGTCTGTATAGTATCATTTGTTTGTATGCTTTCAGGCTGGCCATTTAGTGTTGAATAAACAGTTGCTCTACTCTTCCTTGGAGAAGACTATTTTTCCTACTCTTGGCAAAAGCCAGAGGATACTGTGAGACTGTGTCTTTTAATGATGTTAGAAGCATGCTGATTTTTGTTACCTTGACACACAACTAGATATATCTGAGAAGAGGGAATCTTAATTGAGAAAGCACTTCCATAATGCTGGCTTATAGGTATGTCTGTAGGGAATTTTCTTCATTAACAATTGATGTGGAAGACCCTACCCACTGTGCAGTGACAGGCTTGGAGAGGTAGGTGGTCTTAGATAGTTTAAAGAAGCAGGCTGAGTGAGCCGTGAGGAGCAAGCCAGTAGGAAGCATTTCCTCAAGGCTTCAGCTACTTCCTCGGAGTTCGTGCCTTGAGGGTCCACCCTGACTTTCTTTGATGATGGACTGTGATGTAGACATGAAAGAGAAATAATCCTTTCCTCCTGAAATTGGTTATGGTGTTTGTGTCTTATCGCAACAACAATAAAAACCCCAAGACAAAACATGTAATAAAAGTTAAGAAGCGTTTGATAGATCAATGGTGATATCATACTTCTTTAAATGTCCTTATTTTAATGTGAATAAGGTATTCCAGCATTAATTCAAATACTGAACTTTAGATCAACTTAAAATTACATTTAAAGTATTTTCCTTTCTATTTTAGGTGTATGTGTGTTTGGATTTTAGTTGAGAAAGTATCATATTAGGAATTCCAGATACTTAAAGTTAAAGCACATAGAAATAGTTTTAATCTTTAATTTATGTGCATGCTTCATTTAGCCTAGGTCTGGAATATTCATTCATTGTCCTTCTCTCCTGCTCGTTTGTAGTAGCTGATTCAAGATTTTGAAAAGGAAAAACAAACAAACAAAACCCTGAAAATGAACATGCCTTCTGAAAGGCATATTCAAAACTAATGTGACATTTTAAAATACAAAAAGCAGTTTTTTTTAAATGGTATGGATGGGTTTATAGTTATCAAATAAAGTTACATGACTATTACATAATCATATAACCAAAAATGATAGAATCTCATAAAGCATTTATTTTCTTACTATGCATAGTTCAAATTCTGAAACATTTGTTTCCAGTTATGTAGTAGACATTTCCAATACATGTCATCATTTACTTTAAACGACTTCATCTATTACAGTAGTCTTCAGCACCCAATAAGAATTAAGAAAAGTCAGAGGGTTCTTCCATTTATTTATGTTAGAGCCTAACATGTTGCTACTGGTTTAATTAGGGCAGGGTTTGCAAGCTATTTATAATTTTGCCAGAGAGGCTGTCCAAGGAAAGCTTTGGGGGTACTTTATTGAGGTACCAACCAACTCCTTGTTGATGCTTCCTTTCCTTGTCTGTCACTACCTTGCAGCTATATCTGTGACTTCCAGTAAAAGAATTAAATTTGTCACCTTTTGCAAACCAATTTTCACCCCTTTTAGGGGGTGGTACAATCTCTGCCAAAATTGAATGATGAGAACCTGTCAGTTGGTACTTCTATGATCCTGTCTGATTGGATATTGCCACTCTTTCGTTGTCACTAAAGGTCACTTATAGATGTCCCAAGAATACACAGGCATAACAGGCTTTGAGGAAGCAGGAGACAGCCTACGGAATCTATTATCCTTTATTTTAGGAACTTGTTTAGTAAAATACTTCAAGAAAAATCTCAATCTCATCACACCTTCTTTTTTTTTTATCCATCTTTTAACAGGTGCTGTGTTTAAAAAAATGATAGTTGTTGGTCTACCCAAGTACTTCTATACACACCAGATTTCTGGCCTTGGTTTTGTGGGTGACCTTTTTTTAGATGACACCATCAAACCACATTGGTCCACGGTTTTTATAATACCTCAAGTTGTCAGGCCACTAGAAAGTATTTAGAATATTTCTGTATTTTTGCTTTTCCATGCTGTATTGATTGTCCATGTAATAAGAAGTCATCTACTTACATGTCTGATCCTGATTTCTCTACGACACAGGGCTGGGTATTAAATTAGCAAACAAACTGACTCCTTACCTCATCACTCATGAATGAACATGTAAGCTTCCCTAATGTGTGTGCATTCACAATGAGTATATAAGGCTTTAGGACCGTGGTTCTCAATCTATAGGTGGAATATCAGATACCCCCTTCGTGGAGTTGAATATCAGATATCCTGTCAGATATTTACATTACAGTTCATAACAGTCGCAAAATTACTATTATGAAGCAGCAATGGAATAATTTTATAGTGGGAGGGTCACCATAGCATTAGGAAAAGTGAGAACCACAGGCATAAACGGATTGAAATGCTCGTTTGAAACTGTGCATCACGGGCTCATTTGGTGTGAGTGCTTAAAGAGAAGAAAAAGTTGAATGAGAAAAAGTTCAGGTTTAGTCTGACTGTATTTAGAAGACAGGAAATAATATATATTCATTTTTAATGCTGGGTTGGTGTTGAAATAAAATGATTCTAAGTACAAATATTCTTTGAAGATATAAAATATTGTTTATAAACTATTGTTTCTCTGTTATAGACAGATTTTACATTTTTCTGATACTATTTTCTAAATTTTGACAGTTCTGAGAAACAGTTCTGTGCAAGTGAATCATTGCAAACATTGTGATTTTTTTTTTTATCTTGAGACAAACTCTCATGTAGCCCAGCATGATTTTGATTGCAGTGTTGATAAGCCTGACCCTGAACTCCTGACTTTCTTGCTTTCACCTCCCAAGTGTTGAGATTACAGATGTGTATCAGGACACCCAGCTATTCTTGCACTTTTGCAATAATTCATGTTGTGTGTGTGTGAGAGAGAGAGAGAGACAGAGAGACACAATTCCTTAATTCTTTAACTCTATGTGAAATTCATTTGATTTTGAGCATATAAATCTCTGGAATACTTCACTCAGAATGATCTTTCGAGGTATCCCAGAAGGAGAAAGACACACATAGTATATACTCACTTATATAGACCTATAAGATATGATAAACATAATGAAATCTATACACCCAAAGAAGATAAACAAGAAAGAAGATCCGGGGTAAGATGATCAATTCTCACTTAGAAAGACAATGGGATGTGCATTGGACGTAGGAGAAAACAAGTAACAGGACAGGAGCCATACCACAGAGGGCCTCTGAAAGACTCTACCTAGTAGTGTATCAAAGCAGATACTAAGACTCATAACCAAACCTTCAGCAGAGTGCAGAGAATCATATGAAAGAAGGGGGAGTTACTATGACGTGGAGAGGATAGGAGCTCCACAAGGACCAAATATATCTGGGCACAGGGGTCTTATGTGTGACTGTTTATCCAACCAAGGACCAAGTGTTTATATAACCTAGAACCTCTGCTAGGATGTAGCCTGTGGTATCTTAGTAACCAAGTGGGTTACCCTAGTAAGGGGAACAGGGACTATTTCTGACATGAACTCAATGGCAGGCTCTTTGACCTCCCCATCCTCCAAGGGAGGAGCAGCCCTGCTAGGCCACAGAGGAGGACTTTGCAGCCAGTCCTGAAAATACCTGATAAACCAGGGTCAGATGAAAGGGGAGGAGGTCCTCCCCAATCAGTGGACTTGGAATGGGGCAGGAAGGAGATGAAGGAGGGAGGTGTGATTGGGAGGGAATGAGGGAGTGGGATACAGCATGGATACAGAGTTAATAAAATGTAACTAATAATAAAAATAAAAATAAAAAAAAAACTCTGGTAATATTCTGCTGTAACTGAGCATCACCTGTCAAAGAAAAAAAAAATCCAAGCTGGTTTATAATGTATTTTCAGGTTGTAACTAGCTCACTGAAAGGTTAATGTAGAGAAATAAATGGAAACATTTTTCCCGTTTTGAAACCACTGCATCTGAGGCATAAAGATCAAATGTAGATAAAAATTACAATGCTGCTACAACGGACTGAGGTAGAAGGCACACTGGCATTTTAATAAGGCCTTGTTTTCTTTTACAATAGTTATGGCCTATGTGGATACATCTTATCCCAAAGCAGATGCTACTTTGGTAACACTATCTTTACTATTCTCATTTCCTAACAAAGACAATGCTACTTCAGGTCTGTAATGAAACAGCATGGCAAACATTCCTCCAGAATGTTCATACCCTGTGGACTTTTAGGTCAAATATAGGTGAAACAACTTTTAAAAGTTTATGGGCATCTAAAATTTGCTTTAGGTGAACTCTTGTAGCAGCAGTGTGTGTGAGAATTGAAGAGAATCCATTTCTGTAGGTCTGTCCTCTGGACATACAAGCAACTACATCCCAACAGCTCTCTCATACATTATTCATATAGTAGATTTCTCATTGTGATTTGTATATATCAGACATTAGATATTATCAGTTTTAAGTTATAATTTCAAATTCTCATTGTATCCTTTGCCTCCAAACATTTCTCCAAGTAATCATTCATTCATTCATTCATTCTACAAGTAGAGGTTGAGCATCTATTATAAGGCAGACTTAATACTTAATAAATACCAATCTCACAATGAAGAGATTGTTGTATTCTGAAAGAACCCATTAAACAACAGGGAGACATTATGTAAGTAAGCTATGTCACAAGGAGAATTTAATATCTTAGGGAATTATGTATTCACAGAAGCACAGGGACAAGGCCTGCGCACACACATATCCATATCATAATAGAAACAATAATAAAGTCCGCATTCATGTTGAAAAAGTAAAGCTGGTAGGAAGTACATATGTTTGTGCCAAATTGAGTGGGTCACTAGAAACAAGAGATGGCTGGTGTGTAATGGATGAGTAGAATATCTGCATGAGGGAAATGTGTAGGTGGCTGGAAGGCAGCATCGAGGATGCGACGTCTCTGTGGGAAGTAAGGGGGCAGGGAAGTCTGACTGCGAGCTATCACTGCAACGTAACGTGTTTGATGAGACAGGCTGGGAGGTACACCTGTGTCTGCGCTTTCCCTGGAGTAACAGCTTGGTTTTCCAAATTGCAGAGGCTTTACCACCCTCACTTTAGAGTTCTGGAAATTTCTTTGTATTCTTGTAGTGGAAATTAAATGTCTCTACCAAAATGTGACCGGCATTTTCAGAGCTGTGTTTGATCAGACAATGCTGTTCAGGTGATAGTTGCGGTCCTTATTTAAGTGCAAATCAAGCTTTTATTGTAATTGAGGTGATGTGTAAGTAATACAAACACATCACTCCTAATATCACGGGCTCATTTAAAAACAGTTCTTTCGTGTTTTCTCATCTGAATCTGGTTTAAGATGATGCTCTTTTTTAAATCTGAGTGTGAGTTTTCTTTAACGGTTGCAAACTTTGAAGAGGTTGTGTCAATAGTGAAAATGCTGCGTTACTTTGGTAGAAATATAACAATGTCCTTTAGTTTTTCCCTCCATTTTTGTTCATGTGTGTGTGTTTGTGTGTATGTGAACATCCATGAGTGTGTTTACATACCTATGTGTATGCAAATTTTGCAAATATTTAGGTGCGTGTGTGCACACCAGGATGTGCATGTATGTAAGTGTGGGAGCACGTGGATGCTGGAGGTTGATCTTGATAATCACCCTTGATCTGTCATCTAGCTTACTGAGTGAGGCAGTCTTTCAGTTAAACCCAGAACTCACAGCTATGGCTGGTCTCGTTAGCCAGCTTGTTCTAGCTTGTCTTTGTCTTCTGAGCTGCAAGTGCAGGTGGAAAACTTGGCTACCCGTCATTTACATGAATTCCTGGAATCTGAACTCTTATCTTGCCTCTTTACCACTGGCCCCTGTTCATTCATTTTTTTAACTTTTTTTAAATTTTTTATTAATTACACTTTATTCATTTTGTATTCTCCCATAAGCCCCTCCTTCCTCCCCTCCCCATCCCACCCTCCCTCCCCTTTCTGCATGCATGCCCCTCCCCAAGTCCACTGATAGGGGAGGTTCTCCTCTCCTTTCTGATCTTAGTCTATCAGTTCTCATCAAAAGTGGCTGCATTGTCATCTTCTGTGGCCTGGTAAGGCTGCTCCCCCCCAGAGGGAGGTGATCAAAGAGCAGGCCAATCATATTATGTCAGAGGCAGTCCCTCTTCCCATTACTAGGTAACCCACTTGGACACTGAACTGCCATGGCCTACATCTGTGCAGGGGTTCTGGGTTATCTCCATGAATAGTCCTTGGCTGGAATATGAGTCTCTGGGAAGTTCCCTGTGTTCAAATTTTCTTGTTCTGTTGCTCTCCTTGTGGAGTTCCTGTCCTCTCCAGCTCTTACTATTTCCCACTTCTTACATAAAATTCCATTCACTCTGCCCGACAGTTGCCCATCAGACTCACCATCTCCTTTGATAGTCTGTAGGGCAGAGGCTTTCAGAGGCCCTCTGTGGTAGGTTCCTAGTTTGTTTCCTCTTTACTTCTTCTGGCTTTCAGAGGCCCTCTGTAGCAGGTTCCGAGGTTGTTTCCTGTTTTCTTCTTCTTCTGATGTCCATCCTCTTTGCCTTTCAGGATGGGGATTGAACATTTTAGTTAGGGTCCTCTCTCTTGCTTAGTTTGTTCATTCATTTGTAAATGTTACAAAATGCTGTTGGACGTGGGGGCATATATTGGCCCTCCAAAAATCAATGGTTCCTGCATTGAACCAGCTGCATTTCACATAGAAATGCGTTAAACATGTACTGGCTCTTTTCCTATCATTTCATAGTATTTGCATTGTTTTAATTATTAAAAGTAACCTTGAGGTGATGCAAAGCATACAGAAGGGAGGTTGTGTGTAGGTTATATGCAAATATGACATCTTGTTACATAAGTTGATTGTAAATCTGGAGATTTTGATATATGTGGAAGGGCTTTTGACCTATTCTTTTATTGTCACTGCCAAAAGAAAAATCAATCTTGGCATTTTAGTAGTTGTAAGGAAATTTACTGTGGAATATTGACTATCTACCCATTGTAAGAGTTCAAATTCCTTTTCTAAGTTCTGTCCATCTGTTGTAGCAGACACTCAGATCAGGCCTGTGAAGGTGCTCCTGAATATTGCTGTTGTTCATTGCTGGAACTGCCACTTTTCAAGACTGGCTTTACTACACTTGAGCTAACCTTCCATATTCCATAAAAAAGCTGGCTTGCAAGTGTAGTCTCTAGAAAGAATTTTTACTCCAAAACAGATTTAGAAGAATTTGAAAAATATCACAGAAAGAAAATGTTGCTTTGTGTAATGAATTTTCTGGTGAAATTTAACCATTCCCCTGTGGTGTTAGTGAGGTTTCTGAAATATAGCTTTGTGTGATAGTATTAAGCGGTCCCTTATTTATTTTATTACTGGGAACATCCTGGAGCCTTTCAACATGGTATGGACATTTTGTGTTCTCGTAGAACTGTCTTTTATGGATTGTTTATATGAGTGCCAGTGGCAGGGTGCTTTATACTTTATTGGGGGTCACCTAATAATTTCTCATGTCCTGGGACACACTGGAGGATTTTCAAAAACTGAGATATGTTCTTTGGAAATGGATACTCCTTCCAAAAAGATGGGAGTCTGCCATATAATTCTTGGCAGGTTTTGTTTGTTTGCTTTTTTTAAGGTTTCAGATCTGAGCTTCTTTTAAAAAAGCTAATACTAACTCCTTTTAAGGAAAGGTTTTTTTTACCTTAAAGAAAAACCTTGTTTCACTAAAAACCCTTTATTAACCTGTTCTTGTTAATAAATCGAAGCTTGGCCAGGAGTCTCCAGGATTCTCCAGGAGGCATTATTTCAAAGCCTCTGAGTCATTTGTCTTGGTGTACAGGAAGTGGAAAGCCTTGAACTTTGGATTTGAGGAACTGGAATCTTGAAGTGACCAAACTCTTCAACAAAGTCTCCATATGCTTATTTAGTCTTTATAGAGATTGCACCTTTGATTGAATAATATTGAACATTTTAAACATACCAAATGGCTTATATCAACATTAAAATTTACTGACTTTATTAATAATGTCACCACTAGATAATAAAGATTCAGATAATTTCAACCCATGTAATGATATTGAGAGCTTCTCAGAGCTTACCATTTGACCAATGGTAAACTTCTCTTCATGAGCTATCAGTGTTAATATGCTGCCACTTTATCCTTAGGAATCTGTAGCTACCTTGTCAAGCAGATTATTTCACCATGTCTAGAAAGTTGTGGCTTGGATATTATTCTGGAGGTAATTCTAAACTCAACATGGTACATTTTTGAAATTCTAAATAGGAATTATATTATCTACACATATAAATGTGCAGAGTGCTTTTGCTCTGAAGTTTTGTGTTGTTGCTGAGGAGACTGCTGAGAAGTGCTTTCAATACTACAGCAAGCAGGGATGGGCAAACATCTCAAACAAAGGTGTTTTTCTAAACAAACGGATTCTCACATGGTGGGTAGTTGTTCATGAGTCGTGCTTGTTAGCAAAGCTGGTGCCTCCTTTGCGACTGCGCTGTGATATTTTGCTGAAGCACAGTGGCATTCTATTTAAGTAGAACAGAATTATCTCTGTTTACTGATTTTTTTTTCAAATTAGATCATAACGACAATCTTCGGATGAAATTAGCTTTAAAACCTAGTCCCTATAATAATGAGCCATTTTAACCTAAATAATAAAAACCTTAAGCTTGGTAATATGAATTTCTATATCTCAAAGAAGAAGAAGAAGGAAAAAACCCAACCACTTGAAAATACATAAAAATATAGATTTCTATATCCCAGTGTAAAAATAATAAAAAATTTTATCCTTCTGTTTTGGCCAACAAATGATCCAGGACACAAAACTGAAATATTGAAACTGTTCTTGACCAGATCTTGGTTTGGCTGAAAGTAACTGGAACTGTTTTCAGAAAATCACTTAGAAAGATATAGATCTTTTTCTTAGTGGAGATGTCTGCCACTCAGGATCGAAGAATTAGGTGTAAAGATGGAGACTTTCTTCACTGGCTAACATGTGAAAACCACTTAACGTGGCGTTCTCACTTGCGTATTTTAGGGAAAAAAAACTACTCAATGAATAATAAAAATACAGAATATGTTTGTAGACTGTCATTCTTCAAAGCATCACATGCCCAGTTGTCTGTATTTATGCATAAATTATTAAGCAAATTTGGACTGTCTATTATAAGCCAAGTATCTGTTGTTTGGTCTCACTGACACTTTATTCCTTAGCAAACATATTGACCTAGAGTTTTAGAACTGACTAATAGTTGGTATGCTAGTAGAGCCCCCAATCGGTGGTCGATTCTCTTCTATAACGCTGAAGTTTAAATCTTCATGTGTTACTATTATGACACATCTTTTCAGTCAGACATGTGTTTGCATGGCTGTATGTATAGATCTGTCTGCTTCCAATCTGGTACATAACTTCGACCACTATCGTAAACAGATAGCAAAGCACCACACTCATTCTTTTTATGTGGTAAACATTTTTTTCTTAGCAGACAGTGAGCTCTTCCTTTAGATATCTTTTCTTTGGACTTCATATTCCTACCTATTTCAGTTACTAATCAAAAGACTTTTCTCTTTATGATTACTTGAAGATTTATTTCCACATTATGGAATACTCTGAACGAATACTGTCCCAAGCAGAATAAAAACAGAAATAGTGTTCCGAAATGTTCTATTTCTTTTTCTGTAAGTTATTTAATCAATTTCATTTTTCTGCTTTACATTAAATATCATTTTTCCCAATATGTAGAGTTCCATTTCTCCTCTAACTGCACATCAAGTTTGTTTTAGGAAGAGAGTACAGGAGAGTAGTTCATCAAACATGGAGATAATTTCTTTACTTGACCCAGGGGACTTTGATCTCAAGTTTTAGATAGAAACAACTATCAGAACCTTTCAAGATGGTCTTTTACCCCCCCCCCCCCCCGTGTACATTAGTAAAGTGACTTTTTTCCAAAGTTCATCTAGGTCACCTCCTAGAGCACGAGTCAACATATTGCGCCATCCACTGTGACCATTCCCTTCATCTTTCTCCACGGAATGGGCTTACTTCAATATGCTTTCTTCTTCCTTCCGTGAACTAGCTCTGCATTCCTATGAAGACAATGAACAATCTGCACTCAATTTTACGCAGTATCACTTACGGCTACCCACTCCATTGGAGATGTGTATTTTAATATTGTGTGAAGGTTTCTTAGAAAGAGGACTAGATTGCTCCACTAAGTAACTATGACTGAAATTTAAACATGAACTGCGCAGGGTATTTTGGACAGGAGGAATTTCTTCTGTGAAAAATTGCCTTTTGGTTTTGACACTGTTTTAGTATAGGTCTTCTCTTTCCTATTTTTTATTCTTGATGAATGTAAAATGTCAAAAAATAATTATGGTGTTGATATATATTTTTAGTAAGATTGAACATTAACTGAATTTCTTTTCTCTCTCTCTCTCTCTCTCTCTCTCTATATATATATATATATATATATATATTATTCTAGGGAGCATTGCATATCTTCCAGTGGAGATTCACACACACACATGCATGCACGCACACACACACACACACACACACACACACACACACACAATTGAATGGTTCATTATAAATATCTCACAAGCCTGAATAAACTCAAGTTCTTAATTTGGCCTCTTATTCTGAATACAGATTTATGCAATCCATTGTTTGGAATTTTAAAATGTCAGACATTTCAGAGAATTTGTACCTGACATTTTCAAGAACAACAGAGTTCAACTTTAGGGAAAAAATTGCTGGAACGACAGCCCTGAAATAGCATATGTGTTAGGATGGAGACACAGCTGCATGGAACACAGGCCAGCTGACCTTCCTGAGAAGGGGCACGAAACTCCCTAGGTGGGAGACATGCCCCCCAGAAGGGAACAGCTCTTGATTAAGAAATCTAGACCATGCTTCTGTTTTCCTCCTCCCCATTTCATGCTCTGTGTGCATAGCAGAACCAATGTAGGTGGCTGTGGAGGTTCATGATCTAGCATTAAGTGTATTCCATTTTCTGCACAGCACTGAAGTATGACAGAAACAAAAGACTACCAAACCAAACCCAGGATGCTTCTCTATGAAGACAAACGTCTTAAACCCTAGATACTTTGTATTGGTTAGGGTTTGTCTGGTGTTGATCAATGTTTAAGGTCAGGAAATCGAGTTATGACCTAGTAGTCCTATGTTTGGCCCTCACCTCCCTCTATTTTCTTTCTTTGCTAATTTGGATGCTCCACTTATCCTCTTGATCTTTTCATCAGTGTCTCCCTTAAGGAATGTGCATGTGAGACAGGTTCTTTCCCAAATAGCTTTTAGGAAAGTAAGCCCCATTTTGACTGTTACTGAAATTTTAAATGGGGGAAGAAAGGCATAGTCCATGTGGCTATCCAGTCAAGGTCTGCCTTTATGGTACTTGAAAACTGTCCTTTGGAAATAAAGCACAGCATGTGCCACTGATCTTGCCTCTGCTGCAGAAGGGAATACAGTATGGTGGTGCCTGTGTGATGTAGTGATCAAAATTGATCTTGTTGAATTACCTTGATGTGGCTTTGTAGCAGGATAAGATCTCACCGAAACTTGGGATTTGACTTATATGCTAACTGTTGATCTTGCTGGGTCTCAAGCTATTGGATTGCTCTCAGTTTTTGCTCCAAACTTGCCCTGTCTCACAATGTCCACATGTCTACTGCTCTGCACTGTCTGACTGCATCCAGATGCCATTCTTTGAAGAGTTAAAACTCTCCAGAAAAGGATTTTAATTTCCTTTAGTTCCCTTATAGAAGGCTGGTCAGGATAAAAGCTAACTTTGGTTTAATTGGAAAAGATAAATGTTTCAGAGAGTGAAAGATATTTAAAGAAAGAAAAACTGAAAACTGTACAAAGTACAGTAGATTCAGAAGACAAGCTGAGTTGGGCATCACCCTGGAAACATATATGATTCCCTGGCAATTGGAATGGAGTTGTCCTACTCTATGCCCGATGTCGCAAGGCTAGTGGTATCTTTCAACTCATTCCCTAGGACCTTACAGTCCTGAATTCTGTACAGTCTATTGCGTCTTCTTAGGTCAAAGACTGTACTATAAAACATGCACATAAAATTAAGGGAAGGTTTGTTATGCATCAGGGGAGGTACACATTTGATATCCAAGCAGCTTTATAACAAAAGCGAGTTTAAGAAGTTTTAACGTATGCGAGATTGATTCTCTGTGTCAGTCACACTGACTGGTTGTGAAACATGCCAAATGACATTACCACTGATTTATCACACTCTTACTATAAATATCCGAGCACAGTGAGATACAGAGCCGAGGCACTGCAGGCACATATATAAAAATAGACTTGAAGCATATTAAGTCAGGATTAACCTAAAAATGCCACTGCTTGCCATCTCATCCTGTTGGAAGTCACAACACTGTCCTGTTGACTACTGGAGATTTGGGTTTTCTTTGGTCAGCCACGATTTTCTCTCCAAAGCCATCCCCTGCCTTGCCCCTGACAAAGCTCTGTCTCAGGCATCCTACGAACATGAGCACCATGGGTATTCTATAGGCTCTCATGCCACTTGGTCTCTATATATTAAGTTCCTTAAGCCTAAAATCCAAGCTAACTCTGCTTGAATAATTTCTTCTCATCCTTCCAGCACTGATTCAAATGACTGTTAGAATTTCATGGGTAGAAACTAATACATTGCTCGGAGAGTTGAAGAGTGGGAGGCTGGGCCACTGTAGACTGGGGTGGAAATTCTGTCACCATTTTCAGTGTTACAGAGCTGTTCTGTGAGAGCTTTCTCTCCTGTCATCCTTACTAGACTGAACTTTCTGATAAGAAAGTGATTTACCTTGCTTCTTTGTCACAGGGATACAGGCACATTTTATCACTTGGGAGGAACCAGCCTGAAGGAAGTCATTCCCTCTGATTCTACCATTCGTGTCTACTGTCCTTCATGCTACCTTGGACCCTCCAAGCCAACGGTTCTCACCCTAGACACCGTAGATATTTGAGGCCACACATTCTCTGTCAAGGGGCCTAAGGACTGCATAACTTTAACCGCATACATGCTCTCGCCTCATTTGATACCATCAGCCCTGATCCCAATTGTGATAACATGAAATGTGTATTTCCCCAAGTCACGGGAGAGTCTCTGCTCCGAAGGGTTTTAGTTGCAATCTTTACAAATGAGCTACTATTTAAGAATTATTGGAAATTTATTCTCTAATTAGTATCTTCTGGATAATCAAATGATTGCTTCTTTCCTGGCTGTCTCATACCTAGATTGCTGGCGTACTTGACATATAATAATTATTAAACATGTTCACTAAAAGTTATTTATATAAATCCCTTGGAAAACACCATTGTTTAAATCATAAAATTGCTTTTTGCCTTTTTGTTGTGCTTTTCTCTTTGTGCTTCAGAGGAGTGAATGTGAAGTTGCTTTCAACCTAAATCCCAAATCCCACACCCCACCCATACCCTTAAGGACCCACATGATTCTAGCTCCTGTTGGCTAGAGGTACTCCACTTGTCCAGAGAATTTCTCTGGATGTTCTGAAAGACTCTGCCAAGGTTTTATTTTGGCAGGATCTACATTTGACATATGTTCTTTTCTCTGAAGTGGCCCTTTCACCTGCTTGTATGAATTAACCTGGCTTGGGTTGAAAGTGATAGCAATTCATACTTAGCAAAGGTTGCGGAAGTGGAGACTTATCTGAAGCACACTGTAGTATTTCACATAAAATTAAAGAAAGACATGCTTTAGAATTTAGGGAGGAAAGTAGAGGAGTGTAGATCTGTACACATTCCTGCTTGGTTTCTGCTCATCCGCATCAAGTGTCTTTGAAATAAACTTATTTTTTATTCTGAAATTTCCTTCACCTGCAGAGAGCAGAGGCACTGTCTATGCTGAGCCTTGTCCTGATAATTGTTAGTGTGCTACCAGAGGAACTGATTCTTTGCTTTTGGGTTTAGTTTTTCCAAGTTGCTCACCTTGGATCCATTGCCCATCCACGCATAACCAGCCCTGGATGACCGTTAGACTTACTGTAACAGCTGCTGCAGCGCAGGCTCCTCTCCAGGCTCTGTGAGCTACGCAGTCAATGCAGACGGTCTACTCCAGTGGTTAATTATTTCCCACCCTTCAGCGCTCATCTCTAATATAATTTCCTCAAGGAACCCTAATTACAAGCTCTTGTACTGCTTTTCACTTATTCATAATACTTATTAAAATTATAATTGCTTTTTTATTGGTATGTTTGTTTGTTGACTCTCTCTCCCACTTCAATGTGAGTTTCAGGAATGCAGCAATCATGTCCGCCTTGTTCTCTGTTGTCTTCAGTAATTAGCATACAGTCTTGCAAAGAGTAGCTATCTGATTAGTAATTATTGAAGTAAGCATGAATTCCTGGGCTCTAAACATTTCACACATAGTATTTTAGTCATAAAAGTGATACATCTTAGAGGAAATTAAAAGATTTTTAATTAATTTTATTTAAAGGAACAGTAGTAGATTTCCTATAAAATGTATGTTATGTCCTCCAAAGGCATCAGGGAGGACACAAGGATAGGCATCTCTCCTTTTCAATATTGCTGCTAAGCAGCTTTTACATTCTTTTCATTTCCTGGTTAGCACCCATAGGCTGAAAGCTATGATGGTAAAAGGACAACCTTTATTTTTATTTTCATGAGGAAAGATGTTAAAAAGCTAAGAATGAGTTATATGTAGAAACAAGGAATTTTTATACCAAAAAGTATGCCGCATAATTTTTCACTTTTGCAAGTTTAAAAGAAGTGGGAACGAAAGGAAAATAAAATAAATTACAATGGCTTTCAGGAAGAATGAACAAGATCGACATCAATCAACTGATTATAACTATCATCAAATGTGTCAGTTATGTTAATTGCAAATTAGAGTAGAGATGAAAGATGAATGGGAAAAATTAAAAGTTTTGGTTAGTAAAAACATTACCGATAAAACTAGGAAAGAGGCCATAGACTCCCAAAGTATTTATCATGTCAAGGTGATGCTATTCCAATTATATAAAAGATCTTTATTTTTCTCACATTTATCCACTTTTTATTTGAAGTTTGAGTGCTTTTCCCACATGTACGTACGTGCTCCACCTGTGTGCAGCGTTCACAGAGACCAGGAGAGAGCATAGGATCCCCGAGAACTGGTGTGACGTGCCCCTGTGAGCCACTGTGTGGGTTCTGGGAACTGAACCAAGGTCCCTACAAGGGCAGCAAGTGCTCTTAAGGACTGAGTTATCTCTTTTTTAGCCAGAATATAGACCAACTCTTTCAACATTTACAAGAAATTATTTCATTTCTTGCACAAACAGCCCTAAGTATGTTACCTGGACTTCCCGGTTGGACAGAACCCTACAAAATATGTGCATAACATGCGTTGCTGCTATTTTCTCTGATTGTTCTATTCTCCACTCATGCCTAACTCCTCAGAAATTTTTTTAAGTTTTGGAGATTGTTATCTAAGTATTTCAAGTTTAAATATAGTCTTGTAATTGTAATCAGACTTGCAACTGATATGAATATGAGTAATATACACAGATAAGGGACAAGTAGATGGCAAATGAAGAATTTATGGTTTGTGGGGATATATTAATCTAAGCTATGAGGAGAGCTTCATATAATCTCAGGTTGTCTAAGGACAAGTTAGTTGCATGAATTTCAACACCATTTACTGACGTTTTAGTAGATAAATGCAGTTGTACTAGGACTGTATCCTTTGAACTGAAGGCTTTTATGAACCGGTACTGTCTTTTCTATAATCAAATTTAGCCAAATTTGATTCACACTTTGCTTAAAGGAAAAAAACAAGGTGTTTGTATTCTTTCATTTGGTAATATTCAGGAAATATTCAGACTTGTGTCATATACACATGTCTTAATTTTTATTAATAGTCATTAATTATATGCATTATTTAGGTATAGTGGGATATTTCTTTTATTAGAAAGAATTTGTCTGATTTTAATTAGGTGTATGTTTGTGTATGTTTGTTAGTGGGTATGTACCTATGAGAGCAAGTACCTATAGAAGCTGATGTAGGGTTTTCCTGGAGCTGGATTTGCAGGTAAAGGTGAGTGGCCTGACAGGGGTACTGGGAATGCAACTTGCTGTTAACCACAGGGCCATCTTTCCCACCTCACACCAGAGTTTTCAGCACCCTCAAATAACATATCGTGATTAAATTTCAATAGCTAGCATTGCCCTGTGCTGTTTCTTTTTAATGATTATTATTAGTTCATTGAGAGTTTCATAGTATGTGGTTTTTTATGTTTGGAACCTTCATACTAGTCTCTTCAAGAGCTCTATAAAATATATAGTAAGCTGTTTTGAACCATAGTACCACCATGTTATACATGGTCAGCAGAACTTACTTTAGATACAGTTTAGAACTCAGTTTCTAACCTTTTCTTTTCATCAATGCACAGGTGCATGGAGACTTGTAATGTGCAGATGTGCTTTGTTGGAAGTAGAGCTTCAGACTAGCCTCAAGTCTGCCAGGCTTCCCTCTGCAGAAGCCAAGGTCAAGGTCTTCATCATCACCCTTTCCAGCAGCTGGCAATCTATATTCTCATTTAGATCAACTTCTTTCCTTCCTTCCTTCCTTCCTTCCTTCCTTCCTTCCTTCCTTCCTTCCTTCCTTCCTCCCTCCCTCCCTCCCTCCCTCCCTCCCTCCCTCCCTCCCTCCCTCCCTCCCTTCCTTCCTTCCTTCCTTCCTCTCATTTAATAGAGTAGTATGTAGATTATTTTCAGAACTAAAAAGTAAATTTATCTTTAGATTCAGCTATCCTACATCTAGGTATGTTTTTGATGGAAATGAAACCAGCAGTTCCAGAAAACACCTGAATTTTTCTCTATATAGCAGTAGCTGAGATGAGAAACAGGCTATGAGCTCATCTCAGATGAATGGGTAAATACATATTTCCATTTTGTTGTGGGAGTTTAAAAGTTATTATAATGGTATTTGTTGAACTATTTGTAATTGGTAACCTTACTTAATGTTACAGAAATAATTAATTATTAAATTCTTAATGATCATATCTGGTAAAATATATGTATTTGAAAAGCATTGATTTCTCAAAATATTAAATATCTCATTTTTTTTCTAGTAAAAATTACATAGCACTATCTCAAGTTTCTTTGAGACACAGTGACATATCTATATTTGTCAAGCCTACATAGAAAGGCAGCATTATCAGCAGGAATCTTCTGAGTTCTGTTTTCATTTCCTCATAGAAAGATTTTATGCATCCTTCATAGTCAGAAGAAGAAGGCAAAGCGTAACTTTACACTGCAGTTTTCCCAGCAGTGAGTGGAAATGGATTCAGGTTTAGCTAGGACAGCAGAAAGCAG
This sequence comes from Meriones unguiculatus, assembly GCF_030254825.1. Taxonomy (NCBI): domain Eukaryota; kingdom Metazoa; phylum Chordata; class Mammalia; order Rodentia; family Muridae; genus Meriones; species Meriones unguiculatus. The sequence continues at coordinate 9,368,718 of NC_083364.1, read as the reverse complement.
TCCAGATGCTGACGGGACCCTGCAGGTGGTCATGGCAGGCAGGGAAGTGAACTGTGAAGAGGCCAAGAGGAGAGGATGAAAACTCAGTTCAAGTTGACTTCGTCAATCTGGATCAAGACTTCAGAGAATCGGATTCCAAGAGGTTTATTCCCAACAAAATCAAACGTAGTATAATTTGGAAAAAAAAAGTTTCTTGCTGTATTACAGTCCTTGATGCAGAAGGAAGTGTAATAACATTGTAACTTGACTCAGGGTACATACCACTTCTTCCAATAAAATGGGTTCTAGAGATAGACTATTTGATTTATGGGCCTAAGGAAGGGTCTAGTCTGGTCTCAGACAGAAAGCATAGAGGTCACTTGGGTGATTAGGCACCTTCTCAGACAGAAAGCATAGAGGTCACTTGGGTGATTAGGCACCTCCAGTCCTGGTTGTGGGAACTTGGGGAGCTCCTGACTGTAAGTGTCATGGAAATTACTAACTACCTTTAATCCTGGTTGTAGGAGTTTGATATGGCCTGGCCCAACAGAAACACAAATCACCAGGCTCTTAATCATTTAGACTCAGAAGCTTTCTAGACAGAAGAACAAGTTTTATATCTTTCTTATTAGAAAGACACTCCTGCATGCTCTTTAAAACAATATTCAATGTTTCTTTTGAGATCTGTGTGTGTAAGGAATTCTGTGCTGTGCTACCAACAAGATGGGGCAGCTGAGACAAGACAGTGATTATGGAGGATCACAGTCAGAGGGAAAGAAGCCAAAACAAAAACAAAAACAAAAACAAAAAACCAAACAAAAACAAAAACAAAAAACCAAAACAAAAAACCCAAACCAAACAAAAACAAAAACAACAAAAAAAACCCCAAAAATCAAAAACAAAAAAATAAGACTTAAGCTTGAACTTAGTAACACCATAAAAAGAACTTTCTTGATTTGCTATAAAAAATAATTGCCTTGACATCATTCATTGTACTGGATAGAGTAGTAATGAAGAAAAAATGGCTGACATTTCATCCAGATGTAGTAGGAATCCTGGCCAAATGATCGAAGCAGTTATAGCAGGATTTCAAAACTGGGTATTTCTTGTAGCTTTTTTCCCCCTTTCGTTTTATCTACAGGGCTTGCTCACTGTTTGAAGTTATCTAATTAGGATTGTCCCTCATGAGCTGACATCTTCTCCATGATGGGATTTGGGAAAACATGTACTGACCTCTTAGCAAAATACTGTACAAAGCTCCATCCACAAGGTCAACGCACAGGTGCATGGAGACTTGTAATGTGCAGATGTGCTTTGTTGGAAGTGGAGCTTCAGACTAGCCTGAAGTCTGCCAGGCTTCCCTCTGTAGAAGCCAAGGTCACCGGATCAGGCTGAGGCCAACACTGCGAAGCAGTGAAGTTATTCATAGCAGAAATAGGAGCCAATGTGCAGGTAAGAAATCTGGCAGCAAGCTGTAAAACCAGACAGCCTGGTGTTATTGATCTTTCTGGTTTCCTTCTTATGCTGCCAGACTCTCCTGTCTTCTGAGTGAAAAGCAGCAAAAGATCACTGTAAACTGGACATGTGTCCACACCTGGTCCCAAGGGAAAGTGCTGAGATCATGCCAGAAGCTCTATTTAAACACTGAATTGGGGTGCCTGTGAGGATTAAGTGACCAAATTATATAAATAGCCCTGGAAGAAATGCTGGGCACATGATGTAAGAAGTACAATTGTTATTTTTGTCATGAGGAAAGTAATCTATTTTTCCATGAACAGTGCAGAAAGATCTTGCATTTTGAAGCACAAGCAGACTTTTGTTGGGACCAATACAAACAGAGATTTTCATCCTTGGCTTAGACACCAACTTTGGCTACATAAAACATATTTTGGAAACCTTGCTAAAAGAGAAAAATCTCTAAGGCTCCCCATTCTCAGAGGAGGACTTTGTGAGGTATATTGTAAATATCTCCAAATTATTCTGATGTAACTGTGGCTTGAAACCGTTGAAGCTGAGAGTGTAGGTAGAGGATGAAAGCATGAAATGCAGAGGTACAGAGATCAGTGGTGTATTTGAAGTACTGAGTCCAGTTTATTAGAAGAGTTCTATAATACTAGACGTGAGGATCAAAAATGGGTGTTATGTAAGGGATCTGGTGTGCTAACCCAGAGAAATCTGACTGCTGGAAGACTGAAGAGTGACTAAGATTATCTAGTTTTGAGGATCAAGAGTATAAATTTGGACACTTCTGAAGGGCAGGGACAAATAAAACAGTGCTACTTTAACACATGTTCTTACAATTAAGAATCCTCTTTAAGAAAGGCAAATGTGATAGACGTCAGAAGAGGGAGAAAACAGGGAACAGGACAGGAGTCTACCACAGAGGACCTCTGAAAGACTCTACCAAGCAGGGTATCAAAGCAGATGCTGAGACTCATAACCAAACTTTGGGCACAGTACAGGGAATCTTATGAAAGAACAGGGAGATAGAAAGACCTGGAGAGGACAGAAGTTCCTTAAGGAGAGCAACAGAACCAAAACATCTGGGCACAGTGGTCTTTTCTGAGACTGATACTCCAACTGAGGACCATGCATGGAGATAACCTACAAACCCCTGTTCAGATGTAGCCCGTGGCAGTTCAGTATCCAAGTGGATTCCCTAGTAAGGGGAACAGGGACTGTTTCTGACATAAACTCAGTGGCTGGCTCTTTGCTCACCTCTCCCTGAGGGGGAAGCAATCTTACCAAGCCACAGAGGAAGACAATACAATCAGTCCTGATGAGACCTGATAGGCTAAGGTCAGATGGAAGGGGAGGAGGACCTCCCCTAATAGTGGACTTGGGGGGGCAGGGGAGGAGAAGAGGGAGGGAGGGTGAGATGGGGTGAGGGAGGAGCCTACAGCTGGGATACAATGTGAACAAATTGTAATAAAATAAAAGAAAAAAAAAACAAAGAACTTGCCGATAACTCTTCTTACAGTGATTTTTTTTAAAATTATTTACTGTTTTTCCTGTTTTCTTTTTCTTCTGATATCCATCCTCTTTGCCTTTCAGGATGGGGATTGAGCGTTTTAGTCAGGAAACAACCTAGGAATTTGCCACAGAGGGCCTCTGAAAGGCTCTGCCCTGCAGACTATCAAAGCAGACTCTGAGACTTATGGCCAACTGTTGGGCAGAGTGCATGGAATCTTTTGTAAGAAGTGGGAAATAGTAACATCTGGAGAGGATAGGAACCCCACAAGAAGAGCAACAGAACCAAAAAATTGAACACAAGGGTCTTCCCAGAGACTTATACTCCAACCAAGTACCAGGCATGGAGATAACCTAGAACCCCTGCACAGATGTAGCCCATGGCAGTTTAGTGTCCAAGTGGGTTACATAGTAATGGGAACAGGGGCTGTCTCTGACATGAACTGATTGGCCTGCTCTTTTATCACCAACCCCTGAGGAGGGAGCAGCCTTACCAGGCCACAGAAGATGACAATGCAGCCACTCCTGATGTGATCTGATAGACTAAGATCAGAGGAAGGAGAGGAGGACCTCCCCTATCAGTGTACTTAGGGAAGGGCATGCATGAAGAAGGGGAAGGGAGGGTGAGATCGGGAGGGGAAGAGGGAGGGGCTTATTGGGGGATACAAAGTGAATAAAGTGTAATTAATAAAATAAAATGTAAAAAGATATTTATTTTTTATTTATTACAATTTTTTCACTTTGTATCCCATCTGTAGAGCCTTCCCTCAGCCCCTCCCAACCCTGCCCTCCCTCTCTCTTCTCCTCCATGCCCTGCTTCTGGTTCTAGTATATGTGCTGCCGAAGCGAGCACCTGCTTCTAGTTCTAAAAGCTCTAACGCAGTTACTCTGAAGTAGCATATGAGTGCAAGTAGCAGGTAGCGATTGCCTAGGTAACTCAACCTGTAGCTGAAGCTAAGGAACTCTGCCCAGGTCAATTTGCTCTCCTCATGAGAAAATTGCTTTCTTTCCTTTCCTTTCTAAATTTCCATGTTCTTACTTCCAGATTTTCAGTTGTTGACTTAAACAATCATGTTTGAAGGGATGTGAGTAAATATTATTGTAAGAGAATGTCAACGTTCTCACGTACTCCAAACTTATCAGGCTGTCTACTCTTTAGACACTCAGTCTCCCTTCTCTTTGGTGCAGTGACGTGACTGGCTTGTTGAAGGCGAACACTGTGCATATGTGTTAGGGAGAAGCTTGTGTCATCGAACAGTCGGTTCCCTCAACATCAAACTGTGGGTTTCCCCCTTTTCAACAGATCTATTTTCTTCTCAGCATTAACCAACCACGGCCTCTTTAGTCAGCCAAGGCTGTTGATGGAAAAGTATAATCCAAAGATTCCCCCAGTCCCTCAATTTATGCCCTCCCTCATGTTGATCAAAGTTTTCTGAAGAAATTAGTTTCCTAAACACGTCATTTCTCCTTTTTAATGAATTACATCGCCTCTCTAAAAATACCCCAACCACTGGCTGGGAACTGTAGAACTCTGTGGCAGAACTCACCCAGCATGTGCAAGTCCTGGGTTCTGGATGCACTGGCAAAAGAAAAAAATGCAAAATAATCAAACCAGTCTTTGGATCTTTTTAGTTTTCTGAAATTGCTGATGTCCTAACATAAGACAATTTTTAACTTCTGAAGCCAGCTGTAAATTCCAATCTTAATTTACTTGAAATTACATAATTTCTTCCTGTTTTTACTTTTTATTTTCCCACTTAACATTTCTTAGCAATATACTTGGTCTCATTTTTTTATCCAACTTCACTGGCTACCCTTTCTCACTCTCTTTGAAGGGTCTTATCTTGTGGCTTAGTCTTTGTATGTCTTGTTTGTTTGTTCTTGTTTTTTCCTCTAGACTTCCATGGTCTGGTGGTTCGGCTCACATTTAAAATGTAATACTATTTGTATGCTTCATAACTTTATCTCCTGCATGATAGTGTCATTTGTCCAACTTTTTAAATGACATTTCAACTGGTTGTTCTATTATGCATTTCAAACATATCTTTTAAAATTTGATTTTCTACTCCAGATCTCCTGACTTCTCTCCTATCTTCATTTTGTAGCTAAACCAAAACTTTAGACTCATCTTTGACACATCTCCTTGCCTTTCACACCTAATCAATCAGCAAGTCTTGTTGATATTTTCAAAGTACACACTTAACTTTTTACAATCTGTGTAGCTTCTGCTCTGTTTTCCCAGGGAAGTTCTAGCCTGTAGCTACTGACAGTAAACACTTGCCTTTCTCTCATTTATTGTATGAAACCACACCATGACCTGCTTCTTTATGGTAGTGGGTGTAAGTCGATCACTAATGCTAGAGCTTATTAAAAGGAGCCTAAGCAGATTGAGGAAGAAATCAGATTCTACCATGTGAGTCATCAATGGAAAGTTCACACCTGAGGAAAGCATTAGTTCTCTCTTTGAGAAAAAAAAAATTAATGAAATTGACAACTCTTGTTAAAGTTTGTGTCTGGGTGCAGATTTTTCTTCAAGAATTTTGTTGATGTAAAAGTGAAACGGGATAGAAAAGATTTCAATCTCTTAATTTTCAATTAATGAAGATGACACAGTTACATAAAGCAGTTGAGTGACCTGCCAGAGGGCACATGATTTTGGAGGAAATCCAATCTACCACAAAACTATTTATATTGATACTGATGCTTCCTATTTTCCATTTCACTGCAATATACTGGATTCCACAGGTGGGTAATGCAGAGTTCACTGTGTTCAGGGTAAGGAGGTTGGAGCAGCTGGATGCAGGGCCCACCCTCTGCCTCATTCTAAGAAGCTCTGGGTCTGATCTAACCATTGTTATTTATTAATATTTCATATGAGATTTTTTATTTCTGAAAATGGGATTTATTGCTAGGAAAACTGAAAACAACGAATGTTCTTAAAAGGCCCTTCCCTGTAAAATCTCACTATCTGTGTTTCCATTATTCTAATATCCAGTAGGACTAATAAATTTAGAATGATGCCAGTTTGCATGATTAAAGACATCAGGCCAGGGCAGGAGGAAAGCAGGAAGTCTTGTTCCAAAACCCTTTTCTTATGAAGCAGAGTCCCTAGACTACTGCAGCGTATGTCTTAAAATCCACAGCTGACAAGGAAAATGAATCCATTGGAACTATGTCTCTTTTCTAGGGTTACCTAGTGAATCAAAGTTCAGTTGTTTCTGTGCAAAAACAAGGCTCAAGTAAATGGAGCTCAAAGCTTAATACAGAAATCTGAAATTATTTGTACTACTTGTTGAGGAGTAAATTCTTATTAGTTTGGAAGAGGTGTATTAAGTACATATATGGCCTGTGGTTACAGAGTCTGACCGGTGTCAGCATGTCAGAAAACACTGAGCATATGTGAGAACAGAGCAAAGAAGCCTCAATATCAGTGACATCAGACCATTTACTGAAGGTGTGTGGTATTTACACAGGGTCAAGGGTAGATTTTTCCTGAAGCCCAGGATAAAGCTGCCACCACAACAAACACTGAGTCTGTCCCTTCTCTTACTGTTTGCAGAGTGCGTTTCATGGTGTGGGACATAGAAGACTTTGTACTATTGCAGCGTCCAGCATCCTTGGCTGGCCTTGGAAAATATTCTCCTGGGGCAGGAGGGATGGCTGCACTTGCATTTCTTAAAGCTGCCTCGCTTATATACATTTCCTAATATTAATTCAATGTGTATATTTTCCTATTTAGTTTTTGGATAACTTAAGTAATCTTGCCATGAAATTAATAGTTTTAATTACTAAATATAGATTTTTGGTTTGGTGAGATGGCTCAGTAGGTAAAGGTGTTTGCCTTCAAGTATGCACATATGAATTTGATCCCAGAATCTACATGCTGAAAGGAGAAAAGACTTCCATAAATTGTTCTCTGACCTCCATACATGCATCATAGCACACACACACACATACTCACACACACACAATTTAATTTAAAAATTATTGTGGGACTTTACTCCTAGAAAAATAAATCTGTGTTACTGACTGAGGCAATTATTCAATATAATACATATATAAGGGTTTTCAGCTGCGTTAGGTATTTATTAATACTGGAGCCAGATGTTTTGCTATCTTTCATCTGGTTAAATAACACAAATACTACAAACATGATCACTGATCAGAGAGGAGCTTCATAATGCTGGAAATGACTTTGAAGTTAGACTTTTTGCTACTTCACAATCTCAAGATCATATGTGCAATCTAGAAGTCAGGAACGTTGGGGCTGAATAACAGAGTATAGCCAACCTTGGTTCCAGCTCGCAACAGGCATCTCCGAGTCAGATGTGTCCTGAGACGTTTCTGTTTTTAAATAGAATTAATTACTACCCACAAATATCTTACTGATGTGACAAGACATTCAAATAAACGTAATTTGAAATTATAATTGGGAAAAGAAATAGGAACACAATTAATTTATTCAAGAATACATTGGTATTCAAAATCAAACTGCCCGTGTGGAGCCATCAGATGGCTATTCAGAGCTCGGTGGAATCATTGCTAATTCTCTTTAATTAAACTTCTGAAACTTGGTGCTGGGTGTTACTGTAACTGAGGTTCACAAGAGTGAACAAAATCAACTTTGTTAGTTGGACTGACTGAATACAATTTTAGAGTTCTTAACTATATGTTTGGTTAATTTGTGAGAAGGTAACAAATGATCCGATTAAAAGCAACCAGATAAGTTGGTGGACATGACAATTTGATTTAAAAATTGGCCAAAGATTAGTTGAAACTTTTAAAAATTATAATACTTACTAAACAAATTTTAATTTTGTTGACCACTGCAGTTACTACGAGTATGACTGTGTGTGTTGAATGAAGTCGATTCTTCTGTGAGTTCTGCCATCTTTAGAGATTCCTGTTAGTTTAAAAGCTATAATATGCTATGTGAATAGTTTACTAAAACATCAATGTAGCATTATTCATATGACCTGATTACCATGTTATAACAATTCCTTATTAGGAAATTAAACTCTGAAGAAATAAACGTACAGTTCACCAATGCAATTTTTCTTTGTATTATCTTAATTATAAGCAAGAGATAAAACTGCTCACTTTGGTTATGAGAAAATAATTGACTTAATTCTGTAGTGTTGGCTACATGATGATCTGGTGTAGAAGAAAAATTTTCTCAGTTATTTCTTCTCCACTGTCATCTGAAATGTAGGACTTCCCGTAGTTAGAGAATAAAAGTGATGTGATAAAAGGGAACCCAAATGTTAGATATGCTGGTGGACTGGTGAACTAATTGTCAACTTGACACAGTCTAGAGTCCTCTGAAAAGGAAGCCTCACCTGACAGGTTGTACAGATCTGCTTGTCCCGTGGTCATGTCTGTGGGGGATTGTCCCTGTGAGGGCCCAGCCTTCGTGGGTGGGACTATTCCATGGGACAGTGTATGAGTAGGCTAAGTATGGAGCCAGTGAGCAAGCCAGCAAGCAATGTTCCAAGTTCCCCCAGTGACTAACTGTGAGCCAGATGTGTAAGCCAAACCAATCCTTTCTTTCCTAAGCTGCTTTCGATTAAGGTATGTTATCACAGTGATGAAACTAGAGCACTTGGGTACACAGGGTGTGCAAACAAGTCCTCTGAGCTTTCATGTATCATTTAATTGGTAAATAAACCTTCATGTATCATGACAAGTGAAATGAGGAAACAAAAAGCAGATGGACATGGACACATTTAATGAATATTTAATAAATGTAAAAATATAAAATAAATACAAATACTATCTATCTAATTATTGTTTTTATTTCCAAAATTTAGAGATGGAAAATGGAAATTCTTTTAATGTAGTGAGTTTTCTGTAACAAGCCATTGTTGTAAGAGAGCCAGTAAGAATTAAAACTCTCAGACCTGATAGACTAGGGTCAGATGGAAGGAGAGGAGGACCTCCTCTATCATTGGACTGGGGGAGGGGTGTAGGAGAAAAAGAGGGAGGGAAGGTAGGATTGGAAGGTGATGGGGGAGAAGGCTACAGCTGGGATACAAAGTGAATAAACTGTAATTAATAAAAACAAAATTAAAAAAGAATAAAAAAGATTTAAAACTATTTACTGAATAGATCTCAATAATTTACATATCCAGTGACTTAAAGATATTCAGAGATTGCATCCGACAAAACAATAATATGTTAAATATTTGGCTTGGAATAACCCTATGGCATATTGCTGGGAAAATAAAAGTGTACACATTTTTGTTCCAGTAGATTATGTCTTGATATATAACATTTCCCATGACTCTTCCAGAAGACGATGCATTTTAAGTGTTTCCCAAACTTTTGACAAACTTACTGCCTTTTGTTTCTGTTGCACAGGACTAGTACACTTCCATTTAGATATGCATCTGAGAACACCAGACTAAGTGTTTCCCCAAGCACCCTCTCACTGGAGAGTATCTGAATATAAGCATACTCTCAAAACTTGTGCTATGAATTTGAATAGAAGGTAAGACAAAGATGCTGTGTAGGAATAAATAATGACCGAAAAGTCCTAAGTCCTTAGCAATACACCAAGTCTTTTAGAATCTCAAAATTTTAAATTCATGAAAGTGACAAGGTCCACATTCTTCACTAATGTTGGGACTTCCCTGAAAGAATTCATCAAGCGTGAAGGCATACTTAAGCCTCCCAGTTTGATCTCTTATTTCTGTTGTTCAGGATGGTGGTGAAAGGGAAGAGGGGCAGCTGCTTCTTCTGAGTGTGTAACTTGGAAACCGCACAGGCTCCTCCTGTTTTTGTTTTTTCATCACTGTCATAAATACCTAAGAGAAACTGTTTAAAAGGAAGATTTCTTTTGTGTTTTGGCTGAAAGGTTGGGAGGTTTCAGTTCATTGCTTGCACCCACAGTGAAGCAGAATGTCACCATTGTGAAAGTATAAAAGGAAGTCTACTCATCTCATGGTGTCTAGGAAAATGGAGACAAGAAGGGGGAGGAGTAAGGGGGAGGCTGGAGAGAGAAAGAGTAGGGGTAGAGGCAGAGGCAGAGGCAGAGAGAGGGGGAAGAAAGGACAGAGAGATATCTGGCCATATTTTTCTGTGTCTCCCCTCTTTCTCTCTCAGTAACATTTTATTCTCTGCTATACGTTTCCTGGGTCTGTGTAAATGCCAATGAAGAAATGAAGTTTCAATTCTAGCAGCAATATTCTTACCAGAAGAACTGAGAGATTGTGAGAAAGAAAGGAAGAGGAAGATGGAAAGGGAGAGAGGGGGAAGAGAAAGAGAGATATAGATAGATAGACAGATAGATAGATAGATAGATAGATAGATAGATAGATGGATAGATAGACAGACAGATAAGAGAATGAATCTTTTTCCAGGCATACTCTCAGGTACCTGCTTTCTACCATCTCCTGATTGCATCATATTATAAATCCATTAAAGAGTGAGCACAAGTCCTCATGACCCAGTCACTTCCCCCAAAGCTCCACCTCTGAAATGTGCTCCACTGGGAATCAAGCCTCACATATGTGAGTCTTTGGAGGAGGTATGTCATATCTACACCATGGTGCTTATATAGCATTATTTTAATCAAAACAGAGCCAAATCGTTACTAAAACTGCAAAGAACTGTGTCTGGAGTTCTCTGTTTGATCTTCTGCTCAACTATATGTTAAGAAGTTCCATTGTGAAAAAGGAGGTCGAATTTTTGAGCGTGGTCCACAGTCCTGGCTTGCAGGTTGTATAGTTAGTGTGAGTTCTTCTGGTCATAATATTGCTGCTAGAATTAAAACTCTATTTCTTCATTGCTCTTTAGCCATTCCCTTAAGAATATAAGACCCAGTAAAAATAGAGCAGAAAATAAAATGCTACTAATGAGGAAGAGAGAGAGAGGCAGAAAAGCATGGAGAGATATTATGAATAAATGAAGAGATCAACAGCACAGGCCACCTCATACATAAAACATCTTGCTGTGAGTCCAAGCTAAGGACAACATTGTGCATTTAAAGTGAGATGCCCCGGTCACTGGGAAATTAATGTGTACTGGATAGAAAGTCGTATGGGCTTCCACGAATACCTTAAATATGCATAAATTACTTCCTTTTAGTGACACTGAAACTTATTTTTTTTTGTATAAGTTTTAAGTATAACATTATTTCCCAGGTTTCTTTGTTTAAAACATTTTGTCATTCTGTATTTCTCAAACTTCTTTTAAAGATTTATTAGTCACTTAGGTATTTCATATCTGTTTTTGTTTGATTACTACAATTCCAGATTTACATATTTATAAATATATATTCATCAAATAAGGTAAGAATATGTCCTTTGCTTAGAAATGTCTTCAATGCTTTGGAAGCTATGATGGAAAGGAAATCCTTGGTAATTCCCAGATTACGTGGCACTCATATTCTAAAAATGAAACCCCCTAAAAATTCTAAAACAAGATCCAAATTCTATAACCAATGAGTATGGTGCTCCTTGTTTCCCAGGAGCAGGCATTCATCATCAAGAAAGAATTTTGTTTTCTGGAGCTGGAGGGAGTGCTATCAGTCAACAATGCTGTTTCTCATAGCGGAAGCCAGAGTTCTCAACACCCACTTAAGAGGCTCAAAATGGCTCCATCTCAAGGGGATTCTATGCCCTTTAACCCTCTATGAGAACATTCACACATGTACACATTCACACACAGAGTTGCACACACCTATATCAAATACAACAATTCTAAAAACAAACAAATAAACAAAAAAAAAAACCCATGTGCCAGGCAGAACATGTCTTTAGTCCTAGTGCTGGGGAGGTAGAAGCAGGCAGATCTCTGAGCTTGACACCTGCCTGGTCTACATAAAGTTTCAGGCCTGGCTAGATGGTGATATTTTGTCTCAACCAAACTAATTAATTAATTTTAAAAATTAAACAAATAATTTGCTCTCCATAATTGGAGTATAGGCATAATAATCATAAATCTAGTCCCAACTTCAACTCAGGATATTGTATTGAGAAGTGGAAAGTATGTTGGAAAGTACTCAAAGACTATATACATATATTTTAAAAGACTCCTGGATTTTTCTAAGTGCTCATGTGTTACTTACCACAGCTAAGCAAAAATCCACTTTTATAGATCTAATGACTCACAATATATTCAGAAGGAAAAGAAGGTTTCCTCCTTTTTCTCTGGAATGAAAGAAAGTTGCTATGTCCCAAAGGACATCGCTTTCTGTATTTTTGTGCAGTCATTTTATGAAATATTTCTTTTCATACTTTGAAAAAACACCCCAAGCCAGACCTCCCACTTGACTCGTGGAAAGACAGTGCCACACCTGAAAAGCATTAAGAATACATCTTCCCTGAGTTTCCCTCACACTGTCACTCAAGATCCTCATTGTTTTGTTTCCTTGAGAAATTTGTGCATGAAGTCACCTTCCCCAGGTTCAACCAGCTTACCAGCTCACCCTCCTGACTCTCAGTAGGTCATTGTTCAGCCTCTTAGATCTCATTCTCCTCCTTGACTTTCCCAACTCATTAGCCCTTCAAATCCAATCTATCGCAAACCAGTCTACTTCCACCCCACAAATCAAAGCCTCCCCACTTCTGGTAGTGACACTCTTTTAAAAAATTATATTATTTTATTTAACTGTTTTCCTTTTTAAATTTATTTTTTAAATAATTTCTTCACTTTACATCGCACTTGTATCCCTATCCATTGTCTCCTCCCAGTCCCACCCTCCATCTTCCCCACTAGACTATGCCTCCCCTATTTCTTAGAAAGGGGAAGATTTTCTCCCCTGCCACCTGACCCCGCCTATCAAGTCTCATCAGGGCTACTTGCATCCTCTTCCTCTGTGTCCTGGCAATGTCCCCCCAACACGGGGAGGTGATCAAAGATCAGGCAACAGAGTCCACTTGTCAGAGACAGCCCCTGCTCTCCTTACTAGGGCACCCACATGAAGACTGAGCAGCACATAGGCTACATCTGAGCAGGGGGTCTAGGTTTTCTTTATGCATGATCCTTGGTTGGTGCAGCAGTCTCTGGAGGCTCCCATGGGCCCAGAATTGTTGGCTCTGTTGGTCTTCTTACAGAGCTCCTGTCAGCTTTGGGTCCTTCTAACCCCAGACTCTTTCCTAAGACTATCTGTGCTCTGCTAACTTTGGCTGTGAGTCTTAGCATCTGCTTTGATCCCCTGCTGGGTGGAGACTTTCAGAGGAATTTATCATAGGCTACCTTCCTGTTCCCTCTCTTCAACCCCTTCCAGTATCTATTCTAGTTGCCCTTATGAATGACAATTAAGCATCCTCCCTAGAGTTCTCCTTGTTATTTAGCTTCTTTAACTCTGTGGATTTTAGTATGCTTATCCCATAATATATAGCTAATATCTGCTTATAAGTGAGTATATACCATGTGTGACTTTCTGTTTCTGGGATACCTCACTCAGGATGATCTTTTCTAGCTCCATTTATTTGCCCGCAAATTTCATGATTTCCTTGTTTTTAATTGCTGAGTAGTATCCCATTGTGTAAATGTACACAGTTTCTGTAGTCATTCTTTGGTTGAGGGTCATCTAGGTTATTTCCAGATTCTGGTGATTATGACTAAAGCTGCTATGGACATGGTGGGCATTGTTTGGGGACATGCCCAGGAGTGGTAGAGCTGGGTCTTGAGATAGATTCCCAGTTTTCTGAGAAACATACAGATTGATTTCCAAAGTTATTGTACAAGTTTGTACTCCCACCAGCAATGGAGAATGTTCATTCTCCTTTCTTCATATCCACATCTCTCCAGCATCTGCTGCCACATGAGTTTTTGATCTTAGTCATTCTGATGTGTATGAGATAGAATCTCAAAGTCCTTTGATTTACATTTCCCTGATGACTAAGGATGTTGAGCATTTCTTTAAATGTTTCTCTGCCATCTGATATTCCTATGTTGAGAATTCTCTGTTTAGTTCTGTTCCCCCATTTTTTTAAATTAGAATATTTGGTTTGTTGGAGTTTACTTTCTTTTTGAGTTCTTTACATATTTTGGATATTAGCCCTCTGTCTGATGTAGGATTGGTGAAGCTCTTTTTCCAGTCTGTAGGCTATCAATTTGTCTTATTGACCATGTCCTTTGACTTACAGAATCTTTTCATTTTCCTGAGGTCCCACTTATTCTATTAGTGACACTCCTGTTCTCAGGTTTCAGGTATGAACCTTCAGAATCATTTCAGCTTTTCTATAGTATGGGTGACATGTAGTCAGCTGACTTGTTTAATCTTAGATTCACATCTTCAGTGGCATTTCTTTCCACCCAGGTCCTTCATCTCACTCCACTCTCTTTTGTGCCTTCATTCTTTTAAAATGTAAATCATGATCTGATCTTAGCTGTGGTTGTAAGTCAAAGTCACTCGCTCTCAAGCAAATGCCTTCCATTTGCAACTCGCCTTACACAATATTCTATACACAAGTTATGACAGGTTAGAGAAACAGCCATCTATTATGCTCCACTAATCTCTTATCTGAGGCAATCTTTAAAAATGTACTTTTATGTAGTGCATTTATTTTCCTCTGTTCTTACTCATAATACCTAAGGCACACAGTGTCATTAAACATTTTTCATTGACAATACAGCCTCAAAACTTAATACAACAAAGTTGCAATTTCTCTGTGGTAACTAATCAAGTCTTAATCGTATCTGTAGTCCTCAGAGATGTTTCATAACATCTACATAGCAGAAATATAATAAATGTTTGATGAATGAATGAATTGAAGACATTACTCTTATTATTGAAAGATAGACATACTTTAAAATGTTATTTATTTGTAGGGTACACTTTATTTCACTATTTATACACTTTATTTCACTATAAAGCGTACTAGGGTACACTTTATTTCACTATTTCAAGATAATAAAATGCTATAACATTTTGAAAATAAGGTCTATAAAGAATGGTGTTGGTAATTTGATGGGAATCACATTGAATCTGTAGATTGCTTTTGGTAAGATGGCCATTTTTACTATGTTAATCCTGCCAAGCCTGGAGCATGGGAGATCTTTCCATCTTCTGATATTTTCTTCTAATTCTTTCTTCAGAGACTGGAAATTTTTTCCATACAAGTCTTTGACTTGCTTGGTAAGGTTCACACCAAGGTACTTTATGTCCTTTGTGGCTATTGTGAAGGGTGTTGTTTCCCTAATTTCTTTCTCAGCCCTTTTGTCTTTTGTATACAGAAGGGCTACTGATTTTTTTTTTTTTGAGTTAATTTTGTATCCAGCCACTTTGCTGAAGGTGTTAATCAGCTGTAGGAGTTCTCTGGTAGAATTTTTGGAATTACTCAGGTATACTATCATATCATATCCAAATAGTGATACTTTGACTTCTTTCTTTCCAATTTGTATCCTCTTGGTCTTCTTCAATTGTCTTATTGCTCTAGCAAGAACTCCACAAGGAGAGCAACAAAAACAAAAAATCTGAGCATAGGGGTCTTTCCTGAGACTGATACTCCAACCATGGACTATGCATGGAGATAATCTAAGACCCCTGCACAGATGTAGCCCATCGCAGTTCAGTATCCAAGTGGGTTCCATTGTAATAAGAACAGGGACTGTCTCTGACATGAACTGATTGGCCTGCTCTTTAATTACCTCCCCCTGAGAGGGAAGCAGCATTACCAGGCCACAGAAGAAGACATTGCAGCCACTCCTGATGAGACCTAATTGACTAGGATCAGAAGGAAGGAAAAGAAGTCCTCCCCTATCAGTGGACTTAGGGAGGGGCATGCATGCAGAGGGTGGAGGAAGGGAGGGATTGGGATGGGAGGAGGGGAACCATAAGGGGGATACAAAGTGAATAAAGTGTAATTAATAAAGAATTAAAAAATGAAAAAAGAAGAAAAGAAAAGAATACTATCTATTGAATTTTTTTTTATTTTTTATTTTTTTTTTATCAGTTACATTTTATTAACTCTGTATCCCAGCCGTGTCCCGATCCCTCATTCCCTCCCAGTCCCTCCCTCCCTCCCTCATCTCCACCGTGCCCCTTTCCAAGTCCACTGATAGGGGGGACCTCCTCCCCATTCATCTGATCCTGTTTTATCAGGTATCTTCAGGACTGGCTGCAAAGCCCTCCTCTGTGGCCTAACAGGACTGCTCCTCCCTTTGGGGGTGGGGAGACCAAAGAGCCAGTCATTGAGTTCCTGTTAGAAATAGTCCCTGTTCCCCTCACTTTGGGAAACCAATTGGTTACTGAGCTACCACAGGCTACATCTGAGTGGAGGTTCTAGGTTATACCCATACATGGTCCTTGGTTGAATGTCAGTCTCAGAAAAGACCCTGTGCCCAGATATATTTGGTCCTTGTGGAGCTCCTATTCTTTCCCCATCAGACTATCTCCCCTTCTTTCTTATGATTCCCTGTACTCTGCCAAAGGTTTGGACATGAGTCTTTCCTTTGAAAACACTGCTAGTTAGAGTCTTTCAGATGTGCTCAGTAGACTCCTGTCATACATTCAATGCATATCCCATCTGTCTTTCTAAATGAGGGTTGATCATCTTACCCCATGTCCGCTCAATTGATTATCTTTTTTAGGTGTATAGATTTCATTATGTTTATCATATCTTATAGGTCTATATAAGTGAGTATATCCCATGTTTGTCTTTCTACTTCTGGGATATTTCACTCAGAATGATCCCACCATTTTCTAGATCCCACCATTTGCCTGCAAATTTCATGATTTCCTCCCTTTTGATTGCTGAGTAGTATTCCATTGTATAAAAATACCACAATTTCTATACCCATTCCACCGTTGATGGACATCTGGGTTGTTTCCAGGTTCTGGCTATTACAAATAGAGCTGCTATAAACATGGTTGAGCAAGTGTCCTTTTTGTGTACTTGAACAAACTTTGGGTATATACCTAGCAGTGGTATAGCTGGGTCTGGAGGAAGCACTATTCCTATTTGTCTTAGAAAGCTCCAGATAGCTTTCCAGAGTGGTTGTACCAGTTTACATTCCCACCAGCAGTGGAGGAGGGTTCCCCTTTCTCCGCAACCTCTCCAGCATGTGTTATCGCTTGAGTTTTTCATCTTGGCCATTCTGATGGGTGTAAGGTGATATCTCAGGGTCGTTTTGATTTGCATTTCCCTGATGGCTAATGAGGATGAGCATTTCTTTAAGTGTTTTTCTGCCATTCGATATTCCTCTGTCGAGAATTCTCTGTTTAGCTCTGTTCCCCATTTTTTAATTGGATTACTTGGATTGCTGATTTTCAGCTTCTTTAGTTCTTTGTATATACTGGATATTAGTCCTCTGTCAGATAAAGGGTTAGTGAAGATTCTTTCCCAATCTGTAGGCAGTCGTTTTGTTTTGATGACGGTATCCTTTGCTTTACAGAAACTTTTTAGTTTCATGAGGTCCCATTTATTGATTGTTGCTCTTAGAGCCTGTGCTGTTGGTGTTCTGTTCAGGAAGTTGTCTCCTGTGCCAATGAGTTCTAGGCTGTTCCCCACTTTTTTTCCCAATTGATTTAGGGTATCTGGTTTTATGTTGAGGTCCTTGATCCACTTTGACTTTAGTTTTGTGCAGGGTGATAAATATGGATCTATTTTCATTTTTCTGCATGTAGACATCCAGTTGGTCCAGCACCATTTGTTGAAGGTACTTGAAGTCCTAGCCAGAGCAATAAGACAACTAAAGGAGATCAAGGGGATACAAATCGGAAAGGAAGAGGTCAAAGTGTCACTATTTGCAGATGATATGATAGTATACATGAGCGACCCCAAAAATTCAACCAGAGAACTCTTTCAGCTGATAAACACCTTCAGCAAAGTGGCAGGATACAAAATCAACTCAAAAAAATCAGAAGCCCTCCTATATACCAAAGACAAAAAGGCTGAGAAAGAAATTAGGGAAACAACACCCTTCACAATAGCCACTAATAACATAAAGTACCTTGGTGTGACTCTAACCAAGCAAGTGAAAGACCTGTTTGAGAAAAACTTCAAGTCTCTGAAGAAAGAAATCAAAGAAGATATCAGAAGATGGAAAGATCTCCCGTGCTCATGGATTGGTAGGATTAACATTGTGAAAATGGCCATACTGCTAAAAGCAATCTACAGATTCAATGCAATTCCCATCAAAATACCAACTCAATTCTTTACAGACCTTGAAAAAAAGATTCTCAGCTTCATATGGAGAAACAAAAAACCCAGAATCTCCAAAACGATCCTGTACGACAACAGATCATCTGGAGGTATCTCCATTCCTGATCTCAAGCTGTACTACAGGGCAACAGTAATAAAAACTGCATGGTATTGGCATAGAAACAGAAAGGAGGATCAATGGAACCGCATAGAAGACCCAGAAATAAATCCACACACCTATGAATACTCAATATTCGACAAAGAAGCCAATTCCATTCAATGGAAAAAAGACAGCATCTATCTGTTGAATTTTGATGAAAATTTTCAGTAAGCTTTTTATTATCCAAGGATATAGCCCTAATGAACACTTTATACAAAAAGTGAGCATTCAGACAAAATCACTGCATGGATAATAGAGGGAGTCACAAGGTCCCACCCCAAGATGAGTAGCTCTTGGAAACATTTGGCTAATAGAGTAAGAGTCAGTTTTCTTCAGAAATGTGACCCCAGACAGAGTTTCCATGCTTCAGTAGGTGGTCCTTTATTAATACACAAACTGATGGCACTGAGTGGACTCAGTGGCTATAAAAACCAACACATGTTTAGGCAGCTCTGTTGTTAAGGTATCATGAGTGAAGCATCCCTGTTATTTATTAAGACCTAAAGAAGTGGAGCATCAATACATAGGCTAATACTGATGTGGGATATCTCACTAGGCACCACCTATAGACAGAGGACTACAGGAAGCTGAAGAATGAAGAGAGGAGAATAGTCTTCCCCGTGGTTGCCGCCCCTAATTGGTTGTCTAGTACTAAATGGTCAAGCCTGAAATTATATGCATACAAATAACACTAAATGGTTTGCGCAGGTTGTGTGTACACGCTACATATATATGAAAATACATGTTAAAATTAATGAAAAAATCACTGTTATTTTGAGAAAGAAAAGGCAGTTGTGTAAAAGGGAGGGATTGAAGGGAGGTAAAGGAAAGAGAAAATGATGTAACCATAATTTAATATTAAAAATTAAGAACCCAAACTCATGAAATTGGGAGGGAGTCCTGTGGTATGAGATAGGTATGAGAGATAGGGAGGAGTCCAAGAGGAGGGACTGCATTATGGATAAGGTCAAAATACATATTATGTGTGTCTTAAAGTCACAGACAATAAAGAAATGAAAAACAACAAACCGCTACCACACTGTAGCCATGGAAAACCAAGATTACCTCAATAGCTTCATGTTACTGCATATCTAATAAATACGAGTTTAACATTAAAACATCATGAATGTAAGCTTGTGCTCACATGGGCATGAGCATGGGTCCAGGAATGTCAAAGCTGTCTTCAGATTCAGTGCTTTGAGATCTTGCCCCTCTATCTTAACTCTGTTTGTTGGGTCTATGGTCTCACTGTTTTATTATCATACTCAGTTCATTGGCAGAACTAATTTTCTCGTGGAAGTATGTCTAAAAGTACTCTTAGCAGTTTTCTGTAGTGACAGATGGTGTCTTCACAGCTGGAAAGAAAGAGCGTTCTTGAGCCACGTGTTAGCTCATACACTCATGAAGTGGTATCCCTATACTTTTGCCTTCTTCCATTAGTTAAAAATAAATTGCAGGTTCTCTCATGCTAACGAAGGGGACTTGAAGAAGCCATGAACACGAGGGGACATGTGCTTTACAGGAACCTAAAGACTTGCTGTATTGTGTTTTGATGCAAGAAGAAATCTGTATATGCATGACTCTGCCAGGATTATAAGTCTCTGGATCTCCTCCACAGCCTGAACTCCCACTGATGGCTAGCAACACAAAAGGGCTTGCAGGAACTGGAGGAGAAACGAAACCTATCCTTACTTGCTTTTTGTTTTAATGACCCAAATCACTAACGAGCCAATACTAAGTTTACTGAAGAGGAATTGGAATTGCAGGGATACATAACGCTATCAGCATGCAACATCTGGAAGGTCACAGGTTACACTCTTTGTTTATTCACTTGAAAATGCAAATATTCAGAGGTTGGAGGATATGTCCAGGATTGAAACTGCATTGGTTGTTCCCTGGAGATGCTGATCTATCTCTGAGACAGCAAAGTTAGTGGATACCGACACTGACATTCGTTCTATTATACATCGCTTTATTGACACTGGCCTCCTTCCAAAGAAACAGGTTTGGGAATGTTTTTCATAGATGATTTAAAATTGGTCTAGCAGAGTGAAAAGTGTGATAATATATTATACTAACTTACATTTGAACATGAAGAAAAGATTAAAATATCCTTTTGCACTTTTAAAAAATGATATTTCTATGCATGTGCTAGCCATTAATTTATTTATAGAAAATGAAAAATAGCTGTTGTAGTACTTCCTAAAAGTTAGATGAAACTCCACAGAAGATGAATATGGAATGAATAAGCAGTTAAAACTATCATACACAAAGCTATGAAATACCATGAAATGAACATTGGCCAATGTCTTCACTGTTTTTTTTCCTTCTGTTCTTGGCATCTACACTTGAGTATCATCTATTTATTTATTCACTTATATAGTGGTACCATTTGATATATATTACATCCTAGACATTATCTTGAACTCGGGAAATGGAGGTAAAGAATTGGGTCTTAGTTTACAATATTTCATAGTCTGTCAGGAAAGAGAGCAGCGCAGGGAAATTATATCCATGATGGTGTAAGAACATGGCAGTGTGAGCCAAACTGAACAAATCCATAGGAAAGGATACCTCCTGCCTCTTCATCCCAGAAAACTTCAGAGCCAGTGACATTTAACACTAGGAAGGTGTCCACTAAAAAAAGAGGCCTTCCAAGTTCTATAAAGAATTGTTTTGCTATTTTGATGGGAATTGCATTGAATCAGTAGATTGCTTTTGGCAGAATGGCCATTATCACTATGTTAATCCTACTGATTCATGAGCACGGGAGATCTTTCCATCTTCTGAGATCTTCCTCAATTTCTTTCTTCAGAGACTTGAAGTTTTTTTCAAACAGGTCTTTCACTTGCTTGGTTAGACTTACACCAAGTTACTTTATGTTATTTGTGGCTATTGTGAAGGGTGTTGTTTCCCTGATTTCTTTCTCAGCTCCTTTGTCTTTTGTATACAGGAGGGCTATTGATTTTT
Organism: Meriones unguiculatus; assembly: GCF_030254825.1. NCBI lineage: Eukaryota > Metazoa > Chordata > Mammalia > Rodentia > Muridae > Meriones > Meriones unguiculatus. The sequence goes on along the minus strand of NC_083364.1, from coordinate 9,347,544 downwards.
TTTTATTTAATTTTGTATCCAGCCACTTTGCTGAAGGCATTTATTTTCTGAAGGAGTTCTCTGGTTGAATTTTTGAGGTTACTCATGTATTCTATCATATCATCTGTAAATAGTGACGCTTTGACATCTTCCTTTCCGATTTGTATCCCTTTGATCTCCTTTAGTTGTCTTATTGCTCTAGCTAAGACTTCAAGTACTAAGTTGAAGAGATATGGAGCAGGTGGGAAACCTTGCCTTGTCCCTGATTTCAGTGGTATTGATTTAAGTTTCTCTCTGTTTAGTTTGATGTTGGCTATAGGCTTCCTGCATATCGTCTTTATTATGTTTAGGTATGTGTCTTGTATGCCTAATCTGTCCAAGACTTTAAACATGAATTGGTGTTGGAGTTTGTCAAATGTTTTTTTCAGCATCTAAGGAGACAATTTCGTATGGAAAACCAAAATCCCAGAATTGCTAAAACAATCCTGTACAACAACAGACCATCTGGACCCCTGATCTCAAGCTGCACTACAGAGCAACAGTAATAAAAACTGCATGGTATTGGTAGAGAAACAGTCTGAACAATCAATGGAAGAGAAGAGAAGACCCTGAAATAAACCCACACACCTACAGATACTTAATTTTTGACAAAGAAGCCAAAACCATACAGTGGAAGAAAGTTAGCATCTTCAACAAGTAGTGCTGGTCTAACTGGATGTCTACATGTAGAAAAATGCAAATAGATCCATATTTACCACCATGCACAAAACTAAAGTCCAAGTGGATCAAAGACCTCAACATAAAACCAGACACACTAAATCTGTTAGAAGAAAAAGGGAGGAAGATGCTTGAACTTATTGACATAGGAGACAACTTCTTGAATAGAACACCAACAGCACAGGCTCTAAGAGCAACAATATAAATGGGACCTCATGAAACTGAAAAGGTTCTGTAAAGCAAAAGATACTATCATCAGAACAAAATGACAGCCTACAGAGTGGGAAAAGATCTTCACTAACCCTGCATATGACAGAAGGCTAATACCCAGAATATATAAAGAACTCAGGAAGTTAAATGGCAACAAATAAAGTAATACAATTAAAAAATGTGGTACAGACCTAAACAGATTTCTCAATAGAAGAATGTCAAATGGCAGAGAAACACTTAAAAAAAAATACTCAATATCCTTAGTCATTAGGGAAATGCAAATCAAAATGACCCTGAGATTTCACCTTACACCCATCAGAATGACTAAGATCAAAATTTCAAGTGACAATGTATGCTGGACAAGATGTGAAGAAAGGGAACCCTCCTCCATTGCTGCTGGGAATGTAAACTTGTACAACCACTTTGGAAATCAATATGGTGCTTTTTTGGAAAATTAGGAATCATGCTACCTCAAGACCCAACTATACCACTACTAGGCATATATCCAAAGTATGCTTAAGTATACCGCAAAGTCATTTGCTCAACCATGTTCATAGCAGCTTTATTTGTAATAACCAGAATCTGAAAACAACCCAGATGTTCCTCAAATAAGGAATGGATACAGAAATTGTGGCAACTTTAACACAATGGAATAATACTTAGCAGTTAAAAACAAGGAAATCATGAAATTTGCAGGCAAATGGAGGGAACTAGAAAAGATCCTCCTGAGTGAGGTATCCCAGAAGCAGAAAGACACACATGGCATATACTCAGTTATAAGTGGATATTAGACATAATATAGGATAAACATACTAAAATCTGTACACCTAAAGAAGGAGGACCCTTGTCAAGATGTTAAATCTTCATTCAGAAAGGCAGACAGGATAGACATTGGAAGAGGGAGAAACCAGGGAACAGGACAGGAGACTACTGCGGAAGAACTCTGAAAGACTCTATCCAGCAGGGTATGAAAGCAGAGGCTGAGACTCATAGTCAAACTTTGGGCAGAGTGCAGGGAATTTTATGAAAGAAGGTGGAGACAGAAAGACCTGGAGGGGACAAGAACTCTAAAAGTAGGGCAACAGAACCAAAAAATCTGGGCACAGGGGTCCTTTCTGAGGCTGATATTCTAACCAAGGACCATGCATGGTGATAACCTAAAACCCCTGTACAGATGTAGCCCATGGCAACTCATTCTCCAAGTGGGTTTCCCTAGTAAGGGTAACAGGAGCTGTCTGTGACATGACCTCAGTGGCTGGCTCTTTGATCACCACCCCTGAATAGGGAGCAGCCTTACCAAACCACAGAGGAAGACAATGCAGCCAGTCCTGATGAGACCTGATAGGCTAAGGTCAGATGGAAGGAAATATCAGTGTACATGGAGAGGGGCATGGGAGGAGCAAAGGGAGGGAGGGTGATATTGGGAGGGGACAAAAGAGGGTGCTATAGGTGGGGTACAAAGTGAATAAATTATAAGAAATAAAAATAATAAAATAAAACATGAAAAAATGCCTTCCCAGAGCTGCCAGTCTCTCCATATGTTGACAAACACTTTAGTTCTTGTTTTCCATTCTGGCTTTGAATTTTGTGGTGAACCAGATTTTGGGACAAGGATGAAGGCATGTCAGCCCTTTTCTTTCACTATGTGCAACTACCTCCCTGTAATATCTGGGCTCTCAGAAAGCAAGTGCTTATGCTTTGAAAAACATCACAAATAGGCATATTTATCTCCAACTCTCAAAATATGCAGGGCCTTTTTATTTGTAAATTTTATCTTGGTTGGGGAATGTTGGTTCTAGACTTAAAATATTTTGGAATTGAGGGGAAACCTGCAAAATTTGAATTCATTTCCTTTACTTGTTTTTAAACAATTTAAAAATATAGAAACATGTTTTATATATATTAGCTATAGGTAGAATTATTATACTATTCATTTATCTTTACTAATAACACATCTTTCAAATCCTGAAATTACCATTCAGGGGCTGGGAAGGACCTTGTGGTGGAATCATAAGGTCAGATGCAGGGGTCTAGTGCCCTCTTCTGGCCTTTGTGAACACCTGTACTCACAAACGTACACCCATACACACATACATGTAACTTAAAAAAAAAATAGGAATTGTCGTTTGAAAAATATTCATTAAGTTGCTTGAACGCGCTGTCTCAAATTTCTTCTTCAAGGCACTTAGTGCTATGAACTTTCCTCTTAGCACTGCTTTCATTGTGTCCCACAAGTTTGGGTATGTTGTGCCTTCATTTTCATTGAATTCTAGGAAGACTTTAATTTCTTTCTTTATTTCTTCCCTGACCCAGCTCTCATTTAGCAGCAAGTTGTTCAGTTTCCATGTGTGTGTAGGCTTTTTGCTATTTTTGTCATTGAGGTCCAGCTTTATTCAATGGTGATCAGATAGGATACAAGGGCTTATTTCAATCTTCTTGTATCTGTTGAGTCTTGCTTTGTGACCAACTATATGGTCAATTTTGGAGAAGGTTCCATGAGGTGCTGAGAAGAAAGTAAATTCTTTTGTGTTTGCATGTAAGGTTCTGTAAATGTCTGTTAGGTCCATTTGATTCATGACCACTGTTAGAGACATTGTTTCTTTGTTTAATTTCTGTTTTGTTGATGTGTCCTTTGTTGAGAGTGGGGTGTTGAAGACTCCCACTATTAATGTGTGGGGATATATGTGTGGTTTAAGTTTTATCAATGTAGCCCATGGCAGTTCAGTGTCCAAGTGGCTTCCATAGTAATGGGAAGAGGGACTGCCTCTGACATGAACTGATTGGCCTGCTCTTTTATCACCTCCCCCTGAGGGGGCAGCAGCCTTACCAGGACACAGAGGATGACACTGCAGCCACTCCTGATGAGATCTGATAGACTAAGACCTGCATAGAGCCGATTATCTAAAAAATGTGACTGACAGTTCTGAGTCACTCCATAAGTTGATTGTGAAGCTCAAAGACCTAGGACCACTCCCCATGAATTAAAATCTCTATAGGAGGCAAATCACTTAGAAACTGAGTTCAGAAATTTTTGTAGTTTTGTAGTATTAAGGAATGAACCCAAGGCTTCATGTTTGTTAAGTGAGTTTTCTACCATGCGCCTGTATATTCAGCTGCCTGTAACTTACCTTCTTTACATGTTTTTAAGTGTGTTTTAGGCAGGGAAGAAAAAAAAAAGATTGAATTAGATTTTTCCTCTGAATTTAAACCCCATGTAGTCAATTTTACATTGTTTTAATTAATGTGATTTGGAGACTTGCTAGGATAAATTAAAGTGCAGTATATACACATGTTATTGGAGTTCTTATTTTCAAATTTATGTTAATATGAGTCAGAAAAAATTTTCTAAAAGCTTTTAAACAATTTTCAAGTTCCTCTTTACCCCCACAAGTTTCTCTTTATCTCCTCTCTCTACTTGTCTTCTGCCCTCTACCCTATTCTTTGATTTCTTCCTTTAAAGTTTTCTCTTCCCAATCAATTTAAGAAAAGATAACACTATTCTTTCTAAAGGCAAAAATTATAGAAACAGTATCATTTAACAGTAGGCATTTCTTCACTTTCTTTTGCATTTCTAACAGATTCCTAGATTGCCTATCAAACAAGCCCCATGAAAACAGATGATATAGAATGACGGTGGAGCACTTCAGGCTTCTACCTGTACTGCCAGCGTTTCCTCATCCCTGAGACAATATGAACATCTCACCGTGTAACCGTAGAAAGTGACTTAACAAGTTAGTAAGTCCTAGGAAGGAAAAGGAAAGGAACTCTTGACTGAATTGGTTAAGAATGTGTCTAGGGAATGAAAAGTGATCCCTTCGCGGGCAGGTGGGGGATCACATCCACACCTCCCCCACCTTCGCGGGCAGGTGGGGGATCACATCCACACCTCCCCCACCTTCGCGGGCAGGTGGGGGAGGTGTGGATGTTCTCTCACACGTTTGTCCCATGTTCACCTGTTGCTTGCATAGGGTTGCGTAACGGTTCCAGAAGAAAAGCAACAACTTTCATATACCTATCGCTGTCATAGAATGCTAGTCATACGTACTGCACCTACCCCAAGGGTATTTGCAGCTGGTACCCAGGAAAAGTTGCAGACCAGTATTCTTGGTCCCTGACATAGATGAGCTCCCATGACGTGAAGCCCAGCAATACTACCAACCATTAGAGTCAAGAAATCAGAGGCTCCCACGCTGCTCAGTCATGCTAGAAATGGTCCTGACCACACTGACGTCACTGCAATAGGCATCCAACAAGTTCAACATGGCTAGTCTCTACTCAGATCAAGAAAAATTTAAGTATTGCTCAGGAAAACACAGTCTTCAACATGAAATAGTCATTGACAGCAACTATCCTCCAAAATCCTAGAGAATTAGACTTGATTACTGCTGAAGAGAGACACATACATGGCTTTAAACGAAGAATAATGTTTTATGCTAAAAAATCTAGAATAATATGAAAAAATACCAAAAAATATTTAAAAGGATTAATGCTAAAGGTACTAATGAAAGCCAGTGAAATGCAATGCATATAACAGACCAAGATTACCAACCCATGTCTTCAAGATAAATTGTTAATGTGCTATGAAGCTGAAGAGGAAAGAATTACTAAAATAAGGTAGAAGAGACCAGTTATTAGATATTGATTTATTTAGTGATTTACTTAAAACCGACTCCTTATTTGCCAAGCATGACTTTACTTGCTACCTAAAGGAACAGTGGAAATGATGGGTCATTGCCCTTAATAACTTGCTGACCAGCACATAAGCTTCTATAAAATCTCAAGTGCTTGCCTGCCTCGGGATGTGGTTTTAGAGTATAAAGTGAGAATACAAACTTCAGGTGTTGCCCTGGCTTTGGTCTGCTGGTGATGTCTCTCCTTTTCGACTCTCATTGGTGTCTGAGTGCTTATTATAGAAATATTCCCACAATAATAGGATCTTCAAAACAAAAGTGCACATTGATTTTGGAGTTAAATTTTTTAGAGGTGAAGTTTTTGTTCTAAACAGATGTTGATGCATTGATGAAATTTAATAAAACGACATGGGGATGAACACTAGAAAATGCCTTCTGGGACACATATCAGAATTTTAGCATCAGTTCATGAAATGGAAGCCAGAAGCTGTGCTGAGCAACAGCCATTCTGTAATAGGTAGCAAACATGTGTTTCCGACAAGTGAATAGTTAGCAAATTAGGCATCTGGATGAAGTGGAATTTCAGATTCTAATTGCATAATTCACCCTTGAACATCTGCCAGAGGAGAAAGAGTAACAATAACATAGAATCTGAAGAAAGATTCAAGACAATAAACAGGGAATGACACTAGCACAAGTGTCTGAATTCAGATGCCTAGAATGCTTTCCACATGGATACTGTCTCTGTAATTGTCCAGAATATTTAGATTTCCATGAGACGCACTCTAAGGATAAAGAAGTCAGCTGGTGAGTTATAAAGGAAGACTCCACACCATAACCCTGGAGCTGAAATTTACAAGCATGGGAAGTTCAATGCATGTTTTGGAGTTGATGGTACCAAGTGGGCTGAGAGAGATTACAAATATATTTTTTGAAATAGTAGTTTTGAAACAGTGGTGATCCTCATTTTTCTAGTTCATTTCAAAGCACTGGGTTTTATAAATAGGTATCTTCATCAGTTTTTACGGTGATGACGTCTCCTTCTGGAAGCAGAAACCACCTTTTCCTGCTATGTTTCACCAGCTTGCCTCTTTGCATTCTGTTTCTCCATGAGTGTAAGCAAATACAACTTCCCCCCCCCACCCGCCCCATGTCAGATAGTCTGAATATCTTTACAATGAGAAAGGTGAGGAACTAGACCGCCAGTCACAGTGGCTGGACGGGAGCCAGGCTGCAAGGCAACACTGAGCGTGGAGTGACTGGAGCAGGACCTGTGTTCCATTCCCGATGCTTGCAGAGTTAGCTTTTGTGTGAAGTTAAACAAGTCATATTCCCCAAGTCTGTCATTTTCTTGGGTGAAGAGGAGTATAACGTGGAAAAACTGAATAAAAATAGAAGACTGAGTGTGGCACATGGCGAAACTGGCACTCAATAATAATACAGCAGCCAATTATTCTTACTGCATGGCTGCTTTTAATAGAAAACTTGTGCACTAGGTCTAGAATGGGCCTTGTTGATTACTTAATTAAAAGATTGCCAGGTATTCCTTGGGGTCCTGTCATTTGGAAAAAGCACAGGGCCACCCTAAAGAGGGGAGATCATATAGCAGGTATACAGTCTGTGAATGGTGCTTCTTTCAAAGACTAGGCTCTCTCTTCAAGGTCTACAAAAGCACCGAGGTACTCATTACTTGAACAAAGTTTGAAATCCTTTCTTTTTGATCCTAACATACTAATGGTCTCAATAAATAGACAATGGCCCTTAGAAGTTCAGTTACTTAAATGGACAATTGCTTTGGCATTTTAATATACTAAACACATACCGTGTGTGTGAGTTTATGCCCACATGTGTGCGTGCATATACACACATTCTCACATACATACATATCTCAGCAGTGATATGAGTAAAATCTAGGGTTTTGGATATCAGATGGATTCTGTATGACAGACACAGGTGTGGCAGTATATGCTAGCAGAATGAGCTGAAATTTTGATGAAAAGGTGAGAGTTAAGGCTTTAGTACGCCCCAATGGGGGAAGAGCTGGGTTTCACTCTTCTGAGGATGGCGGGTACCCTGCTGCTGATACATGACGGAGAATAACACCACTGACTTTACACACTTGGGAGAGAGTGTTTTAGCTGCTTGCAGCCTTGGGTGTTGCTTCAGGATGATGGAAGCAAGGAACAAAAGTAACTGAATAACTGAGACTCCCCAGAGCCTTCACCGTGATGGAAAGTTTCTGACAATGAAGTTCCGAGCATTTAGGGGGAAATGCCTGGGGGAAGCTGGAGGTTGGCTGGGAGACTGCAGAACTGTGTCAATACGTCATTTTGAGATGGCTGATTTGAGTTTATTTTGGCCATTTTTATATGTCACCGGTATTGCTTTTTGCTCAAATTCTCTCCTAGTACCCTTTCTTTATGGCTGTTCTGTGGTGCACGAATCTGCATCAGAACTGGGAAGAGTTACAGCTGCAGTTTCCAAGGACCCTGGGCATGCCTAGTTGCCACTTAACACAGAAAAGATCTTTAATTCGGTAGCTTAAAGATGACCTCTGCAGTAGAAAAAAAATTAAAAAGCTCTCCCTGGCAGGAAAAATACTGTAAACCGATTGGAAGTGTACATTTAAGATTTCAGTTAAGTCAAAATCATCTCATACAAGGTCCTGGTCATCTATTCTTCATCTCTATAGCACATTTTGGTCTACTAGCTCCCTAAGATATTATCCTGACTGAAATGTTGGTCTAATATCCTAATATATTATTTTTACATTATTATTATTAATAATATTATTATTACTATTATTTTATGACTATCTATGATCTGATACTTACAGGTAAGGTATGAAAATACCTGGGCACAGGGTCTTTTCTGAGACTGACACTCAACTAAGGACCATCTATGGATATAACCTAGAACTTCTGCTCGGATGTGGCCCGTGGTAGCTCAGTAACCAAGTAGTTTTCCAAAGTAAGGGGAACAAGGACTATTTCTAACAGGAACTCAATGACTGGCTCTTTGACCTCCCCCCACCCCCAGGGGAGGAGCAGTCCTGTTAGGCTACAGAGGAGGACTTTGCAGCCAGTCCTGAAGATACCTGATAAAACAGGGTCAAATGAAAGAGGAGGAGGTCCTCCCCAATCAGTGGACATGGAAAGGGGCAGGGGAGAGACCAGGGAGGGAGTGTGGGGTTGGGGAGGGAATGAGGGAGCGGGATACAGCTGGGACACAGAGTTAACAAAATGTAACTAAAAAGAAAAATAAAATTAAAAAAAAAAGAAAATATGCTTAGTTCCATTTAAAGTTTGACAAATTACTGTCTAGAAGTTGAGCTATTCACCAAGGTTCTCAAAGCTACTATGATGAGGTGAGATTTAAGCTTATTAACAAAAGTCCAGGTTTTAGTGGCTTTTCCTGATGTCTTCATGTAGCATGTCACAGAACTATCTGCCTCATCATGCTGCTTTCTTGAACTGCCATTTCTACTTCATTTTAGTCTCCTTGAACACATTGTGAGCTATTTAAAAAGGGGAGAAAGCAGTGAAATCACTGTTTCTTTTGGTCTCTCAAAGCTGGTAGATAGTAAATACTTATTACTTGCTCATAAATTTTCAGACATACACAGGACAGTATGTATCATCATAATAGCTGTGTCAGTGATAGACCCTGTGCGTACAGGAAATAAGCAGTATCTTTCTTTTTCAGAGTGTTCAGCAACACGGGAAGATAATAAATCTAAGAGAAAGTATGACCACTTCCTTGTCACTTAGTTTCAGCTTAAATGCCTTACCAATAAAGCTTCTTTGACGCTTTTTGTAAGGATGCTGCTTCTCACTTAACACATGTTGTCAGCGCCGGAGAATTCCCAACGGCTCTTTAAACCAGTTGCAAGACAAATACATCTTCAATTTTCTTTTCATGACAATACTTTCCTCTTTCTGCAGTTTTTGTTTACTCACTTGGTGTATTATCTGTCTCTCTCACTAGAATGGAGTCTGTATGAGATGAGAGGCAATGCTCATTTTGTTAACTTTTATCTTCTAAGAGCATATAGGCATGCAATAAATATTTCATGCATGAAGGAATAATTTTTTTCTCATCTCACAGATTTACCTGCCATATAAATACTGATTACCCAGTTTTATCTCTAATTTTGTAGTCCAAATCTCACCTCAATTTTGAGCCTGAGATAAGTACATTTTATTGTCTATGTCTTGTTCTTCTTGGATGCTTGACAAGTATCAGAACTAGCTCTGGTCCTCCCTACTCTGTCCTTGCCATGTTTTATATATACATATCAAATATATGTATAAATATTATTTCAAGTAGAATACGTTTTACTATTACCTCACTACTTTGAGCAAAACTTAGAGATCTAACCCAACTGATATTTGAAAGCATTTACCTGGAAAAAATACAATCATACTGCATAAGAGAAATCTACAGTCATCACAGAAAGTTATTCATGTGGGTATTAAATGTTATTAAAAACAAATAAAAGACCGTTATTATGAATGATAAATCATTTTATGTTATATATCAATATACTGAATATATAATAGATTAAATAATATATGAATATTATGAGTAATGAGTAATAAAGTTATTTAACATTATTGAAAACAGGATGGGAGACTTTTGATGACCGCTTCTATTTCCTTGGGGGATATAGGACTATTTAATTTATTTACCTGGTTCTGATTCAGCTTTGGTAAGTCAAATCGATCAAGAAAATTGTCCATTTCATTTAGATTTTCAAATTTTGTGGCATATAGACTTTTGAAGTAAGTCCTAATGATTGTTTGGATTTCCTTCGTGTCTGCAGTTATGTCCCCCTTTTCATTTCTGATTTTGTTGATTTGGGTGGTGTCTCTCTGCCTTTTAGTTAGCTTGGCTATCTAAAGAAACTAATCAAGAGAGAGGACCCTGACTAAAACGCTCAATCCCCATCCTGAAAGGCAAAGAGGATGAACATCAGAAGAAGAAGAAAGCAGGAAACAACCTAGGAACCTGGCACAGAGGGCCTCTGAAAGGCTCTGCCCTGCAGACTATCAAAGCAGACACTGAGACTTATGGTCAAATGTTGGGCAAAGTGCAGGGAATCTTATGTAAGAAATGGGAAATAGTAGGTTATGGAGAGGACAGGAACCCCACAAGGAGAGCAACAGAACTAGAAGATTTGAACACAGGGGTCTCCCCAGAGACTCATACTCCAACCAAGTACCAGGCATGGAGATAACCTAGAACCCCTGTGCAGATGTAATCCATGGCAGTTTAGTGTCTAAGAGGGTTACATAGTAATGGGAAGAGGGACTGCCTCCGACACAATCTGATAGGCCTGCTCTTTGATCACCTCCCCCTGAGGGGAGAGCAGTCTTACCAGGCCACAGAAGATGACAATGCAGCCACTTCAGATGTGATCTGATAGACTAAGATCAGATGGAAGGAGAGGAGGACCTCCCCTATCAATGGACTTGGGGAGGGGCATGCATGAAGAAGGGGGAGGGAGGGTGGGATCAGGAGGGGAGGAGGGAGGGGCTTATGGGGGGATACAAAGTGAATAAAGTGTAAAATAATAATAATAATAATAATAATAATAATAATAATAATAATAAAGAAAACAGGAATAAAATCATCATTTTATAATTTTGAAAGTCAGAATTCCAAAATGGGTTTTACTAAATTAAGATCAAAATCTTATCAAGGCTTTGTTGCTTTTGGGGTTTCTAAGGGAGAATCAATTTCCTTGTCAAGGAACTACCTTCTCTCACACTGATCATCTTCTTTAAGGACCTACTCAGGCCCACCTGGATAATCCAAGGAACTCTATCTTAAGATGCTTGAGTTTTTAAACATTTGAATGTTTTTACTTTTCCTTTTTTTTTAAACAACAAAACATGAGAAAATAAAGTCTAATGAGATAAAGCAAAAGCCAAAAGAAAAATAAGAAAAATAAAAGAGCTGCAAGAGCGGCAGAAGACCCAGAGACCTACATTCAGGGTCCCATAAAAGTACCAACCTGAAAGCTGCAGTAAGTTTGCGGAGACCTGGGTCTGCTGCTTCAGTCTCTGAGTTCATAGGGGCTTCGGTACAAAAAAAGGTGATATTCTGAAATTCAAAGAGGAATTTGTTGTGTAAGTCGTACTGAGAAAAACAAAAGTTTGGGTATTAATTTACCAATTTTAAAGAAAACTGTACATTATAGAAGAATAGACATAGGAAACTTGTATTTGTTTCTTTACAAGGGAAGTCTTTGTTCAGACAGCAAAGACTATGGGAAAAGAAATGAGGTCTGTATTTCCTATAAAATAGATAAATACCCCACTAATAACAAAGTAAGCTTCATAGAAGTATGTTCTTCCACATGATTCAACTCTAAATTCAATTTATGTGCTAACATACTATTTTATAGATAAAGAAACTGAGGTATAGCTGCTCCCCCCTTGGGGGGAGGTGATCAAAGAGCAGGCCAATCAGTTCATGTCAGAGACAGTTCCTGTCCCCATTACTATGGAGGCCACTTGGACACTGAACTGCCATGTGCTACTTCTGTGCAGGGGTTCCACACCATCTCCATGAGTGGCAGGCCACAGAGGAAGACAATGCAGCCACTCCTGATGAGACCTGATAGACTAGGGTCAGAGGGGAAGGGGAGGAGGACCTCCCTCATCAGTGGACTGGGAGAGGGACACGTGTGGGGAAGAGGGAGGGTAGAATTGGGAGGGAGGGAGGAAGGGAGAGAGGGAGGAAGGTACAGGGGGGATACAAAGTGAATAAACTGTAATTAATAAAAATTTAAAAAAATTGGAAAAAAAGAAACTGAGGTATAGAGAAACAAATTATTTTTTTCAAAAGTCGCAAACAAAAACAAAAGGATTAACCTCAGTTAATGTAGACTGTAGGTCCTTATTTTTAATTGTTACTACACACTAATAGTTTTGCCCAGTGATATTGGTGTCTGTGTGTGTGTGTGTGTGTGTGTGTGTGTTAAGGAGTAGACTAGCCAAAGACATACATTTGGCTTATCGCTAGAGAATTAAAAATAAAAATGTATAATCAAACTACTGCTAAAAATTACAGATTAATGTTTATCTTACTGTTGTTAAAAGAATTATATCCAAACTTAAAAACATATAAAATGAGATTTGTAATGTTGCCTATCTGAAAATTATGAGCTTTTGTGTGACAAAAATTAACTTGTACACACATGGAAAATTAGTATATAATTTTCAGTGTATGAGATAGAAACATAATATTTTAATATGTTAAGTACCCTTAGAAAAATGAGTAGAAGGAGGAATAATTTTGTTAAAAGCAAGTAAATAATTAGGTATTTCATTTCAGGAAGATACATGTGGAAAATGGGAAATAACCACAACTATATAATGATCAAATAAATGTCAGGTAAGGCAATGGGGTCATGTTGTATGAAAGACTGGCTGTTGCAATGGACTGTCCATCATAGTCAGTGACAATCAAAAGGAAGGGTGCTCCAACTCTCCATAGTGGGGTGTTTAATGGTTACATGCCAACCAGTCAGTGAAATGTTATGCAACAAAGATGTGAATAAAGGTTACAAAAGACTGCCTAACAGTATTATTTCTAGAAAATGTTTATATTTTAAACAGAAGATTGGAGAAGAAAGTTAGGACTTTTTCAGTTTTTATGTTTCCTGAATGGTCTTCAGTCATTTATTCTAAGAAATAATAAAATACAAAACAGCTTTTACACAAACATGAGAGGAAAAGAGGCAGCCTTCACACTCACCTTCTACTTCACTTGAACGACTTCTGTTTCTACTTTTGCCTATTGAACTCTGAATATGCAGAGGGCCAGAATGCAGTGCAGTTTTCTCTAAAAGACAGGCCTTTTAAAACAGATCCTCATAATTTTTTCTAGTGTAACATGACACCATATTCTTTTTTTGAATTTTTTTATTGTTTATTATTATTGGTTACATTTTATTAACTCTGTATCCCAGCTGTATCCCGCTCCCTCATTCCCTCCCAATCCCACCCTCCCTCTCTCAGCTTCTCCCTGCCCCTTTCCATGTCTGCGGATTGGGGAGGAGCTCCTCCCCTTTTGTCTGGCCCATATTCTTTATATACTATTGTAGTCACTTGTGTGCATGATGTTTTTTTTTTTTTTTTCTCAACTAGTTTTACATATGCTTCTGTCACGGTTCATGTCCTTTACATACCTTAATTCCCCACAGTCCATGAATATGATCATGAAATTGACATTAAACACTTCCTAATTTAACTAACATAACCTTACCAGTTTGCATCACTATATGATTTCTTAAATTTTTCTTTATCCACTAGATAATTCTCATAAGTATTTTTCTTTGACAACAATATTTATTTAGTCTTGGGCAATGCACTTAGTAACCTTCTAAGCTTTTTACTTTCCTAATGAAGGGTTTTTCAGAATGAAATATGCAAATTCATGTAGATGGCATAGCATTCAAGCATCCATTGAATGTTAGCCAAATTACAAAATAATACTTTTATTGTGTGTTATTATTGGTGTATTAGCTTGTAGATAGTAGCATATAAAACACCCTTTGGGACTATGTTTATTTTTGCTTGGGTCCATGTTATATAGCATTAGAAAGCCTTCTGCTGTATAGAATTTGGTCACGTTATTGATTATCCTTACTTTAGTTTCAGTGAAAATAAACAAATTACTAGAGCTCCATACAATGCACACTGCTTTCTCGGCCACTCAGCAGTGACAGGGACAACTTTGTTGATCTTAGTTCTACCCAGTCCTAGAAATACAGGTTGCATTCACCCTTCCTTTTGCAACACCTGGATTATTAAGTCTCTTTTGGGCAGCATCTCTAACTGGCCAATTCAAGAAGAGGTGGAGGTGAATGAATACTATGCCACAGATTATTGTGTCCTAGTCCTGGAACTGATCTTCCTCCTTTCATTATGCCATTGGCCAGAGGTGTTACTGGTAAGAGATCAGGAACCCATGGTGTGAGTCTCTCCTTGGCTGTCACTTTACAGATTTGAACTCTGAATTGTGAGTGGGAGTATAAGTCTTTTCAATACAGATGATTGTCACAGTATTTGAAATTTATCACTGCTCAGAAGTTATTAGAACAGTCACCTTTAAGTAAGAATAATACTATTTTGTGGAGCAATAAACTCAATGTGCTATTACTTGCCACCACAAACCTTGGCATCTGTTTGGTGCATTTAACCCTATGCTTGAGTATAAGTGAAAGCACCTGTATTTACAAAGATGGGTGTGGACGATATAAGCTGAAGTTAGAGCATGTCGTTTGTGAAGAAGTAACTTAAAATAATGGTTTATCCTTGATTGAAACATTTCTTGCCCCTTCTCACCAAGGTATAATATAGGAACTTGAGAAAGTTTGATATTCTGAAATTCAAAGAGGAATATGTTGTGTATGACTTATTTAGCGTAACAAAGTTTATAAGAAAATTGTAAATTATAGAATAATAGGCATAGGAAAGTTGCATTTATTTTTATACAGTGGAAGTCTTTGTTCAGACAGCAAAGACCATGAGAGAAGAAATGAGGGTCCCAAGAGAATTCTAAGAGCCTCCTGTAGTTCCTTGCTGAGGTGGATAGTGGTGTTCTATTTCTGTAGAAAAAATTCTGAGATGAATAAAGACCATCACCTGGACATGTTGGTGCCTCTTCCAGGCTTGCAGGAGGTGTGATCTACCTTTTCATGCAGACATACATGTGAAACCAAGAAATTCAAATAGGTTCAAATGATTACTGAATAATATACTTTCCCAATTTAACTATATGCTAAAATAACTCAGAATAGGTTTAGTAGGTTTATCCTATCTGTACACCTAAAGAAACTAATCAAGAGGGAGGACTCTTGCTAAAATGCTCAATTCCTATCCAGAAAGGCAAAGATGGACATCAGAAGAAGGAGAAAAGTGGGAACAAGTCAGGAGCCTGACACAGAGGACCTCTGAAAGGCTCTGCTCTGCAGACTATCAATGCAGATGCTGAGACTTCTGGGCAACCTTTGGGCAGAGTGCAGGGAATCTTAGGAAAGAAGTGGGAAACAGTAAGATCTGGAGAGGACAGGAACTCCACAAGGAGAGCAACAGAACCAAAAAATCTGAGCACAGGGGTCTTTCCTGAGACTGTTATTCCAACCAAGTACCATGCATGGAGATAACCTAAGACCCCTGCACAGATGTAGCCCATGGCAGTTCAGTATCCAAGTGGGTTCCATTATAATAGAAACAGGGACTGTCTCTGACATGAACTGATTGGCCTGCTCTTTAATTACCTCCCCCTGAGGGGGAAGCAGCATTACCAGGCCACAGAAGAAGACAATGCAGCCACTCCTGATGAGACCTAATTGACTAGGATCAGAAGGAAGGAAAAGAAGTCCTCCCCTATCAGTGAACTCTGGGAGGGGCATGCATGCAGAGGGTGGAGGAAGGGAGGGATTGGGACAGGAGGAAGGAGAGAACCACGGGGGGATACAAAGTGAACAAAGTGTAATTAATAAAGAAAAAAAAAAGAAAAAGAAAAAAATAACTTAGAATAAACATCTAAGATATAAAGTTAGGAACAATATGCCATAGTATTTTCAGTTATGGAATTCTGGAGTGATGCTTTAGCTAATTAAAAATGTTTTAAATCATGAACATTTTAGTATTGTGAGTTAATTAATAGTTAGTGCCTGTGTTGTTTTAGTTGGAGTTATGGAGGGCATAGTGTTATTCTGAAAAATTCCCTCAGATGTTATCAAGTACATCTGAAAGAAAAATACCTAAATGAAGGTGGCTCAGAGATAAAGAGAAATAACTTGAGAATTGTATCTTTTGTGTTATTTACCATGTGTAAGCGACTTTTTATTTTCTGTTAATTTTCTAAAATAAGTGTTATCCTAATTTCATTTTAATAAAAAATCATGCCGTTCTTTTAAATATGAGAGAACTTTCCCAAGTTTAGCAGATGACTATTAGGGCTGTGATGTGATCCAGGAAGCATTGTCTCCTTTCTATATTATCTGCCTTTTATGCATAAGGACACACACACACTTTCAAGTTATGTGCTTTTGCACTGGACACCTTGTATGATGTGTAATTACCATTTCTAGTTATCTTTACCAGAATTCTTTTTCTTTTGCTATGTTGATCATTCACGGTTATTGTCTGCATTCGGTAAACATTTGCTGATTCCATATTGCACTGCAGATGCTGTGTAGAATGTAACGTTAGCATGGAACCCTAGATCTCATTGATTGCAGTCTTTCTCTCCTGAAACCCCTCTTGGGTTACTCTTTCCAGAGCCTGTCCTTCAAAGCAGCTCCATCCTAGAAACCTAAACTCATGTGCCTAAACGTGAAGGCTTTTAAAAACATCGATCCAAACCTCTCTCTCTCTCCCTTCTACTTCCATGCCTACGTTGTTTGTCTCACCAACTTTTCCAAATCATAAATACCCTTCAGTTACTATTCCCTGTGCCAGATGGAATTACCACCTCACAATTATTTGCTATTTTCTAATCATTATACTTATATAGAAATATACAAAATAATGTGAAAATTATGCATACTGTGAAAATACAAGAAAATGTGAAGAAAACCAGCTAATTTTTCACCATTTCCATCTTTTGTATTCCTTCATAAACATGCTACCTTCATAATTTTCCTCCTGTGTTTTTCATTTGTTATATATACTAAGTGTATATATATTTAAAGTTAGTGCTATATATTTCTGAATCATAAGAGACAATTTAATATACCTATCTATTAGCCCAATAAAAATCAAACCATCATAAATTGAGGGCAAGGTCCCAACCCAATTCTAAATCCTATGCATAGATCTTTGTTGTGATAAAATATATTATGAATTCTGCTATTCATATCTCTATAGTTTTAGACATTAAATAATTTATCAATTTAAAATTATTTTGCTGAATGAAAACACATATTTCTGCAGGTATATATTCATATGAAAATTGAATAAAAGGCTGTAGGTCATTTTAAGGAAGATATTGTACAAAGGAGCTTTTTCATATACTCAAGATGTCACGATTGTCCCTGTTGAGTATTATGTATTAATGTATCATTTCAGATATAGACAATGAATATTTCAAGCACAATTATTTGAAGAACACTTAAAATGTATATCAAATTCAATTTACTTGAAATAAAATAAGTAAATATATTAATTGAAAACTAATATTATATAATCTTGATATTTTTGAAGTTTGAACTTCTGAATGGAGGAGAATATTTCCACTCATATAGTGAGGTCAAATTTAGATAGAATGATGTGTGATATGGCTTTAGGTGTAGTATGTTCATTTTATTTCATCAAATATTATTGTAAATGAAATTGTTAAGTCATCCTTAAAATTAAAATTAGATCAAAATATTTGTTAAACTTATCACTGGTAAATATATATCTGGACAAATGAAAATATTATTGCTAATTTTATGCAAGGAATAATAAATAAAATAAATAAAACCCATACCATATGCTACTTATTATTTTTAAAACCAAAAGGTAGAAATGATAAATCTTTATTAAGCTTATGAAATTCTAAAAGACCTTTAAAGAAGTGAGAAGCATTTTGGGAGGCATAGCCATTGAAGATGATGGGACCTTTTAATTTTCTTTTTGTAACTGAAAAAAAATATATGATATTCAATATATTGTGATTATGGTTCCCTTTCTCCCAACTCCTTTCAGATGACTTCACCTCCTGAGCCACTCAAATCTGCATCTTTTCTTCCTGTCTTTCATTAGAAAACAAA
Organism: Meriones unguiculatus; assembly: GCF_030254825.1. Taxonomy (NCBI): domain Eukaryota; kingdom Metazoa; phylum Chordata; class Mammalia; order Rodentia; family Muridae; genus Meriones; species Meriones unguiculatus. Next base: position 9,329,229 of record NC_083364.1, on the reverse strand, counting down.
CAGGCATCTAAAAATAGTAGAATAAGATAAAACTATAACAAACAAACCTGAAGACTATAAAACATATGAACAGAAAAACAAAGAACCAAAATAAAATCACAAACATGTAAATATGTAGAAACACACACTTGACATACACAGAATCCCCTAAAGACTGCTTGGTGACAAATGTGTAGTAGTGAGTCGTGTCTTCTCTCTTTATGAAGGGATATGAATGCCATGTGTATGATATACATATATTCATATATCTTCTCAAATACATAACCTTGGGAATTGAGTACTGAGTTATTAGTTACAAGTTACACAATGTTAGGCAGGTAATAGAATTGCTACATGCCTGTCCCTCATCTGAAACACAGGAAGAGTGACGGCTGTAGGAACGAATGGTTCTTATAAGGTTTAAGTGAGAAAATGGATTCAAATCTTTACAGTGCCTAAAATGTATCAGAGTTCACTGGCCTTCAGAAGTCTTCCAGGAACACTTATTTCATGGAGTTCATCAAAAGCACAGTTCATAGAAATTTAACTAAACTCGACAACTCACCTCAGGATGTGTGAAAGTGAGCCTGTGTGTGTGTGTGTGTGTGTGTGTGTGTGTGTCTGTGTGTGAGAGTGAGTGTGTTTGTTTGTTTGTGACAGTGTGTGGTGTGAGTGCCTGTGTTTGTTTGTTTGTGACAGTGTGTAGTGTTCATACCTGAGTGTGAGAGTGTGTGCATATCTGTTTTTGTGTATGTGTGTGTTTGTGCCTGATAAACTAATTCAGGACTCCCTGAATCTGAAGTGGTGAGAAGGAACAAAAAACAGAACAGCTTTGACAGATACAATTACTATTGCTTATAGTGAGTGACAGATGTATTTGAACACAGACATAATATCTTATATGTTAACAATATAAGTGTTAAGTTGCATACTCATGTTAGTTGGGTGCTAAATATTGAAGAGTTATAGAAGAGAAATTTCTGTCACATATTTTTCAAAAGCCAACTCCATTGCCGGTTGATGATGATGAGTATCACTGAATTCAATACTATTTCTCACCTCAGTTTACTGGGTGATTAACAAAGGGGAAAATGATACCATTGCTGCTTATCATGACTTCCAACAGTTCTACTTAAGGTAGGAAAAACTATAAATGGAATATGGCAGCTAACATAAAGGTCATACCTTTGCAAATATTCTTTTTTTTTTAATTTTATTTTTCTCATTAGTTACATTTTGTTAATTCTGTATCCCAGCTGTATCCCTCATTCCCTCCCCAATCCCACCCTCCCTCCCTGCCCCTTTCCAAGTCCACTGATGGGGGAGGACCTCCTCCCCTTTCATATGACTCTGTTTTGTCAGGTATTTTCAGGACTGGCTGCAAAGTCCTCCTCTGTGGCCTAACAGTACTGCTCCTCCCTTGGGAGGTGGGGAGGTCAAAGAGCCAGTCATTGAGTTCCTGTTAGAAATAGTCCTTGTTCCCCTTACTATGGTAAACGAATTGATTACTGAGCTATCACGGGTCACATCCGAGCAGAGGTTCTAGGTTTTATCCTCTCATGGTCTTTGGTTGAGTGTCCATCTCAGAAAAGACCCTGTGCCCAGATACGTTTGGTCCTTGTGGAGCTCCTATCCTTTCCACATCAAACTCCCCTTCTTTCATATGATTCCCTGCACTCTGTCGAAGGTTTGGTTATGAGTCTTAGTATCTACTTTGGAGCACTGCTAGGTAGAGTCTTTCAGATGCTTTCTGCGGTAGACTCCTGTCATACGTTCAATGCATATCCCAATTGTCTTTCTAAATGAGGATAGATCATCATACCCCGTGTCCGCTTTCTTGATTATCTTCTTTAGGTGTATAGATTTCATTATGTTTATCATATCTTTTAGGTCTATATAAGCGAGTATATTCCATGTTTGTCTTTCTCCTTCTGGGATACTTCACTCAGAATGATCTTTTCTAGATCCCACCATTTGCCTGAAAATTTCATGATTTTCTCCTTTTTGATTGCTGAGTAGTTTCCATTGTGTAAAAATACCACAATTTCTGTATCCATTCCTCCATTGATGGACATCTGGGTTGTTTCCAGGTTCTGGCTATTACAAATAAAGCTGCTACAAACATGGTTGAACAAATGTCCTTATTGTGTACTTGAGCAAATTTTGGGTATATGCCTAGCAGTGGTATAGCTGGGTCTTGAGGACGCGCTATTCCTAATTGTCTGAGAAAGCGCCAGATTGACTTCCAGAGTGGTTGTACAGTTTACATTCCCACCAGCAATGGAGGAGGGTTCCCCTTTCTCCACAACCTCTCCAACATGTGTTGTCATTTGAGTTTTTCATCTTGGCCATTCTGATTGGTGTAAGGTGAAATCTCAGGGTCGTTTTCATTTGCATTTCCCTAATGGCTAATGACGTTGAGCATTTCTTTAAGTGTTTCTCTGCCATTTTATATTCCTCTACAGAGAATTCTCTGTTTAGCTCCGTTCCCCATTTTTTAATTGGATTACTTGGTTTGCTGCTTTTCAGCTTCTTTAGTTCTTTATATATATGAGATATGAGTCCTCCATCAGATAAAAGGTTGGTGAAGATTCTTTCCCAATCTGTAGGCAGTCGCTTTGTTTTGATGACGGTGTCCTTTGCTTTACAGAAGCTTTTCAGTATTCTTAATATCTCAAATATATTTTATATTTTTTCTTGGTTTTTAAGTGTTGTAATGACAAATCTTTCTTTTTTTAAGTTTTTTAGGGTTTTTTTCTTTATTAATTACACTTTATTCACTTTGTATCCCCCCTGTGGTTCCCTCCCTCCTCTAGACCCAAGCTATCCCTTCCTCCACCCTCTGCATGCATGCCCCTCCCCACGTCTACTGATAGGGAAGGACTTCTATGACAAATCTTTCAAGGACACAGTAGCCATAAGAGAAAGATTTATTGTGAGACATATTTTAGAAGCCAATAAAGTATTAATTTAAACAAATCAATTAAATATAGATGTATGAATTGAAATTGAAGCATTTAGAATAGCATTTATGTCCAAGTATTATGTTAGTAGCTGGGTAAGTGATGCTGTAGAAACCATAGTAGATACAAAGAACATTCTTACCCATGATATGAAAATTCACGTTGTGATTAATGTTCAGAACAAACCTGGCTGGAGAATCTGGAAGAAGCCCATTCTACATGAAATCAAACAGTGCTGAGCACTACAGGAAAGTCGATTTTTATAATATGCCCGCTGGTGAGTCTTCTTTTATTTTCTACTACATTTTATGAGTGAACTACAATAACAAGTCAACTGCCCTGGTCAAAGACTGTGAGCTAACCAAACTTTTGCTTTCAAACAGAAACATCTGAAATGTTCATCTGTCATATAACAGAGCTTTTCTTCAGTTGGCCTGTTATCTATACTTTCTTACTTCTCTATAAAAGGATTGGTAAGGGCTGTTCTCTATAGAGAGAACATATTCATAGCTATTTTTATTATGATGTCCCAAGATACCAGGGGTCTCAACTCATAGGGTTGCAGTATTGGGCCAGAGCTCACAAAGTTCTCTGGGACCATGAGAATAAACATATCAGTGGGATCCATTGAGGTGTCTCCACCCTTACAAATACCACAGTGATTCTTGCTGCCATCCCTGTCTCACACCAAGAAGACAGTAAATCATGTCTCATTAGCTTTTATCTCTTTGCTCTATGTGGAGTCTAGTTTTGACCCTATGATTTGTAAAACTTTTCTCCTAGGTAAGTGAAGGCCTTTTCTCTACAAGGATCCTTCTGAGTCATTTGACATAGTTGTTTATACCCTTCTTCTGTGTTCTGCCTACCATGTTCTTCATTTTCTTTCCTTTTATGCATCTCTTGATATTCCCTCTCCTCTGACGTGCCTCCTCTCTCACATTAATTGTGAGCTTCATATAACCTGGCATCACCTGAGACATGGGGTTTTGGACATTCAAGTATGTTGGGATTATCTTCTTTAGTTGGGGAAGATCATCTTAATTACAGGACCTGGAAGGTATATAAGATGGAGAAAGCCAGATGAATATTTAGGTATCCGTTATTCGATTCTGCTGGCTGACATAATTTGACCATTTGCTTCCAGGTTCTGCTCCATGACTTCCTTCTCATGATAGACTATAGCATGAACTGTGAGCCAGAATGAACCCTTTTGCCTCTAAGTGATTTTGTCAGCATATTTTAATCAATGAAACAGGAAAAGAAACCAAGACAATATACTTGAAGTTTCATAGGTTTTATTGTTGTAGAAAACAATTTTCTTATCCTTCTTTTGGGCTCATTAGCTTTCTGGACATCCTAGTTTCTTTCTTGTTGCTGTGACAAAACACTCTGACCAAAAGCAACATGGAGAGATGTGGCTTATTCCATCTGACACTTCCAGGTCACAGTCCATCATTTAGGGAAGTCACAGTGGGAGCCTGGAAGAGAATCTATGGAGGAAAGCAATTTGCTGGATCACTCTCTGGCTTGCTCAGTGTGCACTCTTGACTAGCTTTCTCATGCAATCCAGGATCACTTCCTAAGGATGGTATAGCAGTGGGCTGAGGCATCCTGACTTAATTAACATTCAAGACCATCTGCCACAGACTTGCCAAACACCAGTCCATCTAGGCAACTCTTCAGTAGAAGAGCTACACTCAGATGGCTCTAACCTGTGTCAAGTTGGCAGTCTTCAGTGAACTTGTCTCTAAAATGAAGCCATCAACGATTCAAGTCCTCTCTCATTTCCCTGATTTTAGTTATGGAATCAAGACTTTCTACCTAAAGGATCTTCCCATTGTGAATATAAACAGAATAAAGCTATCAAATTTATACTCTGAAAACAAGATTCTAGTCATACAGCCTTTCTTTACTTTATCTGTTGGTAGCATCTGAGGCTAGGAATGCCAAAGACGCTATCAACTTCTCCGTTGTGATGAAAATTAAAAGAGACATTGTACAAGAGATGACTATCATTATATGCGACATGTAGAAGGCTAGAGAATGTATTATTCATGGTTATGATTTATTATATTATCTCTTGATCACTAATTTTATTATTATTTTTACTTCTAACTACAATTTAAATTAATTTTATGGCATGCTCATGGCCATGATTTATACAAAAGTATCTATTACTTGATTATCATTCTGAATGACAGTACTCATCCTAATAGTATGATTTAATGTATTTTAAGAAATCGTAAAGTAGAAGTAATAGAAGTCATTCTACAGAGGGAATGTCATGTGTTGAATGCTTAGTCTCTGGTGGCTGCACTGTGTTCAGATACTTAGGGTGGGAAGACCTGGCTGTTGAAATTGGACCACATCCGTAGGTGTATATTTTCCCTAGCTATTTCCTGTCTGTGCCTCTGTTTCTCTGTCTTTGTCTCTCTCTCTCTCTGTGTCTTCTCTCACTCTCTCAGACACAAAATGGACTGCCCTTTTCAGACCCATGTTCTTGTGAATATGATGCCCTCCTTAAGCACATGACAGAAGGCAAATGTGGACTAAATCTTCTGAAATTGTGAGCCAAAATAATAAATTCTTTCATTAAATCATGTCATGTCTTTTATTCACAGCATTGAAAATTAATTAATATAAACACTAAGAACAACAGTGAATGCTTACTTTCTGGATCCTCATGAGTGTCTCTATACTGGAACAATCAATATACTTTTTAGTTTACATTAGACACTTAAGGTGGAGCACCTTGAGATTCATCTCAGGAAAGATATAATTCCTCTTCTCTCTTAGAAGAACTCTACTCTCTCGTATTGGCTTTCTAAAAGACCTATTTCACCATTCTTGTCTAAACAAGACCTCAAGGAAGGACCAAAGTTCTACATTTCCAAGTCTGGAGGCACGAGAACCCTATTATGTGATTTCTTCCCCAAAGTTAAAATGCACTAAGCAGTAAGCGATAAACAATTGATTATTAACTTCTGTGATAAGAAAAATAGACAATATGGTATGAGAGTCATAAACAGTTTTGGTAATACTGTTCTCCATCCATAAAGTGTTATTAGTTATCATGTGCATTTAATAGTGTAAAGTATATTTCACTCGCACATATCCAAATTAGATACATATTATTAAATATCCAGTATATCAAATAATGACTTTATGTTATATAACACTGTGGGAAACATTTCTAATGTATCCTGTCACCTTTGAATGTTTAAAAATATGTATTTTTTTAACACACTAACAATAAAATTTGTAAATATGAGGGAACCTCACAATTTGATGGTGGCCTTATTTATATTATATGTATTTTTTACTGTGCATTATTGTTTTGCCTTATAAAAGTATCTTACATTAAAAATGAACTACACTAGAATGCTATTTAGCTTTTAGAAAGAAGAAAATTGTAGCACCCAGTTAAGTACACAGATGAACTTCATTCCAAGTAAAAGAACCATAAAAACGCACATATGTGTGGTCCTGCTTATGTAGGATATGCAGAGTCTGATTTATAGAAACAGAAAGTAAAATGGTGGCTGTCAAGAACCAAGGAAATGGAGATAATTATTTATCTGTCTATCCATCTATCTATCTATCTATCTATCTATCTATCTATCTTAAATTATTTTAAATTTATTTACCTCCTGATTGTAGCCACCTCCCTTGTCTCCTCCCAGTCCCACATTCCTTACATCTTACCCCCTTCCCTCTCCCCTAGTCCTCAGAAAGGGGGAACCCTCCTCCCCTACCAACTGATCCCAGCCTATCAAGTCTCATCAGGACTGCCTGCATCCTCTTCCTCTGTGGCCTGGGAAGAGCAGGCAGCAGAGTCCATGTCAGAGACAGGCCCAGAGACTCCCCATACTAGGTACCCACATGGAGACTGAGTTGCCTATAGACTACATCTGAGCAGGAGGTCTAGGTCCTTTCCATGCATGGTCCTTGGTTGGAGCATCAGTCTCTGTCGGGCCCCTTGGGTCCTGATTTATTGGCTCTGTTGGCCTTTTTGTGGAGCCCCTGTCCCCTCTGGGTTCTTCTATCCCCCCACTCTTCTATTCAGAAGGGCAAATAGAATAAACACCAAAGTGGGTGAAGAAGGGGAACAGGACAGGAGCCTAGCATAAATATCCTCTAAAAGACCCCACCCAACAGGGGATGTAAGCAGATGCTGAGACTCACAGCTAAACTTGGAGCAGAGCATAGGGATAATTACTTTTTGAGTAGGTACAGAATTTTCATTATGAAAGATGAGCAAATTCAGTAGCTGGATGGTAGTGATGATTGTTCAGCAAGAATGCAATTTGTATGGCAGAGCTGTACAAGGAAAATGATAAAAAAAAATGACTAAGTTTATGTTATGCTTTTGCCAGGATGAAACTGTTGGGCTAAAATCAGAGCTTGTTAACCTAAGAGGCTTCAGTCAGATGGCTGAAAGCTGGTGAGACCAGAGCTTCTACACAGTCACCTCCATTTGTGGTTTATGCTTTAGGTTCTTTTAGACTTCTGTGTCGAGCTGAGATTTTGCCATGTAATTCATCTAGGCATTTTTTCCTGAGTCAGCAGATGTAAATCTATCTTACTATCCAGTATAGTTCACGGCAGTGCCATGGGACTTAGTGGGGCTTAATTTCACTGGGTCATTAGTGCGTAGCTCCCAAGAGAATGTCAACATTTTCATTTTGCTTGATTTCTTTTCCTTTTCTTTCTTTCTTTCTTTTTTTTTTTTTAAAGGAGCAAAACCTTCCCTTTCCAGATGATGGTTACTGATGGCAGGCAAGCTGATAGATGGCTTTTTCCCCACTGATACTGTGCCCTAGAGCATTCATCTTAGCTTGGTGGGGGCTAACTTTTCATTAGGCTGGCTTTTAAAGGCTCCTGGACAGGCTGTGTCATGCTGTGCGAACTCTGCTCACCTTTCTACATCCAATTGAACTAAATAGGTTAATTGCTCAGGGTTCTCCAGCATTCCTGGCTCAACATCTGGGTAGTAAGCACTCAGGATGGCTCTTGAGAATTTACAATTCTTTGCAACTAGTTGTCCAATGAAGGAATGTTTGTAACAGATGCCCGAGAGAGGCGAAGGACTGTACCCTCTTGTATTTTCTGCTAATTGTTTAATGTGCTTCTGTATTTTCAGTCACTTTAAATGGGGCAGTCTCTGAATTTCAGGTTTACAAGGTCCCTGAACCATTTTTCATGCTCTGCAAACAGGAGAGCTCTTCACAGAATTGTTCAGTTCTAATTGTAAGAGTTACAGGAAAGCTATTTCCTTATGGGTTTATCAAAGTGTAAGATGGATGAACTTAAGGTTGCTTGGCTGTCAAACTTTTAAAGTCAAATCACAACTGTAGCAGTCATGACTTTCAAATATAATTTCTTGTTTTATTTTTTCTATGAAGAAAATTTGTGTGAATTTGGAACTACTTTCCCCCTTAGTTGTCTTCATTTTATAATATCTGCCTTCCTGACACTCCCTACCTCACCTTACTTCCCAATTCCCAGGAAATAGTCTGTTTTCTGTAATTATAGGTTATTTTTATTTTATATAAAGGGAATAATGTAATAAGCTTTCTTTAAATATGTTTTCTGTAGCTTAGTTGCATTGATTGAGAAAGACCCACGCTGTGCCTTGTAGCAATGCCTCCTATCTCCTTATTGATTGATAGCAATATGTTATGTCTCCATGTCTTCCTCTCTCCCTCTCTACACTACTCTCTTTCTCTCTCATCTGTCTCTCTTATGCACACACACACACAAATGCATGACACACACACGTTCTCATGCTCCTGCTCAAATGCATACGCACACACACTCACGCACAGATATATATCTGCTATCAACATTTATGCTTTAGTTACTTTTCTCATTGCTGTCACAAAATACCTGAGAAAAGCAACTTCGACAGGAAGGTTTATCTTGGCTTGCAGTCTGATGTCACCATGAATGATGGTAGGGAAGGAGGGCTGGCAGGCACAGGGGCAGCTGGTCACATCCTCTCAGGAAGCAGAGCTGGGAAAGCTCAGTTTTCTTTCTTCTTCATGTTCTGTCCTGTCCTTGAAGCATGGATGGTGCTGCTCATGTTTAGCTTGGATCTTCCCGCCTTAACTCATCCAGTCTTGCAATTTCTCGTGGTGATATGCCCAGAGATTTGTTTGTACAGTGCTTCCACATCTCATCAGGTTGATAATTGAAATTAAGCATCATTATTTGTTTCCAATTCCTTATCTAGACATAACCTTTCATGGCTTAGATACATGCTGTCTTCCATACATCTTACTCTTACCATCTTTTCACCTCTTCTTTTAAAGATTTTTATTCCAAGTTTGCTGAGAAATTTTATCATGACTCCATGTTGGACTTTGTCATGTGTTTGTTTATTAGCATGGCAGAGTGTGTTGCAAGGCATCCCTTAGACACACCACCTTGATGACTCTTGTATTTTATTGTCTCATTGATTTTATTCTGCTAAAATATTTTTCCTTAATTTTTGTATCTAATTTTAAGTTGCACAGTTTTTTATAGGAGTATTTATTTATGATGTGCTTTGGTTTAGTTATCTGGGCAATGCTGGCATCAAGGAATGAGCCAACATCCATTCAACCAACTCTCTTTAACTTCTTGAAATGGTTTTGATAAAGTTCATCTACCATTTTTTTCTTCTATTTCTGCTTCTTTTTTGAGAGAGGGTCTTGCTGTGTATCTCCTGCTGACTTAGAACTATCTAGTCTGGCCCTTGGAGATCAGCTTGCTTCTCTGATGACCTGCTGGCTCACCCTTGGCTAATTTCTTCCTTAAATGCTGTGTAAAATAAGGAAGCGTCGCCTCTTTAGCCTGGTGTTTTCATTGTGAGAAAGAGAGAAACCACAAATTCAGCTGCTTAGATAATCGTGATCACCCAAGGTCATTCAGTCTTCATGAATAAGCTTGGCAGTTTCTCAAGGTGTTTGTTCATGCCATCTAAAATTGTTTAAGTTACTTTTGTTGGGGATTAGTTTTTCTCTTGGATTTGTTCTTAATTACTTTGGCAGGAAGCTTATGAATCCTGTTGAAGTCTCAGGTAATCACTGCTTAGTTTATCCATCTACTGCCCCTTCATATTGTTTTCAGTTTCATTTTTATGTTCTTTCCAATTTTTTTTTTTGAGATGGATGCTTAGGACATTGATTTTTGTTTATATATAGCAGAAGTTCAGAGTGCTAACTGAATCCTTGCCCCCAAAGGATTGATCAATTGTATTTCAATTTTCACTTGAGTTTCCTCAAAAGCAAGTGTTTCTCTCCCCTCCAATACCTTCTTTTATGCATAAACTTTTTAGAAGTGGTGCAGAATATGCTCTATCCTAGTGTTTTTGTTTTGCTTTTTTGAGCTTGGAAAGAATAGCTATGTATCTGTTTTGCAATATTTTCTCTAAATTTCAATATGCTCAAGGTTGCTCAGAATATTGTCTCACTGTTTTTCTACCAATTGCTGAGGGAATATTGCTTAAACTATGATTAAAACAGAAATTTTTATCTTCCCTTGTAGTTTTTTCCCTTTCATACTGTTATTATGAGGATTGATGTGTAATTGCTATTATTGCCTTATCATTGTTGACATTCTTTTAATAACTACTAATATTCTTTGTGCCAAAATTATCTTTTCTGTGAAACAATACTAACTCCAAGACTTTTGACTAGTGTTTACGTGATACAAATTTTTTTTCTTGGATTTTAACATATTTGCTTTCTCTCATGTATAGTTGAATTCTTAAAATGACAAAGAGACTCACAGTAGTCCAGAGATAGATTATGTCTCTAACCTTCCTTGGGAAACTTATACCTCCTGCGTTAAGGTTCATGACAGAGACAGTCATTTCATTCTCCACCAACTTTCTATTCTCATTTCATCTTCCTGCCCTTTGTCTGTGGGAGTAGATACAAAGGGAATAGATCGTGGACTTTCTTCCTGACCAGTTTCCTTTTGCCTCCCATTCCAGAGAAGGCTCAGCCTTAGCATTGGCTTCTTAAACCTGGGTGACAAAACATGGGATATGCTGGTTTCAAAAGTAACCTTGCTGTCTGCTGTAACTCTAATCTCCTCTTAATCTGTTTTCACGTGATCTAAAGTTGTCTTGTGCCAATTAAATAAAAATTCTAATCTGCTCATATTCTCTAAGCAAATCATTAGTAAAAGACTTGGAACAGCAATGCTCTTATTTAAAGTATATGCTTTTCTTTTCTAATGTTATAATTTTTATTTTTAAAATAATGTACATAGAGCTGAGATCTCATGCTCTCAGTATTGACAGACTAGGGCAATTCTCTCCTTTATCCACAGAAGCTTATTTGTCTAGCAGATAATTATTAATACAGAGTCTCAGAGCTGGTCAAAGTACTGAGAATAATTGATCTTGGAATGTTCAACCTTGTTCTATAGCTTTAACACACACACACGCACACACACACACACAAACCCATGCATGCAGCATTAACTGGACTTAGTTTATGAGAGAGACTGATAAAGAGAGAAGAAGAAGAGCAAGAGCAAGGAGGAAAAGAAAAAAAAAGAGAAGGGGTTGGAAGATAATCAGGTTCCAAGAGGAATTGAAGGGGGAAAAGTAGGAAAGTGGTATCAAAATATATTTTATTCTTCTTTAAAATTACCAAAGAATAAAATATAAATATGGGTCACTAAATTCTGTGGATTGTTTGTGAGTTGCTAATTTTGTGGATACGAATGGGTGTAGTTTGAAATATGATCTTAAATTTCTTTACTTGTTTATTGGTCCCTTGTTTTAAAGTCCTATTTTTTTTAAAAAAATTCTGTTACTTGTTTAAGTAACTTCATATGTAAGATAGGAAACAAAGAGTAGCTCCTGAGTTTCTTATCTGTCACATATCTATTATTCATTTATTTTAATCTAATGAATATTTATTTAACACTTACTCAGGACCACAGTCAGGAAATCTCTCTGTTAGTACAGGAAGGCAGTTATTATTGTACAGTTCAATAAATGCCTGAGAACAGCAGTAGGACAAAAGGAGTTGTCAAATCTCTTAATTTTATTACCAAAACAAACCTGAATCTATCTTGTATAGACACATGAAGTCAAATAAATTTCAGAAAAAGCCCTTCCAACCCAAACAGACAACTGTTATTCAACAATTGCATGCAAAATGAACACTAATTTTTACACTTCTTAAAATATTCCTTTATAGCTTTGATTTCATATTTCTGATTGATCTTTTTTGGGCTCCAAGCACTTCAAACTTCCTTGCCTGGGGCTGTCTATCAAGAAGCTAATGATCCACAGGCAGCATTTTCTGTAAGAAGTTTTCAAACAACTTTTTGACCCTTTGATGTAAAAGTATGTAGAAAAATAAATATGTAACATGTCTTAGAATGAATTCTCCAGGAATAAATATTTTCTTCAGGCTTTTAGATTAAATTTGGAATCTCCTTGAAAAAAATAATAAGTGCAAAGAAATACCAGCTATACTGCTTAAGATCGGAATATAAAGTTCTTTGGAATATTCCTCCGGGAAATTGCTTTTAAGTCTCTGATAAATATCTCAACTAAATAGAATGTAAATGTAAGCTCATATATACTGCACCACATACATTAATGTTGATTTTAGGTAAACATTTTCTGAACAGTCTCTGGATTACAGAAAAATTTAATCCTCATAACAAAAGATTTTTTTAATTAATTACAGTTTATTCACTTTGTATCCCAACTGTAACCCCCTGCCTTATTACTTCCCAATCCCTCCCTCCCTCTTCTCCACCCATGTCCCTCCTCCAGGCCACTGATAGAGAAGGTCCTCCTCCCCTTCCATCTGATCCTAGTATATCAGGTCTCATCAGGACTGACTATATTGTCTTCCTCTGTGCCCTGGTAAGGCTGTACTCCCCCCTTCCCCAGGGGAAGGTGATCAAAGAGCCAGCCACTGAGTTCATGTCAGAGACAGTCCCTGTTTCCATTACTAGGAAGCCCACTTGGATACTGAGCTGCCATGGGCTACATCTGTGCAGGGGTTCTAGGTTATCTCCATGCATGGTCTTTGTTTGGAGTATTAGTCTCAGAAAAGACTAATAAAAAATTGTCAGAATTTTTCTGACAATTTCTAGTTAAAAGTTTCAATATATAAAAATATACCTATAATAAATAATCACGCATATTTATATCTATGTATAATATATTTATTTTATATTACATTTTTATATATACTGTATTTGTGTATATTCAAATATGTATATTATGATTATTTACAATTGTGCATATAAATAGGCATAATCATATATGATACCATTATATATTATCATATAATATAAATATGTTATGGTGTATGCATGGATTGTGAATATAGCTTATACATAAATTTTATTTGCCATGTATTTGCAAGCATAGTTTATTATGTGTTACGTACATTACATAATATAAACAATATTTTAACTTTTTGTTTGTTTTTCAAGACGGGATTTCTTTGTGTAACCTTGGCTGTCCTAGACTCACTTTGTAGACCAGGCTGGCTTCGAATTCACTGAGATCCTTTTTCCTGTGCTTCCCCAAGTGGTGGGATTACAGACGTGCTACCATGCCCTGCTATGTAGTAATATTGTTATTATTGTGTACTGTATTTTGAAAAAATACCTCTATGAATCAGGCAGGTTAAAGTCTACCTGAAATCTTGCACTCAGGAGGCCAGCCTGAGCTACACAGAGAGATCCTGTTTCAAAATAAAATAACAGTACAGATAATAGCAATAGTATTTATACTCAGGGTAATGATTCATCTTTTGCTTTGCCTGAACCTGTGGAGCGTGTGCACACACAAGTAGACAAAGACACACACACATAGACACACACATGCACACACACTAGTTTGGAGCACATTATGGGAAAAAAACAAAACGAAACGAAACAGATTTCCAGTGCACTGATATTTTGTAGTCTAAGTTACTTCCCAGAGAGAAGGTGTGTTTAACAAAATAAGCCCTGAACACTGTCCTTAATGAAGCCAAGAGTGCCTGTCTGCAGCTGCAGGTCAGAATACCTCTGCTACAACTTCTTTTTATCCCAGCCCAGCTGGAAGCGGATGAGGCTGAGTGAAGGCAAAGCTGTAAATCCTGTCAAATTTGTCTCATTTTTTTCCTGTCTTTTTTTTCTTCTCTGTGGTTCCCCTCCTTGTCTTGTTCATCTCCTGCTTCCAGCTCCCCAATCCAATGAGGAAAGACTGTGATAAAGATCCATTTGCACCCATTGAGTGGCTGATTGCCTGGCCACCAAAATGCCCTCACACTGCAGCATGCTAACCAGCCCTTTGTCCCTGATTGAACAAGAGGCTTATTCCTCATTAGGAAAACTTTACTTCCTCTGCAAGCTTGTGAGGAATTGTTTCTGGAGGGTGAGGCTGATGGGCCCTCTCAGGAGCTTCTGAAATCACAGTGCTCTATTCAAGCAAATTTGATTTACACCTGGTGATGTTTTGAGCTATCCAGGCAGATGATCTATAGTTTGTCCCTAAGAAAGAGATGCTGCACCAGAAACTCATGAAAAATGGCAAAGGCTGTATTATGGGTTGTTGCAGTAAAAACCAAGAGTGTTGCAGGGAGAGAGATTGACCCAACTCCAGTAAAATTAAAGGCAGGAACATTCCAAATACTACAGGGCATTAAAGGGGAGAGTGGTCTCTCTGTGCTACCAGAGCCTTGCTAATCAGTACTTACAAAGGTAGGCTTACATTCTGTCACAGAGACTGAAAAGGCGTCTCTCTGCATGCTTAGGCCCTTCCCTTTCTCTCTCTCAGACAAGGTCTATATTAGGAGTCCAGACTAACCCCAAACTCATGATTTTCCTGCTTCAGATTTTTGATTGCAAGAGTTGTAGGCTTGCACAAAAATATCTTGAGTCCAATCTTTATTGATTGCATTCCAAAAGTTTGGCAGCAGATTTCTTGAGAAAGGTGTGCTGGCTTTTAAACTGGCAAGTGCTTGCCTGGGAGAAGATATACACATCAAAGTAAATGATTTAACAGTAAGGTTTGACATGTATGTGGTACCCTTACAAGCCAGAAGAAGGCATCTAATTTCCTGGGATTGGAATTATAAGCACTTGGGAGACAGCTGACTTGGGTGCTGGGACCTGATCTCAGATCCTTTGAAAGATCAACAAGATTACTGGGCTTTTTCCAGAGCCCCGAGAAACGAATTTTAAAGGGAGAAATAAATTTAAGGCATCTGTTTTCAAAAATAAACAAAGAAACAAATAAACAAATAAATGAAAGTAAGGTTTGAGCAGTGTTGGTCTGCATTCTCACCCTGGATGAGAACATCATGGAAGGTCCTAGTTATTCCGGACATGTCCTGTCTCATCATGGCTATGCATATTGGCCTTTGTTCTTCTTTGCTCTTTACATGTCCTGCTGACCACAGCCTAGCTGAATTAGAGCAGTGGGCAGATTGTCAAGACAACAAAGAAAATACCCAGAAACATATGTTGTGTTGGAACTTGCTAACAAGGGTAGTCCAGCAGTGGGCATCAGACATGCATTTTTCATCCTCCCTTCAGTACTGCAAGTGGCACTGGCCCTTTACTCCATGTGTGCCACCCAGCAGCACAGACAGAGGGTGCTTATAGGTAACACATACATACATTGACACCTCGTTGGCTTTGCTGCGGCATGTGGCTAGCATCCCAAGGAACAGCCCTGCTTGGTAGATAGATGTGCACACTCTCTATTCTCAAAAATAACTGGCTTTCTCATTCCCAGTACTCAGTCGAGCATCCATGGTAGGCCTGCCTCTTGGGCTGTTTTGACTAGGCAAGTGTCATGGCCATACAAAAGGATGTTCAGGGACATGGTGTTTAATGTTTCTCAATTCATACACATGAATGAAAGGCCTCAGGGAAATGGTTCAAGGGGGACTTTGAAATGGATTATTGGGATAAGAAGCTTATTGGAAAAGTTATTAATGCCACGGGCAGACAGAAGCATGATAGAGACTCAGAGGAATTCAAGTCCCCATACCACAGATAACATGGCTGTGCGTTTGGGGTGTGAGGAGAATTAGGTCCAACAAATGGTAGTAGAGACCCCTTTTAGGGCTCAGAGGAAGGGAGAAGTTTTCACAGCAAGAATCTGTACCAGGTTATCTTTGATTTCTCAGCAGGTGGCAGAAGAGGGACTGAAGGGATGTGTTGCCATTCCTAGCTTTATTTTTTTTTAATTTTATTTAATTTGTTTATTTTGAGTCTCTATTTTAACTACCTTTCCCCTTCCCCTTTCCTTCCTCCAAACCCTTTTATATACCCCTCCCTGCTTTTCTTCAAAATCATGGCCTCATTTTTCATCAACTGTTATAGCTTGCTCGTATGTATTAACTTAAACGTATGTTCCTTAATGTAAGTTATGCAGTCCATATAACATTACCTGTCTGTGCTTTTGGTCATTTGGCACTGGCCAACTAATTAGTGCTCTCTTCTCTGGGAAAGGCCACCTCTCGTGTTTCCAGCTTGCTCAGTTGCCTGTACTTCTTGGTAGAGGCTTGAGACCTTGTGGGCTTTGATTTCTCATTTTGAGCAATATGGGCACCTGGGGAGTCTCTTAGGAAGGTACAGACCCATTGGCATGCTCTTTTTAGGGTGCTTTTCAGTATTTGTGAGACTAGAGGAGGTTTGGGACACTGCAGGGATTGTGGCCTGGAAAGTGTTCTGATCTTGATCCTACTTATGCCCTAGGACTGAATGTGATTTCTGCCATCTCTCGCAGAGATCCTGTGGGTTGAACCTGAATATAGAATGTTCTTGGGTGTTCATTATCCTAACATGGGTTTTCATATTGTTTCTTTCCTCATTCGATTTCCTTAAATATATTGCCAAGTCCATTATTTGCACTTTTAGTTAGAAAGCTTTGACATAAATTATCATAACATTATATTGCATTCTCTTCATTAATATTATAATATTAATGTTATCATATTGCAAAGTAATATTCATAATTACAGAGGCACTATGTATGAGTGACGAGAAACAGCCTTGGCATGACTTGAGCTATGCCTAAGGTATCCTTTTAGGATTTTCAGAGGAGAATAGCACTGATTTATCACAATAAGAAATCCCTACCCCATTGAGAAAATCTTCTCCCTACCGACTAATTTCAGTTTTCCCAAGGTTTTATCTTGTTACACCTACCAGTGGAGTTCATAGGAGATTAATTTCCAGAATCACGTTTCAAAATCTGTGTATTTAGCTTGGAATAAGGCCACAGTTAGCAAAGTAAAGCTTGAGTGCATAGATCATGGAGAGCATTGGTTAGAGTGATTAACTGTTACAGCCTGCACACAAACAGCTCAATTCAACACCTGATTTTCCAGCATTTCAATTCACTGTAGGTCATTTTTACTCTCAAAGGAGCCATAATTTAGATTTTAAATTAAGTGGCCACTTTGGACATGCCTCTCCAAGTCCTGATCTCTTCTATCCGTTCACAGTAAAAATATATTTTCTCATTCCATGTGTCCCTCAGATAGGCATTTATTGATTCTGTGTGTGTGTGTATGTGTGTGTGTGTGTGTGTGTGTGTGTATTTACATACATAGATCAACACTAAAGAATGATTTTAGAGGGAATTTTTTAAATGCTTCATGATTTGGAAAGCTACCTACGCATAGTGAACACTGAGTTCTGCATGACGGTGTACATCAGGGGTTCTTTACTCATGAAACTTACTGCCTTGTATTTAAAAGAAAAGAAAACAAAACAACCCAACAATGATATGGTGGTGACCTGTTACTTATTTATAGGTTTTTAAAATATAATTTTTTTTCATTAACAAATCACATTCCTAAGTGTGCTGTCTTTCCCAGTTGTCTCTGCAAGCCAAGGCTAACCAGTAAAATTATTGCTCTTTCTTCGTTGGTCTAAAATAGATTCCCAGAGTTCAGTGTGGGCTAGATGCTGATGAGAGAAAATGGTTACTCTAACTAGAAGTGGACATTTGTATTTGTACTTTTCAAAAGAAGAAACAAAATCAAGCAATTAAATATTTCACCAAGAGTATAGATGTTAAACGAGAGGGTTAGATGACTCAAACCAGGATGATGTCGTGAGTCAGTACTCTGTTTCTTTGTCATCTGCGCTATGATTTGTTCAAAGTTTATCTTCTCCATGAGAGTGGGGGATTTTTCTCTGCAGTGCCTACCCTACAATAAACATTTAATCAACAGTAAGGAAGTGGACAGTAGAAGTCACACAGGAAGGAAGTGGGAGTAAGAAGGGGAGTTGGAGGGAGGAGAAGGCATATGTACAAAATCTGAAATGCAAAGTCAAGGCTCATGGTTAGGGTTTACAAGGGTCATGGTCACAAAGAGTCACTGGATCATCATAAATGGTGTGGGTTTTTGAGTAAGGGGAGCAGGAGCAATGTCTGACATGAACTCTGTTGCCTGCTCTTTGATCACCTCCCCCTGGCAATGCAGTCTTGCCAGGCCACAGAGAAAGAGGATCCAGGCAGTCCTGATGAAACTTGATAATCGATGGGCAGGTGGAAGAGGAAGAGAACTCCCCCTTTCAGTGGATTAGGGGGAATTACAGGGAAGAGGGAGGATGGGACTGGAAGGAGTTGAGGCAGGGGGCTACAATTGGGATATATAATGAATGAATTGTAAAAAAAAATTAAAAAGCACAAACTTTTAATACTAAACATTATTATCAATTTATATTTTCCATAATAGTTCTAGAACTTGAATCCAAGAAATATGAGCCTAGTGTCTGTTTTATCAATTATTATATAACCAGTTATATAACCTAAAGAATCTTAGATAAAAAGGTAGCTTAAACCCATGTGGTACAGCCATATCAACTGGAAACTGTGAAAATCATGAAGCAGGCACAACTGTTTGACACAATTCTAGCTAAGCTGAGCTGAATTCTGTGATCATTGTCATTCTGTTTTTCATTTTTAGGTTTTGGTCTGTGTATTGCATTCTTGGGGACATTCTGCATTATGATTCACTTTATGACTTTTCCCAAGAAAATTATGTCTTGAATCTCTTTAGGAACTTAGCATCACATCTGCTTTTAGGGAAAATAACCTTATATGGCCTGTTTGGAAACTTTCTTTATGCCCTGGAGATTGTGATAAATATCAAGCTAGAATTTTCTAAGTGAGGCCATGACTCTAGGGATTTTCTTGCAGAACCTGTCTCAAAGCAACCCCAAAAAGTATAATTAGTGTAGATAAACAGAAACAATTGATTAACTTTGACTGGCCAAAAATTTATTAACAGATACTAAGCTTCTTTTTACAACACACTCAGAGCTTTCTCAAAACGTAGTTGAAGGATAGAGGGTTGTATTGAGTACACTCTTGGAGGAATAGAATTCCCGTCAATAAGATAGGTTGACTAAAATAACCTTTTCCTACTTTATAGTGTAGATGGTGAAACAATATAGTAAATGAAGTTAGGAATTAGTATTCGCTATTCATAAAAAGACCAGTTCAGATATTTTCTGATTGTCTGGAGTGCTTAAAAATGTAAATACTGCCAGCCTAAAAGCATACTGTCATAAAATAAATGTGTTTGCTTTGGTGGTGACATTCTTTAGATTCTTTGATTTAGAGTTACAGGGCTACTAATAAAAATAAAACCTGTCCTATTTGTAGTTCCTAATCGTGACTGAACTTGTAACCCCAGACATGTAGTGAAAAATCAAATGCATGTGCAGAGAAAAATGATACATTCTGTACTGCTTGGGTAACCACTAGTCTCTCTTTGTCCTCTGAGACCTGTATAACCAAGAAAGCAATCAGATTCCTAGTCAGGTGGAGCTGCAAGATTCCCCTGATCATGTTTGATTCACTCCCTTGCCAACTCTTTATCTCCTCTTGAGCCATCCTGTCAATCGACCAGGGAAGGCCCTGGCACCCATGACATCTATTAAGTCATTTGTTATAAAGAATTTTTTCACAAGAACAATGGTGATGATGATGATAACAATGACTGTGACCTAATGATGATGGTAGTGATGATGATGTTGATGATGATGGTGATAGCCAATACTTTCTGAGCTCTACACAGTGCTAAGACTTTTTCCAGTTTATTTTTAACTCTTCCAATAAAACTGTAAAGTGGTTGACTTCTGTTTTGCAGATGAGGAAACTGAGGCATGTTGTAGGTAGCTTGCGCAGAGTCACAGTGCCAGTAGCAGAGCTGCTAAAGTTGGAGTCTGTCTGATTTTCTTTCCATTCAAGAAGTTCTACTGCTTCCTGCAAGAGGCTTTGACTTCCTTTTGACTTGTTACGTTCCAGCTGCTTCACCGTCCTCAGGAGGGCTCCTTACTGGACATGTTCAATTCACTTCAGAAGAAAAAGACAAATTCTCAAACTAACTGCAGGGACTACTAAAAACACAAGAATCCAGTGCCACCTGGTTGATTCCTATTTCTATGTATTTCTGGTTCTTTGCTCATCTCCACAAAGCAATGCTTCCAACACTCATTAGGATCAAGCACTTACATTTACAGCTAAGATTAATAATGAAAACTAAATTATGTTTAGGAGATACTTTTTATCCTTTTAAAAGGTTTATATTAGACATTTCTCTATAGAATTCTAAATAGTATGTTTCTATGGACAAATATGCATTGTAAAGAAAACATAAGCATAACTTTCTAGATTGTTCTTAGGGAGATTTATGAATGCATAGGAGTTTAGATCCGCTGAGGACCTTATAAACTATTTGGTCCAGATCAGGAAACAGAATGAGGTCATGTTGCTGAGCCCATCTGGCCACTTGCAGGAATCTAAGCAATGTCAGATTAAGTCATTTCTCCCTTTGAATTCTCTCTTGATGCTCTTTCTCATGCTTGTTCCTTACTGGGTGGAGGTGGTCCCTACCCAGCCCTCCCCACATCATTTTGTTTTTATCTTAGTACAGTCTGTGGCTGTTCTCTTCACGTTTTTTTATTGTTAAAGTTTTGAAGATTTTATTTTTTTAGAGTTGTTTTGGTTCACATCAACTAAAAAGGTACAAAGATTTATCCTTTGCTTTCTACCCCATAGCACACTCCATTATTGTCTCCAAATGGCATGTGCATACACTTGCTGACCCACAAGGACACATCCTCACATTAGTGTTGCATAGAACGGAGTCTAGACAGACTTATGATGACAAAAATCACTACTATGGTGCCATGGAGGTTATGATCACTGCACCTACGTCCCATATGCACAGGGTGAACTTCCTGCCTGTCCTTGCTCTTTTTAATCTTTAGTACCCTCTGACCATGCTAATGTTCTCACAGTTTGACTTTCATAGTGTCTCTTGATTGTGTTGCAAAGGATGTAGCCTATGTAAATCAGACTCTTTGGTTTAGCAGCAGACATTTGTTTCTTTCATTTCTTTTCATACTTTGATTGCTCATCTGCTTTTGGCACTGAAAGAAAATAACATTTTCCAGATGTACCAGTTGATCCATTCATCAATGGACAGGAGTTTTTTGTTATTTCATAGTGTTGGTAATTATGAATAAAGTTGCTATAAATAACCATATGCATATTTTTGCATGTATGTATGTTTTCAGTTCCTTTTGGTAAATACCGAAGAGCATAATCATGAAATTACATGATAAGAATATGTTTGATATTATAAGTAGCTGTCAATTCTTATTTATTTATTTACTTTGCAAAGAGTTTGTCTTAGTTAGAATTTTACTGCTGTGAAGAGAAACTGTGACCAAGCCAACTTCCTATAAAGGAAAATATTTAATTGAGTCTGGCTTATGGTTTTAGAGATATAGTTCATTATCATCATGGTGGGAAGTATGGTGGCATCTAAGAAGACATGGTGCTGTAGAAGGAGCTGAGGGTTCTACATCTTGATTTCAGGCAGCAGAAGGAGACTGTATGACACACTTGGAATAGCCTGAGCACATTAGAGACCTCAAAGCCCACCATCACACTTCCTCCAACCAAGGCCATACCACCTCCAATAAGGCCACTAATAGTGCCATACCCTATGACCAAGCACTCAGACACATGAGGCTACGGGGCCATAATTATTCAAACCGCCTCAGAGATTATATAATTTTAATTTTCTACCCCAAATGATAAGTGTTCCTTTCACTGCATTTTCTTGACAGTATTTCAAATTGTCACTGTTCTAGATTTTGCTCTTATTCAGTGGAAGCATTGCTTCTCTTGCATATGAGAGGCTGTGGAGCTAGTTGGTTCAGAAGCAAAAACAAAGGCAAAGCAGAAAGCAGGTGTAGAGGATGTGACTGAAATACAAGACTATCATCCAAAAGCTTATTTGTCTTCTTAGCTGAGGTGTCTGCTAAGATCTCTGGCTCAGTTATTTAGTTGAGTTGTTTATTTGAGTTGTTGTGTTCCTTTCTTTGGTGTTTCAGATCTTATTAAATTTCAGATGACCCTTGAATCAGAACAATTTGTTTTCCAGTTTTGCATTTTTTGCCCAGCCTGTGTCTTTAATTTTAAATATCTTCACCATATCTTTTAAAAAATCATTATTACACTCTGAGAATTTCATAGGTTGTTTTTTAATCATATCAGTCCCTCTATCACATCTCCTCCCAGAGACTCTCTCCCAGTTCCATATCCAGCCAACTCTGTGCCCTCACTCTTTTCTTTAAACCGATCAGGTTCAATGATTGTTATCTATACACTCTTGGGTGTGTAGGTATCCATTAGAGTGTGTGAGCCCTAAGAGGGGCCATATTTTAAAATAAAAACTCTCTCTTCCAGCAGTTATCAATTGTTCAGCTATGAGTGTATCTTTGTGCTCACTTCTCTCTGTGCCATGATTTTTTTACATCATGCTTTGTAGAGAAAAAAATTAATTTTAATTAAGTGTATCTTTTTAACTCTTTTTAAAACTATTTGCCTTGATTTTTTTGTACTTTTTTTTTCCTTTTTACTCTATTGACAACTTTTTGACAGCAGTGACAATTTTTCTTATGGCTTTATATTCACAGGCTATAACACAGTGTTTGACCCTTGTCTAGTAAGGTATGAATCTTCAAAAGTGTCAATGAGATGATGTTGGTTTCATAGCAAGCAGTGAAGTATAATCAAGGGTACCAAATTTCTTGACATGTCAACCAGTGATTCATACATGACTTTGAGAGTACAGAACTCATTTTTTAGAAATATTTATTTATTTGTGTTATGTGAATGAGTGCTTTGCTTGCACGTGTGTTTGTGTACCGTACACATTCTTCATGTTTGTCGAACCCAGAATGAGTTTCTTTTCACCAGACACTAGAGGTATAGAAATTAGTAGTCTGAGAACTGAACCCAGATCCTCTCTGCAAGAGCAGTAAGTAGTTTTAACCATTGAGTTATCTCTCTAGCTCCTATCTATAACACTTTTTTTTTTCTGATTCTCTATTCTAATTTGAAGCTCATACAAGAAACAAATCCCATAGTTGTTTACAAGAGGACATTTGAAGAAGCTACCAATGACATTAAATGCAGGTTAATTGATATAGCAATGTAAGATCTTCACTCAATGAATGGATAGTACATGATAACATTTCCCCCAAAAGACCATTAGAATTCCACTTGCTTCCTCACTCACACACAAAGAAGCCTTGTTTACTTTTCCTAGTCACCCAACTAAGGATTTACACCCTTCTGATCCAGAGTGACCCTCAGAATCCAGGTACTTCTTATTGAAGTTCCTGAAGCACAGAGGAATGATTTCCCACACTTGCTTTTCATGTCAGTCACTAGGACCAAAGCACACAGCCCACATGTGAGGAAAGTTTCTGTTGTATTGTAACTGGAAGGCAAAGTCTGATCAGTCTTGAATGATAGTGGTATCTTCTGTTTATAGGTTTCTCACAGATTTCTGTGAATACTCCATATGCAGAAAAACCTCTCAGTCAGTACACAGGGTATAAAGTTACTAACTTGCCAAAGATAAAAAAAAAATCATGCAAATTTGCCCATCTTTTGTAGAATAATTACTTCATAAAATTAAATGACTCTGGTACCAATATCCATCAAGATCTGTACATAAGACATTTTGTATTAGATTCTAGAACCAAGCAAGAAAATCAGAGATTTCTGAATTTAGTACTGGAGAAAAAGGAAGATGGTGCATTGCCCTGACCAAGTTAGGATAAAAATAAGATCTTCTAGTGTAAGAGTCTGACGCCATCCTGTTCTTGCTGTTGTTGAACAAGCTTTTGTTGGTTGTACTGAGTTTCTTGTATGACACAGAAATTCTCTGAGCTATTTTCATAATTTATTTGTTTACTGTATGATAGTAATTATTCTACAATTATATATGTGTAATTTTCATACTTCATAAATGATACATTTTTAAAGATTTATTTATTTATTTATTTATTTATTTTTTATGTATACAGTGTTCTGTCTGCATGCAAGAAGAGGGCAACAAATCTCATTATGCATGGTTGAGTCCCATGATGTTGTTTCTGGAAATCGAACTCAGGACCTCTGGAAGAAGAGCCAGTGCTCTTAACCTCTGAGCCATCTCTCCAGCCCATAAATGATAAACTATAACCTTAAGAATTGTTAGTTTCTTAAAATTTATTCTTCTTTCATATATTACATCCGGACTGCAATTTCACCTCACTCTTCTCCTCTCAGTCCCTCCCCCTCCATTTCCCATTTCTCCTCCTCCTTTTCCCTTCAGAAAAGTTCAGGCCTCCAAGGGACATCAACCAAACATGGTATAACAAGCTGCAATCAGACTAGGCACCTCCCCTCATACTAAGACTGGATGCGGCAACCCAGTAAGAGGAAAAGGGTCCCCAACGCATCAAAAGAGCCAAAGACAGCTCCTGTTTCCACAAGACCATCAAGCTGCCCATCCACATATACGTAGAGGCCCTAGAACAGACTCAGACAGACTTACTGGTTATCGATCCAGTCTCTGTGATCCCCTGTGGTCCCACGTTGGTTGAGTCTGTGGGCCATTTTCTTGTGGTGTCCTTGACCCCAATGGTTCCTATAATTTTCCACTATTCTTAAAATTTCAGGAGCTGCAACTAATATTTGCTTATGGGTCTCCACATCTGTTTCTATGAGTTTCTAGACGAATCCTCTCTTGTTAGGTTTTGGATGGCGGGTGTCAAGGGAACACACAGATGGATCACTGGCAATAAGGAGATTGTTAGAGGAGTCGTCAGCACCAGGGACAGACAGAGAAGCAACAGCATAGTAGAGAGCGTTCCCAGGGGAGTTCTAGCACCAGTACCGTAAATGGCATGGCTGAGTCTCAGAGAGAGAGAGTTCAATGCACAGGTGGCAGAAGTGGGCTCTGCTCTTAGAGATGTATGAGGACAAGGGAGGTTTCACAGGAATTGCCTGAAGCCACTCTCCTTGATTTCAGGGAAGAATTAGGAAAGATGCAGAGAGTAGGATGTGCCCCACCAATCACGCCAATACCCACTTTGATGTTAACTCACTTCCTAGCTAAAATACCCAGTACTGCGATTTTCTATTAGCTGTACCTCAAGACAGTGTCTCAGTAGGGTGCCTTTTGTGAAAGGTAAAAGAGCTCTGCAGAAAGACAGGTGGATTCTAACCTAATGTTCTTACAGGAATATTAACTGATTTGCTAAATATAAATGGATACACACAGAGACACACAGACACACCAGACTTAGCAACAACAAAACATTTTACTATTTTTAGTAAGGTAGCCTAATACTAGGATAAAAATTTATTCAATCTATTTTTTCATCTGTTTTGAAAACTTTTATAATTAATCACATATTTATGCATTTTATTCATTAAGTATAATTGTTTCCTATTATAGGCCTCAAACTTTGCAAAAAAATTGGGGATTCAGAGGTGAAAAACCATATTTGCTCCTTAAATTTTAGCAGTGACAAAATCAAGATTTTTAAATGTAAGTATAGGGCTGGGGATATAGCTCAGTGTTAGAGTACATTCTTAGCAGACTGGAGGCCTCAAGTTTAATCCCCAGCACCCTCTCCCCACCAAGCCAGAAGCTACAGGAGCAAGTAACTAAATGTTTCTTATGGAAGAGAGTTTAGTCTCTCTCAGGAGTAAATTAGCAGCTTTGTAGAATAGGTTATGTGATGCTCCGAATCATGAAGGATGTGTTAGAGAGTATCCCAAAGTCAAAAGGAGGGCAAGTAGCAGTGAGGCAACCTGAGCTAAACACGTATGGACACGTGCTGTGTACATGATCCTGGAAAGAGCTCTCATGGAGCAGTACAGCAGAGGTGGGGATGATCTGGAACCTGAGGCTAGGAAAGAGGTAAAAGGATGGACTGGGAGAGGATGGGTTTAGGGTGCGCAGAGTTGGAGCTTATTCTGTCGTAACTAGAGTAGTCAATGCCTGCTACACTACTGACTTGCTTTTAGTGATGTCTGCTGGGGCGACACGTGTGCGTTTTGGTAAATGCAGAAGGACACGATTGCAAGCGGAGACACCACATGCATCACTTACGTCGCTGTAAGGAAATTATGCTAAGGACGCCTATTAGCCTGAAGTTAGGAGGGCAGGAAGGAGGTGAGGAGATTACTAGAGGCGGAATGAGAGGAATTTGGTGTCAATGAGATGTCAGGTAGGTAATTAAAGTGGCCTAGAACCAGAGAGTAAGAAAGCAGCTCTCAGGTTTTGTATTTCTGAAACTCTAGGTGTGTGACCCATCCTTTAGTAAGCCATCCTTTCCCCTTATGTGAAAGGGCAAGGTTGAATGCTGGTGTTACTTTTTGGTTGTGTGGGGAGGGGGTGGATGCCACCAAGCACGGGTGGAGGTCAGGGGACAACTTTATGTGGGTTTTAGGTACTGAACTTTCATTGCCCTTTTTGCAGCTGAGACATCTTGCTGGCCCTGCTCCTTAAGTCTTGAAATGTTATGACTCTCTCTTGAATATTTGAATTTTACCAATTCTCACTTAGGTCTTCTTGAATGACATAAAAATTATCAATGAACACTTTTTAAAGCATTGTTATGAATGTTGGTTCATTTGAATGTCATTATAACACAGATGACAATGAAACGTAATTTTTATTTTACAGATGAGTAAAGGATTAGAAGGATGAACAATTTTTTTTTTTTCTCAAATCATGACTTTCTGTTCTCTGTTATTTCTAGCAGGGCATTGCCTCTAAGACATGCTTGGGGTGTACTCACATCCTTCTTCTGCCTTAATATTATATAATTTTATATTAACTAGGTTGAACATTGCTGTAACAACAGATTAAATAAAGTAATATTTTAGCATACCTAAGTCACTTCTGTGCCTATGCATGTGTCATTACCATAGTTATCAGTAAGGGAGGGTGGAAAGCAGTTATGAGCTCAGGAGTTTAGTATCTGCACGGTTGATGCCTTAAGAAACCGTTATATCTGGGTGGGATTCTCACACGACCCAACCTTAGATCCCAGTCAAACTGCTCCTTTTTCTACATTTTAGACCCACTGTCATGGAACTGGACATGGTTAAGGTGGATTCTGCATGCAGCAGCGCAGATCACCTTTACAGTGAAGGTTAAACTGTGAAATTTAGAGTTGTGCTTTTGTACCATTAAGAAATAAATACAAAGTACACATTTTGTAAACTCTGCTCAGTGAGTTTATTGTCTCTCATTGTTCAGTGATTCCATGGAGTTCATTTGTTGGCTCTATGGAATTAAGAATCTGCTATAGTTCAAAATTCATTTTTGTTAGTTCTAACAATTGTCTTCATTATAGTGAAATTTAATCACCTCACAAACCTATGGAACTTTTGAATTAGAAGAAATCCTTAATATTAATGACTTAAGTATTTTTGGCTTTCCTCAGATTGTAGGTAAGAGAAAAGAGACCGAGAGGCCTAAGACCTTATACCATGTTCTCCAGGGGCTGACCACTGTGCAGGAGAATCCAGGCCCCTTTTCTCTATTTGCTTGGCTGTCCCAATCATCCTTCCATTTCCCTCCAGAAGCATTCAAGTTGTGCTGTGCTCCATCTAGGACATCTTTAGGGGTGTTGCCAATCATAAAAAAACCAATGTGTCTATTTTAATCTTTGGGAATTGGGAATGGTGTATTTTTTTTTTTTTGGTATTTTTGTGCAGTTTAGGATTAAACAGAAAGCTTACTTTTCAATGCCTGCGTTTAGAAAAAATAATAAATAAATTATGCAACACTACCAATACTTTTTATTAGTGGACCTTTCCCTGTTAGTTGTAAATTTTGATGGTCTTGCAAAATAAATTTTCATATGAGGTGCATGTAGGGGGTGTGACTGGGGGCTGAAATTTCACTGGCTGGTACTATAAAGGTAGGAGTTTGTCTTCAGATGAAAGTGTTACTAGAGAATACTCCTGCAGCTTAACTGCTTTTTCAATAATTATTTTGCTTAAATAAGAAATTGTAGAGTCTTTCAGAGGTCCTCTGTGATAAGCTCCTGTCCTGGTCCCTGTTTTCTCCCTCTTCCAATATCCGTCTTGTTTGCCTTTCTGAATGAAAATTGAATATCTTACCCAGGGTCCTCCTTCTTGAATAGCTTCCTTAGGTGTACAGATTTTAGCATGTTTATCCTATGTTATATGTCTAATATCCACTTATAAACGAGTATGTACCATGTGTGTCTTTCTGCTTCTAGGATACCTCACTCTGGATGATCTTTTCTAGATCCCACCATTTGCCTGCAAATTTCATGATTTCCTTGTTTTTAATTGCTGAGTAGTATTCCATTGTGTAAATGTAACACAATTTCTATATCCATTCCTCAGTTGAGGGACATCTGGGTTGTTTTCAGCTTCTGGCTATTACAAATAAAGCTGCTATTATCATGGTTGAACAAATGTCCTTGTTGTATACTTTAGCAGTCTTTTGGATACATGCCTAGGAGTGATATAGCTGGATCTTGAGGGCAGGGAATATTATGAAAGAAGGGGCAATAGAAAGACCTGGAGAGAACAGGATCTCCACAAGCAGAGCAACAGAACCAAAAAAATCTGGGCACAGGGGTCTTTTCTGCGACAGATACTCCAAACAAGGACCATGCATGGAGATAACTTAGAACCCCTTCACAGAAGTAGCCCAAGGCAGCTCAGTATCCAAGAGGGTTCCCCAATAATAGGAACAGGGACCATCTCTGACATGAACTCATAGGTTGGCTTTTTGATCACTTCTACCTGAAGGGAGAGAAGCCTTACTAGCCCACAGAGGAAGACAAAGAAACCAGTCCTGATGAGACCTGAAGGGGAGAAGGACCTTTCCTATCAGTGGACTGGGGAGAGGCATAGGAGAAGAAGAGGCAGGGAGGGTGGAATAGGGATGGGATAGGGAAGGGACTACAACTGGAATACAAAGTGAATAAATTGTAATTAATAAAAATAAAATAAAAATTATAAAAAAGAAATTCTAAAGACAGCACATTTTTGGGTCAAGAGGCAGAGATATTATTATATTACATTAGAAAAGAAGGGTGCCGCTTGAAACCTTTTATGCTAAACATTTCTAGGAACTACATAAGGCAGTTGACCCTTTGACTCCATATTTTGGTTTCCACAAGAGAATTCTGTGGTTTATATTTAAACTTCTACATGCTTGACTTTTATTGCTCCAACACCTTAGGTTTTTACAAACCTAAGTTGCTGAGCCATTTTTAAAGAGAGCACTGTTCTTTATGTTCACCTTTCCCAATCTAAATTCTTTTTTAAAAATTATTATTTTTCTTCCTTATGTTAATTAAAGTTCATTCACTTTGTATCCCAGATGTAGTCTGCTCCTTCATTCCCTCCAAATCCCACCCTCAGTCCTCCCTTATCTCCTCCCATGCCCTCCCCCAGTGCACTGATACGGGAGGTCCTCCTCCCCTTACATCTGACCCTAGCCTTTCAGGTCTCATCAGGACAGGCTGCATTGTCTTCTTCTGGGGCCAGGTAAAGCTGCTCCCCTCTCAGGGGGAGGTGATCAAAGAGCCAGCCACTGAGTTCATGTCAGAGACAGTTCCTATTTCCTTTACTCGGGAAACCACTTGAACACTGAGCTGCCATGGACTACATCTGTGCAAGAATTCTAGGTTATCTCCATGCATGGTCCTTGGTTGGAGTATCAGTCTCAGAAAAAAATCCTTGTGCCCAAATTTCTTGGTTCTGTTGTTCTCCTTGTGGAGGTTCTGTCCCCTCCAGGTCGTTCTATCTCCCTGGTCTTTCATAAGATTCCCTGCACTGTGCCGAAAGTTTGGCTATGGGTCTCAGCATCTGCTTTGATACACTGCTGGGTAGAGTCTTTCAGAGGCCCTCTGTGGTAGGCTCCTGTCCTATTTCCTGTTTTCTCAATCTTCTGATGTCTGTCCTGTTTACCTTTCTGAGTGAGGATTGATCATCTTACCCAGAGTCCTCCTTCTTGCTAAGTTCTTATTTTAACTTTAGGTATAGAAGATAAATTTTACTGGGTGTTAGTGACATACACCCAGCACACGAGAGGCAGGGGAAGGGGCATCTCTGTGCGATCCAGGCCAGTGTGGTCTACAGTCAGATTTTCAGCACAGCAAAGGCTACACAGAGAAACCCTGTCTCAAAGAGCAAACCTCCTCCATGGAACAAAAGATAAATATCTGTGGTGGAGCTGAGGTCTGAGTTTGAAAACATCTTGTAGGAATGAAGCTCCTTTTTGCTTTCTCTCTGTGTGAAGCATGGGGTTCTCTCAGGTTCAGCGATTTGTTAACACTGTTATGTTGAGTTGAAAGTTCTGGGTTTTCACCCTATAGAGACACTCTTCTAATCCCAATATTGTAATTTCACCCATCCCCAGCCCGCAAGGAACAATTTTAGAAAGCAGGAATTGTAAAACTGCCATTGTCACTTGGCTGTTTCCTCCCTAACCTAATCATCCTGACTTTATAAATTATGGGAACTTTGGAAATTTCATTCTGCTATTTAAATGACCATTTACTTTTAATTAGATTGCTCTGGCATGAGAGTCTAAAAATACACCTTCTTTTCTCACTCTAATGAATAAAAGTGAGAAATTAGCTGTCTCAAAAAGTTTTTGTTTCAGCACATTTTTTTCTATTCAAAGTGATTTACAGCAACCTAAATCCACTAACTAGCTTGTATTTCAGATGACCATTGGTGCATGTAGGCCATGCTTTATTTCCGCTTAGAGGGCATAATACAGGCTCTCCAGGGAACTAAGGGAGCTGGGTGAAACTATTAAATAGGAATATATGAAGACAAACAAAATTTCAGAATCAACGAGACAAATCAGAATATAAATAAGAATGGAAATCTAATGGAGAGGAAAGCAAGTAGGAACAAATTCACGACTTGATGCTAAATTTACTCTTTTGTAGCTAAGTGTCAGAATGAGTTTTTTCACATTCTTCTTCTGTCAACACAATTAAGTGTACAGAGAATTTCTGAAGGGTTGAATTAGAACTTGTATACAATGTGGATGACTTTCTGCAGCAGCTGTGTCTCTGTTGCTTCTGTGCATGTCATCCTTTTGATATATGTTAATTTCACTAATGGTAAAAATAAACATCATTGACATCTAAGTAGCTGTAGCATTTTAGAAGAGTTTCCTAGAGCTTAGCTTGTACAGCCTGCATGAGGGCTCTAGAGAGTCAGTCTAGAATAATCAAACCCATTATTTGCAAAATAATTGAACTTGGATAAAGGGTTATCAGCATATAGGTCAAGATGCACTTGAAATCAATCATTACCTTTAGAGGTTACCACACCACCCTCCATATCTGGACCTTAATCTGTGTGTTTGTTTACAATGCCACAGAGGAGCCACTACAAGAAATCATTAAGGCCATGATGTCTAGAGCAGGGTGAATACTCCAATTAGTCTGATATTAGCTGCCTCGTCTCAAGCAGTTTAACAGAGTTCAGTCTCAGTTTCTTCCTGTGTGAACTGGAGGTGATAATAACCTCCTCTTCAATATTTGTTGCTGGGTAAAATGAAATGAACGATAAATAGTAAAAACTTGTAAATGTGAATAAATACGATCACTCTGCAAATTGCTCCCATGTCTTTTGAGCCATTTTACATATAGAATGTGAAATATATATATACACACACATATATATATATATATATATATATATATGCTATTAGTATTAAGCTTAAGTTCTGTCACTATGGTAAAAGAAAAAAGATTCATATAAATCCTAAATGTAAACTCATTGTATCTATCAGTATTTTTCCTTGACTCCACAGGTAACAAATCAAATCTGTCCATATTTTGTTTATGTTGTACATGGAATACGACTCATAATTTATAATTTAAAAAAAATCTAGATATAGAAGCCAAATTATTTTAACTTGTTCCTTCTTATTTTGGAGTGTGTCTTTTATTGTTATAG
This sequence comes from Meriones unguiculatus, assembly GCF_030254825.1. NCBI lineage: Eukaryota > Metazoa > Chordata > Mammalia > Rodentia > Muridae > Meriones > Meriones unguiculatus. Next base: position 9,296,961 of record NC_083364.1, on the reverse strand, counting down.
AAGAGCAATTAGAAACAAAGGCTTTGGTAAATGTCTCACTAAACACTATGCCAGCATGTACCAGTTCTGACAACACAGCAAACTCATTAGGATCTTAATTTGTGAATCAAGAGAGTCTTTTAAGGAAATGTTTTTGAGGGCATTGTAGGGCTGAAGGTCCTGTTGTTTTTGTGAGATGCAGGATCAAAACCTGTTGAGAACCGGCTGTACTAGAATTCAGGGAAACCCATCTGTCTCTGTTGTCATTTCATGAAAGTCTAGGATATATTTCTGTTTATGTAGCTTGTGAATGGAGAGAAAATATCACAAGGTAGTGTGTGTGTGTGTGTGTTTGTTTGTTGAACTGTGACATGAAGAAAGCTGTTCTTTCTTTTTGTTTAAATCTTCTCCAGGGGTCTTGCATTATTTTCATATAATGCTAAATGATCTTCTGTGAAGCCTTTTTTGTTAATTTAGAAAGCCTTAATATTTGATTAGATTAGTCGATCATGAGCTTTGTCTGAAACTACATAGAGAATTATGGTCTGGATTTCCTACCATCTCATTAACCTTTTAGAGGAAAACCACAGGCACAAGTTTTACCTTCTTAAATTGCTTATTTTCCGTTTATTGAAAACATACCACATGCCGAGCTGTGTGTATGAAAAATTAGTGTTTGTCTCCAACAAGTTGGTTATCATAATAGGAAGTTAAGATATATAGCAAATGAATTATACATTTGCAAACATTTCTCACATTAAGGTGAATTAAATTTTTCTAGATCCTCCCCCCTTTTGTAGATATCTTACTTGGCAGTCTGTGTTTCTCAGCATTTTAGAAGAATATTGAAAGAGAAATTTTGTCATCACACTTTGAATGTAAGACTATCAAGCATTTATCTCTGTGTGTGTGTCTGTCCATCCGTCCATCCATCCATCCATCCATCCATCCATCCATCAGCTAGCTATCCATTTGTAAGCATACAACTACAACTTGCTTAATCTGTCTAATGTTACTTGTATGCATATTTTCAGGGCTGTGCACTTGATACTGGATATCTAATCTGTGAGCTTTTCCCTGGGAAAGACTCTTTCTCCAGCTCCCAGAATTCTTTAGTTGCCTGTAGTTCTTTATGTAGGGATGAGATCTCTTGGCCCTTTCTTCTCTACTTTGGAAGGACTATTGTTGTTGTCCCTGTTCAGGTCATACTTAGACAGTCATGTTGATTAAACTTTATGAATCTAGCTTCTGACATTCCTTGGAGACATAATCTCACAGCAAACTCCCTTGTCCTCTACCTCTTACAGTCTTTCCACCTCTGTTCCTCTTCTACAATGTTCTCTGAGGCTTCAGTTGTGTTGTAGCTGTACATTGAGACTGGACTCCACAACTCTTTATTTTGGTTGGGTTTTGTTTTCTGAAAAAGTTTCTACTGTTGCAAACAGAAGTTTTCTTGATGAAAGCTGAATACTATACTTATCTATGGTATAAGAAAACATCTACAACGCAGTTAGAGATTATGCTGGTAAATGGCAGTTGTAAGTTCTCCAAATCTATGACTTCACTAGTCCTCTGTATTTGGATAGGTTTCCAGTACTAGGAATTATTTACTTCTTGTTGAACAGGTCTGAAGTCCAATTAAAGACCTTTGGTTGTTGTCAGGGTATATGTTATGCCATTATTGTGCTCTTGGGCTCATCATATCCTGCTGGTTGTTGGTTCACAGTCTTCAGAACTGGGTAGAATTGTCAGTTGCTTCCCCCCTTTGAAGTTTTCATGGGGCCTTCTGAAAACATGAAAGCTAGTCCTCATTGTGGAAGCTTTCAAATCAGTCCCAGCTCAGGGGTCACTGTACCCTGTGTCTGAAGTGTGTGGTGTTTTCAGCAATAGGGACTTACTCTCCACCTCTGGGGGTCAACCAAGGGCAACAGCAATAGCCGATGATGTTTTACAAGTATCTTGGACCACCATGACCATCAGCTCAAAGAGGCCTGCTAATGTCTGGTCGTGAGGGCTTGTGTGATAGTTATTTGGGCTCTTATCATTTTCGATGGGGAATTTTCATTTAACACTTTTTTTTATACAGTGACTTATGTGTATTATAGGTATTTCTAGGTATAAGGTTAACAGTATGATTTCTTGTGATTATTCAGAGATTCTTATTGTTATTTTCCCCCGCATCTCTCCTTCGTCTGTATTTAGTTCGGTTATCTCCCTAATTAGAGTTCTCTACCCATTTTTTTTTTAATTTCCCTGATCAGACAGCTGCCACTGAAATAGGACTGTAGTGGCCTGTATTTATGTCTCAGCACGTAGGAGCACAGGAAGAGTTCTTGATCTCATGAAGAGACAGCAACATGGCAGGGGCTCTGATGGGAGTCTAGTGGGCAAGTGGGTTTCAGAGGAAAAAGAAGTTCCATGCCTTTAGTCATAGATAGTAATGTTCGTCGTGTGTCTATTTCTGATGCTCTGGCTTCTATGGTGGAAGAGGGGTGAGTTTTGCATTGCTATGGTAGGTGGAGGAAATGTACTAATAAATGCAAGACTTAGAGAATGTACAGGGAGGAGGTATACAGGACACAATTACTTAAAGTGTTACTACTCCCTATACAGTGTAGGGCAGTCCCGTCAGTCTGGTGTCTTGGCGTTCAGTTGCTTGAGCATCACAGATGGAGGAGACATGCCACATAGGTATTCAGGGTGATTTAGTCCCTGCTTTCAAGAACTTAGCTAGCTACCAGGCCTGATAGGGAAAAAGTGGTCCTCAAACTAAATTCTAAAATCTGAGAGCATTTGCTTTTGTTCATAAGTGCATCATGTTTCTTTAGCTCTCATTTCATGCAGAAGCCACATTAGATCTCCATATCTAGAATTAATGGAATGGAAAACCATAATACTACATCATGTCCAGAAGAGAAAGAAGCAGAAATGTTTGCTGAACAGCACTAACATTACCACAGCTAGGTCTTTCTGTTATTTTTGCTGTAAAGTAGAATAGAAGTGAGTTTTGATGATATGTATGTTAGCCATAGTCACAATATTTAGCCAAATGTCTCCACTTTGGTTAAATAATGAAAATTCTCAAAGCTAAAGTAAGTTGATTCCATCTTGGTATTCTAGATTCTTGCCTACCTGCCCTACTGACCCCAGTAATGACTGACCGCAGATGTGTTTTTAGTCACCTGATGGTCTTTAACACACTACACACCTACCTCCCTGGCCATAGCTGACCGCAGTACAAAAGAGGAAAATTCCTCTTTGTTTCTCATTTCCCCCTTCTTTCGCTACAATTATCCCCCTACCAGATGCAAATTACGAGCTTCCCCTTCATAGTTTGCTCAGCATGCTTTCTTGTACACAGAACCAACAGCCCACAATAGGGATGACAGGTTCTACACTGTACACTAGAGAACCTTCTTCAGCTTTATTTCCAAAATAAAAGCTGTGCTGACACTGAGTTGCTAATTCCTTTTCCTCTTCACCAAAATTTGATTCTCCGTGTGTGTGTGTGTGTGTGTGTGTGTGTGTGTGTGTGTATGTGTGTGTGTGTCAAGGTGAGGGTCTTCAAGGTGAGTGGTCCTCTCCTCTTCCTTTTGTAATTCTCTGCCTGGTCCTGTGGTTCTTACTCCCTGAGCGACTTCCATGAGAGAGCAATCTCCTCTGCTTTTGCTGATTTCTCCATTTGCCAATTAGTCCTCGGGTGAGCTTGTGATCTCCTCCCTCTTTCAGAAGCCGTTCTTTTCTGACTCTCCTCCACGTAGACTCCTCAGGAAACCCAGTTCTAGGTGGAGAATTACCCCCAATCATACTGTGAATCCACCTTCCTTTGGATCTCCATCTCCCTCTTTACTTGATCCTCACTTAGCAGGGTCACTGATGGCGACACCTCTCCACTCCATCCTTTTGAGCTGCGTCTATCTGAGGAAAAAGTACTCCTAACCTTTCCTGTCAGCCGAGAGCATCCTCTAAAATGTCTAGACACTTTGTCCCTTATCTTGGTTAAGTAATCTATTGCTGTAGTAAAACTCCATGATGACATTTAGCTTGAAGAAGAAAGGGTTTATTTCGGCTAATAACATCCAGGGAAGTCACTGCAGGGACCTGGAGGCAGGAACTGGTCAGAGGCCATAGAGCAGTGCTACTTACAAGCTTGCTTCTCATGGCTCTCTCAGCTTCCGTTTTTTATTGCACCTAGCTCAGGAGTGATACCACTGATCATGTGCTGCGGTCTCCTACATTAATCACTAATTAAGTAAATCCCCTACAGGCTTGCCTAGAGCTCAGTATTATAGAGACATTTTCTCAATAAAAACTCATATTCCTAAAATACTATGGCCTATGTCAAGTTGGCATGAAAGTCGTCATCAAAACAGGTCTCCCCACAAACTGTGGACTCTAGATTGAAAAAGTCCCTTTAAGTTAGATTGAGTAATTTTCTACCACAGCAAACCTGGCTGCAATATTCCCCTGGACCTTGGCTACTGCTGTCCCAAGGGTGATATATTTGACTTTCAAAATTAGAGGGAAAACCCAAAAACCTTCCTTAATGTACTTTAATTCTAGTAGTCAAAAAAAGATAAACAGCTCTAAGTGCCTAATAAAGGACCCATGCCTGGTCAATCAAGCTGTAATCCTCATTCAGTGGTAGTCTTCAACACTCACACCCTCTGTCCCACCCTTGCCCTTTTACCTCTCATTTCTCAGTCTTGAATCTCAAAAACACTTTCTTTACTCTTTCTCTGGCCTCAGCTTTCCAAGTCTTTTCTGCTTCACTTGGCACTTAAATTCCCAGCCAGGCAGGTCTGACCAGTCCTTTCCCAGGGATCTTTTTATACCCTTCACTTCTTCAGGTCCTTCACTAGGGACCTGCTGTGCCCTATCCTTACTCTTTTTCAATATGGAGATGACCTTTCTTTGAGGTCACTAAGATGGCCTTTCTCTATAACACACCACCCTACTTAACTTTCTGGCTAACCAAGGATACAGAGTGTTTTCTTCTTACTCCCAAATATCCTCCTCCCAAAAAACTTACTTTGGCCTCACCCTAGTCCTCTCTGTGGCATACTTCAAAGTTAAGCACTCTGATCCAGGACATAGCTCCTCCCCAAACTAACCAGGACCTTCTCTCCTTGTGGAGAATAGCGGGTCATTTTTATATCTGGATCTTCATTTCAATGTCTTAGAAACATCTCCTTTACCAAGGTAGTCATGGTTCCTCTACAGAGTCCCTGGACCCTTTCTAACCAACTGAGCTCTCCTTCTCTAGACTAAAGGGTTCCTTTTGACTACTGCTGTAGTAGGACTCTTAGATCCCTCCGAAACCTGCACCTCATTCCAGCTGCTCTCATGACATAATTTTGGTCTCTTTTGTCAGTTCTATGGAGATAGGTTCCTCTAAATGATAGAAGCTCTCAAACTCTATCAACCTGTTAAGGTTTCCATTTTTCATAACTCCCTTAACTCACCATTCTCTTCTTTTTAATTAGCTTCATTTCTTTATCCTATTCTCTCTTATCTCTCTACCTCTCTCTTCCTCCTTTCCTCTCCAGTATTTTTAATAGATACATAAACAGTTCATACAAAATCCCTTAGTTACCTTCCAATGCTGTAAATGTGTCAGTCTAGCCATGCTCATTCCTGTAGATGTTAGTTTTCCAGAGGATCCCTATTCCTACACCAATACTGATCCTCTAATACCCTCTTTTAGCCAACTGTCAGAAACTCAACATGCTGAGGCTTCTAGCTGCTAAATTGTTTCGAACTTCTTTAAGGAGCCCCATCTAACTGCAGGCTATGCCACTGTCACAGATAGCCATACCCTAGAAGCATAGTTTCTCCCCTTTTCACACACTACCTTTCAACAGGCAGAGTTCACCACCCTTACCTGGGCCCTAATGCTAGCAGACAACAAAAGAGTTAACATCTGCACTAACTGCATATGTGCATAGCAAATCTCCCACTAATAAGCCCTACCTTGGCAAGACAGAGTCTTTTCAAGTTTTTGAGGCACCCCAGTATATTAATTTACAGAGTCAATCAGCATTTCTTCCTGCTACTCATAGATACTGTCATCTATCCAATGTAGAGATCCTTCAGGTATTTTGGATGAGAGAGCCAAAACAAACGAACAAACAAACAAAAATCAAAAGCAAACAAACAAAAACACTTGACCCAACATCCCTGCTAACCAGGTAGTTCTAAACTCTACCATAAATAATTCCATCTCTCCTGATTTCACTGACTTGGTGCCTGTCTCCTCTCTTAACTCTCTTATCCTCTTCACCTTTCTCTCATGTCAGCCTGAGATTTTAGGTATATATTCAGTAATGATCTCATTTCTCTTTCTGGCATACAGCAAGCCCTCTTTTACCATAAACAACCAGTGTCTTGTGGAGTACCAACCACTGCTCATTTTACTTAGGGTGTACATGTATGCTCTTGTTTTACCACAGGCTCTCCACAGTATCATCTCTCAATTCGTTATTGCTCTTAGGTCTCCCACTAAAGAACTCTCCAATCACTCCCTTCTTCCACCTACCAAACCCAAGACATTGTCTAGGGCCAGACTAGCAGAATGACATTTTTTTACCCTCTCATCATCTTCACTGTGGACATGTTCCCAGGTTAGAGAGAAGCTTTCACCAGCAGGTATGAGAGGGCAGAAGAAGAACTCATAACCTTTTATCTCAAATCTTCCTCTCTACCATCTAATAATAGACGTGGCTTCATTTCTAAGGTACTCAACACCTGGCTACCTCCTTAGATATTGAATACTCATTTCCATTTCTCTAACGACTCAGTCCTCAGGAAACACAGCACGAGCCAACACTTTTCTTGAGCAGCTTGGCTGATGACTAAACTCAAACTTTCTTGGCCAGCTCTTCTGACTATTGTCCTCCTTTGTTGATGGGCTCTGCCCAGAAGCTACTTAACCTTTCCTACTGTGAATTAATGTTTGTCAGATCTAACACCATACACCCTTCCTCTCTATTGCTTTTTTTCCCCTCCCCTTTCTGGACTCCTAGCCCTCCTTATATTTAGCTGGCCACACTCTACATCCTTTTGCTCATAATATCTTCATAAACCTCACCTCCATCTCCAGTTCTCCATAGATCTTGATTCTGGTGACTAGATTTTCCTGTCTAACGTCTCCCAACTCTTACAGCCTAAATGGCAGAGCTCACACTAGGTGTCCTTGACTACTCTAAAGATAGCATAGGTAAAGGAGATCTCTCATGGGCAGTACTGCTCTAAGTTCAAAAGAGCCCCAGAGTCTGACTTTAAAAGTCCCAACTCTTCTGATGACCTGCCCATGCTTATTATATCTCTAGACTTACAAGCATGACCTCTCCACACATGGGCCACACAACCTGGGGCTACCATGACTTACTGGCTAACCTTTAATGCCCTGATTGAGTACATATCAAGGATTTATCTCACAAATCCTCAGGATCAGTTTTCCCTGTGACTAAGCTAAGTCCATTCACCATTACTGACCACCATGAAAGGGCCATGGTATACTCCTGGGTCCTCTGTTTGATTCCTCTTTTCTTCTTCCCCTTCTCTAGACAGATGCCCCTCATAAACCTTCAAACTAAACGCTATGTGATGCTAACTCATGCTTTCTCTTCGACTGCTGACTTTGCTTCTCCCCTGCAGAACGTTGGTTTGTAGCAGTCTCAGCCCCTCTAGCTTTTGTGAACATCTATCCTCAAAAGTTTGCCTTCTCTACGTGGCCAGATCCCACCCACAAAAAGGACAACACATTTCCACTTCTCTCTTCTTCCCCAAAGAAGAGACTTTTCATGTGAGAGATAGCAGAATTCCTGTGTGAGGAAATGGTGCTGCCTTCCTGGGAGAAACATCAGAGGAAATGTACACTTTAGTGGCTATGTGCATCCCTGTTTTCCTAAATAATTATCAGAATTATTCCAGTGTCCCAAATAATCTACAATCATACAGACGTCATGCCCCACCTAGTCTGAAAACTCTGGTATTTTTTATTTCACCACATATATAAACTAAATCCCCACAAAATTCCTATTTCTTCCTCCGTAGATATCTGCTTTATTCATCCTCTTTCTTCTCAAAAAAAGGTTTCTAACTTCACAGGACGAATAGATGAAATCATGTATTCAAGTGCCTCAGCTTCACATTGCTCAATCTGCTCACCCCTACCCATCTTTGTACCCACACCTCTTATCTTCAGTCTTGCTAATGTGGATCATGTCTCCATATCACACTGATGTGACTCCTCCTGAGTACCCCATATCTCACTTCCTTCCTTCTTGAGAAATTCTTTTTCAATTGCCCATTTCTCTCTCATAACTGTCATTTTTCTCCCTTCCTAACAGTCAGGCCAGCAAAGAGTGTTTTTTTTTTCTTTTTTGTTTTGTTTTTACCATTCCTTTGTAAAATTCTGCTGGTTTCACAGTCTTTTCCAGCTATTGCTCACAAACAACTGTTTTAAAAGAGATTTTTTATTCTTCCCCTCTACAGTCTTACCTCCTACTCTCTACTGTATTTACTTCTAACATGCTTTGCTTTACGCTCACTTCCTCTCTACTGTACTTACTTAAAGTGTGCTTTTATTCCCCTACCTTTAGGCACATGATGTGTGCCTAAGCCAAGCAGTCAACACTTGACTATTATCATTGTCAGAATGATAATAGATGACCAATAGAAATGTGTACTACAGAGCCAACAGTGTTCTAAACATATTCTGCATGTTACCTCACTTCATCCTTAAACCAACCTTGTAAATAACAGTCCTAATGTAGATGGAGAAAACTGTTATCTGGAGATATCAGAGAACTTGCTTCAGATGAAACAGCTACAGAGCCAGGTGTGGTGCTCATGACTTTAATCCCAGCACTCTGGAGGCTGTGGCAGAAGGATCTCGGTGAGTTTGAGGCCAGACTGGTCTACAGAGTGAGTCCAGAACAATGAAGGCTACACAGAGAAACTCTGTCTCAAGAAAACAAACAAAACAAAACAAAAAATCAGCTACAAAAAGAAGCTAGATTTAGAAGTTAGATTTGAATCGGTCTACTGTGATTTCAATGGATAATTTACTACACTTGTTCTTTTAACCTTAATTGACACAATTGCCTGCATTTGTCTTGTACACTGTGATATTTAAAATAAGCATATTTTATAATTGCTGCCTTGAATTAATTAACACATTGATTTTCTTGTGTACTTTTTGTGAAATCAAACTTAAAATGTATTATCATTGACACTTTTAAGAACACAATACATATTAACTGTAATCAGCATGACGTAAAATAGATTCTCTGATTCATTCCTCTAACTTAAGTTTTGTAACCTTTGACAAACATTACTCATTTCTCAAGCTTTAGTACTGAGCAACCACCATCCTCCTCCTCTGAGTTGATTTTTTTCGTGTCATACATATTAATGGATCATATGGTACCTGCCCTTTTCTGCCTGGCTTGCTTCCTTAAGGATGTTCTGGAGTTTCATCTATGTTGTAAAAAATACTTGCAGGACTGCATTTTTATATATATATATATATTTATATATATTCCAAAGAGTATCCACATATATATGTAATATCATGTATTTTCTTTATCTGTTTACTCACAGATGGACACTTAGGTTGATTCCATTTCTTGGCTACTGTAGATAAAGCTACTGTGAACCCAGGAGCACAGAGTTTTCATCAACATATGAACTTCATTATTTTTGAATATACCCTTATATTAAATGTTATACATAACATTAGTTTTTGGTTCTGAGGTTCCTTTATATTGTTTATAATGGCTGGGAACATGTACACCCACGTGACAGGAATCAAGCAGCTCCTCTCTTCCACATGCCAATGCCCTTCAGCACTTGCTTTGGCAATAACTGTTCTACAAGGGGAGGATGACCTCTTATTAAAGTTTTGACTTACATCACAGTAGTAATTAAAGATATCGAGCATTTTCTGTATACCCATTAGCCATTTCCACATTTTCTCTTTATAAGTCTATGTTCTCTTAACTTGTCTGTTTTAAATTTGGCTAATTGTTTTCTTCCTTTTGAGTTGTTTAGGCTCCTTAATATTTTGCATATTAGTCATTTATTATTATTAGCCTTTTCACTTATTACTTTTTATTATTACTATTACCTTTTATGTAACATTAGCCTATTCTACGAGCTTTTCCTGTTTTGATTGTCTTTTGCTACATGGTTTTTAGTTTTTTATCATGCTTCTTTTTTTCTTTTCTTTTGTTGTCTGTGTTTTTTAACTTTTCTCTAAAAATCAAATACTGCTCAGACCAATGTCATAGACATCCCCCTCACCTTATGTTTTACTCTAAGACTTTTGCAGTTCCAGGTCCTGCATTTAAGTCTTTTTGTGTTGCTTTGTCTATGTAGGTTAAGGAAAGGGTCTAATTTTATTCTTTTGAGTATTCAGGTGTCACAACACCATTTATTGAAGGAACTGCCGTTTCCTTCACGAGTTCGTGATGTCTTTGTCAAAGATTTATTATCTTTGCTCGGGATTGCCTTAGTGATTCAGGGTATATTACTTTCTAAATGGACAATTACTTCTTTTCATTTAATTGGATCTTCAGAAGGTTTGACAGCACTGATCAATCCCTCCTTTCAGGTACATTTTATTCCTTGCTCTGTAGTACTTTTGTTCTGTGTGTTTTTCCTTTTCCTCATCATCTACCCCTCCTCCCCCTGCCTTCCATACTCTTTATCCATATTTAGTGCTCATTCCCTTCTCTTCTGTGTGAGTCTCATCCCCACAATATTCTTTTCAGTTTCTGGCTTTCGATACAAGCTGCAGACTGAGGCTCTCAGGTTTGTGTTTGCAGCCCAACCTTTTCCTCCAAGCTCCACTTCATAAATAGTTCTCTCATTTTAACTGTAACCATGATTGTTCTATTGTTCTATGAACTTATCAGGAGCATATATATAATGTTCTTCTGCCTCCACCCAACTCCTGCCAACCATGTCCTTTTCCAAGACTTCTCTATTAGACCATCAACATTAAAAAAACATTTTGTGTGTGTGTTGAGACAGAGTTTTTCTGTGTAGCCCTAGCTCTTCTGGAATTCTCTCTATAGATTAGGATGGCCTTGAATCTAGAGATCTCTCTTTCTGTCTCCTGAGTTCTGGGATTAAAGCCATGCACCACCATTGCCCAGCAGAGCATCAGCTTCTAATTGCTCAGCTCATGATCAAGTTCTCTACTGAAACGTCCCTCACCTAGTTTTCTTCATCTCTGGTGCAATCACTCATCTACTCTAACCTCTTAGCACTTACTCTCCTGTAGCCACTTTGTCCCTGATCTCCACACAATCTCACCTTCTTCGCCTCAGTCACCACTGAGTTGCCTGAGCAGAGAAAATGGCTATCCTATCCAAAGACTTTCCCTTCTAAAGAAAGAAACCAATCTCTTGATTAGACATCACACAGACCCCACATATCTGACACATTTCCCCCACTTCTCCCTTGTTTATCCACCCCCATCCACCCTGGCCATATTATTAGCACAGAGGAATATTTCCCAGTTTCAGAAACAGGCCACTGCCTTTCATTTCTTTGTCCGTGTTGCTACCCTAGATCTTCATAAAGGAGGCTTCTTCTTCGTAATTCAGCTTGTCAATCACATTACATCCACAGTAGAGAATGTCCTGAAACTTTCCAATTTAGATGTGAATTTCTCCCTGCTCAGTTTTACTCCAACCATATCTCCCCACTGGATTTCTTTCCTTCAAATATTTACTTACTTCATAGTTTACCTGGGTGCTTATTATTTGTTTTCTCCCCAGCAATATGCGCTCCCTGAGGACAGGAAAAGCCTTTGCCCTGTTTTATCATCCTGTCCCCAGCACTCAGAGCAATCTCTGATGTATGCTATTCACTCCTTCTGTCACCAAGTACAGTGCAGCAAGCAGCGAAACTTGTATATAATAACACAAAATATGATACGCTTGGGAAGCGAAGAGCAAGTGACTCATGCTTGACTTTATAGAGCATGAGAGGGTGGGTTCAGAGGTCTAGGTCTCATTGATTTTAGCTACTGTTTAAATACACGCAATTGAATCAGACATGGAGAGCATCTCCCACTGGTTTCCATAGTGACACAAGCATCTGTGGCACTGGAGATTGCACCTGTCTCCTGACTGTTCTGAGAACTACATGTTGAAGCTGTATGTCACGCCTCAGTTTCGTGGTTTCATGTAGAAGGATAAGAAGTTATGATACATAAGATTCTCTCCCTCAGAGGAGCTTAAGCAAGCTACCAAACCTGAGTTCCTGCCGACTCTGTTGCTTACCTCTAACAGCGTAATTAATATAAATGCATGATATGCTGGTCTTATTTGTGGAGAAAGGAGGTTCATAGTGTTTACAACATTCAACCATGCCAAAATTCCTACTTATCTATTTAAATATCTGTTTTATTGTTACATTAAAAATTTTTTCAAAAACACTTTGAATAGATGCTTACTTTTTAAAGCTGTTTTTTTTTTTTTACCTTAGGAGATGAAATATTTGTGATTTATCATTCTACAGTAAGGACAAGATGCTGAAGAAGAAATGTGGGAGGGAAACAATACTGATGTAGACAAACTAGAGTCCCTGCGAAGGATGTCATGAGAGTCAGAGTTTTGAATCATCCCCAAAGCTCAGTGTCTTCTTACTCTGAGGCTAGAAAAATCGTCACGGGAGCCTGGCAGCTTATGAGTCTGGCTCTCCAAGCGGCTGGCGTCCAGATGTAATCCATCCACGTTCTGCCTGCAGTCATTGCCATTTGGTGGCAGTTGTCTCCTCAGGCGAAATAGAAAGAGGAATGATTGTGGTCCCGACATTGGCAGAGACATCAGGAACCCAGTCATGCTTTTAGGCTTTTCCAGTTAGTTTATTTCCAGGGAAACTGGGCAGAAAATTCTGAAGAAGCAGTGCTCACACATTGTCATTGCTTCCTACGAGGGTGTCCCCTGCCTAAGCCTCACCTTCTCCACTGAAAAGGGTCATAACTGTTACCTCACCCTGCTGTGAGTATGGGCCTGGCCTCAGTAAGCCCACTGCAGGGCACCACACCCAGGGGTCTATGTTCTTGTGATTAACACATTGAACAGAAAGGTGTGAAATACTCAAATAAATATGTTTTTCTGGTGCCACAGATTGCCTGTGTATTTCAGACTCCCTCAACAGCTCATTCTGATGTTGTCACTAATTGTTCCTGCTTCGCCAAGCATTTACTGACAGAAATGGTCTCAGCACATTTAGAAAAGAAATCAAATCTGCATTAAGGAGTCAATATCATTGTATTTCTGGCTCCATGCATGGCAGATCCACTATAGAGCTATATTTGATGTGTTTCTAATTAAAAAAGAGGAAATGTCCAAAGCTTTCTCAGTGTTGTTTCATGTCTCCTTTCTGTTTGCACAGCTCATCATGTTAGAACGGGGACTTGCGAGGTGGTGGCGCTGCACAGGTGCTGTAATAAGAACAAGATAGAAGAACGCTCCCAAACGGTCAAGTGCTCCTGCTTCCCCGGGCAGGTGGCCGGCACCACGCGCGCTGCTCCGTCTTGTGTGGATGGTGCGACTTCTTCCCTTGCTCCTCGGAACAGCTTAGTTGGAATTGGGACCCTCCTATAGTGCTGTCTGAAGGGGTCACTCCAAGGGGACCACACTGTATATCACATGGCAGAAAGGAAGCTATTTGGGGGCTTTTTTTGTGACATGAGTACCTCTAGCTAGAGTTAATCGTATCCCACATAGTTCTGCTATAAAAAGCATTATAACGAGGTTCCAGTCAGTCAATGTGCTTCTGGTATTGTTGCCATAAAATAAAGACTTACTGGTAGATAGTAGATGCATAAATTTCCTGGGAAATGCAAGATGGCTATAGATGTTTAAGTAACGTATGCTAAGATTATGAGAAGAGTGTCAACACCATGTACATGAAGATAAGACTCACATAAAATGATTTCAATGGAGATGGATGTAAATATTCATTTCGCTGTCCATATTATTATAGTACATTAGAAATCTTTGTATGAGCCTAGTAATTGTTGCATAACCAACAGTAAATTTGTTACATGACCTATTCCTTGTGAAGAAATTACTGTTTACAATAAAAAAGAGAGAAAAAATATATTAAGTCTACCAACACTCCTGATTTTCAGCTTTTCATAGGGAGCATTTCATTGACTTTAAAATAGTGATTCATATGGGTATGGGTATATTTTATTATGTATCTATATAAGTCAGTGTAGGGTTTTCCATATATTAGTCTAATGAAGTTGGTGCTTTCACTTGCAGCCTCCTTCAACATTGGGAGTACAGTTATCACTTCCTGTTGAGCATTTTGACACATTAATATTAGTTAGTTGTTCTTATTTTGGTGGAGTAGCCTGGTGTAGTAGCCCACACCTTTAATCCCAACACTCAGCAGGCAGAGGCAGGCAGATGGATTTCCATAAGTTTGAGGCCAACCTGGTCTACAAAGAGTTCCAGGATGGATGGGGCTATACAGACACCCTGTCTGGAAACACACACACACACTCACACACACACACACACACAAAATTCTTGAAAATACAAAGTATATTGATTAGATGAGTCATTTTTTTTTCCTTGAGTCCCAGACAGAAATACTGAGCTAATTTTTCTTTCTCCTTGTAGCATCCATAGTGGAACAAAAATGGTGGTGCCATATGCAGCCCTGTCTGGAGGGAGAGGAATGTAAAGTCCTTCCAGATCGGAAAGGATGGAGCTGTTCATCTGGAAATAAAGTGAAAACAACAAGGGTAAGTGAACAGCCAGCGTGGGATGGAGCAGGCCTCGGCATTAGTGGAGAACAGGACACGCACTGTGCTATCTTCAATGGAGTTTGCACAATAAGAGAGCATAGTTTTATATAATGTGAATTTCTCATTAATTCATTTATTCATAACACATTTTTTTTAAATTTCATAGTATCATCTCCTGCCAATACCATCCACTTCCATGTTTTCTGATTAATGAATCCTGCTTTTTCATAAGATACTGCAGGTAGCCTGAATATCTCTACCCCAAGTGCCCCAGGACACATTTTAACTGGCAGGCAACTTGCTGCCATCCCTGTTCTTCAGCTGGGTAGTTGTGGGAGTACAATCTCAAAAAAAGACTGATTAGTTTACATATGGCTTTATAACTATTTACAGTTTGGGTTCTTTCTGTTTTGTGAAAGCAATTGTTTTGATCTTCCTGGGTCTTGGGTCATTAAGTAGTTTCCTAAGGGTTAAGGGTTACAATTGTTGTAATGAGAAATAAAAAATGCACTTGAAAATTCCAGGATCAACAAAAAACAATGCTCAGGACAGGTACACTTCTGTTTTCAAGAGCTTCTCTGGAAGTTCAGAGAGAAGTGAGAAGTCATTTTACTTTAAATTTTCTATTGACTACAAGAATTTTCTGAAATTCCTTTTAAAAATATTATTATTAAATGAGCAAAAGTTACACATAACTAAAAGTTAATATTTTATTCTTTTTAAATGAATATATTTATTTATTTAATATTAGTTACAGTTTATTAACTTTGTATCCCAGCTGCATCCCCCTCCCTCAATCCCTTCCAATCTCACCCTCCCTCCCTGCCCCTTTCCAAGTCCACTGATAGGGGAGGACCTCCTCCCCTTTCATTTGACCCTGGTCTATTAGGTATCTTCAGGACTGGCTGCAAAGTCCTCCTCTGTGGCCTAGCAGGGCTGCTCCTCCTTCAGGGGAGGGGGATCAAAGAGCCAGCCATTGGGTTCATGTCAAAAATACTCCCTGTTCCCCTTACTCGGGTACCCACTTGGATACTGAGCTACCATGAGCTACATCTGAGCAGGGGTTCTAGGTTATATCCATACATGGTCCTTGATTGGAGATACACTCCCATAAAAGACTCCTGAGCCCAGATATATTTGGTCCTTGTGGAGCTCCTATCCTCTCCACGTCATACTAACTTCCCTTTCTTTCCTATTATTCCCTGCAGCTGGCTGAAGGTTTGCTTATGAGTCTCAGTATCTGTTTCGGTACACTGCTAGGTAGAGTCTTTCAGAGGCCCTCTCTGGTAGGCTCCTGTCTTATTATTTGTTTTCTCCTACATCCAGTGTCCATCCCATTTGTCTTTCTAAGTGAGGATTGATCATCTTACCCAAGGTCCTCTTTCTTGTTTATCTTCTTTAGGTGTATAGATTTCAGTATGTTTATCATATCTTATAGGTCTATATAAGTGAGTATATTCCATGTGTGTCTTTCTCCTTCTTGATACCTCACTCAGAAAGATCTTTTCGAGATCCTACCATTTGCCTGCAAATTTCCTTGCTTTTAATTGCTGAGTATTTTATTCTTTTCAAATTGCTTTGGAGGAAAGTTGGCAGCTGGTTAAAGTTGGATAACTGAATGATGAAACAAACTAATGGTATAAGGATGTTTTTTAAAGCGTGACACCAAACTAGATAACGATATTCATTTGAAATGAAAGTTTTTAAAATTTTTTCTGCATATTTCCAAGTGATTATTTTCTTGCTGTCACCCCAGCACATGCTAACCTGCTAAGTAATGTCATCCATGCATTGGCAGTGAACACATACAAACATGGCTATGTTTTGAATAGCACAGATAAAATCATACTTTCTTATTTCGTCAGTTATTCTTCACCCTAATTTGTTGGTTAAATTTAAGTAAATATTTCCAAAAATATATCAAGTGCATGATAAGTTAGTTAGAATAATATAATTTTCAATGTGCTAGCAAAATTATAATTCATTCTGATCGGTTAAAATAGTTTTCTAATATAAATGTTCTTGTAAGGTATTTATTAGCATGAAATTATTTTCTCCTTGTACTATTCCCATTAAGAATAAGTTTAATGAGAATTTAGTTAAGATTTGAGATTCTGAAGCACATTGATAAAATAAGGAAGTAACAAGCGTGAGATCGCTCTAGCCATTCTGTGTTTTCATTACTTTAGTGGACAAGGGGAAGCTGACATTTATAGGACCCATAAACATATGCTGCACACTGAACAAGGTACTTTAAATACATTATCTAATTTACTCCGCTTAATAGCCCCATGAAGATGATATTTTAATCACCATTTTAGCGATGAGTAAACCAATACTTTACAATGATAAGTGACTTCACAAGGTCATAACTGTAATTAATCCCAGGAACAAGATTCATCCACACAGTCTGATTCTCAAAATTGATCACTTAATCTGTACCTCTAACTTAACATATGATTTAACATGGTCTTAAGTGATAATGATAAAATTTTTTTCTATAGTTCTTTCCATAGGAAGCAGACCTTTAAGGATATATTTAACTTTCTGGATCATTGAAACGAAAAGGTCAGGACAACACTGTTGAAATCTCAGAAATTATTTTCTAATGGTGCCCCTCTCTTTCACTGTTGGCCATATTCTCAATAATCCAAAATTAAAGCTGAGCTTCACCTTCATACAATATACTCCAACATATAAAAACAAGGAGGATGAAAGACTGCGTGATCCCAAGCATAAAAACCACATGTAGACCTTATAGCTTGCTTTAGTAGTATGGCACTACATGCCATTGGGCAACATTTTCTGATTTTCTTTCATTTTCTGTGCTAAGGACCTGGTAATGGTGTCCTTATACAATGTATTGTCACCCACCATTAGGTTGGGGGATATGTGGCTGTCATGGGCTACAAAACTGTGGCCAGACAGGAAGTTCTAATTCGAGGTGCCTGGTAGAATTTGTTGTGTCTATAGTTTGCAGCTACAAGTTGTGGCAGTAGGCAGGTGGGAGCAGGTACAAATAACCGCCAACTACTCACAGTTCTCCAGCTGGACTTGAGCTTCTCTTCTCTGTGTCTTTGTAGCCTTTTATTCTTCTCTAGTCTCTCCTTCTCTCTTCCTTTTCCCTTCCCTCTTCCTCCACGTCCCCCTCTCTCCCTTTCATCTTTCTGCCACTAATGCTCCCAAACTGCTCTCCCAGCTGAATATCTGTATTCCTCTTTACACAACTCAATTGCCACCTGAACTGCCTGCCATTTCTGTGCTGCACCTTCTTACCGTTGCTCTTCCGCTTCTGTTGTTACCAGCTCAACCTTCACTACTGAAAGTAGACAAGAAAAGACTACTCAAGAAAAACCTCATATTAAGCATGATGTAACACCAGGGCAAGAGGCTCAGGGCATTGTTTCAACCAATTCATCCAATTCACTAAGTGAGCCTGGGAAGCATGCTCATATAGCCCCCCAATAGGTGTGTTGGATCAATCACAGCCACTGATGCTTATGCTCTGGACCAATTACAACCTTGTCTCTTAACATCAGTCATATGAATCCCTTGACAGGTCAAGAGCGGAGTCCTCCTCTGCTAATTAAGTGGTTGGGGGGTCATCTAGAGTACCTTGAAGCTTGTGACAGTACAAAGTCTGATAGAGATCATTTCAAGCCACACTGACTGTGTCTCTAGGACCAGGGAAATGATCTGGGGTTATCATGTAGTTTTCCTAAAGCATCTGAGGATTCATCCAACAGCTGGTACTGACACTGGCAGAAGGGAAGTCCAGCTGGCTGTTGACCAACAGTTCTGTTGCTCCGGGCAGCCAGGGCAGCAAAAAAGGAGCCCAACAGCTGCAAATTAGGGAGTTAGAGTGGTCAATGCCTCCACCCTCTCTGACTGGACATCAGAAGCCAGGCTTACAGTAAGACTTAGTGAACTTATTTTTAAGTCTAGCAGTGACTTTAACAGTGTTTATCAGTGCTTAACATCTGCCCAGTGCCCAAGGGAGAGGTGAATTTCCATTATCTGTCTTGGATTAATACAGTTGTAGGTTCTTGGATTAAATTGCTTCCAAGATTTCTAGTGACTCTGAGGCTAGAATTCTCATTTTAGAAAGAGAAAATAGTCAGTAAGGGAGAAGATAAAAATGACCTCAAAGGAAGAACTTCTTGAATTATCAAAGAAAATTATTTCCTTTTGTTATTTTTATGAAACATTTTATTCTTAATTGTTTAAAAATATATTTTAAAAGTTTTCTCACATTTTAATAATGTAAAATTTTCTTTATGTACATACATGTATGTCTTTGTGTTGGTTTGAGAACATAAGCATATATACCGGAGAAGGCTACAAGAGGACATCAGATTACCTGGAGATGGAGTTACATCCCAATTTGGATGTAGGATCATCCACTCAGGTTCTCTGTAAGAACAGTGGACATTCTTAAACACTGAGCCATCTCTCTGACCCTAATTAAAAGACAAACTTGTAAAACATGGACATATTCAGATTTTTTTTTTCAATTAACTGAAAACTATAATAGTATATCTGGCTAGTCAAAATTGCAATAAATAAATAAATAAATAAATGTTTGTTGAATTCCCAAAATAATTTGGTCAAATATTTTACTGCCATAAAAAGTAAAAGTTTCTAATGTCGTCACTTCTATGTTTTTTTTTTCACTGAAATGTTTTTTTTTTAATGAAGGAAAGAAAAAAAAATCCTTTAAATAGCTTGGAACCAAACAGAGAGCGAGTGTTGGGCAGGGGTGATATCTACTGAGCATAAAGATATAATATTGTTAAGAATCCCAAGTAATTATTTTTTTCATTACTACCATTGTCCACTTTACCATCTTGAATAGGACAGATGGGTCAGATTGAGTCCTGTGAAACCATCATTTCTGGTTTGCAGGTCTGGACACAAAAGAATGCCTAGAAAAGGATGGGGAAAGGTTACAAAGTAGCTTGGGAGCTGATCTCAGCCCAAAGCTATTTGCCTTTCTGAGGCAGTATGTGGTAGTCATATGAGAATTTTACTGCAAGCAAAATGGCTGGAGATATGATTAAAATTCTCAGTAATGTAAACCCTTCCTTATAATTGCCAATATCCAATCTGGAATGTTCAGGTAAGTCTCACAGTGCAAGGAAAGCAGTCAGCCAAAACCAGCAATGAGGCATTCAAGGACTCAGCAGAGAGAAATACTATCTCCTGGAACTGACTAGAAATCAGGGCTAGGTGAGGTTATTCAACTAATTTGGAACCTCATTGCCCTTACCACAAATGTGACTTACACCCTGCTTCTGTCTTTTTACTCCACTCAGAGAGCTTTGATGTTATTCTCACCTATTTTCTTTCCCACAAAGGAGAGAAGACAAGAAGGAGATGGCCTTTTAGGCAACATCAGATTTTTGTTCTTAAACCCTAAAACTCTAAAGTCTGAAGAAGATAGAAGATACAACATCTGTTTCCGAAGCCCTTTCTTCCCTCTCATGCTTAAGAAGAAAGATTTAGGAGTGCCTATGGCATACAAAACTATCTCCTGCATCACTTTTAATATTTAAGTTAAAAAGAAAGAAAAAGTCATATGAGCTCATTTTAAACTCACTTTCAAAGATAAATAGTGAGGAACTTTTTTTAGAGTCATTAATAAAAGAATAGTCTCTCCAGTGTAAAAATGCACATAATTATATGCTAATTATACAATACAAAATAGCAGGGGGGAAAGGTGCTGCAGAGCTTGTAAGATATGAGAAAATATCTTTAACACTGTTGGATCATCAGTAAAAAACAGACTATGCTTCATTTCTTTTAATGTTTTGATATGATTTTCTTGTGGAAGATCTAAGGCACTCATGACTGCTTTAGAGTTTCCATTTCTTATCTGTTGGCATGGACATTGCACTCCAGCATGCTGGGGCCAATAGCTCTTAGGTCTGACTCCTATCTAAGGTAAATATGACAAAAACTTACTTTAAAAGTGACTTTATGTTATCATTAGAAGTATTATCTTGGGAATTATGTATGCAAAGTCTAACCAGTTTTTCTATGTAGAAGATAAAGACTTTGGGCACAATTTTTAGCTGGTTATACAAATACTCAAAATACCTTAGTTAGATATGAATTCTATAATTTTTAATATATCTTTAAACTAAATTAACTTTTAAAATGTGATACAGTGAAGGTGAGCAGGTGTTAAGAAATCCTGCGAAGATTATATAGTAATAGTACTCATAATTTAAACACAAAGCAAGTACAGCATTGACTTAGCTGTTACTGACCCCAACCCTGCGCTTCTTAGCCAACTACACTAGACAATATGGACAAAACAGAAATACATTGAATAAGTTTTGTTCACAAAGGGTACATGCACTTGAGACAGGGAAATGAATATTGTTTGCAGCATCCTGCAAGAAACATTGGGCTCAAGGGCAAATAGTGCCAAGACTAATGCTATTAAAATAATAGACCAGCAATGACCTTGCTTTAGCTCCGTCATCTACAAAGGCATGAAGATATCAAACTAGATTCAGTTTCAAGTTCTCTGGCTGTATATTTCAAGGGCATTCATCACTTCCTTCACAGCTAAATTAATATGGCATGAATACATGGCTAATCTCTGAAGACAGATAAGACCATTTTTTAGAAGGGGGCAAGAAATAGCTTCTTGTGAATTTTGCTGATGGAAGCCTCAAATTGCCCCTTCCAGATCAAGCTGGATTTTATATCAAGATGGAGTGTTGGTAGATCTAAACAGGGGACAAGCATGCTATTCCAGACTCAATGCAAAGGGAGAGCATAGCATAAGGATAAAGGTTTATTCATTGCTTGATGGCAGCACAGTGTGTATGCCTTCCTTCCTCCCAGCACTCATTCTGCCTGGCAAATATAAGCACATCTAGAGCCAGGTAGTTCTTTCTTGATCTGCTCGCTCTTATCCAGCACAGCCCCATCCATTTGTCTTCATTTCACTACCAGTCAGGGTCTAAATTGCACTCAAGTCCACAGAACAAAGCCAAATGACCTTTAGGGCTGTGGCTTATAAATTTTATTACCTACAGTAAGAAATATATCTTATCTTGTGACCCATTACACACTGCACACACACACATTTGTATGTGCCACACTGCAGTTAAAGTTATACTCTGATATTTTAGCTGTCTTTCTTTCTTACCTTTTAATCTTTCTCCTTCTTTTTCCTACTCACTTCCTTTCCTCTTTTCCCTTCTTCATTCCAAAATCAGCCTCATGAATTGACTTTATCACTTGCTGATAAGTCCCATCCTTCATCTTAGAAAAATACCACCTCAATATTTGATTGCTTCCTGAATCTTGCTCCATGGAACTTGGGGAGATACAAATTCCATAATAAAGAATTTTCAGATTAATTCAGTTCTTTCATTTTAATATCAGTTTCCGATATATCTTTGGGTAAACATTTCATTTACTTTTGAGCTATAGGTTTCATGGAGACAAATACACATGTTAAATAAATATTAATTCCAAAATGCTTTATCATTTACTGTTGTAAAGTGTTGTTCTAAGTTCCAGGTAAAGACACCGAAAGAACTAAATCAAACAAATAGAATTTCTGGCCTCAGGGCTGCACTCTGTTAGGTTGTATTAGTTGTCTGTTGCTGCCATAGTAAGTTAAAAGAAGTTGAAGTGAGTTAATACACTGTCCATTAATTATCTGTAGGTTGTACACTCAGCACAGGTGGCACAATGGTATCTGTTGTCTGGGTTTTATTAAGGAAGAATCAAGGAGTGGGCATCACATTTTCAAAACTACAGAGGGCTATGGTTCCTTGTGATGAGTCTGGGGAGAATCCATTTCTAAGCTCATCCAAAATAGTATCATCTGGATCTTAGAGACCATAGAGCTAGGGAGTCTGCTACCAGAGTCTTTGCTACCTCCATTAGGATGATGGTTTTCCTCACCCCATTGTCTCACCAGTCTGAGAGATCAGTGGCATACCACAGCTTCCTTGTGTCTGATCCTCTCTGTCCCCTTCGTCTCCTCTGCCTCATCTTTCCTCTGTTTTCTCCCATTGCTGTGTCTTGAACTGACTTTTCTGCTTATTATCAAGTGCTTTTAAGGAATGAGATAGTTACAACATTAGGGCCAACTAATTGTAGCTCTCTGAGGGTCAGCAAATTGGCAGATTCAGGTATTTCTGCAAAGCCCCTTCTCCACAGTACTTAAAAACTGCTTCTTCAAGGAAACAAAAAAATACGAAAGACAGTGCATCTGAGTGACAAAGTTAAACCAGATCCTATCTCTTATATGAGAGGCAACAAAAATAAAAACTAGCAAAATAAATAGCATTTTAGATGATGGTGTTAGGTCATAGTGGGGAAAAAGGATGGGAAATGGAAAGTTCTGAGCACATTTGCATATTTGACTGAAGGTTTGAAGGTGAGTGGAAGAATCAAGTGGCTATTTGAATAAGCATTCCAAGTAGATGGAAGAACAGGTTGAGGTCTCTGAGATGGTTGCTGTATCTAAAGGACAGCAATGATGCTTGTGTCAGCAATGAAGCGAATGGTAGTATTTAAGGCTAGAAAGACATCTTGGGCATGTCACAACTGACTTTACCTTTCGTGGTAAACATGGAGAAAATGGGAGTTGTCATCGGATGACAAGGAAAGATTTGTGGAATTTTTTTTTTTTCTTTAATACTCACTAATTCTAGGCCATTTATCATAATGGAAAATCTGGTATAACACTTTGCATTTGATATTTCTTAAGAGTAGGTGAACATTTTTACTATTATCATGAGAAAGACAGACACTGAGTAAAATGTCAGAGTAGCTAAAATCTCAAATGAGGAGGCAATTAGAGGCAAAACACTTAAGGAAGTTGGTAATCATGGTAATAACATTAGTTTTTTAATAAGGAGGTTCAGACAGAAATGGATTAACATGTGTATAATCTTCACATCCATTAGATACTGAGTTCAAGGCAGGTAGGAACCCAGCAAGGTGCCTAGGATGCAGCATTAGCCAAAGGTAACATTTTAAATCTGGTGTTTTAAATTAGAGAGCTGCTTACTTCATTAACAGTAATTTAATAGGAGTAAGAATGTCTGCCTTGGCATTTGTTTAGAGAGTTATTGGAAATTAATGCAAAGACTTCAAGTAATAGATCACCAGAGCTGTATTTTTCAAACTTGGCCTATATTTTCACAATTAAAATGAACAATTGGAGACAAAGGAGTGCTGGGGGCTCCTGGGAGATGTAGATGATTCCACACTATTTGAGCGTATTTGTGCGTATTTGTGAATGCTACTCCAAAGAGTGAGCTTATCAAAGAGCCAGCCATCCAGTTCATGTCAGAGACAGCCCCGGTTCCCTGATCACTCCCACTGCTGGAGGTGCAGCCTTACCAGGCTACAGAGGAGGACAATGCAGCCAGTCCTGATGAGACCTGCTAGGCTAGGGTCAGAGGGAAGGGGAAAAGGACCTCCCCTATCAGTGCACTGGGAGAGAGGCATTGGAGGAGATGAGGGAAGGAGAGTGGGGACTGGGAGAGGACAAGGGAAGGGGCTACAGCTGAGATAGAAAGTGAATAAATTGTAATTAATAAAAAATAAATTAAAAAAGAGCGTGCTTATCATCTTAGAGTTAATTGTGAGTGTTACATTACACACTGTAATAAAACATTGGTTTGCCACTATAGAATTTCATTAGATACTAGGAAGAGTATCTTAGGCTGAGGAGTATGACATGTGAATTTTATGGAGAGGATTATAGTTCTGCCTCTTTCATTAGGGTCAAGGCCAAAGTTATATCACATTAATTAAAAGAAAGTTAGGAATGCTTGGGTAGCAAAACTTTATATGTTTTTATTTGGTGATTCTTCTTAGGAAAGAAGAATCGGACTTCAAGGGACTTAAAGAAAAGAAAATTCAGAAGGGGAGTCAGTTTCTTCAATAGTGTAGCCAGCATTCACTCGTCCATACTCCAGTAAATAATCCCCCACCCATACAGGCAACCTACTTAGCTCACTGCTCCAAAAGAGCAAGAGGATATGAAACATGAAAGTGAGAAGGGAAATTGTTAGGGAAAAGGAGGTTCAGTGGGAGGGTGGATGAGAGGGCATTGGAGCATGTATGTGTAGAAAATATATATGTATATATCAAATTAGGAAAGAATAAATTAATGAGAAAGGAAAAAGAGAGAATTAAATGATGACATTCAAGGAGCCATACTCTGGGGACCTCTAGCCTTTATTTCTGTATTGAGTGAGAAAATTTCTACTTGAAAATGTATGTCGTTACACAGTTTAGATGACTGTATATATTCTACCAAAGCCCTTTCTTCATCAAATTTTTTCACAGGGAGTTTAAAAGAACCAATGAATGAGTTCCGGTACAATTTTAATTTCTTATTTTGGTGAAGAAGACTCAGTGAATAAGTAAAAGGTTTGATACACTGCTAGGTAGAGTCTTTCAGAGGCCCTCTGTGGTAGGCTCCTGTCCTGTTTCTTGTTTTCTCCTACTTCCAATGTCCATCCCATTTGTCTTTCTAAGTGAGGATTGATCTTCTTACCCTGGGTCCTCCTTGTTGTTTAGCTTCTATAGGTATACAGATTTTAGTATATTTATCCTATCTTATAGGTCTAGTATCCACTTATAAGTGAGTATATACCTTGTGTGTCTTTCTGCTTCTAGGATACCTCACTCAGGATGATCTTTTCTAGATCCTACCATTTGCCTGTAAATTTCATGATTTCCTTGTTTATAATTGCTAAGTAGTATTCCATTGTGTAAAAGTACCACAATTTCTGTATCCATTCCTCCATTGAGGGACATCTGGGTTGGTTGTTTCCAGGTTCTGGCTATTATGGATAGAGATCCTGAGACTCATAACCAAACCTTGGGCAGAGTGCAGGGAATCATATGAAAGAAGGGGAGTTAGTAAGACCTGGAGAGGACAGGAGATCCACAAGGACCAAATATATCTGGTCTTTTCTGAGACTGATTCTCCAACCAAAGACCATGCATGGATATAATCTAGAACCCCTGCTCGGACGTAGCCCATGGCAGCTCAGTATTCAAGTGGGTTCCTTAGTAAGGGACAATTTCTGACATGAACTCAATGGCTGGCTCTTTGACCTCCCCTCCCCCTACTGAGGCAGTAGCAGCCTTGCTAGGCCACAGAAGAGGACATTGCAGTCAGTCCTGATGAGACCTAGATAAGCTAGGGTCAGATGGAAGGGGAGGAGGACCTCCCCTATCAGTGGACTTAGAGAGGGGCAGGAAGGAGATGAAGGAGAGAGTTTGGGACTGGGAGGGAATGAGGGAGGGAGCTACAGTTGGGATACAAAGTAAATAAACTATAATTAATATAAAAAATAAAAATTAAATTAAAAAAAGAAGTAAAAGGTATTTTCTCAATAAGCTCACAGTGCTTTGATAATGCTGACCAGGTGGTCTTGAAAGCAGAGATCTGCCCTAAATCCCTCACCTCTCTAGGAAGACTTACAATCTACAACTTGTCAAATCTGTCTTTCAACTGTAGGTCTCAGAGTTGGTCTGAGGTGTGCCTCATATGCAGGGAGGAGCTGAGCTTTCTTTAGCATGTTCATACCTCAGCTGGCCATATCCAATAAAATTCCACATCCCAATTTTAGCGTCTTAGAAAAAGATTTATGTATTGGAATTGTGGATATTAACCTCTGAGAATAGAAACACAAGAATAACATGTTTTAAATTATTGCAAGATATAGTAAAGAAAAGAACAATATATACAACCCAAACCTCAGAAAAAACATACTCAGTGTTAGCTCTTAGTGAGTGACTTTTGTGGGAAATTGGAAGTTCCTCACTTTTGTCTGGGATCAGTTTATAACTTGAATGATATGCAAAAATTCAGAGTTGACTAGATCAACAGTATAGAGATGGGAAATAATAGCCTATGAAAAAGCCTGGAGGGATAGACCAAGTCTTGACCATGGAACTGAAACTAGTTCTCAGGGTGATGTACTACATGAGAAAGAAAGTTGGTGGATGAGAACCTGGGAGCAGAGCGGTAGCAACTGTGGTATGAGAAATTTATATTTTCATATGAAAGATTTGGATTTTATTCTCTAGGCACCTATGAGCTACGAAAGAACCTTATGGGATCAGAAAAGGGGAAAAGTCTAGTTTGTAGTTAATTATATTTCAGCTATGATGATCAGATGAGGGTTCAAGATTATGGGCTTGAAGGCAGTAAGGAAAATGTGACAATGTGGGCATAGAGGGATAAAAAGTAGAACCAAGAGCATTATGTAATAAAATGAACAAATGATGTGTGTAAAAGAAAAATCTAGACTCATATTCTTATCTTTTCTAGATTACTTTGGTGATAGTCATCGACAGAGACTCAAAATAGGGAAATCTAGTGACTATTATGATATAAAGACTAAGAAACACAAATAAACCTCAGAGAATCATTATTCCATGGTTGTATTGAAATAATTCATTAACAAAGCTTTCCCAGGAAGCTTAATCAAGACTCTTGGAAACATTTAATAGGTGACATGGCATAAAAAAATGACTGTGACATCATCATTCAAGGACACTATTTACCAATTTGTCTCCTTAGTGTCTAGTAAGTAAACCAAGTGTTATTCTACAGTGTACATAATAAACTGAACTTTTTGGTACCTTTGTACTTGCTATTATATTTCCACAAGAGAGTAGACACCTCTGTGAATCAAACAAATATATTTTCATATTTATGAAATTATATGGATGGAAACTGAGTAAATAGAATCTCATATATACCTTCAAGCTATATTTAAATTTTTATCATCGTTGTATGTGTGTATTTTACACATTATCTGTATGAGGTACAGAGAAAAAGAGTAACAAGGAGGAGAGAAGATACAGAAGAGAGATTATATGTTTAGAAATATGGAAAATTGGGACCCCAGTTTTCTAAGTTGAAAACAGAGACTCATCAGTGCATAAGAATGTTAAATCTTATACACATCTGTTCATATTTTACACTCATGAAGCAGTTAAATTTTGAAATAACGTATGGTACAGAAAAATATGACATTTGGTGAAATATGATCTATGACATATAATTCAAGTTTCCAGATTAAATAAAAAATATCAAAAGTGTTATAGTTTATAGGAAGTTAGGCAATTGGATTTAACCTGTAATGTATTGTATTTAACTTTCTAGGGATATGGATGATTAAGCTGTTGACCTACCTTTCACTCAGGAGGTTCAGTATCACAGTACTTTGCTTCTAATAAGCATTGTTGTTGACATGCCATAATGTATGATGAGATTAGCCCAAATTCAATAAAGCTTTGTTTTGTCAAGTGTATGCTTGCTTTTAGCATTTTACCTCTGCTTCTATTGCTGAGTCTTTTCTGGTGACAAGCATATTATACTCTTCCCTTTTGTTTCCAATCTCTTTGCCATCTTATTCATAGAAAACTGAAATCTTGGAGAAGGTGTGTGTGTGTGTGTGTGTGTGTGTGTGTGTGTGTGTGTAAGAAAGAGAGGGGGAGGAGGGAAAAGAAGGGAACAGAGAGGGGGGCAGGAGGAAGAAGGAGGGAAAGGGAGAGAGAGACAGAGTTAGAGAGAGTTAGAGGGAGATAGAGATGCAGGGGAAGAGAAGAGATTCATTTTTCAAAGGATGTTTGCAAACTATTGATTGTAGTCTCTGTTTCTCTTATTGTTTTCTCCTTTAAATCATTCTGGACTTGAGGAGACTGGTTATGGGAGAACTGCTTCGGTTAGGCTGTTTGAGGGAGTTGGTTGCTTAGCATGCTTCTAGAACTCATATGGTGTGGTGCTTATTTTCTGTCTTGAAAGAAATAAAATTGAGAATTTCCAAAAGATGCTGTGTCTAACAGTTAGAGAGATCTGCATGGGTATCATGAATAGAAATATCAATTTCCCAATTTCAATTACAAGCTTTGATCAGTGAGATTACTATATGTATGGTTAGATAATCAAGCCTCCCTTGTGATTAAAGTTTGCAGATGAACTTGTTGAAAGCACAGTCTGCATGTGTAATACTGATGTGAACCATAGACAGAAGGCATATGTTTCCAGATTATAGCTTTAGGGTTTCTTAAATGAGGTATAAGAAAATGAATAAACTTTAATAAAAGTTAACATACCTTTTACCTGTGTTAATGGTCTAGATAGAGCCTACTCAGTGACATGGTAGCACATTAATATTTCATACAATAGCTGAAGCAAAATATTGATTAGATGAAAAAGTGTGTTTACACATGTGATGTAAAAGAACTCTAGATCATGACAGAATTATCTTCTGTTAGCAATAGTGTTACCCTGAGGGTTTATCCTTACCATACAGAAAGTACACAGACAATGACATACTGTCAGATTGTACTCAATGATTTTTTTTTCTGTTTTACTGAGCCTGGCCCCTGGAAGTTTGCTGTGCTATAAACCTAACATCATCCTCCTTTTTTTTTTTTTTTTTTTTTGCACAATAGTTCTGTACTTCAACTTTGTCTTGTAATAAATGCTTACATTGTATGTGTGGCTCTTCTAGGGTATTACTACTAGAATTTTTGCTTGGAGATCTTGAGATATTATTAGCTAAACCCCATGCTTATTCACAGTTATACGTATGTCACTCCTGAAGAGTCTTATGATCAAGGCTCTGTTTTTCAGTCTTTCTTACATGACTATACATCTTCTGCTCTGGAATAAACCTACTTGATTGTTTAGGGAAGCTATTCAACTTACTCTTTTAGGATAGAACGGAATGGGAGAGCCATGGCCAAATCCAGGAGGATAAACTAGTCCCTGTTTACAAATGCACACATCAGTTTCTTCTCAGGTTTTGCAAGGGAGAACATATTGAAGGGGAATGCCTTGAAGAGTTCATGATAAAAAATCTCTACTGGTAAGGCTGCACCCCCCCCCCCCCTAGAGGAGTGGACGCAGGACTAGCCACAGGATTATCAACATGGATTGCTGCAGCCATGAATCATCTGAAGGAATGGGCGGGCATGGGAGTGTTAGCAGGCCTTCTGGTGTTGGTCTCCTTGGTTTGCCTGTGGTATATATGCAAGATTAGAGTCTCACAACAGTGTGATGCAGCCATGATCATTCAGGCCTTTACAGCCATTGAAGCAAGACATTCTCCCCAAGCATGGTTGGATACCATAAAAAGCTAAAATGATACGCTCAGGATGCGAGGCTAAGCACTGCACTCAGGGTCAGCCGCTTTGGACCCAGAGAAGAGCATGTCTGATTGCATGCGGGTTGATGCCCCAGGTCCCGCCTCTGAGAAAAAGGTATTGGACGGGTCCGATGCTCTTTGGGTGGATGACACCTAAATGAACATCTGTACAAAGTCCCAATTTATTTCTAATATCAGAGATCAGACCTCTACTCTTGCCTGATGCATCTAAAACAAAAAGGGGGAACTGTAGAGAGCTGCAGAATGCTATGCATTAAAGACGGAGCTGGTTTCCGCCTTCCACCTTCCCGATGGTGAGTGCTCTCTGTCACGAACAACTCCACATTTGGCTAAGGCTGAGGATCTGGCTTGCTTCCATGTATGTGGACCTATCTGCATTGCCCCCGTGGCACGCCTGGGTTGGCTACCCAGAGGCTATTTAAGCTGTGGGCTGGCTTTCCCCGGGGTCCGAGGATTGTTCAATGTTCCTGAATAAACTGCATTGAAAAAAAAAAAAATCTCAACAGGTGTTGTAGTTGATGCTCAGTCATTAGAAGGCTTTGTTTCTTCATTCACATATAAAGTAAAAATGCATGCTCAGAAAGTCACCTCTTATGATTAATTATAAGTCAACTTGGCTGGTCCACAGTGCCCAAATATTTAATCACAAGTTACATGTTTCTTGTGTATTCTGAATGAGATATAAAGTAGTGAGGAATGGACAAAGCACGTGTTAATGGGAATGGGCCTCCTTCAATCAATGAAAGGCCCAGATACATAAAGGATGACCTTTCTTGAGTAACATAGACATCTGTATTCCTGCCTCTAATGAACATGCACACGTGTGTTTGGTTCTGTGTTCTGGAGGATTTTGAGGAGTATACTTGAATATGCCAATCTTCATTTCAGTATTAAAGCTGAACAAAATCAAGATGGCAATAACAAAATCAAGATAGACGATAGTACAAACTGTGAAATATCCAGATGGGGTGAACTCTTACAGCGTAAAAGACAATGACCATCATGTGTATTTTCAAATGTTACTGACTACATAATTGATATTTTTGTATTTTATAGAAGTGCTCAAATAGCTCTTTTGTCTCTGTGTATAGACTTCCATATATAGTTAAAAGAGCCAGAGACTCAGAGAGACCCATAGAAGCTATGAAAGTTTTGTTGGAAACTGAGAAAAGAGGTGGTAGCAGTTTTCAGAGGGTTTCTGTGAGGAGCTGTTAGTGTTAGTGGGAGAAATAAGAACACCCCTTAAGATCTCATCTATTGTACACATTCTTTTAAAGTCATTTTAAACTATATTAAAACAGGAATAAAGTCATATCTAATGAAGCAAGTTGCTATTGGGTCAATCATAACTATGAGGGGCTAATCTTGTACCAATATTTAGGTAGAAATTTTATGAAAATTCCCAATACACTATAAATGAGAAGTATTTTTCTATTTAGTTTTAACTGCCAATTTTTATTTTTTGTATAGCAGGTTGTTTTATTAAATGTATAATCACATTATAATTGTGACTCAATTGAAGGCATTCATATAATAATAATACTTTTTCATTAGTTGTTTTGAGTTGGAATTTCTATAAATTCTAGAATTTTCTAATGTAGTTTGTATGTGTCACTTCACACCTGCATTCTTTGTTCACCTGTGAGATGGAATAATTATGTGAACACCATGTGGGGTTCTGAGGTGTTTTAAACCAAGGAGCAAAATTCGCAAATTCCTTAAAACAGTGACTGGCCACTTATTAGGCTTACTCATCTCTTAAGGAAAGTACATAATTCAATCAGGTTGTTAATACAGTAATAAATCAAAACAGGCCAGTTTCCCAGTAACTAAAGTATGAACATTATTATTCAACAATAATACTTTTTGTTAAATACACAGTTGTAGAAATGTTTAAAGGTCCCTGTTAGTGCTTAAACTCACGGCTAAAGAAGGCATGTCAAAGGAAGCACAGATTCGCTGGTAATTGTACTCAATCCCTTTTGTAATAGCCATAAAAATATTCGCATAAGGGGTGGCTGAGGTGCCTCACCCCGTAAAGGTACATGTTACCAGCTCTGATAGCTTGCTTGATCCTCTCCTCACATGATAAAAGGAAAGCTGACTCCTGCAGGTTGTTGTCTGGCCTGCACATACATGCCAGTACATTCTTATGTGTGTGAGCTCACCCCCAATACAAACAACAAACAAACAAAATGTTATTAAAATTAGAGTTGGTTGTCATTTTTAATTCACTAAAGAGTTGGAGAAAGTAGGTTGTAATGTTTTAATGGCCACAAAATTATGTGGCATTTGGGACATTCCTGCCACTAGTGTGGGTTAGGTCAAACCTATTACCCTGTTGGAGGGTAAGAATATGTCCCCAGAAGTATGCTTCTGGAGCATAAACATTGCTGTGTCTTTTTTAGTCACCAGGCATTGCTTCTCCTGTCCCATCTTGCTGAGGTGATGAGGGAGGAAGTCTTTTGTTTCTGCCCCTTGCAATTGCTGTCCTTTACGAGGGTTTCTTAGTATAATTCTAAAGCAGACACACAAAAGTGTCTCTATGATTAAGCTGCTTTGTTAACTGGGGACAGAGTGCACTATGGCTATTTTTCTGGGCTTTTCCTATATCTACTTTTTATTTTAATCTTAATTTTTGTGTGTGTTGGTTTGCCTGGGGCAGTGTGAGACGAGGCTGGCCTAGAGTGGTTGCTGCCCTAGGAAAAGCTTGTTTGCCTGAATGCTGAGCCACCCTTGCCCACTTCGCCGTTACTAATACAACATTAATGTTTTCACTAAATCACAAAAACGCTGAGTAGAAACTGATGCAGAAAGTGCTTATAGATGTTCAGCAATTAGCTGAGGCTAATAATTCCTATTTATGGAATAACAAATAAAACCTAAATGACTTTTCTTTTTAAAACAGCACATTTCAACTGAAATGTGTGGGAACACATGTGGGCCTTTGCTCTTAAGCGATGAAAAAAATGCATTAGAAATTGTGTACATAATATAGCAATTTACTTATTTTCCTGACTCTAATATAATTCTTGAAAAAAATGCAGTATTGCACCATGCTTTACACAAGAAATGCCTAACTCTGTAAAAGATAATAATAGAATTTTAAAAGTCAGTGACATGCCTATGTTTAATGCCTCATTATATAATTAGATTTCCTATTTTTATAACAGTGTCAGAACAATGAGAGCAATCCCAAAGAGGTAGATTTTACTGTTTTTGAAAATATTTATTTCAAAGTAAGACTTGGAAAGTATTTGAATGAGTACATTAATTTTTACTGGGAAAATAATTGTATTTATTCTTCTTTGCAGTATTATAAAATAGGGATCAGTTCCATTTATGGGTACGAAGATAGATTTTTGTAGTATATAGAAATAGAGATACATACTTAATAAATCTCAAAGTCAAGATAATCTCATGATTAGCTTTATTATCTTGATCATATCATGAACTGCACACACTTCATCATTCCATTTATACATCTTTCCCGGTGAAGGTGTCTCCATCATTATTGTAGAAAGCCATCACCAGCAGATGAATATTCAGGACAACATTACATCTCAAACAACTGTTAATTGATTCCATGGTAAAGAAAGAAAAGAGAAAAAAAATAAGGAAGTTGAAATCCACATGTAATTTTCATTTTTCAATTTTAGGAGAAATTATGAAAATTCCATTATGACAATTTCTTAAAATATATGATGGAAAAGAATTTAAAACCCATCTGAGAAACTTACGTGTGTTATATAGTATTAAATTCTAATATCACTGGGCTTTAAAATTGGTCTAGGTTTTTGTAAGAGGACTTTTTGACCTTATTGTAATAAATCATCTACCTTGAAGGTAATAGAGTGTGCCATCAGTTTAATGTGGCTGTTGAGTGACCCTGGGCTCCAGCCCTGGCTGGTAATATTACAGTCCGCCTTACCCATTACACTCTCAATGTCTCATCTTTATGGTAGAAATGCCAAAGAACTTAGCACAGTGCTATAACCAGGAATGCTTGCTCAGCAACAATTTTAAACATTTATTAGACATTTATTAGAAACTTTAGTGTTTTAGTGGTTTTCAAAAACGTTCTCTGCTTCTTTGAATACTCCTTTTTGGATCTACTGTAATCACCAAAATCCTCATGCTTTTGTCTTAAAGACATCAATATCCAAGAGTCATTTATGAAAACTCAACTTTCCATGAAAAGGGAACTCCAGAACATACAGAGAGGAATTCAGGAAGCAGGTACAAAGCAAGTCACCTCAGGAAAACGGGAAAACACAGTTTCCCTAGCTGTGCATCTCAGCTAACTTACACTGCTGGCTGGACAAAATGGGAGAATGCCAAAGAAAGACTTGAAATAATGCAAAAGTCCTGATGACTTATCAACACCAAGCTTCTCAAATGAAGCGAATGGCTATAATTTGCCCCCACTTTTTTTAGTTTAAGTAAAGTCTTCAAGGTATCTCATCACACATGTTTTAAAATGAAATATTTCTAAATTGTGTTACAACAGCAGGAATTCAAAGAGAAAGGGGAAAGTACAGGGTATAGAGAAGTATGAAGACCAAGAAAGTGTAGTCTGATTCCAGGAGTATTCTAACCCTCGGGAAAGCCTTAGAGCTTGTGTGTGAGTTCTCTGGGAGATCCCAGAACACTGTCATAACAGACCATGATCACCATCCAGAAGGCCGTGTCAAGCACATCTTATTTCTGAAGGGATACCTCCAGTGCAGATAGCCTGTCAAACACATTTTACTTCTTAACGGATTGCCCCTGTGTTGCACTGTAAGAAAGAATGGGAGGCAGAACTGTATTCCAAGGGTACTGTCTGAATCACCATGATACCTGAAACTGGATTGAGGCAAACATGGAATTATTGAAATGTCATTGAGAAAGCCAAATGTACATCCTTCCTCTAGGAAAATCACAGCACTAGTCTCAAAATAATTTTCCAACTTTGCAAATACGAAACCTAACATGCAATTAAAAAATACAATCCCGCCTCTGAGAAAAAGGTATCGGACGGTCTGATGCTCTTTGGGTGGATGACACCTAAATGAACATCTGTACAAAGTCCCAATTTATTTCTATTATCAGAGATCAGACCTCTACTCTTGCCTGATGCGTCTAAAACAAAAAGGGGGAACTGTAGAGAGCTGCGGAATGCTATGCCTTAAAGATGGAGCTGGTTTCTGCCTTCCACCTTCCCGATGGTGAGTGCTCTCTGTCACGAACAACTCCACATTTGGCTAAGGCCGAGGATCTGGCTTGCTTCCATGTATGTGGACCTATCTGCATTGCCCCCGTGGCACGCCTGGGTTGGCTACCCAGAGGCTATTTAAGCTGTGGGCTGGCTTTCCCCGGGGTCCGAGGATTGTTCAATGTTCCTGAATAAACTGCATTGAAAAAAAAAAAATACAATCCCAAACCAGGCATGTAAGAAGATATGTAGCTAAAATGGCATCAAACACAAACAAAGCAAAACAACAAAGCAAAACTAGCTCCCAACACTGAACTAAAACCACTGCCCTCTCAGAACTATAGGAAAGTCGTGAAGGACCATGTGACTGCTAAGCCAACCAATGACATGACAGACTAGTAAAAAGTACAAAAGGAGCCAAGAGAAGGCAGGGAACAAAGAAAAAGGAACCTAGCCAGACATTGTGGTGTACACTTTTAGCACGCGGGAATCATAGGTAGGTGGATTTCTGTGAGTTCCAAGCAAGGCTGATCTACAATGTGTGTTCCAGGCCATCCAGAGTTATAACAATTAAAGAGATAAAGGTCATGAGCTTGAGAGAGTGCAAGAAAGGGTACATTGGAAGGGTTGGAGGGAGGAAAGAGAAGTAGGAAATGATACAACCACATTATAATTTTGAAAAAAATGGATTCCTTTAAACAAATTCAGTCTTCATGTCTTGGTGGGGGGGAGTTGGGGAAGAGTTGTCAGGTATTCTCTCTCTCTCTCTCTCTTTCTCTCTCTCTGCTTCCCTCCTTTCTACCTCCCTCCCTCCTTTATTCCCCCCTCTCCCTTCCTAGCTCTGTGTGAACATGTTTACATGAACATGTAAACAGTATGTTTACATGAACAGGGGGGAGGAGGCACGGACTCAGTCATTTCATCATTTGTTTGCTATGCTGTATATAGGAAACTTGGTGCTGCTTCCACGACACCACCATACTGGTCATGTGAGCCTATGATTCCTAGAAATAGGATAACTGTAATCACAAAATATTTCATGAGGAAAACTCCCTGACAGTGTTAAGTAGCTTTATGGAAATTACGCAAGAGAGAATTGTAATTTTTAAAAGTGGGATAATTCATAACTGAAATATTAACTGCAATAAATATTCCAGTATAAACCTTGATGTATCCATTTGGACATTTTCACCTCCCAAGTGGCTAGTCTAATACCAATTAAAGCATCACAGATTGCTATTTTCTCTTCCTGAAATATTATTTTCATGAATTAATTTTGTCTTAAAAATCAGACCTTTTCCAAATGAGAATACATTTAAATATCTGAGGTACAAAAGTGAAGTTGAGTGTCAGGACCCATAGATATCTATAATTTCAAATTCTAAAAATACAGAATCATGGGAATAATGCTAGAAAAGTTAACAGCTGAGAAACTGGCTTCTGGTGTCACCTGATCATGCCTCTAGATGTTTATAGAGAATCCAAATAGTAGTTTTATTTCATTCTGAAACTGCTGATCACTTTGTGTATGTGTGCATGTGTATATATATATATATATATATATATATATGTGCATATATGTATGCATGTGTGTGTATCATATATTATATAGCCATTCATTAATTTGTTCATTCATTCATTCATCCATATACAGATCCATCCATTGTTTTAATCTTTCATTTGATAAATGTCAGGAATCATTTAAGTGCCTGGAATACTTCTTAGTCATGAAAAAAACAATATGTGTTAATATAATTGCTTTATAATAGCTCATAGGTGGTAGATCACCTTAATATAATGAAATATGCCTTAAGTATAGATAAAGTTCTGAATATATGAATAATGAAGCTATCTCATTTTGGGGGACTTTAAAATCGAGCACAGGTGCAAAACATGCATGAAGATAAGGAGACATGAATGTGTACAACAATTTAGAAGAATATTAAATTTGTTATCTGTTGAGGCTTTGGAAAGAAGGGCAGATGAAACTGGTGGCTTGAACTAATATAATACTGAGGGATTTTATGTTTCATAGATGCAGGTTTCTGTCTGCAATATGACACCATTATAGATCTTACTTTTTAGGTGATGGTAGTAAAAAGGAGGAGATACTGGATACAAGACAAATCAGGGAGCACTGATACAAACTAGATTGAACTCAAGCCTTGATTATGATAGTGTTAGTGGGGAAAGGAGTTGGGAACCGAGTTGGAGAATAAGTAGAAGTGGAAGGGACAAGCAGGTATGGGTAACAGTTATATTCTTAATGGGGAATTAAAGACTATTGCAGAAAACGTGGTTTTGAACAATGTAAAGGAGATGGGACATTGGAAAGACATGTGTGGTGCATATCTCCCGCTGCCAGATTTTTCTAAAAGGTGTGAAACTTTCCTACATTTCCTTGAGTTTCCTCCTTAGTCTTTGGCCTCTGCCATCCACTGTACGGAACAGCACTCCCCATACTCTGATCGTCGTGGCCCTGGTGTGTCTCCATGAAGTCACATGTTCTTCATGAGCGATCAGCACATAGCAGTTCAGCCCTATCCCACACATTGCCTTAACCTTACATTTTCTAGTTTGATAAGGAGAGGCCAAAGTTATCAACAGTAGCAAAAGAAATGCTTTTCTTGTTCAAAACCTCAAAGTCATTCTTAAATTTCACACTATCTTTAATCTCTACTGTGCCCTTTCTATACAATAAATTTTAACTCCGCTGTCCTCTCAAATTCTTGTAGACAGTGTTATATTTTCATTCATTCTATCAAACCCCTGTGTTTTTTATGTTAATAAATAGCTTCACCTGTACATGATTTATTATGAATAATAAATAAATAATACATATTTATATTCCCCAATTATTATGAAAATTGAATCATATATATATATATTGCAGTTATTTGGGAAAGAATACATAGAGAACATTTGAAAGCATATATCTATAAAGTATCATAAATCATTCCTGAAAATGTCATCGGTATTATTCAAAGTATTAATGGGGATCATAGGATTTATGAATTGAAGTTGGCATGAGAAGCAAATGCCCATGGGCAGTGAAACTTAAACTTTGGTCAAGGCTTGATCTTTTTACCTGCCCCAAAGTATAAATAACTCAAATTTATGCATCAGCAAGCTATAAATTATTGCAGGCATGGATGTTCAGATAAGTCCATGAATGGTTACAACTGCAAATATGAAATCTTAGGATTCCAACTGAGTATTACTACATAATGTTTCTAGGATTCTTTGTTAAAATACTTATCTGTTGAATTCTTTGTTCTTTCCTGCTTGAATTCAATGAAACTTTTTTTCCTCTGGTTTGTGCAGAGTGTCTTGCAAACTATTCACAAGAAAAACTTACAATCCCTGTTGAAATTGCTAATAAAAGCTGTTTAAGTTAGCCCCACTTACTGTGCGTGTTCCTCTGAAACTGAAAACACTAAGTATTTATAACTCTCTAAGAGCAATATAGAACTATTCCCACTGTGAGCTTTGTTAGAAGCAAAGGGCATTATTGTCTTGTTGTCCCTTTATGGCTGTTAAAATGTTCCTTTTCTCCCAGCTTTGAATCCTGTGACAATCTCTTGAACAGTAGAGTACCTGACATGTGTTTGTTCCTTAGGCAAACGTGTAAAACTCTTCACGTTGGAATGGAGAAATAGAAAGAGAATGTTTCTGCTGTTCCTGATGACAATTTTTGGTTTTCCACATTCAAAGTTATTCTGGCTCCACCCTGGAGCAGTAGTTATGGCGAATCCTAGTGTTGGTCGGATTCTGAGGAAGGGGCAGAAGTTTCCTTGAGAAGTAAAGATTCAAAACAACTCCAGAAATGAGCACCTGTCTCCGTTCAATTCTCACAGAGCAGCAGGTGTGTACCCCATATTAACAGGGTAAACTGTGACCTCCTGTTTCGTGTGGTTACTGTTAGATTTCCAGGTGCTTGATATCAAAGGGAGACAACAAAATTGGTACAGTTTTAGAGATTGGAGGGCAAAGAACTGACTCCATGGTTAATGAAGAAAGCAATGTTTGTTTGTTTGTTTGTTTTTTAATTAAGAAAAAGCAGCAACTGGGAAGAAGTATCATTATTTGAACTCACTCCCTAAGCCCCCATGTTGGATGTTGTACAAAGCCCCCATGTTGAATGAGCCAATATGCTGCCATTGGTGAAGCTTATGCTCTCACCACCAGGGGCTCTGCAGTGCCACTTTCCTTAGAAATGGAAACAAAGCATAAAATCCTAGTATGCTCCTGAACATCTGTCAGTGTTCCACCTGCCTATTATTTATAAATTTGCATGAAGAGCACTGAGACCACAGGGTTTCACTTAATCTACATAAACCAAATCCAGAGAGATTTCTGACCTAATCTGTGTTTTAGATATTGGAATCAACCCACATTGTAAACTGTGTTGTGCCCTAGCTTAAACAACAATCTCTCTCTCTCTCTCTCTCTCTCTCTCTCTCTCTCTCACACACACACACACACACACACACACACTCCACATACCTTCTTATATATATATATATGTAAGTGCTAAATATATGTTTATATACATGTACAAACACACAGATATTCATATATACACACATATATACATATGCAAACATTCTTTTATATACATGTATATGTTTATATACATATACAAACACACATATTCATATATATGTTGTATACCAACTTTAGGAATTTGGGACGACTGAGTTGTATTATTAGGAAGGCCCAGAGAAAATAATAACTGAGTGGCGGTATGAGGTGGTGGTTAACACATAGTTAACAATCCTGCTTGTTAAACTCCTTTGCCTATGATGTCCTTTTCTTCAAAGAACGGATTTTAAGTTTGCAATGCACAGAAATGAATTTTTAAAATGTGCTTCCACATATGGAATGGTCATTAAACCTAATTGAATGGAAGAAGAAGGTGATAGAGCATGTCCTCCTTGTAGAATGTTCTCCAAATATTCTGACTTTGTCCTTCCCCAAATCACACCAAGTGTTCTTCTGCTATTTATTGGACAGGTGTCCCAAGAAAATGTTACTGAAATTGATTTCATTTGTAACTCAGGCCCACTGGGATGGTAAGAGAAAATGTTCTTAGCAATCCCAAACCACTATGAAGGATGCATTCTATTCCAGTCCTTCTTTCTGAGTCCCACTCACTGCAGACTCATTTTGAAGCACAGTATTTGTACTTTCCTGCTGCTTCCATTTGCCTTTACCACAGTGAAGCTGAGGTTGTTGAGGAGTATAGTTCTTGACTGGGTTTAAATTTAAAGCTAACACTTTACTGCAGAAAGTGGGTAAAAACTATCCATTCAAATTATCATGTTTAAATGAGAGGTGAATCCTAGAAAACAAATGTAATATCCAGTTTGGCAGGTGAAGCACATTCCAACTGAGCTAAAACAATCTCATGGTCTCTTAACTTTCCAGGGCTGGAATATGCAATTCTTATCTTTAAAAAGTCTAGTCAGATTCTCTCAGCATTACTTTCCTGACTTGAGTTTTTTTATTTTTTTTAAGTTCCTAAGATATTTATCTTTATTGTGATTGCTTCTATACATTATTTAAACATTATTATTGTTCTTCTTCGTTTGAGTTCCACCTGGAAGTTATACATATCTGAAAGTGTGTATAACTTGGGGGACCAGAGGTAGAAGGACATCTTTTCCTCACAAATTATGAAAAATGCTAAAGGCATTTGTTAAATACCCCAATACAAAGTGAGGAGTGGTTCATCAGTTAATATCTAAGTCAAACTGAGGATGAGCTTTCTGTGCCTGGAAAGAGAGAAGTTCACAGGAGGCAGCAGCAACACACACCTGCTTCATGAGCCACACAGGACAGTAAAATATTTAGGAAACAGAAGAAGAATCCATTCCAGTGCAGGTTTTCATTGCACAGTTCAAGAAGCCCAGATATTTCATCTGTGAACAGAACTCACTAGTCCTGTCCATGTATAATATGATAACCACACCTTTTAGAAGATAAAACACACAAAGCGGCAATGCCACTGCCGAGTTTAGGGTGGTCGAGGTGATTTAATCCTATTAGAAAGTTATGCTTCTTAAGAAGGATTTTAGGGAATCTTATGAAAGAAGTGGGAAACAGTAAGATCTGGAGAGGACAGGAACTCCACAAGGAGAGCAACATAACCAAAAAAATCTGAGCACAGGGGTCTTTCCTAAGACTGATACTCCAACCAAGGACTATGCATGGAGATAACCTAAGACCCCTGCACAGATGTAGCCCATGGCAGTTCAGTATCCAAGTGGGTTCCACTGTAATAGGAACAGGGACTGTCTCTGACATGAACTGATTGGCCTGCTCTTTAATTACCTCCCCCCTGAGGAGGAAGCATCATTACCAGGCCACAGAAGAAGACAATGCAGCCACTCCTGATGAGACCTAATTGACTAGGATCAGAAGGAAGGAAAAGAAGACCTCCCCTATCAGTGGACTTGTGGAGGGGCATGCATGCAGAGGGTGGAGGAATGGAAGGATTGGGACGGGAGGAGGGAGGGAACCACAGGGGGATACAAAGTGAATAAAGTATAATTAATAAAAATTTTTAAAAAAAGAAGGATTTTAGGAATTGGGGCTGAGAAAAGAATTAGGAACTCAATACAAGCGACAAAGGCAGCAGCTCAGGACTCTACACATTCAAGATTTGAAAGTTCTGAAAACAGCAGGCAGCAGTGTAGCGCTCTGGCCTCTGTACCAGCATGCACAGCTCAGCTCCTCCACGCATGACTCTCCTTAGGAGAAGAAGAGGATGATATACCACTTCCAGGGACTCCTAATTCCTCTGCTTCCAGGAGAGCTCACCCCAATTTTACCTAAACAGGACTCATTAGTTATCTGTGGTTGTCTGCAATGCTCTGGGTTGTCTTAAATGACTCTTTTCCCTAATTACCCAAGCTTGTTAAATATTCAAGAATGTAGTGAAAAGATTAAATGAAAATATTTCAAGATCATTTGGTAGCCCTCCTTCTACTTGCTGAAGTATTGAATAGACAGCCAGTAATAGCCCAAATGTTAAAACAAATGTCAAGACTGGTCCAGACTTCTATGGAAGGAAAATTAAACTGTGGTATGAACATGCATTGTTTTAAAGAGCTATAGATACTACATCTATTACTATGGAAGTAAAATATATACTTAATTTTAATTTTATACAGATAAGTATATTATGAAAAAGGATCCATTTGCCCTTGTCTTGTACTGCCTCATCCATACCTGAAAGCTGTCTGGGTAGCTTGTTTACATCTGCACATTCCTGACAGGTGCCTTTTGTTTTGTGATACTTTATTGTATAACATGGTTTGAAATAGGTTGAGTACATTCATATACAGTTATGACCAAATTAATAGCAGCTTTTCTCTAGCTTAAATGAAAAAACCTGTTACTGTGGAATAATAATGTTTTAATTGCACATTTAGTATACAGAAAGTGAAGCAAGTGCTAAATTCATGTACTTGTAAGAGGTACATTAAAAAAATTCATTTGCAATGAATAGCAATTCTACTCCAAGGAAGGAGAAGTTCATTCAAATCAGCACTTAAGATTATAAAGGCATTCTGCTGCTCCTTGTGCCTTTATTGAGCAGGCTAAATCCGTTTGAATGTTATTGTGAAATTGTGTCTATTTGTGACGTTATTAAGGTGCTATTATAAAGGTTGGACACAGACTGCACTTAGCCTGCTGCTTTCTCTCAGAAATACTGCCACACCGCTCTGCCTTCAACTTGCTTAAAGAATGTTCATTAATACAAAATTAAATGTTTTGCTAATAACATGGGTATTTTAGTGAAAACTTAACTCCTTTGAAATGAAATTCCTCAGAGACACCCTCTATCCCATTAAAGTGCCTGTGTGACTCTTTTTAGAATGACAATGATACAAATTTTATCCCACAGTGCCCCATAACAATATTTTAGTGACTATGTTAGAGAGAAGAATATGTCATCCTGTAAATAGTGGAAGATTCGCACCAATGCTGTACAGAGTTGGAAGTGATTTTACAAATTTATACAAATTGCAAACTGAAAAAAAAGTGTTATGATAGAACTCACTTAAAGAATGGTATCATGAGAGTGATCATCAATATAGCATTGTCATGTGTATATTACATTGTTTCATAATCATGGTGCCAGTTTCATGCTGGATAAAGTATGGCTTTGATTTCCTAGATACATGTCCAGTATTCAATGTCTCAATGTAATTTTACTCATAGAAGACACAAAGAGAGACGTACAGAAAGAAGGGAGATAAGAGTCTAAGAAGGGAGATAAGAGTCTAATTAGTGCTTTCTACTGAACATGGATGTACAGCCAACCGTCTGTGCACAGGCAGTGTTAAAATGTTTGTGGACAATGCTGACTGCCTGACACTGTCTTGAGCACAGGTCTGTACTTCCTCGTTCATTGCCAGAAGCTACAAAAGCTAAACGTCTGATCCATACCTTGAATCGCATTAAATCACCTGCAGAACTGAGCATAGATCCCTGACACAACCTCTTAAACCTTATCAAATTGTCTGAAAAGAGAATTTTTAAAGCCAAAACTATCGAAACATTATGAAATTCTTTTAAAAACAATATTTTTAAAAGAACAAATTTCAAGGTGAGTTACTCTAAGAAACAACAACAAAAAGATAAGCTCAGCTTCAGTGGAAGAATTTCTAGATAAACAATGCTTAATGTTTCACACATCTCTTTTTGTGTCTTGTTTGAGAATTATCATCATTTGCTAATTTTTAAAATGTACAGGGACTTACTCTTCACAAGGGATGTTTGGTTTAATAATAACAAATGAGAACCCTCCTCCATTGCTGGTGGGAATGTAAACTGATACAACCACTTTGGAAATCAGTCTGGTGCCTTCTCAGACAACTAGGAATAGCGCTTCCTCA
Source organism: Meriones unguiculatus (assembly GCF_030254825.1). Classification (NCBI taxonomy): domain Eukaryota; kingdom Metazoa; phylum Chordata; class Mammalia; order Rodentia; family Muridae; genus Meriones; species Meriones unguiculatus. Next base: position 9,252,903 of record NC_083364.1, on the reverse strand, counting down.
AGATCCAGCTATACCACTCCTAGGCATATATCCAAAAGAGGCTCAAGTACACAATAAGGACATTTGCTCAACCCTGTTTGTAGCAGCCTTATTTGTAATAGCCAGAACCTGGAAACAACCCAGATGTCCATCAACAGAGGAATGGATGCAGAAATTGTGGTACTTTTACACAATGGAATACTACTCAGCAATAATAATAATATAAAAAAAAACAAGAAAATCTTGAAATTTACAGCCAAATGGTGGGATCTAGAAAAGATCATCCTGACTGAGGTATCCCAGAAGCAGAAAGGCACACACTGTATATACTCACTTATAAATGGGTACTAGACCTATAAGATAGGATTAACATACTAAAATATGTACACCTAAAGAAGATAAACAAGAAAGAGGATCCAGGGTAAGATGATCAATCCTCACTTAGAAAGACAAATGGGATGGACATTGGGAGTAGGAGAAAATAAGTAACAGGACAGGAGTCTACCACATAGGGCCTCTGAAAGACTCTACCTAGCAGTGTATCAAAGCAGATGCTGAGACTCATAATCAAACCTTGGGCAGAGTGCAGGGAATCATATGAGAGAAGGGGTTGTTAGTAAGACCTGGAGAAGACAGGAGCTCCACAAGGACCCAATATATCTGGGCACAAGGGTCTTTTATGAGACTGTATCTCCAGCCAAGGATATGGATATAACCTAGAACCTCTGTTCGGATGTAGCCCATGGTAGCTCAGTATCCAACCTAGTAAGAGGAACAGGAACTATTTCTGACATGAACTCAATGCCTGGCTCTTTGACCCCTGCCCCCTCACCCCGAGGGAGGGGCAGCCTTGCTACAGAGGTAGACATTGCAGCCAGTCCTGAAGAAACCTAATAAACTAGGGTCAGATGGACAGGGAGGAGACCTCCTCTATCTGTGGACTTGGAAAGGGGCAAGGAGGAAATGAGGGACTGAGGGTGGGATTGGGAGGGAATGAGGGAGTGGGCTACAGCTGGGACACAGAGTTAATAAACTGCAACTAATATATAAAAAAATAAAACTAAAATAATAATAATAACAAATGAGTGTAGCAAGGTAATAATATTGTTCCAAAATACATGGGAAGATGAAATTTCATGCAGTTTATATAATGTATACAGTCCCACCGTGTTTGAAAGCCACAGGGGTTGTATTTGAACCCAGAACCTGCCTACAGAAGGGCATGGTGCTACCATTGTACTTTTCACCAGAATCCTCTCTCACTTATTACCTAGTTAGCAGAACCTGGGAAGCAAGGACATATAGACTTTATGAATGTAATTGTATTATGGATTTTTTTCTCTGTGGCCTGGCAAGGCTGCTTCCTCCTCGGGGGAAGTGATCAAAGAGCAGGCCACTGAGTTCATCTCAGAGACAGTTCCTGTTTACCTTACTAGGGAACCCACTTGGATACTGATCTGCCATGGGTTACATCTATGCAGAGGTTCTGGGTTATCTCCATGAATGGTCTCTGGTTGCAGTATCAGTCTCAGAAAAGACTTCTGGGCCCCAATTTTTTGGCTCTGTTGCTCTCCTTGTGGAGCTCCTGTTCCCTCCAGTTCTTTCTCATTTACTCTTCTTTCCCTGCACTCTGCCCAAAGTTTGGCTGAGTCTCAGCACCTGCTTTAATACCTAGCTGGGTAGTCTTTCAGAGGCCCTCTGTGGTAGGCTACAGAGGAAAACAATGCAGCCATTCCTGATGAGACCAGATAGGCTAGGGTCAGAGGAAGGGAGGAGGACCTCCTCTATCAGTGGACTGGGGGAGGGGGAGGATAGAAGGAGGGGTAGTGGACTGGGAGGAGAAGAGGAGGGCACCAAGGAGGGGCCTACAGGTGGAGTACAAAGTGAATAAATTATAATAAATAAAAAAAGTAATTCTTTGAAATTGCTTTTACACTTAGGGAAAGAATGTATTTGAATGTCCTTCCGATAAGGACTTTGAAGAAAAATGTAGGACATTCAATAATTCTCAAAGCTTAAAGTACACCCACTGTAAATGTAACTGACTTTACTCATTTCATATTTAACATTTTAACCTTTTGTATTGCTTGATTTTATTTTCTTAGTGTAAAGTGGTGACTAGATTTGGCACACGTACCTGGGGATAGATCTGTTGGACTACAATAACTGGTTCTTTCAGTCCTTCATGTTTGTTAGGCTGTTAGCACATTAGCTTCGTTATTGAGCCACATAAGCATAGCTCTGTACTTGACACTGGGAAACAACTACTATTATTATCACTATTTTTTGCATTTACATGGGTTCAGCAGTCCAAAGGTTCCATGTAGCATGCTGGCTGGGAGGCAGCAGAGGAGACGGTATGAAGAACAGCTGTATGAAAATGACTTCTGCAAAGGCAGATGTCCAGAAGCAGTAATTATAGCATGTGATGCTGGGACAAAACTAAAAGTATTCCTATGTCTCCGGTCTGCTGTGTCTGTAGCTCTTGGAAGAAGGCAGCATGCATGCACTAGAGCAAGATTTTCCTATGCCGAATCCTCCTGTTATAGCTCGTGAAATCTTGCTGAAGATTATTCTTAGAAAGTAAAAATTGTAGTGTTTGACATTTCTCAAAAATAAAATTTTAGTGTAAAGTGTTATATTTTAGTTCTAAAATTATGATAATGTTTATGTGGTATATTAATAACATTTCCTTGTTAAAATTTTGAGTTCTATAAATACTATTTATGCAACTCTTATATTCCAGAACATTCTAGTTTATAGTTTACAGCAGGTGATTCCAGTTGTATTTAAGGTTGCTCATTTGGACTTCTTCAGAAAGCATAGAAATTATTAAATGATTGAATTTTTTTGCTTAGATTTAGTTAACGATTTTGTTTTAAAATATCACTTGAATTGTTCTTATTAAGTGATTTAAATTGAAGATGGTGTATCTAAGCTTATAATTTTGTTCTATATTTAAAATAGTATATGGAAATGTACTTTAAAATTCATGTCTTGCCGGTTCTGTCATTATATTTTGAAGCTAGAGGTTTACAGAGGGTGTGCTAATACATGCTCATGGGCTCAATTTATACTGTGTTGAAAAGGAGCAAATCATTAGTTCATCTTTATTTGTACCCCTCAAACTTACCTGGATTTCTGTCATAATTCTTCTTCCATTCTACTTTCAATTTCTCTTCTTGAGATTTATTCTTTAGAATAATTTCATTTCTAAAATTGTTATTTCATGCTGTTCAGTGCTGACCAAACTAGATGTTTTTATAGTCATTCTGATGCTTAATTCTCACAGCAGCTGTTAACAACGCCATCTGTATTGAGAAAATTGAGAAGGGTGGAGTCTGAAAGTATCCCTACCACCTTGACGTTAATCCAGAGATTCACATGTCTAAACATAATGTGTCCTAATCAAATAGTTAGAAGGATCAATGTAAAATAGACTCTCCATTGTCACTGGATACTAGAAACTATTTTATTTGATACTCCTCATCTCAGAAATAGATTAACTAAAAATACTATACAAAGCTTAATTCTTAAAAAAATGCTTTATTTATGTTTCATTCCAAAAATAATTCTTATTTTTATGCAACTACTTCTTGTGGTCGAGTTCAAGTTTTAGCTTTTTAAGCTATTATTTTAGCAAAGAGACAAACACATTTTAAAAGAATGCATTTATGACATTCTTGTGTGTATGCACTATATACTTACATGTATTTATATGTCTGTGTGAATGTGTATATTTATTGAGGTGTATGTATACACATGCACACTCACAGACTTTCAGAGATGGAGGAAAATTGGTTTTATTTAAGGAGGTCTTTGATATTGTTTGTTTTAAAAATTATGTGAAAACAAAGCTTTGTTTAATACACAATGGTCAACAGAATATTTCCACAGGCTTTTATAAATCAATGGGAGTAAATGTTTACCTTCAAATAAAGAAATAATGATGGAACTACCATAGTAGCCTTCAGGTGACTCGAAGCTGAGACGCAAAAGGGCCATGGACACCCTGCTTTCATGTCTTAAGGGCCATGCTCTCGTGTTATCACTTCCAGCTTCCTGCCTCATTACTTCATTAACCTCCCTCCAAAACCAACAATTCTTTCTCAGTCTTTTCAAACACCTCCTTACCTTTTCTATTATTTCAACACCACTTCTACAAATGCTTCCCATGTTATGCTTCATCAGTTTTCTGACTAGGAAATTTTTCAGAAAATGTAAGTGAACCTTTCTCAGCTAAACGTAGATTATGTTACATAGAGTTTATGGGTAGATGTTATTGTGAAAATACTTTTTCAGCATTTCCCATAATGATCAGCTACCTCTATTACCATCTATGACATAGTGTCTATAGAAATAATATTTTCTTCCCTTTTCCTTCTTACATTGACTTTCGGTGAGACTTGCAGTTAGTTCACAATGAGCTCCGAATGACAGACAGACAGCTAAGACTCTGTCCTTCCTGAGATATTTCTAACTTTACTAATCCCTAATTCAGCATGTCCTTCGTATTGTAACCTTCAGAGTAAGATGGGAAATGTGATAAATGGCAGCTGAGCATAAGACAAAAACAAGATGGCTGACCTCATGGGTCAAATACATTTTGAATTTTGAGGTTAGCCTTGGCAAAGCAAAGTTTAAATTAATCCTATTATTTAGTTTAATACTTTAATTTTTTTTTCACAGAAGATCACAAAACAACAAGATAAAACCAGACTTTTAAAAAACATCTTACCATAGGTTAAATAGCTATGTCACTTAATGAAATAAAACATTAATTTAATTTAATTTGTATACCCATTGGTAGAGGATCACTTTTAAGGTGTTATCTCAAAATAACTTCCCTGATGCTAAGGTAAGGTGAAAAGTGCAAGGACACAACAGTAGTTTTGGATTTTCCCTATATCATTTATTCAAGTGTAAATAATGTATTTACAACAGATCCTTTTATTTTGTTCCTAAATGTATATTTTGGATATTAATAGTTAATGAAAATTTACTAATTGTAATTGCTTTAATAATAAAATTGGTTTTATGAGAAGATCTGTACACTTTGAAATTTGGTAAACCATTGCACTGTTCTTCATTCTTTGTTTCCACAGACATTTTTTGTTCACATAGAGATTTTATTTTTCAGAACATATAACTGATTCTGATAGGCACCCCAATTTTTATGCTATTTTTAAAATAGATTTTATAGAATCAGTCATCAAAGGTTGAGAGTATCCTCTCACTGTAACAGTCAATCTAGAGACCAAAGGTTTTTCTTCACAGAGGTCTACAGAGTATAGCCACCTTGTCTGCACAAATACGAAGGGCTCTCAGAATCATTCTCTCTTCAGATAAGGGGACTCTTGGCAGTGGTGATCATCTTTGTCATAACTGGGGCATTTGAAATAATGATGGAAGTTGTGTTAAGAGTATTGCAAAACAATAGAAGGAAAATATAACTCTGTTTTTACAAGTATGTAAACATGGAGGTCCTGGAGAGTTCAGTGATGTGTTTGGAACAATGATTGCTACCTTGTAAGCATTAGTGTTTACTATTTCTGAGATTATAGCTTTATTATAAAGCGTTGATCATATTTTCTCCTTCCTTTACAGGTAACCCATTAACCACTCCTAAATCAAGTAATCTTCAAGGCTGGGTTCATGGTGACACATGGATAGAAACTTGACTTCTGAGGTGATCTTGAAGATTTTTATACCTCTTAGAAGACACACTTTGAAGCCTGTTTCAAGGGATTCCATGGCTTGCCATCTACTTCTTACTGGAAACTAAGACTTTAAAAAGGTCTGAAGTGCGTGTCCTGAAGACTTCCTCAGCAGTGAACTTTGTTTGGCTCATTACGCCTTTGAGGGAAACAGACACTGCTCTCCACAGAGCTGGTAGAGTTGGTTTTCTGGGGCAACGCCAGAGACTCTCACCTGCAGGGTTCCTGGCTTCAGCGGTGACAACTGTTCTTGTTTTTGAAGCTGTCTCCCAAGTGCACTGTCCTCTTACGGATGTGTCCTGGGTCCTTTGTTCCTTGTCTAGTAGGACTGTGCACTCACTGCTTTGATGACGTTTTCTTTGCAAACTCCTCTGGCATGGCATAAACTGAGACAATTTTATTGGTATACTAACTTTGAAACTCCAAAAGCCTACATGTTTTAAAGGCTTACACTTGCCTCTGTGATAGGAATGGAAGTATTTATCCATTGATCATGATAATCATTGGCAAGTCACAGTGATCTGAGTACATCAATCATATAAGAATGTATAGACAAGCTGACATGGTTCCCCACGGCTAACACGTGACTGCAGCGCTGTTTGTGGAACGTCAGACAGTCCTTAGGATTGGATTCCCATTACAGTCACGCAGTACTCTGTACGCTTAGCACACTTTTCCTTCCAGTTTTTCTTAAGTGTGCTTTCTTTTTTACATTTTCTGTTACTTTCCTTCAAGAACTTGTCATTGTGCAGTGACATTGGTAGGTAGCCTTTAATTTAAAAAAAAAAATCACCAGGGATGCATGTGCTTTTCTTATTTTTCATCACTTATTTTTCTTCTAGTATTTTCTTAAACTACCCTTTCGGTCTCATTTTCATGTTGTCTCTTTGCTCGATTCCAATGACTGCTTGAATGCTTATATATTTGTTCAGTCTGTGGATAGAAAAAATTGTTCATTTTCTTTGACCTCAAAGAAAATACTTGCTTATAGTTGTTACGTTCAAACAAAATTTTTGGCCAGATATTTTGTCCATGTTTTCACAACCATCTTAAAACTTCTGATTTTTAGTTCTTAGGAATGTCTTACAAATATTTAAACGCCTTAAACACTGATTTATTTTTTTCTAAGTTATTACAGAATGTATTATTTTATACTGTATTTATTTTGTTTCACTTGTGATACAGAAGAGAATACTGCGTACTAAGTTTCCACCCTACAATAATACCATGTAAACCAATAGTTGAATGGAATGTAAAGGCAAGGATTTTTCCATCTCTTCATTATTGTAGCTTGATCAAACGTTGCTTCACAGATCATCCTGTTAGGTGGTCCATCATTTCGGTAGAAGAGTGAAGTTATTTTGGACTTCTTGTACTTCTAAAACTCACTGACAAAGCTAGTTAACCGTTTGTTGGTTTCTGCGACGGAGGCACACATGTTCTAGTTAATTTGCATCTGTTACTCTAAGAATATTCAGAGATTTGCAAATTAACCAGACTAGGGAGAACAACTAAAGTTGCAAAAATCTGTTAACATCTAAATTAGAAAATTATACTTTTAATACCGAGCAAAAGACATTTTGTGACAGTATGAATATGTGGAATGAAATGATTCCTGCCTCACTTTTAAGTGCATAAAACCAATTAGGTGTTTCCAAGTAGGTCTGATAATGGGTCAAGTCTACACCGAGTCAAATTGAAAGGAATAACTGTTGTGTTGGACTTTCTATGTCAAACAAAATGTCATTAATTTTTGGAACAAAATGAAAAACTATACCATTTTGGACATTATGAATTTATCCTAGGTTTGTTTGACATTATGGATCATGCTTCTCATTTTGAAAGCTATGTCATTTAAAACAACACTGGAAATTCTGTATTATATAAAAGTGTAATACATGTGTATCAATAGAAAGAAATAAATGGAATTTCAAATATATGAGCTAGATTATTCCCAGTAGATTAATGTTGTGACTATTCAGAAACAATAAATAAAATTGGAATATAAAATGGACTCACTTTCCCAAATACAGTTTGGAGATTCTGGTTTCTTGTATTCCATTTTAAAAGTACCCTTCTTAGTAACCAATGTAACTCTGAATTTAGAAGGAAACTGACAAATTCTTCCATCCTCCTTTAATAAAGCTCCGTGATAAACTCTCCACTTACATAAGATTCCAACATTTGACCTGTTTCTTAGGAAACTGTGAAGTCAGGACATGGACAGCTGTGATACTCCTCTGCAAATCAACTGAGAACACGAATGCAAATTCATCTTTATCTTTTCATTGCATGGAAATGCAAATTTCATCTCCTAATAAAAGTTGTAAGCATAGCTTACCCTGGGAAACACATTGGATGAAACTATGTATCCATACCATGTCTTGAATATCTTTGAAAACGCCTTTTTATTCTGAAATTGTTTAAAATTCATAGGAGCTACAGAAAATCACGTAGGGGATCACTTTGCCCTTTTCTCATCTTTTTCCCCAGTGATAACATCTTCAAAATTGTAATACATTGTCAAAACACAAAAGTTCATATAGGTGTAATACTAGGAGCTCAAAGGAGACTTATTCACATTTCTTGTCAGTTTTCACATGAACCATGCTTGCATGCTCTTTTAAAGATGCACTGGTGTCATGTCACTGAAGGATACAGGAATATACATTAGATGGGAATGTGAGTACACAGGTTAATAACTGACTGGTTGTGGCAATTCTAAAGTTTCCAGTTTTGTAATAACGTCTTATAGCTTTATTTTACTTTATTTTTACAATTTTTGTTGCCATGATAGAAAAATAAATTAACTTTAACCCCAGACAGAACCATATATGATTTCAAATTTGGTATTATTTTAATGTGGTTGAAATGCCTGCAGAGACTGATGAACCAACCAAGAACCATGCATGGAGAGGACCTAAACCCTCTGCTCAGATAGAGCCCATGGAAGCTCAGTCTCCATGTGGGTTGCCTGGTAAGAAGAGCAGGAGCTGTTTCTGGTGTAAACTCGGTTGCCTGCTCTTTGATCACCTCCCCCTGGCAGTGCGGCCTTACTAGGCCACAGAGAAGGAGGACACATACAGCCCTGATGAGATAATGAGACCTGATAGGCTAGGGTCAGATGGAAGGGGAGGAGGACCCCCCCATCAGTGGACTGGGGGGGGGAAGGAGAGGAAAAGGGAAGGAGGGTAGGACCTGGAGGAGATGAGGGAGGGGAGCCACAGCTGGTATACGAAGTGAATAAATTGTAATAATAATAATAAAAAAATACCAAAAAAGAAAAACTTTCCACCCTCACCAGGATTAACTTCCCTTAGTAAATGTGATTGCTACACAACATCATTCAATTAATTAATTCATGTCTGTGTGTAACCTAGTACCCATGCACAATGAATATATGCTGATGAAATTTTTTATACAAATTTGCATTTATATGTGAGGTAAAAAATGTGCATGGAATCTTATGTAAGAAGTGGGAAATAGTAAGAGCTGGAGAGGACGGGAACCACACAAGGAGAGCAACAGACAGATAATTTGAACACGGGGAACTTCCCAGAGACTCATACTCCAACCAAGTACCATGCATGGAGATAACCTAGAACCCCTGCACAGATGTAGCCCATGGCAGTTCAGTGTCCAAGTGGGTTCCATAGTAATGGGAAGAGGGACTGCCTCTGACATAATCTGATTGGCCTGCTCTTTGATTACCTCCCCCTGTGGGGGAAGCAGCCTTACCAGGCCACAGCAGATGACAATGTAGCCACTCCTGATGTGATCTGATAGACTAAGATCAGAAGGAAGGAGAAGAGGACCTCCCCTATCAGTGGACTTGGGGAGGGGCATGCTTGAAGAAGGAGGAGGGAGGGTGGGATCAGGAGGGGAGAAGGGAGGGGTTCATGGGGGGATACAAAGAGAATAAAGTGTAATTAATAATAAAAAATATTAAAAATAAAGAAAAAAAGGAATCTTCAATATAGCAACAATGATGCTAATACAGATCACCAATGAAAGAGCAACCACTAAAGTAATAATTGTTAGCTTGTGCCCAAGCTACTGACACTTGTATAAGCAATCATTAAGTCAGTAACTGGGAGGGAAATGAGTAATGTCTCCATACTTAATTTGTAAGAAAGTAATGTTTTCTCTTCAGGGCTGTTGTGAAGACTCAGTGAGTTAATGCCCATAGAAGAGTTTATGTAGTATTTTGTCCGTGATGGAAATTTATTAAAAGGTGTTTTTTAATCATGAAAGACATGTTAATTCATTTCTCTTAAAATTGTGTGAGACACATGTCAATAAAAATAGTCTATTCCTATATAATATAGATGAGTATAAATCATGCTGGTACATGTGTTAAATGAGAAAGAGATGGGGAGAGGAAGAGGAAGAGGGAGAGAGAGAGGTATTATTTAAATGGTAAATTTTTCGAAACGTAAGAAGCTGCAAGAAAAGTAGCAGATAAAGGGAAACGCTTTTCCATAAGGAATAGTTGAGAGTAGGTGTCCTTAAAGAAATAGAAACTATGAAACACAGGCTGGGTCAACATCATAGAGCTGGCCTTGATGAAATAGTAGATGGAAGGGTTAGTGTGACAAGGCAGCATGCATTTGCTTTATTAGGTGGATCAGTGAGCAACAGTTGGCGAAGACAAATAGAAATTTAAAACTAGATTTTATTCGTTAATTTTATTTTATGTACATCAGTGTTTACAGTATGCATGAAAGTGCACCATGCATGTATAAGGTGGTCCATACAGGTACATACAAAGGAGAGTTATCTGCTGACTTTAAGAAATGAAATATGCAGGAGAATGAAAAACATTTTTAATTTTAATTTTAATTTTTTATATTAATTACAGTTTATTCACTTTGTATCCCAGCTGTAGGCCCCTCCCTCAGTTCCTTCCAATCTCACCCTCCCTCTCTCATCTCCTCATGCCCCTCTCCAAGTCCGCTGATAGGGGAGGTCCTCCTCCCCTTCCATCTGACCCTAGCTTATCAGGTCTCATCAGGACTGGCTACAGAGGAAGACAATGGAAAACGATTTTAGTGCATCTTTACATTGAGAGTTGCAAGGCCAAAACAGACTCTTGAGCATCCAATTGGGAGCAGTGTTTTATTCTCCATCAGTACACTCTCTGCAGTGTGGACGAAGGAAGGGAGAAAGTCACCAGCTGGGCTGATTCCTCAGTGAAGCTGGGCGAGATTTAAAGATTGTTGCTAAGAGCCAGGCATGGCAGCACACATGCACCTTTAATCCCATCACTTAGGAGGCAGAGGCTGGCAAATTTCAGTGAGTTCGAGGTTGGCCTGGTCTATACATTTAATTGTAGGATATCCAGGGTTACATAGTGAGAGTCTGTCTCAAACAACAACAACAAAACCAACCAATCAAACAAAAAAACAAAACAGAAAATAAAAAGAAAAACCTTTGAAGATCCTCCTTAGCTATATGGCGAGGCCAGCTAGGATACATAAGACCTTGTCACACATGCACACACAAAAATACAATGCTAGCATCTCTTTAGCACTTGATCCTACCTAAGAACTGAACATGGGCCGTTCACTTCCGCTCTGCCCGAGGACAGTGTTGTGTCGCCCCTCTGTAAGCACACCAGGGCTCACCAAGGTCTAGCAATTTCTCCAGCATCGCACTGACTGGCAAAGTGAGGGTTTTTAAAAGGTTAGAGTTAACATGTGCATGGGAAGCTTCAGAAGATTCTGGGCATGTCAACTGATGCTCAGGAATCTAGAAAAGGGATAGAAAGACCACCAGTACCTATGGCTCACAGGTCCCTCATCATTCAATAATAGCTATTTTTATACACCTTTGTGCCAAGAACTGTGCCAGGCATATTGAATAAAATTAAAGCTGTGAACCTCACTTTCCTTTGAATGATGTCTCTCCTGGGAAGGGTCATTAACTGAACTTGTATCACTTTACTGTGAGAATCTTCAGCAAGTTCTGTCTAATATTAAATTTGCATGGTCATCCTGCAGAGGGAAATCGGACTGAAAACAAAACCAGAGTCCCTTAGAGAAGGAAAAACAGTCAACCCCGAAAGAAGCCTTTGTTTTGATTACAGTAGATAATATTAGTGAGTAAGCATGTCAACAATGCCTTGATATTTCACAGAGATTAATAAGACATTTGTATTCTGTTATATGAGATTACATTTGGGGTTCAATAAGCAGTGAGGATTTCCATCTTCCCATCCACTCACATTGCTGCACCCAGAGATTTGCAGGCATCTGCTATCTCCATCTTTGTAGCCATTACCCAAGCACAGTGGCATTGAACACATTTGTTGTAGCTCCCAGATCTCCTAGCAGGCTGAGTCACTCTGTGAATCTTGGTGACCTCATTTCTGTGTCAGCTGCTAGCTGTGGCAGTCTGGCCCGTTTCAGAGAGTTTGGCTTTATTTTTGGCTTATTTATTTGCTATTTACCTGGTTTCTACAATCCTGGTTTTTCATTTGGTTTGTTGGTTGGTTGGTTTGTTGGTTGGTTGGTTGGTTGGTTGGTTTTTAGAGACAGGGTTTTTCTGTGTGGCCTTGGCTACCCTGGGCTTGAACTCACAGAGATCCTCATGCATCTGCCTCCCTGAGTGGTCGGATTATAGGCATGCAACACCATGCCCAGCTGAGGAATCCTGGTCTTTTCACACCAGCAATTTCATGGAGTGTCAGCTATTAGATTATGGCACGGAGGAAAGAGTGCTCACTGAGTGTATGAATGATCTAGTATGTACTACCTAAGCTTACTTACTACAACTGAGTTTGCTTACAGTTGGTTGGCTAACCTCTTCAGCACTTGAAAATGCTATGAAGGAAGATTCAGGCAAACAGAACATGACTGTGATCACAGGGCAAAGGACACATTAATTTCCCCCATCTGCTAGTTAGATTTCTTACACTGTGCATTAAGAGTGTCACAGTCAAACAATCAGGGACGTTAAGTGGGTCCCTGTAATTTCTGTGCCACAAAATGTTGACAGTGTTTGCTGGTAAGCTCATAGAAAACACAGCACGTTAGGAAACACACCAATTACCATTTAACAGTTATATGTCCTGGAGCACACAAACAATGTGTTGCCATCTCTTTGTCAGTCACTTCAAGTATGTCACTGAAAATGCTCCAAACAGCAGTCAACTTCTGCTCATCCCCAACACTCTTTTGTGGAAGCAGATTTCTCCTGTTACATGTTACCTAGCTTGTGTTTAAATGTTTTGAAATATTTTCATTTCATTAGAACTGCTATAAATATATGTGGCCAATATTCCTAAGCAGTAATAGATATTGGAGTTTTTTGGTGGGTTAATCAGTTCTGGTGATGTTATAGGAAACTCATTTGACCTTCCTCATTTCACCTCTGGCTAAACATTAGACTTCCTTTCTTTCTTGTCTTGTGATTCCCATTAAGTTTCAAAAGTTAAAATGGCCCATTTTCTCTTTTAAAAGACACATTGTGGAAACTGACCAGCTTTAGAGGGACTCACATGGCAGTTGACAAAGGAAGGCATGCCATATCTTTTGGTCTCTTACAGATTGACTGGGAAAAAATGCCACAGAATGGATTAAATATAATTACCGCACATGGAGCTGTTTAAAATCCAATTACCGGCTTTCTAATGTGACGGGAAAAATATGCTGCATCCTGGCGGTTCTGTCCTGTAGAATATCCTGTCCATTCTGGACTCTGAGCAAAGGAGGATTTTGTAATTGCTCTCTTTGCCTCAAACAAGATCCCGCAGATCCAGCAATGATGGATCGCCAGCATGTGCTCATTTAATTTCAGGGTTGCTGCACTAAACAGTAAACCAAATTTGAGAGCCTGAAGCCGGATGTAACATGTCACTTTCCTCCCTACTCCGTTCAGGAAGATGTCTTTCGGTTCAACTGAGAACAGACAGTGTGAATTTCAAGTAAGAAAAAATTCAACCTGAATGACAGATTTTCCAGTAAAGTTACTTCTCTTTTTTTCATCCCCACCCCCCATTCTGTGATACTACACGGTACAGAAATCAAAACATCAGTTCTATTGCTGTGTGCTGCCTTCGGATATGCAGAAGTAACCACCCCATTTGCACCTGTTGTGGTCACACAAGCTGTGCAAACCTAAGGAGCACAATTTACACAGAATGTTTATCTAGAACCTGGAACCTTTTAGAATTGTACAGTGCCAATGTCACAAGAAGCTTGCGAAGTTTCCTCACTGAGGAACTGGCATTTGCCTCTTGCTTGCTTTCAAAGGGTATAGAAAATGAGAGGAACACATAATTTTTCATTTGTCTTTTAGTCATTATGTAAGGGTGTGGCAGGAGACAAATTGTGACCCCAAAGGAGAAAAATCACTTAATCATTTTGGCCCTCATCTTTCTCACTCATGAAATATAAATAATAATGATGTGATAACATGCATAAGTAATGATCTTACAATGTAAAACTGACCTAACTGCCACCCAGGATTATTGTGAAGAGTAAGTGAGTGATTGCCTAGGTCTTTGCAAAGTTGGAAAGACCTAGACAAATGGGTTGTGATATTACTATCATGATAAGAATGAGCCTGAGAAGACTCATGGCTTCTGATGCTCTTGGCGAAAATCTGAATAACATTTTCTATCAGTGAGAACTATTAAATACCGGTAGGAAATTGTTAATTAATACAAAGCCATATAACCCTGTGGTTCTTGCATGTTCTGCTAGTGCAATAATTACAGGTGTTTTGTCTTTTAAACATGCAGACTTGAGTAAATATTACATATCTATGGCCCTCTTATTCTATCCTAAGCATTGAATCTTGTCTTATTTGATCTTCTTATGCCTAATTATGAATGAAAGCTTTCCTTCAAAGGACCTGTTCTCAGACAGTTGGCACTACTAATTAGTGGTAAGATTAAAAGGACATATTTTAATTAAGGATTTACTCCATGAACATTTACTGGAAAGCACCACGTGTGGTTTTCAGCACTGTGTATATTTCAGCTCGTTTAATCCTCAACAAAGTCATAAAGAGGCACTCGGCCTGTCCACACTTTGCTGATGAGGAAATGGAATTAAGCAGAGTAAGTCATTTGCACATGTCACATAACTGGGAATAAGTGGTGTGGAATAAAGAGCATCCACATCTGGCTGTAGACCATTATCCGTGAGCAATGACTTATTAAAAATTATAGTTCCCTAAATCCCTGTATAAAGATGAGCAATAAATCACATGAGTAATATAAAAAATACTTACAATTTCCTAGGTCAGACTAGGGCAGGAGTTATTAAATGCAATTCTGATCTATTGTTATTGCAGCTTCAGTTTCCTCATTGTGATTAAAGGTTTTGTCCCAGGGTGGTGCTGTTGGAGGGCAGGGTTAAGCTTTGGGAGACAGAGCAAGTAGGAAGTCTTTATGTCACGGGGGCAGGTACTTTGATAATGAAAATAAAACCAAGTTTCAAGGCCAGATTTCCATGCATAGATCTCTGTGAAAATCATGTCCATTTATCCTGAAAATATCTTCTGAGGATTGAAAAAAAAGTCACCCTTCCTCTCCCATCATTCTTCTGGTTTTTGGAAATCAGAACTATATTTAATAACCCTTGCATTCAAGAAGTCCATGTAATCCAAGGTCCCTCGGTGATTATCTTTCATGGATTTGTTGCAGGATTTTACCAGCTCTTTCATTAATTCTGAGAAATAGTTCAGATAAAATGAAATCTTGAACACATTAGAAAGAATATTGTCTTCACCTGTGCACCTGATGTCTTATTTTTCTCGTAATTACCCTTGTGCAGTATAGAAGTGATTCTTTTTGAAAGAGTGGATAGAAGCAATTAAACAAAATATATTTTAAAGAACTTGAGTGTAAAACGTAAGGCTATAAACTTTTAGGTGGTAAGTACTGAAATGGATGAAAAGTAATCCTTATACATTATAGTTGGCATGTTAATTGATATAATTATTGTAATATACTATATGGAGTCTCCTCAAAAATTAAAATGTAATAACTATATTATAATGGGGTTGGTACAGCTCACCTGTCCCCACTTTAACTGCAGCTTTGGTCACAGGGGAGTGGTATTAGAAGGCAGGGAAAGCCGTGACACGTCGGTCCAGTAGCAAGTTCTTTTCTCTTTTTCAATGTCCCTTTCTTTTCAGAATGTTAGTTATAGCTACTATACAAAGCATCAGGAAGGGAATGGTGGAAGAACAGGGGAAGAAAGGGTCAGCACAGAAAAGCCTTGAACTTAAACTATAGATGGAGTTCCTTGGAGTATTTTAACTAGAGAGTTTTAAAACCTTCAGAACCCCTGTGATTTACTCGGGTGACTAACAGAAGTGAGGACATGGTAGCAAGCCTGGTAGATTTCCATAGAAAATCCTCCTGTGATCTCCCAGGAGAGAACATTCTTCTTTGTCCTCTAATCATAGGTTTGCTCCATGAATTAATCCATTGTACAAACTTTGGATTCTGAAGTTTAAATTTGAAGTTTAAATGTGGACAGAGATGTTGGCAGAGGAAAGATAGTTATTGGGTATATATATTCAGTTTTGCTAAAATCTAACATACTTGTCATTTATGATTAATAAACATTTTAAAGACAGTCAGGTTACTGAAACACTTCAAAAATGATGTGGAACTCAGTCCCCAAATCTCAGGTATTACTCTTAGAAACTGTTAGTAGATTAAGAGCATCTAGTGCTCTTAAGCAATGAGCCATCACTCTAGCCCAACTTTATTTCTCTTAATGATGTATTCTTGGTAATAAACTATTATGCATTGCATTATTAACAAAAAATTAAATATATACATCTCTTCACTGTATTTACTGATTGTAGCCCTTTCCCTTGTCTCCTCCCAGTCCCACCCTCCCTTCCTCTTTCCTATCCCCCTAACCCCTAGCCCTCTGGAAGGGGGAGCCCTCCTCCCCTACCAACTGACCTCAGCCTTTCAAGTCTCCTTAGGACTGCCTGGATTCTCTTCTTCTGTGGCCTGGTAAGTCTGCCCCACCAAGGGGAAGTGATCTAAGAGCAGGCAACAGAGTCCATATCAGAGACAGTCCCTGCTCCCCTTAATGGGGTGTCTGTCCACTTGGAGACTGACCTGCCTATCAGCCACATCTGAGCAGGGGATCTAGGTCCTCTCCCTGCATGGTCCTTGGTTGGTGCATCAGTCTTTGCAGCATTGCCCTCCCAAGGGCCCAAACATTTTGGCTCTGTTAGTTTCCTTGTGACGCTCTGTCCCTTCCAGGTCCTTCTATCTTCACACTGTTCCATAATATTCCCTGTGCTCTGCCCAAAGTTTGACTGTGAGCCTCAGCATCTACTTTGATCCCCTGTTAGGTAGTGGCTTTCAGAGGATGTCAATGGTAGACTCCCTTTCTGTTCCCTCTCTTCAACCACTTCCAATATCTCTTCTATTTGCCCTTCTGAATGAAAATTAAGCATCCTCCCAAGGGTAACTCCTTGTAATTGGAGGAGATGTCAGGCATGGTGGTGAATGCCTTTAAATCTAGCACTCTGGGAGGCAGAGACAATTTGATCTTTGTGAGTTCAAGGTCAACTTAGTCTACAAAGCAAGTCCCAGGACAGCCAGGACTACACAAAGAAACCTTGTCTTGAAAAACAAAGAAAGAAAGAAAGAAAGAAAGAAAGAAAGAAAGAAAGAAAGAAAGAAAGAAAGAAAGAAAGAAAGAAAGGAACAGGTCTTTGGAAAGAAGTTTTAGAAGGCTTCTTGAAAGTTATAAAATCAGAACGTGGTCCCACCTTCTTCTTTCTGCTCATGGTCAGTTTGTTTGCAGGTTTCATATTCTATTGTTTTCCATGAGCTCTTCACCAGATCTATGCTGATCAACAAAGACACCATATTCTAAAACTGCTAAATTAACCTCTTCTTCTTAGTATAGCCAGTATTAGTTATTTTAATATGGTGAAGAAAAGTTTGCTATTATAAATATTATTTAATTACCCCTTCCAAGCCCTTAAAGCAAATTCATTGTCAAATAGATATTTGTGGCATCTGTTTTCACTTCATGGTCCACAATAATCAAGTTATGGAATCACTTTAAGATTCACCATCAGGTGAAAATGCACAATTTTTACACAGTGGAATGAATATCTTGGAAAAAAAGAGATAAAATTCTGTCATATGTGACAGTATATATGGAAGAACATCATGCTAGGTAAATAAGACAGGTATGGGGGGACAAACCAGCATGAGTTCATCAATATGTGCAATTTAAAATAATAAACTTATAAAACAGAACATAGGTTCATGGCTACGAAGGCTGGAAGCAAGGGTAAGGATAGGAGGGTAACAGTGAAAAGGTGCAAATCCTGGAGTTAGGAGAAATGAAGTTTTGTTTTTTTTAACTCTATTATATAGTTTGAGAATTCAGGTTAATGGTGTATTGTACATTTCAAAGTAACTAAGAATTCCAACTGTTCTCATTATAGAAACAGTATGCCTTTGAGGTAATGATATACTACTTAGCTTGATTTAATTAGTCCATATTTTCTCCACAAATTATAGTACTTCTTTTGTATACCATAAAGAAATTTAATGTTCATTTGTCAATTTAAGACAAAATGAAAAAGTGATTAGATAGGAGAAGACACATGAGGGAGAGCTAGAGAAAAGAAAGAAATAAAAAGAACAGTTGAGTAAGCAGGCCAGTAAGTTGAATAAAAACTTGTTTCGAGTATAAAGGCTTTTGACAGAGTTTTATGGAAGAATCCACGTCTGTAGAGAAATTCCGAAGAAGCTAGTTTTGGGTAGTGACTACCACCTCAAAGGAGAGAGATCACTTCTTACCACATGTCTTATTCACTATGGCTGTGAAGAGACCATGGTCAAGGCAACTCTTATAAAAGAAAGCACTTGATGGGGGCTTGCTTACAGTTTCAGAGGCTTAGCTCAGTATTGTCATGGTTCAGAGCACAGTGGAGTGCGTGCAGGAACTGATTGAAGCAATAGCTGAGAACTATCTTCAGAGCCTTAGGCAGAGAGAGGGGAGGGAGGGGGAGAGGGAAGGGGGAGAAAGAAAGGGGAGAGAGAAAGAGAGGGAGAGAAACTGGGCCTATCATGGTCTACATGAAACGTGAAAGCTCCCCTTAATCACACACTTACTGCAGCAAGACCACACCTCTTAACCTTGTAATCCTTTCAAACATTTCCACTCTCTGGTGTCCAAGCATTCAAATATAGGAACCCATGGGGACCATTTTCATTCAAACCACCACAGCATGTATCTCTCTACCGCTTTATCTAATACGTGTTTCCATCAGGATGGGGAAAAACAAAGAGCTATACATGCTATAAATCTGGAAATGTTTTAGCTGAGATGAAATCACCTAAAGAGAACTTACGATTATCAGAATATCAAATGATCTGAAACACAAGAGCCCTTTCAAAACCATGTAGTGTTCTTAAAGACACTGATTGCAAAGTCAATGGTGATTCCTGCTACAGGGTCAGAGAAATGCTTATTATGGGGTAAGGGAAAAAAAAGAGATGTATCCAGCTTATCTCCCACCATCATGATCAGCCCTAAGCGTGATGGAATGGGTTGAGACTTACAGCAGGTATGGCGGTGGAACTTAGCAGCCAGGAATGATGACTATAATCTCTGCCAGGCCTTCTTGCTGCTTTGCCTAAAAATCATGGCAAGGGGCTTGAAAACAATGTTTCCATATGCCACTGTTCTTGGAATGGTTCCTGAGACAGGCTCTCTTGTCATTTTTCATCTGTAGGAACTCATTAGACACCTAGAGGAAGAGCATATGGAGTGGAACAATTGTGCTATTGGTAGAGAGTGCTGCATAATAGGGTATTTGTATTCCAAAAGGTCTTGCTGTAAACAGCTCACTGGAAACAGAAATGGTTGCCTTTTCATACAGTGGGCACTGACGTAATTTTCACCGTCTCAAGCACAGGCACAGATATTCTATTTGGAAACAAAATATTTAGTAGACCCCTTGCCAGAGGGGCTGTTGTCTCTGATTGTTATTATTTTCAATATTGAAAGGCTAGTTAATGAGTTTGAACTGCCTCAGTTCCTCTCAGGAGGGAAGAGGCATCTGGAGTTCCAGTTTATCTTTCCGACAGAAGACATACACCTTTAAAGGCAAGTGCTTTAGCTTACTGGTGCAGAGCATGAAATCTGCAATCAGAAAGACCCAGAGTCCAGATTGAGTTCACCACCTGGCACAGTTACTCACGGTGTCCGATTCCCAATTTCTCATGCCTTAAAACAAGGGCAATAGAATCTAACTTAGCAGTTGTGAGAATTCAGTACAATAATTCATGCCCAGCAAGTTCAAGCACTAATTTGAGTTATCATCAGCAATTATTACTATAATTGTGTAGTTTTCAAACTAATATAGTTATTTAGCAAGCATTTTATCCTGTTACCTAGAAAAAGACATTCAGATAATGGAAACATAAAATTCCTTACCAGAATGAAATGGATCACAGCAAACAAACATTCATCTAGATTAAAATAAATGAAACCCAAAACTGTTGAAATTCTCTTTTTTTTATTTAACTTTTATTAATTACACTTTATTCACTTTGCATCCCCCCATAAACCCTTCCCTCCTCCCCTCCCGGCCCCATCCTCCCCCCTTTCTGCATGCATGCCCCTCCCCAAGTCTATTGATAGGGGAGGTCCTCCTCTCCTTCTTTCTGATCTTAGTCTATCAGTTCTCATCAGAAGTGGCTGCATTGTCAGGGAATTTACTGTCTTGTATCAGCCAGGGGTGTTCTTGAATATGTTCATTGCCTCTTTCTATAATGTGAGTCTTGATACCCAGCACATGTTTCTCTGGGTAACATTGTTTTGGCAGTGGCATAATGGGTACTGCAACATGTAATACAAGATGGTGTTCTCAAGAGGCCTTCCGTTTCCTCCAGCCTTGGCCACAGCTGTGTTCTCAGTTCTTGTACTTCCAAAAGAGAAGAATTCAGATAAGGCTCTAGTTGTGTGAGACATGAAATGTTTAAGTAGAACAAAGATGCAAGAAAGCATCCTTTAGGAGAAGAGCAGGGCACTTGGGGGTGGTAATATACTATTATTGTTTGGGCAAATGATTGTGTTGTCAAATTGCCTTCTTAATGCTCATGCTCACTCCCATGGGTTAGAGCTGCTGTGCCCAACCTTAATCATGGAAGTGTCTTACTGTAGTGGATGGTCATTAATGTTAACCCATTACTGGCCAAAGTGATGGTGGAATGTTCTGGCTGCAATGGGACATTATCCCTTCCAAGGCTCAGGGAACATTTCAACAAAACAGAAAGAACTTAAGAGGCAAAGATGGGGAAGTGTGCAACATGGACATGACATATCCTTTACTTTCATGGAGCTATGGTTATCCCCCAAAGACACCGGACATAAATATTTCATCGTAGATGTGGGAGGGCCCTCGATGCCACCCCCATCCCATGAAAGATGATTGGCTGGAGAAAGATATCATTTTCTTCAGAGTTGTACCTGCTGATAAGTTTCCTGTATGCCAGTAAATAACCCCCTCCCATGCTTGTGCAAAAACTCTAATTAAACTTGGAGAGTGACACACAAAAAGAAGACATGAATGTAGGGGAAGTGGAGTTTGTGTGGAAGACGGGTTTCAGGGGTGAGTTTGAAACATAATGACAGAAAAAAAATGTTTTGAAAATTAGACATACACATAAGTTAAAAACATTTTCAAAAACAACCCAAACTGCAAGAGTACTTTCTTCCTCCAGAGTTCTTTTAATTAGTATGTTTAAGCTTGGGAAAAAATGTGAAGTGGGTGCTTTTGGTGCTGCACTTTGATCGGATGATTCAGCTATGGATTCACTTATTTACGCTCTTTCTGTTCTTCACAGAGATAAGCTATGAAGCAATTCTGGCCAAAGACAAAACTCAGCTTCCTTCCTTTGGAACTCAGCTGAACAGTTCGGAAGAAAAAAATGATGTGTAGCATTTACTATGTAAATGTGTCTTGATAAACTGAGGTGATCGGCTTTTACCGCTTGTCAGTCTATGGGAGCTGAGCATGCTAATAAAGACTTAAAAACTAGCACAGAGTTTTAAATCAAGGCAATACCAGACAGACATTCCTGTTGGGAATGAGGGATTGTGGATAACCAGGCTACTTCAGGGAACATGGTTCCAAAAGAGGTTACCATCTGAAAAGAGATGCCTAATCACTCATCCACAACTTTTTTACTCATACCACATCAATACAGAATTGATCTAACTATTCAGTTAGTGTTAAAAGTACCATATTTCATAATTTACTTTTCAGTATACATCAGCCTGGCTGACACAATGAAGTAATTTTGCAGAATATCAGAAGCAATGAGCACCACCTGCCTGGGGATGAAGAAATTTATAATTCGGTAATAATCAGGTCAAACAATGCTGAAGGCAGATTTTTATGTTAAATAGCTTTTTCCATAAAAGGGTGGTTGTACTTCAAATTTATAACATTGCTTGTGGAAGGAAAAGAAGATAATGCAGAGGCAAGAAATGTCAGGATATCTATCGGCTTCATTATGGCAGAATATAGCTGTTTTATGGATTTATTGTAATAGTTTTTAAAGGTCATTTAAATATGAAGACAATTGTCTGGCTTGGGCCTTTTTAGAGTTTGCTTTCAGCAAAGTACATCAAGACATACATAAATGGAACTTCTGGAATCAAGCGTAGGTCTGTAATTAGGACCAGGAGTGTTTAACATTTTTTACCCTTTGATGCTGATTTCTTGTTTTGGAGTGGTAACTCTACTTTAGTCCAGGGCCAGCACTGGTGGGGTTCTAACAGGGATCACAATACCTTTGCAAAACTTTCTCAAGGATGTTAGATATCAAAGAGTTTCAGCCAGTTCCTCAGGAGGATATTCATGCCGCACTAAGCTCACTTTCAGTTTTGCTAAATTAAAACACCATGGATACATACAAATAAAGAAGCACTCAAAGTTCAAGATCCAGGGACATATTGAATGCATATAGATCTAAGAATTTGACCCCCTGGCCTTCTATTAGGTGCTCCTGGATTTTCAAAGCTCTTTGAGTCTATGGTATTGTTGTGTTTATTGTGTGTTAAATGAAGAAAAATAATTGCAAGTTCACATGAAGGGTTTATAATTATGAAAAATAGGAGCTGAAGAGATGGCTCAGAGATGGAGGTCCCTCCTTGCTCTTCCAGAGGAACTGAGATTAGTTTCCAGTACCCAAGGCAGACAACTCCCAGAGATGCTACACTTCCTTATGGCTTCCAAGAGCTCCTGGACTCTTGTGTCCACACCCCATACACGTGCTAAAATTAAAATTAAAACTAATAACTAAAAATAAAATAAGACTTTTTTAAAAGACAAAAAGTGTTCTTCTTGCATAGCATAAGCATTTGTGAATATCGTATGCCCGTGTGTATAGGTGGAGAGGGACTATAGCTATGAACTCTTCTGAGGCACTAGGGAGAGGAGCTGTGGCTTGAAATGTCAGGCACTACAACACAGTCCAATAAGCTAAGAGAATTCTCTGCGGGTCATCTCTGACCAAGTTTCTTGGCTTGTATGTATTGTCTGTAGAAGACGTCACACATTCCTGTTTGGTCTCAGACCTGAATTTACTAAATGCTTGGTTTTTAGTTTATTCCATCAATGCCTATGACTTTATAGTTACTATAGGCAGCATCTCCACTCGTCTTGTGAGGTGCTAGAACATCACTCCTTTCAAATTCACCCCCACATATTTTTCTATCTGTCTGTCACTCCAGAATGATGTCACATGGATGCTGATAGCTCCTAGACTTGGAGACCTTTCCACGTTTGATTTAATTTTGATGAAATAATCAGGCCACTGGAGTGTGATAGGCAATGCTAATGTTTCAAAGCAGGAACACATTACAGCTTATTAAATTTAGGAAAATATGTTTGCTGGGCAATAAACATTAAGACTGAGAGTTCTCATTTTTTATAAAAGCCCCATAATTTTCTTTGTTGGGTCTTGCAGTATTTTCTGTAAACTCTAATTGCCAGTAATACTGAGCTGGCAGTCCCATTTTCGTTAAAAATATGGCAGTCCCATATCGTTAAAATAGAGTTGTTGTCCCCACTAACATTAGAAAATATTCAATATATTTGTGACTCAATGAGATCTCCTAAAATTGACTCTTATTATGTGAAATGGAGTACTACTATTTCCTGGAGAACATAAAAATAATAGTAGTGTTTAAGAATGGGACTACATTAATATTGGGAAGTGAAAATTTCATAAAATTATGTTTTTAATTCAGGAAAAAAAATGATCCAATAATCTGATCTGTGTATTTCTAAATTTCTTATGGTCTTTTTTCTGTCTAGCTTAAACAGGTTTTAATACCCATTTGGGTCAGTAAGCAATAACAAAACCACTACAATGGAACCTAAAATCTTGAAGAATTTTGAAAATGTATGGTAATCATCACATAAAAAAATGTTTTATTTTAGAGACATTCTTTTTTATGATCTCTGAATATGGCATCAGCAAATCTGCATAATTCCTCAAGAAACTATAATTTACCTTTAAAAAATCCAAAGCATGTGCATTTTATTGTAACATAGTATCAAGGGCTCCAAAAAGAATTGCCTCGGTTTGTCTTCAAGCTGGAACAGTATTTAAATATATTCTGTTTGTTGACCAGATGCAAGCTCCCTCACTTCACCATGGAGGCTATGGAGCCTCAAGCTGCTTTCCTCAATTCCAGCAAGTGAAGGTGACTTGCCTGTTTCAATTGCACTGCATTGACGTTGTTTGACTGTTACAGTGATGGAAGGCTGGCACTGCATGGGCTTATGAAGGGGAACATTTTAGGAGTGAGCAGTGTCACTCACTGTGTGTGGAAGGAAGGGTTACATCCATACCCACATACACACTCCTGCTCATGAGCATGGAAATGCAACTCACATGCACACAGCACACACGAGCATACAAGCACACATGCACACACACAAATGCAGGCATGGGCACACACACACGCACGAACCAGACACATGCACACGCCACATGCACACACACACTTCTGCAGAACAAGGAAAAGAACAGATTCTCCTTTGCCAGATTTGAACATCAGCAAACATGAATGATTCCTGGTGGGTGACAGATCATTCCTTGTGACTTCCACCAGTGTGCCTGAGAGTCATTAAAGACAGTCTGGTTTCCACTGTATATACCAGGGACATTTTCTCATGCCTTTAAAAACAAGCAAGCAATGGAGCCTTTTAGATCTGTTTTTATATGGTGTTTAACTTGAACTACAATAGAACTGGGGCTGGCTTTTGCAGTGGGCTAAACTATTTCCTTCTGTGGAAGTTGCAACAAGCCCTTTAAGCTTCATCTCTGGCTTTGCGAGCATGAAGAGACTTAGCTGTTTTGGCCATCAGTCACCATGGAACATAAGAAAACATAATCCTAAAATGCTATGAAAGCGTACATATTTATAGCCGATTTAAATAGTAATGGAACATGCTCCTGATTGCAGACCTGGGAAGGAGCCAAGGCAGGATTTTGAACTGACTCATAAAATGGTGAGGTTTTCCTATAGATGCTGTCCATGCCTGAGCTCACACAGTCACAGCATTCCTCTGCTTTTGAGACCATCCTACTCTCCTTTGAATGTGTCTGGGATCAGTAAACTAGGAAATCAAAATAAGGATGCTTGGATTCTATGAGTGTCAGATGATCCAAATCACAGAGGCAGGGTAATTTCAACTTTGAAATTTGCTTCTGGAAAGATTTAGTGCTGCCTTCCTACCTCCCATATTAACACACCCTAAAACAATTATAATAAAGCACCCATCCCTACACGTTTCCAAAGTCTTATGAGTAGGAAATGGTTTTAGGTTTGTGTATGTTATTAAACACTGATCTCTACCTCTCATGGTACTTTGTTTGAAGAGAGAAAAGAGTTTAAGAATAGACTAGTTTGGACTCATTGGAAAAAGCAATCAGCAAGTATGTCCTTATGGGTAATATACAGCATGTTCTATTACTAGTATTTGGTGTATGTATATCCGTGATGTTTTTTATATCATAAGTCATTGCTCATTGTATAGAAAGGAACGAAAAATCAATAAGGAAAATAGAAAGTGAGCATGATAGCTCGTGCCATTTCTAATTCAGACTTGAATGGTTGATATAAAAAGACTAATGCAACATCAAGTCAAGCCTGATTTATATAGAACGTTCCAAGATAGCCAGAGTATCTTGAATCTTTTCAGAGTATTACAAAATAGGAATCACACACACATAATCCCATAGTATTTGTTAAATCTTTAACTAATGACATCCATTTATCTGACAATTCTCCCTCTAAAAGCAAAAATAAAATTCATTATACTTATGTGTAGCCCTGATGTTGAGTCTAATAGTGGTAGCTGTCCATTGAGTTTTGAGCTCTGGAAAAATAAAGAGAAGTGAGAAGTCTTGGACTGTGAGTTTTTCCACACTCTCTCTATAGAAGCTCACTTTTGGCACTGACATAATGACAAGGGTGCAGACAGCATGATGAAGTGGAGCCTCGCCTGCAACTCCGTATTATTACAGGAGAGAAGGAAACATCTGCTTTACCTTACCAATTGCTTTTGGGTTCCTTGCAGCATAGCAAATTCACAGGAGTCCTGGATAAGAAATTGTAGGTACGGTTGGAGCCCACATAATGTATATTTGTTTCCTCTTCTTCTCTTCCAGTGGATTTTGCTTGCTTTCTTATCCTCTCCCTGTTAACAAAAAGTCCTCGCACCACAGTTCTGTGACTCTTTCCTTGTGCCAGCCTATTGAGCAAAGTGCTTGTCATACTTGGTTTTCTGAACTGTATGTAATCGAGGATTTCAGTTGTGGACCTTTATTACGTGTGTGTGTGTGTGTGTGTGTGTGTGTGTGTGTGTGCATGTGTGTGAGTGTGATATCATATCTGAAATACATACCTATCTGATATATATCTCTAGCCAGTATTTTGTTCTTGTTACTATACAGATCCATGTGATACTTGAAGCAAGACAGCATCAACCCCTCAGTCATTATTCAGTCCTTTTACCTTAAAAAATGCAACCTTTTATAAAAAATTACATAGGCTCTCAAACTGTAACGTCAGGTGGCTCGCAAGTCACTATTTACGCCTGGCCAGAGATTACTGAAACCCCCCTGCCTCCACCACTCAAGTGGTCGGATTACAGGAATTGCCTTTCTAATTTCACATATTTTAAAACTCGGGAGGAAAAAGATACAAAGTGTGACGCGTCTAGTGTCACGTGCTGTGGAAAGCCCTCGGTGAGTCTGAGTGGGTTGGAAAGGCTTCAGTTTTGGAATGGATGGCTTAAGCACCACAGGACCTCTGGAGGGAAGAGAAGGAGAAAGGTGGCGGTCATGAGTAGGTACGGCATCGCACTACTTAGAAATGAAGGCCTTCGAAAAGAGGTGGGCCGGTTGGAAAGGGTCACGTTCAGTCAAACGGAGAGACATAAGCATCCAATGCAGATCAGCACTCATGCAGGACAGCTGCCTCCTTTTCAGGAAGCTTAGGCGCAGCAAGAGTTACTGCGCATGCCCAGAGTTGGTGCAGTCTGTTCTAGAGTGATTCCCCTTGCCTAAGTCAGGGGGCAGCACCCCTTGAAGCAGTGGTAGGTCCTTTTGGGATGTTCGCCCTTACATGTCTCCTGAAGGTGTACAGACAATTTGTCAGCAAAAGAGGCTTTGTGTGGCTTCCGCTGTCAACAAGTCCTGCCAGAACCTGATTCCTCTCCAGATGCGCTTGGAGTTGTGTGGGAGTCAGGTCATCCTCCCAGGCTGTTTTCCTCCGTGAGCTCCCTCTCCAGAACGCCCGTGTTCGATTCGAAGTTGAGTCTCAGCGAGATCATTATAACCCCTCAGAAATACTTTTAACCCCTCGAACCTCGGAGGAGATACATTTGTGGGGAATGTTTTTAGATTCTCGTGGAGAAGTACATGTAAAGAGAAATGTTTGTAAATAGAAAAGTCATGATCATCTAAGATACTAACAAGAATCGTCTGGAAATGGCTGACACAAATGCTTAAAGCTAACCTTTCAGCTCAGAGGTGTGAACCAGAAACTACCATGTCCTGCTACGCTTAATAACAAGGGACTGTGGGAGCAAATGCGTCGATGGTGCTATAATCATGCTTGGTGCTTTGGGTTCCTCGCCGTGGTATTCCAAGGCACACTTGTGCATCTGTGAGCTTGTGTGACTTTGAGCCTTGACATCGTGGTTTGTAGAGTACAAAGTGTGTTAAGAGCCACACATCTCACACTTTGTAACTTTGGTAGGAAATATTTTTATGGGGTAAAGTTTGCTGGAATCTATAGTTCTTATCTTTATTCTTTTTACCTTTGAATTTCACTCTCTCTGGTTTTACTTCCAGTGTTAATTTT
Source organism: Meriones unguiculatus (assembly GCF_030254825.1). Lineage (NCBI taxonomy): Eukaryota > Metazoa > Chordata > Mammalia > Rodentia > Muridae > Meriones > Meriones unguiculatus. The sequence continues at coordinate 9,224,804 of NC_083364.1, read as the reverse complement.
TAATCTCCCCAATGACTGAGTGGTTGTGCTAGTAGCACATAAGAACAAAGGGACACATCAGATCAGATCACTGCACTAATTAAGAATGCTGCAGAACATGGTTTAGAATCTTGGGTGATTTTCAGTCATGCATGTGAGTGTGTATTGCCGTGGTATATCTCTAAAGGTTACAGGTTATCCTATTCACAGAAGTCTTGATATGTATAATTAGGATGGAGATTGGAAGAAGATAAGCATTATGACTTCAGAGCATGCATGTGTGTAAGTTAAAACAATTTGCCTTTAGCAGTAGAAATGAGATTTTGAACATTGCTATATTTTCTAGCTCATACAGGTATAAGTTTGAAACTCTCCAGCAATCATTCCTTTTCCATATTAAATGAGAATGTCAAACATTAGTATTGTGCACTGCTTGTTGAAGAATCTTGGAAAGGTGCTAACCAAATAGTTTAGGCGAGGGAAGGCTTTTTCTCTCTTTGTGTAAGTGTACATGGTGTTACACAGTGTCCACAGTCCACTTGTATGAAAGAGCGAGCTGACAACTGTAAGAAAAGATAATGGACATTGTTTCTCTTAAGTGCCTTCCATAACAAATTCAAGCCAAGCAAAACATTTTGCTCAAAGTAGATTATTCATGTTTTTAGGAAAGATATTTGAACTTTCATTTATTTGTTTCATATTTTATTTTTATTTTTTGTTATAACAATTTATTCACGCTGTAGCCTCCTCCCTCATCTCCTCCCAATCCCACCCTCCCTCTCTCCTTTCCTACCATGCCTCTCCCCCAGTCCACTGATAGGGGAAGTCCTCCTCCCCTTCCATCTGACCCTAGCCTATCAGGTATCATCAGGACTGGCTGCATTGTATTCCTCTGTGGCCTAGTAAGGCTGTTCCTCCCCTCATGGAGCGGTGATCCAAGAGCCAGCCACTGAGTTCATGTCAGAGATAGTCTCTGTTCACCTTACTAGGAAATCCTCTTGGACACTGAACTGCCCATAAATACAAAAAAAGCCAGTGGCCCCTAAGCTGTGTTATTTGCGTTTATGGCCCAAGTTCTTTTTTTGGACTAAAGTATTTGGGCAATCATTCACATCTTCCTTTTCTGCCACTTTATTATCCTTCCATAGTTCTCTTTTTCTCTCTGCCACCCTCTTTCATGACATCCCCAATGATAATTTCTCTTGTGTTTTCATTGTGAAAGAGAATGGCTAAATCAGGTGCACATGTCAGCCTACCCTAAGATACCACTGATGAAAAGCTTTTCAAAATGTCCTTTCTTCAGGGACATTTGTATATATGGAAAAGCCCCCAGTGGTGGAGAAGGACACCTCCTCCTGGTCCCACTCTCTCTCCCTCTTTCCTCTCCCCTTCCTCCTCCCCTAATGCACCAAAAAGGGAAAGTCTCCCCCCCCCCACTATCTGACCATAGCCTATCAACTTTCATCAGAACTACCTGCATACTCTTCCTCTGTGGCCTGGTAAGTTCACCCCACCAGGGGAAAGTGAGCAAATGAATTCATGTCAGAGACTGCCCCTGCTCCCTTTACTAGAAAACCCACTTAGAGACTGAGCTGCTTATGGACTACATATGAGCAGGGTTCTAGATCCTCTCCATGCTTGGTCCTTGGTTGGTGCATCAGACCCTGCAGGTCCCCCTTGACCCAGATATATATTTTTTGGCTTTGTTGGTCTCCTTGTAGAGCTCCTGACCCCTCTGATTCCTTCTGTCCCCGGTTGTTCTTCCAAAAGACTCCCTGTACTCTGCCAAAAGTTTGGCTGTGGGTCTCTGCATCTGCTTCAATTCCCTGCTGGGTGGAGTTCTGTGAAAGCAGAGGACATCTGTGGTAGTCTCCTATCCTGTTCCCTCTCTTCTACTGCTTCTGGTGTCTACCTATTTGCCCTTCTGTATAACAATTAGGCATCCTTCCTAGGGTTTTCCTTGTTGTTTAGCTTCTGTAGGTCTGTAGATTTTAGTATGTTTATCCTATATTATATGACTAATATCTGCTTATAAGTGCATATATTCCATGAGTGTCTTTCTGCTTCTGGGTTGTCTCATTCAGGATGATCTTTTCTAGTTCCATCCATTTGTGACAAATTACATGGTCAATGGAATTGAATTGAAGACCCAGAAATAAACCCACACACCTAAGGACACTTGATTTTTTACAAAGAAAGCAAAAGCATACAATGGGGAAAAAAAGATAGCATCTTCAACAAATTGTGCTTGTCTAACTGGATGTCTATATGTAGAAAATGCAAATAGATCCATATTTATTACCCTGTACTAACCAAAAACCCAAATGGATCAAAGACCTCAACATAAAACCAGACACACTAATTTTGTTAGAAGAAAAAGTGGTGAAGAGCCTTGATCTCATTAGCACAGGAGACAATTTCCTGAACAGAACACAAACAGCTCAGGATACAAGATCAACAATTAATAAATGGGACCAAATGAAACTGAGAAGCTTCTGTAAAGCAAAGGACACTGTCAATAGAACAAAATGACAGCCTACAGGCTGGGAAAAAAAATTTCACCAACCCTACATCCAACACAGGGCTAATATCCAGAACATATAAAGAACTCAAGAAACTAAACACCAACCAAATAACCTATTTAAAAAAATGGGGTTCAGACCTAAATGGAGAATTCTCTACAGAGGAATATCAAATGGTGGAGAAACACTTGAAGAAATGTTCAATGTCCTTAGTCATCCGGGAAGTGCAAATCAAAACAACTCTGAGATTCCATCATACATTCATCAGAATGGCTAAGTGTTGTGGATATAAACATGTTTTTGTTTTGGTCCCAGGTGTGGGATGTGAGACTGATTCAGATGGTCAACAGCAGCAGACCATTGCCTCTTATGGGCTCTGAGAGGAGCTCTTTGCCAGCTCCCAGCTGTTTAAATCTGAGGACTCTGGAGAAAGAATAAATGCCAGAGCCCAGAGAGTGTGGGATAAGAAAAAGAACAAGGCTGCTCCTGCTTTCCCCTTGCTGCTCTTGGTTGCTGCTGTGAAACAAGAAGTTGGAGATCTCCTGAAACAAGGATTGGACTGGCTCCAAGGAACCCTATGGCACTAACCAGCAGGAAGCAGCTAAGAGAACTGCACCGTCTCTCCCACTAACCCTTGCTCTCTACTACCTGGTGTTGTGTTGTTGGACGGGATTGGGGTGGATTAGAGAGAAAAAGAGAAAAGAACTGTAAATAAAAGAGTTTTAAAAACTAACTCCTACACCTAAGATAAAAAATTCAAGTGACAACACATGCTGGAGAGGATGTGGAGAAAGAGGAACCCTCCTCTATTGCTGGTGAGAGTGCAAACCTGTACAACCACTTTGGAAGTCCATCTGGTGCTTTCTTAGAAAACTGGGAATAGTAGTTCCCCAAGATCCAGCAATACCACTCCTGGGCATATATCCAAAAGATGCCCTCCATACAACAAGGACATTTGCTCGACAATGTTCATAGTGGCTTTATTAATAAGAGCAAGGATCTGGAAACAATCTAGATGTCCCTCAATCAAGGAATGGAAACATAAATTGTGGTACATTTACACAATGGAATAATACTCAGCTATTAAAAGCAAGGGAATCATGAAATTTGCAGGATCTAGGTTTTTAAACTCTTGTCCATGCTCTTCTCACTTCAGCCTCATATCAAGACCCTCACTTCTACTGTTGTTGCTCTTTCTGTTAAAACAAAACTGGTGACAACAATGTCTACTTCCATTGCTAGTGCCTTGTAATTCCTGGTGGCAATCATATGCCTGGTATTTTCTTAAAGATTTCACATAGACCTTCTTGTCAGACAAATAAACAAGTATATCTTGTCCAAGTTGTTGAGGCCTTCTTTTTCAGAGAAGAGGCCAGGACTAAAACACAAACAATAAAATGTTTGCCCACATTTATGTTCAGCCTTCCCAATATTTGTCTCTGGGCTGATATGTTTTGGAAGTTCCCTTCCCTTAACCACCAATTCTGAGCAAACTAGCATAGGTTTCTCCTTTTGTTGTTGTTTTGTTTGTTTTAGTAAGGCATTAGCTAAGTATATACGGTGTTACATAAATATTTGAAAGTCACTATGAATTAATCATTGATTTCCAAAGCTCCAAGGTCATGAACCAGTGATAAACCATGAATAAAGTCATCAACAACAAATAATAGTAATAGTAATAATGATAATAATAACATAAAGCACATATTTGGGAAGGCCATACCTTTGGGCTGGCCTTCTTGTGTTTGACCTCTATGATTTCTCTGTTTCCTTTGGTAATTCTGAGCCCACTGTAGTTGAAGCATAGCTGTTAAAAGCATCTACAAAAGGGCTGAGAAAGAATTAGGGAAACAACACCCTTCACAATAGCCACAAATGACATAAAGTACCTTGGAGTAACCCTAACCAAGCAAGACAAAGACTTGTATGAAAAAAATTCCAAGTCTCTGAAGAAAGAATTAGAAGATATCAGAAGATGGAAATATCTCCCATGCTCATTGTTGGCAGGATTAACATAGTAAAAATGGCCATCTTACCAAAAGCAATCTACAGATTCAATGCAATGCCAATCAAATTACCAACACAATTCTTTACAGACTTTCTTTACAGAAAGAAAAATTCTCAAATTCATATGGAATAACAAGAAACCCAGAATTGCTAAAACAATTCTCTATAATAAAAGATCTTCTGGAGGTATCTCCATCCCTGATCTTAAGCTGTACTATAGAGCAACAGTTATAAAAACTGCATGGTACTGGCATAGAAACAGAATGGTGGATCAATGGAACCGAACAGAGGACCCAAAAATAAACCCACACACTTACAGACACCTGATCTTTGACAAAGATGCCAAAACCATACAATGGAAAAAAGATAGCATCTTCAACAAATGGTGCTGGTTTAACTGGACGTCTACATGTAGAAAAATGAAAATAGATCCATATTTATCATCCTGCACAAAACTAAAGTCCAAGTGGATCAAAGACCTCAACATAAAACCAGACACATTAAATCGCCTAGAAAAATAACCGGGGAATACCCTTGAACTCATTGGCACAGGAGACAACTTCCTGAACAGAACAACAACAGCACAGGCTCTAAGAGCAACAATCAATAAATGGGACCTCATGAAACTGAAAAGCTTCTGTAAAGCAAAGGACACCATCATCAAAACAAAATGACTGCCTACAGATTGGGAAAGAATCCTTGGGAAAGAATCTTCACCAATGCTTTATCTGACAGAGGACTAATATCCAGTATATATAAAGAATTAAAGAAGCTGGAAAACAGCAAACCAAGTAAACCAATTAAAAAATGGGGAACAGAGCTAAACAGAGAATTCTTTGTAGAGGAATTTTGCATGGCAGAGAAATACTTAAAGAAATGTTCAACGTCATTAGCCATTAGGGAAATGCAAATCAAAATGACCCTGATATTTCACCTTATACCCATCAGAATGGCCAAGATGAAAAACTCAAGTGACAACACATGCTGGAGAGGTTGTGGAGAAAGGGGAACCCTCCTCCACTGCTGGTGGGAATGTAAACTTGTACAACCACTCTGGAAAGCTATCTGGCGCTTTCTCAGACAACTAGGAATAGCACATCCTCAAGATCCAGCCATACCACTCCTAGGCATATATCCAAAAGAGGCTCAAGTACACAATAAGGACATTTGCTCAACCATGTTTGTAGCAGCTTTATTTGTAATAGCCAGAAGCTGGAAACAGCCCAGATGCCCCTCAACTGAAGAATGGATGCAGAAATTGTGGTACGTCTACACAATGGAGTATTACTCAGCAATGAAAAATAAGGAAATCATGAAATTTGCAGGTAAATGGTGGGACCTAGAAAGGATCATCCTGAGTGAGCTGTCCCAGAAACAGAAAGACACAGACGATGTATACTCACTCATATAGACATATAACATAGGATAAACCTACTAAAAACTGTACATACAAAGAAACTAAGCAAGAGAGAGGACCCTGACTAAAACGCTCAATCCCCATCCTGAAAGGCAAAGAGGATGGACATCAGAAGAAGAAGAAGAAAAAAACAGGAAACAACCTAGGAACCTGCCACAGAGGGCCTCTGAAAGGCTCTGTCCTGCAGACTATCAAAGCAGATGCTGAGACTTATGGCCAAATGTTGGGTAGAGTGCATGGAATCTTATGTAAGAAGTGGGAAATAGTAAGAGTTGGAGAGGATGGGAACCACACAAGGAGAACAACAGAGTCATAAAACTTGAACACAGGGAACTTCCCAGAGACGCATACTCCAACCAAGGACTATTCATGGAATAACCTAGAACCCCTGCACAGATGTAGCACATGACAGTTCAGTGTCCAAGTGGGTTACATAGTAATGGGAAAAGGGACTGCCTCTGACATAATCTGATTGGCCTGCTCTTTTATCACCTGCCCCTGAGGGGGGAGTAGCCTTAACAGGCCACAGAAGATGACAATGCAGCCACTCCTGGTGTGATCTGATAGACTAAGATCAGAAGGAAGGAGAAGAGGACCTCCCCTATTAGTGGACTTGGGGAGGGGCATGCGTGAAGAAGGGGAAGGAAAGGTGGGATCGGGAGGGGAGGAAGGAGGGGCTTATGGAGGGATATAAAGTGAATAAATTGTAATTAATAAAAAATAAATAATTAAGAAAGCATCTACTTATTTATGATAACTTTATGACTGAATTTATGACTTTATGACTTAATCTATGACTTGTCTAGGCAATACCAAGATTTACCTTCAAACCACTATCACAGTTCAAACATTATCTTGGCATTTCTATCATTAAGTTAAATTCAGTAACCAACAGTGATTTGAGCTATAGAGGACTTTACATTGAGTTGTACAAAAACACATAACCAATAACTGTAGATTCAACTGTGTTTCACAAGAGACATGTCCAAGTGTATCTTAGTTAAATTGTGCATTTGCACTTTCCAGCTGGTGTGTTTCTTTGCTGTAATTATCTTCAAACTGTGACCATTTGTGTATTTCTTGGGAATGTGGGCATATAAGCTTAGTGTAATTACAAGTAACAGAAAAGAATGATGAAGCAGTAGGGCAGAGGGGGTACCTTGACATTTTGTGGTTGTTATTGGAAATTAGCTTTGAGTCCTTGCTTAGCAAATAGCTAACCTTAGAAGTCATCAACTTTGGAAAAGTACTTAAATCTCTAAGTTGCTGTTTCACATCTGTAGAGCAGGAAGCAAAGTTGCTGTGGCACTCATTGCTTCAAGCTAAAATGTAAGGGTCTTCAAAATAAGTATGAGATTATTTAAATGCGTTATGTTTTTAACCATCTGGCTTCAAAATGCTGACTATGTCACTGGAGTCAGTGCTATTCTCCTAGCTCATAGTAAGTATCGCTAGCTTATTGTGTAATCCTTCTCTAGGAGTGCATGACTGTGTATAGAAGTATATGCTTAGTATTGATATTTATATCAAAAGCCCTTCTCATCATAGCTCCCTGGATAGTCATTGACAGTTTTCCAGAGATACAAAATAGCTACATTTACTTCTTTATCATAATCTAATTCAGCTAATTAAATTTGTGTTCAGAAAAAAAAAATATGATTCACTCTTTGAGCTAGAAAGCATTTTTAATATGAGATATATTTGGATACTGATGACTGATATATGAACAATGTCTGCTTTGGTTCTGCAACAGTCTAGCATGGTGAACGACCTGTTGAGAAGGCGCTTGGCTAGAGCCACTGATTAGAAAACCGTGGACAGTACAAAGGAGGACATGCCTTTTCACGCCCCACTTGGGAATAGCAATGGATGAAAGCTGCTTTGTATTCTGGGTATGAGGCTTTCAAGAGGAATATCAGCATCCTCACCCGTGTGCGTGTGGTGCCAGGATGGTGAACGTTTCCAATGGTGTGTAGGTAGCAGCATGCATGGAGAATGATAAGCCAACTTGCTTACTTTCTGGGTTCTCTTGTCACCATAAGCCCTCCCTCTGGGAAGTTTATAATTCAGTGAGGCCCTGGTGGACCAATGATTCTTCAGCTAGACCATGCTCTTCATATACTATGTATTTTCCATACATACACACTTACAAATAAACTTAATTTTTAAAGGGGGACTAGTAAAAGATTAACAGAAATAACTAATAATAAATTAACAAATATAACATTCATGCTGTAATAGAAATTTTAAAAAATTATGAATTGTTTGTTTCTGAAAGTCTTAATTTATTATCTGCACCTCAGATAATTACCGTAACAGAAGCTGCTAAAGACAAAACTATCAGAATCACGGAGATGGTTCAGTGGTAAAGAGCATTAACTGCTGGTGAAGAGAACCTTGTTTTTAAACCTTAAAAAGAGAACTGTGGATAAGGGATGACTGAATGTGATTTTACTAGAAATTAATACATATAAAGAGGAGAAAAATAACTTGAAAGCAATTGTAATCAAAAAGCAATCTCCCCATTCCCATAGATGCTCTTTCCTACATTCTCCTTCTACGGCTTTTAATTTACAATATTATTCATTCTTCTTGTTATTTACTGAAGTACTGTTCATAGTCTTTTATTGCAAGTCCATATTTTAAAGTTGGAAACTCATTCATGTGATCTGTTTTATAAAAATATAATACAAGAGACTATGGTATGAAATGGACACATTTCCACAATAGCTACCTGTGACATTCTAATTGGTGATTGGCAGCTTTCATTCTGCTCTCAGGAAATAAAGATATTTTGTGAAGAATGGTAATAAGAGGGTGGGAAATGGTCCAAACAATCTATTGACAGGTGTTATGGAAAATGGGTAGTCAGTCCTTGGCAGGAGAGCAAGTCAGGCACACTAGCAGGTACTGTGTAAAGTTTCAGGGTTCTGCCTTCATGCTCCTCTCTCTGCTTCTGTTCTCCTGTTGCTCCATGCCAACTTCAGTCTTGTTTCATTTTTCTTCCTTTCCCCTCATGCTCTCCCTTCCCCTTCTTTGTTCCCTATCTCCTCTCTTTACCTTACATTCCTCCTATCATTCTCATTTACATTTTTCCTCTTCCTGTTCCGACAATAGGTCTTCCATGCTTCGTTGCCACCCATAGTTCCCTTCTTTTCAGCTGTTCTTTTGTTCCTGTATTGTAACAGGGTTAGCTTACCTCTACATATTCATGGTGTTTATTATTTCAGCATCGTGGTTTAGCATATCTTCTCGTATGTGCCTTTCACCTTTTCTCAGTTGCTCCCAGTTTTGTGTTTGTGTGTATTTATGAGACTTCATGTGCTGAGCCTTATATTCAAATGCTGCATGGGATCATCACGGGCCATGCAATGTATACATGACATGTTTTCTTACTCAGCAGTCAGCTGTGCTAAGGGGGTAATGGGTGTATCGGGCTCTAATATTGGCCTGTAGGTGTGGAAATAAGGATGGTAAGACTAGTGTTGTTCTTAACAGTGAAACAGCCACTGGGCTTGTTAGACGGATATGGGGATTATATAAGACCTTTGTCATCAGGAAAACTGACTGAAGGCAACTGTGTTGAAACAAAAAAATAGAAGAGTTTTACAATCATGGTGCAAGTTACTGGAAAAGAACTGGAGTGGCAATAGCAGGGGTCTAACGATGTGATGAAGCTGCCTGTGTTTGCTGTGTGGTGCTTAGTAGAACTGGGCTCCCACTTCTCCACAGAAACCCAAAGAGAGGGAGCTACTGTCCTTAATAAAGGGGTGAATCCCAGGCCTGTGGAAACTACTGTGAGCCTGAGAGATGTGTATCACTACAAAGCAGAGGAATGGTTTACAGTTGTACAGCTTTTCCTTTTTTCTCTTCTCATCTTCTTACTTTCTTTCCCTTTTCTGTCCTCTCCTCCTCTTCCTCATTCTTCTCTGTCCCTTTCTCTGTCTCTCTCTCTCTGCCTCTGTCTTTGTCTCTATCTGTTTCTCTGTCTCCCTGTCTGTCTGTCTCTCTCTCTCTCTCTGAGCTAGGGACCGAGCTTAGGCCCTTATTCATGCTAGGCAAGCACTGAGTTCTATCCTCAGCATCTTTTGTTTTAATTTTATTTTGAGACAGGGTATCAATAAGCTGTCCAGTATTGTCTTGAACATACCGTCCTTCTGCCTCAGCCTCCACAGTAGCTGAGATTATAGTCATTTGTCACCAGTCTAGAAGAAGGTCTCTGGAAGTAAATACTCTAAAAGGAGAAAGAGGGAGACGGGGTTCTAGAATAAAGGCAAAACCTGTGCAAAGTTTTGCCAAGCTGATGGCTATTGTAAGGCTCACCTTTAAACGAGAAATAGCACAACTAGCATCTGCTTTAAAGCTTCATTATCAGAATGGAATATAGTCATTTTATATGCCTAACTGTACCATGAGGCTCAGCATCTCCTTTAAGTCCAAAAATTTTAGAAACCTCTTTTGTTTCTAACCTTTCTCAACCTTCTCTATTCCTGTTTAAAGTAAAATTCAAGAATATTCTTTCATTTTCAAAATGTAGTCCCTTTCATTTAAAACTCCATTTGAACCACCTCTTACTAATCTTACTGTGAGGTTTAATGTACACACACACCCTAGCTGCTTCTCTCTAGATCCATGACACCATGGCTAATTGTCTCACCTTGGTGAAAACATTCACTATCCCTCTCCCATACACTTAATTTTCTCAAATAAAGAGAGTTAGTTATGTATTCACCAACTTAACATTGCAAGGCATAAATCCCAGCACATAAATCTGAATAGGAATCTTCAAAGTTACAGAACCACTTCTAACAAAATGAAAAAAGAGAAATTGTAACTGGGTTCATCTCCTATCACATCTATGCTAGGGTAAGGGGCCAGGTTGCAGAATTACCTCCCAAGAGAAACTCTAATATGCATATAGTATACGCACTGAATATACTAATAGTAAATTAGCTAAAGGAGCTTTTGTAGAGATCATCAATTATTTAACCATCTCTTTTCATTGCTTTATTTCTCTCTCTCTCTCTCTCTCTCTCTCTCTCTCTCTCTTTTACATCTTTGCTGTTTAGGAAAAACCTTTATGGTGATCTATTATCTTAGTTTTTGTTTTTGTTTTTCTCCTTCCTGTTGCTGTGATAAATGACAAAAGCAGTTTAAAGGAGAATGAATTTAATTTTGTTCACAGTTCAAGACTATAATCCATCTTGGTGGGGGTGTCAGAGAAGCAGAAGCCTTAGGTAGCAGGTGACACTGTATCCATGCTCAAGAAACAGGGAGCCATGGATGTTTCTGTGTGGTTCAAGGTCTCCTCTGCATGAAGGTCAAGAGGGCAGCCCAGGGGATGGTGTCATCTTGAGTGGGCAGGTCTTTCCACTCTACCTAACCTAATTAAGATAATCTCCTGCAAGCATCCTAGAGGCTCACATTTCCCAGGTGATTATAGATCTTATCAAGTCAACACGTGAGATTAACCATCACACCTGTTGTTAAAGAAATGATGGAAGGAGTGCGTAACAGGGTGTGGTGATTGATAGTGTAGAATACGTTAGGACAGTGAAGAGTCGATTCTTTAAGAACAGAGATTACAAATCAAATGAAATCTGATCAAATACCAAAGAGAAAAGGCCATGCTACAAATGCATTGGGATGACTACAGATCCTGATGAGTCAACAAAGATTCTGAGAATTGTAAATGTTCGTGCTAAACTCCCAGAGGATCTCTGTGTTAAACCTGCGTGTGGTGTGAGTGCTGAACTGTCACTATGTATATGTTGTTAATGTCAGTAACATTACATGGTGGTATTTTAGACATGGATCTTAATCTGAGGGACATCCACTCATGATTCCAGGTTCTTTTGTCATGGACCAAAGAATTGGACCAGGGTCTCATGGATAGTGACTTAGAAGGAAAGTCACTTCTGAGAAAGTAAGTAGGATGGACAATTAGAAAAATCAGGAAACACTACCAGCCCACAGTCACTCGTCTGCTGGCTTTACCAGCCACTGACAAAGCACTCACTATTCTTGGTGTTAGGAGATGATGTACCTTTTTGAAAGCATGTTCTCTTTCATTACACAAACCCCCAGTGGGGGTTCCATTCATCCTCTGTCCTATCCTCATTTTTCTTCTTATGTCAATCTTGATACCTCTGCTTCCATGCTCTACCCCCTTGGTTGGCACTGTGGCACATTCTGGACACCGAGGAAAAACATTTAAATTATGCAGTCCTTTTGATACCAACAACGTGTTTGTAATTATTCATTAATTATGTTTGTTAATTTTGTAACTAATGTTATAGAATAAAGAATGAAAAATTTCCACTCAGGGGCTCGGTGGACAGTACACCTCCCTTCACTGTCATTACTTTTCCCCCCACCCTCTTTTGCACAAATGTCTTAATTTCTACTATATGAGAACTCCTAGCTCATTTCCCTTAATCAAGCCAAAAGTGTTCAGTGGTTGCGAATTTCTCAAAATGTGTCAATCTGTAGGAACAATTTCTCCCTTTATGGAAATAAAATTTAAAGCAAGCCCCTCCTAGGCTGGGGGCACAGTTCAGTTGGTAAAGTGCTTGCCATAAAACAAGTTAACCTGAGTTTGATTTCTAGAATCCATGTGAAAAAGTCAGGCGTGGTGGTACGTGTTTGTAATCCAACCACTGGGGAGGCAGATACAGGTAGAGCCCTGTGCTCATGGGCTATTCAGTCTATGGGAAGATTCCAGATTATGAGAAACCGCAACTCAAAAATCAAGGTGGACAGCATCTAAGAAAGTGTACTGTAGGCTGACTTGATTCTTTTTTCATGTATGTGCAACATGCTTATTTATACCTGCACACACATGCACACACACACATGAACCCATAACACAAAAATAAAATAAAATCTTCCAACCTAGAAACTCCTTCCAAAAATATTGGAGAGAGAGAGAAAGCCATTTTATTACAAAATGAACATTAAGCAGCTATGATGTGCATTTCAGGCAATTCTCTAAGAGATCACAAAGAAAAGTTAAATCCTGTCCCCTTTTTGTGTGGTCTGGCATATACAAGTCGCAAATAATACAGTTTCTCAAGATACACAGAAGCTAGTCCTGAGGTAGGAGGAGTTGACTGCATCTTTTACTATATGCAATTCATCCTAAATTAATCTTGAAATTGGGGTAACCATCTGTGTTAGTTTCTTGGTTTCATACAAAGGAAAACAAATGTGAGTCTTTATGACAGAAGGTACTTTTACAAGCTGATAGAGGCCCATACTAAAATTAGGCTCCCACCTTCCCCCTAGGACTGTCTCTCAGAAGCAGGCATTGCCTCTCAGTTGATGTTTGCATTTCAAAGAGATGGATTTCAGCCCCTGAGAAGACTTTACTGGGTCATCAAGCTTACAAGAGGCATACTTAGCTTCCAAAAAGATTTACATATATTTCAAAGAGATGGAGAAAGTGCTTTGCTGGAGTTTTGTTACTGCAGTTATTAGGGTCAGAGCCTAGACTCTAAGAGAGCCTAACAAGCCTCAGTTCTCATCAGTCCTAATAAAACAACTAAATAAACAAGCGCTAAAGAGAAACAGAAAATGGAGACTTAGTCAATAGGATTGCACTGAAAGGAGGAACAGAGGGGTCCAGTGAGCCTTCCATGTTCACTTTCTTGGGTTAAGACAAGGTTTAGATAGCTCAAAGGTCTTTAGTCTGCATAACTAGGTCTTCCTAGCTAAGGTGTGCCCTTGCTCTCCACCAAGTTCTGAGCTTCAGTCTGTCCCACACAGCGTTGTGGCATGTTCTCTGTTCTGTGCTCTTCCTGGGAGATGAGTTCCCACTCTGTGTGGCTTCTGGCTACAGACATTTTCTCCTACAGCATGAACAATTTCAGTCTCATGAGGTTCCTTGTTTCTGTGGTCTCATAGCCGAAGGCACAAGTGTCTTAGAGTGTCCGAGTTGTTAGAGGTTTAAAAAGTAATCATCTCTGACATGAACTCATGGGCTGGCTCTTTGATCACCTCCACCTGAGGGGGGGACAGCCTTACCAGTCCAGAGAGGAAGACAATGTAGCCAGTCCTGATGAGACCTGATAGACTAGGGTCAGATGGAAGGGGAGGAGGACCTCCCCTATCACTGGACGGGGGAAGGGGCATAGAAGAAGAACAGGAGGGAGGGTGAGATTGGGAGGGAGTGGAGGAGGGGGCTACAGCTGGGATATAAAGTGAATGGACTGTAATTAATATAAAAAATAAAAATTAAAGAAGTAATATTCCAGGGATTATGAAGAGCTTCATCTTTTATTGTTATCAATGACAATAAAAATCTGTGTGTCTGTGTGTGCCTGTGTCTGTGTGTCTTTGTGATTCTCTTTGTGTGTCTCTGTGTGTTGGGGATGGCTAGAGGTAGGATAGGTCTTCCTCTATTATTCTATTTTGCAACAGTGTATCTCACTGGACCCAGGACTCATGGAGTTAGCTAGACTACCTCTAGGATCTTGTCTCTGCACGCCCAGAAATAGGAGTATAGGCACCTGCCTCTGTACCTCGTCTTTATTTTTTTTTTTTTGTATGGATGTTGGGATCTATACTAAGTTTCTCTTGTTTTGCTAGCAATCAGTCTACTGACTGAACCACCTCTCAGCCATTAAAATTTTTATTTTCAGTTTGTATTTGATTCACACTGTTTTTGAAACAATATGGAAATGATTTAATTAGTCCTACAAAATTTTTGAAAAGTTATGTTGCTAATTCCTTCTTAAGTTCTAAGGGTCGTTTGGGGCTTCCCCTAATGAACATTTTAAACAAAGTTTCCTCATATTGGTGTTGGTTATTTCTTTTTTAGTCCTAGACGTCATATGGGGCTACACTATCTGCAAATAATAGTCTTGTCTTAAATAATCATTCATATAGTGAGGTTTATGTCCAACCCAATATTCTTGAAAACTTAACAAAATTTCTATGCTCTTTTCTAATTCATGACTCTCAGTTTCCAAGTTCACAATTTAGAGATCAGCTTTTATATTCTCTCACAATACTATTTTATATCAGAAACAATACTATACAATACATGACTTTAGATATCCAATTGTTTAATACTTGAAAGATGGAAGTACATGTTTGAAATGACTATAATATACTTAATATTAAACTTATAATAATTCTTTTCCTCAATTTATCTTAATAATCTAAATCTTCTTAAAAAAAGAAAATCTACTATCCTCTCTTTGAAACAGAACCTTCTAAAACTGTTAAAAACCCTAATCTTCCCCATCTTTGCATCCCTTTCATGTTTCCTTCTAACCTACCTAACTCATCTGAACTACCCATTTCACATGGCATTTAAACTCCATAGAGAGGAGCCTCTGACTCTATACCTTCATCTGGATAAAAAATTCATGAGATGGCCCCAGGATGTCCAGGTCCCATGTCTGGGTCGATTGGAGAAAGACTGTTCTCTGGAACAAAGGTTGGCCCAAATTCAGAACTCTTACTTGTTGTGTCATTGTATCTGTTGTGACCCATAAAACCTTTTTGTACTTCCTGACATCCTCAAGTCCAAGTGGAGATCCAGACAGAAATGTCTACTTTATTTTCCAAGCATCAATCTTTCTCCTACTGTTACCCAATAAGCCAGGTAAGGGTGCCCTTTCTCTTTCTCTTTCTCTTTCTCTTTCTCTTTCTCTTTCTTTCTTTCTTTCTTTCTTTCTTTCTTTCTTTCTTTCTTTCTTTCTCTTTCTCTCTCTCTCTCTCTTTCTTTTTCAGCTAAAACTTTGGGAAGCTGAGTATGCTTTGGAGTGTCTCTGCCTGCTATCCTTATGAATCATTAATGGATTAATTAATTTACTAATTTTTAAAGGAAGTATGTGTGTATGTATGTGTGTGTGACACATCTGTACATGTGCACACAGACGCCAAAAGAGAGCATCAGATCCTCTAGAACTGGAGTTACAGGCAGGTGTGAGCCACCCAATATGGGTACTGAGAACTGAAATTAGGCTCTCTGGAGCAGTGTCAAATGTGCTAAACTGTAAAACCTTTTCTCCAGCCCCATAATTTATTTATTAATGTAATGTCCTTTTTGTGTATCCCCAAATGGCCTGGAAACCATTGTGAATAGCTTAATTGATCTTAAACTTGTGCTGTAGCCTCCTAAACACTGGGACTATAGAAATGAGTTACTATGCTCAGCAGGGAATAGACTTCTTTACTGAGCATGTTCAGGAGTGTGGCTTAAAGTGCTTTCTTACGTGACCAGTTAATGCTCTCTAATTGAAATCTCCATTCTTCTTTTCCTTGAGAAGGGCTTTGCTTTGGAAAGAACAGATTTCCATATCTGTTTTTATTTCTATCTATTCTCCATATCCATTTTTATTTCTTAGTTGTGCTTGTTTATTTATATGTCATTGTTCTTACCAATGTGTGAATCCATTGCACTTCCATTGATTTCAGTCTTCTGGTTTTTCTACAAAGCACTAAACTGGTTGGTTTTATGTCAACTTGACATAAGCTAGAGTCAGCAGTGAGGAAGGAGCCTCAATGAAGAAATGCCTCCATGCGATTCAGCTGTAGGGCATTTTCTTAAATAATACTTGATGGAGGAGGGCCCAGCCCATTGTGGGTGGTGCTGTTCCTGAGCCAGTGGTCCTGCCATTCTATAAGAAAGGAAGCTGAGCCAGTCAAGATGAGCAAGCTAGTGAACACTACCCCTCCATAGCCACCGCATCAGCTCCTGCCTCCAGGTTCTTGCCCTTCTTGAGTTCCTGTCCTGACTTCCTTTGCTGATGAGCAGTCATGTGGAAGTGTAAACTGGAAAAACTTTCCTGTCCTCCCCAACTTGCCTTTTGGTCATGGTGTTTCATTCCTGCCATAGAAACCCAACTAAGACCAGCAGTGAGTAGTGTTAGAGGTGTGGATCAGGCTCCAGATGGCACCACTGGTATTTTTAGATGTTTTATCCAGGAGGCGATCCAGGACTCTGGGAATGTGGTAGAAGCCGATAACTTATTTAAAGAGCGAGCTCTTCCGATATTGGAAATGGGGCAAAAAGTTGGGGAAGAGTTTAGACACGCAGTAGCACTGGTGCAGTGTCTTCTGCGCATGCCACGCTGCCTGTTACTTTGGTGGGGAGCAGCTTCCAGTCTTTAGGCCAACTAGTTTTTCTTATAGTTTTCCTCATTGTCTGCCCCAATAACACGAGGGCTGGGTTCCAGTAACAACGCCTTTCTTTTTTATTCCCCATCATCAATTTATGATGCATTGTTTATGTAAAAAAATTTAACATTCTTCTTTGTTGTCAACACAGGACCTCAGCGTCAACTTTTCCTCTTGTGATTTAAAACCATAGAAGGCAATTTGTTCTAAAAAAAATTTGATGCCACCTTTTAAGTTAATATGGAATCTTTATATGTATTCAAATGTATTCAGGTAAAAATAAATAAAAATAACCAAAGAACCAAAGTCATTAAGAAAAAAATATTTAGGCTGAGCAAGTATAAGTTTATTTTGTTCAAAAATGTACAAAATGTACGTTGTAAAGGTTTATGTATGTCTTTGTCTTTGTTAGGATTTCTGTTGTTGTGGAGAGACAGAATGGCCACAGCAAGTCTCATAAAGGAAGACATTTAACTGGGGCCCTCCTATGAGCCTATGGGAGCCATTGTCATTGAAACCACCACAGTATTGAGGAGGAATGAACAAATGTGTTCATTAGAAACTTTGTTTGAGAGCTACCTCTGCATGAGTCAGCAAAAGAAGAGCAAGGTCAGGCTAGGATGATGACTATTCTCTGCAGACCAAACGTGTGTGTGTGTGTGTGTGTGTGTGTGTGTGTGTGTGGTATGTGTGTGCATCACACCCTAATGGGATATAGAAACCAGGAGAAAGCATTTCCCAGGGGCAAAGAAATTAGACTACCCCACACAACCCCTTCATGTGGCCAAACTGGATATAAATATTGGGGACAGGATTGGGTAATTCATTTGCAGGTGAAATGCATCTTATTTTTTTCTGACTTAAAAAATATTGGATTTCTCAAAATGAGAATCAATTATTAAACATTTTAAAGAGAGTAGGTTGAAAGCTTCTTGCCACCAAAATCTTTAGTAAGCAGAAAATGACATTTTTGACAGGTCTACCACCTTTCAATTGCAATTCAACAAATATTGTGTCCCTACAAATGGTTAATTATGTTCAGAATGCTTGGCAAAGTGGATTGATGGATGCTGTTGGTAACAAAAGAAAATTCTGTGAAGGGATGCTCACAATTATCACATCCAATTGGAAAGAAGATGAAGTGTGCTGTTGATCTGCTCACATTTTAAGGAAATTCTACATTACTTAGAGAAAGGGATTATTCAAGAGGAATCTGGGAAGTTATTTAATTCAAAAGGGCTTAAAATTTATTTATGATGCTGTAATAGGGGTTCTGAAGTGTCATTCAAATAGACCAAATCCAATGCAGGAAAAACAGGCTCAAAAGTGACACAGGAAGAGAAGAAAACTTACTCAGATGACAGTTCATTATGACATAATTATGTCACAATTCGCCTTTTCTTTATGGTTCACTTTGGAAGCAAGGAGAGGGAAATAAAACATATCAGTGAGAGAGCCTACTTATTTTTGTTCTTTTAATAGACAGCTCTTCCTAAGCACTTCCCGGGTATATTCTGAAAAGTGGTTGAAACAATCGCCCTACAATGCTTAACATGTGAGAAAAACTAAAACGTTATGTTTGTACAGGAAAGACAAGCGAGGTGGGTAGGAATCATTTGAGTCTGATATAAATTCATGTTTGTGCTGACATGTTAATGTTGCTGTCTATTAAATTTTAGTGATTGATGGAGCAAACTGAGAAGTGTCAACGAACCCACAGGTGAGACTGTCGGAGCTCAACTTGTGTGTCTACTACACTAGAGTGGAGTCCATGTTTGCCCAATTATTGGTCCTTTCAAGAGTGTGTGAATGGATTCAGTGTGGTGCTTTCCTGGTTTAGCTGCCCATGAGAGCAATGTGATTTTCCAAAGGCTCAAATGAATGAAATGCTCCTCTATTGTAATTGAAATTTTCAGGGTCAAAGCCTGGGTTCTAGAAGTCCTAATAAGACATGCTCAGCCACCATTCCTCCAAACACCAATTAAAATGACAAGTGGTGATTACAATCAGAAAAGACAATTATGCGAGGTGACTACAATTGGAAAAGAAACAGATAAACTTTCTTTTATTTGTGGCTCCAGTGGTCCCATTAGCTCCCAAGTACACCTTGGAGGGTGCTGTCATAGTACCCCTAAAATAATTTTAAACAAAAGCTAAGTTATGCTCACTAATCCACAGACCTAGTTAATGTGTGGTCCTGCGCGTTGGTGAGTCATCTCTGCCTTGACTCCAGTGTGTCCTGCAAGGCGTTCTGATGAATTGTCAGAGCTCTCAGAAATCTCTTCCTGGGATACAAGTTCCTCTCCTTGTTGAAAGCACAGTTTCAGCTTTTCCCTTCTCCCAGCATCAGATTCCTGGGAACATTTCATGTCCTTTGGAACCATTGTTTCTATAGTTTGGTAGCACACTCTTCAAAATGTCTCTGCTCCTGCTGAGACAGGAGTGATGTGTCCATCCTGGGGCCCATGCGTCACATGGACCCCAAATAGCTAAGAATGCAGCCCAATACAAAACTATAAACTTACTTAAAATATCATGAGATTTGTTTTGTTTTTGTTATTTGTTTTTGTAATTCCATTGTGTTATGGTTGTCAAGCATGAATTTTAGAAGACAGTTTCCTGCACAAGCTCAGGATGTGGGGCAAGGCTGCAAGCAATCTCTTTAAAATCAGAATAGACAACAGAAAGGCAAGGGGTCTGGTGGTAGAAAGATAGGTATTCATTCTTGGATGTCTGTGCTGTTGGGAAAAAAAATCCCAATATTTGATTTATTAAAGTATTTATTGGATACTAGAAAAGAGTTAAAATATTCTAATACTTTTCAGGGATATGTACAATGATTAAAATTATACTTACCAATCATATCTCTATGTATCAATCATCTATTATCCATCTATCTAATGTTTGTACGCACACAATATTTCCTTCCTGTGCAAAATGCAGGTAATGATATTTGAGTGATGGGGTGACTGAGATAATGAGGACACAACAATGCACAAAAAGTACTTGGTGTTTTGATCTGAATAATGCAAACATTATTACATGATTTTTATTTATTTTATTTTTTTCCCCTTCATTGTGGTAAAGACAGGACAGGGCTTTTCAACTTCAGCACTTTGATACTAGGAAACAGACCTTTGTTGTGGAGGGCCAACCTAATGGCTGTGGAACATAAAATGTTTCCTTGCATGTGAAATTCTTTCCACTGAGGCTGATGTACCAGGCCTTCCTGAAAGGACATGCATCTCACGGAGTGATGGAGAATGGTCACTTTGTGCCCACAAGAGGCAAATGTTTGCCTTTCACATGCTGAATTAGACACTTTGCATGGAGCACCTGAAAGAATGAAGGGTTTGAGGTCAGAGGTAACAGTACATCATGGCGGGTAAGGCATTAGAAGCAATGGCTCTGGGCTTTGGAGGTAAAAATGAAGGCTGCTTGCTTACACCTGGAATCAGAGAGAAGGGATTATTGGTGTTCAGCTGGCTCTCTCCTTTCTGTCTCCCTCCTTCCCCCTTCCTCTCCCTCTCTCCCCTCTCTCTTTTTCTCCCTCTCTCCTTTTTATTCAGTCTGGGACCACGGGCCATGGGAGTCTGCTGCCTGCATTCTCTATCACTTACTGTCTGGAGGAACCCTGGCAGATACTCCCAAGGTGTGCCTCATGTCTTGCAGAATCTGATTACATGGACAATCTAAACTAACTTTTACACACAGGGAGGGTGCAAGAAATCAGTGCAGAGAGAAAGTGAAGTCATGGGTGAATGTGGATTTTTCACAGGGCCACAGCCATGCCTAGAAATAATGCCCAGCTCTAAGGTAGTGGCAGTCTTTTTTGTTGGGGCTCAGAAGGATGGCAAAGCCTTCGTCAGATCTAAGTGTTAATGTGGACAGTGTATGCAGAAAGATTCTGCTATAACTTTCTGCCTCCTAGATGTCCATGGCCTGAAGACTGCTCCCTACAAAGAGTGTCCCTACTGATCTTGTTAAACCCGCCTTCCTGTTCAGCTGTGTTTAATAATCCAGCTTCCATGTCTATGGATCTGCAGTAACACTACCTCCTTGCTTATCTGCATGCAATAACTCTATCTCCCTGTTCAACTGTATGCAGCAAACACGATGGGCCTTCAGAGAGTCACAGCTTCCCCATCAGCATCCAGGCAACTCAATCCCAGATTTTCTGTGTGTTTGCCACGTTTCCCATTCCCTCAATTCCCCACAGTCCCTGGAGCCCCACAATGATGAAGCTGATAAAGATATCAATGGATGACTCAGGCAATTTTATATTATATTAAAAGATGCTGCTCTCCCTGAAAATGCCAAAAGCACTTGGATTGGGAGAACATGGCTTCTAATTGCTTCCTCGTGACTCTGATAGTTAGTGCTGGGATTATAACAAATACTGTCATATGTTTGTTTTTACCATTGCTTTTCTTTTGTCAAAGATTTTTTTTTTATGTGTATGAGTATTTTGTCTACATGGAGGTATGTGAATCATATGTATACAGTGCCCATCAAGGCCAGAAGAGGGCGATAGATCTTTGGAACTGTAATTACAGACAGGTGAGCTTCCATGGGGATCCAGGGAACCGAATCTTGGTTCTCTGCAGTAGTTTAAGTACTCTCGATCACTGAGCCATCTTTCCCAGCCCTCATTGCTACTCTTAATGCATGAGATGGGCAGGATGTTTGGCATCTCAATAGTGCCTGGAATTAAACTAAATAGAGACTTCCATAGCCATATTTTCTGTTTCATTAATATTATTCTTCCTACTTAAGTTATACAAATTGAATCATTCTTTTAATTACCTAGATATCTAATTTCTAGAAATATAAACATGAGTACTATTTATATGAGATTGAAAATAAATTATAATAGCCAGGGATAACAGAGAACTGAAGATACATCATGACAATTGGCCATTTTGAAATAGAACACTACTGTATCCATCAGTGTAGGCTCTGTTCACAGCTATGCAATCTCATTTGAGGATACAGCCTGTGCAGAAACAAGAAAATTGCCAATCAATTCCCTACTGTGCAGTGAGGTTTTCTAAAGCAGAATCAGAGCCAATATCACCCTAGGCGAATTAGTGTGGACTTGCATCTTAAGGTCCTTCATCTAAGGAAATGATACGGCAGCGATATCAAATCTAGTAGAAAGTAGGACACACTATTCTTTCTATCTGTAGGGGTTTTCTGTTAATTCTCTGAAGAAGAGAATGGAGGTTAAAAGGTATGCATGTTTGTGTGTATGACTCTGCCTGCATGTATGTTAAATATTATGGGCTTTCATGCATTTATATGAAAAAATTTAGAGCATTTTGTTCTAAAGCAATTTATGTATTTCTAATTCTTTGCAAGCAAGGAGCAATGACTAAGAGTCCGCTGTTTTTTACCAGAATGGTGCTGGATCAACTATGATGGCTATGCATGTCTTTCTATATCTTCTTGCTTTACATGCGACAATGTTTTTTAATAGCTCATACAGTGTTCTCATCCTGAGGTTCACGACCCCTTTCACTTCCAATTATCCTTTCACAGGGGTCATCTATACCATGAGAAAACACAGTATGATTCACAATAGTAGCAAAATGACAATTATGAAGTATCAATGAAAATAATTTATGGTTGGGGGTCACCACAACATGAAGAACTGTAGGGTCACAACATTAGGAAAGTTAAGAACCACTAGTTTATAAGATGATAAAAAGAATGGAGAGCTCTTTATTCTTTTTATTCTCTTTATACTGGCAATGTTGTGAAGTTACCTTTTCTTTATTAAAAAATTTACAACAGTTATTCTCAATTCTGTGATGGAAAACTGCCATTTAATAGAAAAAGATATTGTGTTAAACACTCCAATAAAGTACTTAAACCTGAAAATTGCTCATTGTAGAAATCTAAGAGAATTGAGCAGAAACATCTTCTTGGTACATATATGGAAAGGGATACTGGGTAAATGAATGGATGGTTATGGTGTATAAATGTTTGGTTTCACAAAAAAAATGAATTCCTTAAAACAACCCTTTTCAAAAACCCAAATTTTAATAGTCTTATTTCTGCTCTTCTGCAGGGTGTGGTGGACATGGGGGAGCAGGATGCTGAAAAGGTTGCATGGATATTACCAACACCTGTTATGATTGTGAAATCAGCAGAAGCGACAAGGATTCAATGGAGGAGAAATTCCAAGTCTGGGATGATCTAGAATAATCAATCATTTTTCTTCTTGGGGATCTTCCTGTGGACTGAGGACGAGGTGGGGCCCAGAGATCAGCTCTTTTCTGTCAGGAAGAGGAATCAGTAAAGGTTTAAGAACCTGCAAAGAACTCCAGTGGCCCAAGAAACATATGGGACAAATATATATATATATATAAATTTAAAATATATATTAAAATTTAAAATTAAATATTAAAATTAAAATTATATGTTAAAATATATATTAAAAGTCACATAATAGTTCAAGAGCTAGGTCAAAGTTTCTGAAAAGGAGAGTAAAACCTTGAATTTGTTAGTATTTAGGAAACAAAATTTTATAGGAGGAAGAAGTCTATAAAGACATGGCTGATCTTCAGCACAGACTAAGTTTGAACCTGAGGAAGGAAGGTGCATGAAATAGGAACTGAAGAACTCTAAAATAATCAGTGATTGGACGACAGTTGAGAAGACCAAAATCCAACATGTCCTGTCACCATGTGAACACAGCCCACAGCCTCCTGGCCCAAAGGACAGAATCATCTTTGCTGAGTAATAACATTTTCTTTTAAAGTTCGTGTAGTTCCTTTATAAATAAGTACAACAGAAAAAGTTATTATACTCATCAAGAGGAGAGGCATTAAAAAAAAAACACTAAATCAGATTCACAGTTGAACCAATTGATATTATTTCCTGGGGTATTTTGGTCACAGAGACGTGAAAATAACAAAAACATAAAATTGTTACCCGGGATTTACAGTCTTCTAAATCTGACTATGCGATTTTTAAGCTTTTGGAACTGATTTGCAAGTTTGGAAATCTTGGGGATGTTCGACGCAGGCTAGAGAACCCATAGACTGTAGTAAGCAGAGCTTAATGTGTGATTCTGGTGGGAACGTGGCGTCATGGCCTTTGATATGTGGATCATAAAAACTGCAAATGAGATTGCAGGTCGAATAAAGGCTCAGCTAAAATGACTGTCCCTGTCACATGCTGGCAAATGATTTGTCTAAATTGTCCACATATCCTTAAAAATTTTTGAGAAGCATTGACCTAAAAAGAAATTTCAAGACAGCTGTTTCATTTTCTTTTCCTGTTGTTATACAACAAGCTGACAAAACCAACCTAAGGAACAAAGTTTATTTCAGCACACAGTTCTAGGTCCTCCTCTTTCCTATCCAATCACAGAGACCTTTCAGTCACCCAGAAGAACTGTGATAGGATATGCTAACTGTAGTGCAGTGAGATGGATCTTCAAATAATCGTCCTTGCTGCCAAGTGTAAAAACCCCACATGATTGAAAGAGAGAAAGAACCAAATCTCTGGGTTGGCCTCTGATCTCCACATGTGTACCATGACACACACTTGAGTTCACCTCTCTACACACATATACACTCACACAAAATAAGAGAGGTAAGGTGAAATATATAGATAGATAGTACAGAAACAAATGATAATTTATAATAAATCATTAAGGTTTAGAAAAAATGTGTTTGTTTCTCTTAAAAATAAATGTGAAGCTTTTGACTATCAGGGTAGTTAACAAACTAGTATTGTATATAACTATAACCACAGACCTGTATTGTTTGAAAACAATATATTAATTTATAATAAAATCACATGTAGAATATATACTTTTATGAAAGAGTAATAAAGAGAAAATAAAGGATATCTACAGAAGCCAGAAACTTAACAGGAGTCAGTATAAAATCAAATTTAAAAGTCAATATTTTAAAACTAAATATTTGTCATAAAAATTATGTGAGTTAAAATTTTAAAATACATATTTTTATTAGCTGTATCTATTCTTTACCTAGAAAGATTTGAGAATGAAGAACAAATATATGTTAAATTAAGCCTACCAAGGTCACAATAAGGTGCTAATGTTAAGATCAAGGAAAGAGTATTTAAAGACTGAAAAAAGGAAGACTGAAAGAAAAATTTTATACACAATTATAACAGCCCAAAAATTCACATAAATTCATGTGACTGAAAAGATGGAAATAAATGTTAGAAATTCAAGGAGGAAGAAGCTTAATTACAGTATGAGCCATCTTCACCATAAAACACAGTCACACATTAAATGAGGCCATGTCAAATCTGAGTGGTAGAATTAATGACGTTAGGTTAATAGAAATATATTAGGCTCAGCAACCCAGAAGCAGAAAAAAATATATTCTTGTTATAAATCCTTACAAGTTTTACGAAATAATCTTGCAATTTAGGGAAAGAACAAAAAGGTCAACTTCATTTCACAGAGAAGCAATTGAAGAGGTTACATTTTAAATTTTAAGATACTTTGAGTTAGTAAAGAAAAAAAAAAAAAAACAGGTGTCAAGGAGATGCTAGTGAATAGAGGTGCTTGTCACCAAGCCTGATGACCTTAGTACAAGTCCAAGATCCCACCAAGTAGAAGGAGAGATTTCTGCAAGCTGTCATCTGCCCTCCACATGCATGCCAAGATATAGATATGCCTGCACACACACACACACACACACACAGATGCACACATGCACACCCGAACACAAACATGTTTTGTTTTTAAGGAATAACATGAGCTAAACATAGTTAACACCAATGAAATGCTAAATGAGGCAGAGAAAGGCCCACAAGGCCTTAAAACCTCAGACTACTGAGGAAAGCTGGGAGTAGGGGAAATGGTCTACCCCAGAGAAGAGCACACTGTTTGGTTGTCTGCTACTAAATAGTCAGCCCTGAAAACATGCGTACATGCATCATGTGGACACAGCAGGTCATATTTAGGAAAATATATGTATATAAAATACATGAATGCATGCAAAAACAGTTAATGAAAAAAGAGCTCATTCTGAAGGAGAGTGGGAGTGATAGATGGAAGAATTTGGGGCAGGAAAGGGAAGGAAGAAATGTTGTAAAGCATTATAATCTCAAACATTAAAATTAATAACTACAAGAATATTCTACTATGAATTCACCACCCTGCAAACAACCCCTTTTGTCGAAACTATACTTGTGAGGATATATATGTATCAACACTGAACCAAAAACTATCCACAAGCCAAAACTATCGCTTAGAAAATTAGAAGGATATTAGCAATACTAGGTAAATGATCACCTGAATGTTTTTATAACCTGAAATAATTTAGAAAAATAACAGTGAAAAGAGATACAAAAATTATAAAGAGAAACCATTTTGCAAAAATAAACTAAAATTGTTAATTAAAAATTGCTTCAGGAAAGTAAACGACATCATTTACTGAGTCCTTCACATAGAACACATGCCAAGAAAATACCCTACCACTGAGCTCTGTCACCAAACGTCATTATTATATAACAAAATTCTGTAAGCACTGTGATTAATTAGGCAATCTCTGACTGCAACAATGAAAGACTTGGCCACTGGCTGCTCAAGTGTTCAGTGCCTTTGCTGATGATGAAGTGATAGTTTCCCATTTCTTCTTGCAGCTAAATTATAACACCAAGGTTACAGTCTCTTTTTCTTTTTGTTCTATTGCATCTACCATGTATGCAATGTTACCCTTGTCACTACATAGTTGCAAAGACTGGCTACTTAAGTCATCACCTAGATGATGAAGAAGGAATAACAAATGGGAGACAGGTAGGTCCTTCTAGCTCAGCATGTTTATCTCTCCTCCCCTGTGTGTTTTATGGTAGTGTTTCTATTCCATCTGTAATATTTTTTTGAAATGTTGACTCCAAAGTTTACTGTGTAGGTGAAAGATTTATTCCCTTTGACAACTATCACCTTTATCCTTACATCCTAATCACTATTAACCACTATGCTACTCACTGTTTAAAAACTTTTAAAAGTGTGTATGTATATATTTATATATGTGTATAAGTATATATACTATATATGTATGTATGGGTATAAATGTGTATATACATATATATGTGTATATGAGAGAGAGAGATTTTTCAGCTTTTATCTCTGACTTTTGCACTTAATATAAGGCCCTAGAGTTTCAACTATGTTGCTACAGATGGCAACATTTACCTCCTATTAAGGCAACATAATATCACACTATACATGTATATGAAATATTTTCTTTGTTTATTCATATCTTGACACACAGGTTGTTTCCATATATTGGCTTTTTTTCAGTCAATACTATTTATTGAAGCTACTATTCATTTCTCATTTTGTATTCTTGATGCTTTTGTCAGAACTCAGTTGAATCTACATAGAACCATTAAAGACTTCAAAGAACTAGTTCGCTTTAAGCATGTGTGTGAGAACACACACACACACACTCAAGAGTCACAATCTAAAAGCTGTATAATATTTAACATTAATTTTCCTTATTGGGGAAATTACTATATTTTTTCAATTTTTATTTGAGTGGAGTGAGCTTTCTTGTCTGTGAGTTGTGGTGCTTAGAAAAATAATGAGCACGCTTTTGCTTGTAGTAAAATCATTTTAGGGCAACAAGAAGATGAGGCCTGACGTGAAGCAGCTGCCCTCTCATTCTGGGTCAGGTGTTGTTCATTCTTTCTGACTGTGTCGTGTTGTGATTACAAACGGAAGGTCCTAACCACCCGGCTGCTACTCTGCGACTTTTAGCTTACAAGGGAGCACAATCTTCCGAAATCATTCTATTGCTAATATTCCTGTAGCTGAATAAAAACAGTAGGTTTTCCATTAGCAATATCTAGATTTTGGCCACTGTAGCACTGTCTGTTTTGGGTTCCTTCTCATCAGAGAAACTTCTTTTCGGGGTGATTGATAAGTAACGCAGAGACCCAAACCGGGACCATGTGCACAGAATGAGACTTTGCACTCGGTCGGAAGTGGAAGTCTTCGTCAAACCCCAAGGTTCAAGGGGCTGTGTGGAACAGGAGGGAGAAAGAGTGTAAGAGCCAGAGCGGGTGGATGGATGGCTCCAAGGAAGCAGTGTCTTCTGAACACAGCAGGACTGATGCATATAGGAATTCTCAGAGACTGTGACAATGTGCACAAAACGTGCATGTGCTCAAACCAGTCAAACTCTCATCACTGAGCAGGAAAGTGGACACAGAGTCCCACTCCTAAACAAAAAGCTATTTGCAATTGATACCTAATAGCAAAGGGGAAGCTAATTTTCTCTACTGAGTGTTATTCTGGGAATCTCAACCACACTCTAGGACAGGCCCTCGACCGAGAATAGTTGAACAAGACAAAATGAGCTCCAAGTTTTGTTTCTCTGTTTTATTTGAAGTTTATTGTTGTTCATTTGTTTGTTTAGGTGAGGTTTTTTGTTTGTTTGTTTGTTTTGTTGGTTGTACTGGCTGATTTCGTGTGTTATTTTGACACAAGTTAGAGCCATCAGAGAGGAAGGAACCTCAGTTGAGGAAAAGCCTCTAGGAGATCCAGCTATAAGGCATTTTCTCAATCAGTGATCAGTGGGGGAGGGCCCACCCCATTGTGGGTGGGGCCACCCCTGGGCTGATTAGTTCCAGGTTCTATAGGAAAACAGGACGAGCATGCCAATAAGCAGCGGCACTCCCCTTGGACCTCTGTATTTAAATAGGCTCTTGCCTCCAGGCTCCTGCCCTGTTTGAGTTTTTGTTCTGACTTCCTCCAGTAATGACTATGGTCATGATGCTTTGTTGCAGCAATAGAAACTCTAACTAAGGTAACTGGATTTTATTGTTCTTGTTATTTGTTTTTTATTTCCCTCTCCTGTTTTTGAGAGAGAGAATTCATGAAGTTGGGTGGGTGAAGGAAATCTGGAAGAAGGAGGAGACAGCATGGTCAAAATGTATTGAAAAAAATTAAAAAGAGACTGTGAGCAAGTTCTTGCACTATGCGTAGTCAGAAGTTGCAGCACTAGAAGGGCAAGATAAACATGTCTCTTTACATCTCTCTTTTATGAACTAGAAACATAGTTCAGCACCTATTAAGCCAGCACCTATTAAATGCTTTACTTTATAAGAGTTGCCTTGATCAAATGCTTTTATGTTTTTGTTTGCTACCATAAGGAGCAAACAAAACCTGGAACATGCCGTAGTTGATTGATGATTTTTACCTCAAATTCTTTATTTTCTTCCCTTGTGCCATCACTACACTTTTGTATTCAGGTTTATTCTGTAGCACAATTGTCACAAAGCTGTATTTTCTGCTTTTGTGAACTTTTCTGTTCATTTTAATACTAAGAGTTGTTCCAGCTCAAGACAAAGCTACGTAGAGGGTGGAAATCAGACCCAACTCATGCTTAAGATAAACCACAGCTTCTTCCCACCACACCCCAGAAGATACCCTTGAAGTCTGGGGTAGAGAGAAAGAATTGATTCCAGGCTACACTCTCAACTTACATTTAAAGTGTGTGATCTGTGGGAATGGGGTTAGGATTATAAATGGTGTGCAGACTTAGGTTCATATGTGAGAAATACTGTCTTTGTTTGTCAGAAAATTTTAATTTTTTTTCATTAATCATATAATTCTTGCCATAAAACTTGCATTAGCTGGTGCATTACAATGTCTAAACTGGAGGACTCCACAGGCTCCTTCCATTCAGAGCATGGGGAACATTGTGGAAGAAGAGAAGGAAAGACTGTAGGAGTCAAATGGGATGGAGGACACCAGGGGAAAAATGGCCCACTAGGGCAGATACGGGCTCACAGAGACTGAAGCAGCAGGCTGGGGGCCTGAACACACCTGTACCAGGTCCTCTACATATATGTTATGGCTCTTAGCGTGGTGGTTTTGTGGGAATTCTAACAGTGCCTGCTCTTGAGACTCTTTCTTCTATTGCATTGCCCTGTCCAGCTTGACATGAAGACTTTTGTCTTATCTTATGGTATTTTGTTTTGTGGTGTTTGGTGTCCTCTCTTTGAAGGCCTGATCCTTTCTGAGGAAGGAATGGATGGGAGTAGTAGAGGGAAGAGAGAATGTGGGTTGGGATGTATTGTATGAGAGAAGGCTTTATTTTAAATAAAAAAATTAAAAACATAAACAAACAAACGACTGAGAAAATGATGACTTTTATGTATAAATGGCAATGAGATTATATGTTAGGCTACTATCCATTAACAAATGAGAATACCAATAAACAGGGGAAAAATGCTGTTTTTATTAGTATTATCTTTTTGTTATTTCCTAGGGTCGCAGTTTTGAGTGGTCTACCCTTCTGTTAATGGAATGTATTGTGTTCCTTGAACAACCTTAGATACATGACAGAGAAAGCTGAATGGCATTTTCATTTCTGTTGCTGTGAGGAGTCACCCTGAACAAAGGCAACTTAAGGAAGAGGGCATCTATTTCTCTTACAATTACAGTTAGTCTACCGTTTGGAGGAATTCAAAGTAGGAACTTGCAGTGATTTGAATAGGTATGGCCTCGGTAGATATGTGTTTTGAATGCTTGGCCATGGGAAGTGGTGCTTTTAGGAGACATGGCATTTTTTGGAGGAGGTGTGGCCTTGTTAGAGTAAGTGTGTCACTGTGGAGATGAGGGATGTGAGGTCTTAAATGCTCAGGCTACTTCCAGTGTGAAGCACATCCAGCCTCCTCCTGGCTGCCTTCCAATGTAGAACTCTTGACTTCTTTAGCACCATGTTTTCCTGCACACTGTCATGCTTCCCTCCATGGTGATAATGGACTAAATCTCTGACACTGTAAGCCAGCACCTATTAAATGCTTTTCTTTATAAGAGTTGCCTTGATCAAATGTCTCTTCACAGCAATGGAAATCCTAAGATAGAACTCAAGCAGCTAGCCACATCACATCCAGGGGCAAGAGAAAAGAGAAAATGAACACTCTCTTGTCTGTCCCTACCCTTACACATATCGTAGCCCTGACCATGAAAGGATGTCACTCAGATTCAGGGGGAGAGACTTGCCCAGCAGGCACTGCCATAGACCAACCTGATCTAGACATTATCTTCCATCTCTTGTCCCAGGTGACTCTCTCTTGTTTCACACCAACAACTTAATTAACCAGCACTAATGGTTAACATAATCATTGCCTCAGATTTTAATACATATGAAAACTATGCAGACTAGTGAAATCTGAGCTGGAAAGTTGGAACATTTGATATTTATTATTAATTATCTTTAATTATGACAAAGTAGCTTGATGATTTTACCAGTTTCTACTCCAAAAAACTTCATGAAGTAATACAAAATAGATGATATTCCCTTCCAATCTTCCTGAAGCTGGTTGTTTGTTTTCTGTTAAAATTCAGGATTTATGGATCTGATTTTATGTTTTTTTCCTTTCTCTAAACTGATAATAGTAAAATCTTTGAAGTATATGAGTAACAAAAGCCCCTCTGTACCTGATGAAATTACCGTTTAAGCCACTTATAATTTTGCTGGCTTACAAAACATAAATGCTTCCAATTATGCTGGGAGGTTGTGTGTATGTGCATTTCTTTTAAAGACATTGACAGCAATCTAGAAACAGCTCCTCATCCCAGAGCCACAAAATAAAAATCTAAATAAATTGTTTGCTTTACAAAATGCATGTTTTCTGAGGATTCTGTGTGTTTTCTGGTCCTCACTTGCCAAGTTCTAATTATGTATACATCAGAAAAAGCTGGCTGTGAATAAGACCATGATTAGGTAGGTCAGTGCCAAACATTTTCTGAAAATGATAGTCAGCATTCTTTTTGCAAAACTTGATATAAAAAAAAATCCAGTAATATTTTGTGTTGCAAATAATATGTAGACTAGTAATATCTTCTCATCTAAACCCTGATTTTTAATTCTCCCATCTGTTTTCTTTGCACCCACTCACCTTATTATTGATTTCCCAAAGATTTTTACTTTTCTCATTACTTTCTAGAGAGTGATTGATGAATGCATTCTCACAGGCACTTCTATAGGAAGAAGGGCAGGTGTATGTTTATTATTGTTATTATTATTTACAATTTATTCAATTTGTATCTCAGTTGTAGCCCCTTCCCTCATCTCCTCCAAGTCCCACCAGCCCTCCCTCTTCTCCCCTATTTAACCTCCCCAAGTCCACTGATAGGGGAAGTCTTCCTCCCCTACCATCTGATCTTAGCCTATCAGGTCTCATTAAGACTGTCTAGATCCTCTTTCTCTGTGGGCTGGCAAGGTTGCCCTGCCAGGAGGTAGTTCTTAAAGAGAAGGCAACAGAGACCTTTCATGTCAGAAACAGCCCCTGCTCCTCTTAGTAGGAAGCCCACATGGAGACTGAGCTGCTGTTGGCTACATCTGAGCAGGGGTCTAGGTCTTCTCCATGCATGGTCCTTGGTTGATGCATCAGTCTCTGCAGGTGCCCCTGGACTAGATTTTTGGCTTTTTTAGTCTGTTTGTGGAGCTCCTGTACCCTCTGGGCCTCTCTCCCCCTTCTTCCATAGACTCCCTGCATTCTGTCCAGGTGTATATTTACCCACCTGTTTTTTGTTTTCCTTTTAGTGTGTGTTTAAGAATATGCCCAGAAATAATTTCTATGAGTTAAAAATTTGCTTGTGATACTAACATCTATCTGTGAAGATTTGAGACTGAATTGAAAAAAAAAAAAAAGCAGGTTTATTAGAGTGGCTTCTGTTAGAGTAGATGAATCCTTTTTCACAGTCATTAAGGTACTTTGCATGAGTCCTATGTGAATAGTAAAAGGCACCATCCAAGAGCAGCCATCACCTACCCCAGCAGAGAAAGGCACAAGCATCCTGTTGATAGAAGTATTTACAGACATCGCTTGCTAATTCTTTGCTTGGTACTGTGTCGTGTAAGTAAAATCATGTTTCTTTAGTGACTGCACAAAGCTTTTGAGAAAAGGGTAAGTAAACATATTACCACACACAGTGCCTCCTTTGAACTACAATCAGAGAGTCTAAATGTTTCCAACTTAATAGGTAGCTGTTTCAAACTCCTAATGATGTAAGGAGAAATGTGTTTTCAGATCAGGTAACCTTGGGGGAAGTATAACAGAAATGTAACTTATTTTAGGATTCTTATTTCATTATTTTTGACTAGACTTTGCCTTACACACAGGCAGGGGATGATCCTGCTTTGTTTACAGCTAGAGCCAAGCGTAGTCTTATATAGCATGAATGCTTACCAAGGCTTAGTAAGTACCTGTTGAATAATATTCTTTAGCATTAATGATAGAAAATGAATGGGAACATGTTCTTAGTTGGGTGTGCACGCACATGTGCAAACACACACACACACACACACACACACACACACACACACACATCAAACCAAACCAACCAACCAAACATCTTTATCTTTTACAACAGTTTAGATTATATCTGGGTCAGGAGCATTGTGACAACCTGAGAATGGATGGCCATGGAAGATGATGGATTCAAACTTTTTTTTTTATCCCAATCAAATGTAAGTTGTATAAACATAACAGAGAACAGTGATAGCAAAACATTGGTATTATATGTTAAATTCTAAGCAGTAATATGGCCCAGAGGAAAAATATCTACCACACTAAGTACAATGAAATCCACTCATGCGTCCCAGAGGATGAGGAAATGGAATCTGGTGGAGGAATGTGGGCAGTAGGGAGCCTGACAGCTTGGCGGGTTTCTAGCCACCACCTCCCATCTCACAGCCATCCCCAGTGCGGGGGACAATCTCTTTGAACTGTTAGTTGGGGACGGTGCCAAGCCCACTTTCCAATGTGAAATTTGTGGATTGATCTTCATTGCTGCTCAGCCTACAGGAGGACTTCCCTAGTCTGAGCTTAACACAGCACTCCACAGTGTGAGGGAGCTCCCTTGAGAACCTGGCTGGCTTGCTTCACATGTCCTTTATGCCACAGACCTAAGACTAGGAAGAGGAAATACACATATACTCTTGATAACTAGGGTAAAGTGTGGAGAGCCTGGGTGTGGTCGCCATGGCGCTGGCTTCCGCCCTCAAAACTGGTAAACAAGTCCTAGAGCACATGACCGTTCGGCAATAGCCCACCAAGTCACGAGCCCAGCCCGGGGCATCATATGGGGTGATGGGTGAGCAGCCAATCAGGGGGTGATACGTCATCTCACACCATGGGTGAGCAGCCAATCAGGGGATGATACGTCATCTCACACCATGGGTGAGCAGCCAATCAGGGAATGATACGTCATCTCACACCACTTTGGTGCAAGCAGGGCTTATATAAACAGCGCCACTTCGGGGCTCGGGGTCTTCCTCCTTTCATCACTTGACTGTAATAAAGCTTGCTGCAGAAGGATCCTGTTGTCCGCGTGCGTTCTTGCTGGCAAGACGATTACGCAGGTCGCAACAGTAAAGGCATTTATGGCTGGTGAAGAAAGTGAGAGAAAACTGATTAGCATTTAAAAGTGTAACACAAGACAAACTGGATTCTTTGTATAACCCATTCTTGTGGAATGTGTACAATTTACCCTTGTTCATTCAAATACTGATTTCTCTACTTCTACTAAATGGTTTCAGTCAGGACATTGCATTGTGATGCTTATTTTGTCTCAAGTTTGTGTAAACATGCCACCATTTGTTATCTGTATTGTCAATTAAACAACCAGCCAATGCTGTGCAATAGAGAGAATAGGGTGGAACATCCTGGTCTGGAGGGGAGGAGAAGGAAGTGAGTGGGAAGGAAGGAGAGCAGAGATCAGCAGGAGAGGACTTTGAACCATGAGGAGAGATAAACCATACCTAA
The DNA here is from genome assembly GCF_030254825.1 of Meriones unguiculatus. Taxonomy (NCBI): domain Eukaryota; kingdom Metazoa; phylum Chordata; class Mammalia; order Rodentia; family Muridae; genus Meriones; species Meriones unguiculatus. The sequence goes on along the minus strand of NC_083364.1, from coordinate 9,189,968 downwards.
GATATGACTACACGAAAATATAATGGGTGAAATCTGAATGGTAGGAAACTATGTGGGCTTGGAGGTTTAGGATGGAGTAACTATTGCCCAGCATTGTGTTCTAAGTTAATTAAATGAGTCCTAGTCTCTTGTGTAGTGATTTGGGTGTACAGCTGATTTAGGAATAACCATTCCATTAACTAAAAGATAAATCAATAATAAATATTAATAATCAACAACACTGGATGAAATGTTTAGGAGACAAACAGCCAAAACACCTAATACTCAACGTATACACATAATGAGAAGACATCAGGTATTTCTTGATCTAAGTAGCAGGTACCTGGTTTAATACACTATCCTTAAGTATTGTGATAAATAAACCTACACGTTTCAGTGAACTATCACAGAGGGTGATTGTTCTTTTCCATTATACCCAAGCATTCTATAGTTGGGATTATTGTCCTCAAGTTGGTTCCTTGCTTTCCTTTCAAGTCTAGTTATGCAACCATTTTAGTTGCTCAGATGTTCTCTTCCGTGGGCACCTACATGTGTGGAGCGCATAGATAATTTCATGTAAAAGTGCAGTACTTACAGATGGAAGATTTGAGTAAGTAGCCTCCTGCAATTCATGTTTTCTTCAAATTTCCACAGATGCAAGACTGACTTGGACAGCAACGAAACAAATGAGAAAACTGTACACAACAGTATAGAAGAACACATTCCTAAAAATGGCATTTGTCTGTGAAGAAAGCCTGGCTGAAGAGGTAAGTAGGTATGGAGGTAGAGACCAGATCATAATAACCTAACAAATACCATGCATAACCATAAGGAAGCAATCACCCCTGCTGTACATAGACCTTCCAGTGTAGTCACTTCAAGATACATATGCTTATCTTAGGCTATATAAGGTATGTACGATCACCTCTACGCCTACATATAACCCTCCATCCATCATCTGTAAATAAACCTAATCACCTCATTGGTTCCCTGGGTGAGCATTAGTGGAAGCATACTTTTGTTTGTCATCATGACTTGAGAAAGGGGTAGATCAGTGGTTCTCAACCTTCCTAATGCAGTCCTTTCATACGGTTCTTCATGTTGTGGTGACCCCTAGCCATAAAATTATGTTTGCTGCTGCCTCACAACAAACTGTTTAAGTGGCAATGTAAATATTTTTGAAGATAGTGGTTTGCCAGAGGGGTCATAACCCACAGGTTGAGAACCACTGGTGTAGAAGTTGCTTTGTGTGTGTGTATATCTAGTTTGGGGAAGGAATTGTAGCAACACAGAACCCACTTGAAGATGAAAAGAGAGAACATACTAGACAAAGTTGTCCTCTGACCTCCACAAGGGCTCCATGGCACACAGGCCCCATCAACACACAAAGACACAATAAAAAAAGTTTTTAAAAGTTTTGTTTTATTCTTTTTAAACTAGGTTTGATGTAATGGTACATATCAGATTGGCAGGTCTTAATCCTATTAGTATGTGGCAACAAGTTCAATGTGAAGATGTTAGGAAGCTTAAGATTGAATCATGTAAAAGTAACTGAGAGCCAACCTGGAATATATTATTAGATGCACAATAAATGCACACTAAATGTTTGTGGAAGGATAGTATAATTAAGCCTGCTAAATTGGGGACGGTAAGAGGACTAGAACTGCTATGGCACACTTGAGAAACATTAAGTACAGGCCAGGCAAGGCTACATATAAAATGTATTTTAGGGAAAGGACTCATAAGTCTTTAATGATTTGTTAAAATGTCAAAAACCAGAGCATGATGGCAAAGCAAAGACCCCAAAGTGTAAGTCCAGGTGCCATGCACATAGCGGTGATGACTCAGTTTAATTTCACATATTTCCAAGGAACTCACTCACCTCAGACTTTATATCTTCCAAGAAATGTGACTCCTTTCTTATTACAATTCTGTGCTTTTTGAGAGAAAGACTCAGAACCCAGAAACAACTGGTTTTGAAGTGACGGTGTCTCATTCACAGTATCTATGCAGGGCAGGGAATCTCTGTTTACCATGTGAAACTGTGGAGGATTTTTGATTCTTTATTTTGCATTCTGAACCACTTATAACAATGCCAGCTATCTGATAATTGATGCGATTTATTGATATTTGGAAGCAGAACTTGACTCCATGTGTGTAACAGAAACCTTAAAAAGTAAGGTTGGTGTGCTTGGAACAGAGTTCCTGGAGACAGTAGGCAGGTAGGTGTTCTTCCTGAGAACGTTATAATGCAAGACAAAAGAAAAATTTATTTCAGATGGTTTTATCTACCCAGAAAGTTGAGTTCTGAATCAACCTTTCTGAAAACTAATGTGCCTAAAAAGCTTAAAGCTCTGTGGAGGTTTGAAAGAGAAATAGCCTCATGGGCTCATGGATTTGAACACTTGCTCCCCAGTTGGTGCTGTTTGGGAAGTTATGGAACCTTTAGGAGGTGGAGCCTTGCTGGAGGAAGAAAGACACTGGGGCTGGGCTTTCAGAGTTTATAACAATGGTTTTCAACCTGTGGGTCATGACCTCTTAGGGACTGAATGATCCTTTCCCAGGGGTCACCTAAGACCATCAGAAGACACAGATATTTACATTATGAGTCATAACAGTAGCAACATTACAGTTGTAAAGTAAGAAGATAACGTTATAACTGGGTGCACCACAGCATGAGGAGCATGAGGAAGGCGGGGAACCACGGGCTTAGAATCTTGCCCCTCTTACAGTTCCCTATCTCTGCTTTGTTTTCACTGCTCATGTTTCCACGGCTGCTTCGATGTCTGCGTCTTGCTGCCATGCCTTTCCTGCCTTATAGACTCTTCTTCTAGAACCATACACCAAAATAAACATTCTTCTGTAGGTCACTTTGGTCATGGTGTTTTATCATAGCAACAAGCAATAACTAATACACACTCCAATTCATGTTCTGACCATTATTTTCCATGTTGCTTCCCACTTGCGGACACACTGGTTTTCCTGCACACATCCTATCTCTTTTGTATGCTATTACACATCTTTCTTGTTATTCAGCTCTCTCTGTGCTTGTGTGCTTATCCTATTCATCTTTGCATGTGGAGTTTTGGCCAGTATTCCTTTAGGCTGTCATGGTCTTTGCTCTCCTTCTGCATTGGTACATTCATTGTATGAAATGCACCTCAACTGTCTATTGCCTAGATTCCTATAGCAACCTCTCTATTTAATCTCTTAGCTTTGATCACATACACTCCAATGTTTGCTGATTGCATCTTAATACTGTTTTATAATGCGATTCTGCATATGAAAGATACGTGCGATTTTGTTTCCATCTCCATCAAAGCTAAATTTATCTGTTTGGCCTTAAGGCCTTTCAGGAGAACTGCTCCATTCCTCTTATTCCCTTCTTGCATCCTCGTGCATTTTGTCTATGTTTTACAATCTAAGAGGTTAGAGGAAGCTTCAGAAATCTTTTTTTCTCATGCAACTAAGGAGAACAAAACTGTGCGCAGTTTCTGGGGACTTCCCTAAGAGGCAGTCTGCTTTTGCTAATTGTATAGGAACTGACAAACAAAAGAGCTGAAATCTCTTTTACAGATGAGTGCCTGATATATGTCTTAACAAATGGAGTATGGTTGAGTCTTAACAAATTTTATCTCTTAAATATTTTACTTCTTTCCCTGCACAGATATTCATAACAGATACACGCTATGCTTCACCTTTTGGTAAGTAGCCTTTATTTTATATATATCAAATTTTATTTAAAACCCAGATTTTTAAATATTTTAATTAATTAATTACTAATTGAGTATGTCTTATATTCTGGGATACATTTCACTATTTTTAATAATCTGAAACCACATTTCCTGACAAATATTTTTTGTTAAGTTGCAACTGAATTGAACTTCTGTAACATACGTGGCTCATGCTGAGGTTAGGGCCTGATGGAGACATGGCTTACCCTTGGAAATTTTACTCTAAGGTGTAACAGAAAAAAAGAAAAGCTTAATATACATTACTGATGTTGTGCCAGATTCACGAGATCCCAAAAGACCACCAGGAGTTAAGTCCATTGCAAAACACACCAGGATCTTTTTATTACAAGCTAGTTTGGGCTCATATACTTACCGCTGGAGCAGTAGAGACCAAGGAGCCTAGTGCTCAGGTTAGGTGGCTGATTTAAAGATGCTGGTCCCTACCAGTGCACCCAAAGCAGGGGAATTCCTGCCTGGCAAGCATCTATTGGTTGAAACACAAAAGGGGATGTTGCATTTTGAATTTATTGGCTATAGGAAGGCCCCCCAAACCATTAATGGTCTGGCTTCCCTTGTTTGGCTGTCCTAGGGGAGAGGGGCCTGTTTCCTAGCAAATGTATTTCTAGTGGGCAGGAAAAGAATGCAGTAAGACTGGTTCCTCCCCACAGGTGGCTGGACATGTCTCCACCTGTCTGGCCTTTGTTCAGGCTTGTGCTTTAAACTTCTAAGCAATATCTCAAGAAACTAATTTTTAAGTCTTTGGCCTCTCATTCCCTCCTTCCCATGGTCATTTGAAGAGCCAATCTTGGGTCTTCCAGATATGACCCCTGGTATCCTCTGGATTTACCTATCTATAATGGGATCTGAGTAGCATTAGAAATCCCAAGCATTCCTTCATGAAAGTCACCAACCAATTTAAAATACAAGGCCCAAAGGTAAAAATCAAAATGAGTAGGGGTCTTATCAGGGTGGATATAAGGGTAGCAAACCAAGGAGAACTATTAAAATAGGATTTAAACCATCCTCTGGAATCCTCTTTCTAGTGTCTCCTCAGGCTTTTTGTCTAGTTGCTGCAATATCAGTTCCTACTTGAGCTAAGAATGTTCCCAAGATAATAGCTAATGTCAGTGAGCCTCTTTTGACCTAGCATTTCAGCCTGTTAGGTGGGATTATGGACAGAGATCTCTTCTTCTGAAACTGCTTCAGTTTGACAATAGAACCATTGGCATCAGGGGCTAGGAAGGCTAAAATATAGGGCAATGGGGCAGTCCTCAGAAGTATCTGGTTAGTTGATTCACCTGAAAGGCAGGGAGAAATCATGACAGCTTCATAAGCTGAAGTCCAGATTTCAGCTTATATTCAGCCAGGTGAAAATCTGCTGAGGCAAATTCAGACTAGAGACAGAAGTTAAAATTTGTCTCATAATTAGGGAAAGTGAGGAATCCCAAAACCAAGGGAAAAACTCATCAGGGGTCTGTTTGAGTTTTGCCAGATCCAGGTCTCATGACTTTTTGGTTTCCTGAAACCATCATTGTATTGAGATCCATACTTTAGATCTCTAATACATTGTATTAGCATCATCATTGTATTGAGATCCATACTTTAGAAAAAGCAGTTAGCAAAAGTCTACAAGACAGTAGAAGTAAACTCATGCCTTTAAGACCTAGTAAAGCTATGGCTTTGGGTCAGATATACATATTAAACAAATGTTTTTAGCATGATGAGAAGTACCTCTATGTCTATCTCCAAAAGACAAACAAAAGGAAATTAAAATTTCAAGCTTGTGACTGGTTAATAAGCAGTCAGTGCTCTATCAGTTTATCCCAACTCTATTGATCAATGTCAAAACGCTGAACTTAAATTACTTTCTTATATCATTACAAATAGCATTCATATACCTTAAAACACCTACTTACACCCTCCAATCTTTCTTGTAGTTAGCAGCTTTGAAACATTTTCTTAGACCCTCAACATCTTTTATATCCTCATAACTTAAATTTTCATATACTCCAACTTTACATAAACTTTACATCTTTCTAACCAGTTATTTACTGTAAGACACAGGCAAATGTTTGCCTTTCTAAATAAAAGATCTAGTACCTACTAGTTCTTACTAGCTAATGAACTGACCAATGAACTAACAGTGGATCTAACTCTTTAGCGGCAAAGCTACCATTAGCTTAGCTTAGCCGTCAATGTGATCAGAAACCTGAGAAGGATAAACATAAGCCAAATAAATGTACCAATCAAAATGACAGAGATGACTAGTCAGTCCACCACTAAGCAGTTGTCCGTGGCTCTTGTGGGCTCATGGCATCATGAGAAGAGGCAGTCTGGCCATTAGGCACAGAAGATGAGAAACTTTCTGTGGAAAAAAAAAGAACATGAGAAATCAACATCACTTTGTCTTCAGCAACATGAAACAATGAGTCTCCAGGTGTCTACAACTTTGTCCACAGTTAAGGCTGGGCCCTAGTGGTAGACCAGTTAAGGCTGTCTTGCCCAGTGGTTAGCATACCATAATCCAGAATCGAAGTCATCTGTTGCGCTCAAATCTTTTTGAAGACCTTGGGAAGCTACTGTCAGGATTTTGGGACTCTGTGATAATAAGCTTACACATGTTAAAATGCCATATTCCACAGATCTCTGTCAAGCTTGAGGGCCAGCATAAGAGTTACTCTTTGTCTATCTTTAGTTATCTACTCTAAACTGTATCCTATAAAACAGAATGTTATAATCTCTATTTCTGGCATATTCCTTAGATAAGTGTTTTAAGACAATATCCATTTCAATTAGATCTACATAGGCAAACTTTGTAGTTACCCATCCTAGGCTTAATCTTAAAAACATAAATGAGAAACTAGGTAAAGCTCAATCTTGTAACCAACTATAGTCATTAACATAAATTTAAATATCTTTTTGAACTAAAACTTTCAATCAGATACAGTTCATAGAGGGGCTAGCAATTCTTGCTGATCCTTCCATATTGCTTTAAGACTGAACAGCATAAAGCTTAAAGGATAAGTTTCACTTAGCACTGAACAGGAAACTGAACACAGCTGGCAGTTTATACATGAACCAACATGGTGGCTGGCCATGTGTTGATACAGGCTGTGGCCAGCAATTTAAAACATCGCCATTAGGTGTCGCTGATGGTGTTTGCTACCTCCCATGGTATAGCACTGTGGGTCATTTACACTTTCCCATAATCAAGGTCTAACATTGTAATCAGATATGTTTTAGAAACAACTGTATAACAGAACAGTGTAGAACTATTTTAAACTGTTCTTGAACTATTCTGGCCATACCAAACCTATCAGCCAGAAAGAAACAGTATTAATCCATTCACTTAGGAACTGGCAGTCAGGCATATATTTCACATAATGATAAACAATGACTTGAATACAACCCTGTATAACCCTGGGCTAACATGGAGCTACAGTCCCCTTCCCCCTTTAAAGAACATAAGAAAACATTTTGCATTGAAGAATCATCAGCCTTTTAAATGAAGAACACCATATTTTACAGTTCTTTCTCAAATCATATTTGCAGGTATAAAAAACCAAAGCAAATACATTTCATGTGCCTTCTGGCTTTCTATATATACTCTGACCTTCTATAATGTTCTATATACCTTAAGGTTAGGCTTTTCGTAGCTCTGTCTTCTGGTTTAACTGGACATTTTTATTTTAGACAAGCTACTCTTTTCTTTTCTTTACTATCTCTGTCTCTTGCTTTTCAGAAAACATAAAAACTTCCATCAAAATCCTTGCCATCATTTTTTTTACTAAGTATTCTATGGGCTTTTTACCATCCTGACATGAAACACTGCAAAAACTGCAATTTTCTTAATTGGCTCAACAGTATGGCTTGGCTTCATTTGGTAAAATTAATAAAATAAATACCAAAGTCTTTGTCCTCCCCCAAAGAGTTGAGAAACTGTTACAAGGTCTCTGTTAGGCTGCCCATGGTCATTATTTTAAAATGCCTAATAAACTTTAAAATGTTTCATAGCCTTAAACACATTTTTAGAAGAAAACCGTTTTTGCAATATCAAAATAGTCTGCTTTTTAGGAGTGAAGTTATAAAGCATAACCATCATGTTAAAAGCCCAAACCAAATTTTACCAGTGTAAACAACCCAATCTCTAAAATCAATACCAATTTGAAATGAGACTTATCTTCTTAGTCTAAAAGGGAAATGGGATGATAAACAGAATTTATTATGATTAAAAGGTCCTGTAATTTTTTTTTCTTTTCCTTTGTTATGCCCCACACCACGTGGCAATTTCAAGATGGGAGAGTGACATCACATAACACGGCAAGCCACATGGTTGATATTTAAAAACATCTCTGCTTCTACAGATCTTACAAACACATATGCACATATGTATGTTCTAAACAAGAGTTTGAATTTAACCTTTAAACACATCTAATAACTTAATCTATAACCAAGACATACAGAGCACATTAACCACTTAAGATCAGTCAGAAACATGTGATGGCCATATGTACTTTTATACAGACAGACAAAACTTTTGTTACTTGCTCCAGCTGTTATTTCAAGCACTTTGTTCCATCAGCCTGGGCAAGCTCCCACAGCCCACCCTGCTCACAATGAAAGTGCGCTCAGTGGTGCCTGCAAGCTGGCTACAAGCACATTTCCAGCCCCACCCTCGCATCCCCACCCATCCCATGCCTCTCCAATCCCACCACTGTGGGAAATGGGGAAGAGGAATGAGCACAGACGGAGGGGTCAAAAGGAACGTGGTCAGAAGAAGTCTGTCCCATAGCATCCCTCACAGTCCAACACTAACGAGACACTCGGGCACAAGGAAAGAAACAGATAGACCCACACGAAAAGAGTAGCTGTGTAGCTGTTTTGCAACTGGAAACAGAAGTGGATCCTAAAGCTCAGACTCACAGACTCAGACTCTCCCCATGGCTTCCCTACCATGGAAGCGGAGAGCACAAAGAAGAGAGTAGAACATGGGATTCCATGTCCACTGAAAGTCTCTCCAACTGGCAGGTAAGAAACCAAAACCAGTACTTTGACAGAACTTCCTGTCTCTGTGGGAGTGACCCACTTTCTAGGCCTACCAAACAGATGGAACCCCATGTCCCTCACAGTGCTATTGGGGAGCTCTGCCCCCACTGGGATCTGTGACTTCTCCCAGATTCCCCATGGCCAGGGTCTGCCAGCTTGTCAACTTGTGCAGTACTGACACTCCCTGGTGACCCACTGTTGCACCACTTTGAGATCTCAAAAAAACAGAACGACAGAGCAGAGACAAAACTTGGCCAAGACAAAAGTGCTTACCTGGGGTTCCTATCCTCTGCCTCAGGAGTCCTGGGAGGTCTTCATGATCCTAGCGAGGCCCCAAGTATGTTGTGCCAGATGCCCAAATCCCAAAAGACCACCAGAAGTTGAGTCCATTGCAAAACACATGAAGATCTTTTTCTTGCAAGCTATAGCTTGGGCTCATATACTCACTGCCAGAGCAGTTGAGAACAAGGAGCCTTGTGCTCAGGTTAGGTGGTTGATTTAAAGATTCTGGTCCCTCCAGTATGCCCAAAGCATGGGAATTCCTGCCTGGCAAACATCTATTGGTCAAAACACAAAAGGGGATGTTGCATTTTGAATTGATTGGCTGTAGGAAGGGCCCCAAACCATTAATGGTCTGGCTTCCCTTGTTTGGCTGTCCTAGGGGAGAGGGGCTGGTTTCCTAGCAACTGTAGAGAAGAATGCAGTAAGGCTGGTTCTTCCCAGCAGGTGGCTGGACATGTCTCCACCTGGCTGACCTTTGTTCAGGCTTGTGCTTTAAACTTTGAATCAATACCTCAAAAACTAATTTTCAAGTCTTTGGTCTCTTATTGGAAAGTAAGTAATAAAGATTCTGAAATAAAAATGCACCTCAGGTACTTGGTTGTTAAAAGAAAGAAGAGACCAGAGCAGTTGGAAGAGAGGCTTCATGTTACATTCCAAATTAGCAAGATAAAGTGATATCTTTAGATTGGAAATTTAGGCTATTGGATATAAAATAATATTAATAATCGGCACAATATAATTTAGAAATGAAGAGATAGGTTTCTCTTAACTACCAGCTGCTCTTTCAGGGGGCCTAGGTTCGACTTCCAGTCCTTCTTCCTCAACCCACCCCGGTGGCTCACAACCATCTGTCACTCCACTTTCAGGAAAGCCAACACCATTTTCAAGGCCTCTACCAGTGCCAGGCATGATGTGCACAGACACACATGCATTGAAACACCCGTAAACTAGGAACAACTATTTAAAGTAGAAATATTTAGTGATCTGTTAATTCATATATAACCCATTCACTTGTAAGCTTTTATTAAAATTAAAAAGAAGTCTTCTACTTATAGGACACCCAGAATCACTAGGTGAGAAAATTCATTCAGAGAAATGGCTAGACAACATCTGAGAACCAGCCAGCCGAGGACCATGTACCTAGGCTTACACTAGCTCCCTCATAAGAGAGCTACTGTCACTTGAGGACCATGAATAGGGTGAAAAGGAGACGCAATTCAACTCTCCGTATTGGTGACTTAATTTATTCTGAACAAATTTACTTCTCTAGGAAGACAGGTTGGTATACTGCGTTTCATTATTTTTTCAAACTCCCATGCTCTCCTTGAAGGAGGAGAAGAAATTGAGCACCTAGCTCATTTCAGCTGTTACCTTCAGCTTGCTGATTTCCTGGATGCGGCCCAAGAATGCTTCTGTTCATGTGAGAGAAGTGATGAAAATATCTGCACACGAATCAAGGCAGGGGGCTCTGACTCTACATGAAGACTTTAATGGGTCTCCAATAGCAGAAAGAAAACTCCCATTTGAAAGGGAGGTCATAGGTATTATAAGAGAATACAATTATTGAACAATTTTGTCATCTTGTATTAAGCTAACTGGATTAATGGAATTTAAATTAAGTCCTTTGCTTTTTTTCTTTTTATTGTGCAGTCACGTGACACCTGCCTTGTAAGAATATGGTAATTTCAGCAAAGGCCCCTAAATTCTTACTAGTTCTAATGTTTATTACCTTCTGTTTTCTCAGGGAACATAGAAATCTTTTCCTACATATTTCTCTTGTATATGTTTCTGCTTGTAAGTAGTTTGTTAAATAGCCAGGCCAAAGGCAACTATATTTAGCATTACTTAACTCCCTCATAGTGAAATACTACCCCAAGGATTGGTGGTATCCAGAATTTCCCTGCTTTTCAGCTCTTTTAGCTACTTTTACTCCTTGGGGACTTTTGTAGACTTGCAGCACTCTTGATGTTTTTATTGTTGTTGTTTTATCCAGCTGACAGTAGCTTGCTGTATCGAGTGCTATGAGGAACAGGTATGGGCCAGAACTAGCTACATTTGTGTGGAAGTATGTGTTACTGCAGTTTCATTGTTCAACAGTTGACCTTGGCAAGCACCCCATTCAGCCAGCTAATGGCACTGACAAGATCTTGAAATGACACAGGAAAGGAAAGGGAAGATTAAAACAACATTTGAAAGCCAGCCTTCTGAATGCCACCCAAACTTTAATTATCCTTTGTAAAAGCCTTTCTGGGAGGCACTCCCTGCCCACATCTCACCTCCTGGCATTGTGGGGGTGGTACGTCAAGATCAGTACAAGAAAGAGGGCTTACACTTTGATTCCACATGGCTGGCTTGTTAAAAGCAAGAGCTGGAGCCTGTGTTCTTTCACAGCGTTTAATGAGCTGGTAGGTCTACAATCAGTGGAGAGAAAGTTACAAAATGTACCTGTAAAGTTATATTAGCAAGTTATTAGCCATTTGAAATGACGTAAGGAGCACACTGAGGTAAGATCAATGGGATGACACTGTTAGTGCTTTTATATGAAAAGCAATTCTGAAACATAATTGCTAATGAAAGATCTATTAATACCATAAAATACACTAATAGGTTCATTCTAGGGAGTAGTAACTAAGGGATAATTAGGAAATAGAAGGTTCAAATGTTATTAGAAACCTTAGCAATGTTCACAGCATGCTCTATAGAATGACCCACGCTGCATGTGCTTGCTGATACATTTCAAGGCAAAAAATATATATATATATATATTTAAAGGAGGTTAAAATTACTTTTTTCCTATTTTTTCAAATATACTAGACAAAGCACAATTTCCAGAAACTATGTCGTGGAGTAGAAAAGAAAAATACAGGGAACGCACAGATGGGGAGTGTATGTTAGTATGCAGAAGGGTGGGCATGCTTCCACTTGAGTGTCTGAACTAAGGTGAGGGAGGGTCTTAGCCACAGCTTGATAATTCTCACACCTCATCCTGCCTAGTTTCAGGTTGTTTTTGTGTCTGGCTTCTCTGAAAACACTGCAGGAGAGTTCTCAGTTTGCCTCATGGCTTGGCAGACCTAGCATGGTGCTTGAGTCCTGAGGACGGGATTTCACCCTCACAGCTTCTCGACGGGTTCCTCGCTTTTATGCGTCTCATCTCCTTCAGCCCGACAGAGCAAACTTTAGGCTAAAAATAAAAGAAAAAGAAACGGAGCTTAAAACAAAGCAAAGGGTAAACTAAAAATCACAATAAACTGAACCACTGTATTAACTTTCGGTCCTTGATAGTTTTTTCAGTGTCAGATTATACAGATTTGCTAATTATCTGTGAAATGTGCTGTTTGCAGCATTTTCTATGCTGAACTCTTTCCATCTTTGAGGGTTCTGATTCAACTTTCTTAAAAATTCTGTTTAACTTTTAATTTTCCATATGAGTGGATGTATGTTAGTCGGGATGCCAAAGAGGTATCAGATTCTGCCCCCAACCCCATCTGGAGTTAAAGGCCGTTGTGAGTCATTTAGTGTGGTTGCTTGGAACCATGCTCTGTCCTCTGCCAGAGCAGCAAGTGCTTTTAACCACTGAGCCATCATCTCTCAGCTCCACCGTCAGTGTTTTTTAATTAGTCCCTGCCTTTGAAATATAACATGTATTCTCCCAGCCAAAGATCTGATGCTTAGGAAAACTCTGTCCACTGCTGTTACACAAACCTCCTGTCAGAGAGGCCTTCACCCAAACTTCTCACATCTCCATCACAATAATGATTAAATACCTTTCTTCCTGAGAAGGCTGCCTAACATTTTCCCAGAGATGATTGAAGGCACTATAAATATAAATATTATTTGTACATGGGATCCTATGTATGGGTACTCTCATTTAATCTCCATCACAACTATGGGATGCCTATTTGATTCCCTATTTTCAGATAAGAGATTGATTCTAAACAGTAAAGCAGCTTACTTAAGATCACCTAGCCAGTAAAAAACAGAGATATAGCTTCCATTTGTTTTAATTAATTTTGAATATCTTGATTCTAAAGGAACCAGGCCTGACCCTCCCCCAAGTCAGAAGTAACTAGTAACCCCCCCCCCAAGTCACCAGGAATTAGAACAGAAGTCACCAATTACAGGAAGAAGATAATAAAATTCCCTACCCAAGGAATAGTCTGGAAGTAACCACAGAAATGGGAAGGTATCTTGTCTCAGGGTGGGGTATCTGTGCTGGGGAGCCCAAAGACATGGTAGTAGAACTTTCATGGCACAGAAATACCTAACATTCCTGAGGTCTATAGATAGCTGGCTCAATTTTAGTTAGCCATGATCACTTTGTAATAAGCTTGTCCTTGCTCAATGTCACTAATTGTGTAACTGTGCTGTAACCCTAAATAAAAATCCCTCTCCTCCTGGGGTGACAGTGTGTGGGCCTGAACTGGAGCTTGTAATAAAATACCCTACTGCGTTTGCATCAGAATGGGCTCCTTGGTGGTCTTTGAGGACTTGGAGATAACAATTCAGTGGGTTTGAAGAATTGACTCTGCATTGCTGAAATTTACTCAACCCTTAGCAGCTGCTAGTGGAGTGTGAAGGCTCTGACCCTTCCCAGGCACCTGCCTGTCTCAGAGCTCCCTTTGTCTGGTTCTTCAAATGTTGATGGTGTTGTATCACTTGGGATGCTTCTTACAAGGCAGACCAGATCTGATAGATATAGATGAGATTTGAGATTCTGCATCACACAGCTTCCAAATGATCCTGGTGGATAGTCTACAAATAGCCCTGGGCTTTGTTTCCTGTGCACAGTTATAGTCAATCACTCTCCCCTGGTACATAGTTTAACCACAACATTTTAATATAATTTCTTGTTGTTTTATTATTTGTTTCATTCCATTTTTATTTCATCTTTCTGATTTGTCTTCATTCTTCTCTCCTTTCAAGAGGCTGGGCCTTACATTGTTTTATCTTAATGGCTATTTAGAGGTTAGGTGGGAAAGCATATAATGAAAGCATATAATAAAACATCACAAAGGATGTTTTAGAAAATGAAAATGTTGAGTTTAACTTAGGAATGGATATACCAGAGAAAGGGGGAGAGAAGGATGAAGGGAATGGAAGAGGTAAAGGAGGAGGATGCAAGTGTTCATGAATCCCTGCATATTCAAACTACAGCCTGAGGACATTCAACCTAACAAAAGATCTTAAGCTTAAAATATCATGAGAATGTAGGCACATGTGTGTGTGTGTGTGTGTGTGTTTGTGTATTTGTTTGTGTGTGTGTGTATGTATGTATGTGTGCATGTGCATTTGTGTGTGTGTGTGTGTGTGTGTGTGAGATATATTTTAAAAACTACCTCAACTGCATGATTCTAGAGCTTGAAGTGGAAAGGTGTCCTGGCACAATGTCTGAAGGTTGAGCACATCAGATAGACCTCTCTGATGAGCTAGATAAAGGGACCCTGAGGCCCATTTCCTGGAAGTGTTGCCTCAAGTGGAAGAACCCATAAAAGCCTCTGCCAGGGAAGGGTTAGGCACAGCAGGACTCCAAAGCACAAGTATCCCCTCTCTGTTCTTGGTTAAGTGTAGCATTGGTAACACCAACTCAAATAGACAAAAATGGATGAATTGAAGCCAATTGTATTCTGATCTTCATGTCAAAAATAGAAAGTGAGTAGTTTAAATCTGTATTTGTACCTGTACTGGAATGAAGAGCCAGTGGTTTTGAAGACCAGTGCTGGGAATGACTCTCAGGTCATCTGTGTTGTGAATTGGCTCTACACCAACCATTGTTAATGGCCCTGTTTTCATGACAGGGGTTAGCATCTTAGAGTGGAAATCCACAGAAGTGAAATCCTTGTCCTCCAATCAAGCCTGGAACAAAAGAGTCTTTTTTGATAGTTAAAAACAGAACAGTTTTCTTTGACAAAGATACCTGTGTGTGTGTGTATGTGTGTGTGTGTGTATGTATGTATGTATGTATGTGTGCATGCTTGTTCCCTTGTGTGCACATGTATATGTGTCTGTGGGTGTATGCATGGACTGTTGTGCCAGATTTGCAAGACCTCAAAATACTACCAGGAGTTGAATCCATTGCAAAACACATGAGAATCTTTTTATTACAAACCAAAGCTTGGGCTTACACACCCTTACCGCCATAGCGGTTGAGAGCTGAGGTTACCCGGTTGATTTAAAGATTCTGGTTCCACTCAGCATGCCCAAAGCAGGGGGATTCCTGCCTAGCAAGCATGGTTGAAACACAAAAGAGGATGTTGCATTTTTAATTGATTGGATAAAGGAAGGCCCCCAAACCATTATTGGTCTGGTTTCCCTTGTTTGGCTGCCTAGGGGAGAGGGGCCTGTTTCCTAGCAAATGTATCTTTAGTGGGCAGGAAAAGAATGCAGTAAGACTGGTTCTTCCCCACAGGTGGCTGGACATGTCTCCACCTGTCTGGCCTTTGTTCAGGCTTGTGCTTTAAACTTTGAACCAATACCTCAAAAAACTAATTTTTAAGTCTTTGGCCTCTCATTCCCCCCCTTCCCATGGTCATTTGAAGAGCCAATCTTGGGTCTTCCAGATATGACCCCTGGTATCCTCTGGATTTACCTATCCATAATGGTATCTGAGTAAGCATTAGAAATCCCAAGTATTCCTTCATAAAAGCCACCAAACAATTTAAAATACAAGGCCCAAAAGTAAAAATCAAATGAGTAGGGGTCTCATCAGGGTGAATATAAGAGTAGTAAACCAAGGAGAACTATTAAACCAGGGTTTAAACCATCCTCTGGAATCCTCTTTCTAGTGTCTCCTCAGGCTTTTTGTCCAGTTGCTGCTCCAGCTAAGCAGGTTCCCAAAATAACAGCTAATATCAGAGGCCCCTTTTGACCTAGCATTTCAGCCTGTTAGGTGGGTTTGTGGGCAAAGGCCTCTTCTTCTAAAATTGCTTCAGTGGTGACAATAGGACCATTGGTTTCAGGCGTTAGGAAGGCTGAAATGCCAGCCAAACGCTGGGTAGTGGGGAAGTAGCTCATTAGTAATCCAGTTGAAGAGACATGGAGCCATCACACCAGCTGGGCTGGTTTACTTCAGCTTCCAGTAAGTTGAGATTTCAGCTAGCAAAATGCTAGCTGGCAGGGAGCAGTCCTGGGCAAATTCATTACCAGCCCCACCCTTACATCCCAGCCCAACCCATGTTCACTGCTTGAGCACCTGTCAGTCCTCTGCTGTGGGAAGTAGGGAAAGAGGGACATAGTGTGGGTGGAGGGGTTGGGAAGAAAGGGGAAGGGTTAGAGGAAGTCTGTCCCATAAGTCTGTCACAGTCCAATACAAAGACACGCAGACATAAGGAACAAAATAGAAATACAAACAGGGACAAAGTAACCGTTCCATGACCAGAAACAGAAGTGGGTCTGAAAACTCAGACTCACAGACTTCCACCATGGCTTCTCTGCCATGGAAGCCTAAAGCCAAAAGGGGCCCGCCATGGCTTCCCTGCCATGGAAGCCAAAAGCATAGAGAGGAGAGGAGATGGGATTCCTTGTATGCCAGGTGTGATTCCATGTCCACCAAAAATCTCTCTCATGTCATATGTCATCTGAGTCCTGTCCAAAGAAATGAGAACAGTTATCATAGACAGCCAGAAAGAGAAACACAAAGACAAACAATAGATTCCGCCAGGCAAGCAGGGAACCCAAAACCAGTAAGTTGGTGACACTTCTTGTCTCTGTGGGAGCAACCCAAGTTTTAGGCCCATCAAAAAGACTTGGGACCCCATGTCCCTCACAGTGCTATTGGGAAGTCCTGTCCCCTCCAGGATCTGGCACATCTCCTAGATTCCCTGTGGCCACAGTCTGCCAGCTTATCAACTGTTGTACTATCGACTTGACCACTTCCTGGCCACCCACTGTGTACCACTTTGAGATCTCAAAAATACAGAACTTGGCCAAGATAAAAGCACTTACTTGGGTTTCCAGTCCTCTGACTTGGGGACACTGGGAGGTCTTGGGGATCCCGGTAAGCCCTCATGTATGTTGTGCCAGATGCACAAGACCCCAAAAGACCACCAGGAGTTGAGCCCGTTGCAAAACACAGGAGGATTTTTTTATTACAAGCTATAGCTCAGGCTCACACACCCTTACCGCCATTGAGAGCAGAGAACCTAGGTTAGGTGGCTGATTTAAAGGTTCTGTTCCCTACCAGTGCACCCAAAGCAGGGGAATTCCTGCCTGGCAAGCATCTATTGGTAGAAACACAAAACAGGATGTTGTATTTTAAATTGATTGGCTATAGGAAGGCCCACAAAGCATTAATTGCCTGGCTTCCCTTGTTTGGCTATCCTAGGGGAGAGGGGCCTGTTTCCTAGCAACTGTATCTCTAGTGGACAGAAAAAGAATGCAGTAAGGCTGGCTCTTCTCCGCAGGTGGCTGGACATGTCTCCACCTTTCTGGCTTTTGTTTGGTTTGTGCTTTAAACTTCTAAGCAATACCTCAAAAAACTAATTTTTAATTCTTTGGTCTCTCAGTTCATTTATTTGTGGAGGCTAGAGGTCAGTGTTAGAAATATTACATAATTTTTTTCCACTGTATTTGAAACAGGATCTCTCACTGAGCCTAGAATTCACTGATTTGGTTGGCCAGCCAATGAGCTCTGGTGATCTGCCTCATTTTAGCCATTCCACCCATCAGCTCTGGGGTTATAGATTCCTGTCTTCATGAATGGCTTTTTACATGGGCACTGGATCAGTGTTTGCCTGGCAGGCCCCTTAACTTATCTGAGCCATGTTCCAATTCCCAAGGAAAATACTTTTGCTTTTTAAAGTAATTATGGGCCATTAAAATTTTCCATCTTAAAGAGAAAAGAAAAATATTTACAAGTTTTGTGGAATAAATGTTCAGAGAGGGGAAATCCAGGGTGGAAAATCACTAGGACACCCAGACACAGTTCTGTCAAACTGAGGAAGATTAGTATCCTCAGGGTTAAATCGTGAAGGGCTTTTGTCCTTCCCTTTCCATGGCTGCTTGATTTCCCCTGTCTTAATTCCAGTAAGAATGTAACCTGTGAATACATGTCAAACCACTGTGAAGTGTTAGTGGGTTCCCAATGGGCAGGAGGCAGGGAAAAAGTCTATCTTTTTAAAAGATTCCCCCTCCACTTATGAGTGTGTGTGTGTGTGTGTGTGTGTGTGTGTGATAGAGAGAAAGAGAATGTGTTTGCAAGTCTGAGTGAGTGTGTGTATCGTGTGTGTGCATATGTATTATGTGTCCACTTGTGAGCAGGCAGAAGCCAAAGGAAAACATTGGTCGTCCCACTCTATCACTTTTCAGCCTTATTCTTTTGAGCCAAGGCCTTCCGCTTACCCCAGAACTTGCTGTTTGAGAACTAGATTAGCTAGCACAAGCTGCAACAATCCCCCTGTCCCTCTGCCTGCACCACACATGTTATGGGCACGCACCACCTTGCCTGGCACTACACTGAGGCTGGGATCAGATCTGAGGTTTTCATGCTTCTGCTGCAAGCTCTCTACTCACTGAGCCATTTCCCTGGTGCCCCAACTTTTAATTCATTTATTACAAATATGGAAATTATTGTACTGTAACTGAGAAATGCAGTTCCCTTCTACATGCTTCCTTCTTTCCATTTCTTTTGTTATATTTCTCCTATTATTTTCAGCATCTTATTTTAAAAAGAAGAAAATTATAGTTCCTTGTCTGCCTTTTCTTAAATGAAAGTTTTTGCTTTCCTCTAGGCTGTCTATTATGTTTAAGGCAGGTTTAGACAGAGCAACGGTATGAATACAAAGCAAAGGAAAAAGAAAATAGAATATGCTGTGCTAAACTTCCTTAATTTAAGAGTGCTGTTTACCCAAAAATTTCAAATAATTTGTAACTCAAGAATTCCACAAGTGTGTGGAAGTAAAAGTACATAACTGAAAGCACATAATCTACATATATGATGATTCATTAGCAATAATGATCATGGTAGATGCCTTCTGTTTAACATGATTTCCTTCTCCTTATACGATTTTGCTATAGTCTAAGGTGATTAAGAAGGTTTCCTGAATGCAAATGCCACATGAATTCAAGTCCTTAAGCTTTAATTGATGGTGTTTGTTATTGTATGGATTTGTAGGAATTACCAAGAGGCAGTGCCTTTTGGTTGGCAGGGTCTTTGCACCTCTTCTTCAACTCCACTCAAGATATTTAAACATCATCATGTTCTTAGCTATTCTTTCATTTCACAGTTAAGTCAGCTTGGAACTTTTCAAAGGCATGAGTGTGGTGTTCTTATAACACTAGGTTTACTCTTTGTTCTGGGAATGACCTGTGTTAGCTACAATGTGAAGAGTATGGACAGTCAATCATGACCAGCTCAGACAGAAGCACAAGTCCCCTCTGAGGAGGGGAATCTTACATTGCAGAGATGCCAGCTGGGAATAGTCATGATAGAGATATATGAAATATCCGTGCTTCACGATGGAGTTGCTTGGTGATCTAGAATTTAACCTGTGTTCCAAACTTGTATTTTCAAGAAAATGTAAAACATTGTAATAAGGCCATCTACAATTAAGTTTTCTTCCAAATTTACTGTATTGAAGACAGACTGTGGAGTAAATCTTGATAGGGTATGATCTGCACACATTTCCCTGGATAGGTGAATTTCTTTTCCCCAGTGGAGAGTTCTCTAAGTTTTCAGTTCTTCAGAATTTTACTTTGCCCTTTTCAATAGTATAAAGATTTGCCAGGCTAGATCAATAAAAGTTGCCCAGTTCTGCCGCCATGCATCTTGTTATTTTCTGAGCCAACTTTAGACAGTGCCAGCAAACACTGAACTTGGTTTAGCCTTATCGCTCAGCAAGAGTCTAGATGGATCGTTCCTTTCTTTTCATTTCTTTTTCTTTCCTTTCCTTTCTTTTTGTTTTCTATTCCTTCTTTTCTTTTCTTCCCCAGCTGTTGTTATGCCTGATAGGATGCTACCTACCCTAGTGTTTTTACTAAAGTAACGGGGCAGGGGTAGGTATCGGAAGCAAAAACATTGAGAAGATGTAATATTGAGAACTGAATCTGGGTGTGGTTTGCAAAATGATATTACTATGTTTTCTTTTAAGACTAGTACTGATGATTTTTATTTTATAGATACAAAATGTAGCTTTGGAAGTTAACATAACCAATGCCCATGACTTACAAATTGTTATTCAACAGAACTCCAGCAACAAAAGTCATATATTTTACTAAAAGTGATACACTTCTCCCTGTTTCCCCATTAGACTGAAAATTGAGAATGAGAATACCAAAAGGCATAGAAAAATAATGGCTGTGAGCTGTAGAATGGCACTAGGTTTTTAATTTATCAAAGCTTACTTTTATGTCTCCTAATGGGTAAGTAACTCAAGGACACAAGGAAGAGTTGGAGTTCCATGTAACTTTCACTGCAAAACTTGAACAAATAAACAGAAGGGTTTTTTTTCCCTTTTATCAGGGAAAATTTGGAAGTTTCAAGGAATAAAGTGGCCTGGGACGTCTCTTCATCATCACAGAAGCAAATGCTAGCTGTTTGTCCACACAACAGGAGTTCATTGTGTTCAGGTTTGCCATCACCTTCTGATTAAGAGACTCTTAAATAGCTTTACCTCCCTCTCTCAGTCTGTACAGTAAGTCATGAAAACAGAGGCCTTTCACATTTTACTTGTCTGGGGGCTTTAAGCAGCTGAGAGTAGTATACCATTAAAACAAGTCTCCAGAAGACAGTAGTACAATGATAATATAATGACTAGTCAATGTAAAGACTACCTATGATGGGAAGATAGTTCCAGTTCTGGGATAATAGAATGATTCAATTATAAAGTCAAGTAATTGCCCTCTTTAAAGTTTTAATTTCTATCTAACACAATTACTGCACTTAAAGTCTCATTTGAGATTTCTACCTTCACCTTTCATGTATCCTCTTCCTTTTAGATTCTAATTTTATACTGAAAGAGAACATCACCCTAAATTTTCTCCAGTTCATTTTTGTCCTACTGTTTTTCCCACTCTTATGTATTTTCAGTTTTGCCAATGGTGTGGTCACTTGGCCATGTGCTTGGACTCCAGCCCTTGTAGTCAACATAAACTCTGTTTATCCATTCTATATCCATTATACAATTCTGTAAGTGCTGTTCCAAAATACATTCTGAATTTTTGTCCTTTGGGTTGATTTTTATTTCTAAGTCTCTGTTCTATCACTTTATCTTGCCTCTTGATTGCTTCCTCTGTGTCTCTAGCCACCGCCTAGACTTTCTTCCCAACATAGTGTGAGCTCTGTTTAAAACTCAGGCCATATCTTTTTGTATTTCTGCTCAAAGTATTACAGGTATTGCTATTTTATTTAGCAGAAACAAGAATAGAGGAAAGAAAGGAAGGGGGAAGGTGTATGGAGATGGGAAACCAGAGGGAGAGAGTGGAAAGGGGTGGATGGGATCAAAGTAGGACAGACATTACAGAGATTGTTTATATGAAACTCAACACTGTACTATTAATATATGCTGTTATAAAAAATGAACAAAATCCAAAGGCTTTTCTATAGTCTAAAGACCTAGATGATTACTTCCCTGTCCTCTGCTTCTGTCTGTTCACAGACCCTCTAGCCTGGATAGGTTTCAGAGCCTGGTAAATTTCAACTGTAAACCTCAACACACTAATCCCTCGGATTGGAAGCCTTTTCTTTCCCTCATATACAGAATTTTGAGTTTCACCATTCTGTTCCCTCAGGGTTTTGGTCAAATGTCTTACCCTAAATAATTCCTACTCTTCTTTCCATGTCTAAGAACCCCTACCATACCCCTACCACTTACTCCATCCATCTTTATATGGCTACTTCTCCCTCTTCTGGTAAAATTGTTAAACCTGCCTGCCCTTCCCCCTGCCTAGGAGCCACCCTTGGCTCACCCTTTATTATTGCACATGCTCCACAATCGAAATGTCCTCATAGTTTCCTTCCCTGCTTCTTTGATTGTCTGCTGATGGGTATGTGTGGTCTTTTGGAAAGTGCTCTAGCACTTTAATTTCTGGGATGTCTGGAAGAATCTACCTGGAACGTTTAAGTTGCCTAACAACAACAGGGCATTTTAGTCATCAGGAGGCATCGTTACGAAAACACAGTTGTAGAGTCCTGCATTACTTCATTAATAACTACCTGCCTTCAAATCATAGCACACCTACCTTCGAAAGGCATAAATGTGCTGCATGTACCTACTCAGATAATAGCATTTCTGATATCTAAACTTCAGTTTTCCATTTTAAAGAACACAGCTCCACTACTCTAGCTACTTTCCTTTTCCTTATTGCCTGTCTTATTTCACGTCATCCTAGTGATGTTTTCCACTGGGGATTCAATCTATGTGTTTGTCTTCTTTCTCAGGGACTGTGGGGTCTTCTGGCTTCTGTACCTCCATCATTTTTAAATTCTGCAAATGCTGGCCTACCACCAGGCCCCCTCACCTGGAGTTCTGGGTGATACTTCAGTCTCTCTCACACAGGGGATATTCCCTCTTGAGTTAGCAGACTGGCACTTACCTATATTGTACTTCCTCATTATGGGTTGTATTTTTCTGCTACCCAGATCTTTGAGGTCATAATTATTTAAGGTATCCCCCCAAAGACGCATGCACTGAGCTAAAACAAACTATGCAAGAAAATTGTCTGTGTCAATCTTCTGTGCCAGGTATGTAGTAGCCCTACTACCACTGAAAATGGAACCTTGTGTAGTATTAAGAGATGATTTCAGGATAAATTGAAAGTGTTAAAAAAAAGCATCTTCCCTTTATGTCATATCAAGAGTCGTAGCTTTTATTTATATTTTAAGATTTCCTAATAGGGTAAAAGTAAAGAGCAGCAAACTATAGGCCCACAAGAAACTCATTTTGTTGAAAACAAAGTTAATGTACTCTCTGTGTTTAGTCACTTAAAAGGAACATCATACATGTCCAAGTGTTCAGACTTTAACATTACATTTGTAAATACCATATTTTTCTTGCCAGAAAGAATTGCAGTGTGTATTTTAGTGTAAAACTAATATTTCAGGAAATATAATAATCTAAATTAGTGTACTTGTTTTTATGCAGATGTTAACTTACCTGTTTTAGGATATGTCTGTCAAAAATAGGGCAGGAAGACAATATCAACATCTTTTTTTTTCAATGTCTGATTTCTTGCATCTTATTTTGAGAAGGCCTAAGAGAAGAAAAGTATCTTTTCCTTTTCTTGTTGCAACAACAAAATATCTGCAACACAATAATTTAAAAGAGATGGAAGCTTGTTTCTCACAGCTAAGTGAGGGGCTGCCAAGTCTAAAATCAAGGCACCAGCAGGTTCAGGGTCTCTGATCTGTGCTTCAGGGTGGCTTACTGCTGGTGTGCTCTCATGAGGCAGAAGACAAGGAAAGGACTCCCGTGGACCTTTTTCTTAAGGTCATCCACCGATGTTATCCTTATGGACTATTCAATGCCTCCAAAACACGGCTCTTATTACTTGCATGGAGTATGACATTTCAACTTCGGAAGGGGCATTAACTGTCACAACAGCCCTCTTTAAAGAGAAGAAACCCTTTAAAGAGGGGAAACCCTTTAAAGAGGGGAATGGAAGGACAGGAGGGAGGGCCTGCGACGGGGGTGTAAAGCAAACGTCTGGAAATTAGGAGTGACTCTGAGGTGGTTAATTTTGAGAGACAGTTTTCCTCTTTTTGAGATATAAAGTGTGTTTAGTAGAACTACCTTGCTCTAAACTTCTTGGTAGTAAACAAACAAACAAACAAACAACACCTAGGGCTGATCTTTAGAAATCATGCGCAATGGCAAGGATACAGATGAAGAATAATGACAGAAAAAAGGATTTGAGTGGCTGTTATGCTACTGAACGTGACAGCAATTACATTGTCTTACTGTGTTTAAGGTCAAGGCCAGTTAATTCAACAGTTGTGGTTATGGCACCTTTTACTTTTGGAAAGGTTTTAATTTCTTTCCTTCTCATTTCCTTCCTTCATTTTCTCCTTCCTTCCTTCCTTCCTTCCTTCCTTCCTTCCTTCCATTCTTCTTCTTCTTTTTTTCTTTATGTGTGTATCTTTTGTGGTGTGTATGGTGCCTACACATGAGTGTATGGGCAGGTGTGCCCATATGCACACATTTGAAATTTAGAGCAGATGTAAATTTATTGTTGCCACTCTGATATTATTTTCACAGAAGATGACACATTTTAAAACAATAGTCCCTCTTTTGTGCTTTAGAAGCCAGAACAATCTTGGAATCAGTAGGGATTGATCCTTAACTCTGAGTAAATAATTATAAAATTAATGAATAATTGGGAATTAAAGAGAAGCTATGGTGGTATGTTTTTTGATAAGCCATGAGAAAGATCATTGCATGGCACATGAACAGATATTTTTTTCTTTCTGTTTCCTGTATCTTATACTACCACCCCCATGAATATAGTAAATGCAGTAACAGCTTCCCTCCATTTCTTCCTTCCTTTCTTTCTTTCTTTTTTTTTTTTCTTTGCTTTTTTTGAGTCAACTTCTGAATTGTGGCCTTGCTTCTCCACGTGTAGCCCAGGCTGACCTACAAGCCATGGGACTCCTTCCTCATTTTCAGAGTATTTGGATTATAAAGTTCCTGCCTTTAACAGTAGAACTTTCTTGCCTGATTAAAATTGTGTATACGGTATTGTTAAAAGCCTGCCTTTGTACTTGTAATCAACAATACTTAAAGTTATTCATTAGCCAGCCACTGGATGAGACAACATAGAGCCTCCTCAGATGACAGAGACAGGAGCAGGAGGGCTTGCTTCAAGTAGCCTTACTTGGGATACCCCCCTCACTTTTCTCCAAGTTTTCCAAAAGAAACAGCAGGTGCCATTTAGATTATCTGAGTTCTGTGAGTAATTGCCTATGGAAAAAAGAGAGAATAAAAACCCTAGTTGAAGCTACAAATGTAATTGCATCAGAAACATCAGGATTAACTTCTTAGCATAGAAATCCAACACTTTTAAAGATAAGCCCAGAATCCTGACTTAATCAAATGTCACTTTGACAGCTGCAATGATAGTCTTGTTGCTCAGGTGCCTGTCCAATCCTCAGTGAGTGGAAAAGTGAGAAAGGATCAATAGGATGAAGTGATAAAAGGGGAAATGATCTCTTGTCTTTGTAGTTCTTGAGGAACTTCCCTTGAATTAATACATCTTCCACAGAATATAGACTGAGAGTTTAAATGCTGTCACTCGGAAAGATCAGTATCTTTGTCTCAGATATATGATTTCTTAGGTTTCTTACCTCAAGCTATACACACTAGCTGACTTATCTTAAAACCACTAACAGGTGACCAGGAGATAGTGCCAGCAAATTAAAACCTGTCTGTCTATACAATCTACAAGACAGTGGATTTGAAATTGTGTAGTTTAAATCACCTGTGATGACACAGCTGCTTTCATTTACAAGATGGACGTTTAGATGACTGTGGGAAAGAACATTTTCACCTGTGTGTGCATGTGAGATTAAAAGTGATTAAGGAGGCTGGGAAAGTAGCTTAGACAGAATGCTTGCAGTGTGGATGGGGAGATCAGATTTCAGGCTCTCCCTGTGCAAGGTGAGTGGTGTACACACCTACCCGTGATTCCCATGCTCAGGGATAGAGGCCACGAATCCTCATGCAAGCTGGCTAGCATAGCTCTGTCTGACAGCTCTGGGTTCAGAGGAAAGAACCCGCCTCAGTGAGTGAGGTGCAGAACAACTGAGGAAGACTTCCAAGCCAACACTGGGCCTCCACATGCGTGCATGTACATACACGTGTTCCTGGGCACACCTGCCCACAAAGTGTGCTCCACACTTGTGAGCATGGATCTACACACTCAAGTATACACAAGAGAGAAAACAAAAATGATAAACAAAAAATGGAGGCAATCACCTACACAGGACAGGAAACTCAAATTACATTTCTTAAACTAACATAGAAATAAGTTGAAGATTTGTACCAGCGTTTAGCCAAATGTGATCATTTGAAGGTAAGGTCCTTTCTACAGATGTGTTTCTTTTTAAGATAGCAAATAGAAAACAACATGCATTTTGCCTACTGTAGCAACTTTATTTGCTCCAGTACACGTTTTTTTCATTAAAATATAGTTTCATTATTTTCCCACTTCCTTCCTCCAGCCTCTTTACCACTTTTTGCTTGCTCCCAAATTCATGTCATGTGACTTCTTTGTTATTATATGTATGGTTCAAAGTTTCTTAGGTTTCAGTACATAATCTGTTGTGTCTGGACCTGGGCTGAGGCAGACTGTTCTGCATCCCTGGCAGCTGATGTTTTTGAGCTGCTTGCTTCATGGTGGCTGGGAAGAAAAGATCGGAAGGGGTAAGAGGACAAATTTCACCATAAAGAAGGCCCAGGCCCACTCAGCAGTGGCCACTTCTCTGTAAACTGCATTCCTGAAGTTTCCGCAATCCATAAATAGCCTCAGCACTTTGGAACCAAGCCTTTAACACATGAACCTTTGAAGAATATTCTAGATCATAATTATAAGGTAGGGGGTTGGGGCTTGCCCTATATGACATGGCCATTTAGGGTTGAGACAATTACAGAGATCTCTGGTGAAGCCAGAGCATTTTCATCTCGGCAGAGAGCAGGACCACATAACAGAGTTCCACAAGCTCATTAATCACAAAAAGAGGCAAAAGAACAAGAGGGGAGGCCATACATTTTTTCAGTTCTTTTTACAAGTCACTGATAGTGTAATTCAAAGTATTTCTTGGGATGGAGATTTAGGGGAAATTCTTAAGCACTCAGAGAATGAGACAGAAATAGTCCTGTATCCTCAAAAAAAAAAAAAAAATCAGTGTTTTTCTCTTCAAGACAAAGAAAAGCAAGCAGGGTGGGGATGTGGTGTGCGTTTGAGGGGGGATAACTGAGCAATGGACATCATTAATGGTTTTAAAGAATCTTGCTGGTTTCATAAGATTAGACTTTAGGAGAATAAAGAGTAACAGCAGAAGACTCAGAGAGAGTAACAGCAGTGAGACTCAGTAAGAAGTAAAGCACCCATTGGCATGAGCCAGGGAAGAATGGTTCCTAGGTCAGGGCTGTGATGGTGATGAAAGCTGGAGATAGAACCAGGACAGCTGGCTCAGACAGACACCAAAAGCAGTTCTTGTAGGAACACTCTGGGTTCTCTACCAAGAATGCCAGACATGAGCTCTGAGTTCTTATCTCTTCCTAAATAAACCCGGTTGCCTGGGGGCTAGAAAGAAAATATGGCTGACACAGTCCCTTCTGGTGAACAGCTCTGGAATTAGATCTCTTGATTTTCCTAGTGGAAAAGGGCTATAGGTGTTCTCAAATTTTAGTTCATCTCTTTATTGTTGTTTGGGTTACTTCTCCAAGGGGAGGGGAGTTTATGGTAGCTTTGATCAGGATTCTATTGAAGCCCCGTAAGGAAAAACTATTTTCTCTTTGTCAAAAGAATTGATTATACTTCTGGCCTTGGGTGGACACCAAACATTCCAACGAACCCATAAGAGTTAGTCCAGAAACCACGTCCAGGATGGCTGATCCTTTTCAGCCAAGCTAAAGAGAGGGGAAGAAATAGTGTATCTCTTTAAATGCACTTTTCCTTCCCAGAAACCCTTCACTCAAGGCAGTCACTTTACAGAGACATGGTCAAGACTTGCCTACTTATCTTAATTAATCAGAAAATTGATACCTCCTTTTTCCTAAAATCTGTTTTTGTTTTGTTTTGTTTTACTTCTTTTAGATACTTGGAAGGACCTGCCCATCTTTTCTTTGATGTTCTGGACTTTCTTACTCTCTCTCTCTGTCTCTGTCTCCCAGACTGCTTTGTGTCATAAGGCAGCTACTTATGAAAGGCCTGGTTCTCTTAATTCCTCATCTTCCCTCTCCAAGCAGCTGCTGAAATGTGCAATTTGCCAGTACCAGTGTCTTTCTATTAAACTTAATAAAATCACACTCCGGCTTCCTCCTGAGTCTTGAGTTTCCTTATTAATGAAACTAAAAACCTAAATAAGGGATCCCAATTTAGAAGGTGACACCCTTTATCCCAATGGTACTATACCAAATTTCCAGTAATGATGCTATGAGTAGTGAGAAGTGGATGAATTCTATGCTAATGTTTACTAGTATGTAGACTTAGAGCCTCTGAAATAGAAACTTTAAAATTCCTGCCGCCCCAACCTTAATGTGAAGTAGAAGATGAGAATATATAGACAATCAAGCTGTGTCGTAGAAGATGGATCGGAAGTGTTTGTTGATGGATGCATTGTGGGATGAGGAGGAAGTGGCAGGCATTACACACTCTTGATAAAGTCATCTCATGCTTAGCTACTGACAGTCTTTTTCTGCTTCTGTCTCTAGTGACTATTGCTATGCTCCCTAGTTCAGCTTCCTTAACTATGCTTGCTTAATACCTACTGATCCTTCAGGTTGTAATTAAAGTGCCACTTGCTCTGTAAAACCTCCCCAATCTAAATTAGATACTCCTCTTTGACCTTCTAAAGGCTCTGTGCATGTCTTCCCGTGAAAGCAATTACCACTCTGAATTACAACTGTTGATTTACATTTCAGAACCCCCGCCAGCCTATTGCTTCACAGTGAGCTGGGAGTGTGTCTTCTGTTCTGTCTACACCTCCATTTTCTTACGTTGGCCTGGAATATGTGCAAGCTTAACTTACACTTATTATGGGATTTCATTGGTAAATTAATTAATTGTTATCTCCTAACCCATAAGACTTTTCTTTTCTGTTCTTTTTATGGAAAATTGATTTTTTTTCGTACAATATATTTTGATTATGGTTCCCCTCCCCCACTTCTCCCAGATCTATCCCACACACCCAAATCTATGCTATTTTCATCCTCTCTCTTTAGAAAACAACTGTCTAAATAAAGAAGATAAAATAAAAATAAACAAACCAGAACAGGACCAAACAAAACCAAAAAAAAAAACCGAAGAGCTGAGAAAAAGTATAAGAAACGTTCAGATGTGGATATGCACACATTTGCATACATAGAAACACATAAAAATAAAATCAGAGGCAGAACTATTGTGAAGTTAAAAAAAATGCTCTGACAAAGCATTATGAGACAAAAAAAAAAAAGTCCTGCAGAAATGCCACTGAGTGTGTTTTGTGTTGGCTTCTACTGCTGGGCACAGGGTGTTCCCTTAAGTGTGATTATATATTCAGTGAGTCTCCCTTGGAGGAAACTAATTTTTTCTTGGCAAGGGTTATCAGTTAGATAACTGATATCAGTTAGAGGTGAGGGCTTTTGTCTTCCTCCCATTCTCAGCACTGGGACCCGATCTGGCTTAGAATGTGCATGCTCTGTGTGTGCTTGCTGCCATCTCTGTTCACGTACGCATCAGGCCTGTTGTGTCTAGAAAGGCTTCCTTGGTGTCTTCTATTCCCATTGTCTCCTACAATCATTTCATCTTCTCTTCCACAGAGTGCTCTGAGTTCTGAGGGGAAGGATTTGATGGAAACACACTATTTAGGAGAGAATGTTTCCAGGTCTCTGAGTCTCTGCACTTTGTCCTGCTGTGGGTCTCTGCACTGGGTCCCATCTACTTTAAAAGGAAGCTTCTCTGATGATGGCTGAGGGAGACACTGATCTATGAGTGTAGGAGAATGCCATTAGGAGTCATTTTATCTCTACCATCCTTAAGCAAAACAACAGCATTTAGTTTTCCTCTTGGTCTCTGACCTAGCTTGTGTCAGGTTCAAGCATTGCTGGGCGTGGGTTCCATCTAATAGATTGGGCCTTGATTCCAACCAGATATCGATTGGCCACTATTGCACCATATCTTGCCGGCACATCATTCTTGTAGCCTGAAGACTTTGGAGCTGAGTCGGCATTTACCTTTCTCCTCTGTTAGTGTGTAGAGTACCTTCTAGTACCAGGAACACTGTTCAGCAGGGATGAAGTTTCTGAGTAGACACCAGCCCAAATTCTTCACATTTAGTGAGTTAGGTAGTTCGTCCTCAGGAACAGGGCCTTACTGACAATTTGTGGAGAACACCAATAGTCTTGTCAATAGCCTAGATTGTTTGGGGGGTTCCATGGTCAAAAATTCAACTCAATCTAACACATTCTTGTCACAGGAGGGTTTGTGTGTGTGAAAAGATGTCTAGTTGGAGCTTTGTCTTTCATATATGTGTGTATTTGATGAAGATGATGCTTTGCGGTGATGCCCTTGAAGCCTTTGTAGCAGGCAGGGAAAAATGATCAGTGTGAGGTAAGAATGAAGCCCGGCCCAGCCTGACTTTATTGTAACCGGCATTGGACCAGGACTTCTAGGGTCTCACTCAGATCGTTTTATTTTAGCTATATTTAAACACAGGACAATTTTACAAAAGAAAAAATATTCAGGTAACAATGAACTCAGCCCTATGAGTACAACAAAGCTTAAGACATGTTTACATTAAAGGTCTTTGAAAAGTACGTATGGCATTATCCACAAGATGGTTTTTTAATGATGAAGAAACAATGCTCAATTTAAGTGTCTAGGGAGAATGACATATAAGGTACATATAATGTATGCATAATGCTTGTGGGTGTTAGGACTGGTCTGGCCCTAGGATGACATAGAAGTCACTTAGATTGTTGTAAAGCATAAGTGACATCATTCATAAATATGCATTTTATGGCCTAATAACAATGCTCAGGATTTAGGGGAAAAGGGTGTTGGATATTTAAAAACATGAACTCTGGGATATATGGGCAAAGCCTGTCTCATAAGACAGCAAAGGATTATCAGGTTGTAAAACTACATCGTTTCTGGCATTCCAGGAAGAACAGCTATGAACCTTATTCTATTAAAAATGGGTGGTTAATTTCCCTGGCATCTCCAGTGCTTTTCTGTGTGCACATGAACTTTTTGCCCTCACAAAGCTTCTATTGTATCAGGTTTTCATGTGAGCCCTCCACTGGCCCTTTTAGATGTTTTAGATGTCCTGTTCTGTAATCCTCCCTCACCCTCCTTTATTCTCCCCTCTCCATTTGAGCCACCTAATTCAGTCTTTGCCCCCATATGTATACATACAGTATATTTGCCCCTTTTGATCTGGCTTACCTCCTTCAGGTGATTTTATTTTTCTAGTTCCACCTATTTACTTGTAAAGTACATAATTTCAGTGTTGTTTTAAACAGCTGACTAATATTCCATTGTATAAATATACTTCATTTTCTTGATCCCATTCGTCCACTTAAGAATATCTCAGTTGTTTCCAGTTCTATTATTCTGAATAGCATGGCAGTGGCTGAGCAGGTGTCTCTGAGGTTGGATGAAGTATCCTTTGAGTCTACATCCACGAATAATATAATTGGATCCTGAGGTCGAGCTAGCCATAGGCTTCTGAGGAACCAGCACGCGGAGTTACATAGCAGTTGTACAAGTTTGCTCTCCCATGAGCAATGAACAATGCATGAGTGAGTCTCCAGCCTCACATTCTTGTCAACACGAGCAATCATTTATTTTATTGATTTTGGCCATTCTGACTGGTGCAAGATAAGATCTCAAAGTACTTTTGATTTGCACCTCCCTGATGACCAAGGTTGTTGGTCATTTCTTTAAATGTTTCTTAGCCATTCCGGTTTCCATTGAGAAATCTCTGTTTAGAGCTGTAGGTTATTTTTTAAGTTGGGTTGATTTCTTCGTGTCTACTTTTTTGAATATATATTAGATATTAATATATACCTATATACTATATATTAGCTCTCTATCAGATGTGTAGTTGATAAAAAAATTTTACCCCTTCTGAAACCTGCTGCTTTGTCCAAATAATTATGATCTTTGCTATACAGAAGTTTGTCTGTTTCATGAGATACCATTTATTAATTGTTCTTAGTGCCTATGCTATTTGTGTTCTGTTTAGGAAATATTTTCCCATGTCAATGAGCTCAAGGCTCTTCCCTACTTTCTCTTCTATCAGATTCAGTCTATCTGGTCCTACTTTGATTTTTTTTTGTTTTGTTTTATTTGAAATTGAATTTTGTCCAGGGTGATAAGTATGGATCTACTTGGATTTTTCTACCTAAAGCTATCCATTTTACCAGCACTATCTATGGGAGATATTGTCTTTCAGTGTTCATTTCTGGCTTCTTCATAAAAAGAAATCAGGTGTCCATAGATGTGTGAAACTTTATCTCCATCTTCAATTTAATTCCAACGATCAATGTACCTGTTTTTGTGCCAGTACCATTCTGTTTTTATTACTATAGCTCTGTAGTAAAATTTGAGATCAGGAGAGGTGGTACATTCCACAGTTCTCTTAACCAGAACTTTTATGCTTTTGTTGTGATGGTCATGTAGTTGTTTGGATTGTTTGGGAAAATTCTCTTTTTACTAGTTTTTCTCTAGTTGTGCTTGTGTTAGAGAACATACATACATTCATTTAATGATGATTTGTATAATTAGGTTTTTGTCTATGTCAAAGTAAACATTGTGCTACATAAAGTCAAATGGGTATGGAATGCTTTATTCAAGAATATCAAAATAGCAAATCAAGAGCAGACCTCAAGTGTGGGGTCAACATCACTAGAACAAAAATGGGAGGGACTATAAACTTTGAAGTGGGGAGGCTATTAGGCAGCTCCCCAAAAAGTAAGCTTTCTTCAACCTGCATGGTAGGAAGCAGCTACACAGTTTGGAGAAAAGCACTAGGCAGAAGTTAACCTTCCATCTTCCTATGGAGAAAGGGAGAATTGGTTTGACCATTACTGAATTTTGCTTTAAGCAGATAAATCTCATACACCTTTGAGAGACACTTCTGGGTTGTAAGACTGATAAGAGACTTTCACAAAGTCTTTAAACACCAAGTAGGGCAGAGGCTTGTAATGGCCCCCACCATGCTAGGCAAACATTCTGAGCTAAGTTACCATCCCGTTATTTTTAAACAAAGTCTACTGTATCATTCAGGCTGACCAGGTCCTCCTGCCTCAGCCTTCATTATACAGAGATAATCACATAGATGCCCTCCCTGCTCATGTAAAATTACTATTACTCATAACATTTATCAAATTTGCTAATTGAAGATTTCGTACAGTTATAAAGTCTATTCTGATTATTGTTACTGCCTCATTTCTTGTCACCTTTCTACTCTTATTGTTCTCCTCTTACTTACAAGTACTTTCCCAACATTAATGTCTTTAAAAAGAAAATCTTTTATTTTTACTTTTTTTTTTTTTTTTTTTTTTTGGATGTATGGGTGTTTGCCTTTATCACATGTGTGCCTGGATCTCGCAGAGACTAGAAGACAGTGTCAGATTTCCTGAGACTGGAGTTACAGATGTTTGTGAACCACCATGTGTGTGCTGAGAACCTGACCCAGGTATTCTGGAAGAACAATAAGTACTCTTAATGGTTCAGCTGTCTCTCAAGACCCCATTAATTTTGTGACCCACGGAGTTTATCCAGAACTGTCTGTATGTGACCGTGGGTTTAGAACTATCCTTGGAACCTGGCAGTTCCATCAGTGAGAACACAACTGAAGAGAATGGCTGCATGGGTCAGTGTCATGTTTACTTAGGTCAAGCAGGTCAGTCACAATGGCCACTTGTTCTTATCAAGCTGGAGGTTTATACCATCTGCATATTAACTATTATGCGCTTGAGCTATCTTTGCTTCTGAATATACTCACTGAGTCTGAAATACGAAATAATCAACCTTCCAGAGAAACTCAAAGTATCCCATCAGAAGACTCACAGACAGTACATGGGCTTTCCACACGGCCTGAGGATTTCCAACCTGTAGAACTGATTATGTTCTCTTACGAAATGAAACTGGTTACTCAAAGATCTACTTCACATTGTTACTTAGTTTTGCTTGTGCCTTTTCCCAGGGAAGAGGTAAAGAAAATCTATTTGGAATACTGGGTTTAAAAAAAGGTATTGATTTCGAATTATTGGAAAATACGTGGTATTTGGTAAATTCGGAGCGTTTATAACAGAAGTAAAAAATGAACAAAATATTTGGGGAAGATAAATACAAACTCCTGATTGAATGTGAAAAAAACGAGTGTTGGCCAGGTTTAGAACAGAAGCGCATACATGCTTTCTGGGGCATAGCGGGCCTGGTGGAGCAGGGAGGAAGCCGCCTTCGTTGTAGGAAGGCTGTGGCTGTGAGCGAGGCCTCTGAGTGCTTCGCAGCACCTGTTGTGTGGAGAACTTAAAGTCCTTCTTTGGACTGCTCACCCAGGGAAGCTGCAAAAACTCTCTCTTTCCCAGGTTTCTCTCTTGCTATTCCTTCCTTCCTCTCACAGTCTTCCCCCACCCTCATTTTCTTTCCTTAGTTTTCAATAAACATGAAAAATGCAAAACTTTAAATAGAACTACAGCGTAAAAGGAGACACTAGAGTTGCTGAGTTGAAGAATCATCATACACTAAACAAACATCTCTAAGAAACAGGATGCAGTTGGTCATTGTCACTGAAACATATTTTAATATTAAGTTAGTGGTTCAGAGGAATTCAAAGTGTGGTTCGCAGTCATAATTGCTTTCTATTGTTACTTTAGCAAATTACCACAGAGGTAGTGGTATGAAACCACATATATCTACTACCTATATTTCTTTTTTCCATTAAAAGTTCACTGACGGTCTCATGGGGGCTGAAATGAAAAGTGTCTCTTCTAATGTCAGAGAGAGACCTGTTCTCTTGAGCTTGGGTTTCTAGAAGCCACTTCATTGTCTCGTCCTATTGTCCCTTCATTTTTTTAAGCCAGCTCTGTGAGTGCTTTCCTCTAATCTGGTCACCTGCTGAGTGCCTCCTTGAAAGGTTCTTCACTTTATTGAAGTATTCCTATTAGGCACACCTGGATAATTCTAGATGCTCTTTCCTGTCACAAGTCCTGAGCCCTAAATGCATCGGGGAAGTTCCATTTCCAGTAACTGGCATGGTTTCAAGGGACTGCAGGTAGCTTTGCCTCTCACAGCCTCACCTTTTGAAATAACCTCCCTGATTGCCTGTGGTTTGTGAGACATCTTTGTGTTTTACATCGCATCAGTACATGACGGGACTTTAGAAGCCTGCATTCATTTCTCCTTTACGAGTATTTCCAGCAAACTTAATTTCCTGAAAACCTTGAGAGCCTCTTCTACTGTCGTGAAGTAGCTTACACCTTTTGCTTTGTTCACTTACACTTTATTCACTGTGAAAATAAACTTGAAAATATAAACATGCCTGCTTGTGATTCTTTCCCTAGTTTCATGGACTACTTGTTCCTTATCTTTGATGAAACTGAGGTCGAATTATATTGGGAACTGAACAAATGTTTTGTGAAGAACACGCTCATCCACAGATGAAGAGGTCATGGACCTGTATCATCATTTTTTTTTTTCATCTCCCCAACAAATGTGATTTCTTTAAATGGATGCTAAAATTTTCTATCTTTTATTTTAGGCTAAAATTGTACCAAGTTCAAAGAAAACATCACTTACTAGGTGCTTTTAAACACATTTTTCAACGATTATTGTTTTAATATGCAGAACTCTACAGACATGGGGAACTGTCATAGATTTTGGCTGTCTAATTTAGAGCCTGGAATTCACTCAGTAGACTGTAGTGCCTATAAAAGAAACCAAGTGAATGTAAGTGACTTGCAATATGGAATCCAAAGTAGTCCTGCAATAGACAGACACAGTGGGACATATTACAGACTATATTTCTACCATACATTGAATGTATTATAATAATTGATGTCATCTATATCATTATTGTTACTTTTAATTATTATAATATTTATTGAATATTCATTAAATACCTAATATAATTAATGGCATGTGAACAGATTAATGTCTGTAAATGAGTATCCCCTAAAATTTGCTAAGAAAATTTCATATGTTGAAATAACATGTAACCTGAAGTTTTCAATATCAAATAATGGATTATATTTTAATTTGATCACCAAATTTATTATATCAAAATCTAAAGTAAATCTCTTATATATGGTATATAGTTTTATGAAAGTGATAAAAAGAGAGCCACAATCCAGTAGGAAATAGAGCAAAGAAATCTTGGACAAAATAAAGCAGTGACGGCATCAAGGATCGTTTTATTGCTTAGTGAATATCTCATTCTCAGAAGTGACAGTTCTGGGAAGAATACCTTGAAAGAATTTGTCACTGATATATATAGGCATTGAGACTTTTATTTGTTAAGCATTTATTCCATTTTTGTGCTTAAGTGTTGATTGGTTGAGTTTGTTTCTGAAAATGCAGATGTCCTTTGGCAAGGTACCACACTGAATATCAAGGAGTAAAACGGAAACATTGATTTGCTTACTTCCTTTCAGGTTGGAAAAGACTGGGAGGGAATATATAATTTTTACAAGAATCAAAGAAACATAGAGAATAAGAACTGGATACTCCTCAGAATTATTCATGATTTTTCACCCTGCATGCCTGGGATGAAGCCTACTTGGTCATGGTGGATGGTACTTTTTAAGTGTTCTTGGATTCAGTTTGCAAGTATTTTATTGAGTATTTTTGCATCAATGTTCATAAGAGAGATAGGTCTGAAGTTCTCTTTTTTTGTTGAGTCTTTAGGTGTGGTTTAATTGTCAGGGTAACTGTAGCTTCATAGATTGAGTTTGGTAATGTTCCTTTTCTTTCTATTTTGTGGAATAGTTTGAAGAGAATTGGTGTTAGCTCTTCTTTGAAGGTCTGGTATAATTCTGCGCTGAAACCATCTGGTCCAGAGCTTTTTTTGGAAGGAAGACTGTTAATGACTGCTTCTATTCCCTTGGAGGATATAGGATTATTCAATCTTTCTACCTGACCTTGATTTAATTTTGGTAGTTGGAATCTATCAAGAAAAATTTCCATTTCTTTTAGATTTTCATATTTTGTGGCATATAGAATTTTGTAATATGACCTAATGATTGTTAGGATTTCCTCAGTGTCTGTAGTTATGTCCTCCTTTTCATTTCTGATTTTGCTGATTTGGGTAGTTTCTCTCTGCCTTTTAATTAGTTTCTCTAAGGGTTTGTCTATCTTGTTAATTTTCTCAAAGAACCAGCTCTTGGTTTCACTGATTCTTTGAATAGTTTTATTTGTTTCTAATTGATTGATTTCAACCCTAATTATGATTAGTCTGTTCTTCTTGGGTATATCTTCTTCTTCTTCTTCTTCTTCTTCTTCTTCTTCTTCTTCTTCTTCTTCTTCTTCTTCTTCTTCTTCTTCTTCTTCTTCTTCTTCTTCTTCCCCAGGGCTTTCAGTTGGGCCATTAAGTTGCTTGTATGAGATGTTATAAATTTCTTCTTGAAGGCACTTAGTGCTATGAATTTTCCTCTGAGCACTGCTTTCATTGTGTCCCATAAATTAGGGTATGTTGTACCTTCATTTTCATTGAAATTTAGGAAGCCTTTAATTTCTTTATTTCTTCCTTAACCCAGCTGTCATTGATTAGCAAGTTGTTCAGTTTCCATGTGTGTGTAGGTTTTATGTTATTTCTATTGTTGTTGAGGTCCAGCTTTAGTCCATGGTGGTCAGATAGAATACAGGGGATTATTTCAACTTTTCTTGTATCGGTTGAGACTTGCTTTGTGACCAACTATATGGTCTATTTTGGAGAAGGTTCCATTAGGTGCTGAAAAGAAGGTATACACTTTTGAGTTTGGCTGAAACGTTCTGTAGACATCTATTAGGTCCATTTGAATTAAGACCTCTGTAAGTGCCTTTATTTCCCTATTTGGTTTCTGTCTAGATGATCTATCCTTTGGTGAAAGTGGGTTGTTAAAGTCTCCCACTATTAAGGTATTGGGAACGATGTGTGATTTAAGTTTTAATAATGTTTCACTTACAAATGTAGGCACTCTTGTATTTGGGGCATAGTTGCTCAGAATTATGATTTCTTCTTGATGGATTTTTCCTTTGATGAGAATGTAGAGCCCCTTCTCATCTTTTTTGATTAATTTTTGTTGAAAGTCTATTTTCTTAGATATTAGGATAGCTATCTCAGCTTGTTTTCTGTGTCCATTTGCTCGAAAAACATTTTTCCAGCCCTTTATTCTGAGGTAGTGTTTATCTTTGTTGCAAAGGTGTGTTTCTTGGATGCAGCAGAATGTTGGATCCTGTTTCCGCACCCATTCTGTTAGTCTGTGTGTTTTATTGCTGAGTTGAGTCCACTGATGTTGATAGATAATAGTGATCAATGAATGTTAGTTCCTTTTATTGTGGAGTTGGTGGTCTTACTGTGATTCATTGCTTGTTTTCTTGTACTTTTTGTAGGTGCATAATCTGTATCCTATATTTTCTTGGGTATAGTTGTTTTCAGTGGATTGGAGTTTTCCTTCTAGTATCTTCTGTAGGGCTGGTTTGCTGTGTAGAAATTGCTTAAATTTAGTGTTGTCATGGAAGATTTTGTTTTCTCCATCTATGTTGATTGTAAGCTTTGCTGGGTGTAGTAGTTTGGGTTGCCATCTGTAGTCCCTTAAAATCTGCATGACCTCTGCACTGGCCCTTTTGGCTTTCATAGTTTATGATGAGAAGTCCGGATTGATTCTAATAGGTCTACCTTTATATGTTACTTGTCCTTTTTCCCTTTTTCCCTTGCTACTTTTAATATCTTTTTTTTTTTTTTTTTTTTTTTTTTTTTTTTTTTTTTGGTCTGTATTCTTAGTGTTTCGATAATGATGTAACGTGAAGATTTTCTTTTCTGGTCTAGTCTGTTTGGTGTTCTGTAGGCATCTTGTATGTTTATGGATATCTCTTTCTTAAAGCTGGGAAAATTTTCTTCTATGATTTTCTTGAAGATATTTTCTGGACCTTGGAGACTACAGTCTTCTTTTTTATCAATTCCTATTATTCTTAGATTTTGCTTTTTTCATGGCGTCTTTGATTTCTTGGATCTTTTGTGTTTGGGACTTTTCCAATTTTACTTTTTCTTTGAGAGAAGTATCAATTTCTGCAAGCCTATGTTCAGTACCACAGATTCTCTCTTCCATCTCTTGTATTCTGTTGGTGAGGCTTACTTTTGCGGTTCCTGATCTTTTCTTTAAGTTCTCCAGCTCCAGGGTTTTCTCTGTTTGTGTTTTCTTTATTGATTCTAATTCTATTTTTTTATATCTTGTACCATTTCCTTCATCTGTTTGAATGTGGCTTTCTGTCTTTGTATGATGGCCTCTATGTTTTTGTTGATTTCTTCTCTATATGCCACTAATTTTGCTTCTACTTGTTCCTCTATTTGTTTGGCTATATTTGCGTGTGTTTCTTTGAGAATTTTGTTTAGTTCCTCTTTCTTAGCCTCCACCTGGGAGGTCAATTCTTTCAGAGATTTATTCATTTCCTCTTTAACTGTCTGGATTTGCTTGGCTATTTCTCTGAGAGATTTGATTGTTTTCTCTTTATGTGACTCTAATAACTGGACAAGCATATCTTTAAGGTCATTTCCCTGTGTTTCTGATGAATTGGAGTATCCATTGATTTTGGGAGTTGCTGGTGAAGTCATGGTTTCCTGATTTTTGTTGGGTATGTTCTTTTGCCTACCTCTGGACATTTGCTTAACCGTAACCTGTACTGTTTGTTCTTGGGTTCTGCAGTTCAGATTGGTACTGTCTTTCTCTGGCATCTGGGGAATTCTTCAGGGAGATGAGAGAGGTCCAATGGTTTCAGCGTGTGTGTTGGTGCTTCAGCTGTACCTGTGGGAGGAAATCTGCAGGCGCAGAAGGACAAATGCAAGCGAGTGTGAGCGTGTGTGAAGTTTGCCTTGACAGACAGGGGTGCTAGAGGATGTAGCATCCTTCAGTGTGAGGGAGGGGCGCCTTGTGGTCACTGAAGGGATCGTGGGCGCTGAAATTATTGCATGAGCTGGTGATGACCGAAATGTGCAAATTCTCCGAGTGTGTCAGTGGCCTACAGGCTACTAGTAATTGCCACTAACTGAGCTCCAGGAAATTTTTTGCCCAAACTCTGCTGGTAGCTCCACAGGCCCAGGATTCCTTGTCCCAAGAAACCCTGTTTCCCAGGATGGATATGTGGGTGGGAGTTTTCTGATGTCTGGCTGCTAGCTTAGAAGCAGCCTGGATCTGGGGCTCTGCAGGCCCCTGGGGGCTCACTCACTCTGTAGCAGGTCAAATCAAAATGCACAGGGGTTCTTCCTGTTCTCTACTGGTAGGTTTGGACCTGCTGAGCTGAATGTGCGCTCAGACAGCTCAGTGGTGTTGCAGCCACTGTACCCGGGAATCCAGTTGCCACTGCAGAACTAGGGTGTCTAGGTGCCTGCCAGGAAGCCTTGTGTAGCCACTACCATGGCTTGGTGCTTGGTGCCTCTGGGTGGTTTTGCAGGTCTGCCGGACTTTGGTGGCTGCACAGCTGCTGTGCTGTCTGCAGCTGAGGGACCGAGTAGCTCTTACAGTCAGGCTCTGTGGAGTTGGTAAGGCTGGCCTTTTGCAGGCGTGGGACCCAGGCAGGATTATACCTTGGATCTCAGGCTCAGGATGTGGGTGATGCTGGATGCTGAGGCTGCAGTGCTAGTTTTCCCGCCTCTGCTGTCTCAGTTCTCAGGCAGCAAGATCTGTGCCACTGGCACTGTGGCTCATCTCCTCTGAGGGGGAGGGAGGCCCAAAGAAGGAAAGTGCCCCGCTCCATTCTCAGAGAAGTCTGTGTCTGACCTGAATCGAAAAGTTCTCTGCTCCTGTGATGTCCCCCCTCCTTCAGGAAGCCACATGCCGATTTTTTCTATTTAAGTTGCCCCTCCACTCACCAATTTCAGAGTTTCAAATCCTCTGCTTTTCATAATCAGTATACACTGATTGCCACCATCTTGGATCCCCCATATACAGAACTTTTAAAGCTGGAAAAAACATTTTGGCTGCAGGATGAATTATTTCTCTCAAGTATGAGCCAGCCAAGTACAGAGGTAACCTGTTTCCAGTGGTCATGGGTTTATGCCACCACCCTGCATTGCCTAATTTCCAGGAGACAAGTGCTAACTGTGTTTTATTTTATTTTATTTTTTTCATTTACAATTAATATGTTATTGTTTTGGACTTTTTGGTTCTAATGATTGAGTTGAATAGTGCCCACAGGAGAAGTTTTAATATCTGATAATTCTATTCACTATTGGTGTAGGAACAAAGAAATAAAAAAATATCTTCAGTAGTGGCTGGACAGGGAAGCTAAATGAAAATAACTTTACACTTGTATTATTTTTCTTTCTGTTTACCCTTCCAGGATTCCTGTTTTTTTTTTTCTTTCTATTTGACTGTGTTCCAATGTCTCTTATTAAACTCCTCATGTAGCTGCTCATTTGCTCCTTGAATATCTAGTGGATTTCACAGCAATATAGATGATGCACAGGCTTCACAGTGTAAGCTAAATTTCATATAGGTAGCCTTTGCATAAGTTGGAATTATAATTGGTCTTAAAAAGCCAGAGGTCTCAGGCCCTCATTTCTCATGTATAGAAAATAAGACTCAAAGACAATTCTGTAGCAGCAGAATTGTACACAGACTACAGGACTCTCAAATTTGAGACCAGTGTTCTTTTCACCACATTCCAAATTCATTTCGGCATTTCATGTGCATACAGGGCTTCCTCAACTTCTTAAGTAACACTTGGTTTTGTAAGTTAATTAAGGATACAATACTATGTTAGAAATGTTTTTCTTTAGCCAATTTTATTTGAGAACTCCACATGAGCTACTTCTACCAATCACACCTTCCTGATAATGAGCAAATGTGCATGCAGTGGTAGCACCGTTAGGACCCAAGACTTCAATTTGATTTTGAGAGCTATTGCAGCAAGCTATTAAGAAATAGAGTTTTCTTGGGCTGTGTACTATAGTATCAGAGACATAAATATGTAAGTCAATATAGGTCAGCTGAGGATTGAGTTGTCAGATTGGAAAGTGGATCTGAATTTTCCTACCCAAGAAACCTATAGAGCTGAGAAGAATTGTCAAGGCGGTAGAAATACCCTGGGTTAATTGGAAGCACCGAACACAGACAACAGAGCAGAAGCAGCTATTTTTCATATGCCGTGCTGTGGTTCTCCCTTTCCCACTCCCCTGCAGTCAAGTTTAATGAATTGCTGTAAAGGGTGAGATGGTTTGATTCTCAGGAAAAATAAAATCATTGGGATTCAGAAAACCAAAACAGATGGCTTGCCTTAAAATTTTCTTCTTTAATTTTTCAATTGTTCAAAAATACCCTCTGCAAAGCTGGTGTGTGTTTTATAAAGGACTTTTACACAGTAAGGAAGGAACTAAATGAATCGGGGAAAGCAGGTTAGACTGCTTAAAGCATTTTATTTTTATTGCAACAGAAACAATTTTTAATTAGTTATTTACAGTGTCTCTGACTTGAAATTGCCTGCTTATGAGCCAGAGAACAACTCATCTTCCTTAGTAAATGTGGACTGGTTTCCATCATGTTTTGATTTCTTGAATGATATTTCAAGTTAATTAAATTTTATGTTTCAACCATATTTTTAGAAAGACAAACTTTAGTCACAATCTTTGATAGAATTTACACTCTACAAAATGCCAATAGTTGATCCCAGAATGGTTATGAGCTTCTGTTCATGGTTTGCATGGTGTTGTGCTCAGGCTGAGAATAAAAGCAAAGAGATGAGCTTTGTGACCTCAGGAGACTTAAAATGTGGCCTGTGGCTGATGGAGAGCAGAGAGCATATGCATTAAGGAGGAAGATAGGGAAGGGGTGAAGTCTTCTGAGAAGAAACAAAAGCCTTTGTAAAAATACACATGCTTTCTTGAAAGACGAGTGGAAGAGTCAGTAAAGGTTTGAAAGGCAAATAAAGAGCTGAAGAGAGCAGTAGAGGCAATATACAAAGGAATTTAAAATTGTGAATACAAACAAGCATAAGGCATGTTTAGGTTATAGCAAATATTTTCAGGTATTGGAAAGCTAATCAGTGAGGAAAGAAATTAAGGAAGAAATCTTACACTCTTTGTATAAATTACCTCATTCCCTTATTGAGACTCTGTATCTCCCAGGCTTTCATTCAACCCTCCAGCACCCTCTGTGCTTTCTAATTTTGACCTTGTTTTCTGTAACAGTGAAGATACAGAAGCTGTGAAACTGACACCAATTCATTCTGTCATCACCAAACTTGCAGATTCGCCCCAGCCAGCATACAATGACTTCTTGTAGGAAAATGCTCACCAGAGAAAGTATCAGTAGTCAGTAGTCCTGGGTTTTAGATCTACTCCCTGTTGTGTTCTCAGAAAACTTTGTCTTCTAAAATGTTTTTGGTATTTGCATAACATCCCCTTCCCCCTCCTCCTCAGATTTTTGGCATTGGATGCCAAGTGTGCTTATGCCTCTCATCTTGAAAACTGACAAAATAAAATAGGTGATATGTCAGATGGTCCGTGGTTCTGATTCTTGTTTCAGTTTCTATATAAGGAGCAATGTGTATATGTGTGCAAAAAAATGCTTTCAGTATAGCACTAGAATTCTCAATTCCCCCGGCTGGTTCTAGTCCATAAGCTGTGAGTGACAATAATAGCTTGTGGGTCTCCTTCTTGGGTTCTTTTTCTCCCTCTGTGAACTTAGAGGCCACATATTCCAGATGGCAGAATTACAGGATGGTCTGTGGGGGTCATGATCGAACACTGCATGAACAAGACATAAACGTTTATTATGTGGAGCCCTTGGGTTTGTGTATAATGGCAACTTGCATAAATCATCCTGATTAATAGAATTACCATGATTCCTCTGTCTGTTTTCATACTCAGACTTCTGCAGACCTTTTGGAAAAAACACTTCATCTTCTTTCTGTGCAGAATAAACCTTCTGTTTTATTCTTCTTTTTCTAAAATGTTTAATGACTGCCAAATTACAGCAGCGATTGATGATGATGATGATGATGAATATTTGTTACAAGATCCAACAGCTTATAATATTGTTGACCACTCTTCTTTGGAATAATATTTTTTTTTCATTTCTCCCACTGGTCCTTATATCCCAATGGCTAACTGTGGTTCTCCCCAACTTCTCAGTTCTCAAAAGCTGGTCCAAATGTTCTCAGCATCTCTTTCTGTACTCTTTTTCCAAGATTAGTTCAGGCTACTTTGTTATGGACTCTATAGGACAGTGATGCTCATATTTTTCCAACTGTGCTTTGTATACAGAGTTATGTTCTATGCGTTCCTACAACTAAATATTTCCCATTTCACCAGCATACTCTATAGGTTTCAAATGTATGCAAAAATAAATTCAACAATGCTTTGATATTATTTCCTAAACTGATTATGTCTTTCCATGTAAGAAAATTCTGTTACTTGACAGCATTTAAAACATTTAAATTACTTGCCATTTAAAACATTTAAGTCATTCTTGTTAAATCTATTAGTCTAATTTATTAATAGTCATTATTTCAGTTCAATTCAAATACATTTTAGATCTACTTTATTCATTCTACCACGGTCTCTTTCGTCTGCGGTTCTTGCTCCTGTTCCCACCTTGAATCTCATTTTCCCTTCAGCAACTTGACTTATAGTTAATGTTGAATGGGAGGAGGACCTCCCCTATCAGTGGACTTGGACAGTGAAGGGAGGAGATGAGGGAGGAAGGGTGGGATTGGGAGGGAAAGAAGGAGGGGGCTATGGCTGGGATACAAAGTGAATGACCTATGATTAATAAAAAAGAAAAAGACTT
The DNA here is from genome assembly GCF_030254825.1 of Meriones unguiculatus. Lineage (NCBI taxonomy): Eukaryota > Metazoa > Chordata > Mammalia > Rodentia > Muridae > Meriones > Meriones unguiculatus. Next base: position 9,145,306 of record NC_083364.1, on the reverse strand, counting down.
AAATGACAGAATTAAGAACTCAAAGAATGTGTTAACACATTTCTGTTAGAGGTCTGTGTCTAAATATATATGAAGAAATAATCAAAGAAATGCATAAACATGTACATAGTGTTACTCGCCCTCCATCATTAATCATTAATGCTTTGTGTCAAACAAATCTGTTTGCAAAGACACAAGGTAGGCAACAGTGCCCTGAAACTCCCTGTCCTACCAGCACAGAATTTCCCTTCTCCATGGGTGAGCTCATCTCCTGTCCTGAAGCATTGCTGAAGGACTTGCAAGCTTTGATGAGTTGTATCTTCTTATTATTTCAGGTTTTGTTTTGTTTTTACTTTGCATTCCAATGGTCCCACCTCCTTTTGTGTTTCTAGTGTGATGGTATCCTCAGGACTTGTGGTTGGATGTTTGGGTTTTGGTGGTATCATATGGCTCTCGGTTTTGTTGCTGGTGTTCTTGTTCTGATCTCTAGACATTTGGTTGACTCTGTCTTTAGCAGGCCTGCTGGTCTGTGATAGTAAGAGGTCTCTAGGTTTGCAGGTAGAGCTCTTGGTCCCAGATGGTTGCAGTCCTCTGGTTTTCCTGCTGCGCCTTAATCAGCGCTGGTCTCCATGTCCTGCAGATTGGGATGGATCTCAAGAAATGGCACAGGTTGGGAAACTGGGATGTGGGGAGTACAGGGGAAGTGGAGAACAGAGGCCTCTGGCCACTGCTGCTGGCAGGCTGTGGCCAGCCAGTAGCTGAGGGCGGGCTGCTTTCAACTGGGGTCTAGCCATCCTCTGATGTCTATTAAGCGCCATGGGATTATCAGTTAAGGGGACATTTAAAATAAGTTATTCTGCTTTGAGAAATAATAGTAGTATAAATTTTAAAGCAAGGATCTCTTCCTTCCCTTGCCCCCCTCTTTCCATCTCCAATTGAAATAATGATCTTAAATAGACAAGTGAATATTTTACCCTTAAAGTCAGTCAAATTGAGTATATAGTCAGCATAATAAAATTCAACCTTTTGTTGTCAGTTAGAACTAAAATTTCTTCAGCTTGTGAGTTTTATAAAAATGTTACATTGATGTTCCTCCTGTAAAAACTCTTTGCCACCTTCTCATCTCTCTATCTTGCTCTATTAAACAAGCATTGTCAACACCTACATCCAGAGACCACAGTGATAGTGTCTGAAAATAAAGTGTAAATGTTCATTTTAGTAAAGGTAAACACATAGAGTCTTTGGACAGCTCAGCAAATAGATGCGGGTATTTATACTAAATTACCTGCAAAAAGATTCAAGAAACATGGTTTATTTGAATTAGACACTATTAAATGTCTTTGCTCATTGAGTATTACAATAAAACTTTCAAATGGTAGGATGCAGCTGATACAACAATGGAGTCCACTATAAACATTGATAGTTTGAATAAAATAATTTTATTTATTTAAATTTATGAAATTGTAGTAATATCCTATTGTTTGCCAATTTTTAAAGCAGGCAAATTAAGCCCGTTTATATTATTTCACTTTAGTAAAGGATATTTCATTGTTTTTAAACCTTGCTAATGTAAATAATTTGTTTTGGAGATAGTCTCAGTATCCTAGAGTGCCTCAAATTTCCTATGTGGTTGAGAATGACTTCCAATGTCAGTTGCATTGTATTCCCATTTCCAAAGGCTGAGATTATGGTCACAGACCACCACATCACTTTATGAAATGCTACTTGTTCACTCTACCGGCTTAGCTAAACCCCAGTCCTATTTTTTCTATTTCAAAACTTTTAATTAATAATTACTGTGTGAGTATGATGTATTTGTGGCAGGAATATATTTCAAAGCATAAGCATGGAGTTTAGAGACAAGCAACATTGAAACTCTGGTTTGTAAAGCACCTAGTTTAGCCAGTGAGTCACCTTCTGGGCCTATAAATTTTTAATAAGAATTATTGAATTTAAACTATTAAACGTTTGTTATTTTGTAGCAAGTGCATAATAATAAAGATTTAAAATAACAAAATGAATCATAAAATAAAGACTTTGATTTTTTGAAAGAAGTGGCATTATCTATCACTAATAACTGTTGTAAGACATATCACTTTAAACAAACCATAAATAATGAAAGGATTAGGAAGCTTAATTACTAAGATGATTGGGAAGTGCCATTAAGTCTTTAGGCACAACACCTTATTTAAATGTACACCATCATAGCCCATGCTTAATACAAAGACAAAAAAAATAATCCTATTGTCTAGATCATTTTGTATTTGCAGATAGCAAAATTACATAAGGTCTGATACAATCAACAAATTTCCACCTATGACACAACATGTTTTGGGAGCAATACAGCATTATTGGCCTGATTATGGTATAATTAACTAATTCCATGTCCCTGGTGTCTCCTTTGATTGAATGAGAATAACCATGTACAAGGAGCTTCACAACTTGAATACAGATTTCTACATAAATAACCGAATCATGGTCATTGACATCATCTCCAATAAAACCAGAAATGTATAGTTTAGTCCAAGTCATGTTCCAATAAGATTTAACAGAGTGAAACTTTTTGGCAGTGTATCTGTGATAGATCTCAATAATTGTGGGCAGGATGTCAGTGTTCTTTCAATATATTTCAGACACACAAAAGTGAGGCAAGTTAAACACATACCACATTTGTTGTAAATTTCATCACAGTTATTAATAGTTGATCTCCCCATTTGGACGTGTTTGTTTGCTTGCTTGTTTGTTTTATAATTGTGATTGTGTATTTGTGCATGTGTGAGTTGTCTTAGGTAGTCTTATGGATATGCACCATACTGTTAATTGAAGTCCCATTTGTAAAATTTTTTTCCACACCTGTAATATTGAAATATTGTTTTTGATGGATTGAAAAGTTTAAATCTTTTGCCCAGAGGCAAGCAGAACTATGAAATGTAGAAATCCAAATGTAATTTCAGAAAGTATTGATAAATGTTACTGGTATATATCCTTCATACTTTCTTCTAATCATATAATGCAGACACAAATACTGTCCCCCCAGTTATTCCCCAATATCCCCCTCCCATAATGCAGCAACAGACTTTGTAAACAGAAATGAGTGATGGGTGAACTTCAATGCCTTAGCTAGAAACTTCCTCACATGTTAGGACAACAAATACTGTCAATGCATTTCCTTTCCTTTAGCCAGATTATATATTTACTTTTGGTTTCAGAAATTAAGGTGTTGTAATAGTCCTTCTTGTGAATGGCTGAGGATTACTAAAAAGCTTAGAAGTTAGCAAGTAGTACTCTGTATTTTAGGTTTACTTTCTCAAGAGAATGATAAATTTTTTTTATAGATGAGTTTTGCTTTCTGTAGCCTCCACCTCTATCATGATCCTAAGATTTGAGTCTTAAGATAATAGAGAAAAATATAAATTAAATCCATGTGACCAGGAGGCAGCTGTGTGACAGTGAGAGATGCAGCAAACATTCTGTCAGCACACATAGATACACAATGGCTTGTCACATACAACCAGCAAGAGTGTATTTATTTTCCAGACTGTTATAGACTATTATGTAATGGGTAAGATAGAAATAGTAATATCTATTCTGTGGGATGCTTGCCTATGGGAGGATAAGTTTGCTGCATTTGGGAGAAATATTTAGCTCAGTTTCTTTTATTTGGTGGGTTCTCCAGGACACTGACCTGGAATATACCTCACAGGATGATGCTAAGAATGGCCTCGTACCATTTTTCTTGTCCTCCTAATAACTCACAAGGAATACCGCAGATGAGCTGGCTTTCTGAGAACACCCAGTTCTCAGCCGTGCCATGCTGAAGCTCTGGCTTCCTGTAAACAGCCCCGTGGACTTCTCTAAGCGGGTGCTGTTGTGGAAAGTGTGACTGGTCAGTGTAGGAAAACAGGCATCACATGTCATGGAATTTATTGCTGCCGAGACATGGACTCTGCAGCTATTATCCTCCTACCCCGTATGTAAGATTGGGTTCAAACAGAGTTCTACTCGCTAACAATGGTGTTTATCAAGTAGCTTTTTCTGCTTGGAGCAACAGTCTCCATAAAACCCTTTTCCCCATAACTGCTGCCTCAAATAGATTAGGAAAAATTAGCGGATGCACAATATTACAGAGTTTGGGACACTGTGTGCTCAATAAACTTACAAAATTTAGACCTGCATTATGAATTCATTTAATGTTTGCTGACAACCCGAACAATTCACATAAGAAATGTGCTTGCATAAAACGACCTCTTTTTCAAATTATTTAGATAGTTCTCCTAGCTTTTCAGTGATGGGCTGTAATAGGTGACTTCCTGCAGTCACCTTTCACAATGAAACTGACGAGTAGCCTTTGGGAATTGGCAGTCTTTGATAGCATTCTAGTTGGGATAATACAATTTATGTTTTCCCTTCATTCTCCTTACTTATCCCCAGAAGTCACGGAGGGTTAGACATGTGCTCCCCTGCTTGTTTTGTTTTGAAGTGTTTAGCTACAGACAGGCAATGTTGCCTGCTTGTCTTATTTTAAGGCCAAAATAACCTCTACAAGGGGATTGCTTTTAATTGGATCGATTTATATTCTCCTTCATTTCAGCTGGGGCACTGACGCATGCCAGGGCTGCTTCTGCCCAGCGGTCTGCCCTGAATTGATACTGCATTTGACCCGTTACACTCTATTTCCTGAGCTGCAGTCCTGATGGAGTCCGCTTCCATAACCACCCGTGCCCGGCATGACCAGGGCAGCGCACTTTTTCCTCTCACAGTTGCCTTCCCTCAAAACTTTCAGAGCGCCTGCTCCATTAAGAGCAATATGTTTTTTTGCTTTCTATTAAATCGTACAGCTAGGTGAGAGCAGAGTATTTCCTTACAGACATTTCTTGAATCGAGGTTGTCCTTCTGCCTTCAGACTTGCACAGTGAGTGACTCCAGCGGCGGTTTGGTTCCCTCGGTTGTCTGGTATTTATTCTAGTCATCTCTTAAATGACCAGTGGGAGCTTTTTTATTTCTATTTTTTATTATTAATCTAAAGATTGGTGGAAAGGCTGTGAAATTATGGGAGAAATTTTGTTTATCATAGTGGCTACATGATTTTGTAAATGACTAGTAGCTTCGAAGCAAATTCTTATGTCTCAGGAAGACATCCATCCATAACTACTGATACATTATTACGTGAGAAGAAAACAGCGCAACAGTTTTCAATTTAAAGCACATATGCACAGATATATATATATATAATCAAAATTTAAGTGAAAAGAGACCTCCGGCCCCTAAAAAGTAAAAAAAGACCTGGAAAATAACGAGGATGCTGCCAACCAGTAGGAGGATACACTTCCTCTATTACATGGAGTTTTGTGATAATTTAATAACTTTCAATAAGTGAATCTTCTCATAACTTAAAAACACAATAAAGTAGGTTTGAAGCATCAAGAAGGAATGAATAAAAAAAAAAAAAAAAAACCCTGGAGGTTTGAGCAAGTGAGTAACTTTCCAAAGGGTGTTTTACTCTTTTGAGTGAGACTGCAGAGGAGAACAGTGGCCTATGGACATTGCTTAATTTAAAGATTTGTTTTACTCATACTTCTGTGTATGTGTATATGTCTGAGTGTGGATACATGCATGTGAGTGTGTGTGCCCAAGGATGCCAGAGGCTTCAGGTGCCCTGGAGATGCCATGTGGCTGTGAACTGCCTTATGTGGGCGTGGGGAGCTGAAATCAAGTCATCTGCAGGAGCAGCTTATTCTCTTAACCAGCGTAGACCTCTCTAGCCTATGCTGGCATTTCTTGTGAGAGCTTCTTAACACTGAAATTTTATTTTAAACTATATTTATTGATTATGAGCCCTATGGATATTCTGTTATATAAAAGAATCATTATGACATTTTTATGTAAATACATTATTTAGCTTGGAAACTACTATAAGTTGGATTTTTAAAAGTATCTACCAGCATTGAATAATTTAGTGGTGGTATAATAATTTAGTTGATGGCTAAAAATACAATGTATAAAACCATAGAAAAATCCTATTTGCAATGGCTCAAGAAATTATATATTTAAAAATATACCTATTCAAGCAAGTTAAAGATCTCTACAAGGAATTTTCCAGGACACTAAAAAAGAAAAAGCAATTAAAATGTTAGATGATTGAAAACTTGTTCATGTTCTGAGACTGGTAGAATTAATATTATAGAACTGACCATATTACTAAAAGTAATCTACAGAATCAATGTTATAGCTGCCCAAATACAAAAGTCATTGCTCATAAAAGTAGGGGAAAATCAAAAGATTAATCTGGAAACAACAACAACAACAAAACTGTGAACAGCCATTGCAATTCTAAAAGAAAGGAAGCTGTTGGAATTATCACCATGATTTTCTCCTGAACAAAGTCATCATTACATTTCAGTAAGGTGACTATTATGAATGTGTATATACTCACGTGTTTATTTGGTCTACACTCCATATGTGCTGTTCCACAGCCATGTTCTTCTGAGGTTCATGGAAGTCACAGCTGCATTCCTTCACTTCGAGACAATTGATACCCATTGCCCTGGGTTGCTGACCTTGGTGATGGCTGACGCAGCAAAGCACTAAAGCTGCACTGCAACCATGATGGTGCCATGACATCTGTGGCTGAGATGCTTGCAGAAGTTGATCTCAGCGGTGGTTGTTGCCAGGAGTCCCTTATGGTAGAAGTTGACTGCTGGTGCCACTTCTGTAGGTATTTCAGCACTTGGAGATGCTCCATGGCTTGCCTTTGATAGAGCCTACCGAGAGCAGCAGCGGTTGTGGCTGCGCAGCAGGCAGGAAATCCATTTGTAAAATCTGTGTAGTACCAGCCAGCAAGCTAGTCATGGAGTTAGAAGGACCATCTTGGTCCAGTGGTAGTAAAGCTTTGGCTCTTTGATACTCTTACTGTAATCTTTCATTAATGCAGGCACGCCTTCTAATCTGCCATTTTGTTCAGGAATCGCACTTACATTACTCTTTATATTGTTTCTCCTTCTTCTTCTTCATTTTCTTCATCTTCATATCTAAGACTAAAATGTCATTTGCCTGGTTTATATTATATAATTGCAAATAATAATTTGAAATTTTTGTGATTTTTATGTATTTTCTTAAATATAATGTTTTAGTTTCATTTTGCAATTAAAACTTCAGAAAACAATGCTGGTGTGAAAGCTGTCAAAAATTAGTTTTTAAAATTCATGTGCATATATATATATATATTTATATTTATATTGAAAAAGTTTCTGAATTGTCATGAACTCATGAACAATCTATGCTTTGACCAAGAAGTAAAGCTGACTGCTTGAAAAATTACAATGAACCTGTCTATTTTCACCCTCTGGTTTGAGATAAAAGTAGGAAAATTGTTAAATCAAATTTAATGGTATATTTACTTTGATTTAAATTTTAAATTTAAATGTCTGACAGCTGAAGAGTTTTACTGAAATACACCTTCTGTTGTGTTTTTCTGAGCTCATGATGCTTCCTTTCCTATAGGCTTCTTGTGTCTTCTGAGTGTTTAATAAAATAAACCCACCAAGGAATTGGGTGATGGCTCAGAAGTTAAAAGCACGTGCTGTTCTTACAGAGAACCCTGGTTCAGTACCCAGCATATACCTTGCAGCTCACAGCTATCCAGAGGTCTCATTATGGGGAATCTGACATCCTCTTCTGGCCTGCATGGGTACCAGCCATACACATGGGCCACACAGGAAAACATCCATATAATATAAAAATAAATCAATTAAAAATGCATAGCTAAGGGGAACAGGGCCTGTCTCTGGAATGAAATCATTGGCAGGCTTTCTGATCACCTCCTCATGGTGGTGGTGGTGGGTGGGAGCAGCCTTGCCAGGCCACAGAGGAAGATTATGCAGCAAGTTCTGATCAGACCTGACAGGGTAGGGTCAGATAGTAGCAGAGTAAGACTTCCACTATCAGTGGACTTGGAGAGGGGAATAGGGGCATAAGAGGGAGGAAGGTTGGGACTGGGTGGAGATGAGGGAGGGAGCTACAGCCAGGATACAAAGTGAATAAATTGTAATAAATAATAATAATTAATAAAAAGTTCAAAAAAAGAAAAAAATAGTAGTAGCTCTATCAGCTAATGATAAAATTTTATCTTAAACTTTTACATGATTGTAAGCAATCCATGAAATTTTATTTTTACTTCAGAAATCTGAATATATATTAGAAATTATTTTTAACGTTAATTTTAATTATAATTATTAATCACTTGTATACTCCTTATTTTCACAAACTAATCATTTTCCATCTAGAAAGTAAAATCTCCATCATTTGCAAAATAAAAAAAGTGCATAGCTAATAAACAGTTTTGAGCTTTGAATGATAACCTCATTAGTACTATTTGTATTGCGTGTGCATGTGTGTTTGTGAATGTGAATGAGTGTTGTATGTGTGCACATACGGCTAGAGTACATGAATCGCCGAATGTGTATGGAGGTCCGAGGAAGACACTAGCTGTCCTGTCTACTCTCTACCCTATTTCTTTCAAGAGTCTCTCACTGAACCTGGACCTGGCAGTCAGCAGTCCCTGGAGATCCACCTGTCTCTACTTACCTGAGCACAAGGGTTATAGAGGCCTGAGGCCACACGCAGACTTTAGGTGGATGCTGGGATTTGAACTCAGCTCCTCCCACTTTGCAGCTTAGTTGCTGAACCATCTTCTTGACTGTCTTCTTCAATCCTTGTATTTCATTGGTATGCCTGTGTCCTAAGTCACAGATTGATACTGATTCCTGATTAAAATGTTTAATATTGGAATTTTCTCAATTTTTCTGTTATTATACGGTTATATTCATTAAAAATATTGGTCATAATTAAAAACATTTCTGAGGATATATTGTGACCAAAGATCTTGTTATAGATATGTCATTTGTTGTTGAATTCCCCCCGCTGAGGCTCAGCAAACATTATGTCGAAGGGGTGGGAGTAAAGATTAGAGCTAAATGATAAGGGGTGCAGAAAGCTCTCTCCTGGACCTGACACAGCCATTGCAGGAATGAGCTCCCAGCAGCCACACTGGGCTTGCCTAAGACCAAGCTGCTCAAGTGTCAGCCATGACTTAAGCGGCTCACACCCTCTCCTGTCCCTGCTGATGGATTTTGGATGAGACAGACAGACTCATTGTCTACCGTTTTCACCCATCTGTAAATCTACCTGCATTCACTGAATTGTTTCAAACTCATGGTCACACAGACAGCCTTGGCTAAATTTTGTGAATGAAACAAAAATGAATGTACATGGGCAGGTCTTACAGGCAGTTAGGGTACTGACAGGGCTATGAGGAAGATCAAAAAAGAGGGTGGACATTGTGGGCATTCCCAGCAAGGCTCATGGCCCAGGGTTGACTTCTACTGACGTGAGAGCAGAAGTAGTTGGGTGTAGGGTGCATGACCTAATTTTGTGGGGCCCACCCGGAGACCAACAACCAATGGCAGGCTCAGAGATGGTGTGGAGGAACCCGATTGGTCGCCCAAAGCACTCTCTTCCAGGATTAAACCAGTGTACATCTGCTCACCCTCGGATTGCATTTACCTAACTCTGGGTATCTGTGTAGTGACTCTGCTCTCTCACCTCCTGGGCCTGGACCCCCTGTCCTGACCCAGAGGCTGGAACCTTGGGAAGAGGACATGGGAGCACTCAGAATGTATTTTCCCCCTTTATTAACCACTGGCTCTTTTCTCACACAATATAATCTGAACGCAGTTTCCCTCCCGCTACTGCCTCCAGTGCTCCTCTGGCTTCTCTCCTATCTGGATTGACTCCTCTCTCAATCTCTCTCTCTCTCTCTCTCTCTCTCTCTCTCTCTCTCTCTCATTATGCACCCAGAATGCATTACATACATGCATGAGGTTGTCAAAGAACAAATTAATGAAATTTGATTGTAATTCTGGATAAATGCAAACGAACATTCTACCTTACAGCCATCAAGCATCACTCAAGGGCTGTATGTGAATGCTATGTAGTTATTCCAATGTGCTGCCCACGCGAAAGGCCAGGCTTCAACAGGATGGCCTAGGTGGTGGCCCTGCGGTGCTTCCTATAAAGTCGTGTTCTCAGCATTTTCTCTCCCCAGCGCTCCCTTTTCTTGGGATGAAAGAACTAGCAGCTGTTATTTGTCAGCCTGTGTGGGTCTGACCCTGGCCTCTAGGATGAGCGTATGACTCAAACCTTGCCAAATAGAATAAAGCAAAGCAGAATTTCTATGTGAAAGTGGAAAGTGGACAAGCCAGGCAGTCAGGTCACTCTGAGACATTTTCTGGAAGAACTGGAAAGTGACTGATATCTTTTCACACTTTTACTCTGCTGGAAAAGTATGAGAGCTGCTGTATAGAATGAAGCCATCATGGAATAAAATGCAGCTAACAGATCTTGACTTTACCAGCCTTGTATCTGATTGGGCTTGAAGAAATGTTTTCCTTTTAACTTTTAACTTGCTCAAGCCATCATAAGATGGTCTTGGAATCTAAGGCAATGAAAATTATCCTGAGAAGTACCTAGAAAAAAAAAAAGAGTAACTAATTTATGTTGAGTCATTACTAATGGGTACAGATAAATCTGGGGAATGTTTGGAGGTGTTAGAATCAATTCCCATTTTGGTGGATTGCTGGAATTGAATGGCTCAGCCTAGAAGGATGATGAACAGCTGTCAAGACAATCACTGGAGGTTTCAGCCCCACAAAGCCAGGAGAATATTATAGCTGCAATTCTTCATTCCTGCGGAGGTTTATATCAGGGAGAGTCTCATTTACAGTGACTATTTGGAGGCAAAACTCGGCTGTAACATAACAGTTACTTGGCTTTTAACTGCTAATAAGGACATTGTAACAGATGTATAACAATGTCCAGTGGGCTAGTTATAGTGAAGAGGAACCAGAATTGTTCCAGAAGTCTCAAACAGGACAACAGGGACCGATACGTGTGAGCAATAGGAAAAAGACACTGCTGTTCAAAATTAGAAGTTTTCTTAAACCAGACTTTGTGGAGTAAAGGCACCATGTGGAGAAATATTGCTGGAGCACATCTTTTGTATACCATCAGGTATGGCGGTTGGCAGCTGGCTAAGTCCATGAAGGTAGGCCTGAGATGGATTTCTTTTGCACCCTCATCTGTCCTGCATGCCAAGTTCTGCAAAATTGTTAATTTTATTTGCACTGGTAGTTATCTACCTAGAATTTGAAATTTCTCATTCTTTCAGGAAAGACATCCCATCAACTTTATTTTGCACACACACACACACACACACACACACACACATACACACACGTAATTCAAGATATTACATATCTTGAAATATGCTAAGCTGAAGAAATAATAACAGTAGATTTTTAATGCATAGTGGAATGAAATGACTAGTAAAATGTAAAACAGGCAACAACAGCAGCCTTAAAAATCTCTAGCTGGAGTTTTAAAGAGAACTGAGGAATTGATAATCTCCTAAATATGTGGGTCAATAGAAACTACCAAAACATAAGATTTAGGTAATTAAGTGTTCTGGATAGTTAGATAAATAAAATTAATTATGTAATTAGCATATTCTTATGCCTTATCATACTGATGATTGCTGTTCAGTTGCCATGCAACTTTTAATGTGTGGGCCTCTAAAGTGTAATTAAAATTCTATATTTAGTTGTTACAAGTAATAAGGACATGCCTTTGAAGCACGTACTATAACTGTGAGAGTGTTGATATAAATGTGTACTTATACTTTGTGGAGAGGAGGATGGGAGCGATATCACATCTCCGTTCAGGGAACAAGTGGAGCAACTCAGCTGTCGGTGGAGAGTCGTTTTAGAGAAATTCAATGTGAAATTGAGTGGTTGCATTGAATCCAGCCTTAGTTTCTTCAGCTGTGAAATGGAATGTGCTCAACATTATCTGAATTTCACTTTCTGGCTTGTCAGGGAAATACTGTAGATGTCTTAGGCCTCCATTTGTCTAATCTGTTGACTTCTCTTTAAATCCTCATATCTTAAGCTCTTCCAGATCTCTACTTATATATCTACCATATCATTTTCAGCTGCTCTTTATGAAAATTATTTTATAATTCAACTGCTCTTTGATATTCTGGTTTGAGTTCCTCAAGTCAGACTTAACCTTTCTGATAAAGTCACTTATGCTCTGCACAGCCTAGAATACAGAGGTCAATATTCATTTGCAGAAGATAAAATGAAGGACTCAGTAAAAATTCAGCAAATGATGTAAAAAGCATTTCATTCTTTTAATAAACTGCTCTTCAAACAGATTTTTTTCTCATTTGCTCACACAGAATTTTGTCACAGGTACCTTTGAAATATGAACGTAGAATTTCATTCCAAATAAGACAGATGACAAAATTTTATTGGACTTAGAAATTACAGAGCTCCTCATGCTTTTATTTTTCTGCCCTTCATGGAAACAGGTTGAAAAGCCCTCAGCAGGCAAGGGCTGTATCTATGTTTCTTCTTGCTGCATTTCTAGTTCGTCTTAGAGTCGGATGGTAGAATTTGAGATTTATCTTGAGGGCAGTGAAATATCTGAATGTTAAAAGTCTGCCCATGACAATATCAGACTCCATAACAGAGAAGATTATTGTCATTGTTAGACAATGCTACACCAACCTGGGTCTACAGTTTTTATGGGAAGAGCAGCTTGAGGCTATTACAGTTTTCCATGCAAGAATCTAGGACAGCTCAGGTCGGAATGGATGGCGGTGGAGACCCAAACACAATGACAGATTGAATGTATTTGTGGTGTGATAACAAATACAGGTTTTGGCATTATGAATTATTATGTATTATTATTGTCATTATTAACAAAAAATCTAAGGACATACACTTCTTATTATTACTGCTTGCATACTGTGCTCAGGAAAAAGGTCATCAAGGTAATATTGCTAACACATGTTTTTATAGAGACACCAGAAAATGTAAGTAGAATTAGCAGCCATGTTTCTAGTAAGATGTTTTTAAAATAATTTTCTTTTTCAATGCAGTTTATTCAGGAACATTGAACAATTCTCGGACCCCGGGGAAAGCCAGCCCACAGCTTAAATAGCCTCTGGGTAGCCAACCCAGGCGTGCCACGGGGGCAATGCAGATAGGTCCACATACATGGAAGCAAGCCAGATCCTCGGCCTTAGCCAAATGTGGAGTTGTTCGTGACAGAGAGCACTCACCATCGGGAAGGTGGAAGGCGGAAACCAGCTCCATCTTTAAGGCATAGCATTCCGCAGCTCTCTACAGTTCCCCCTTTTTGTTTTAGACGCATCAGGCAAGAGTAGAGGTCTGATCTCTGATATTAGAAATAAATTGGGACTTTGTACAGATGTTCATTTAGGTGTCATCCACCCAAAGAGCATCAGACCCGTCCGATACCTTTTTCTCAGAGGCGGGACCTGGGGCATCAACCCGCATGCAATCAGACATGCTCTTCTCTGGGTCCAAAGCGGCTGACCCTGAGTGCAGTGCTTAGCCTCGCATCCTGAGCGTATCATTTTAGCTTTTTATGGTATCCAACCATGCTTGGGGAGAATGTCCTGCTTCAATGGCTGTAAAGGCCTGAATGATCATGGCTGCATCACACTGTTGTGAGACTCTAATCTTGCATATATACCACAGGCAAACCAAGGAGACCAACACCAGAAGGCCTGCTAATGCTCCCATGCCCGCCCATTCCTTCAGATGATTCATGGCTGCAGCAATCCATGTTGATAATCCTGTGGCTAGTCCTGCGTCCACTCCGGTAGAATTTACTGTGACAATGGCCACTCTCAGCTGCTCCATCGTAGTATCGAATTCTCCAGTCCAATTACCTAAAATATAGCTCGACAATTGTTTAGACAGATTTGCAGCGCAGGAAAAATTCTCATGTTGTATGCTAGTGACACAAAGTCCAGCATACTTTCATTGACAGCCAGGTTGAGCGATTTGCCATAGGGTATCAATTTGCTCCTGCACGAGGTCAATCCTCTGATTGAACACCATCAAGCTTCCTTTTAGTTGAGCATTAATTCCTTTATGTACAACTAAGGCATGAGCTACATTGGCTAAATGATTATTCAGGGTCTGAGCAGTCTGCCCAGTATGACTCATGGCTAATGCCCTGGTGGTAGCTCCAACAGCCGTCAATGAGATGGTAGTAACAATGGTGGCTGTAGTTCCAAGATCCCTTTTCTGTCTGAAGAGAGTCATAGCGTGAGGGGCATCAATGGGCACAGGCACCCAGTGAGGCATGCGAGTAACCAGGGCATACCTAAATTTACTAGCATTCCAGCATTGGGCAAAAAAGCAAGTATCATTACCACAATTACTTGGCTCTATCTGGCTAATAATGAATAAAAATGGGGGATATAGACAAACAGGTGTGGGCTTATAGGAAATATTATGAGAAGCCTTAACCCCTCATTGGAACATCCTGCGTCAGTTCTAGAACTAGCAGTGGTGGTGTCCGAGGTCTGAGTAGGTTCAGGAGACCATTGCCCCCAGGGGTGAGACGTGCTCCATGCCAATTGACTAACTCCATGTTTTCCTCCAATTTTGAAAGTCATTTAAGGTTCTTAAATTATTTTTTTCCCTTTTTTCTTAAATTTTTCATCAATTACACTTTATTCATTCTGCATCCCTCCATAAGCCCCTCCCTCCTCTCCTCCCAATCCCACCCTCCCTCCTCCCTCTGCTTGCATGCCACTCCCCAAGTCCACTAATAGGGGAGGTTCTCCTCTCCTTTCTGATCTTAGTCTGTCAGTTCATATCAAAAGTGGCTGTATTGTCCTCTACTGTGGCCTGGTAAGGCTGCTCCCCCCCCAGAGGGAGGTGATCAAAGAGCAGGCCAATCAGATTATGTCAGAGGCAGTCCCTCTTCACATTACTATGTAACCCAATTGGACTCTGAACTGCCCTGGGCTACATCTGTGCAGGGGTTCTAGGTTATCTCCATGAATAGTCCTTGGTTGGAGTATGAGTCTCTGGGAAGTTCCCTATGTTCAAATTTTCTTGTTCTGTTGCTCTCCTTGTGGAGACCCTGTCCTCTCCAGCTCTTACTATTTCCCAGTTCTTACCTAAAATTCCGTTCACCTGCCCAACAGTTGCCCATCCGGCTCAGCATCTGCTTTGATAATCTGAAGGGCAGAGGCTTTCAGAGGCCCTCTGTGGTAGGTTCCTAGGTTGTTTCCTGTTTTCTTCTTCTTCTGATGTCCATCCTCTTTGCCTTTCTGGATGGGGATTGGACGTTTTAGTTAGGGTCCTCTAATAACAGCTTATAGAGATATAATTGACAAGATGAAATGTAACCTGTCTTTGTACACATTTTGATGAGCTTTGATATGTGAATATTTTTATGATACAGTCCCCACTATCACAAAGTTCTATATTTTTGCTTTTTGTTAAGTAGGAATATTCAACAGAAATTCTGCTTTTTGAAATTTGAAGAGTACAGAAATGCTATTAAATAGAACTACAGCATTAGACAACAGGCATTCCTCTTGCATAACAGAAGTGTTACTTTCATAGATTAGTAAATAACATTTCTCTTTATCCCAGATCCTGGCAACTACCACCATCTACTTAGGGGCCATTTTGCATGATCCGGTTTTAGTGCATAAAAAAAGCTTTAAATGGATATATCATCTACTTTAGTATAAAGACACTTTGTTTTGTGTGTGCAAGAAATGGATTGTCCAGTAAACACTTTCTAAAATAAGCCACTGGGAGTATCTCTTTCCTTCATTTTTCTCTGGGTCAGATCCAGAAATGGACCTGTGACTTGTAGAGTCAGATGATTAGCCTATCTAGAGTGAGAAAATACATGCCCAAGGAGCTCTCTGACATTCCAAATACAAACAGTACTTTATCAAGAAAACACAGGTGGGGAATCAAAGAAAGAGAAAGGCAAAGATGTAAAAACACTTTGTATGAAACGGTGGTCAGTTCGGTAGGTCAGCAAGTTTAGGACAATGATAAGAACAAAGTACGAAGGAACGGGACAGGGATGGGAGCTAAGTTCACTCTGGAGGAGGCTGGGAGAGGAACTGCTGTGCACAGAGCCGCTGCTCTCTGACAGGTTTTAGGCGGGATGTTTGCATTCGCTGTGAAGTTTCATCCTCGTTAGATTCCTGTGCTGGCTTTCATTTCTATTTTGATATCCCGGATTCAAGAAAAAAAAGAAAAACAGATTCAGGCTAGTTCCATCACTTGCTTATGTTCACACTTGCTGAGTGGCAGAGGCTGGACGAGTTCCCAGGTTTGTCTAATTCTAAAGTGTCTTTTTTTTTTTCTTTTTAAACATTATCTTGCTATTGCCAGCTAAAAATTCTTTGGGAGACAGGTAACACAAATGAGCAAAACTAAGGGGAGTATAAAGCCATGGAGGTGGAGGATGCTGTGAAAACAGAAATTGATTTAACTCGTTTACAAAGGCAGCTTGCATTTAGCACAAGGAAGATACTGGCCTGGGGAGAGAGGGTGTGTTCGGTGTTGTCAGATCTTCAAACTTCGTGAGACAAACCGAGAATTTGTGTTTTCATGTGAAATCTCTTAATTTGTCCATGCTGCTAATTACTTCAGTATTTCAGAAAGATTTTGAGTGATCAAAGAAAACTTCTTACAAGGCTGAACCCAGCTGGTGACTGCCGTTCAATGACAACATGTTTCACCTGCTGCTTGGGGATCTCTTGGTAGTTAGTGCATTAAGCCCCTGTGACATCATGGCTGGAAAGGCTGTAAATACAGAGACATTCAGACAGCTGTAGTCATGCCAAAACAGGCAACGAACAAAAATGAGTTAACAAGGGGAAAAGAACACACTCTGCGCCTGCCACTGGAGGGGCGCTGGCTAGAGCCAGGATGGAGACAAGGAGCACACGTGCAGCAGTCCCCACGTAATGGGATTCCTGATTTCTGCAGCTTCAGCTTCCTACAGTTGACTCTGGTTTGTGAATACGAAAATTGCCACTCACATGGCTTTTCTACAGCATGTCATTATAATGGTGTTCTCATGTTATTAGTTAGTATTGTTAATGTAGTTCTGTGATTCACCTCTAAACTGAACATTTTCATAACTTAGAAATAGGAAATAGAATATGTATGTAGCCTCTAGAATTCTGCAGTTTTAGGCATCTAATTGGGGTCTTGCATTATATCTTCTATGTGAGGGGAGAACCCTAAAAACATCTTAAGATTGCTGTAAGCCATAACTAAAAAGAAGTCACTTAAAATTAATCTTTGCAGGAGAGCTTACACAACAGCAATCTGAAAAGACAAGAATTTAGAAATTTTTTCAATTATATGGCTGGTTTGCCAACACAGGACTATGTATAACTTATGAAAACAATTCAGGGTTTGCTAAATAAGGCATTTAAAATGTACTTAAACTATCATTTCATTAGCCTCTAATCGGCCATATGTCTCCTAAGTACCTACTTAATAAATATTCATGGATTTGTGCATGTTGGCTCATCTTATCATTTCCATGTTGGTGATGCTGCAGGGATGATTTTGTGATGAAAGTTAGAGAAGAAACACTAACAAAAACTGTACGTGGAACATGGAATTCCCGTGCTTAATACTAATCTTATCTTATAATCTCTGTGGACACTGGGTACATATGTAGTTCTGAGAACATATTTATAAGATGTTCAAAGTTTCTGCTGTAGCATTCTGTGTAGCCTGTATGTGTGTGTTTGAGTGCATTTTTTTTGTACTCAGTGCAGACAGACAGACAGACAGACATTTGGTGGTGATAAGCTGTCCTACCATATGCTTGGTCCTGAAGGCCAGCAGTTGGTTAAAAGCAGAACTCATTGGTTAAAGTAAATTAGCATTTGGATACTGTGTTGCCTGTCTCTAATCATAAAAGCAATTTATTTATTTTATATTGAAAAGAGATACCATCTGTGGTATTATTTCCTTCATTGAATTTAAGATTGATTTTATGCTGTTCAGTTACAAGCACCATAAACTCTCCTGTGACCTTGTGCTCTAGTCTCATGAAATCCTACTTGGCTACAGTCTGGGCATTATTGACAATGTATAATACATTGCTAAGTCATTGAAAACGTGCCACCAGGCTTTGCTCCAAAGAGGTGTGTGTATTATATTGCTCTAGAGATGACCTTTCCTTTTTCAGATTCTGCCAGAAGGCAAGAGCCACCCGGGCCTTACTCCAGACCCAGTGGGAAAGCACTTCCGACAAAATATTTATGGGACTATAAAAAAAACAGACAAATATGCAAAGCTTCTGCTTTTGACCCCTCAGCGCTGTGGAGAAGCTCAAAGCTGTGTGTGACAAATGTGATTTTATCTACTGATCACTTGTTACTTCTAAAATACACACTGGTTACAATTTGACTGTGCCAGGTAGTTTGTTCAGTTTTAAAAATTCAGAGTTAAAAAATATGCAATCACTTGACAGAGCTTTAGTCTCAAATATGAGACTATACACTATAGTGAGATATTATATTACTGTAACAGAGCTACACAGTATTCATGGGTAGAGCCTTGCAACAATGAATTGAATTGATCTTCAGGTTCAGGACTGCTTCAAAGGAGGTGATAATTCAGTTGGTACAACAGGCAGAAGAGTTGGATGAGGTTAAGACTAAGCATGGGGCTGAAGAGATGGCGCACCAGTTAAAAGTAAGTGTTCTAGCAAAGGAACTGGGTTCAGTTCCTAGCACCCACACTGAGTGGATCGCAACCACCTGGAACCCCAGTTCTAAGGGATACAATATCTTCTTGTGATCTCTGTAATACAGGTATGTATGTGATGTGTGTGCATGCACTCTCAACACACAGAAACTCACACATATGTGTTTATATAGATATAGGTGATACATATGCAGGCACTTATATACACACATAAAATTAAAATAAAATTTCTTATATTAAAAATAAATGATATTTTTGCAAAAAGCCTTCTTATTTATGCACACACACACTCACTCGCTTACAAACACACACAAAGAGAAAAAAAATGAAAACAAAATAAAAAAAAAAAATTAGCCAAACAGGCTTGAAATAGGCTTCTGGAAACAAGGCACAGCTCAGTGGTTGAAGCAGTTTCTTCTCACTCTCTTCAAGGATGTGGGCTTTCATTCCCATGACTGAACCAAAATTGGTTTATTATTATTCATATCAGAAAAAAATGTTCACAGATAGAGTTAGTCCAAAGGAAGGTGCGGGTTAGGTTAATTATTGCTAGAAGAAAGACTAGAAGAAAATGAGCACGTGAGTACAGCCTGTGAGGCCGAGGTTCTCTGGAAAGCTCAGTGTCAGCTGTAAGGTGGAAAAGCTGATGTAAACTTAGAGTGTTTCATGAACGAGGCAGACCCTGCCCGTGGGCACTTGGGATACACTGTAAACTGGCCCAAGAGTTTTGTGTAGGAAGGAAGATTTTAGTACATTTGACCAACCTATTCTGTCACTGGTGAATGGCATCTTGCAGGCATACTGATTCTCTCATACCTCTCCCTGCCACTGTAGAGGCCAAGTGTGTTTTCAGGGATCAAAGAGCAAATTGGCAGCATCACAGGTCGCTTTATTCTCCAGTATCTGCTGATAAGTGTATTGCAAAGAGCACAGTGGACACAATGGATTCCTGTTAACCTCATTTGCAGTCCACTTTTGATTTATTTAGAACTCCTTGGCCTCCACTGGAAATATTCACTTTTTACATTGACTATTTACAATTGGAAAATCCTATAAGCCATGAAAAGATGGCACTTCATCTTCAGTTTGAGTCTAGGTGTTAGAATTCTCCAGTAGTCTATGTTTAACTGCTTTGATAGTATCGAAAGCCTCTGAATCTCTGATGGTTAGGCACATCATCTGTTTACATAAGTTTTCACAAGTTACAAGAGAATTCAAGCTATTCCCTGTTTCCTGTTCAGTAGTCCAATTGTCTGAATAAGCCCAGTTGGCTGAATAGCTCATGCAAGCTTTGATTTAGCTACTGGAATATCAGGATGATCAATGTTCTTAGAGATCAAGGTCTTTTGGACAGTTCTGCAGTTCTGTGGCTGGCTACAGAGGAACAAACAGAACCTGGGAGTAGTGTGTTCTGGGTAAATGAGATTTTAACCAGCAGATGTGGTTTTTACAAGGGACCATTGTAGTGAATTATAAGATATGATCAGGACTATACCGCTTCATTAAAGAGTTTAGGATCTACCCAGGAAATGGCATCTTAGTTGCATCATGATTAACAGAGGATCACTCTGACTCCCTAGGCCTAGGACCTGAGGAAGATCCTCCAGGTGCTATGCATCTTGGATGTGTGGACACTGAGGGTCAATCTCCTGTGACAGAGACTTAGGCCAGGACTGTGATAATCGTCTGGACTCTGTAGGCTCATGATGGCATTTTAAATTAGTAGCAGTTATCTATTACACAGTTATCTATAACAGTTATCTATTATCCAAAGGCTTTCAAGATTCTTGGGTTCTTCTGTCCTATGTGATAGTCTCTCAAATAAATGCATCTAGGCTACTTTGAAAAAGAATACTACTTTAGCCCCTTTAATGAAATTTTAGGGCCCTTCAGGTGAAACTTACCTATTGTCTAATTGGCTGGTCTTATGTTTCAAAACTGTCTCATGTCCCTCTTCTCTGTCAAATTTCTGACTTTAGCATAGGAAAATTTGCAAGGCTGTGAGTCCCTCTGCTTTTGTAATGCAGTCCTCATAATCACATCTTGAGCCTGATTTACAGCACAATCTCTCTTCTCTCTGTACACAATGATGATATCTTTTGATACTTGGCTTGTTTTCCTTCTTTGGGGACATTTGGATAATAACATCTGCCTACCAAGTCTGTAATGATTGTAATTACCAATGTCCCCATGTCTTTTGTAGGCTAGGATATTACATACAGCCTATGTCTTGCCTCCCATTGTATCTGACACAATGTGCTACAGGTAGGATTGTTAACAACCTTGATTTTGTCTCACTGTGCACATCAGTAGTGAAATCCTGTTTGTTAGCTGATCTTATCCCCTATTTCCACCTCAAGGCTCTATAGTTATAGGGATATAAAGACCTCGACTGCTTAGTCTAGGTTTTCCTAGGAGACTCAAACACAGGTAACATACATTATTTTGGAGGAGACCCCATTATGTATTGTTAGAGGGATGGGAATAAAATGGAAGACAAGAAAAGGGCCAAGCAAAAGTTATGAACCTATATCACCACTGAGGTTTGACCTGTCTGAGATGTCTGTGGTGCTGCAAGATAGTTTAATAGTTATCGGAAATGAAGAGCAAGGACATAGGTATATATTTATCTTCCACTTTGCTTTCATTATATATGACCACTCACATTTTGCAGGAAATTTTGAATTACCCTATGTTCAATTTGAAAATGCTTCTTTAGCCAGAAGCAATTACCAGGTAGAGCTGAAAGGGCCAGCAGAAGGCTACAGTGGAAAGAGGTACTGAGAAGCTGTGGACAAGGTAATGCAAGCATCTACTGGAAGGGTTTTGTAATTCAGGATTGAAACTATATCACAGTGAAGAATTTTACTTCTGCTTTCTCCAGAATAATTTATTGACAGGCCACCAGTTGTTTTAGGCCTTCATTTTAAACTTCTTTAGTGCAGCAGAGGGGAGACAACTCTTATATGAGAGGGTAAAGGCAGTAATTAAACCTCTATGTTCCTAAGCCAGGCATGGGGTATGTACCATCTGTGAAACATGAAGAGCAAACCTGTACCGTGGGTGTAACCTCCTCCCTGGTTCAGCTAGGTGTTTCATGTTGGCAAGATACAGACAATTCTTTCTGCTCCAAACAATCAGAATGAGGATGAGGCAGGTGAAATCTTACCAACCAGAATTTACACAGAAGAAGCAGGTAAGAACAGGTCAGCAAGAAGTCCCTACTGCAGGTTATTTCTGAATATGTGTAGAGTCTGCTTGCCACGGTGGGCAGCTTTTTCTTTTCCAGTTATTTTAAGTTTTATTAACTACACTTCATTCACTTTGTATCCCGCCGTGACCCCCTCCCTCCTCCCCTCCCTCCCAATCCCACCCTTCCCCTTCCGTCTCCACACATGGCCCTCCCGAAGTCCACTGATAGGGGAGGTCTTTCTCTCCTTCCTTCTGATCCTAGTCTATCAGGTCTCATCAGGAGTGGCTGCACTGTTTTCCTCTGTGTCCTGCTAAGGCTGCTCCCCATCAGGGGGAGGTGACCAAAGAGCAGGCCAATCAGTTCATGTCAGAGACAGTCCCTGTTGCAATTACTATTGGAGCCCACTTGGACACTGAACTGCCATGAGCAACATCTGTGCAGGGGTTCTAGGTCATATCCATGCATGGTCCTTGGTTGGAGTATCAGTCTCAGAAAAGACCCCTTGCCCAGATTTTTTGGTTCTATGGCTCTCCTTGTGGAGCTCCTGTCCTCTCCAGGTCTTATTATTTCCTACTTATTTCATGAAATTCCCTGCACTCTGCCCAAAGGTTGCCCATAAGTCTCAGAATCTGCTTTGATACCCTGCAGGGTAGAGACTTTCAGGGGCCCTCTGTGGTAGGCTCCTGTATTGTTCCCTGTTTTCTCCTTCTTCTAATGTCCATTCTCTTTTCCTTTCTGTATGGGGTTTGGACATTTAGCCAGAGTCCTTTTTCTTGATTAGTTTCTTTAGGTGTACAGATTTTAGTATGTTTATCCTATGTTATTTATCTAATATCCACTTATGAGTGAGTATATACCCTGTGTGTCTTTCTGTTTCTGGGATAGCTTACTCAGTATGATCCTTTCCAGTTCCCACCATTTACCTGCAAATTTCATGATTTCCTTGTTTTTTATTGCTGAGTAATATTCCATTGTGTAAATGTACCACAATTTCTGTATCCATTCCTCAGTTGAGGGGCATCTGGGTTGTTTCCAGCTTCTGGCTATTACAAATAAAGCTGCTACAAACATGGTTGAGCAAATCTTGTACTTGGGCATCTTTGTGATATATGCCTAGGAGTGGTATGGCTGGATCATGGGGAAGCACTATTCTTAGTTGTCTGAGAAAGTGCCAGATTGATTTCCAAAGTGGTTGTACAAGTTTACATTCCCACCAGCAGTGGAGAAGGGTTCCCCTTTCTCCACAACCTCTCCAGCATGAGTTGTCACTTGAGTTTTTGATCTAAGCCATTATGGGTGTAAAGTGAAATCTCAGGGTGGTTTTGATTTGCTAAAACAATCCTCTACAATAAAAGATCCTCTGGAGGTATCTCCATCCCTGATCTCAAGCTGTACTATAGAGCAACAATACTAAAAACTACATGGTTCTGTCATAGAAACCAAATGGTGGATCAATGTATTCGAATAGAAGACCCTGAAATAAATCCACATACTTACAGAGTCACCTAATTTTTGACAAAGATGCCAAAACCATTCAATGGAAAAAAAGACAGCAACTTTAACAAATGGTGCTGGTCTAACTGGATGTCTACATGTAGAAAAATGAAAATAGATCCATACTTATCACCCTGCACAAAACTGAAGTCCAAGTGGATCAAAGACCTCAATATAAAACCAGACACACTAAACCTGTTAGAAGAAAAATTGGGGAAGAGCCTTGAACTCATTGGCATAGGAGACAACTTCCTGAACAGAACACCAGCAGCACAGGCTCTAAGAGCAATAATCAAGAAATGGGACCTCATGAAACTGAAAAGCTTCTGAAAAGCAAAGGACACCGTCATCAAAACAAAACGACTGCCTACAGATTGGGAAAAAATCTTCACCAACCCTATATCTGAAAGAGGGCTAATATACAGAATATATAAAGAACTTAAGAAGTTAAACAATGACATATCAAATAATCCAATTTAAAAATGGGGAACAGAGCTAAACAGAGAATTCTCAGTAGAGGAATATCGAATGGCTGAAAAACACTTAAAGGTAGGCAGCTTCTTATGTCTTAACAATTTGAAATTTCTCCTCTATGAGGCATTTAAGAATGCAGATTGTTACCATTTATGCTGCTTATTTTGGCACAGAGTGTTTTTCAGTAGAGCTTTTCAGTTATCTATACACAGTGAAGGGTATCACACTTAGGTTGGGTTAGGTGAACAGATGAACTAGCAGGGGCAAAGGCATCGCAGTTTAAAATGTCCAGGGAAACTGGATGAAAATTAAGATTTCCAAGTACCTGCTCTTTTCTGGGCTATGTGACAGGAATCTTACATGACTTATATTTTTACAATTTATATTAGTTATTTGTCTCTTGATGTGTGACCAAATAACAGACAGGAGGGAACTTCCGGGAGGTACTTTAGGTCGTGATGTAAAAGAGTATCCTCTCTGTGGCATTTCAAAGGCATGGTGGCAGGAGCGTTTTTTTGCATTCACAGTCACACAGCAGAGAGATGACTGTTGCTGTTCATTCTGCCGCTTTCTCATTTTCTCATTTTTATTCAGGACAAAACCCAAGGATGTGGGATGGTGCTAGTGGTGCTGCCTACCTTCAGATAAGTCTTTTCAGCTAAACCTGTCAGTGAGCGTCCCCATAAACATGCCCACAGGTGTTTTCTTTGTTTGTTTTGGTTTGTGGAGACAGGGTTTCTCTGTATAGAATTGACTGTCCTGGACTTACTTTGTAGACCATGCTAGCCTTGAACTCACCAAGATCCACCTGCCTCTGCCTCCCAGAGCGCTGGGATTACAAATGTGTGCCACTGCTGCCTGGCACATGCCCAGGATTTTGCTTCAAGACTAGGTGATTCTAAATATGTTATGCTGACAATAAAGATCAAATATCAAGTATACCTCTTGTCAACTTGACCCCTCAATACCGCAAATTACCACTTTCAAGGTGTTGTGCAAAATACATGCATTCCATCTCTAATTTCCCCAGAATCTTAACAGTTCCAATATTGAAGAAAAAAGAAGCAGACACACCCAAGAGGAGTAGACAGTTGGAAATAACCAAACTCAGGGAAGAAATCAATAAATTAGAAACAAATAAAGCAATTCAGAGTCATGAAACCTAGAGCTGGTTATTTGAGAAAATTGACAAGATAGAGAACCTTAGAGAAACTAAGTAAAAGGCAGAAAGAAACTATCCAAATCAGCAAAATAAGAAATGAAAAGGGAGACATAACAACAGACACTGAGAAAATTTAAAGAATCATTAAGTCTTACTTCAGAAGCCTATATGCCACAAAATTTGAAAATCTAAATGAAATGGACAATTTTCTTGATAGATCCAATTTATTAAAGCCCTAAACCAAGATCAGGTAAATAGATTAAACAGCCCTGTATCCCACAAGCAAATAGAAGAAATAGTAGTCATGAAAAGTCTCTCTGCTAAATATAACTCAGGGCCTAGAGGTTTTTAGCTCAAAATTCTACTAGACCCTTAAAGAACAAAAAAATGCCAATACTCTTCAAACTATTCCACAAAATAAAAACAGAAGGAACATTACAGAATTCATTCTATGAAGCCACAGTCACCTTGGTACCTAAACTGCACAAAGACCCAATATAAAAGAGAACTTCAGACCTATCTCTGTTATGAACATTGATGCAAAAATACTCAATAAAATACTTACAAACTGAATCCAAGAACACATAAAAGATATCAGCCACCATGACCAAGTAGGCTTCATTCCAGGAATGCAGGGGTGGTTCAAAAATATGGAAATCCATCAATGTAATCCATCATCTAAACAAACTGAAAGAAAAAAAATACCTTGTCCATCTCCATAGATGCCAAAATAACATTTAAAAAAAATCCAATACCCATTCATGTTTAAAGTTTTAGGGAGATCAGGGATACTAGGCACATAACTGAATGTAGTAAAGGCAACAAACAGCAAGCCTATAGCCAACATGAAACTCAACTGAGAGAAACTTAAATCAATCCCACCGAATATTAGGGAAAAAGCAAGACTGCCCTCTCTCTCCATATCGCTTCATCATAGTACTTGAAGTCCTAGCTAGAAGAGCAAAACAAATGAAAGAGATCAAGGGAATACAAATTGGAAAGGAAGAAATCAAAGTATCACTACTCACAGATGATATGAGAGCATACATGAGTGACCTAAAAGTTCAACCAGAGAACTTCTATAGCTGATAAATGACTTCAGTAAAGTGGCTGGAAACAAAATTAACTCAAAATAAAATAAAATAAAATCAGTAGTCCTCCTGAAAAGAAATTAGGAAAACAACACCCTTTAGAGTAGTGACAAATAATGTAAAGTCTTTTGGTGACTCTAACCAAGAAAATAAAAGACCTGTATGAGGAAAAAAAAAAGAACCCTTTAAATCTCTGAAGAAAGAAATTGAAGAAGATATCAGAAGATTGAAAGATCCCCCATGCTCATGCATTGGTAGTATTAACATAGTGAAAATGGCCACCATACCCAAAGCAATCTACAGATTCAATGTAATTCCCAACAAAATACCAACACAATTATTTAAAGAATGTTAAAGAACAATTCTCAGCTTCATATTGAAAAAAAAAAACCCAGAATTGCAAAAACAATAGTGTAAAATAACATATCTTCTGGAGCTATCGCCATCCCTGATCTCAAGCTGTACTATAGAGCAACAGTAATAAAATACATCATACTGGTAGAGAAATAGTTTGGATGATGAATGGAATTTCATAGAAGACCCAGAAATAAACCCACACACCTAAGGATACTTTTATTTTTGACAAAGAAGCCAAAATAATATAATGGAAAAAATTTCAACAAATGGTGCTGGTCCAACTGGATATCTACATGCAGAAAAATAAAAATAGATCCATACTTATCACCCTGCACAAAACTGAAGTCCAAGTGGATCAAAGACCTCAATATAAAACCAGACACACTAAACCTGTTAGAAGAAAAAGTGGGGAAGAGCCTGGAACTCATTGGTACAGGAGACAACTTCCTGAATAGAACACCAACAGTACAGGCTCTAAGAGCAACAATCGATAAATGGGACTTCATGAAATTGAAAACCTTCTGTAAATCAAAGGACACCATCATCAGAACAAAATGACCGCCTACATATTGGGAAAGAATCTTCACCAACCCTATATATGACAGAGGCCTAATATCCAGAATATATAAAGAACTTAAGAAGTTAAACAACAACAAATCAAATAATCCAATTAAAAAATGGGATACAGAAATAAATAGATAATTCTCTGTAGAAGAATATTGAATGGCAGAGAAACACCTAAGAAATGTTCAACATCCTTAGTGATCAAGGAGATGCAAATCAAAACAACACTGAGATTTCACCTTACACCCATCACATCGGCTAAGATCAAAACTCAAGTGACAACACATGCTGGAAAGGATGAGGAGAAAGGGGAACCCTCCTCCATTGCTGGTGGGAATGTAAATTTGTACAACCACTTTGAAAATCAATCTGTCACTTTCTCAGAAAATTAGAAATAGTGCTACCTCAAGATCCAGCTAGGCATACCTCAAGATCCACTCCTAGGCATATATCCAAAAGAGGCTCAACTATACCATTAGGACATTTGCTGAACCATGTTCATAGCAGCTCTATTCATAATAGCCAGAAACTGGAAACAGCCTACATGTCCTTCAATTGAGGAATGGATACAGATATCTGTGGTACATTTACACAATGGAATACTACTCAGTAATTAAAAACAAGGAAACGGTAAAATTTGCAGGCAAATAATGAGAACTAGAAAAGATCATCTTGAGTGTGGTATCCCAGACGCAGAAAGACACAAGTGACTCATAAGTGGATATTAGCCATATAATATAGGATAAACATACTAAAATCTATACTTCAAGAGAAGGTAAACAATACAGAAGACCCTAGGAAAGATGCTCAATCCTCATTCAGGTGGGCAAATGCATAGATATCAGAACTAGGAGAAGACAGGGAACAGGACAGGAACCTTCCACAGAGGGTCTTTGAAAGACTGTACTGATAGAGGTACTGAATCAGAGGCTGAGACTCATACCAAACTTTGGGCAGAGGGCATGGAATTTGATGAAAGAAGGGGGAGATAGAAAGACCTGGAGGGGACATGAGTTCCAAAGGAGACTAGCAGATCTGATCCAAAATATACTGGTCCCTGAGGGCACTGCGGAGACTGATACCCCAACTAAGGACCATGCATAGAGAGGGCCAAAAACCCCTGCTCAGTTGTTGCCTGGAGACTCAGTCACCAAGTGGGTGTTCTAGTAAGGGGAGCAGGAGTTGTTTCTGGCATGGAATCTGTGGCAGGCTCTCTGATCACCTCCTCCAGGGGAGTGCAGCCTTGCCAGGCCACAGAGGAAGGCAATTCAGCCAGTCCTGATATGACCTGATAGGCTAGGGTCAGATAGAAGTGGAGAAGGACCTCCTGTATCAGAGGACTAGCAGAGGGGCATAGAGGGAGAAAAGGAAGAGAGGGTGGGATTGGAAGGAGACAAGAGTAGGGGCCATAGCTGGGATATAAAGTGAATAAATTGTTAAAAAAGATAATAATAAAAGAAAATAGTAATAATAATAATAATAATAATAATAATAATAATTTGAAAAAAAGAAAATGATACTTTTCCTCCTAGGCAGACTCTGAAACTTTAGGGATTGCCTCTTTAAAATGTGCCTTTGCATGTGTGCATTCATGCACCTCGAAGCACGTAATACTTGTTCTCTGATAACGGCGCTCAGCCCATTATCTGGATCAGTGGCCTCCATGCTCCTTAGCAAGATAATGTGGGAGGGTGTGGAACATATTTTAGCACTCGTGCTGTATCTTTCATACCCTCAGTAGATTTGAGAAAAAAATTATTAGGTTCTACATTGGAGGATATTTTGGATTATTTCTTTTTGATGTTATAATTTATTTCCTCTTTATCTCGTCACTGACAGTTTCCCAGAATAAGTAATATCTCTGAGAGAACGCATCAGAATAACTGGCTTGTCATCTTGTCTTTTGGAAATAGAGTATTAATGATAAAAATGGTTAATCAATATCTGCAATAAAATGCAAATTTTTTGTTAAGCTGTGTTATTTGTGAAATGTTTTCATTGCTTCTAAAAATAAGTATGTATTGAGTACTCAATATGTAACAATCACCAGGAAGTTTATGTTCACTGAGAATGTAGCAGAAAAGGACCCCCTGTGACTCACAATGGGGGGAGTGTGTGTGACAGTTGGTGTGGTCTCTATGTAATCCTTTAAGAGATGAGGAGATAGATAGAAAATAAACAAAACAAGCAAAAGAGTGGGCAAAGCGTCATGGTGGAAAATAACAGGGAGAGGTTGAGAGACTCCAGAGGTCCAGGGAAGAGCACTGGGTTAATACTGGTTAACCCGGGTTAATACTGGTTAACGTGGGTTAATACTGGGTGTCTAGGCAAGCTCTGAAGGAAGAACAGTCTTAGGGCGACACAGTCCTGGGAGAGGCTGCCGAGCAGAGAGAAACGCGGGGAATAGGCCTTGAAGTTGCTCATGCTGAGAGGATTCTGTGCGCAGTGCCGAGGCCAGCAGTATTGGTGGACGGACATTTGTTTCTGACAAAATAAAAGGTCAGACAGAGGAGTTGATGGAAGCTTTGCAGGGCCATGTGAGGACTTTTTTTTTTTTTTTTCCTGAGTGAAATGAAAACTAGTGGAGGATTCAAGTTACAGAGTGACAGAATTCTAGATTTAAAAGAAACCTGTGACTTGGTGTTTGAGAATGAATAGGAAAGCCCACAGAGGGCTGGCCAGCTAGGAGCCTGCTGGAGTCATCTAGGTGATCATGACCTGGATGGCATGTGTGCCTTTGAGTATATGTATAGATACTGAAAACTGTAAGTCTCTGTTAAGCAGTTTATAAATAATTTTATAAACATCATCTCATTTAATTGATTTTATGAATTTGCTGAAATAACTTCACCAGTCTAAGGGATACATTTTTCATCTTTCTTCTGGTGACATGAGGTGAATATATTTTTCAATACTGCCTGAAAAAATGTACAGTGACATGCTTCCAAAATAACATTTTATAGTTTTGATTATGATGAACATGCTGATTGAGCTCTCAACATTTTGGCAGGATAGAAGGAATACAGAGCAGCTCCTAGGAAAGGCAGGTTGACGGGCTAATTCTGTGAGAGCTTGTGAATCCATGACTAATTAAAACAATTTGAGTGCTGATTCTAAGAGGAAGCATAGGTAACAGAAATGACATAGAACTATCATGAGAATGTACTGTCCAATGCAGGCTAGACTTCAGAGGAAGGGTGTTCCTCTGAGAGGATGCCCCCATGAGATACAGCTGTAGGGCATTTTCTTATTTAGTGATTGATGGAGGAGGGCACAGTGCCTTGTGGTCTTGCTCTCCCTGCCCTTGTGGTCCTGGGTTTTACTAGAAAGTAAACCAGTAAGCAGCACCTTTCTATGAACTCTTTTTCAGCTCCTGCTAACAGGTTTGTTTGAGTCTTGTTTGAGTTCCTGTCCTGACTTCCTTTGGTAACGAACGGCAATGTAGAAGTATAAGCTGAATAAACCTTTTCCTCCCTGACTTGCTTTCGGTCACGGTGTTCCACTGAAGCAATAGGAACTCTGACTAAGACCCAGAACACTGGGGAAAGGGCGGTCTTTTCAGGTAATTTTGCTTGGAAAGATGGATAGTCACATATAGTAGGATGCAACTAGATCCCCATATCTCACCAGTTACAGCCAAAAGTGCATTGGAGGTGTAAACACAATAATTGAAAGGATGGAGAATCATTTTAGAACAATCAGCTGGACAAAGGTTCTGCTTCACAAAATCCCAAAAGCACGGGAAAGAAATGAATGGGATTAGATGTAGCTATAAGCCTTTATACAAGAAAGGCAGCACTCAACAGCAGGAAGAAGCCTTTTGTAGATGATATACAGTATTTTACATTAAAACCCACATAGAATTGCTAGTGAACAAACAGAAAGACTCAAAAGAGCTCAATAGCAAACAAACAAATTCAAAAATAAATAAGCCAAAACAAATCATGTTTAAATGCCCATAAAGTTAGTTACACAATGGTCAACATGTATATTGGGGAAATTAACATCTCTCTCTCAAACACACACACACACACACACACACACATACAGAGAGAGAGAGAGAGAGAGAGAGAGAGAGAGAGAGAGAGAGAGAGTTAGAAAAAGAAACCTGTCAGGCATTTGTACACTTATGCCCATTGTTATGGCAATACTTTTCACTATAGCCAAAAAAATGAAATAATCTAAGTGTCTCTCAACTGATGAATAGGTGAGGAAAATGTACATGTACAATGGAACACTATTCCATCATAAAAATGAATTTGTATTATTTGTGATGATAGAGGTCATTATGTCAAGTAAAATAATCCAGACACAGAGAGCCATGATCATGCTTATGTGTAGAATTGAAAAATACTCTTTGTATAGAAATTGAGAATTGAATGTGGTCACTGCAGACCGGTTAAAAAGAGAGATGGTGAGATTCAGAATGGTTGACCAATGAATACTGAAAGAGGAACTTAAATATCTGGTAAGGTGTATAACATATCATTATAGGTAACAATAGAAGGGAGTGTGTTTTCAGAAATCCAAAAGAAAATGTTTGTGTATTCCACTGTGAAGAAAGTGATAAACTTTTGAGGAAATAGTTATAGTTAAACCTATTTAAAACTTACTAATGAGGGCTTAGTAAGACGGCCGGGCAGTTACAGCATTGGCCTGATTTTAACCCTGGGATGGGAGAACAAAGCTAGGTGTGCTGCTGTGCATCTGTGACTTCTGCACCCTTATGGTGAGGTGGGCTAATCACCTGTAGGCCTGTGGGTCAGCCAGGCTGGAGTGCGCAGCTCTGCAGAAACAAGTGAGTCAACAAGACCGAGGAGGACAACTCCCCAAAGTGATGTTTTATCATTACAAAATGCACAATGGATACAGAACTACCCCTCATAAACACATGAAATTGCAATGTCAATGCATCAGTTTCAGACGAATTTAAATAAAAATTGCATTGAAACATCAAAGTGAGAGGATTACATAAGAATGCAGCCTGAATGGTAACCCTAGAGAACATTCTGTGACCCTTTTGAGATCTGAGCCATTGGGGAAGGACACAAAAAGGCTCAGTAGATCTTCCAGTCATGTGACTTCTTGCAGAAACCACAACAAGGAAGTTTTTGGAACAAAGCACCATAGCTTCCTCTAACACTGGCATTGGGTACCCCTACTTACCCAGAAAGTCTGCATTATGTTATCATTGATAAAGCAGTGTGAGAATCCCCGATGACAGAGTAGCTGTTCCTGGAACATCCCAGCTGTCAACCATAAACCTTTGCGATCTTCCTTCTCCCCTCGGCTTTCATTCAGGATCTCTGGAAAACCTGATAATGGGATCAAATTGTAGACTGTAGGGTGTGTCGGTAAATTAAAGGTCACAGTACTTCTAGATGTCTATAGCTTGACAGATGACTGACAATATTGAGTGAATGACTTGAAATTAAATTATTTTATATTAAAATGACATAATTATTAAATTATAATCAGTAAAAATATTACAAAATGGTAGGAATATATATTGCCCTTCTTTACACTGTCTTTTGATATTCCATTATTTGCTCTCAAGTTACCCAAGATCCTCACTGAATGTTTCTAGGTTAACTCAACTAACATTTTGTGGACCTCTCCCATTCATCTTTTGAGGCTACCTTCTTAAACACACCTTTATTTCACGTTCTGGTCCTCATAAGTTCTTCATATCAGCTTGTTTTTGGGAGACCATCTTGTGTTCCATTTCTCAGTCTTTCTCAACAACAGACATCCTGAATTTCTTCTGCAACTCTAACTATTCCTGTGCAACTTCCCTTGCCTACTCCAGCTTTTCTGCTTCTCATATCACGGTCTTGATATGCTACCCTTTCTTTTACCACTTATTTTACTCGAAAAATGACTTCAAAGTATGTATGAGGTGATATTAAAGATACAGTTGTGGTTAGAAGCCAGAAGTTCTAGACTTCCAATATGCCATAAAAATGCATACAAATCTAAAGATAATGGCTGATAAACAAAGCATGATATTAGAATGGGTCACATAGAGAGATTTTTTGGATGACAACTATCTTAGAAATATCCTTGAGATAGCCCAGCTCAAAGGTCATATGGAGATGTAGTCAGCAAAGGAGATTGGAAAGGCCACACTGTGTGACAGGAGATAAATTAGAAGAACAAAAATCTCTCAGGGACAATGATAGGAAATAAAGGGACTAGTGGTGGCCATTCAGCCCTTGCTAAGAAGAGGTAGACAGATGAAGATCCATGGAGTTTGATGACAGGGCTCTCAGGAAGCCTTGTTTGTTCACTATTCCTGGAGCATTAGGAACTAGATAAGAGAGGTATATAAAAATTGATAGAGAGGTGGTGAAATGGAGATGGATGCATAAGGGGAAAGGTTTTTAAAGCTTGTGAGAAGGACAAGGCGGTCAGCACAATGGCCAAGAGAAAATGGTGTGTTAAAGAAAGTGTAATTTGGAAGCATGTTTAAATACTGTTGGAGTCCTGTTTGGAAGAAAAATTGGTCACGTACACTTTGCTCTTTACAGAAAAAAAAAACTGAAATGAGAATAAAAAATTAAGTAATATATATATATATATATATATATATATATATATATATACATACCCCATTGATGATGCTAATAAGGCTGTGGTTATAGTGTGAATAAAGGGAATGTGTACTTTTGGAAGCAAAATAGAGAAATGGTAATGATGAATGGAGGATACAGTTTTAGAAACTGGGTCACTTCACAGGTTTATGTAAACAGGATTGGATTTTCCATTCTTCTGAATGGCTATAGAGAAATTCTCAGTAGAACTTTGGGTCTCATAGTCTCTCTACCCTGGAAAGGGAACTACAGGTTTAGGAACTCAAGGAGAAAGATGTTAACGATCTGTGTGGAGCTCTGTCCTGCTGGTCCTCTGCCCAGTCAGTATTGACAGATGAGCCTCTTTCCCAATAGCAATTTAGATGATGTCTTCTCATAAGAAATTAAGCTAACAAAAAGACTCAGGATATGTGCTATTACAGTTGTTAGGTGTATATTATGTGGGATAGGACTTAGAAGGGCTTTACATCTAGTGTGTTATTTCTTCAGGCCTGCCAAAACAGAGTGACTCAAACTATGTGAATTTAACTACAGAGGCTGATTGTCCAACAGTCATGGAGACTAAAATCTGAGCTCAATCTGAGCAGCAGGGGCAACTATGATTCAAATTTCCCCTGCATTCTTGCCTGAAAATGTTTCATTTCTTGTTCAGTAGAAACACTGCCGTGATCTCTGTCTTTATCCTACACGCTGTACCCAATGTACGCATAGCTGTGCCCCAATTCTCCTTTTATATGGACACTGCACATTGGATTAAGGAATCACCTAGGCTACTATGGACTTGGGTAATGACATCTATGATTGCTCTATTCCTAAATAAATTTTCTCTAAGAAGCCAAGGGTTAGGCTTTCAACATCCAGACAATTATTCTGGAGCAGATCATTTATAATTCATTCGGGTGTCAAACTTAAAGCACCTAGATAAATTCTGAAGCCTCTAAGCAGAAAGGTCAAATAACCCTACATTTCATAAATTGTAAAGATATTTCTTGAAAGAAAGTGACTTTTATTGGACCTTCAGCGCTTCAAGAATTATCCTGCAGCCAAAGAGAAACAAAGACAGACTTTCTAATCAAAATAAAGAGATGAAAGCATCATGGGAAATACGACAAAGGCAATGAAAGAAACAGGAAATCTTTCGTTCTCAAGGTAGGAGATACTTTTGTAAGCTTTAAACAAGAGATGAAGGTAACAAAAACACCAGGAGAAAGAAACATCCAACTTAATTGTTATTACATGCTAAACATGAAATATTTGTTATTTGTGACAAAAATATTTCAGCCATTAAAATATAACAATGAATGTAAAAAAAAAGTTGAACTTCTTAAAGAACTAGAACTCTAAAAATCAGGTTTAGATACACGAGATATACAAGAATGTTTCTGAAAACACAGGGCAGAGATTATTCCAGCTTTGGAGGAATAGGAGAGGATAAAATGGACATGCACTAACACACACATTTGTTGATGGATGTTAAAAAAATTGCTTACCAATGAATTTTTACATTCTTACAGAAACAAGCCTAGACTCTTTATAGTCAGATTGTCTCTATTTGAACTCTCTCTGTGTGATGTTGGGAAGCTGTATCACCATTTCTGCTTTCATTTATTTATCTAGAAAATATAAGTAATAATAAGTTCAGTGATGTTCCAAGTGACTTGTTACAAACGGAACACTTAAAAAGTACTTGCTCTCAGTGATGGTTCATGTGTACTGTCAATGTGATGAGATCTAAAATCATCTATTAGATATGCTTCTGGTGTGCCAGTGAGGAACTACCTGGTTTAGGTTAATTTGAGGTGGGAGAAGACGTGTTTTAAATGTGAATGGGACAAGCACATGAACGAGGGCCCTCGACTGAGTATGAAGGAGAAATACATCTGAGAAGTGTCATTCTTCTTCTACTCCCTGGCTGTAGATTATGTATTCCACAGGGACTTACCACTGTAAGAGACTGTAACCTGAACTATGATCTGAAGAAAGTCCATGGTCCCTTAAATTACATCTTGTTAGGTATTCGATCTCAACAAAGAGAAAAGCAACCCAAACACCATAGGCGTGCCATACACATTTAGTTATTACCATTATTATGTGAAAACAATATTAATTAAGGATGAGAGAGGTGAGAAGAGTACAGTGCAACGTTTAGCAAGTCTACATACTGTGACTGTGTCATGGAGACTTCATTCTGATAGGAAAAACTTAGATGTGGGCAAAGACAGTGATCACGGATTTCTAGAGTGAACTTATCCACGAGTACTCAGTGGTCCATGGTAACAAGGGATGCATGAAATACCTAGATTCATCTGATTTGTTGCTGCACAATGGGTGGACGTTATTTGGACCAGGGAGCAGTGTGTATGAAAGATCATCAGCTTTCAAGTGGATGGGTGATAGCTGAATACATATAGGGTGCCTGTGGATAAGGAGAGTGGCAGCAACAGAGTGGAGGATTTGTTCCTGTAGAAAATGAATTAAAAAAAAAAACAACTTACATTGTAGAAATACAAGTTTGTGACCAGATGAGGGATGTTGGCTCAGGGATGCTGGAAGCAGAGCTATTTGGGGTGCTGCCAAGGACCGTGCAAGATTTGCAGAGGCCCTGTAGATAAAGAGTTGACTGTGTTAAATCTCTCCAAGTAACTCATGTGAAAAAACCAAGACAATGTGTTGGATAAAATGTACATATTGCTATGGAATCAACTCAAAGGCGACTTGGCTTTAAACCATGCTGTCAACGTAAGTATAAACCATTTACAATACAAGCAATAATCTGTGTCTTTTGTCTTCTGTGTCCAGCTATCTGCCTAATACACTGTCTGGTCACAGCAAACTTTCCTGCTCCACATCCGTATACCAGACGGGGTTTTATAGCGCCAGACTTTAAACTTTGTTCAGATGACTAATGCAACTCTTGGTATTTAGAGAAAGAATACCTTTGCCATGACTTTAATCAATATACTCCCTAATCTAGTCAATTGTTTCTAAAGTATGATCTGCTGAGGATAATAGAACTCCTGCAAGTCAGTTTCCTTTGTTATAATGTTAATTTTCACGGAAAGGGGAGCAAGATACACACAGGACACACCTGTAGAAATGTGTTTTTGAGTTTGGGTGGGATATTCCATTTATTCCAGGAAAACTGATGATTTGCAGAACTGTGATCTAGTTCTTCAAATGTGTTACTCAGAAACCCTAACCAGAGTAGTTCTGTGGGAAATAGTAGGGTATGGATATGATTAATAACTCATTCACTCAGTTTTAGTCAGTAAAATTGCTCAGTATCTAACAAAAAGTTAGTATTTTGATAGACATTACTGGGAGAAAACCAATAATACAAACTAGCAAAACTTAGAGCATGGACCCAGTAATCTCTGTTCTACTATTAGCTTTATAGCCTTGAACAAATAAATTATTCTCAGGGAACTCATCATGGAAGCAGGAAGAAGGGAGGTCTAGAGTGACTAATAAATCAAGGAGTCAATCACGTTAGAGTCCCAGGCCAGTAAAGGAACAATGAGATGCTACCTCAGCACAGCAGATCTTTGGAACACAGGGAAGGCGTGGTCTGAGAATTCTTAGAGGGAGTGCTTTGCTTGAATTGAATTTTGAAGGACATCCTAGGGTCAACTTCCAAAACATAGAGAATGAATGCTTAGACATAGAGCGCTATGACACTGCGTGTTTCCTTCACAGAACCCAAGTGGCACATGGATGAAGTATAGTCATGTTTCTGACATGGGGCATTCATTTTCTCAGGGCTAGGGATTACAAACACCCACAGAGTGCTTCTATTAATCCAGTAGTATTGGGAATTGTGGGAAGATAGGTGATTTTTAAAAATGCATAATGTTTTATTATGAAGCTTAAGATAGGTGAATCTTATTCATTTTGACAGTCTCAGCAGATTGTATTCATATACATTTGCATGCACTCATGTGAGTGCACATGTGCACACACACACACACACACACACACACACACACCACAACTACCACCACCATCACCACCACCAGGAACAGCAGCAGCAACAACAACAATCAAAGAAAAGAAAAAGAGGCTTTCAACTTAGTGGGTGTATGGAAGGGGTCGGAAGAAAGGGCATCTGGGAGGGGGTGGAGAGATGAAAGGGAAGAGAGAAAGTGATGTAATACCATCACAATCAAAAAAAGAAAGTAAAAATCATGCTAAAAGTAGACCTGTCTCTTTAGGCTGAGGTCATGTGTGATGATGACTAATAGCCGTGTAAGGAAATAGAAACTGTAAACATACATATATGTACACGTGTCTTTAAAAGACTGTACTGTAATTCTGGTTTAAAATTCCACCTTTTGCATTCTTCCAAATATACATGAAGAGCAGTAGCAGGAACAACAAAATACCTGTTCAATGGTAAGTCTACATTAATAGATGCCCAGTATATGAAAATTTCATCTGTGGAGTTAAGAACTAAAGAGGCAAAGGACAGAGAGTCATCAGTGAAATTAGTTTTTCAACAGTGAGAATTCATTGTTTTCAGTTTTGTTTGCCTGATCACCGTCTTGTACTCTAGAATGACTTCAGATTTGTGATCATGGGCAGCTAAGTTCTGGGGTTACAGCTGTGATCCCCCACTTCTGACAAGAATGCACAGACAGGAACCAAAGCCACAGCTTGTACCATGGAAGAGACCGCTGAAGAGAAACTTGAGATGTACTCGAATCCCTTCACCACTTTCCCTAAACCATTTCACATGCTCAGAGGCTCAGGGCCTCTATCACACCTCTCCTCACAAATATATGCAAAGATGTCTGTCTAGCTGTTTAGGAAAAGAAAACTAACAGAATAAAGTATGTCCTCTCCTGCTCACATTCCAGTTTGAGCAAAGAGCATGTTGTCTTGTGGCTGTAGAAGTGGTTTAGTTACTTTGTATCTTACAATTGCTAGAGGTTATATAGTGGTGCTTTTTCCCTTTTCTGTGACCTTTCCATTACCCCAAGCTTCTGACATTTGGTCTTGCCTCAGAATCGGGTTTTTTCTTCAGTGTTCTTTATCTCAGTGAAACCAGTTCTTAAGCCCATAAACCTTTAAAGAGAAGAAAGTTCCATTTGCTGATTGTCTGGGGCACTTAGAACTTAAAGTGCTGATTGCCAGTTCCTTGATTTCTTGCTGGGACCCTAAAACCTCCTAAATATACAGACTTGTTTAGAGCTACATTTTTTTTAATGTTTTGGAGCTTTTCAAAGTGCACTCAAATTAGAGTGATGATTGGTGACTTTAAAACTATTTCTCTACTCACTTTTAAATCCTTATTGACAACCCCTCTTTAATTTTGTTTCTAATGGGTTGTAAATCAGAAACATTTTTCATTCCTTTCTATGTGAAAGCTGTTTAAAAAATGAAAGTGCTTTTTCTTCATAGTCCCTGTTCTGTCTTCTTGTTCATGCGGTATGGTTAGATCTCCCTCCTTTGCTCTGCACTCCTTGATGGCCACCAGCCCCACCCCCCATCATATCCAGAACAAGATTATTCCATCCAGCGAGCTCCTTTTTATGAGGTTTTCTTGTCGGTGGCTTTGGCGCAAGTCAGCCGTGCAGAGCTGTGATTTACAGCCACTCAGCACTGAGTGATTTAATGTATTCACACATCTTGAAGAGCAAGATGAATGGGGAAAATGTCCAAGCCTAAGAATGGTTAGTTCACTTACAAACTGCAACTAAATGGGAAAGTGGAGAGGAGCTCAGGGAGATGGACAGATTAGGGGTTCCAGTAAGGAGCCACTGTCCCAGCTTTTGTATTTGAGGACTGTAAAATGTCAGTGCCCACAAACTTCATGCATAGAGATTCATTTCTTTCATGAGGAAAGAAATGAGTGATGGAAAAGTTAGGGGAGACTGACATCCCACTTTAGGAATTATGAGAAAGCAAAACAAATGGTACAAAAAGTCACTTATGGTTTCATTTAAACCTGAGGTGATTTACTTTATATTACTTGGTCTCCAATGTCGGTGACATTTGCATCTCTGGAAAAGCCTCCATCTATCCCTTGAAAAAATATCACCCCTTCCTGTAGTATTGTCAGAACTACAGGACCTGGGACCTTGGACTTTCTTTAGGTTCAAGTTTTGAGTCAGATCTTTAACCGTTTTTTAAACCATGTAAATAGTTTTTCTAGAAGTGATCTATATCCTAGAGCTATTGCTTCAACTTTCTTATGTCATTTTATCAAGTTGCCAATAGGACATGTATCAGCCGTGCCAGTCACGGGAGCTATGAGGGCAGTATACATCTCTGAGGATTGCTCTGGGATCATGAATTTTTAGAATTACTGGGAAGGAGTCCCTAAAAACCTCCCTTTTTATCAACGCCCCAGGGGATTTCATGGACAATAACTAATCAAGATAAGACAAGTGATAAGTAAGACACACTTCCTGATCATCAGTATTCTCACAGTTGATTTTTCTGTGTATTTTTTTTTTAAATAGTAGCTTGGTTAGTCCTTCCATGAGGTTATAACATACTCATTATTATTTCAAAAAGGAAGATATGGTTCATCTCTTTAATGATAATGAAGGCCAGGAAATGCATTAAGTACAAAACCAAGTTCATCTCTTCTGGCTTCGAAGTCTGGCATTCAGGGATGGTCTCAGTGCCTAGAACCTTTCCAGAAGGCACTGCCACATCTCTTTCCTTCCTTTACCCCCTCTCTATCCCTCTGTTGAAGATAAATTGATACTCTTCTTGGCCTTGTCTACTTGGAAGCTTCAGCATCTCCTGGGGCCTTTTCTCCCTCCTTCACACACAGTTCAGAGTGAAAACAAACTGAGGATGATTCTACAACAGGGATCCACACGTTCATTGTTCTGTCAAACCATCCGTATGATTGCTTAGTGCCATTACAGCAGATAGTGTGATACTGCATTGGCCTCTTGACCCCCAATATATTTGAGTTCAGAAGATTGATTCCCCAGATTAGGTCTCTCAAAAGTCTAAACCTTGTGATGACCAGAATTGCTCTCTTGGTTCAGTCTGGCTTATAGACTCAGGCACTGTATGACAAGATAAATTTCATTCATCCAGTGTCAGTTGTAGTTGACTATTTGTGACATTGGAGTACTCATTTGTAAACAGTGACTATCAACCTCTTGGTTAGAACATGATTCCCTATTAGAAAAATATTTAGGAAATTAGACTTCAATGATCTCATTTTGAAATAGCATGTGAAAAACCATTGTCATAGAAGGGTTCTGTTATTTTTTTATGTCTTTAAGAATTTTATACAATGTATTTTGATCTTATTCACCCTTCAGATCCTTGCAGACCTACTCACCCTCAGGTCCCTATGAACCCAACTTTGTGTTTATATTATTAAAATGACTCCTAGTGACTTATGTTGATATGCACATATATGTGCATCTCTCAGCCCTCATCAGAAGCTTCTTCTTGTGGTAGATGGTGGTCAATGCAGAGAATCAGAGTCTACAGAATGTTTGGCTCTAAATGGGACATCATGACAATCCCAGTTGTAAGGTTTAGGGATCACGGTAGAACAGAAAGAATCTAAGAGCTAGGGACAGTTTATGACAACAAAGCAGTGATTTCTAGACACAGCATGACAGTTACACATATGAACTCAAAACAGATGTGCCACTGTGGAACATTACTGGAAAAAAGTGAAAGTATTGAGGAAGTGCACACATCAGGCTGGTGAACTGTAAAACTTATCAAGTGTATCAGGTAAGTCAGATTGTATCAAGGGGGTCTTAATTGCCCGTTGAGTCATTTTCTTTAGTTCGTGCATAGCCTTTAGGCGTCGAGGCCTCCACTGAAATCTGGAGGCCAACAACATTTAATTTTCAAAGGTTCCTCCATTGCTTTCATATGTCTCTTCTTCTCTAGGTTCTCAGGCTTACTATAGATCTTTCTAGTTTCTTTTTTCTTTTTCTTTTTTTTTTTTTTTTTGCATTCAGTCATTTACTTGGTTTTGTTTTGGTCTTATGTCTTCAATTTAGTTTGCAAGTTTCTACATTAAAACCTCAGCTTCCTGATTCTTTGTTTAAAATCCTTCAATAATTT
Organism: Meriones unguiculatus; assembly: GCF_030254825.1. Classification (NCBI taxonomy): domain Eukaryota; kingdom Metazoa; phylum Chordata; class Mammalia; order Rodentia; family Muridae; genus Meriones; species Meriones unguiculatus. The sequence continues at coordinate 9,103,694 of NC_083364.1, read as the reverse complement.
CTACTAACATTATTCTTTCTTTTACTCTATCATTATTGTCTTCAGCTATATTAACCATCTCTTATTTATATATTTTTTAAGACATGGTCTTATATATTTTAGTCTATTTTTGAACTCACTTTGTAACCAAGTATAATCTAGAACTTCTAATTCTCTTGCATCTTCTTGCCTCTACTTTTTCAAGTGCTACAATTACATGTGGCAGTGATTCGGGCATGCTAACCAGGCACTGTATCAACCAAGCTCCTTCCCCAGCCATATCTTAATAGTCTCTTAACTAACTGATAGCAACACTTCGCATTCTAGACCCTTTATAGTAGCAAAGATATTGAGATGTTTTGAAATATATACATGCCATTGATTGTTTAAGCCACACAAAGGTCCTTGGCTTCAAAGAAAACCTCCTGATCATGCTTTTGGTCCATTGGTCTGAAACCTGTGCCATAGAGTACCATATGTACTCTAACTCATGCTAGCTAGCCATTTGCTTTCTTCCATACACTAACACCAGCACTCTTTTAATGTCTGTTTACACTGTACATTGTCTCTTTTTATGGGCTTGGTCTATGCTGTTGCTTGTGTCTAAGAGAAATTTCTCTTCCTACTAGTAAAGTTAACCCTTTTTCTTCATGACTGGCTGCTATTGTTACAACATAGATGATATTTCCCCAGGTGAGACATCAGCCTGGGTCTAAAGCCTCTGAGTAGTTTTTGAATCTTTGCAGCTGCCTCAGCAATAGTGGAATTAGTTTTCTGCCAACTTTCTTATAAATCAAGAATTCCCTGAAACTTCTGAGTTTTGAATCAGCCCTAAGCACTGGATCTCAGCCAAGAAAGCTGCAAGGAGTGTGCCATTTATAACTGTCTCCTTAAATCTTGAGTGTGTTCATTCTTACCTCATTTGTTCTCACTCCTTTTAATAAAGACCAAGCCTTTGTGCAATAAGCAAACGTACAAGTTGATACTAATGTTGTGAAGTCACATTACTATATAATAGTGAAGATGTGTGCATGCATATTAAAATTGCTGTGAAACTGTGAACATTCATGCAGACCACACACACATACATATATATTGAACATTGTTAAAATAATTGTTATCACAGTGATAACTTCTTTAAGATTATTGTATTAGCATATCTTTTAATGACCATTTTCCTGTTTTTGAAAAGACATTGGGAAGAATTTGTCTTTTTCAATCAGGAGCCATTGCTTCCTTCCTCACTGCCCCAGGCTACTAGCACTAGGATTCCTAACAGCCAGTTAAAATAGTCCTATTGCATCACCAGCCATCTTGAACATTCCATGAATGCTTTGGGACAGACATTCAGAGGCTGCAGCTGATCATCCTGGTTTCTAAAAGTACAGTCCCAACTCGGGCTGTTTGTTCCAGAACTTCTGCCGTCACAACCCTAATGAACTATTTACACATGGGCCCGAGGGGGATCACTTACCCCAGTAAGAAGGTTGCTATGACTGGTGGCAAGGCTATGAGTGGCCAAAACACAAGCTTTCATGATGGTGATTGGTCCAAACCCAAAATTTAATGACTGCGATTCATTTAAAACTAGTGCCTGTGATTGCTTCCAATACTCCTCGGGCTATAAAGAAGGTTTCCCAAGGTCACTCAGCGCATTCCTTGGTTAGCTATCACTCCCAGAGTTACATGAGGTTCGGTAAAGACTTCTGTGGTTGTGACGTGCTGAGACTGCAGAGGGTGGCAAGATTACATTTCTGTTAGAGGAATAGTGAGACTGATCAAGCAAATAGTTTCTTCTAGAAAGCAAAGTGTTTTATTTTTTTTTAAGTAAGTTGGGGTATTTTATGTATGACTTTGTCCTCTGGACCTGCCCAATGATACAAAGTCAAATTTCATTAGATTCCAGCCTAATATAAGAAGGAACCAGTGCAGGAGGTGCTTTCATCCAGCATTGCCAGTCGTTTGGGGGATATGGGTTCTTTCCCACATAAGCCACATCTAAGCTTCTGCTGGAGCTAAAGGGAAGTCAGAACACAGGGGCCAAAGCAGGTCACGATGGTAGACAAATGATGTATATCTCACAGGAAATAAATGAAGCTTAGTATGGCTGGTGTGATTTTAGGCAGATAAAGATAAAGAAGAGTTCCATGAACCTTTGGTAGGCTGTGTTATAGACTTGGGTAATGGAGAAACATTACAAGGTTTACCTTAGTGACTGGGATGACGTGATGTGTCTTCCTGAAGATCAGTCTGATGATTCTGGGGAGAAGACTGGAGGTAAGTGTACTCAGGAAGCTATTTCAGGGATCAAGGTGAAAGAAGATGGTGTTTGAACTTGATTACTACTAATTTTGGAGAGAAACAGAGAGTCAAGTCATTTTTAAAAGAAGAAATACAGGACTAGACTCCTAACATGAGAGACAGTGAAGTCTAATTGTTAAGTGTGTGTATTCTGGGGGATAGATTCTTTTAGATCTTCATAGTTGTTACACGATATTGTAGGTCATTAAAGTAGCTTATATATATGTCCATCTCCTTGTCTGCAAGTGCTTTGTGGCAAGTGCCCCGAGCTGACAGTATCCAGCCCTCAGCACAGCATCTAATCATAGCCAGTCATTATCATACCTCAGCTGAGTTTGTGTGTTACAGTCTAGCCCTCTGCTCAGATTCATTCATTAACCAATCCTGTTTCCAGCGCCTGCCATTGCCCGGTGGGTTCACTCACTCTTTCAGCTTCAGGTTTTTTAATCTGGAAAATGATTGCCTTAGTGAAGTTCGCTGCCATACTTCGGGCTGAAGTTTCTTTGGAATAATATTCATTAGCACTGGGACTACCATGCTGATTAAGTTGCAGTTAAGAGAAAAGTGACTCCTCTCACCAACCAGGCCTCTGTGTGTCGTTTGTCAATCCTTTTCTGCAGTGGGATGTAATTGAGTCTTCCACTCCGAGTGACTCCTTATTAAACCACAGAGCTGGGAGCTTTACTCTAGAGCACTTTACGACTTAGCAACAATATACCGCAGGATAACAAAGTTTACCCTGGCTACGTTTGCTTTCTGTGCTGCTGTGGAGGTATTTTAAATAAAGCAGTGTGGGAGAAGGACAGAGTGTGAGCAGCATAATCAGCCACTGAGTCCAGAGTCTCTCAAGAGGAACCAAAGGCAGTTTTCCTGTCTCCTGCTTACTGCTCCACTCATCCTCTCGGGCTGATGCGCAGGCCAGGGAAACTTTAAGAATTAAAGACCTTTAAGTGGATTTCCCATTGAGCTTGGAGCAATGTTGTGTGTGGCTCCTTGCTTTTCAGAGGTTGAGAAAATGTTATGAAACTATAAAGCATCAGACGAGTGAATGTGGTATTAGTTCTCATTGGTGAACATCTTCTCTGTGCTCCATCGTTTATTCTATACACAGCCCTTACATCAGTGCTGGCAATTATTATTCCTAAAGTTTATAGGAACTTTAAACTATAGGAAGTTAAAGTCCAGAGGGCGTATACAGTTTTCTAGGGTTACTCTCACTGTGCAATAAGAGGATTTGCAGGTAGAATGGTCTGCCTTTAATGTGGTTTTCCCACAGTGGCATACTTCTCCTTAAATCATTAACTACTTTAATTCATCCCTTTTACTAATAAAGACAAAAGTTCGTGATTATTTGGGAGAAATGCAAACATCTCTGAAAAATACTTTTCTTATTCCATGCTGATTTAATCACTGATGACTGTTCAAGCCCTTTCTCTCTAGATCACATTCTCTTTCCAACATATGCTTCCCACCTCCTTACTTGTAAAAGAGTGCTGGATACAGGGGAGAAAATCTGTAACGAGGTGAGAACCGAGTGGAAAAGAAACACAAATGCAGCTGTTTGATTTATTGCCTCACAGTCACAATGGCCACAATGTGCAGGCTCAGAGGCTTATAGTGCACACACACTGCAGCAATTAATCTACCAGGGAATACTGAAGATGCTTCTAATAGCCAAAATTTGTGTTGGAACTGCACTTCTGTGTATGTGTTTGGGAGCGGAGACTGTTGTGAGCAGAAGGAATGGTTGTGGATTCCTGAGGGTGAATTAGAACAACCCAGACATGATCTTTGATCTCTACTAAAGATCTATTTTATTTATGTATGGATTTAACTATTTATTTATGTATTTTTTACAAAACTAAAGCCATTACTTAAACATTTGTTCTTTTCAGTGGTCTGTATTATATAATAGTTTTCCATGTTGAAGAAGTATTTTTTGAACCTCATTCTTGAGGGACATGTAGTCACTCATGTAGATTTTTAACAATCAACATTGGAACAAAGCTTGGTTTTGGAAATAACTTAAGGATACAAATAAACAATGCCTTTCAATCTTGTTTTTTTTTTTTTTTCTGTTGCCAAGCCTTGATTTCCAGTTTTCTCCTATTATGAATAATATGGAAAGTTTATGTATCAAATTGCCATTGCTGTGGTGATATGCTTAGACAAACATTATCTGATAGTGCCTCTGAATTCCATTATACTACAGCCAAGATATGCCAGCTTTCTGTTACTATAGCAAAATACTTGTGGTAACAAACTTATAAAGGGGAAAGGTTTATTCTGGTCATGGTTTCAGAAATTTTATTTCTTGATTACTTTTGGACTCATGGTGATATTATACATCTGAGAGTGTGTGACAGAGAAAATCTGCTTGCGTTGGTTGTAGGACTTTGCAAAGGAAGAAAGAGGAAGAAGCTTTGTTCTAACATACAGATATGTATCAATGACCAGAAGACTTCGTATGGGGTCTAGAATAAGGACAGAATACCTGTGTAGGATTTCGTGTCAGCTTGCCACAAATTAAAATTACCAGAGAAGGAAGGCTCAGCTGAATGAAGAATTGTCCTAATTGCCTCAACTGATGGGAGAAGAAAAAACATCCCTTAATGTGTGAAATACCTTCTGGTAGCAGCTCAGATAAAGCTAAAGGTGTGACAGAGAAAGATTATTTGCCTTTTTCTTGCTTGGTGTTTCTTCTTGCCCATTTGACCCTCCTTGTTGCTAAATTTGTTCCTTCACTGATACAAGACCATTTTTCATTATGGACTAAAGACAGCGGCTCTCCCCAGGAACTAGATGGATTGGCAGATAGATAGATAGATAGATAGATAGATAGATAGATAGATAGATAGATAGATATCCATTCCATAAATTCTGTACCTTTAGATAACCCTGACTAATACAGTCAGGAAATGGCCTTTTAACATTGCACCTTTGGAGGACATTTACCCAAACCAAGGCACCCAAAGATTAACATCCATTTAACTTCTTTTGACTGAATTCTCATGTGCAGAATCATTATCACAGTTGCTTATTAATTTGCCTTAAGTGTTTTTGTAAAGCTATGATGGATAGAGTGTCTAATCAAGGGAGGTGCAGCAGCTGGCAGAGTTAGCTCTGTGGACTTATTTGCTTGCTGTATGTTAGACTGAGCCCAAGGGTAAACTTGCAAAATAAGTGTAGGCTACGTTGTTTCCTTTAGAACTAATGTCAGGTACTTTTCTCAATGTTCTTTAGGTATGTTTCCATTTATGAGTGCTGTTTTTTCATAATCCTTTTACATTGGATATAATCATTATAAAATATTTACTTATGAGTTAAATGGTAATTCATTTTGATTTGCAGTTTTACTGATGTTAATCATCATGGAGGGGAAAGGAGCTCCACAAGGAGAGCAACAGAACCAAAACATCTGGGCACAGGGGTCTTTTCTGCGACAGATACTCCAAACAAGGGCCATGCATGGAGATAACTTAGAACCCCTGCACAAAAGTAGCCCATGGCAGCTCAGTGTCCAAGAGGGTTCCCCAATAATAGGAACAGGGACCGTCTCTAACATGAACTCATGGGCTGGTTCTTTGACCACCTCCACTTGAGGGGGGAGCAGCCTTACCTGGCTACAGAGGAAGACAATGAAGCCAGTCCTGATGATACTTGATAGACTAGGGTCAGATGGAAGGGGAGGAGGACCTCTCCTATCATTGGACTGGGGGAAAGGCATGGGAGGAGATGAGGGAGGATGGGTAAGATTGAGAGGGGATTTGGGGAGGTTGCTGCAGCTGGGATACAAAATGAATAAACTGTAATTAAGAAAAATAAAATATAAAATTAAACATCATGTCAAATATTCTTTATTCTTTTATTTTATGAATTTTGATTTTATCAAGATGTTATTTTTGTGAAGATGTTTTTGTTTGTTTTAAATATAGTTTTTCTCTACACACACATACATACACAAGACATATTTTAAAGAGTTTTTTGTCCTCTTGATTTTAATCACTCTATTGCAGGCTGGAGATGCTTTTTACAAAGAGGATTAGTGAACATGCCTATTTTCTGCTATAGTTTCCCTTAGATATATCTTGAATTACCCATACATATTTCCTAAACAGAGAGGGGACCTAGAAACAGTCACAGTGAGTTGAAAGGCAAGATGTCATTTATTTGTTTTTGCCATAAACAATTGGAAATGAATGTCTGACCAAATACAGGACTGCACAGAAATCTGGGAGTCTGTCTTGGGGTGATTGATAAGATGCTTTGGTGGGAAGAAATACAACTAAGAGAGGGAATGTTGAGGGTACTTGATCAAACTAGGGAGAGCTGACTCATCCCAAGGCCAGGCAGGAATTGTCCACCTTCAGGAAAGGGACCAGTGTGTCACTGACAAGCCTTAGGAAACTTGTACTTCTGAGACTGTATTTATAGCAAGCAGCCTCTGGGAAGATGGGAGGGAAGAAGGACACTTTTATCAATGAAGTGAAAGAGGGTGAAAAAGAGGAATGTTGTGTTCACTGTATCAATGAAGAAAGATTAATTTTTAGCAACAATGCAATCAGCCAGCACTATGCAGATGGAGTTCGAGCTCACGGCCCGCCTAGAGGGAACTTGATTGCAGGATTGTAAGCTGGTTGCTGGCAATGCTGAAGGATGCAGCCATTGTGGAAACTTTGGTGGTTCCTTAAGAATATGAACATAATTGCCATATGGTCTGGTGATCCCGTACTTTGTACATGCCCATAAGGAGTGAAAGCAACAATATCAGACATCTGAGTACCAATGTTTCTGGTACTCTTAATACCCAGAAAGTGGACGTACTCGAGGGCCTGTCAACAGGTGAACTAATAAAGAAAATATGACACATAGACACAGTAGATCACCATGAAGGGTTATTTGATACATCGTGCAGAATGAGCGAACATGAGTGTTTTATGAATTCACCAAAAGAGTCCAAGAAAACCAACCCACCTGATACTAAGTGATTCTTTTATACAAATTACAAAGTACTCAGGGCTGCCAAATTCCTAGAGCTGGAAAAGTAGAATGGTGAGTGTCAGAGGTTGTGTAGGTACAAGGATGGGAGCTCATGCTTAAATGGATACGGAGCTTCTGTTTGGGTAGAGACAGTTCTGCAGATGGGCAGTAGGGATGGCTGCACAGCTGTATAAATATGCGAAAGAGTTGAAGAGCCTTAAAAATCCCAGGTAAAAAGCTTATATTCTATGTATTCTACCACAGCAAAATGTTGACTATTTGTGTTGCAAATGTCAAGCATTCATTGGAGTCATGTATATGAAATAGTCATAAATCATTGCTTACTAAATATAAGACCAACCATTACATTAATGATGGGAAACTTAATGCCACTGGCTTTTTAGTTTGGTGAGGATTTAATTTATATCCTCTTAGGTTCCATACATTTAGAGTTGATACTTCATATTACAACTTTTAAGTTCATAGTATGGGGATTTAAATGAAAAATAAATAAATGAAAAATTACTTGAACTTGTAGCAAAAAAAAAAAAAAATGAGATCCTTGTGTTAGGATTCATCAAAAAGGGTGACAATCATAGATTATTACCATATGTATGTAATAGATAAATATCCATGTTTCAAATTAACTAACACTATTATGTTAACTTGTATGTAATTCTTCACCTGACTTTTTTGGGTCACTTGATGGTCTTTGATTGTAAGATGTATTTAAGGCTATATCTGAACTGTCTGAATCTGCTTACTCTAGCACTCTAGGACACCGTTACCTGAGAAGATGCAGGGTGGCAAATCAGCAGTTCCTAATTGATGCCGACCAGGTGCTCCTCACCCCGAGAATACTTCATCAGATTCTGTCCAACCCCTGGTGAGCCCAGATCTCAAAAGTGACCTCTGCATAGTCCTTGTGACTGAGTTGCAACCACAAATTGGTTGTTACAGGTCTCCCACAGGCTGTACCTGGAACTCTGAGTGAGAGAAAATGAACGATATTTGCTCCCTCCTCTCTGCTTCTTGCAACCTGACCACACAGTCTCTGAAGGTTAAAGGAATCCAAGTGTGTGGGCTACTGTGAGCACTGAAAGGTTCCAGAAAGATCCTGCTGCTAGCCAATCAGAACTGATTGAAGCAGTCAGTTAGAAGCTGTTTTTAAGGCAGCTTAGTGAAAATGTTGCACTTTTCTTTAAGGGCTTTAATTTTCCTGATGCCATTGAATGACCTTGTACCAAGCATCACAACAAGGTGCAGTGAAAGAATGTAAGACAAATTCTGGATATGGTGCTGCACACTTTTAAAGTAAGTCCTAAGAAGACAGAGGTAAGGAGACCTCTGAGTTCAACATCCTTCTAGTCTACACTGAGAGTTCCAGGAAGAGCAGGGTTACACAGAGAGAAACTGTCTCAAAATAAGTAAAGAAATAGAACAGAAAACAATATATTTATCTGTCACTAATTTTAATCAAGACTTAGCAGATGAAAACATTAAATATTTTTAAATAAGTTAATTTACAGCATTAATTTCAAAAAACGTGCTCTCAATTTTTGCTTTTTTACCTAGGTTCAAACCAGCCTATATTTGGAAGGAATTCAAGTTTTGTGATGTAATCATAACAATGGCTATTTTGTTTGAAAGTATTGATCCTTCTGTGAAGTTATGTGTTTTCTTTCTTCTGGTTTGTTTGCTTTTTTTTTTTTTTTGCCTGTTTTCTAAAGAGAGATAAAGAGATGCAGGAGGTGTGAAGTTGGATGGGTGAGGAGCTTGGAAGGAAGAGAGGGAAGAGGAGGGAGAAGAACCGTGATCAGCATATACTGTGTGAACTTTCAATATAAAGTAGATAAAAGCACTTCAAAGGTAAAGATATTTGCTTTGCTTTTTGAGACTTAATATAATTATATCATTTCTCTGTTACTCTTCCTTCCCTTAAGCCCCCACAACATGCTCCCCACTGTCTCCTTCAAACTCTGACTTTAAAAACACATAATTGTTTTTATATACATATATGTACATACATGTGGGCCAGTCTGTATATTGTTACTCATATTGTTACTCGTACATATGTTTTCAGAGCTGACCTTTTGGTATTCAATAACCAATCGGTGTGCTCTTCCCTGGGGAAGACTGTTTCTCCCACTAATCAACATTCCTTATTTTTCAAAGACTGAATTATTAAACACTGCTTCTTTTGAGTCTTGTTAGGGTGTTAGTGACTTAAGAATCATCAAATCCTAACAGGAGGGCTTAATTCCCTCATGTAATTGGATATTTGTTTAAAATAAAATGTACTTTTAATTTGTTACTTTAAAGATATTTAGTTTTTATTATATGTTTTTGTTTAGTGTGTTTGTGTGTTAGTATGTGTGTGTGTAGCACACTTGTGGAGTCTACAGTATAACTTGTAGGAGTCAGGTTCTACATCTTGGTGCCGAGAATCAAAATGAGGCCTCCAGGCTTGGTATCAGGCACCTCTTCTTGCTGAGTCATCTCTCCAGCCTTTCATTCTACTTACTGTTTCAGCTAAAATGAATTTGTTCTTTATGGTTTATTTCTTCAGCAGAGCATGTATGTTTTTTTATTATTATTATTTTATGTGTATAGAACTTTATGTGCATCTGTGTGCCATGAATGTGCCTGGTGCCCTCACAGCCAGAAGAAGGCAGCAGTTCACTTGAGAGACTGGAGTTTCAGATGCTTTTGGACTGTGGGTGCTGGGAATTGAACCTGTGTCTTCTGGAAGTTCAGCAGTGTCAGTATGGATAAAGTCATTTATATGTATTCATTTATTTCAGGCTTCTCTTTTTTATTCATTTTTGTTAAATGTTTATCTCCTTCCCTACATCTTTGAAGATGAAATGCTTTGTTTTTGTTCTTTTTTTATTTGTTTTCCTGCCTTGGTTTCTTTTCTTTCTGCTCTGGGCTTTCCTTCTACTAACTTTGGGTCAGTAGAGATTTACCTTTGTGTTTTCAGCCCAGAAGATGCTGGCATACACACTGGATGTGAGCTCTCGTATGACACAGGCATTGGCTGGGTAGCCTTTCTTTTGTGGCATCCAGTAACTTTTGATATATTTCTGTTTTCATGTGTTTCAAAATACTTAATTTTTTTTCTTATTTCTGAATTAATGTTTGTTTTATTTTGATACATTTCTGTAATTTGAAACCTTTTTCTGAAAACTTGTTAGGTCATTTTCAATCTACTGTTTCTTTGTTGATTTTAGACTGTAGCTGAAGATTGGTGTTAAGTGTTGTTGACTTGGAGTTTGTTTCTCCCTTTCCTGCTACCGAGATTCTTACTCATTTGGGTGTTCCAGTACTGGCTGAGGCATACCTAAAGTGTTTTTTTTTTTCTTCTCTTTTCACTTTCCTTTCCTTTTCCTTTCCTTTCCTTTCTTTTTTTTTTTCATTTTTACCACTGAATTGAGCTCCTTATTGTCATGCTGAGCCTTCTCTGAGCCTTCAGCAACCACAGAAGGTAGGTGTTGAAGTCATTTGTGGAATACAATCAAGCCAGATATTATGTCTTTATACACAATATAACACAACTGTCAGTTATCAGAAACAGAACTGAAAGCTAACTGAGCACAAGAGCAGAATGGATCACACAGTAAGGGGAAGGGTGCTGATATTTACGGGACCAGCAGAAGGAGGAGCAATAAAAGAGATCATATGGATTAAAAGAAGCTGCTAATTCAAATACATAGAGGGAAAATTTAACTAATATTGATGTTATTATATTTGCTTATTCAAAGACTAAGGGATAGAATGACTCCTCACTCTCTCACTCTGCTGTCTTTTAGTGACCCTTTAGAAATTAGTTGAGAGATTAGCTTCGTGAGATTAGGGATTAGTATTCATGAAGAGAAAGTTGTGAATTGCAATATATATGAAGGATTGGTAATTTAAGGTTAAATTATTCTTTCAAATTAACAGGAATGTATATGATGAGTTGGGGCAAGCATATACCCCCTCCTGTAGGAACAAGAAGAGCTAAAGAGGACAGTCTGTGTATTAGTTTCTATTGCTGGTATAACAAATTATTAAAAAGTGGCTTAAAATACCACAGATCTTTGTATTGTAGTTTTATGGTTCATGAGTTTAACATAAGCTTTGCTGGACTAAAATTATTGATGAGGCAGTGCTTTTTGTCCAGATGCAGTAAAAATCCATTTCCTTGTTTTAGGTTGATTTTGTTATTGTTGTTACTTTGTTTTTGTTTTGTTTCTGGAAACAACCTTTCTTCCTTGGTTTATGGCTTGTTACTTTGTTATTACTGTGTTCACCGTGAACTTCATGGCTTCCTCAAACCTCTCCTTGACTTCAGTTCTCCTGGTTTCTTTTCAACTTCCGTAATAACCTGGTAGTTACTTTGTTTGTGCCCATGTAATACACTATCATTTTCTTACTTCAGGACCTTTAATCATCTCTGTATTCTATTTTCCTTTGTCATGTTACAAAACATACTCAAAAGTTCCAGAAACTAGGACATGGGCAACTTTGAGGATTCTGCTACCACAATCTATTTTGTTTGATGGTAAAGCTCTTTGGGAACACCTCTTCTTCTATAAAGAGGTCATCTCTTTAGTACAATTATAGGAATAATAAGGGATTTGTCATATTGTCACATGTACAAGTTTTTTCTGATTACAATTAATGGTCAATATTGGGAGTCTAATCAACCCAGGCTGTGAAATCATTGAATCTTGGAGAGAAATTTCAATTATTGTACACTTTTTAAATTAAATTTTTATTTTTTTACATTAATCATATTTTATTCACTTTGTATTCCAGCTGTAGCCCCATTCCTCAGTCTCTCCCAATCCGGCCCTCTATCTCTCATCTCCTCTCATTCCCCTCTCTAAGTCCATTGATGGGGAGGTCCTCCTCCTCTTCCATCTGAACCTAGCTTATCAGGTCTCATCAGGTCTGGATGCAATGTCTTCCTCTGTGGCATTGCAAGGCTGCTCCTCCCTCAGGAGCCGGTGGTCAAAGAGCCAGCCACTAAGTTCATGACCGTCCCTGTTCCCCTTACTAGGAACCCCACTTGGATACTGAGCTGCCCACCCAAGGTCCATTCATGGCTATAACCTTGAATCCCTGCTCAGATGTACAGACTCTTGAATGTAAACCTTGTGGGTTATTTGAAGCCTTGAGTTTTTCTATGTACAGTTTGAGAGAGATGAGAGAGAAAAAGAAAGAGAGAGAGAGAGAGAAAAACAAAGGGGCTATATAGAGGAGGAGCCATAGACAGTCTTGCAGGTGCCTGAGCTCTCTTGTTTCTCAGGGTTTTTAAGTCAAACCTGTTTCATTTTTCTCCCTTGTGATCAATTGCAAACATTCACCAATAACACTGGGAGTCTCTATTCAATCAAATCCCATATTCATCACTGATGAATTATTTACTATTTACAAATTCTGGGAGAAGGGCAGGCATTGTCTCAGACCACCAGGCCTCAAAGGATAGTTCCTACCCAATGGTAACGTAGACAACCCTGGTTTAAAGATGTGAGTCACAAAACAAAACAAAGCTCTAGAATCTGGGATGTTGGCTGATAGGGAAGAGGGGGGTTGGGATATAAGAAAAGGTAGGATGATACAAATCATAGTGTACTATGTATGATTTCATATGTATGAAATTCTCAATGAACAAAATAAAAGGATAGCATAATGATATCTAATACCTTAAAAGTCATCTTTTAAGTCCTGGAAGTGACAGGAGCACCACAAGAAGATCCACAGTGCTAACCAACCAGGGCCCAGAGGGGCATGCTGAGACTGAAGCATCAAACAAGCACCATGCATGGACTGGATCTAAGCCCCCTAGACATAGCAGATGTAGATGTAACATACGGGCAGATTAGGCTTCAAATGGGTCCTATAGTAAGAGGAGTGGACACTGCATCAGACATTGACTCACTTGCCAGCTTTTGACCCTTTCCCCTGGTGGACTGCCTTGCCAGGCCACAGGGTAAGAGGTCATGCTCAGTCCTGATGCAACTTGATGAGCTGAGGTGGATGTGAAAGGGAGCTCCCCTTTTTTGAGGAATAGGCGAGAGGGGAGGGAGAAGGGAGGAAAGGACTGGGAGGAGGGATGGAGCTACAACCAGAATGTAAATTGAATAAAAAATAAATAAATTAAAAATAAAATAAATTAAAAATAAAAATGTCACCCTTTAAAAATCTTTTTTTCTCAGATAAGCTTATTAATCATTGTTCATCAAAACAAAAGCCGGGAATAAGTAAGACTGGTTACAATGGTAGAAAATGTTGATTACTTAAGAACTGCTGTAGAAGCCAAATGTGATGTCTAATGTTCCAAATTTTAACAGACAGAAAACTGAGGCAGGAGGATTGTAGCCTGGGCTGCATAGCAATATCATATTTCATATCAGTCAGTCAATTAATTGATCAATAAATCATTCAAGAGGACAACAAATAATCATTATGCATGGCATAGAAAGAATGCTTTTTAGTCAGGAATCAGAAGTCAGTGCAGAGTGTCTCAAACATGCTCCTTAATTTCTGTTACAACTTTCACTTAGAGAAAAAGAAGAGTCTGCCCTTGAGCTACAAATTCATATTGTCTTACCCTGGTACAAATATATGAAGTAAGTAAAATTTGAGTTTATAATATGCCATCTACTTTATCAACAAGCTTCATCCATTTTAGAATCTAACTAATTTTCTCATTGCTTTCCTCTATGGATCTCTGTATTAGGTGACTTGTTTCAAGGCTTTCCTTTAAAAGATTTCTGAGGCTCAGAGATTTATATTTTCTTTACAGCAAGAAAGAGTTCAATTGGCCTTTCTTCATTGCAAATGGATCATATTTCACAAGAATTAAAAGACTTTACATATTTAATTATCTACCTTAAACTATAAGTATTCCAGATGCTCAGAGCCCTAGGTGACCTTTTCGGAAGTCCAGTGGCTCATTATGCAGGTGGATGGTTTCAGTAAACACCATTTTAAAGGTACTAGCTAAGAACAACATCCGAATTATTTGCTTTTTCCCAATAGAGCTTTTTGCATTCTGAAAAATTCCAGCCATGATCCGTGTAGATATTCCTGCCTCTACTACGCCTTACGTTTGTAGATCAGATCATCTTTGTGAATGACCCTCGTGATGTTAACTCAAGTACTCATTAAAAGAAGTGACTGCTGAAGGCGTTCCATTGGCTGGATGCTGATGCGGTGCTGATGAAGGATTCCCGCTGCTGCTTCTTGTAGGAACTGGGTAAACTGGACACACAAATAAAGAAATGAGTGACACAGGGATGTGGAATACAAGTCCCATCCAGGATGTTAAAATGCACTATGGACTGAATGAGAATGCCCTTCATAGGCGCATATATCTGCATGCTTAGCCTCTAGTCAAAGACCATTTGGGGAGGGTGAGGAGGTGGGCCCTTGTTGGAGGAGGTATATTGCTGGGGGTGGACTTTGAGGTTTCAACAGCTCATGCCAGGCTCAGAGCTCTTTCTCTCTGTTTGCTGCCTGTGGATCAGGATGTAAAGCTCTCAGATACTGCTTCAGTACCATGACTGTCTGCTGCTCGGCATGACAATAATGGACTAAGGTTTTGAAACTGTAAGCAAGCCCCCAGTTAAATGTTTCCTTTTATCAGAGTTTTCTTGTTCAAAGTGTCTCTTCACAGCAAGAAAACAGGAATTAGGACAACATTATAGAGTGTTAGAAATGTAAGGAATTCTCAGTTGATTAACCACCAAACTGAGGTCTAGTAAATGGGTGGCATATATAATACAAAGTTTTATATCGTAATATGACAAATCTCATCTTGTCTTATAGATGGCCTTGCCAACATTGCAACAGTTATACATGTGAATAGTTTCAAGTGAAATCATGTTCATGGACCCACTTTCCTAGCATTCTTTTGGTTCTTTAGGTCTTTTTTAATGCTTGTCATTGTTTTATTGTGTTATGCTCTGGGGTTATTGCTGTGGATATATATAGCGCAAAGAAGCTATGGCAAGTTATAAGCCCACTTTAAAATCAGTAACAGAGTGAACCCTATGGAGATGTTTTGTTGTTGTGAGCTCTTAGAGATTTAATGAATATTTCTAACTTATTTTTCCTACTTGTAGTGTGTGATAATTAAGTATATCTGTTAATATCCAGGGACAATATATCAGTCACTTTTCTGCTCCTGTGATAAAATACTAACACAAAAATCAAGTAATGGACAAAAGTATTTATTTTTGCTTATGGTTTTAGGAGGGAAGAAATAGTCAGAGGGGGAAGGCATGCCAGGAAGAAGCTTCATGGCGGAGGAAATATGCTGAGAGATCATATCTCCATCCACATGTAGTAAGCAGACAGTGAGAGGGAGAGAGACAGAGAGACTACTTCCAAAACACAATGACACAGAGTCTCACTTCAAAAGGGAGGCATTAATACTGAAACCCAGGAGAGAAAACAGCAAATTCTGTAACTCCATGTCTGATATCTGGGTTTTACTTTCAAACCCAGCTTTATCTGGCAGCTTTATCTGTCCAGCTTTGCTGTACAACAGGAGTCTCTCTCTTGAGCTGGCTTCACTCTTGCAAACACACTAGCCATGATCTTACATATGTGGCACTTCTACCGTCTTGGGATAAGGACTGCATTCTAGACACTACCTTCACAGATTCATGCAATGCTCTCCCCAGCCTTCTTGCAGAAACTTCATTGACCTTACCACACGTTGCATAACCTCAGTGGCTCTCTGAAACAGTGGAGGAAGAATCAATAGCTCAACAATCTGTCATCTTCATAACTCTGAAGCCGGCATCATATGAATGACATTGCCAAGTTTGACTGCCAGTTTAGGGTGGACTCTGGCCCATTTGGACAGCATTTCAGCAGCTTTTATATAATTTTTAGAACTGAAAACCTTGTTAGAGCTTTTCTTTTCACAAATTGGAAGTTTAGTTGGGTGAGGTCTTTTTCTGAGAGCATGCTTCTCTTCCCATTGCTCCCATGCAGGGGAGATAGGCTTTTCTTGAATCCAGCCTTCTCCCTTATATACCCTGGGGATGAGATTAAGATTTCTAGTGCTTCCTTTTGTTCCAAACCATACAGTTTATATTTCTTCTTGCCCAAGTTGCTCTGTTTCATTTAGACTTGTGTAAGAGAAATCAGTCATAACAATAGCAAAGATTCAAATTGTTCTGTCTTGGGATTTCCTCCATCAAATTATTTAGTCCATCTCATCTAAGTTTAGCTTCATGTAAATTCTTAGGATACAAGCAAAAAATTGATCAGTTTTTTAAAAAATTTTTCATCAATTACACTTTATTCATTCTGCATCCCCCCATAAGCCCCTCCCTCCTCCCCTCCCAATCCCACCCTCCCTCCTCCCTCTGCTTGCATGCCACTCCCCAAGTCCACTAATAGGGGAGGTTCTCCTCTCCTTTCTGATCTTAGTCTGTCATTTCACATCAAAAGTGGCTACATTGTCCTCTACTATGGCCTGGATCAGTTTTTTTTTTTTTTTTTTTTGCCAAAAATACCCTGCAGTTATATTCTAAACATTATTGCTAATAGAAACCCCATTTTCTTCTGAAACTCCATGAACCAGGCCTCTACCACCTCTTTCAGGCACCAACTAGAATGTCCATTACATTCTGCTTACATAATTTAACTGCATTTCCCATCCAATGTTCCAATGTCTTCTATATTCCTTCAAAACAATACGGCCAGATTCTTCATAGGACACTCCATTCTCAAACATTTACTTTTTTTGCTAAATTTCTTTTGATGTGATAAAAGACCATAACCAAAAGCAAGTAATAGGTGAAAGCATTTAGTTTTGTTTATAACCCAAAGAGTTGAGAGTTCATCATGGCAGGGAGATATGGCAGCAAGAATTTGTAGTAACAGAAGGAGCACAAGGCTGAGACATCACACCTCCATCCACATGCAGGAAGCAGAAGGTCAGCTGAAGTGGAGCAGTCCTAGAAGATCCCAAAGCCCTCCCACAATGATGTGTTTCCTCAACCCAGGCTCTGCATCCTAACAACTCTATTTCTTCCCCAGACAGTGCTGCTGAATGAAGTCCAAGTGTTCAAACATGTAGGCAGATGAGGAACATTTTAATAACAACCCACCACAGATGCTGTGTTTCCTACACTGTCACATATCTCAAAAGATAGGGCTTCAAATGAGGGGGGAGAGTGGAACTGCTTAAGCAAAAGTACGTGTCTTCTCTTACTGCATTTTTTAGTGGAGAACTGCATTTCTTAGTAGAACAGCATTGTAATAAAATGACAGTATAAGTAGTATGAGTGAGTCCAGTGTTTCCCAAGTTTATTTGGGAATAAAGGTTCTTCAACTTGACTTGGCATAGATCTTGACTTAGAATTCCTTCAGTGCAGGAGAGTGATGAGAATAAACAAAGGTAAATTGAGCACCTACTTGTTAGCAGTAGCTAGAAGGAACTTGGAATACCTGTTTAGGCCACCAGCTCTATCAGAATAAAAATTTAGTAGAGGGAGAGCATCATCATAACCATACATTTTTAGCTAGCACAGTTCCTATTTCCATATCTGTTCAGAAAGCATATAGATACATGTGAGTCATCTCTGTGCTCTGGTTTACAACTGGATTAAGTTTTCACTGTGTAGTTATTATACAACCATTCTACTTGACAGGTGTATTTCTAAGGCTTAGTTATATATTCAGAGTTAAAAGAGCCCCAAAGACCATATTTAATACTAGAAACTGAATACATTCCAAAGGACAAGGGCAAGCTGGGAGGCACAATGTTACCAGTTTTCTATAGAAGTCCATCTTGCAGATCATGAGATAGTTCAGAGATTCAAAGTTGAGATCCCCTTCAGGATGATACCAAATGACCAGTTACAGAAGCACACTGCTCCATGTGGAGTTGGTGGCTCTGGAAACACCACCATAGGTTCCAGGAGCCTTGCATGGGATACGCTACCTACAAGAATCTCTGTATTAGCAGAAGTCCAGAACTGTGTCTTCATCATTAGATATTCACAGCTCCTTCTTATCTAGATGCAGTTTTCTAAGTTACAGTCAACTGGCAGTTAATAAGAGACTAAAATTATATTGTATAGAGAAAGGAATTTTATAAACTGTTTATCTGTTGATGCAAACTGATTAAATAATCTGCCTAAGGTCACAACACTGAAAATTGGAAAGCCATGAGCTGTCAAGACCTAAATTCATCTCTGTGTGGTACAAAACAGCCATCATCCTTTGGGGCTGGCAGACTTTCACCGGAGAACTCTTTGATGAGACAGATCAGGATGAAATAGAGACATTAACTATGAGAAAGACTAGAGACAATTTTCTCTCTGAAACAGGAGGCAAGGAGGAGAAGAGAAATTAATTTGTAGATAATTAAGAATTGACAATGTTATTTTCAAGATTTATGAGTTTTAGAATGGCAGGAGTCAAAACATCTTAGGATCTCTTCTATTGACAGGTAAAATAATCTCTCAGTGTGATATGTTTATTTCTAATTAACTCTAGTGAAGGTTAGTTTCCCCAACAGTGAAGTACGTGACACTAACTTAAAATCAGAAGAGATAAACTTCATTATATAAACAGCAGTTCAACAGTTCCAGATGGATAGCGTTCTACCTGCAGGCAGGGAGGTTGTCTTCTTCAGCAGCTCTCTACATACTTGTTTTGAGATAAGCTGCCTCTGTGAGCTCTCTCTACAGGAAGCTTGCCATTTGGACTGAACTGATTGGCCAGGAAGTTCTTGGGCTATATCTGTCTCCACTTCCTAATTCTCAGGTACATAAGAAGTCAGCTTTTTACATACATGCTGAGGATTCAAACATGATGCAAGGAATTTTTTTCCCCCATTTAGCTATCTCCCTAGTCCCAGACTTGCTTTAGAATGTCTAACATGATTGGCAAGATCATTCGACAAATTATAATACTTGAAACAAATTCAGTTCATCTGAAAGGAACCACATGCAAACAAAATTTCCCCGTTGTGAAATGTTGACGTTGATGGCTGTGTTGAGCTGGCACAATGGAGTCTCTCTGTTTTCGGAAAGCTAGAATCTATTTTGTCAGATCTGCTACTTTTCTGGAAACTGAAAGGGAGCATACTACAGGAGTATTATTACCTTTGTCTGTGGATTTCCCAACGCATCATGCTTTTTTTTTTCCATATTGTTATCTCAGTGGAATTTCATTTGCGGAAATTAAATATATGTTGGTTGAGTGGGAAATAGGGGTGTTTAAAAATGCTGAAATGGGTGTACTTGTGTATAACCTGATTTAAAATGAAAATCCAGCAGTTTACAAAAGGGGATTTCTACTCTATTAAAATGCAAATAAACAATGCCTATTGTTTTCATCTCAATCCTTTTTTCTCTAGGAAAATCCAGCCTACTTATAGAAGAACTTAAAAAATATGTAAGGTCCTGTCATTGTTGAAACCTGAATCTTTTTATGTACAGATATTTTATCAAGTTAGAAGAATATTGTCTCCCTTTTGCCATTTGTAGAAGGAAACTTGTCAGACTGGTATTTTTCAGGACCAGTAGGGAGAAGCATTTTCAGTAGAATTATAAGCTGGTGAATGAGGAGAAAGAAATGCCTACAGAAACATTAGAACCCGAGCCCTTGGCTGAGATAGCTAAATCTCACCCATGATTGTCTGTGTATTCCTTCCTTTCAACTTCCTAAAATTGAGTTCAGAAGAGAAGTCCTCTAGGCAACAACCTAAACGTAAGCAACTAAATTTAATTTTCACTCTAGCAGTATTTTTTAAATTGTGGACATTGTTTATATGTAGATGGCTTAGTTCAGCTGAAGGCAGCTGTTTCATTCTCCTTTCGATGGTTTGTGGGCTTGAACCTTATGGGGTTGAACCACAGTTGAGGGGTGTGAGTTTCCTGAGGCTAGCCCCTCCTAAGTCACTCACTCTGTTCTACAGCTCCAAGGCTGAGGCTGATGTGCCACTTCTGTGCAAGCTAGAATTCTGATCGTTTTTCTGGGAGACCCCTCCCTCATCCATATGTTAGCATTATCACATTACTAATCTATTACATTTAAGACCTTTACTAATAATTTTGAATGTCATACTTAATGGAATTCTATCCAAAATAATTTCCAAATAATAATTTCCAAAATAAAAAGTCATTCTGTTATTCTGAAATGCACCTGGAGGAACCTTCTAAATATCACTCTCACAAGCTTACCAGGAGAAACCGTATGCAGGTGTGTGCAGCCCAGAGACTCAGACAAACCTTACTCAAACTCATCTAGTTTTGCACATAGAATTAACCGCAGAAGTACCGGCAGCCTCTTCTCTCTACTCCCTCTTTAAAACATTAATTGATTTGTGTATATGTTGTGTGTATGTGTGAATTGTATGTGCGGGCATGTGGAAGCAAAAGGCTGATATCGGAATGTCTTCCTTGTGTCTTCACCACTTCCTTTCCTTTAAGAGTCTGAGTAATCATATTTTAATGTGCATACTATGTCACATCTCTTGATTTGTCTTACAAAAGCCTCACCTTTGGACAGCAATGAAGAATAGAACTCTCTTATATATGCCCAAATTCTCCATTGAATTTGGTACCCAAGGGTTGTTTTGGTTTTTTTTTTTGTTTTTTTTTTTTTTTGTTTTTTTTTGTGTGTGTGTTTTGTTATGTTTTCTGTTGTTTTGTTTTGAGTTCTAATGGCTTTATATTATGTTGTTTAGAGAAAAGAAACTATTTCAAATCATTAGATAAGATAGGAATGTAACTTAAAATTGTTTCCATTAATCATCTTCAGAATAATCCCCTGCCATGCCTGTAATCCCTGAACACGGGAGGCAGAGACAGATCTCTGTGAGTTTGAGGCCAGGCTGGTCTGCAAAGCAAGTTCAGGACAGCCAAGTGTACACAGAGAAATCCTGTCTCAAAAAACCAAACCAAAACAACAAAAACAGAATTATTATGGTATTTATATTTTGCATATTTTACTCTGTGTCAGCAGGAGAAAACACGTTGCCTGTCTTAGACTGAGTACTGACTCTGGCATATCACCACTTCTATTGATTTAGTAATTCCATTACTATAAAGAGAGGAGAAGGATGGCCAAATCATGTTACTGTTCACTGCTTTCAGCAACTTTTAGATTACTTAGGTAAAGGTCCAAAGCCTGCTCATCTTGCCAGATGTCATAGGGAAGTTGTATATAGGAAAGCAGAGAGACAGAATTTTCATGACAACACACTAGGCACATATTGTGAATCATGACACTCTCTCCTCTCTGGTCTTTCCAATATCTCCTCCTTCTCTCCACCCCCAATCTTTCCCTCCCTTCCTCATTTCTCTATCTTTTTCCATCTCACTCCACCTCACAAACACAAGCACAGTGAATGAAATTTGCAAACTAAAAAGGAGAATTCATGCACTGACAAAGAAATGTAATTTAACAAGATCCAGAAAAAAAAAATTGGCCTGAGTGGGCTGATATAGCAGCATCACATGATTGTTTAATATATCTATAGGCATAGTTCAGACTAAGTTAAGTTTCATGTGCATCAGTATTGATCTTGAACAGAGCCGGTGATGAATAGTAGTCTCTAACTATATTCAGTAGCTTTTCCAGCAAGCTTCAAAATTACCCTTGCAATGCTATCAGTTTCCAGTACTTAGTTTTGTAAAGAATCATGAAATTTGCAGGCAAATGGTGGGAACTAGAAAAGATCAACCTGAGTGAGGTATCCTAGAAGCAGAAAGACACACATGGTATATTTTCACTTATAAGTGAATATTAGACATATAATATAGGATAAACATACTAAAATCTGTACAGCCAAAGAAGCTAATCAGGAAGGAGGACCCTGGGTAAGATGATTAATCTTCATTCAGAAAGACAAATGGGATGGGCAATGGAAGAGGGAGAAAACAGGAAACAGGACAGAAGCTTATTACACAGGATCCTCTGAAAGACTCTACCCAGCAGGGTATTAAAGCAGATGCTGAGACTCATAGCCAAACCTTGGGCAGAATGCAGGGAATCTTATCAAAGAAGGGGGAGATGAAACACTTGGAGGGGACAGGAGCTCCACAAGGAGAGCAACAGAACCAAAAATCTGAGCCTAGGGGTCTTTTCTGAGACTGATACTCCAACCAAGGACCATGCATGAATATAACCTAGAACCCCTGCACAGATGTAGCCCATGGCAGCTCAGTGTCCAAGTGGGTTCCCTCATAAAGGGAACAGGGACTGTTTCTGACATGAACTCAGTGGCTGGCTCTTTGATTATCTCTCCTGATAGGGAATCAGCCTTACCAGGCCACAGAGGAATACAGTGCAGCCAGTCCTGATGAGACTTGATAGGCTAGGGTCAGAGGGAAGGGGAGGAGGACCTCCCCTATCAGTGGACTGAGGGAGTGGCATAGGGGGGAAGCAGGGGTGGGGATGGGAATGGTGGGATTGGGAGGGCATGAGGGAGAAGCTACAGCTGGGAAACAAAATGAGTAAGTTGTAATTTATAAAAATAAATTAATTAAAATAAAAGAATCACTGCCTTTGACTATGAAACTACGAATGACTTTAAAAGCACTGTACAGAAATGTGCTGTAAATTTGTTCGTACCAAAAAGAAAAAAAAATTAGAACAAAATAATCTAGAATTTTATATCTTTTTAAAAAGATATTAAGCTAGCAAGTATATTTTCTCCTCTTAAGTATTAAAGACTTTTGTGAGCAAGAAAAATGTAATTGTCAATCTCTACAAGTTGGATGGTCATCAGTAAATAGAGCAAACTTCTATGCTTTTACCAGTTGAAAAATGCTGGTGAAAGTTTGGTAGGACATAGAATTATTTGGTGCAAATTTTGTTGTGCTAATGAGTGGTTTGCAAGGCATGGCTGAGTGGTTTAACCAGAAGTGTTTAGTTACACTGACCTAACTGTAGGATAAGTTTGATCATTCATTCTATGCAGATCATAGTTTTTGCTGCATAAGGTATAGAGTGAGGTAAAATGGTTTGTTTTGTTTTTTCCTAAGGCTTGAATTGGTAAGAATCAGAAAAACATTCTATAGGTTAAGTTTTATGGGTACATGATTCGCAAATTTTCCATATGAAGGATGAATTTCTTTGTGCTCCCTTCATTCCCAAAAGTTTTTAGGTATAGAATGGCATTCAGGATATGAGCTGCTCATGATGACAAACCAGTAGACTAAGACATGGCCATTGCTTATGTCTCATACCCTAATGGAAAACAAATTAGGCAGTTGTTACCTATAAAGCTGTTATATATATTAGGATTCATAATTGCTTCACATACTCAGGGGATGTATAAGAAATTTTACAGTGATTAGGTTGAATTGACACTGATGTTTATGTGCATAAATTATCTGTATGTAAAGATTATAGCCCCTACTAATAACAAAGAATAAGCTCAATTAACAAACTGATCATTTTTCTAAGATTTGAAAATTGTCTCTAGAATTTGATAGGCTGTAAAAGTTATCTCATGTGCACATGAGTTATAGAGACTAATTGTATGTTTTATATATCCAATTGTTTAAATAATCTTTTATAATTGTTACCAAATTAATGTTATATCTTAATGTGGTGGTTTGAATAGACATAGACTCATCTGTTTGAGTGCTTCGCCTCTGGGGAGTGGCACTATTAGGAGGTTTGGCCGTCTTGCAGGAAGTGAGTCACTGTAGGGGTGGGCATTGAGTTTTCTATGCTTCGCCTCTGGGGAGTGGCACTATTAGGAGGTTTGGCCATCTTGCAGGAAGTGAGTCACTGTAGGGGTGGGCATTGAGTTTTCTATGCTTCGCCTCTGGGGAGTGGCACTATTAGGAGGTTTGGCCGTCTTGCAGGAAGTGAGTCACTGTAGGGCATTGAGTCTTCTATGCTCAAGTTCCACTCACTGTGGAACACAGGCTCCTCCTTGCTGCCTGCAGATAAGGACTTAAAACTTTCAGCTCCTTCTCCAGCACCATGTCTGCCTGCATGATGCCATGCTTCCCACCATGATAGACCATAATGGACTAAACCTCTGAACTTGTAAGTCAGTCCCAATTAAATGTTTTCCTTTATAAGAGTTACCTTGGTTATGGTGACTCTTCACAGCAATGAAACCCTAACTAAAACAGAAATTGGTGCCAATGTAGTGGAATGTTACTGTGACGGTCCTGATCATGTGTTTTGGGAGGAGTGTGGAAGGACTTTAGAACAGTGGGCTAAAAAAGCCACTGTGTGTTAAGAGCTCAGTGGGATGTTGTCTGGGAGCTTGGAAAATGCGAATATTGAGAACAGTGTAGAGGATGGAAGCCTGGCTTGTGAAGTTTCAGACAAGTTTAAAGACGCTAACAAGGCTGTAGGCTATTTTGATTTAAGATTCTGTGGTTCTAGTTAGCTGGGCCTGAACAATCAGATGTGATTAACAAGACACCAGAACTACTATAGTGAAACCTTTGTGTTAATGGGGAAAATTGATGCTGGTTAGCTAAAGCTAAGACATTAGCAGTGATGAAGAAGAGACCAGCATCACTGAGGTGAAATCCTCTGGGAAGAGTTTCTGGGGAACAGAGCGAAACTGTGTTCCCAAGGGGGACAAGGTTGTACCTCATGTTGACAGCCAGACTTGGTAATGTGTAAGAGTCACCCAGGTGGCACTGGTTTTGAAAACATGAAGGGAGTCATGGAGAGCAGATGAGCTCTGTGGGCTGCTAGGAGATGTCCTTGGTAAAGGCCCAGGACTGAAGGGGTCATACAGAGAAGTGGAAGCTTGGCACCAGGAAGAGAGCTTATGACAGACTATTAGTGAAAGTGCCGGCCAGTTGCAGCTAGAAGCACCAGCAGTTTTGGAAATGCCAGTCCCGTAGGATGACCACCAAGAACAGCAGCAGTGGAATGGAGCCAGCTGAGCCTAGAAGATAAGCTGTGTGTGCTGCAGAGGGCAGAGCTCTTGAGAAGTGACCCAAGCCCTTGGGAGAGTCCAGAGGATTGTGTGTAGATCCCAGACATTGAACATTGAGTTATTTACACTGCGGGACATTAGTTTTGCTTGGTTCAGACTGTGACTGTGCCTTGGTTCTTCCCTCTTGGCAAAGGTATTTTATTATTATTATTATTATTATTATTATTATTATTATTATTTATTTTTACAGGAGCCACAGTTCAAAGACCTTGAACTTTTTAAAATATATTTTGGATGTTTAGAGAGACTGGATATTTTTTTTCTTTATTAATTACACTTTATTCACTTTGTATCCCCCCCTGTGGTTCCCTCCCTCCTCCTGCCCCAATCCCTCCCTTCCTCCACCTGCCTGCCAGCCCCTCCCCAAGTCCACTGATAGGGGAGGACTTCTTTTCCTTCCTTCTGAGACTGGATATTTTAAAGAGACTGAAGTTTTAGTGTATGAAGTCTATGGGGCTTTTAAAAGTTATGTTTTTAATGTGAGATCTCTGGGATGAATAAAAAAGAAAGGTTGTGGCTTACTAGTGATGTGTTTGTGTGTGAAGTTGACAAGGGGTCAGTTGTTCTGGCTGGCTTTGTGTTACAAGTTGAAGGGAGCTAGAGTCATCGGAGAGGAAATGCCTCCATAAAATCCAGCTATAAGGCATTTTCTCAATTAGTGATCAGTGTGGGAGGTCCCAGTCCTTTCTGGGTGGTGATATCCCTGGGCTGGTGGTCTTGGGTTCTATAAGAAAGCAGGTTGATCAAGCCAGTAAGCAGCACCCCTCCATGGCCTCTTCATCGGCACCTGCTTCCAGGTTCCTTCCCTGTTTGAGTTCCTGTCATTGTTTTCTTTGCTGATGACCATCGATGTGGAAGCATTATCCAAATAAACCTTTTCCTTCCAACTTGCTTTTTGTCACAGTGCTATCTTTTTCAGCAATACAAAGTTCAACTAAGACAATAATTACAAATAATAGATATATTTCTGCACTTTTCTACTGCAGCTACATTCTGGGGTTAGTTGACTAATTCAGGTGGATGTCCTTTAATTACATTTATCCCCAATTTATGAGCTCCTGCTCCTATCATAAGATTGGACACCTTTAAACTATTAAAACATACAAAGAGTTTTTTATATAATATTTTATTTTTATTCATTACAGTTTATTCCCTTTGTATCCCAGCTGTAGCTCCCTCTCTATTCCCCTCCCAGTCTCACCCTCCCACCCTCTTCTCTCTCCATACCCCTTCCTCAGTCCACTGATAGAGGAGGTCCCCCTCCCCTTGCATCTGATTCTGGTATATCAGGTCTCATCAGAACTGTCTGCATTGTCTTCCTCTATGGTCTGGTAAGGCTGTACCCCTCTGAGGGATAGGTGATCAAAGAGCAGGGCAATCAGTTTATGTCAGAGACAGTCACTGTTCCCATTACTAGGGAACCCACTTGGACACTGAGCTGCCATGGGCTACTTTTGTGCAGGGGTTCTAAGTTATCTCCATGCCTGGTCCTTGGTTGGAGTATCAGTCTCAGAAAAGACCTGTGGGCCCAGATTTTTTTTGTCCTTGTGGAGCTCCTGTCCCCTCCAGATCTTTATATCTACCCTTTCTTTCATAAGATTTCCTGCATTCTGCCCAAAGTTTGGCTATGAGTCTCAGCATCTGCTTTGATACTCTGCAGGGTAGAAACTTTCAGACTCCCTCTATGGTAGGCTCCTGTCCTGTTCCCTGTTTTCTCCCTCTTCCACTGTCCATCCTCTTTGCCTTTTTTGATTGAGGATTGAGCATCTTACCCAGGTCCTCCTTCTTGGTTAGCTTCTTCAGGTTTACAGATTTTAATACGATTATCCTACATTATATGTCTAATATCCACTTATAATTGAGCATTTACCATGTGTGTCTTTCTGCTTCTGGGATACTTCACTCAGGATGATCCTTTTCAGTTCCCACCATTTGCCTGCAAATTTCATGATTTCCTTGTTTTTAATTGCTGAGTAATATTCCATTGTGTAAATGTACCATAATTTCTGTATGCATTCCTCAACTGAGGGGCATCTAGGTTGTTTCCAGCTTCTGGCTATTACAAATAAAGCTACAAACATGGTTGAGCAAATGTCCTTGTTATGTACTTGGGCATCTTTTGCATATATGCCTAGGAGAGTTATAGCTGGATCTTGAGGAAGCACTATTCCTAGTTGTCTAAGAAGACACCAGATTGATTTCCAAAGTGGTTGTACAAGTTTGCATTCCCACCAGCAATGGAGGAGGGTTCCCCTTTGTCCACATTCTCTCCAGCATGTATTGTCATGCTGAGTTTTTGATGTTAGCCATTCTAATGGGTGTAAGGTGAAATCTCAGGGTCTTTTTGATTTGTATTTCCCTGATGACTAAGGACACTGGGCATTTCTTTAAGTATTTCTCTGCCATTCAATATTCCTCTATTGAGAATTCTCTGTTTAACTCTGTACCCCATTTTTTAATTGAATTACATACTAAGAGTTTTTACACAACTTTTTGCATGCGTATCTGGTGCTGGTAGTGGAATTGTGTGATTCTGATGTGTTCACAAGAAAGAAACAAGGCATAAACCAAGTAATAGGAAGATAAAAATCAATTATAAAAGATGTTTATTAACTAAATGCCTTGAGGCAGAGAACAAGGAGATTTGATGAATCGTCATCATCTCCTTTTATATCTTTAATCAATACTCTATTAACTACTGCTACCTTTATATATTAAATTTAAGTCAATCAACATTATTTTGCATTTCATTTTCACCTTAGCTAGCCAGAAAATAACACTATTTGCCTTTTGTAGATGAGGTTTTTTTAATGTACATTCTACATAAAATCCTCATTAATCACATAATTCATTTCATGTTATAAAAAACTGATCAAAGGTATAAATTAAATAATTGAGCCTTTTCAATTTTCCTTTTCAAATGGGCAGAATGGGCCACTAGCTGAAAGCACTGTCCTCAGCATTTTTTCATTCCTGTGGGGTAATTGCCACTACAGACCTCCACAGTCTGCTTTCCGTTTACATCTGCTGTCATTTCTATCTTCATCAGAAACAAGTGTCAGAATGAGTAGCTTATGATGTATCCCCATTGCTCAGCTAGATGACAGTAGCATGCTGCTCTTCTATAGCTTGTGTGTGATTTAGAAGATGCAATGAGGAAACAGTGATTCAAATTTCTGTTTTTAATTTTAAATAGATATTGTTGATTATCAAGATCATTTAAACTCTCTTTTGCTTAATGATAACATAATTAAGATTCTCTGCTGTTCTCCAAGTCAAGGTTTAATGTACAATCAAAAGTGTAAATTTTCATGAATGGTGAGGGAATATACTTTTGTTGATAACAGTAAATTTTCAAACTTGAAGATCTTTGTTCAGCAAGTATGAAATGCAAATATAGCACACATGCTAATATTATTCTTTCTTTCTTTTATACAATACCAATCAGAATCTAATTTTAATGTGTTACACTAAATGAATGTTAGGAAACAAATATGTCTTTCCACATAGCAACTTTTTTCAGCAGCGTTCACACAAATTGGAATCCTTAACAAAAGTTCTGATATTACTTACATTTAAGACCTGAATACCTGAATATAGGCTTTTAAAATTAATATAACAGGGGCTAGAGAGATTGGTTAGCAGTTAAGAACAATTGTTGCTCCTTCTGAGGACCTAAGAGAACTTATATGGGGCCTCATAACAGCCCAGAATTGTTGCTAATGATTGTTGCTAATTCATAACTGTGAATTTGCTACTGTTGTGATTTTTTTTGTTTGTTTGTTTTTGTTTTTCAAGACAGGTTTCTCTGTGTAGCCTTGGCTGTCTTGCTCTGTAGACATGGCTGGTCTCACAGAGTGATCCACCTGCCTCTGCTCCCTAAGTACTGGGATTACAGGTATGTGCCACCACACCTGGCTTACTGCTATGAATTTTAAATATCTGACATTCAGGATTCTGCTATGGGGTACTCAAAGGGATCATGATCCACAAGTCGAGACTGGCTGGTGAAGAGGAAATATACCATAATTGCTCTTGATAAACCCTGGGACTTAGAGGAAAGGAAGGGACATGTGGAAGGGACATGTGTGGGTGAAATGTGCTTCACTTGCATTCCACGGCCCAGATCACAAACTGTTCTCTTGTATTGTACCACTTGTTGGATGAGCTCTACATTGTCACCAGTAATGCAGACTGTTAGAGAATATGTTTAGCTCAGTTGACTCTTTTGAGCTATTTTGCTCCAGCAGTATTGTCTTCTAAAATGTTTAGGACATTTGACTTCACGTAATTGGAGTGACTATAGATTTTCATGAGACAACCCAATGCAGTAGAGATTATGTTGCTTCCAAGAGACCAAAGAAGTAATGCTCTATCAATGTGGCTTTGAGTTCCTTGGTATTGGAAGAAGCATGTTTCTCTCTATATATGCTTAAAATTTTATTAAATTAATAACTTAATAGACAAATAGGTAAGCTCAACGATATTAAGTAAAGTTGATTAAATCACATTATAAAATAAACATATTTACTCTTGGTAGCTGAAGAGAAGGCTCAGTGGTTACTGATTCTTGACACTCAGAAAACCAGAGTTTGGTTTTAAGCACTCAAGTTGGGTGTCTACAAATGTCCGTAATCCTACTTCCAACATTCTTGTTTGGTCTCTTCAGGTACTCACAGACACGTGATATGTGACACAAACAACTAAACATAAAACTTAAGAGATGACTACTCAGAATTTAAAACTTTCCATTTAGAGCAAAATGAGAAGACATTTCCTTCAACAGGTGTAGTCATAAGGCACATTTTGAGTAACAGTAAAATGTACGAAAAACTCAAATCCAGATGTAAGCTTCTTGTCACCAGACATTGAGGATGGATATTCTGCTTGCTGCTGTTTCCAGCATCCTCACTCTCTGGATTACTCTTTTGATATTTTCAAAGGCTATCTTTTCTCCGTGCTTCCTCTGAAGCACTGAAAACCTCTTCATAGAACAATCACCTTTTGGGATGATTTTCATTGAATATGGCAAAATAAAATTTGATTAGAGCATCTCAAAACTGTACAACCCTGGGTATATTCACACATTTATGACCAAAGTGAAGCTGGGAATACTCACTGGATGGTGCTGGAAGTGGCCCTGATGGGACTTTGTCTGCATATAGCCAATTACTGGCTACGTGGGGAAGTGGAAATTGGGAAATAGATACAAACCTAAAGTTTTGTTTCTTTTCTTTATTGAGAAAAAATAAATTGGTACAATCATTTAGAAGCACTATTCCCAGAATATCAGTGCTTATTAAGAAAGGTGAATTTACAGAGACAAAATGTCTTGTTATAATTACGCAAATTGTGTTGGCCTAATAACTGCTTTTTATCATTTAAAATAGTTATTTCAACTTTTGGGTACAAATATTATATTAAATAAATTCACCTTAAGTCACTGAAAAATCTCAAATTGCAAAGGTGCTTACAGCAATTTGTGAAAGCAAATATTGGATGCTGGATGCTGAAATGTGTGGTCAAGTAGTGACAAACGTGACACAATGGAAGGAAGGGATCTTAAGCCATTGACAGGGAAAACTGAGAAATAATCTATGTAAAAGAAAGTTACACATCTGGGTCACTATAATTTAGCTCATATCTTATTCTATAGCAATGTAGAGTGGTAGGTAGAGATTTCACACATCAAAAATAAAATACACCTTTATACTGAAGATGACGCTCCTATCCGTCTCACCCTACTTGAAAGACAGTTGAAGGTAATGTGATAAGCCCCAAACATGGAGATTTTAATATCATCTTTCTGTTAGGCTGTGGTTTTTTGACCAAGAGATCACTGACAGGATCCTACACTTTCAAAAGCCTTCGTAAACAACTATCACAATACACTGGATAAAGCAGACACTTAGTTCAGATTCCAAAAGGACCACTGGACCTAAGAACACCCAACAGAGCCCTAAACTCACTGGATAAGGCTGTAACCTCAGTCCCTCACCTCCATGTCACCACTCCCTTTTTTTCCCCTTTAAGAAGCCCATCACCCAGCCCAGCATCCGGACTTGTCTGATTCCCTGCTATGACATGGGTCAACATGAAGGAACCATTCCCAAATAAACCTGCCTTTTTGCTCTCAATTCAGCTTGAATTGGCTTATTTCCTTGGCAGTGAAAACCTATCAGTTTCTAAGAGGAACAGTCTACAGCAGCCAGTCCTGAGATCTGATAGGCTAGGGTCAGATAGAAGGGGAAGAGGACCTCTCCTATCAGTGGACTAGGGGAGAGGGAGAGAAGAGAAGAGGGAGGGAGGGTGGAGCTGGGAGGAGATGAGGGAGGGAGCTCAGCTGGGATACAAAGTGAATAAATTGTAATGAATAAAAAATTAAATAAACTAATATTTTATTAATTCCTTCAGAATTTCATTCAATGTATTTTGATCATATTTACTTCTACCTCTAACTCTTCCCATATGCACTTCAAACCTCTTCATTCTTTTATTTGGTTTCTTATATATACCACCTTTCTCTACCCCAGTCTCTTCCAATCCCTAACACTAGGTAAGACAGAAAGAAGGTTAGAGGGGAAAAGGGACATTGTTGGTATACTGTTCTTTTGGAATGTATAAACCTTAACCTTGTTCATTCAAATGCTGATTTCTCTCCCCCATTATCTGGTTTAAATTTGGACATTGCATTGTGATACTTATTGTAAGCATACCACCATTTGTTCTCTAAATTGTCAATTAAAACAACCAGCCACAATGTTGAGCAATGGAGAGGACAGGATGTGACATCCTGGTTCAGAGTGGGAGGAGAGGAATGAAGCCAGAGGAGAGGAAGGAGTAGGAGGGAGCAGAGGAGAGGAGAACAAGCAGGAGGAGAGGAAGATGTAGGAGGGAGAAGAGGAACAGAAGCTGGGAGGGCAGAAGCTGGAGAAGAGGGCTTGGAACTACGTGGAGAAATGAACCGGACCTAAGATATCACTAAAAGCAAGTATAATGGGTGAATCTAAATGGTAGGAACTACGCGGGCTTGGAAGTTTAGGATGGAGAAACTATTGCCCAACATTGTGTTCTAGGTTAATTAAATAAATCCCAGTCTCTGTGTGGTGATTTGGGTATGCAGTTGGTTTAGGAATAACTGCAGTTTTACTAAAAGATATATCAATAGTAAATATTAATGACCACATAGAACATGACATAGATTTCTTTGAATTATTTCCTGCTAATCAGGGTCTTTAGGTTTCAAGAGGCAAGCCCAATCTTCATTGTCAGATTATCCAGCATTTTTTAGAATCAGCTTTTTCAGAACTCAAAGTAGTTGCCAATTGAAACCCTGACATGAATCAATGGTATTGTATCCATACTTAATTTTCTAAATTCTGCAAAATGAAACACATCCGTCTGCTAGATTTCATTTCCTTTGGTAACCCTAGGGTTACTTCTGGTGAGTAATGGCATTTGGTTATTCAGAGAACATGTAGGACTTTTTTCTTATAAATTCCTTGCTTTGTTGCCATGTGATAGAATTTTTTTTTCTTTAAACATTTACTCTTAACAAGGTGTTTTTCATGAAAATTTGAGGCTTCTAACACATTTCCTATTAATAATTGGTCTTTTTTCTCCTTTTTTTATTGTGGCGATGGACCTGGCAACCTTGAATGAGAATGAATATGGGTAATATATAATGGATAGTTTCTCTTTCTGACTGCTTGTTGCAGTTGCATAAATAAAAAGATTAATTTTGAATTGTCAGGAATAAATTTAACAGTTTCTTAATGCAAAACAACTATCAGTATATTGAGTCAGTAATTATATTAAGAGATTCAGGAAAATTTAATAATATATTAAGGATTGCATACAGCTATGATATTTAAACTGAACTATATAGGCTTTAGATCACTTTCCTTATTTTGTCTAACTTATAACTTGCCAATCTCAACTTATTTCCATCAGTATAGAATGAAGGTGCTTCAGAAACGTGTGTTCCCTCTAAAATACATGGGATAATCCAATTAGTTATTTTTATAAACTGAAGATGCTTGCTTTTAGGATATTTGTTGTTAATTTCTTCCAAGTCATTGGAAGAAAGAGCTACAAGCTCTTTGCCAACCTTCATCAGTTACCCAGAATGATATCATCTCAGCATTACTAAGAGTTATTACAACTTCAGCTCAGTCAGTTTCTGACAATTGCTGTAGTCTTATTCTACCTTTTATGATTAATTCAGAAACCTTTTCTATGTATGTTTTTAATTTTTTACTTTGTTTATGTGCTAAGAAAATCTATTTAATAATACTGTCTTCCCTTCCATAATGAGACCAGTAGGATGTGAACTGAAGCCAAAAACAAAACAAAACAAAAAACCAAAATACAATTAAGTTTTGGATCAATTTGATCCATATATATATCTTACAGTCTCTATTCTACCAGAGTTAACTCTCTCTTTCTGCTTCAGCTATTAACCCTCTTGGACTGTTTAAGTCTGAATGTTCTTGTATTGTTTAAAAGAAATTACTTAACTTGTGAGCAATTAATCCAGTTGTAGCATGCATCCAACTCATATCTCCCATTAGTTTTTAAAAATTGTTAAGAGTTTGCATCTTATCTCTACAGATCTATACGTTTTATAGTTAAATTTTTGTTGACTTTTTCATAACTCAAATAGTTAATAGAATCATATCTTTGCTTTTTTGAGAAGCGATCTGTAACCCCAACCATGGAAAAATTCTTTGTGTTTCCTTAAATATTTTCTCAAAAGTATCTGCCAGAACCAACCAACAAAATATCATCCAGGTAATGATAAATAATTGACTGAGAAATTGGCTAATGGTTGTTGCACAAAATATTGACATAAAGTTGGACTATTTAACATTTCCTATGGAAGAACTTTCCAGTGATATCTCTTTATGGGACACTATTTTCACAAGTAAGTACAGAAAAAGCAAACCTTTCCCTATCATGCTCATGCAAAAGGATCTTGAAGAAGCAATCTTTTAAATCAATTGCTATCATAAGCCATGACTTAGGTAATAAGGAAGGTAAAGTAATTCTAGGTTGTAATGGACATGTTGGTTGAATTACTTTATTCACTGTTCTTAAATCTGTTAATACCCTCCATTTTCATGATTTTTTTTTATAAAAAATGCAGGAAATTCCATGGTCTGGTAGCTACTCTTGTTTCAGCTGCTCAAGTGCCTACAATTTTTTTCTTAGTTAAGGGTCAGTGATCTACATACACAGGCTTGTCAGTCAATCATTTTAGGGGTGGGGCAGTTGTTATTTCAGTAGTGGCTCCCCTTATAAATTTGGAAACTCAATTCATGTGATGTGCTGTGTTTGGACAACATCACAGCTTGCAATTATTTTTGATGACACATATCAATACCTTCCCCAGGAGCATCTAACCTTTTCCCCCAGATTTCACCATGAGATGTCCCTGGGATTGCAGGAATATTAGTTTGAACATCCATTGCTGTAAAAGATCCATTCCCCATATATGGGTATGTCACCCACAAAAGACCTCAATTTTCCTGTTTGCCCTTCAGGTCCTACACATTTAACCAATCATACACTTTGTTTTACTTGAGATGGCTTCCCAATTCCTATGAATCATGTATAAACCTTCTGAAGTAGCCATTCTGGATTCCAGGATTTGGGGAAAATAATAGGCACAGTACCACCAGTATCCACTGTTGGAGCCCGCCTGCAGAATCGAAAGTTCATGAGTGGGGAGTGAGGATTAAAATAACTAAAGGGAGTCACAATACACAAGGGATGGGGTTGACAGGGCTGTCAGTAAAACTGCAGTGTGAGTTTATTCCACAATTCCTTTTTTATAGGAAAACAAAAACAAGTCACATCAATACAAAAAGAAGTTCCTGGAACCAGCAAGCTTTTCTAAAACTACTTCCTTATAGCAGATTTGGTCCGAGGTCACACAAACAAGCTTTAAGGAACTTGGTGAAGCTGCCTCTTTTCTCTGTCTCAAGGTGAAGGCCAGGGTGAAAACATGTTTTTCAATAAATAACAAAGCAGCTTGACAAGCAGGCAGCTCTCCATAATCCACCAAACCTTCTGTTTCAACACCATTTACTTGAAATTTTAATTTGAGTCTCTGATCATTAATTGCTGTTTGCCAGAACACACATTTTCCAGTATTCCCCAATCTAATAGTTCTCTCTACTGGAGTAGCTTTGCCCTTAATGTAGAAAAACTAACAGCTGATCAGTTCTATCTCCTGCATTAATTTTCATTTCTCTTTTTACATATGCCAAAATTTTAATTTCTTCCTTGCAATCCTCATCTATAATATCTGGATGTACAATGAATCCGGAGATTAATCCACTTCTTCCCCAAATCATCCCTACTGTCCCTGAAAGACCATAAACACCAGTGGTTTTATCAGGTATCTTCAGGACTGAACTACCACGGGCTACATCTGAGCAGAGGTTCTAGGTTATATCTGTACATGATCCTTGGTAGAGTGTCAGCGTCAGAAAAGACCCCTGTGCCCAGATATATTTGGTCCTTGTGGAGCTCCTATCCTTTCCACATCATACTAATACAGGGTCAGATGAAAGGGGAGAAAGTCCTCCCCAATCAGTGGACTTGGAAAGGGGCAGGGAGGAGATGAGAGAGGGAGGGATTGGGAGGGAATGAGGCAGTGGGATATAGCTGGGATGCAGAGTTAATAAGCTGTAACTAATAATAAAAAATAAAAATAAATAAATTTAAAAAATCACACACACACACAAAAACCCACCAGTGGTTATTTTGTAACACTGAATTTTGGCTGATAGGACAAGAGGTTTACCTGTGGCCCAATCTAAAGCCTCAGTGCCTTCAGTAGCATGCATGAGCTCAGCTATACTTCGTTGTGGCTTCTCTGCTGGCCTCTTACCTCCTGGCTGGCAGAGGGGAATGACTCACATGTTTTGCAGCAGAACCTTTGGCTGACAGGCCCCTCAGTTCATTTTCCTGATGGCAATATATTACCTCATATATCCCTCCTGGACCTGCATTCATTGGTTCAGTGATGTCCTTTACCTCATCGTCTGCAAACTCTGGGAAGCTGAGACATTCCATTGCTGCAAGAAATGGCTTGTTTCCTTCCCAGGTGGAAAGTATCATATTCCTCAGTGTTAATGAACCTTCCATTTTGAGTTCTGAGGCTTTTAGCCTTACAATTTCTTTGTAAATGGCTGAATTCACCACAATTTAAGCACCATGTGTTTTAGTATCTGAGACCCCTATCTATAGAATGTCCTACGATATTGGCATGATGTTCCTTAGAGAAAACATCAGCTGTTTCTCATCAGTTCTTCCATAGGTGTTACTAGTGTATTTAACAGTCTAATTACTCTCTTACATTCAATATTTGCATTCTCAGATACCAAGGTCTCCATCACACCTGTCTGGCATCAGGGTCTGATATGGTTTTGTTCACAGATGAAACCAATCTCTGCAATAAATCTGTGAAGGCTTCTCCAGAGCATTGTATTATCTTTGTAAGTGGGGTGGAGCTTTTCCTAGGCTTCCCAACCTTGTCCCAAGCTCCTTTTTTAAAAATTTAATTATTTCAATTTATTTATTTATTACAATTTATTACTGTTCACTTAGTATCTCCACTACAGTCCCCGTCCTCATCTCCTCCCAGTCCCACCCACCCTCTGTCTTCTCCCCCTATGCCCTTTGCCTAGTACACTGAAAGGGGAGGACTTCCTCCCCTTCTATCTGACTCTAGTTTTTTATCAGGTCTTATCAAGGCTGGCTGCATCATCTTCCTTTGTGGTGTGGCAAGGCTGCAACCCCCAGAGGGAGGTGATCAAAGAACCATTCACTGAGATCATATCAGAGACATCCCTGTACCCTTTACAAGGGAACCTACTTGGAAACTGAGCAGCCAGTGGGCTTCCTTTGAAAGGGGATCCATTGTTCCAAGCTCTTAAAGCCAACAAGTGACATTGTTTTATAATGGCATCATTAAACCAAATTTGTTCTTGTAGATCAGAATACCGCCTTTCACCAAGGAATTGATCTTTAAAAATATTTATTATGCTTGTTCTCTTTTCTTGTTCTATATTTCCAGCTTCTTCTTTACACCACATTAACCATAGAAACTGCTGACTGGCCTCTAGCACAGCAGCCATCAATCTCTTCCAATCTTGGGGAACAGTTCTAATTTGGGTAGCCCAATTATGTAATATTTGTTTAACAAAAAGGGAATGCATTTCATAGGAAACAATAGCCTCTTTTAAATGCCTCACATCTATCATTTCTAGGGGATACCACATTATCTCATTACATCCACTGTTGACACCATTAACAGGTACATTTACACAACTACTGGTAAAAGCAATGGTGACTTGTAATTACAGGCTACACAAAAACAACAACAACAACAAAAACAAACAAAAACCATGGCTGTTGGGCTGTTTCTCTTAGACTCTGTCACCCTGCTTGGCTTCTTCTTCCTGGTTCTCTGCCCCACCCAGAGATTGCAGAGATATGAAACCAAAAGTGTGTGGATCAGGGATGGGCCTACCTTCTAGCAGGATTTGCTTCCCTTTAATCTTTCTTTCATCCTTCAGGAAACTCTGGCTTTCAGGTACCAGGTGTGGACCCTTTTGTTTTCTGTATGGTGCTATCCAATTCCCAAGTGCTTCTATCTCCATCCATAACCTCTCTAGTTGCACAGCCAATTCTGCAGCCCTTTCAACAGTGAGAGAATACAGGACACTTATGACTTCCCCATTTAATCCCTTTTTGTTTCCTCAGACCCCTCCATATCCACTTGCAACTTTTCCAATTGCTTAAGCATTCTTCCACTCTATTTTGAAGTGGAATAGAGAAACAAAGATGAAGAAGAAATAGAAAATTCTTTCTCACAGCAAAGCAGTGACAGCTTTTTGCTGACATCCTGAAATAGACTATACATTCCTTTGTACCCTGTTGTCTCCTCTACAGCACTA
Organism: Meriones unguiculatus; assembly: GCF_030254825.1. Taxonomy (NCBI): domain Eukaryota; kingdom Metazoa; phylum Chordata; class Mammalia; order Rodentia; family Muridae; genus Meriones; species Meriones unguiculatus. The sequence continues at coordinate 9,065,516 of NC_083364.1, read as the reverse complement.
GAAACCAAGTTTCCCATTATGCCTAGCTACACAGTGCACCAATTATAGGCATATTGTTTTAGCTATTTTATTTAGGTTTTTATATCTACCACCCTTTTCTACCCAAGTCCCTTCCAACCCCCAACACTAGGGAGGTGAGAAAGAAGGTTAGAGGAGAAAGGGGACATAGACCTTTTTAAAACTATTTCCTGCTGATCAGGGTGAGTGAATTCCTAGGGTCAAGTCCAATCTTCTTTGTCAGAATATCCATCAATCCAGCAATAGCAAATGCAGGAATCAACAGCAGCAGCAGGCTGAGGAGCAGATGCCACAGATCCTCCAGGCTCTCCCATGTCTATCCTCTCAAGAGTTTCCAGAATTAAACTATTTGCAGCTGGCAAAAAGTGTGCCTCTGCCAGAGCACAAGACACATAGTTAGCTTCTGTGGGCAATCTAAAGTAGCTCCATGTCCCACACCTGGGATTAAGACATAACCATACTCATCCCAAATTCTCACTACAAAATTTTCACTATGTACTCTAAATTGGGTGTGTTTGGTGGTATTGTTAGGAGATTTCTCCATGTGGATATTCTTCTTATATTCTGAGACATTGTTCCATTCTTCAAGAAAATATTTTATATATTTAGTATAATGCAAATCTACAGTGGTTAATGTCTACACTAGTGTAAAGCATGCTCTTCACCTTCAGACTCACTAAACACTCACTGACTCACTCAGGTAACATTTGGCCCTGAAGTTCTAGTCAAGTATGATCAATCATTCTACCATATTGAATTACAAATATGTACCACAGTTATCCCTGTCCTCACTAACACTGCTCATGTGCTTGTTACATACAGTTACCAAGTTTGCTTAAAGGTTCACCAAGTTAAAACTCGTAAGCACTGTGAAAGCTCATGTTTTCAGGACATAAATAGCCTTGAGTGTCTGCTTTCCTTTTCCCACATCACAGTAAGTTTAAAGCACTATTTGTATTGTTTTAATATACATTTCTATGTTTAGCGGCAAGTACGAACTATTTTAGCATGCTTACTATTCATGTTTGTTGCTTGCTAATACCCCATGCATGATTCTCGCCCACATATTTTTTTGAGGCTTTGCTATAACTTTGTTCTACTTGGACATATATTTTCACGCTTTTTTTTTATTTAGTTTTTACCAACATTAACATTCATTGTAAAGATGCTTAAATGTGTTTTGAGATATCTTTGATATGCTTAAAAATATAAAACTGAAATAAACCTGCCATGAGAAGCAATAACCAGGATCACTTATGAATTGACATACAGGCAACCCCTCCTCTTTCTTTTCCTGCCCTCTTATCCCTCGGAGTTCCATTCCATCTCCTCTTATTTTGATTCCACCTGTGTTGTGAATGCTAATGTATGAGAAAGGAAGAATAATCATAGAAAGCCACTATTTGTGTCAGCACACCATTTCTGTGGAGCTGCTGTTTCCTTTGCAGTTGGTCATTAGTATAAAAACAAATGAAAACTGTGCAGGGCAGAGGCATACATTGTAGCCTGTTTCTTAGCCAATGTAATGAAGAAAGTAATCAACTGATGTTATCTTGCTTATTTCTATAAGCCTAATATTTCCTTTACTTACTACCACTTACTAGGAAAAACAAGAAAATAATATATAAACTATAAAATCTTTTTTCCCCTGATTGAAGGCTACCTTAAATATTAACTCTGTAGAATGAGAGTATTGGGGATGCATAGACTTTATTGATACTCGGAATTTTAGGCCTCTTGCATGGATAATCTCTAGAGGGTGCTATTTAACATATACCTAGTTGCTACTTTGTATAGTAGAATTTTTACCAGAGACCTAGGGAGATCTGAGTGATTACAGTATCAATCAGCCATTTTTAAATAGCTTCTATTTTCATTAATTTTTTGCTTAGTTCTTTATTTCCTATTTGGTTTCCTTATCTCCCTGGTTTATTTTGGAGGCTGTTGTTGCACACTCTTCTTTCACACAAGGTTCCGCTCATTTCCTCTTGTTTTTAATCTCCTGTTCCTGTTCTCATTCCCCTTGGGGAACTTTGGTAAAAGAACATGCATCATGGCCCTGCAACACTTAATTGGGGGATTTAAATGAGTCTTTCTCTGAGGTACAAGGAAAAAAAAGAAATCTTCACAAAGTTGTTCATATGGGATTCTTCTCAATGTAGTATTTCTATATCAGATCTTTTTTAATTAAAGGAATCAATAGTTCCTGGTTTTGGTGTGGCAAGTGAAGATGCAGTGTTGGGAATTCTGATTTTAATCAGATCTCCTTCATCTCTACTTTAGATGATAGACAGTCTTTGTTTGACTTCAAGGTTATTTTCTCTTTGACTGAAAGAATTATAAAACTACTTTACCCTTTTTTAATGGTTCTAGGACAGTTGAAAAGGAGGAAGAAAAATGAAAGAACAAAAAAGGGCTACTTTTAATTTGCTGTATGGAAACAATATGATCCATAAACTAAGACTATAGAGTTAATTTTTGAACTTTATAGGAAATTATATATTTAAAAAGCAAGGGCAACAAAATGACTTTGTTACTCTTCTGTTGTATAAGAAAAGGACATTCGCTTTGCTTATTCTACATTTCCCTTTCTGAAGACAAATGTTTACTATCATTATCAGATTGTAAGGGTTCTAAAAGCAACTGGAAGCTCAACATTGGATTTAGGGTCTATGCCTTTTCTAAGACATCTAGAGACAGAGAGAATAATTTATATACATGCAATTAGACCAGTGTTCAAATATTCCTGATTTCTGTGCTTGCCTTCTCCCCAGTGCTTGTCAGATTGTTTATTTTTGTTTCTCAGTGGATTTCATTTTAGTGTAATTTTAGATTTGATGACGAATTAAAGACAGATTTATTTGAAACCTGGCCTTAAATTTCACTATAAGTCCTTAACTTCACTACTTCCTGATTCCTTCATAGTGAGAGCACTTATACATCAGACCATGTTGTAGTTATTATATTATTGCCTGTTTGTTTTGTTTTATTTTCCTATATTACTTTTTTGTGGGCTCAGAAAATTGTGAACAAGTCTAGTCAAAATTTTGATATAAAATAGGATGTTATATACGCATACTCAAAACAGAAAAACAAATCCCATGCTGAGTCCATAGGAAGTGTAGCTTTGTTCTGCTTTTACAAGAGAATGCATTTTTAATGATGTAGTTCCTAGTAAAAACACCCTGTTTTTTATCCTAGCATCTTATTTCATTTAGTAAATATTTAATTCATTTCCAGTAAATGTTATGTACTGTGCAAAGTGATACATACATAATGGTAAACCAAGTGGGTAAGAACTTTTCACTTTTTCTCGTTGTGCTTCTCTTCCTTCTAATGTATTTATTATAACTGGACAGCAGATGATAAACTGGGTGTATAGAAATCTGTTCTCCTAATGGCATTGGCCAAATTTGCATTAAGTAATTGATTGTGTAATTAGTAGTTTCACATCTCATCTCTGAATAAAATACTATTTAAGATAAAACCATATCATTTTTTATGTCTGATCCCTCCTCACTTGCAAGCTCTCTGCTGTGCCAAAAGCGCAATTCAGTCCATTTAACGTTGAATGAATGACTAGATGAATCTCTTAGTCCATTATTAATAAAGATTAAGCTTATTGTCAGCAAAGCAATTCAGATAATTTACAAAGATTGCATCTTTTCAGACAGACACTGTCTTTAGTGTTAACTTATAAAAGACATCCTAAAATCTTAGGAGTATCTCAGATTTTGTAGGAAATTTGAATTACTTTGTTCTTTTCATAGAAAAGGTACTTCACCCATCTAGTCACAATTAGGACTCCACATTTGGTGTGCTTGGGTTGTTTCCTGTAGATGTAGAAAGAGAAGTGTGTTCAGTACATGGAGCAGTTAAAGAAAAGGAAAAAGAATGGCTAAATGAACCACTATCACCTCTGCTATCCTAATGCACTTTTCTGGCAATGTTAATACTCCACCTTGTGCTGTAATTTGTAATGTTTCGCCACCTCTTAGTGACCAAGCTGTTCCCCACCACCTTTTTATTCATAATTATTTGTTTATTTTTGGGATTATAATATAGTTATATCACATGCTCCTTTTTTCTTCCAAGCCCTACCATATACTATTCTCTTTGCTCTTTCATATTCTTATACATGTACACACACATACACATATACATATGTATATATGTACATGTATAAAATGACATATATGCATAATCTAGTCTGCTCAGTCTGGAGCAGTTACTTCTATGTCTATATTTTTAGATCTAACCATTTTGTTCTCTGTTGCTCTCTGTGCATGTGTGTCTGTCTGTCTTGGTTTGTATATGCCCATGCCTCCTGCATAAGTGTGAATGCTAGCTTGTCATATCCTGGGACACAAGTGGAGCTCAGAGGACAACTAGGGTTTTTGGTCCTTGTCTTTCACATTCTTTGGGACAGGTTCTCTTGTTTACCATGTGCAAGCTAGATTAGCTGGCCCATAACCTTCCTGGTATTAATGTGTCTTCACCTTCCATCCCATCATAGGAGTACAGATGTGTGTTATTGCAGTCAGCTGTTTGTGGGATCTGGGATCTGCCCTCAGCAGATATCACTTACAGAGATAGCGTCCAGCCTAGACTGAGTTTGAGAGAAGGTTCCATCTAGATGACATTTTCCTGTCATCTAGCACAGTGTTTGATACAAGATTCCAGGCATTGCTGACAGATGATGCCATTGCTGAAGGATAATGGCAAGAAGCATTATTGCTAATATTACTTCAAACAATGGGAAGTTTGATGTGGGTAGAATGCTCAAAGAAAGCATTGAGAAGAGGCTGAAGAGACTCTTGAGAAACTGGAGCCAGACCCTGAGAAAAGTAGACATAATGAACATGACTGTATGTGGGAGACAGGAGAAGGGTAAGGAGAGTGCAGGCAGAGTTCTTGTTGAAGAGGGTTTGAACTGAGAGCAAAAGTGCTTAATGCGGCATAGCATTACATAGTATTTGTCCTGCCAGAAAGACCATTTTTCTTGGCCTTTGTGACCCTTTTGATTTTTCTGCAAGCTCTTCATATTAAATATTTTAGTACATCCTCAGATTGTATAATTTTTTTAGCCTGTTTCCATTGAGAAAAAAAAAAAAACTCCCTGTGGAAATCCAACTTGGGTTTCAATTAGAAATATCAGTTGTCATTAGGGGAATTTTTTATAAAAGAAGGTAAAATATAATATTGCCTTGGCACCTTTAACTATTTTTAGGATTACAGAGGACCAAATACAGGAAATTATAATTCAAAGGCAACTCAGGTTCATACACTAACAGTTAGGACTTCTGGTTGGAATCTGCCGTTAGAGCTACATCTGTTCTGGCACTAGGTGCTTCATTAATGGACATTATGCATGCAGTGGGGATATTGGCTGTCTGTTCATTTATATTTATTTTATCCCGGATTAAGAGCAATAAAACACAACTTTAAATCTCAGTCTTTGTTAGTCTAGTTCTTACACGTATGAATGGAAACATGTAGCTGCAACTTTTTTCTTTATCCTTCATCCATTTACTCTTACTCATCTACACTTCTGAGGAGAGCCATTACCCCCAAGGCCCTTGCTGAAATAGCGGTCTTCATCTCCCAAACCCTGGAGACAAGGTTCCAGTTGCTGGTTTGCTTGCACACATGCCCTATTGGTATTCCCTTTTATATTTTTACAAACAAGTATGTTGGTTGCCTGCTCTTTGATCATTTCCCCCTGGTGAGGTAGCCTTACTAGACTACAGAGAAAGAGGATCCAAGCAGACCTGATGAGACCCGATAGGCTAGGGTCAGATAGTAGGAGAGGAGGACCTCCCCTACCAGTGTATGACAGAAAGGACATGGAGAAGGGGGAAAAGAGGGAGAGAGAGTGGGACCAGGAGGAGATGAGGGAGGCTACAACCTGGATACAAAGTGAATAAAATGTAATAAATAATAACGACAGTAAAAAAAAAAAATAAACAGTGAAGTCTGAAATATATTGGAGGAGAGAATCCAAGATGGCTGTGCCGGGAGGACACTGTGTCTGAAGAGCAGGACAGCAGTGACTGTACAGTGACCAAAAGACTGAACTCTGGGCCCTAAAACACCAGCTAGTGTGGTTTCCAGGTGAGAGGAAACCCAACCGTGTAGGAACCAATCAGGCTCAGGTCAGTCCGCTAAACCCCAGGAAGGGTTCCTGGTCCCAGCAGGCTCTTGGTCACCAGCCCAGAGCCACACACCCACGTGCTCAGATCACCATCCCAGACTGAACTGTGGGCACCACAACACCAGAGACTAAAATTTCCAGTCTAGAGAAAACTCCACGGTGAAGGAAGCAATCAGGACTGACCTCAGGTCACCCAGACAATCCCAGGAAAAGGTCCCGTGGTCTGGCAGGCACTCAACTGCCAGCCCAGAGACCTGCCTGTGTGCCTAATTCACTGCCCCAGACAGAACTGTGGGCCTAAGGGCACTAGAGACTGGGTTTATCTGTCAGGAGGAAACCCCAAGGTAAGGAAAACAACAGGTCCAATCTCAGGGCACTCAGCCAAGCCTGATAACCTGAAAAGTTCTCAGGAAGTTCCCAGGTTCCTGCCTGTGCCTGCATTCTCTACTCACCATCCCAGACACAGCTATGAACCCCCATATACCACAGACTGGGTCTCCCTGTAGGGAGGAAATCTCACGGTGGCGGAACCATCAGGTCTGACCTCAGGACACCTTGCTCCAGAAAACTTTCTGGGTTCCTCCAGGCTCCAGACTCTATTCTCCTGCTGCATTCATGAGTACAACACTCACTTGCCATTGATTACCATTTGGGTACTGGAGCACAGAACTCTAACCTCAGTCCTACAGAAGCCTGAGATCCATTGGATCAGTGCTTAGTAGATATTGCTCCAAGGAGCAACCAGTGATCCCTAGCTAAAGTGACCAAACCTCAGGGTTCCCTGGTTCCTCAAGAGGGCTGCACCCAGCAAACACAGTGTAAGAGTAGCAGCAGCAGTTCACTAAATTCAGAGCAAGAAACCCAGTGGCAGGGCAGCTGTCTCCAGGACTTATCCTGGTGAGAGGAGAGACCCCCTGATTACGAAAGACCAGTTTCCACAGAGATTTATAAGCCTGAGGTGAGCTGTGTCAATTCCAGAGAAGCACTGAAATTTGCTTGACCATACAGAAAAAACTGAGGAGGCATCCTTCAGGAACAACCATCTTTCTACCAAGGCGATTCTTCCCACCCCTGGATTCCAGCAGGCACCAGAAACTAACAGCCAACACCTGAGATAGCCAGATTGGTAAAGGTCAGTGTAAAAGCACAACCAACAAAAGGCGAAGCGATATGGCATCCCCAGAACCCAGTTATCCAGGGGCAAGTAGCCCTAAACACCCTAACATAAGTGAAATTCAAGAAGATGACATTACACCCATGCTTATGAAGAGATAATGGAGGAAACAAATAAAATGTGTAAAGAAATTAAGGAAGATAAATTCAAACAGATTAGAGCCATTTGTAAAGAAATACAGGAAGATGGAGCTAAACAGTTTGTGGCCTTCAGAGAGGAAATGATTAAATCACTGAAAGAAATAAAAGAAACGAAGAAATGTTCAAGTAAACAGGTGAAGGAATGGAAAGAAAATACAGTCAGACAGGTGAAGGAAATCAACAAAACAGTTCAAGATGCGAAGATAGAATTGGAAAAATTAAAGAAAACACAAACGGAGGAAATCATGGAGAGGAAGAATCTAGGGAAGAAAACAGGAACTACAGAGGTAAGCATAACCAATAGACTACAATATATGGAAGAAAGAACTTCAGATGTGGAAGATACAATGGAAGAAATTGATGAATCCTTCAAAGAAAATGATAAATCTAAAAACATTCCTGACACAAACTATCCAAGAAATCCAAGACAAAATGAAAAAACAAAACCTAAGAATAACAGGAATAGAGGAAAAAGAAGATTCCTGTCTCCAAGGCCCAGAAAATATATATTTTTTTTAAAAAAATCATAGAAGAAAATTTCCCCACTTTAAAGGAGAGGCCTATAAGCATACAAGAGGCCTAGAGAACACCTAATAAATTAGACCAGAAAAGAAAATTTTCCCACCACATAACAATCAAAACAGTAAGTACAAGGAATAAAGAAACTGTTGGAGCTACCACCGTGGCATTAGCCATGAGTCATACTAGGCAGACTGCTCAGACCCTAAATAATCTTTTAGCCAATGTAGCTCATGCTTTAGATGTACAAAAAGGAATTAATGCTCAACTAAAAGGAGACTTGATGGTGTTCAATCAGAGGATTGACCTCGTGCAGGAGCAAAACTGATACCCTATGGCAAATCGTTCAATTTGGCTGTCAATGGAAGTATGCTGGACTTTGTGTCACTAGCATACAATATGAGAATTTTTCCCGTGCTGCAAATCTGTCTAAACAATTGTCTAGCTATATTTTAGGTAATTGGACTGAAGAATTCGATACTATGATGGAGCAGCTGAGAGTGGCCATTGTTACGGCAAATTCTACCAGAGTGGACGCAGGACTAGCCACAGGATTATCATCATGGATTACTGCAGCCATGAATCATCTGAAGGAATGGGCGGGCATGGGAGCATTAGCAGGCCTTCTGGTGTTGGTCTCCTTGGTTTGCCTGTGGTGTATATGCAAGATTAGAATCTCACAACAGCGTAATGCAGCCATGATCATTCAGGCCTTTACAGCCATTGAAGCAGGACAGTCTCCCCAAGCATGGTTGGCTACCATAAAAAGCTAAAATGTTACGCTCAGGATGCAAGGCTAAGCACTGCACTCAGGGTCAGCCGCTTTGGACCCAGAGAAGAGCATGTCTGATTGCATGCGGGTTGATGCCCCAGGTCCCGCCTCTGAGAAAAAGGTATTGGACAGGTCTGATGCTCTTTGGGTGGATGACACCTAAATGAACGTTGGTACAAAGCCCCAATTTATTTCTCATATCAGAGATCAGACCTCTACTCTTGCCTGATGTGTCTAAAACAAAAAGGGGGAACTGTAGAGAGCTGTGTAATGCCGCGCCTTAAAGATGGAGCTGGTTTCTGCCTTCCACCTTCCCGATGGTGAGTGCTCTCTGTCACAAACAACTCCATATTTGGCTAAGGCTGAGGATCTGGCTTGCTTCCGTGTATGTGGACCTATCTGCATTGCCCACGAGGTACGCTGGGGTTGGCTACCCAGAGGCTATTTTAAGCTGTGGGCTGGCTTTCCCCAGGGTCAGAAGATTGTTCAAGGTTCCTGAATAAACTGCATTGAGAAGAACAAAAAAAAAAAAAAAAAAAAAAAGAAAGAAAAAAAAAGAAAGAAAGAAAAAATATTAAAACCTGCAAGGGAAAAAGGCCAAGTATCATATAATAGCAAACCCATAAAAATCACACCTGACTTCTCAAAAGAGACTATGAAAGCCAGAAGGACCTGGACAAATATGCAGATCCTAAGATACACAGATGTCAGCCCAGGTTACTATGCCCAGCATAATTCTCACTCATAATAGTTGGGGAAAATGAGATGTTCAATGAAAAAAAAATTAAACAATACCTACCCCAAAATCCAGCATAACAGAAAATACTAGAAAGAAAAATACAGCCCAAGAAAACTAACTCCTTTCAGGAAAACACAGGAAATAAATAACCGCACTACAGTAAAACTAAAAGAAGCTAAACACACAAACACACTACCTCAACATCAAAATCAAAGTATCTAAAAGCCCCTGCTCATTAATCTCTCTCCATCAATGTACTCAATTCTCAAATAAAAAGACACAGACTAACAGAATGGATGGTTAAACAAGACCTAACCATCTGTTGAATACAAGAAACACATCTAAGTCACAAAGCTACACATTACCTGATAGTAAAGGGCTGGAAGACAGTTTTGCAAGTAAATTGATCCAAGAAGCAAGCAGGATTAGCCATTCTAATATCTAATAAAATAGACTTTTAAGCAAATTATTCAAAAGAGATGGGTAAGGACACTTCATACTCATCAAAGGAAAATTCCACCAAGAAGACATCACAAATGCCCTCCCCAAACAACGTCACCCACATATGAAAAAGAAACATCAATAAAATTTAAAGTGTACATTAATAGTGGGAGACTTCAACAACCCCACTCTCAACAAAGGACAGGTCAACAAAACAGAAAATAAACAAAGAAACAATCACTCTAACAAGGGTTATGAATCAAAAGGACCTAAGAGACATCTACAGAACTTTTCACCCAAACACAAAAGAATTTACCTTCTTCTCAGCACTTCATGGAACCTTCTCCAAAATAGACCATATAGTGGGTCACAAAGCAAGCCTCAACAGATACAAGAAGATTGAAATAATCCCTTGTATCTTGTCTGATTACTATGGAATAAAGCTAGATCTCAACAACAACAGAAATAGCAAAAAGCCTACACACACATGGAAACTTTACTTGTTACCCAATGACAGCTGGATCAGGGAAGAAATAAAGAAAGAAATCAAAGTCTTTGTAGAATTCAATAAAAATGAAAGCACAACAACCCAAACTTATGAGACACAATGAAAGTACTGCTAAGAGGAAAGTTCACAACAATAAGTGCCTTCAAGAAGAAATTCAAAACATCTCATTCAATCAATTTAATGGCTAACCTGAAAGCCCTACAAGTAAGAGAAGCAGACACACCTAAGAGGAGTAGATGGCTGGAAATAATCAAACTCAGGGCTGAAATAAAAGAAAATTAGAAACAAATACAACACTTCAAAGAATCAATGAAACCAAGAGTTGCAATTGAGAAAATCAACAAGATAGACAAACACTTAGCCAGGCTAACTAAAAGGCAGAGAGACACCACCCAAATCAACAAAATCAGAAATGAAAAGGGGGATATAACTACAGACACTGAGGAAATCCAAACTGTCATTAGGTCTTACTTCAAAAGTCAATATGCCACAAAATTTGAAAATCTAAATGAAATGGACAATTTTCTTGATGAATTCCATTTACTGAAGCTAAATTAAGACCAGGTAAATAAATTAAATAGCCCCATATCCCGTAAGAAAACAAAAGCTGTCATCAAAACTCTCCCATCCAAAAAAAGCTCTGAGCCAGATGGTTTTAGAGCAGAATTCTACCATATCTTCAAAGAAAAGCTAACACCAATACTCTTCAAACTACTCCACAAAATAAAAACAGAAGGAACACTACCAGACTCATTCTATGAAGCCACAGTCACCTTGATAAGTAAACTTCACAAAGATCCAATATAGAAAGAGAATTTCAGGCCAATCTCCCTTATGAACATTGATGCAAAAATACTCAACAAAATACTCATAAACCGAATACAAGAACATATCAAAGACATCATCCACTATGACCAAGTAGGCTTCATCCGAGGTATGCAGGGTTGTTCAATATATGGAAATCCATCAATTATATACAAAAACTGAAAGAAAAGAAAAACACATGATAATCTCCTTAGATGCTGAAAAGCATTTGATAACATCCAACATTCGTTTATGTTTAAAATCCTGGAGAGATCAGGGATACAAAGTACTTACCTAAACATAGCAAAGGCAAGATCAGCAAGCCTATAGCTAATATCAAACTAAATGGAGAGAAACTTAAATCAATCCCACTGAAATAAGGGACCAGGCTAGGCTGCTCACTGTACCCATATATCTTCAACATAGTTCTTGAAGTCCTTGCTAGAACAATAAGACAATTGAAGGAGATCAAGGGAATTCAGTTTGGAAAGGAAGAAGTCAAAGTATCTTTATTTGCAGATGATATTATAGGATACAGGATTGACTTCAAAAATTCTATCAGGGAACTCCTACAGCTGATAAACAAAGTGGCTGGATACAAAATTAATTCAAAAGAATCAGTAGCCTTCCTGTATTCAAAATGGAAAAGGGCTGAGAAAGAAATTAGGGAAAATACACCCTTCACAATAGCAACAAAAGACATAAAGTATCATGTTTTGACTGTAACCAAACAAGTCAAAGACTTGTATGAAAAAATCTTCCAGTCTTGAAGATATCAGAAGATGGAACAATCTCCCATGATCATGGCTTGGCAGGATTAACATAGCAAAAATGGCCACATTACCAAAAGCAATCTACAGATTAAAGCAACTGCCATCAAATTAACAACAAAATTCTTTACAGACTTTGAAAGAAAAATTCTCAACTTCATATGGAATAACAAGAAAACCAGAATCACTAAAACAATCATCTACAATAAAAGATCTTCTGGAGGTATCTCCATCCCTTATCTTAAGCTGAAATATAGAGAAACAGTAAATAAAAAAAACCATAATAAAATAAAATAAAACAACAAAAAAACTGCATAGTACTGGCATTGAAACAGAATGGTGAATCAATGGAATTGAACAGAAGACCCAGAAATAATCCCATGCACTTATGGACACCTGATTTTTGACAAAGATGCCAAAAACCATACAATGGAAAAAAATGATCGTATCTTCAACAAATGGTGCTGGTCTAACTGGATGTCTACATGTAGAAAAATGCAAATAGATCCATATTATCACCCTGCATAAAATTAAAGTGTAAGTGGATCAAAGACCTCAACATAAAACCAGACACACTAAACTGCTTAGAAGAGAAATTGTGGAAGAGCCTTGAACTCATTTGCACAGCAGACAACTTCCTAAACAAAACACCAACAGCACAGGCTCTAAAACAATTAATACATGGGGCCTCATGAAACCTAAAACCTTCTGTAAAGCAAAGGACACTGTCATCAGAATAAAACGACAGCCTTAAGATTGGGAAAGGATCTTCACCAACCCTATATCTGACAAAGAGCTAATTTCTAGAATATATAAACAAAGTTAAACAGCAACAAATCAAGTAATCCAATTTAAATATGGGATACAGAGCTAAACAGAGAATTCTTAGTAGAGGGATATCAAATGACAGAGAACTATCTAAAGAAATACTCAACGTTCTTAGCTATCAGGGAAATGAAAATCAAAATAACCCTGAGATTACACCTTACTCCTATTAGAATGGCTAAGATAAAAAACTCAAGTGATAACACATGCTGGAGAGGTTGTGAAGAAAGGGGAACCCTCCTCCATTGCTGGTGGGAATATAAACTTATACAACCACTTTGGATATCAATCTGGCCCTTTTCCAGACAATTAGGAATAGTGCTACCTCAAGATCCAGCTATACCACTCTAGGCATATATCCAAAAGATGCTCAAGTATACAACAAGGACATTTGCTCAACCATGTTTATAGCAGCTTTATTTGTAATAACCAAAAGCTGAAAACAACCCAAATGCCCCTTAGTTGAGGAATGCATACAGAAATTGTGGTACATTTACACTGTAGAATATCACTCAGCAATTAAAAACAAGGAAAACATTAAATATGCAGGAAAATAGCGAGATCTAGAAAAGATCATCCTGTGTGAGGTATCCCTGAAGCAGAAAGACACAGATTATATGTACTCACTTATAAGTGGACATTAGACATATAATATAGGATAATCATAGTAAAATCTGTACACCTGAAGAAACTAAGCAAGAAGGAGGACTCTGTGTAAGATGTTCAATCCTCATTCAGAAAGGCAAAGGGGATGGACATTGGAAGAGGGAGAAAACAGGGAACAGGACAGGAACCTACCACAGAGTGCCTCTGAAAGACTCTACCTAGCAGGGTATGAAAGCAGAGGCTGAGACTCAGCCAAACTTTAGGCAGAGTTCAGGGAATCTTCTGAAAAAAGAGGGAGATAGAAAGAGCTGAAGGTGACAGGAGCTCCACAAGCAGAGAAAGAAAGAAAGAAAGAAAGAAAGAAAGAAAGAAAGAAAGAAAGAAAGAAAGAAAGAAAGAAAGAAAGAAAGGAAGGAAGGAAGGAAGGAAGGAAGGAAGGAAGGAAGGAAGGAAGGAAGGAAGGAAGAAAGAAAGAAAGAAAGAAAGAAAGAAAGAAAGAAAGAAAGAAAGAAAGAAAGAAAGAAAGAAAATCCGGGCCCAGGGATCTTTTGTGAGAATCAAACTCCAACCAAGGACCATGCATGGAGATAACCTAGAACCCCTGCACAGATGTAGGCAATGGCAGCTCAGTGTCCAAGCGGGTTCCCTAGTAATGAGAACAGAAACTGTCTCTGACATGAACTCAGTGGCTGGCTCTTTGATTACCTATTCCTGAGAGCGGTGCAGCCGTACCAGGCCACAGAGAAAGACCATGCAGCCACTCCTGATGAGACCTGATAGACTAGGATCAGATGGAAGGGGAGGAGGACCTCCTCTATCAGTGGACTGAGGAAGAAACATGGATGCATAAGAGGGGGGTAGGTGAGATTAGAAGGGATGAGGGAGGGGCCTACAGTTGCAATACAAAGTAAATAAACTGTAATTAATAAAATAAATAAATAAAATTAAAAAGGTATATTAGACATTTGAAACCGTTGAATGGAAAATTGATTTCCACTATAAAGCAAAAGAGTAAAAGCAAAGAAGTAAAGTAATAGTTTGTGGTCTCACGCTATACCAGTTTTGCTGTGTTACATTTCTATTAATATTTTAATGTATTGTCTGGTTGTGCACGTTTCTTGAAAGTAACCTAAAACCAAATGATATTTTAAAGGACTCTTGTGTGTAATAGTATGTCAGTAAACTATGTATTGAAAGATGTACTACAACCCTGTCTAAAATTTTCTTAAGAGACTTAACGAAAACTGTGATTAACCAGCTCCATGCTATTTTATATTGTAGAGACTGAAACATTATTAGCATAGGACAAACAAAAACAGAATAGAAGCTAAGAAGTTAAATGAAGCACACGGGTTTATCAATAGCTAAGGCTTTGAATATGCCTTGGATCTGAAACTGTCTGAACACATTCCTAATTTAAGTTTTCTTAATTTCAGAAAATGACATTTCTGTACCTGCGAGGTGCTGGAGAGAACACTCAGAAGTTATGAATGCTTCCTGCTCTTGTAGAGGCCCTGGGTTTGGTTCCAGGCCCCCGCATGGGGCTCATAACCTCCAATAGCTCCAGTTGCAGCCAATTTGCCTCCCTCCCAGGCCTCTATAGATAATGTATTTACATGGTGCAAATGAAATGAAATTAAAATAAATAAATGTTGAAAAATAAAATTTGCATATGATAATACCTAAAAAGATTATAATTAAAAAAATGACAGAATTTTTAAAATGTACAAAAGGCTACTTTACAAAGCTTCAGTTTGGAAGCGGTGTGGTGGCATTTCAGAATAACGTGGGTCATCATAACACAACAGTAAACCCGAGTAGATGCCCGTGTAAATGGGGACTTCACAGAGGGTAGAGCTGACTTCTTAGAGAGTGGATTTCCCCTTCAACAAATGATGCTCAAATCGCTGCTATCTTTGGAAAAATCAGTTTTATTCCTATCTATTTCTTACACCAAAACAACTAAAATAGACAATACACAGAAAAAAGTTATATATTTTATTATATGTCCATATTTAGATTTTATTAAAGTGTTTCCCCACATTGCAAGTGTAAGTAGGAATCAATTTAATTTTTGTCTGTGGAGTCCTAGCTTGGATCCTCATGTTTATATGAGTACACACCAATATATAAACCCATATACATAGAATTTTTAATTTCATGTTTTTGTTAAAATTAGAACATTCAGTACGTTATTACTCAATATTTTTTGTTTAACAACATCTTGTGTATTACTTTATCTGGGTATACACAGATTAAATTCAAATTTGTAAATAGCTACTCCATAACCCATTAAGTGAAATCACCACGAACCTCTCAGTGCCTACTTGCTGTTGTCTGTATGTTGTTTTCCTGCTAACAACTTTAGTACATACTTGTGTACCTGTGATTGTATGTGTGTGTTTTTTTTATTACTTCACATGAATCTTTTACTTTCTGAAAGTTTTCTCCAAGGTTGGTAGCTTCAAAGAGCCAATGAAAATTTAATTTTAATAGGTATTGCCTGTAAGTTTGCTGTAACTTGCTTTTTGACTATTAATAATTGATGACACATACTTACCCATGTATATTACTGGATATTGACTCTTAAAAGGCTTTCAGAGATGAGAAATGACTTTGTGGTTAAGAGTGCTTTCTGCACTATCATGAACATTAGAGTTTGGGTCCCAGCACACATGTAACAAGCCAGGCTTGCTGAGCACACACATAACTCCAACTCCAACGGTGGAGGCAGAAACACAAAGATAGTTGGGGCTTGCTGGCATCCTGCCTAATTGAAAACACTAGGATCAGAGAAAGCCTGCCTCAAACGACTGAGATTATGGAGGAGGACACCTAGCCTCCATGTTTGCATGCACAGACACTTTCACACACTCACATACACGCATACAAGCACACAGACACATTTAAATAAGTCTTTAAAAACTTGATGATTTAAAGATTCAAAAATTATATATTATTATTCTTTTATTTGCATTTCCTAACCCATTAATTGCTTAGGAAATCCATTGATAGATTCATTGATGATTTTACTTCTAACAAAGAAGTCTGCTTAAAATATCTTTTATTTATCAATTTTAAGGAAAAGGAACTTTTCTTCTTTTAATGAGAATTGATTTTTTTTCATACATTATATTTATAGTTTCCTCTCCCCCAGCTTATCCCAGTTCCTCCCCCATTTCACTTCCCACTTGAACTCACACTCTTTCTGTCTCTCCTTAGAAAAACAAACAGGCAACTGAATAATAAAAATAATATAAAAGAAAATAAAAACAAATCAAAAGAAAACAAACAAAAGAAAAAAGGCATAAGAAAAAGCACAAGAAACACACACAGATTCAGAAACACACATTCGCACATATAGGAATATTATAAAAATGGAAAACTGAAATATAACATTTACACTAAGGACCTGCAAGGAAAAAGCAGTTCCAACTCAACATTATGAGACAATCTCCAATGATGCCGTTGAGTTGGTTTGTGTTGGGCATCTATTGATGAAGATGGGGCCTGCCCTTTAGAGAGGTTTGTTTACCCAGTGAGACTCTCTTAGAGAAAACTAATTTTACATTTGAAACTGGTTGTTTATTGGACATAGCTTCTGGGTTAAGGATGAAGTGTGTGTTCACTCCCCCGAACTCTACAACCACATCTGGCTTACACTCATGCAGACCCTGTGCAAGCTACCACAGTCTCTGTGAGTTCAAACTGGTTGTGCTGGTTTAGAGGACCTTGTTTCTTAGTGTCTTGCATCCCCTCTGGCTATTTTGCCTCTTCTTCTGTAGAGTTCCTTAAGCCCCAATAACAGAGTTTTAATGGAAACATCTCATGTAGAGCTAAGGGTTTCAAGGTCTTTTATAATCTGTGCATTTATTTGCTGTGAGTCTGTCTGTTCCCATCTGCTGTGGGAGGAAGCATCTCTGATGATGGCCAAGTAAGGCACTGATCTATGAGTACAGCAGAATATTGGGAATCATTTTATTGCTACATTTTTTTAGAGAAGTGTTTTATCCTAGGTCTTTGGCCTATCTTGATTACCCAAGCAGCCTTGGTTATGGGGTCCATCTTCTGGAGGGGGTCTTAAGTCCCACTTAATGATTTCACAACTTTGTGCTACTGTTGCCCTAGCAGATCTTGCAGACACGACAGCAATGTGGATCAAATGGCTTGTGGCTGGGATTGGGATTGTGTTTATGTCTCTTTTTCTTTCTTTTTCTCTCTTTCTTTTAGTAACATGCAGAGTACCTTCTAGAACCATGCACAATGTTCAATGAGTTGTGTATGTGTTTTTCAGCAATGGGACCTTGCCGTTAGTTTGTGGAGAGCATGCAATAATCTCAGCAACAGCCTGGGTTATTTGTGGATTTCCATGGTACTCCTTTAGCCAACAACTCAATTAGATATAACCCAATCCTGGTACTGGTAGCTTCATTTGGTAGCAAAAGATATTCACTTGGGGCTTATTTGCCCCATTGTTTGGTGAGTTTGTTTAGATCACCTTTATATATGTATGTATTTTAACAAGATTCCACTGCATTAGCTAACCCTCTAAATGGCTCTTAGCTTTACCAGACCCGTACCAGACCCTCCTTGTTTTATTTTCCCTTTCTCAATTCCTCTTCCCTCTTCCTACCCATTTGATCTTCCTGGTAAACTCCCCCCTCCCCACCTCTGATCCACCCATAATTATTTTTCTATTCCACCTTCCTAGGACAACATAGTTTTGACTAAGAATTATCTGGTTCTTTTATGCCACTGAAATGTATTTGGTAGTTTCTAAATTATTGTGAACCAATCTTGAACTTTTTCTAATGTAGAAGCCCCAACCAAAATAAATAATTGCCTGAACCTTTGATCCTACTGTGTGCTCACTGTAAAAAACCCTAACATCCAGACATAATTTGTAGACTGAAGGGCTTTGGAGGCATCTGCTCAGAAGATGGAGTGTTTAGTGTTCTGCATATAAAAGAAATTTCTTTAATTTTATACATGGATATTTAAAAATAGCTGTGCTGAAGATTTGCCATTCAGGCCGTTCGCAGGATTCATTTAAAATCGAGAGCACCGCTCACTGTTATAGCTCATGCGATCTAGGCCACAGCTGCTCGCTCTGCTGCAGTGTGATGCTCTTGTTTCCTATGGTTTGCTTCTCTTCCTTCTTTAAACAGTGTCTGCCTCAAACTGACATAGTGTTAATTACTAGGCACTTAACCAAAAGCTTCTCCTCAACCTAAGACTGCGGAGAATGTTATTTTCTGCATATTTAAGGCTTTAGTGTGTCTGAGAATGTTCAGAACTCACTGAAAGGTTGATGGCAGAGAAGAGGATGAGCTGAGTAAGCTCTCTTTATGTTAACCAGTTCACATTTGGTGTTCAGAGGGTAAGACTAAGGTTTCAGAATTGGTGGTGGATTACATTTTAGCAGTTCAGAACCACATGAAAAAAAAAAGTGTATTACCAGGTCTTAACCTCAGAAAGTTCAGAGTCTGGGCACAGGTCAGTTGGCATTAGAACATCCACATAAGCATTAGGTTAGATTGTATAAAATCAGGAGAGTCCAAGATGGCAGTGACCCGCATGCACCTTATCTGAGGGGCACATGATCAGAAACTCTGAAATTGTTGAGTGGAGGGGCAGCTGAAGCCAGAACATGGACACTGAGGCTTCCTGGAAGAGAGGGAACAATGCATTAGCTGTGGCAGGTCACCAGTGGATCCTCCGGAGTCTGAGAGTGGCAAATATTCAACCCCCCTGCACTTCCCCTTGCCCTAAGCATGGGCCTCCCCACTCAGTGGAGGCAGCAGTGGTTGCCCCAAGCTAGAACCTCCATCAGTGATTGAGAGAGCAGAGGCAGCTGCCCCAAGTATGGGTCTCCCTGCCTGGTGGCCAATCAGTGGAGACCACTAAGCTGATGGATCTCCTACACTCTCATTTGTGTCTGAGGACCCAAATCCGAGAGTAGAGAACCAGGGGGATCCCTGTGCTTTCCCATTAGGCCTATGAGCAAGTGAGTGTGCCTTCAAGTGAGTGCATGCAGAGCCTCTGATCCAGGGTCCCTCTAAGCTAGCAGCCAGACATCATCCCTCCCACCCACACCCCCTCTGTGGGCAACATGGGAATCCTTGGGACAGCATTCTCAACACTGAAGCCCCTGTTCTGTGGGTCTCTCAGTGGAGTGTAGGCAAACAATTCTTGGCGCCATGATGGTGAAACCCAGACAGATCTGAATACCTAGAGGACAGTACAAAGGCCTGTGGGTCACTGAGATGGTCAAGACACCTGCACATGCACACTGTGCAGGCAAGCAGCGCCAGCACCCCCTCCTGTGCTTACTATCCACCCTTCCAGGCACCAACATGCTCTAGCACCCTGTCCTTCAAGGCACACTTCCACGCACACTCCCAAACTTGTGCTCATGCACCTGTGACGTTTCTCCCTTAGCCACAGCTGAAACCTCAACATCCACTCTTGAACTGGTGGACCTCTGTCATCTTCCTGAAGAATACTGAAGACACCTGAGACAGACAGACCAAGTCTGAAGTACAAACACCAGGAACAAACAGCAAAGGCTAGGGATAAGCAGATGGCTAGAGGGTAGCATAAGAACATCCGGCAAAAATCAGGACATCACGGTATCACCAGCAACGCCCAAAACAGTGGATATTTTAATTCATTGGAAACTCAGGAAAATAATCTCAAATCTATGCTTATCCAGTTATTAGGGGCACACAAAGAGGAAACGAAAAAAGCTCTCAAAGAAAAACAGGCAAACATAGCCAAACAAGTAGAGGCATAGAGAGAGGAAACAACAAACAAACAAACAAAAAAACAAAAAAAGGGAAATGGTACAAGACATGAAAATAGAATTAGAATCAATAAAGAAAACAAAGACAGAGAAAACCCTGAAGCTGGAGAACTTAGAGAAAATATGAAAATATCAGGAACCACAAAGGTAAACATCTCCAAAAGAATACAAGAGGGAGGAGAAAGAATCTGAGGTGCTGAAGATATATTTGCAGAAATAGATACATCTTTCAAAGAAAAACTAAAATTGGAAAAGTTCCAAACACAAAACATCCAAGAAATCAAGGACGCCATGAAAAGACGAAATCTAAGAATAATAAGAAAAGATGGAAAAGAAGATTTCAGGCTCCAAGGTCCAGAAAATATTTTCAAAAAAATCATAGAAGAAAATTTTCCCAACTTAAGGAAATGTCCATAAACATAAAAGAGGCCTACAGAACACCAAATAGACTAGACTAGAAACAACAACAACAACAACAAAAACTCTTCACATAATAGTCAAAATACTAAACCTACAGAACAAAGAAAAATACTAAAAGCAGCAAGGGAAAAAGGATAAGTAATATATGAAGTTAAACCTATCAGAATCACACCAGATTTCTCACCAGAAGCTATGAAAGCCGGAAGGGTCTGGGTAGATGTCATGCAGACTCTAAAGGAATATAGATACCAACCCAGACTACTATTCCCAGCAAAGCTTTCAACCAACATAGATGGAGAAAACAAAATATTACATGACAAAACTAAACTTAAACAATATATACACAGCAACCCAGTCCTACAGAAAATACTAGAAGGAAAACTCCAATCTAACGAAATCCGCTACATCCAAGAAAACATAAGACATAGATAACTTCACAACAAAAAATTAGAAGAAAACAAGCATGGAAATGAAGTAACAATAGCAACCACAATGAAAGGAACTAACATTCATTGGTCATTATTATCTACTAATATCAAAGGATTCAACTCTCCAATAAAAACACACAGACTAACAGAATGGTTGTGGAAACAGGATCCAACAACCACCACCACCATAACAACAAAGATGAAGAAAAGCACTTCATTTTCAGCAAAGGAAAAATCCCCCGGGGGGACATCACCATTCTGAGCATCTATGTCCCAAATATAAGAGCAACTACATTTGTAAATGAAACATTATTAAAGCTGAAATTACATTAATCCCAACACCTTAATAGGAGACTTCAACACTCCACTCTTACCAAGGGACAGATCAACTGGACAGAAGCTAAATAGGGAAATAATGACACTTACAGGATCCTAAATCAAATGAACCTAATACAGGTCTGTAGAACTTTTCACCCAAACACAAAAGAATTTACCTTCTTTTCAGCACCTCATGGAAAGTTATCAAAAATTGAACATATAGTCAGGCACAAAGCAAGCCTCAACAGATAAAGAAGATTGAAATAATTTCTTGAATCCTATCAGACCACCATGGCCTAAAACTAGACCTCAAGAACAACAGAAATAACAAAAATCCTGCGTACACATGGAAACTAAACAACTCACTACTCAATGACAGCTTGGTCATGGAAGAAATGAAAAAAGAAATTAGAGAATTCCCAAAATTCAATGAAAATGAAGGAACTTAACCAGACTTATGGGATACAATGAAAGCAGTGCTAAGAGGAAAGTTCATAGCACTAAGTGCCTCCAGAAAGAAGCAACTTAATGGTACACCTAAAATCCCTGGGGGTGGGGGAAGCAGACACAACCAAGAGGAGTAGACAATTGGAAATAATCAAACTCATAGTTGAACTCAATGAATTTGAGACAATTAAAACAATTCAAAGGATCAATGAAACCAAAAGCTGATTCTTTGAGGAATCAACAAATAGTCAAACCCTTAGCCAAACTAAGTAAAAGGCAGAGAGAAACTATTCAGCAAAGTCAGAAATGAAAAAGAGGATATGACAACAGACACTGAGGAAATCCAAACAATCTTTAGGTCACTGCAAAAGCCTAAATGCCACAGAATTTGAAAATCTAAAATGAAATGGACAATTTTCTTGATAGATTCCATTTACCAAAATTAAATCAAGGTCAGGTAAATAGACTAAATTGTCCTATATCCCCCAAGGGAATAAGAGTAGTCATTAAAAGTTTCCCTTCCAAAAAAAGCCCAGGGCTAGATGGTTTCAGAGCATAATTCTACCAGACCTTCAGAGAAGAGGTAACTCCAATTCTTTTCAAACTATTCCAGAAAATAGAAACAGAAGGAATATTACCAAACTCATTCTATGAAGCCACAGCCACCTTGATACCTAAATCACAAAAAGACCCAACCAAAAAAGAGAACTTCAAACCTATCTCTCTTATGAACATTGATGCAAAAATATTCAATAACATACTCACAAACTGAATCAAAGAACACATAAAATATATACACCATGACCAAGTAGGCTTCATCCCAGGCATGCAGGGGTGGCTCAATATATGGAAATCCATCAATGTAAGCAACCATAGAAACAAACTGAAGAAGAAAAAACACATGATCATCTCCTTAGATGCTGAAAAAGCATTTGACAAAATTTAACACCAGTTCATGTTTAAAGACTTGGAGAGATCAGGGATAAAAGGCACATACCTAAACATAGTAAAAGCACTATACAGCAAGCCTGTAGCCAACATCAAACTAGACGAAGAGAAACTTAAATCAATCCCATTGAAATCAGGGAAAAGGTAAGGCTGCCCTCTTTCCCCTTATCTCTTTATGTCCTAGCTAGAACACTAAGATAACTAAAGGAGATCAAGGGGGTACAAATCAAAAAGGAAGAAGTCAAAATATCACTATTTGTAGACGATATAATAATATACATGAGTGATCCCAATAATTCAACCGAAGAACTCCTTCAGCTGATAAACACCTTCAGCAAAGTGGCTGCATACAAAATTAACTCAAAAAAAATCAGTAGCCCTCCTGTAAAGGGAAGAGAAAAGGGCTGAGAAAGAAAACCAGGTAACTATACCCTTTAGAGTAGTCATGAATAACAAAAAGTACCTTGGTGTGACTCTAACCAAGCAACTGAAATAAGTTTTTGAAAAAAACTTCAAGTTCTGAACAGAGAAATTAAAGAAAGATATCAGAAAATGGAAAGATTTCCCATGCTCATGGATCATTAGAATTAACATAATAAAAATGTCCATATAGCCAAAAGCAGCCTACAGATTCAATGTAATTTCCATCAAAATACCAACAAAATCCTTAACAGAACTTGAACAAATAATTTTCAATTTTATATGGAAAATCAAAAAATCCAGAATTGCTCTGACAATCTTGTACCGCAACAGATCATCTGGAGGTATCTCCATCCCTGATCTCAAGCTGTATTATAGAGCAATAGTAATAAAAACTGCATGATACTGGCATAGAAACAGAATGTTGGATCAGTGGAATCAAATAGAAGACCTAGAAATAAACCCACACACCTATGGATACTTGATTTTTGACAAAGAAGCCAAAACCATACAACAGAAAAAAAAAAAAGCATCTTCAACAAATGGTGCTGGCCTAACTGGATGTCTACATGTAGAAAATGCAAATCAATCCATATTTATCACCCTGCACAAAACTAAAGTCTAAGTGGATCAAAGACCTCAACATAAAACCAGACACACTAAATCTGTTAGAAGAGAAAGTGGGGAAGAGCCTTGAACTCATTTGAGCAAGAGACAGCTTCCTGAAAATAACACCAACAGCACAGGCTTTATGATCAATAATCAATAAACGGGATCTCAGGAAACTGAAAACATTCTGTAAAGCAAAGGACACTGTGATCAGAAGAAAATGACAGCCTATAAACTGGGAAAGAATCTTCACCAACCCTGTATCTGACAGAGGGCTAACATCCAGAATATATAAAGAACTCAAGAAGTTAAACAGCAATAGATCAAGTAATCTAATTAAAAATTGGGGTTCAGACCTAAACAGAGAATTCTCAATAGAGGAATATTGAATGACAGTGAAACACTTCAAAAAATGCTCAATGTCAGTCAGGGAAATGCAAATCAAAACAAACCTGAGATTTCACCTTACACTTATCAGAATGGCTAAGATAAAAAACTCAAGTGACAACACATGCTGGAGAGGATGTGGAGATAGGAGAACCCTACACCATTGCTTGTAGGAATGTAAACTTGTACAACCACTTTGGAAATCAATCTGGTGCTTTCTCAGACAAATAGGAATAATACTTCCTCAAGATCCAATTATTCCACTCCTAGGCATATATCCAAAATATGCTCAATTACATATTTTGCTCACCCATGTTTGTAGCAGTGTTATTCTTATAGCCAAAACCTGGAAACAACCAGATGTCCCTCTGTTGTGGAATGGATACAGAAATTTTGGTACATGTGCACAATAGAATACTACTCAGCATTTAAAAACAAGGAAATCATGAAATTTGCAGCAAATGGTGGGAACTAAAAAAAAAAAAAATCATCCTGAGTGAGGTATCCCAGAAGCAGAAAGACCAACATGGTATATACTCACTTATAAGAGGTTATTAGACATATAATACAGGATAATCATAGTAAAATCTGCATACCTAAATAAACTTAGCAAGAAGGAAGACTCTGGGTAAGATGCTCAATTCTCATTCAGTGAAGCAAACAAGATGGGTATTAGAAGAGGTTGAAAACAAGGAACAAGACAGGAGCCTTCCACAGGGCTCCTGAAAGACTGTATCTTGCAGTGTATCAAAGCAGATGCGGAGACTCATAGCCAAACTTTGGGCAGAGCGCAGGAAGTCTTATGAAAGAAGGAGAAAGACCTGGAGGGGACAGGACAAGGAATGCAACAGAACCAAAATATCTGGGCCCAGGAGTCTTTTCTGAGACTGATACTCAAGGAGTATTCATGGATATAACCTAGATCCTCTGCACAGATGTAGCCCATGACAGCTTAGTCTCCAAGTGAGTGTCCTAGTAAGGGGAACAGGGGCTGTCTCTGACATGAACTCAGTGGCTGGCTCTTTGATCACCTCCTCCCCTGGGGGGTGCAGCCTTGCCAGGCCACAGATGAAGATGTTGCAGCCAGCCTTGATGAGACCTGATAGACTATGGTCAGAAGGAAGGGAAGTAAGACCTCCTCTATCAGTAGACAGGGAGAGGAGCATGGTAGGAGAAGAGGGAGGGAGGGTGAGATTCGGAGGGGATGAAGAAAGCAGCTACAACCAGGATACAAAGTGAATAAATTGTAATTAATTAAAAAAATAATTGAAAATAATTTAAAAAATTATAAAAAGTCCTCAGAAGCCCGGGCAAACTTGAAAAAAACTGTAATTATAGAAATCATAGCTCAATGAATATGCTAAACACAAAGAAATCTGAATAAATGATTACATCTACAGGAATATAATTTCTGATTGTAGGGATTTTAAACACGACTATTGAGCAAAATAACAGTAAAATATTTCACGTAATTTCTGTGCAAAGGTGAATATATGATGTGGTCTCCTGGGTTGTTGGAGTGGAGTGACCATGGCCTGGTTTACTGGTGGACTACCTTTTGGTCTCAGCTTAGGAGACAACAAGGAAGATTTTGCATAGTTTCTGGTGGGCAGAATACCATTCATGATTATGTCTTGCAGGATTCATAAATAAAGGAGCAGAGAAAACTCAGAGAAAAGAGGAATAATTAAGTAATTGCTTCTTCATCAGTCACAACAGTGGTAGCTTAAAATGTAAGTTCACTCACACTAAAAATGTTACCATTTCTTTGATTGGAAAAATATTTCTAGTTGTAAAGTGAAGTAAACAGGATAGGTTAAATATATCATTTCTAGGTTTCTCCTTTCAAATTACTCCAAAGCAGCAATAGATGCCAACTATATAATTAAAAATGAGTCGTTCTGTAACTAGAAAAAAAAAGTGGAATTCATTTAAACCAGAAGGGAGGCTACACTTCAGAGGACCGAGCAAGGAGGGAGATATGATGCACAGGAGGAAAGTAGGAACAGTTGAGGCCTCTTCTGCAGGTCTTGAGAGGAACATTCATGATTTCAGTGAATCTGTGGGGTACAAAATCAGATTTTCCACTTCTAACTGGACCAGCAGGACACTGGGTTCTCCTGTAGGTGAAATTCACTTGAACTCAGGTCAATTTGTAATAGCTAAAGAGAGCTTTGTTTTGTACTTAGAAGTCCTACAAATCGTGTCCAGGGGATTCTGTGCTTTTTCATAAAATGGGAAAGAGAGTTTTGCACTACTAAATGCTATATAATGGAAGCAACCTGAAAGCACATGCAAAAATCCAGATCAGGAGGAATGTCCTGCCCATCTGGACAAGTAATATTTTGTTGGAGACCATTATATGCCTAAATAAAGGTTATTTTATAATAACCTGTAGACTTAGTCATAATTTTGAAAACATAAAATGCCCAAATATCTACAATTATTAATTTAGAATTTTAACATGATATTTAGACATGTTTGTATTTTAAAGGTCAAACAATCTTCATGGGAATGTAAATACTAAGATAATATTATTAAAGAAGGCCTTTATTATGGCACATAAAGATAATTAATAATGAATGAATACATGTATTCATTTATGTAAAGAGTATATATAGATTTAAATATATATAGTTTTAAATTTAATTGTGAAACACTTATTATCCATGGAAAAATAAAACTGAATAGGAAAAAGAACACATATTTTCTTTTGTAATTAAAATTTTAAAGACAGTTTATTTGTTCATAAAAATATAAGTAGCTATTCTTAATTTTAAATATTTATTTATTGGTTTGTGCGTCAGTCTCTGCAGGACCTGCCTGGGATCAGATTTTTAGCTTTGTTAGTCTCCTTGTGGAGCTCCTGTCCTCTCTGGATCCTTCTGTTCCTCCTGTTTTTATAATACTCCCAATCCTCAGCCCAAAGTTTGACTATGAGTCTCAGCATCTGCTTTGATACTCTGATGGGTGGAATCTTTTAGATTTCTAGGTAGGCTCCCATCCTTTTCCCTCTCTTCCACTGCTTCTGGTGTCTATCCTGTTTGCCATTCTGAATGGGATTTAAGCATCCTCCTTAGCTTCTTTAGGTCTGTGGATTTTAGTGTGGTTATCCTATATTATATGGCTAATATCTGTTTATAAATGAGTATACACCACACGTGTCTTTTTGGTTCTGGGTTACCTCATTTAGGATGAGCTCTTCTAGTTCCATCCAATTGCCTGCTGATTTTCTTGTTTTTAATAGCTGAGTAGTATTTCATTGTGTAAATGTGCCACAATTTCTGTATCTATTCTTCTGTTGAAGGGCTTCTAGTTTGTTTCCAGATTCTGACTATTATGAATAAAACCATTATGAATATGGTTGAGCAAATATCCCAGTTGTATGGTAGAGCATCTTTTTTATATATGCCCAGGAGCTGTATAGCTGAATCTTGGGGTAGCACTATTCCCAGTTTTTTAAGAAAGCACCAGATTGATTTCCAAAGTGGTTGTACAGGTTTGCACTCCCACCAGCAATGGCGAGGGTTCCTCTTTCTCTACATCCTCCTGGCATGTGTTGTCACTTGAGCTTTTGAATTTAGCCATTCAAGAACCATGTGTGGAGAGGACCCAGATCCCCTGCTCAGATGTGGCCTATTGGCAGCTCAGTCTCCATGTGGTTCTCTGAGTGAGGGGAGCAGGGCCTGCCTCTGTCATGAACTTGGTTGCCTCCTATTTTGTCACTTCCCCCTGGCCTAGCAGCCTTTCTAGGCCACAGAGGAAGAGGATCCAGGCAGTCCTGGTGAGAATTGATAAGCTAGGGTCAAATGAGAGGGGAGAACTCTCCCTTTCAGTGGACTAGGGGAACAGGATAGGGGGAAAAAGGGAGAGAGGGAGGGACCAGAAGGAGATGAGGGAGGGACTACAATCAGGATAGAAAATGAATAAACTGTAAAAAAAATTAAAAAATAAATTCGCAAAAGATACTCCATTATTTTTTGTTTTTCTTGAACTACAGTTTACTTTCTAATAAAATCATACCATTAAAATATTAAAATATTTATTTCTAATTTTTGTGTGTGTATGTGCATGTGTGTGTGTGTTTATGTGTGTGCAGGTGTTTGTGTGTGTGTGTTTTCTGTTCGCATTGTTACAAGTACTTTTCGACTCCAGAAGAAGGCATGGCATTTCCTGGAGCTAGAGCTACAGACAGTTTGGAATGGCCTGATATGGGTCCTGGACATCAGTCTTGGGTTCTGGGCACCAAATTCAGGTCCTCTGCAAGAGAATTATGTACTCTTAACAACTTAGCTCTGCCTTCAGTGCTGTCAAGTGCCTGTTATTGACTCCTGTGAGAGACAGGAGGAAGTCACTGGAGTCTTTGCATATACTCATTAGTAAAGAGCACACCACTTAACTAGCAGTGCCGGAACTCCCTCACAGTATTATGTGAACATTTACCGAAGGGGTCGCATCTCATCTCTCTAACCTCATGCTTCCAAGCACAGACAGTAGTTTTCAGTTAGTCTCTTGAATGATGAATTTTAGCAAAGGGATTTAGAATAATCCTGTTTCACTGAGAAATGCATTCAAGAAACAGAAAGGAAAAAAAAAAAAAAAAACAGATGCAACCAGAAAATACAGAGGCTGGGCTCTTCGGGAATCCTAGGGAACACATATATCCTGGTGCAATGCCTAGCCCATCGGTGCGCTCTCAGAGCCATTAATGAATGCTTGTAATTTGTTCTGTCTTCTGGTACTAACCACACTCCCTTACCTTGTCTTCAAGGGTAGATACTATTTTTACATTTTGCATTAATCACTAAAAGCTACAGTTATCTGAATATGTTGCTTCGAGGTCAGATTGCTATGACTGAGAGATAGATTGTTATATACAATTTTGTTTTTAAGTAAATACATTCATTGTCTGACTTCCTTTTAAAAATCCCAATAATAATAAAACTGTCAAATTGTGGTTTCTCAAGTAAATTTTTCATAGCATATGCTGCTTCAGCGGCTTCCTACTTTTGAGGGTATTGTAAAATTCATATATTTTATATGCTTCAAGGAGATGCAAATTTTATGTCACTAGGAACTAATAGAAGAGGAAGAAAAATATTGTATGTCTTATTTCTAAAGTGTCAAAAATAGGAAAAATCATAGTAGTTCTAAACCACTATACAGTCAGATTTACTTAAAAAGTTCCAGTAGACAAGTTCCATTCATTTTTCTTGAAAGCCAAATATTCAGTATTATTATTTATTTAAAGAGACAGCCTGATGATACCCTTATGCAACAAATTAAAATTTAGGATAACAAGAGATTTAATATAAGTTGTTTTCTAGAATTCACATATGAAGCAAATAATCATTCATTTAACCATGGAATGGGTTGAACTTTGATCTTAAAAACTTTGTCCTGTGTTTACTCATATACACCATATTTCTTTCCCCAGATATTGACAGGGTAATTTCTAACAGTGAAATATTTACATTGGCTTGCTTAAAGACATCAAATGAAAGCACATGTCTTGACTGAGCTAAATCATAGCTTGATTTCCTTCCACTTCATGATGAGTGTGTGAGCATTTCACTGTAATACAGGTTGTTACAAAGAGCAGATCTTTGGGTTTTAACCTATGATGTTTATCTTTCCTCAACATGAGAAGGTAAAAAAAATTAAGAACAAAATCCAAACATTTGTAAAGATTAAGCTAAAATCATGCAGCGGTCTTATTTCAGAATAGTATTATTTGTTATAAACATCTAGTCCATCTTAGTGGCAGTCTAGGGGGGAGTTAGCACTTTGGCATTTTTTTTTTTATTTTTCTTTCTTTTTCTTAATAGAGAAGATGAGAGAAAACTATCACTTTGGGGGACTGACAATCCATAAAAGGCAAGATGTGCAAAAGTGAGAAAGCATGTAGGCAATAAATAAAACTCCTGTAGTGTATGCTGCTACTTTATATCAGTGTTCTGGGAATTAATTTACTGGTACAGAAATTAATACATCAGTTCTCTCTCTCTCCTCTCTGTCACACACACACTAAAAGATATTCTCAGCTGCATAAGGACAAATGTTAGACGCTGTTCCTTAGACTTAGATCAGCAACACAAGTTATTTAAACACATTTTCGGTCATGATAAAGGAGGGCTAAGACATCATGTCCTAAATTCTGAAGCTTGTCTGGGATTCATCGCTCATGTGTTGTGCTCCAAGAGATAAAAGAAATGTAAACTAGGGAACTTGATATCATTATCACTAACTTCTCGTTAGTCATTGGTATCCATGGTTAGAGGGAAAAGAGAGGCTTAGAGTTGTAGGAGAGCTGGCACCAAAGTATCACTTTGATTACACTTCTAAATGTTTGGAGGATCAGTTCCCCTCACCGTCTCCTCTGCATCCACTCTAGTCGGAGCCATCAGTTTCTCATGCCTGTACCAAAACTACTCCAGGAAACTGTTTCCTTGCTGTATGCGGCAAGTCAGACTTCCCTGCTCATGCTCTTATACTATTCTACAATACGTCTTCCATATTTTTATCCTCTCCCATTCATATAGCTTGATTTTATTTTTTTCTATACCACATCAGGAGCACTCTGCCTCAGGCTGCTTGCATTATTTGTCATCTGTGCCTGGATGATCCCACCGGGACTCTGTACATAGAGGGGCCTCTCTCATCTTGCTTAGCGCAGTAGTCTCGCCCCTCCTACTTCTGGGCTTCATCATGTGGTTAAGACTGCCATCATTTAAGGTGCTATCTACGTCATTTTACTACTTCAGCTTGTTCTTCATGACTATTACCCTAAGGCATTCAATGAGGGAATAAACTTTATCTGTTTTGTTCAATGTTGTACCTCTGTAATCTAGAGTGGTGCCTGCCATGAAGAAAGTCAATAAACGTTAACCGACATTGAAAGGTGGATTTGATGAGGAACCAATGAAGGCATCTAAAATCAGATATGATATGAAAGGAGAGTAGAATGGAAACTACAAAGTATCTGGGAGGTAGGAAATGATATTTTTGGCTTCCCAACATTGTTCTGCATAAGCTTAAATACCTTGTAACACTTTTGGTCATTAGGTGCGTGTCCATTACCATTGATAAAACCCCCATGAAGAGGCTGAACTCTTTACATTCAATTGGTGATACTCTTTCTCTCTCTAAATAAAACTTCTGATGCAGTTTAAATAACCTAGTGTATCATATGTTTATCAACTGATATGTATTACTTACTTAAAGGGTATTTGATACCATTTTTCCAAAAGAGCAAATGGACTAAAAGTATCTAGGATACTCTTCCAGATAATGTGACTGGGGTTCAAACTCACTTGACCTTTCCTCTGGGCCCAAGCTTTTCATGAGATTACCCTGTTATACTTCCAAGGTTCTCACTTCAGATTTCCCAGTTTTCCCTGTCTTTCTTCCAAAGAGCTTTTTCTCTGTCTCCAGGCTGATAGTGCAGGGCCTGCCATAGGAGCCTATTTTGCTAGTGCTGCCTCCTATTATTCCAGACTCTTAACAGTTTCATAGTGCTATGACTTTTTAATCAAAATAGAGAACAAAGTGTTTCTATCAAAAAATGAAAGTAAAAAAAACACCTTGTATTTATCCAAATCTATGTGTTTTGCATGTGCCTTATGGTTATCAAATACTGCCCAGTTCGTTCAGATCAAATACGAGCTCTATGTGAAGCTGCATCAGAAATACACATTTCTATTCAACACTGACACATCTTTATCAATTATTTACTACATTTACTTATTCATAGTGTGTATTTGTTCTTGAGTGTGTTATGGCATGCATTTGACAGTCAGAGAAAAAAATGGCAGGGTAACTTGTATCTGTCCACCATGTGGCACCTGTGGACAGCACTTATAGCATCAGTCTTGGCAGCAGATCTTTTGCTCTCTGTGCCATCTTTACCAGCCCCCCAGTTCACTTACCTTTTTCCTGATCTTTCTGCTGGAACTATTCATTCACTTAATTGTTAACACATCTCTTTTCTTTAACTGTTTTATCTGCTGCTCTTTAAAGCTCCTCCTCCTGAGATCCCATCATCCCTGAATCCTAGGATATCAGTCTCTCCTGCTTGTTTTTTCTCCTTTGTGATGGCTATCTATTTCTCTTTTAGAGATTTTTTTTCCCCACCACTTAACCCACTTAGGGCATAGCACAATTCAAACTTAGCTTGCAGACTATTTTTCCTTTCTACTCATTCTGGCATTCCTTTTTTTGACCTCACAGTTTTAAGTTCAAATTTTATGGCTCCTATTTATGACTTTCAATTTTATGACTCAAATTTATGTCTCCAATATCTCTCACTCAAGCCTCTCCCCTCAGGCCCACATCTATAGCTCTTTGCCTACTGGATATCATAAAATAGATGGCAACAGCCATTGAAAAATCAACATGTCCAAAAATCAACACATTGTCTTTGCTGTCATCCTTAGGTTAACGACAACAGCAGAAACCTATTCTTTATTTTCCTACCCTCTGAAAAAGTATGTTTTTATCATTCTCTTTCAGAGTCCTTCCATGAATTCACACTCTTAGTCAGATACCATCCAAACAATTTGTTCATCAGTATGTCTTTGGCATGTTATTTATTCTCCATGCTTACAGATAGCTGTTTGAACCACATGTTACTTCTTTTTTATTAATTACAATTTATTCATTTTATATTCCAGTTGTAGCTCCCTCCCTCATCCCCTCCCAATGCCAACATTCCTCCCTCTCTTCCTCCCATGCTCCTCCCCCAGTCCACTGATAGGGGTGGTCCTCCTTCCCACTCATCTAACCATAGCCTATCCGGTCTCATAAGGACTGTCAGCATTGTCTTTCTCTGTGGCCTGGTAAAGCTGCTCCCCCATCAGGGGGAGGTGATCAAAGAACCAGGCACTGCGTTCATGTCAGAGAAAGGCCCTGTCCCTATAACTAGGGAACCAACTTGAACACTGAGCTGCTATGGGCAACATCTGTGCAGGGGTTCTAGGTTATCTCCATGCATGGTCCTTGATTGGAGTATCAGTCTCAAAAAGGCCCCATGTGCTGAGATATTTTGGTTCTATTGCTCTCCTGTGGAGCTCCTGCCCTCTCCAGGTATTTTTATCTCCCTCTTCTTTGATAAGATTGCCTGCATTCTGCCCAAAGTTTGGCTATGATTCTCAGCATTTGCTTTGATACCCTGCAGGGTACAGTCTTTCAGAGTCCCTCTGTGGTAGGTTCCTGTCCTGTTCTCTGTTTTTCCCTCTTCTGATGTCCACCCCATTTGCCTTTCTGAATGAGGATTGATCATCTTACCCAGGGTCCTCCTTCTTGCTTAGCTTTGTAGGTGTACAGAGTTTAGTATGTTTATCCTACATGTTACTTCCTGATTGAGCTTTGGAATAGTGAATCCCACTCTGGTGGTTTGCTAGATTTCAGTCATATTCCTTCCCCTTTCATCTATCTTTCACTCATGTTTTAGGGTTAATTTTTCAAATTATTTTACCCTTTTATAGTTTCCCTTGATTATTCTCTATCATTTTGAGGATGGCAAACTTACTTAATTTGGGAGCATAGTGCTATTTAGTAATTTCACATTATACCATTTCCATTCTACCCACTACACAAAGCAGACTTCACGTAAGAGCATGTGTACACACATAAGCATGTCACATGTTACTTAAGCTGAAATAAAATATGATGGCCACTTATTTCAGATTCTGCAAACACTGAAGTCAGTGGTAAATATGGTATCTCCACACAGAGTGTATCAAATACTAAAGCTCCGTACAATTAAAAAACTACTTTAGTATCACCCATTCCTAGCTTATGTGTTTTGATACTCTTATACATAAGAAAAAAAGGAACCATTCCTAGTCCTGAGATCTTGGGTTTAGGTTAATTTTTTCAGAGGAGTGTGTATCAAAAAGTAATGCAGGAGCTGTGTTGTCTCAGTGAAACTCTTGCTTTCTCACAATCTTAGCAAGTAACATTTTTCTTCCCTAAAATATCTATTTTACACCATAAACTCAAATTTAGACTTCTGCTACCATAAACTCTGTTGGCAAATAAACTCACCACCCCCGATTCTTGTTTTTCAGTAATGAGAGGGCTTATTAAGTATAACAAAGTCATTCTCCCCTTCTATAGAAATTATGATGTTAACTCAAACAAAGGGACAGTCAGTAGGAGACACCAGGGCAGAGAAACAACACTCAATTCAGACAGCACTTCATTGAAAACTGGAACCCTTTGATAACTGTTTCTTGTCTGAGAAAAGGACTCAACATAAGAACTTAAGTCAGTAGTTTTCAACCTTCCCAATGCTGTGACCATTTAATACTGTTGTGGTGATCCTCAAACCTAAAATTATTTTTGTTGCTACTTCAGCACTGTAATTTTGATACTTTTATGAGTTGTAATATATCTATCTGGTATAAAACCCCTAAAAAAGGCTCATTCAACCTCTGAAGGGGTCATGACACACAAGTATCAGTATTTAATCATTATTTGTTTATTATAATAATTATTAACTCATTTGGTGGTTAGATGTTAGATTACACATGACCCTTTTCCCCAGCTATGAGTGACAGGCAGACTGTCTTAGAAAGATTTCTTCTATATACTTTATACTTTATTAAGTTTTATTTTACTTTACTCTTCTAGTCTCATCTCATCGATGAGATGTCTTCTGCAGTGCCATGACATGTATATCTTATCACATTTACGAGATCACACCATGATTTTTCATTACAGTTTCTTCTCTCATCTTCCATGATAAAGGAAAGAATGAATTAAACTTAACTCTGCAGGGTTACATTTTATCCATGGAAGTGAGTACAGTGTTGTTTTTGTTTCTGCTTTATTGTTTTATAGATGAGAATCCATTGTTGATAATTTTGCTTTCTTTGGAAGTAAATATTCTCCCTCCTGATATTAAATGATTAATTTTCTTTGATAACTATCAACACGAATAATATTCTGATCAATCTTTTCCTAGTCCTCTCTTACAGCTCTTACATTCTCATTTTCAACCCCAGTTCATCCCTACCAGTGCATTTCTCAAAGACATGAATCACTTTTTGTTCTGCTTTGTGACTCAGTTTAACCAGGGGCATCTGTGTGGCCGCAGGAATGGAACTGTACCTTGGAGTCAAGTGGTTTTCCAGGTGTGTACAAAGCTAAAGAAGATACCTCCCTGCCTCCTCTCTACAGAGATAATAAAGCGAGGAGATAATTAAAAGGAAAGGAAGAGAAAGAGAATAGGCAGAAAAACTGAAGTGGGAAATAAGTGAGGGGAAGAGCTTAGTTCATAGACGTAGCTGAACACCTCCCACTTGACCACCCAACCCATCTTCATGTACAAATTTATTTCTGACGTGACCCTGATTTTCCAGTATTGAAAGAATTGTTATATCTGACCTCCAGACTAACTTTCTGTGACAGAACAATGAAGTAAACTCAAGTTTTTAAGAGGCTTTACTTGATTGGTAGATGACATATCATAATTCTATTAAACCCATTGCTACAGTCAATTAAGTGAATAATTATTCTGTTAACTGGGGACCAATTATTCAAAATTATATGGCCCTTTAGAAGGATTCTCATTCAAACCACCACACTGTTTAATCCTGGTTTTGCTTTCTAACACCCCCTTTCCTTGTTAAAATTATCTTATTTTCTTTTGTGTAACTGTTTTATCTGCCTCTTTTTCTGTTTGTTAGTTATTTGCTTTTGTTCCTTTTCCTTCCCCCCCACATTTCTCTTCTGTTCCCAGCCCCTATTCTCTTTAGGAACCTCACACTTCCTTGTCAGTTTTGTAGAATTATCCACTTAGTTTTACCTTTAATCCTAAAACATCAACAGTTATATCTCCAAAGTCTTTAAAAATGGTATATTCTCAGACCCTGAATAACCTTTTAGCCAATGTAGCTCATGCCTTAGATGTACAAAAAGGAATTAATGCTCAACTAAAAGGAGACTTGATGGTGTTCAATCAGAGGATTGACCTCGTGCAGGAGCAAATTGATACCCTATGGCAAATCGCTCAACTTGGCTGTCAATGAAAGTATGCTGGACTTTGAGTCACTAGCATACAACTTGAGAATTTTCCCTGTGCTGCAAATCTGTCTAAACAATTGTCTAGCTATACTTTAGGTAATTGGAC
This sequence comes from Meriones unguiculatus, assembly GCF_030254825.1. Classification (NCBI taxonomy): domain Eukaryota; kingdom Metazoa; phylum Chordata; class Mammalia; order Rodentia; family Muridae; genus Meriones; species Meriones unguiculatus. Next base: position 9,029,128 of record NC_083364.1, on the reverse strand, counting down.
TGGAGAATTCGATACTACGATGGAGCAGCTGAGAGTGGCCATTGTCACAGTAAATTCTACCAGAGTGGACGCAGGACTAGCCACAGGATTGTCATCATGGATTGCTGCAGCCATGAATCATCTGAAGGAATGGGCGGGCATGGGAGCGTTAGCAGGCCTTCTGGTGTTGGTCTCCTTGGTTTGCCTGTGGTGTATAAGCAAGATTAGAGTCTCACAACAGCGTAATGCAGCCATGACCATTCAGGCTTTTACAGCCATTGAAGCAGGACAGTCTCCCCAAGCATGGTTGGCTACCATAAAAAGCTAAAATGTTACACTCAGGATGTGAGGCTAAGCACTGCACTCAGGGTCAGCCGCTTTGGACCCAGAGAAGAGCATGTCTGATTGCATGCGGGTTGATGCCCCAGGTCCCACCTCTGAGAAAAAGGTATTGGACAGGTCTGATGCTCTTTGGGTGGATGACACCTAAATGAACATCAGTACAAAGTCCCAATTTATTTCTAATATCAGAGATCAGACTTCTACTCTTGCCTGATGTGTCTAAAACAAAAAGGGGGAACTGTAGCGAGCTGCGTAATGCCGCGCCTTAAAGATGGAGCTGGTTTCTGCCTTCCACCTTCCCGATGGTGAGTGCTCTCTGTCACGAACAACTCCACATTTGGCTAAGGCTGAGGATCTGGCTTGCTTCCATGTATGTGGCCCTATCTGCATTGCCCACGTGGCATGCTGGGGTTGGCTACCCAGAGGCTATTTAAGCTGTGGGCTGGCTTTCCCCAGGGTCAGATGATTGTTCAAGGTTCCTGAATAAACTGCATTGAAAAAAAAAAATGGTATAAGACAAGAAACCTTAGGAAATCAAATTAATGGTCCTTTTTCATTCAGAGTGAGTTAGCACTAAACAAAGAGGCAGATAAGGGTGGTGAACAAAAATGGAAAAGTAAAAAGAGAAAGACAGGTAGCTATATCACTTTCTAAACAGGGTGCTGTGGAATGGCACCTTCAGCTGTGATGTGGCTGTGGCCTTCCTGGATTCTTAGTGAGTACAATTATTCCCTGAGTTCTATGTATAATTGGACCCATTAACCTTCATTCATGGAAAAGGAAGGGTCACACAAATTTCTACTCCTCCTCCAAATATTTAAGGGCAGTTATAGGTTGTTAAGGGGAAAGAATTCATGAACTTTCTGTCCCAGGTAGACCTGGGTAACTAATGTTGCTGGAGAAAGAAACATTTTCTTCTTCAGAGGAGTAGCTTTCCATAAGGAACCCTAGTCTGACTCATTGAATCATCAAGATACATCTAGGTGAAGAGTTTTTGCAGATTCTGTTCCTGGTGTCCTATTTGGGGAAAGCAGAGACTTTGCTTCTGTCTCCTCAGGAAGAGTCCGCACAACACTGGGAAACTGTTGAACAACTATTTGTTGTTATGATGTAATATGGGTGAACTTAGGGCAACATGTTCGTAACCATGTATATGTTTGTTTTTTTTCTGGTAATAAATAATTATATAAATTTCCCCTTCACATTTTTATAGTTGAAAACATAAAGACAAGCCTTATCTATAACAGCATTATCAAGCTAATTACAGCTTCCACGGCTTAGGGGATTTCTCTGTCTATATAAACACAAATAACAACTCTCCTTATACACACAAGTGTGTAAGTGGTACTTAAAAGAAAAGTTGGCCAAACTGAAGCTACTTTTACAGAATGTGATTTAGAAAGCAACAGAAAGATTTACAAGGCATATGTTTGGACCATGTCTCTATTTAAAAAAAAAACCTCATTTTTTATTTGATGGGATGGCATATTGCATTGGGCAATGTTATAATTTAGTTTATCATTACCTACTGATAATAGATTGTATCCAGCTTCCCTGCTCCAGTAGATCTCTTAGACAAAGCACTGTATGCTTTGTCTAATTTCTTTAGAATATAGGACTAAATGGAATGTCAGAACAAAGGATATATTTTTAAAACCTCAGACTCATTTGTAAGCATCATGTTAATCAATTCTGTGACAAAGACATAAGAAATAAAAGAGCTTAAAATTATCAAATTTGACTAGTAGTAAAACAAAAATGCAATAGATGCTTGAACGCTATGTCTACTGGCTGGTATTGTGTGTTGGCTTGACTCAAGCTAGAGTCATCAGAGAGGAAGGAGCCTCAGTTGAGGAAATGCCTCCATGAGACCCAGCTAGAAGTAGTGATCAATGAGGGAGGGCCAAGCCTATTGTGGGTGGTACAATCCCTGGGCTGTTGGTTCTCGGTTCTATTAGAAAGCAGGCAGAGAAAGCCAGGTCTAGCAATCCAGTAAGCAGCACCTTCTATGGCCTCTGCATCAGCTCCTGCTTCCAGGTTCCTTCGTGTTTGAGTTCCTTTGGTGATAAACAGCAATTTGTAAGTGTAAATGAATAAACTCTTTTCTTCTCAACTTGCTTTTTGTGGTCATGATGTTTCATTATAGCACTGACTAAGATACTATGCTAAATGAATAAAGGCTTGTACATAGCACACGTCTCAATATGTCTTAGATTCCATTGGCTAAAACCAAAACTTTCAATAAGGCTCATTTACATTTTAATTATTGTACACTTATCTCAGGAAGTGAAGGACAGGAGGCAGTGCTCTAATCTGATCAGAGGCAAAACAGCATCATGGTATTTATCAGCTGTCTACCATGATGAGTGTTGTGTCTGCAACTCTAAACCTCTTGATTAAGAGTCATTGAAAGTTTCTTAGAATAGTCTTCCAAAGGGATGCAAGAAGAGGGCTCACCCATGTTTTTTAACTATTGTCACCAGGAGTGGTGGTCCTACAAGCAGTTATGGATGTGGTCTAACAATAGTTACAGAATATTAGACTGAGGCTTTGAAGGTGATGCTAAGTAAGTCAGGTTTGGCTGCACAAACTGCTCTCTTCATATTATTTAGTTAGATTTATAGGATTTGGCATGATGTATGTGTCCTTTATTAAGTACTCAGTGTCATAGAGCCTCCTTTGATTTGTTGTCCAACATAAAGACCACTACAGGATGCTTGTACCAAGAAGAGTCTCCATTGCAGTTGGCCCACTGGCTATAAATAATAACATTCATTTCTGTCTCCATCAATACTGACTGGCAGATTGATTGGCATACTGTCTTGCTTAGTGGAGAATGCCAAGGAAATGTTATGTGGGATACTATACCAAATAAATCATTCATCCTATAAGTTCAGGTCATTCTAGCAGAAGAAGCATAGGCAAGAAATGTAAATATGTATCACAGCAGGTGTCAGCTTTAATAAGGGTGTATTGAAAGACTTCATGCAGTGGACTTTCTCCTGAGAGGCTGAGGAGTTTCCTTGAGGAATGGTAGCTTGTTCAGTGATCACTGCTAGATGTTACTGTGGGAAGTCTAAGGTTCCATCAGTGACATTAGCTCAGGAAGCTTCATAAAGGAAGTCCATGATGGTGAACTCATGCATAGCCTCTCCTCTAGTGCTGCCTTGGCTGTTACAGGCCCATTATTCTATCACAACTGAGTTGCTCAGTCTTTCTGCCTACACAATCATTCAGAGTTCCCTGTTACCACCTATTTTCTTGGGTATTGACATGAAGCACAGCACAGGAGCCATCAAACTTTGGGCCTTCTCTCATATTTCTGGCTACATGCTTCTGTCTCAAATGTCTTTGGCTTAAGTATCCATTTTATCTTTTAGTTAACAACCATTTTTTTTGCTATTACCTAAAAATCTGTTTCATATTAGACAATTCCTCCAAACAACTTGAATAGCTGTATGTACTAATTAGGTTTCTACCTGACGAAGATGTTTGCTAATGTCTTTTAGGTCCACTTTTGATGCTGTTCTAGTGTCACTGCTGTGCTGTGTGGTGACTGCACATTGTGTTGATTCAGCCAGCTCAGGTTTTTAAATAATTTTTCTCTATTAGTTACATACAGGAATTTCCCAGTAATGCCAAATGACTGTGCTGGGAAAGAGGCATCAGTGAGGCAAGGGTGGTTGAAAGCTTGTTAAAGTGATTTCTTTGTCATGTCAATGCTTTCTGTGTTTGATTCTGAGTTCTCAGTGATGCCCAGTATTCAGTTATTTGTTGTGTATCTCCACATGATGATTTAGTATGATGTAGGTTTTTCATGTCCAGGTTTTCTTTCCTTGCTCCTGATCATGTAATCCCTTACACCCAATCTGTAGATATGTGTCACACCAGAAATATTATTTTTCTAATTAAAGAATAGTTCTACAGGAGAGAATGCCTTCCCAAAGCCTAGTGCTATTGTTATGACAATTTTCTCTTCTTGTCTGAGATTCCACAGTATCCCCAGGTACCATGGCTGTCTTCATCAAATCTGGGGGTTGATTTTCCCAGATGGTACAGTCAGAGACTGAACCTGCTAGCCAGCTTCCTTTTTCTCAAAAGGTGGACACTGTTGCTTCCCTGATTGTGTTGTTTCTTTGGAATTATGATTGTAATGGGTGATCATTTTCACAGACTTTCTAATACCTGTTTCATATTCTTTTCCTATCAGAGTTGCTATGTTCACAGTTGTGAAAGAACAAGGGAAAGAGATTCCAGGAGAAATCAAATGGCCCACTCATGTTTCACAGCCTTTCTTCTGCCTCTTTAGAAAAGCAGCATTATTCTCTGGACACTGAAGTAGATTACACAGTTGAGGGTTATACTTGCTCTTTTCCACATGTTGATTCTAGACACAGAAATGCAAATGTTGGTTTCATTGTATTACCTGTCAAGAATATGCTCACTTGGAGACCAGGCTTTTTCCAGGGCCCAGAACTGTGGGCATAATAAGCCTTGGTAGGCAATATGCACCCCTTTTTACCCCCAGACTATGGAATCTCCCCTCTCCTGAGAACATCTGTGCCTCCTGATAAGGATGCTCAACCCAAGTGAAATTTTACATTCTCAAATTACCCAAGTGTCTATCCAATCATCCGTTTTCTGAAAAACCTTGTAAAGCCTTTACCAACCCCAGTCTTGTCTCCTAAAAAATCCTGACTCCCTCATCCCCAGAGGGCACAAACATCATTCTGCAGAAGGTTGCTTATTCCTCAAAGTGGCAAAAGTTTTATCTTGTTCTGTTGAGGTTGATTTTAGTCTTCCTCATTTTGACATTGCCTTGATCAATCCCAATCTAACAAGTCCCACATAAACTCTCAAGGATGACAACCATTCCTGCTTCTCCTCTTTTGTTTCACTCCTGTGTGTTTTTCCTGTTTAGGGACTAACACCTTATACTATGTCTTATGTGACATCTTGTTTCATAGCCTGAAGAAAAGTGTTCCATCATTTCTGAATCTACCTCTGAACTGGCAGTGCAGCTGATGCTTAAGAGGGCAATTGCAATATTTTTTTGGAGACTAGCTTGTTCTGATGAAGCACAGAAAGACAGAAGGAAAGGAAAGTGATCAGACTGAATGGAAAGAACACATCCTGTAGAGAAAAAAGGCAATCACTTCCGCAGATGCTAGTATCTTTTATAACAATTTTATTTATCTCTAAACCATGCTTTCCTCCTGCTCATAGTTCACCATACCTTATTTGTATGGGCAAGGCTAGCATGGGAATTTGTTACCAAAACGGCTAAGAAAGTTTTTGGGAAGAGTCCTAATTTAAATTCAAGTTTGTTTTTAATGTAGGGAAAGATTTTTTTTTTTAATGTAACAATTGAAAGGGGATGAAGGAAGCTTCCAGGCAGAAACCAGTTAATTAATAAACTAACCCTTGTGTATCCAGGAGTGACTTACATTTCTAGCTATTCAAATGGTCTTAACATCACTGTGAGATTGTCACAGTTTTCAGAAAGTCTGCCGTGATTGGTCTTGACAATGACTTCCAGAGTCTCTACATTGTAAATAGGATCATGTAAGTGAAGTGACAGTTTTCGCTGGGTTTGGAGAGAGCCTTTCCATCATTTAGTTCTGCCTTGGGATGTCATAATTCCCAATTCATTTAGGTCATGCTACTTCACAGAAATTCAGCTAATTAATTGTGATTGGTTGGGATTTGAGCTTTCACTAGAATTTGCATTTTATTTCTGGCATTTAGAAAATGATATCGGTATTGACAAATGGGCACTTTGGGCTTTGTAAAGGGAGAAAAAATACCTCAGAGAGACTAGAATTTCAACCCTACTTTTATGTAGATAGATTTGATATTTGTGTCTTTTTCTTGAATGCATTTTCCAATGCAAGTACTGTTTGTGATTTTTATGCAGTGTTTTCGATAGAAAACCGTTCTCAATAAAAGTAGGAGCAAATATTTTGGAAACAAAACAAACAAAGAAACAAACAGAAACCAAAAGACAGCTGGACACATTCAAATGATGTTCTGCTAGTTCCTCATTCTGTAGGCAGCTCGCAGACTTTAAAAACATCCGGCGGAAGAGAACCGAGGCTGGCCTCCAGGAGCTGATCTTATCTGGAGGTCTAGCTTTACAGTGCCAGTCTAGCCAGTGTGTAGGCAATGGAACTGTTTCTTTTTGGTATCTGGTATTACACAGATGCAAGGCCCTGCAGAAGGGTCCTAAGCAAAGGTGGCTTGGCCTTTCTCCTGCCGTTCTGGACTGTTGGAGTGTGCATCCTCACTGGGAAATGGGTCTTGCGGTGTTTTAATTTACAGTAAGAATGAATTGGCCTATTTGCATATTTCATAAGCAGATATGTTGTCAGTATCCAAGGTTACTCTGTCGTATACAAGGTCTAACACCCACTATTTCACTCAGTGTTTGCTCACGTAGCATGTAGAACCAAAGCAACAGAGTGGGGAGTAGTCATATTAACCACAAACAAATGATTCTTGTTTTATAGTACATTTGTATTCATGTTTACATTAACATTTCTCTATAAATAAGACAGAGGACTGCAGTTTGGTCCAGTATGGCCTACATTATCCTTTCAAACACCAAACCAACTAGCAACTGGCCCTCCGTCATCGAGAGACCCAGTTAGGAAGCCAATTGCATCTGTAGCTTCATGTATTCAGAAGCGTCTGATGTACGATAAGAAAGTGCTTACTGCATGCTGATTTTTGCAGGATTGGCACTTCTTTACAACTTGGAGTTCACTTTCTTTCATCCTCTCATTCTATCAGAGTTGAGGTAAAAATCTGCATTTCCATATGAATAGTGTCAGCGACTCCCAGAAAGCATTTGTCTTCTCCAGGCATTCACTACTTCAAATTAACATTATTTACATCCAAAATCAATAAGGAAATAAAATTAGAAAAGCAAGTGACATTTTCATTTAAACATTATTTTGTTCAATTACATTTTAAATGGTTCTGTTTTTGAGACTCCTTCTCCAAAGGATTTAGATGGGAAATACTTTTTAAATATTATACTTTTAAAGTTCACATGGATTCATTAAAATGAATGTGAATTAGTTGGGTACAACTCAGTTTTATGGAAGTTGGTAGATGAGAAATAATTTATACTGTTATTAGATTCACTCTTTAATAATTCATTGAGGATTATGTAATAATGGAAGCACTCAATATGTTCCAAGTTGACTTTCAAAATATTTAAGAAATAGCCATCATCAGATCATGGCTACAGGTGTTTTAGAGTTTTAAATTTTTTGAATCTTAACAAGGACGTTGCTAGATAGAGATCATTTTGTGACATACATGTTATACATAATCACCCAAAAGTGACGATTTTATACAAATCAATTTGTTGGAATTGGAGCATGAAACCTAGGTCTTTTATGCATTATTTATTTACAATGATAAGAGATTTTATCCTAGTTCAAAGTTCAAAAAAGCCAGTTCTTTGAAGATTTTTTTCCCCTACTCTGGTTTGAAAGAATAATAGAGCCAGAATTATAGGGCTCAGGATTTAGATCATTTAAAATCTGATTTCTAATACATGGTACTAAAACATAAAAGCATTTTGTGTGTTTGGTTATTTGTCCTAAAGTCACATCCTGAGAATGTGTATTTCAAGGATATTCAGAATGCATTTGGCATTGCCTCCATCTTTAACTCTTTCAGCTCCTGTCATAAAATATTTGAAACTACTCAGGTGGTTGGTTCCAAAGCACATGCAAATAGCTTTGTAAGTTTGCCAGCTTTGTAAGTTTGCCTGCTTTATTGAGTTATTAAGTCATTATAAACAATTTTTATTAACCCTTTCTTACGCAAACTGAACATGTGCCAGTTAGATCCTGATGGCCAAGTAGAATAAGGATGTGTAGGTTATAAGGGCTGTCATAGAACCTTACCAGAAATTTCACTATGGACATATTTTAATCATTGTGTTAAAATAATTCACTACAATATTTTAGTGAAATACATTGTTTTAAAATATAACTGCATTTTAGAATCTTTGAAGGATAGGGGAAGCTAGTTCTATTTGAACTAGTAAATATTATTGCCAGTTAAGATGAACATCTTACTTTTTTACCTTAGTTTCATCATTTCATACTATCATATTTATTGTGCTTTCCTTTTAGCAACAAATTTTGATAATTTTATTTATGTACATTTACATAATTTGCCTTAATTGTATGACAGTCCTCTATAGTGACAGTATTTTTCTCTTTCTCTTTGATTTCTATTTCCAAAAGAAAAATTTGATATGAGAAAAATCTATTGTGAGTGAAGTAAATATTGTTTTCCTATGCTGTTTTAAATTAATAATCTATAACTACAATCACTTGAGTACCTTAAATTACTCTTGACATAATCAGGTGATTATATTGTTTTCAAAATCTGATTTCTGTTTGAAATATCCAAAAGTTCTAGGTTGATTTTAAATTATATAACCCAAAATTGCAATAAAATATTGTCTGCTTAGTCAATTTCAAAAATGTCTCAAACATATTGGCACATTTATGGTAATAGCATGCTAGCATTAGATTACATCCATTTTCCTCCCTCTCATTGCTGTACTCAGTGGAGCTGGGTCCTCTGGATAAGTATAAAATGATCAGTAAAATGTTAGGACTCTTCCATGTCCATACCCCAAGGAAACCATATTAAACCTTCCAGGTTTTCAATAGACTTTTCAAATTCAAGAGATTTTCTTATTGATTACTCTTTTTTCATCTTATTTTAGCACACTGAGCCGAATTTTTATTTATTAGCCCAATCACAGATTGGGAATTGTCTTAGCTATTTGCCCTTTGGACTGGGTGTTTGTTGAGGCAACATTCTTCTTCGCAGCATAATCTACAACTACCCCTCATGCCTTTTCTAGCACTTGATATTTGAGTTACAGCTCACTGAGAAGGTGCTGTTGGAAGGAAGTCTACTTATTTCATTATGTTAAAAACTACTAAGCGTCTTAAAAGACACAAATCTAATGAAACTCATGGCCCTTAAATGAATCATTGTTAAGGAATTGTGAGTTCTTCATGAACAAGCTCAAAACCACTCTTTGGATGCGTATTCTTTGCGTATGTGTAAAACACACATATGTACATGCATAGTCACATATTTAACTCACATATGTGCTACTGATATAAGTGCTAGGATCTGTCATAAGTCTACCTTTCTCGTTGCTTGGGAGAGTTGGTTTTTGAAGCAATGAGAGTATCTATATGTTTTGGTCCAGGGAGACATTGAAGAGATGGCTTAGGAAAAGGCAAGGGATGGAGAAAATTTTTCTATACCACTGGTTTTCATCACTTGCTGCATATGAAGGTCACCCAGGGAGCTTTTAAAAATTAATGTCTGGACCCAATTTCAGACCAATTATTTTAGGTTCTCTGGCGGTAGGGCTGGAATATTAGCAGTGTTTTACTTAAGAGCTCTCCAGATACTTCTAATTTGCTGCCAGAGCTGAAGATTTCTGCTTCAGTGTTGTAGAAGTTTACTTCCAATATCTCCAGATTTAACCCCTACAAAGGCAGCATTCACCCGAGGCTTTGCTTGTTGACTCTTGTTTAGCCAATTTTACCTCTGTGTTCCTGTTTACTTGTATTTGCTCAGCTAACATTTATTCAACAACTATGAGAGACTGAGTAGGGCTTTGAGGAAAAGACATGAAAGAATAAGACTCCTGCATGGCTGACTGTCAGGCGAAATCAGACAATACGCCAGTTAACAAATACACAAACAGAGTGCTGGATGGTAGGATGCTTGGAAGATAAATGAAGCCATCCACAATGGTGGAGAGTAGTGGGATGCAGGGAAAGACAAACGTTCAGATGGGTTGGCTTGGAAGGTATCTATCACAAGACAGCAGTCATCGGTCATCTGAAAGAGGTACGTGAATCAAATAGAAATATGCTTTCTGGCAAAGCAAACTACCAACTTTATAGACCTTGAAGGTTTAGGCATTTGTAAATCGTGTTCAGTGAAAGATGTTTAAGTCGCATGTATTACCAGAATGTTGATGACCAAGGAAGTTTTACAGATTGCAGCATTCCTTTAAAAACCAAACATGCAGAAACAGCATTAGAAAAATGAAAATAAACAACAGCCTACTGACTGGGAAAGGATCTTCACCAACCCTATATCTGACAGAGGGCTGATATACAGAATATATAAAGAACTAAAGAAGTTAAAAAGCAATAAATCATGCAATCCAATTAAAAAATGGGTTACGGAGCTAAACAGAGAATTCTCTGTAGAAGAATACAGAATGGCAGAAAAACACTTAAAGAAATGCTCAACATGCTTAGCCATCAGAGAGATGCAAATCAAAATGACCCTGAAATTTCACCTGACACTCACAAGAATGGCAAAGGTTAAAAACTCAAGTGACGAAACATGCTGGAGAGGTTGTGGAGAAAGGGGAACCCTCTTCCATTGCTAGTGGGAATATAAACTTGTACAACCACTTTGGAAATCAATCTGGCACTTTCTCAGACAATTAGGAATAGTGCTTCCTCAAGATCCAGCTATACCACTCCTAGGCATATATCCAAAAGAGGCTCAAGTACACAACAAGAACATTTGCTCAACCATGTTTGTAACAGCTTTATTCATAATAGCCAGAACCTGGAAACAACCCAGATGTCCCTCAGTTGAGGAAAAGATACAGAAATTGTGGTACTTTTACACAATGGAATACTACTCAGCAATTAAAAACAAGGAAATCATGAAATTTGCAGGCAAATGGTGGGATCTAGAAAAGATCATCCGGAGTGAGGTATCCCAAAAGGAAAAAGACACACAAGGTATATACTCATTTATATACACCTATAAGATAGGATAAACATACTGAAATCTATATACCTAAAGAAGATAAACAAGAAAGAGGACCCAGGGTACAATGATCAATCATCACTTAGAAAGACAAATTGGATGGACATTGGATATAGGAGAAAACAAGTAACAGATGCTGAGACTCATAACCAAGCCTTTGGCAGAGTGCAGGAAATCACATGAAAGAAGAGGGAGTTAGTATGACCTAGAGAGGACAGGAGCTCCAAAGGCTAATATATCTGGGCATAGGGGACTTTTATGAAACTGTATTTCCAACCAAGGACCATGTATTTATATAACCTTGAACCACTGCTTGGATGTAGCCCATGGTAGCTCAGTATCCAAGTGGGTAACCTAGTAAGGGGAACAGAGACTATTTCTGACATGAACTCAATGGTAGGCTCTTTGACTCCTCCGCCTCCACCCCGAAGAGAGAAGCAGCCTTTCTAGGCCACAGAGGTGAACATTGAAGCCAGCCCTGAAGAAACCTGATAAGCTAGGGTCAGATGGAAGGGGAGGAGACCTCCCCTATGTGTGGACTTGGAAAGGAGATGGGAGGATATGAGGGAGGAAGGGGGGGATTGGGAGGGAGCGAGGGAGCGGGATTCAGCTGGGCTACAGAGTTAATAAACTCTAACTAATATTTAAAAAAATAAAATAAAATAAATAAACAAAAGAAAAAGAAAGGCAAAAAAAAGAAAAATGAAAATACATTTTGTATATAATTTGGAAAATTTTACAAGCATAGTTGCCCATTCAGCCTTAATTCACATCACAGTCATAGAAAGCTCTCTTGTTCCCACTTTATACACACATTGTCAACTGTCTTATAGGCTACTAATAACAGATTATTGTCAGTATAAGCAGAACCACTTTCTGGGGAAAGAAGGGATTATTGATGAAGCTACCAGAAAATTGGGGAGGAAGCTTCGGGGAAGGTAAATTTTGTCAGTTATCACCAATATTGTGGTGCAGTTTTCTTGATGTAGTTTCATGTGAATTATCCATGTTCCTGAAGTAACTCAATAAACTCACTGGTTCTCTAAGATAGACCTTGCAGAAATCATTCTTTTGTTCTGCCTTGAGGTGAGTAGGCTTTTCTTTATAAGTTCCCAGAAAAAGTCACACAACTAGCTTTTAAGAAGGAAACCAAGGTTAAGGGAGGCCATAAATCTGGGGCCCTAATCAATTATGAGTGGTGAACTAGTAAAAATTAACAGTGAGGACGCATGTTCACAGGAAAAGCTATGAAACTACAGTGAGAGTCACTTTTGAGAATTTTCTTTTTTCTTTTTTTTTTTTTACTTCAGTGCAATTTTTTAATTTTTTATATTAATTACAGTTTACTCACTTTGTATCCCAGCTGTAGCCTCCTCCCAATCCAACCCTTCCTCTCTCATCTCCTCTTATGGCCCTCTCCAAGTCCACTGATAGGGGAGGTCCTCCTCCCCTTCCATCTAACCCTAGCTTGTCACATCTCATCCAAACTGGCTGCATTGTCCTCCTCTGTGGCCTGGCAAGACTGCTCTCCAATCCAAGGGAGGCAGTGAAAAAGCCAGACACTGAGTTCATGTCAGAGACAGTCCCTGTTCCCCTTACTAGGAAACCCACTTGGCTGAGCTGCAATGACCTACATCTGAGCAGGGTTCTAGGTTATATTCATGAATGGTACTTGGTGGGCAACTTAAAGAAAATTTTCTTTTGTTTGTTTTTCTGTTCTCTTTTATTAAAAAATGTATTTATTTATTTATTACAGTTTGTTCACTTAGTATTCCAGCTGTAGCTCTTTCCTTGTCCCCTCCCAAGATGCCTGAAAGAAATGTTGCAAGTAATGATGTTAGTCTGAAACCAACTGTGCTGCACACACTCTCCCATAATTGTATCTCAGAAATCCACCTCTGTCTTGCATGGATTAGCCTGCTGGAGGTTAGATCATGTACAGAGCAAAATGTCTTAGTTAATAATGATTTTGATACTTTCATTGCTCATCAAGTCAGAAGGCAATATATTTATTTACCTTGTCACCTTACACACCAAGAAATTGAGAAAAAAATGTGCAATGTGTTTGTTTTCAGGTCCTGGTGGTCTCTGTTGGTTGAGACTGACCTGAAACTTCAGGGGTACCCAGCAGTTTGTACCACACAGTGAGTGGTACCTGTGGTCAGAGGCATGGGAAAGGCTAATGCAGGACCCTGTAAGACCTTCCTGGAGCCCTAGCTGAGCATCATTGACCCATGCAGACATTACTACCTTTTGTAATGTTTGAAAGAAAAATTCTTCAAATATACAGTGTTTGCTCATGCATGCTTTTAAAAATCACAACCATTTCAATATTTAAGAAACAAACTGGTTCTTTATTTAGAGTAAAATCTGTGTTTTACATGAAAGCAATAGATATCCATATGACCAAAAGATATAGTTTGAGCAATTTGACACAGGAAAATGCATAAATTTGTATAATTTGTTCATTGCTTTCCTTATTGTTGACTCTGACATTCAGAAATTAAGCCATTGAGGCCCCAAAGGGAAAGCCAGTTAGTTTTTAAACTCTTATGAATTAAATCAGTATTGATAAGCAGAGTTTCATGTGAGGTGTGTTATTGACTTGTTCTCCCGAAATTTCATGTGTTGATATCCCATCTCCATATCCCACAGGGTGACATTGTTGGAAGCGTGAGTTCTGCTCATTACTAACATGGAAGGGCCATTAACATGAGTGCAGTGACATTCATGATTCCATACAGGGCCATTATGTTAAGTTTGTCTTAACCAGGGACCTGCCATACTTCAACATTGCTGCTATACTTTTAATTTTATTAATTACAGTTTATTCACTTTGTATCTCAGCTATAGCCCTCTTCCCCATCCCCTCCCAATCCCTCTATCTCTCCCTCTTCTCCTATGCCCCTCCCCTAGTCCAATGATAGGGGAGGTCTTCCTTCCCTTCCATCTGACCCTAGTCTATCAGGTCTCATCAGGACTGGCTTCTTTGTCTTCCTCTGTGGCCTGGTAAGGCTGCTTCCCCCTCAGGTGGAGGTGATCAAAGAGCAGGCCAGTCAGTTCATGTCAGAGACAGCCCTGTTATTACTACTGGACACTGAGCTGCCATGGGCTACTTCTGTGCAGAGGTTCTAAGTTATCTCCATGAATGGTCCTTGTTTGGAATATGAGGCTTACAACAGACCCCTGTGTCCAGATTTTTTGGTTCTGTTGCTCTCCTTGTGGAGCTCCTGTTCCCTCCAGGTCTTTCTATCTCCTGCTTCTTTCATAAGATTCCCTGTACTCTGCCCAAAGTTTGGAGAAAAGCCCAGGGCCAGATGGTTTCAGCACAGAATTCTACCAGACCTTCAGAGAAGCGCTAACACCGATTCTCTTCAAACTATTCCACAAAATAGAAACAGAAGGAACATTACCAAACTCATTCTATGAAGTCACAGTCACCTTGATACCTAAACCTCACAAAGCCCAGAGGAAGAAAGAGAACTTCAGACCAATCTCTCTTATGAACATTGATGCAAAAATACTCAATAAAATACTCACAAACTGAATCCAAGAACACATCAAAGATATCATCCACTATGACCAAGTAGGCTGCTATACTTTTTTAAAGGCATAATTTAAAAATAATATCATAAATAAAGTGCCAGATGCTAGGAGACAGACTGAGGCCAAAACCTTTGAAACACTATCAGACAGTGACTGACACCCACTATACCTTGACTTTCAACTTCTAGTTCCCAGAACTATGATATCAAACACTTTTTTGTTGTTTTAACACGAATTATTATTTTTTGGACTTCTATTATGCCCTTTCTCTTGGCTAATTAATGCAGAAAGGCTTTGCATTATAAATAATTCCTTGGAAGCTACAACTATATAATTAAAATAAAGTTCAGTGTAGGTCATAGCTTAACAGAACAATACAAAGGAAGTCCTGGGGTTATGAGGAAGGGCTAAGTACATGGAAATCGATGTCATCTCTGTCCAGAGTAACCAAGGTCCTTAGCTAGAGGGACATGGACAATGGTTATGTTGGTGTTAGGTACTTATATTTTAAGAAACAATTTTATTGTACTTTCTAAATTAAAATGAAACTTAATTAAAATATAATGTGTGGTCCCACTGGCAACATGTTTATTGCCGTCAGTATGGCATACATTCTATTTAATTCATAGGTCTTTTAACATTCCTGAACTCTGTTCTATCCTCCTTTCCTGTTCAAAATTTGTAAGTTTAAAATTGTGTTACCACAAATTATTTTTAATTTTAATTTTTTATATTAGTTACAGTTTGGTTTTTTTTTTTCTTTCTTTCTTTCTTTATTTTTATCAGTTACATTTTATTAACTCTGTATCCCAGCCATGTCCCGATCCCTCATTCCCTCCCAGTCCCTCCCTCCCTCCCTCATCTCCACCGTGCCCCTTTCCAAGTCCACTGATAGGGGGGACCTCCTCCCCATTCATCTGATCCTGTTTTATCAGGTATCTTCAGGACTGGCTGCAAAGCCCTCCTCTGTGGCCTAGCAGGACTGCTCCTCCCTTCGGGGGTGGGGAGACCAAAGAGCCAGTCATTGAGTTCCTGTTAGAAATAGTCCTTGTTCCCCTCACTTTGGGAAACCAATTGGTTACTGAGCTACCACAGGCTACATCTGAGAGGAGGTTCTAGGTTATATCCATACATGGTCCTTGGTTGAATGTCAGTCTCAGAAAAGACCCTGTGCCCAGATATATTTGGTCTTTGTGGAGCTCCTATCCTTTCCCCATCAGACTAACTCCCCTTCTTTCTTATGATTCCCTGTACTCTGCCAAAGGTTTGGTCATGAGTCTTTGCTTTGAAAACACTGCTAGTTAGAGTCTTTCAGATGCGCTCAGTAGACTCCTGTCATACGTTCAATGCACATCCCATCTGTCTTTCTAAATGAGGATTGATCATCTTACCCCATGTCCGCTCAATTGATTATCTTTTTTAGGTGTATAGATTTCATTATGTTTATCATATCTTATAGGTCTATATAAGTGAGTATATCCCATGTTTTGTCTTTCTCCTTCTGGGATATTTCACTCAGAATGATCTTTTCTAGATCCCACCATTTGCCTGCAAATTTCATGATTTCCTCCTTTTTGATTGCTGAGTAGTATACCACAATTTCTGTACCCATTCCACCGTTGATGGACATCTAGGTTGTTTCCAGGTTCTGGCTATTACAAATAGAGCTGCTATAAACATGGTTGAGCAAGTGTCCTTTTTGTGTACTTGAACAAACTTTGGGTATATACCTAGCAGTGGTATAGCTGGGTCTGGAGGAAGCACTATTCCTATTTGTCTTAGAAAGCGCCAGATAGCTTTCCAGAGTGGTTGTACCAGTTTACATTCCCACCAGCAGTGGAGGAGGGTTCCCCTTTCTCCACAACCTCTCCAGCATGTGTTATTGCTTGAGTTTTTCATCTTGGCCATTCTGATGGGTGTAAGGTGATATCTCAGGGTCGTTTTGATTTGCATTTCCCTGATGGCTAATGAGGATGAGCATTTCTTTAAGTGTTTTTCTGCCATTCGATATTCCTCTACTGAGAATTCTCTGTTTAGCTCTGTTCCCCATTTTTTAATTAGATTACTTGGATTGCTGCTTTTCAGCTTCTTTAGTTCTTTGTATATACTGGATATTAGTCCTCTGTCAGATAAAGGTTTAGTGAAGATTCTTTTCCAATCTGTAGGCAGTCATTTTGTTTTGATGACAGCATTCTTTGCTTTACAGAAACTTTTCAGTTTCATGAGGTCCCATTTATTGATTGTTGCTCTTAGAGCCTGTGCTGTTGGTGTTCTGTTCAGGAAGTTGTCTCCTGTGCCAATGAGTTCTAGGTTGTTCCCCACTTTTTTTTCCAATTGATTTAGGGTATCTGGTTTTATGTTGAGGTCCTTGATCCACTTTGACTTTAGTTTTGTGCAGAGTGATAAATATGGATCTATTTTCATTTTTCTGCATGTAGACATCCAGTTGGTCCAGCACCATTTGTTGAAGATGCTGTCTTTTTTCCATTGAATGGAATTGGCTTCTTTGTCGAATATCGAGTATTCATAGGTGTGTGGATTTATTTCTGGTTCTTCTATGTGGTTCCATTGATCCTCCTTTCTGTTTCTATGCCAATACCATGCAGTTTTTATTACTGTTGCCCTGTAGTACAGCTTGAGATCAGGAATGGAGATACCTCCAGATGATCTGTTGTTGTACAGGATCATTTTGGAGATTCTGGGTTTTTTGTTTCTCCATATGAAGCTGAGAATCTTTTTTTCAAGGTCTGTAAAGAATTGAGTTGGTATTTTTATGGGAATTGCATTGAATCTGTAGATTGCTTTTGGCAGTATGGCCATTTTCACAATGTTAATCCTACCAATCCATGAGCACGGGAGATCTTTCCATCTTCTGATATCTTCTTCGATTTCTTTCTTCAGAGACTTGAAGTTTTTCTCAAACAAGTCTTTCACTTGCTTGGTTAGAGTCACACCAAGGTACTTTATGTTATTAGTGGCTATTGTGAAGGGTGTTGTTTCCCTAATTTCTTTCTCAGCCTTTTTGTCTTTAGTATACAGGAGGGCTTCTGATTTTTTTGAGTTGATTTTGTATCCTGCCACTTTGCTGAAGGTGTTTATCAGCTGAAGGAGTTCTCTGGTTGAATTTTTGGGGTCGCTCATGTATACTATCATATCATCTGCAAATAGTGACACTTTGACCTCTTCCTTTCTGATTTGTATCCCCTTGATCTCCTTTAGTTGTCTTATTGCTCTGGCTAGGACTTCAAGTACTATGTTGAAGAGATATGGGGACAATGGACAGCCTTGTCTTGTCCCTGATTTCAGTGGGATTGATTTAAGTTTCTCTCCATTGAGTTTGATGTTAGCTATAGGCTTGCTGTATATTGCCTTTACTATGTTTAGGTATGTGCCTTGTATCCCTGATCTCTCCAAGACTTTAAACATGAATGGGTGTTGGACTTTGTCAAATGCTTTTTGGGCATCTAAGGAGATGATCATGTGGTTTTTCAACTTCAGTTTGTTTATGTAGTGGATTACATTGATGGATTTCCGTATGTTGAACCACCCTTGCATGCCTGGGATGAAGCCTACTTGGTCATGGTGGATGATATCTTTGATGTGTTCTTGGATTCGGTTTGCAAGTATTTTATTGAGTATTTTTGCGTCAATGTTCATAAGAGAGATAGGCCTGAAGTTCTCTTTTTTTGTTGGGTCTTTGTGTGGTTTAGGTATTAAGGTGACTGTGGCTTCATAGAATGAGTTTGGTAGTGTTCCTTCTGTTTCTATTTTGTAGAATAGCTTGAGGAGAATTGGAGTTAGCACTTCTTTGAAGGTCTTGTAGAATTCTGCGCTGAAGCCATCTGGTCCAGGGCTTATTTTGGAGGGGAGACTGTTAATGACTGCTTCGATTTCCTTGGGAGATATAGGGCTATTCAGTCTTTCTTAGTTACAGTTTGTTAACTTTGTATCCTTGCTGCATCTCACCCCCTCTTTCCCTCCCAATCCCACCTTCCCACCTTCATCTCCTCCCTGCCCCTTTCCAAGTCCACTGATAGAGGAGGACCTCCACCCCTTCCATCTGATAATGGTTTATCAGGTGTCTTCAGGACTGGCTGCAAAGTCCTCCTCTGTAGCCTAGAAGGGCTATTTTCCCTGGGGTCAGGGTGGGAGAGGAAGAAGTCAAAGAGCCCGCCATCAAGTTCATGTCAGAAACAGTCTCTGTTCACCTTATTAGGATACCCACTTGGATACTGAGCTACCATGAGCTACATCTCAGCAGAGACTCTAGGTTGCATCCATACATGGTCCTTGTTTGGAGAAACAATCTCATAAAAGACCCCTGTGCCCATATATATTTGGTCTTTGTGGAGCTCCTGTCCTCTTTGGGTCATATTAAGTCTCCTCCCCATTTTTTTTGATTCCCTGCACTCTGCTAAAGTTTTGGTTATGAGCCTTAATAACTGCTTTGATACACTGCTAGGTGGAGTCTTTCAGAGGCCCTCTGTGGTAGGCTCCTGTCCTGTTACTTGTTTTCTCCTACATCCAATGTCCATCCCATTTGTCTTTCTAAGTGAGGATTGATCATCGTACCCTGGGTCCTCATTCTTGTTTATCTTCTTTAATGTATAGATTTCAGTATGTTTATCCTATCTTATAGGTCTATATAAGTGAATATATACCATGTGTGTCTTTCTGTTTTTGGGATACCTGACTCAGGATGATAGTTTCTAGGTTCCACCATTTGCCTGCAAATTTCATGATTTCCTTGTGTTTAATTGCTGAGTAGTCTTCTATTGTGTAAAAGTATGACAATTTCTGTATCTGTTCCTCAACTGAGGGACATCTGGGTTGTTTCCAGGTTCTGGCTATTATGAATAAAGCTGCTACAAACATGGCTGAGCAAATGTTCTTGTTGTGTACTTGAGCCTCTTTTGGGTATATGCCTAGGAGTAGTATAGCTGGATCTTGAGGAAGCGCTATTCCTAATTGTCTGAGAAAGCACCAGAATGATTTCAAAAGTGGTTGTACATGTTTGCATTCCCACAGTATGGAGGAGAGTTCCCCTTTCTCCACAACCCTTCCAGCAGGTGTTGTCACTTGAGTTTTTGATTTTAGCCATTCTGGTGGGTGTCAGGTGAAATTTCAGGGTCATTTTGATTTTCATCTCTCTGATGGTAAGGATGTTGAGCATTTCTTTAAGCATTTCTCTACCACTCTGTATTCCTCTACTGAGAATTCTCTGTTTAGCTCTGTACTCCACTTTTTAATCGGATTGCATGATTTGCTGCTTTTTAACCTCTTTAGCTCTTTATATATTCTGGATATCAGCCTTCTGTCAGATATAGGGTTGGTGAAGATCATCCTTTTAAAACCAATGTGTCCTTTTTAAAAACCAACCATAAGTGAACCCCAACACAGAAGGGCAAATTTGGGAGACCCATGAAAACTAGGAATCAAATGAAATTTAATGGGGAGAAATTACAGGGTGGACAAGGCCATGATGTGGCCGCCACAGAGACCATTGATGCCTGGTTTCTAGGAAAAGCAAGATGTGCTCATTTCCAGGCCAGAAACAGTACGAGTGCTCTCTCGCTTCCATGGCAGGTGGCAAAAGTTCTCTTTTTGCCCATTGGAAGTTTACATTTTTCAAACAAAGAAATACATTCACTCAGGAATGCAATATAAAGCTCACACCATATTAAAATTCACATTCACTGGTGCTGGCATACAAGAGGACAGGGAACTTTCGGAGCATCTACAGAGCCAGAGAAGGGAAAATTAACTTAGAAAATTCTGGCTGTTACTAATAAAAATTCTATAGAGTTTGAGAGGAAATATAAAAAGAATCTAAATTTTTTAATCTAAAACATATAAACATACTTTGCATCTTTTGATGTTGTGTCTGAATGTTTTCACTGATTGCGATTTCGCGTCTTCCTTTTGACATAAAACATACTTCTCCAGCAGTGTCTCAGATTTCCAAACTAAGCAAATCTTAACCAGAACTACAATATAAATATTTACAGAAGGTATTTAGTGAATTATGCTATTTTTTTGTGGCTTTCCTTCTTAGTCCTTTATAGTCAGAAACCAGTAACAACATTTTAAAATATAAATATCACTTTTGAAATCTTCCTATATTATTTAAATTAGTTTTTACAGAAAAAACACTTCCCTTTTATACTATTATATTATTTTTGAAAATTACTTTACATATTCAGATTTAGTCCAACAAATTCAGAACCAAACTTCTTAATTTAGTTTTAGAAAATAGTAATAGTGATAGGAAATTGTCTAATATTCAATAGATTTAATTTCTTTCACAGCATCAACCTTTATAGAAAAAAAATGGTATTGGTTTTTCTGTGAAATGAACTGACAGATATTTATTAAAAGTATGCCAAGTAGTGTTTCCAAAGGTCTGAAGTATAAGAAGGGAGGGAAACTGGGGACAAATGAGCTGAACAACATGTCTGTAGTCCGTGACCAGGTGTGAATGAAACGTCACTGTGCTCTACACATTGGAGTCCTGTCAGGAAAGGAAATAAATGGTTTCTCAAGGAGTTACCATCTGCAATAACAAATATAGTTTGTTATGATGATTAATGTTGGAAAGTAAAACCGGGATAAGCAGAGAGAAAATGGTTGTTAATTGAAGATTGTTAATGAGGACCTCTGAGACAAGCTGGTCTTCAATGCAGATATGATAAAGCCACGGACAAATCCCCAGGGGCATCTAAAGAAGACTATCCCTGGCTAACCCAGGAAGTATTTAATCAAGGCCAAAGAAAAGGATCAGTGGATTGAAAGAATTAAAGAAAAATATGTAGAGGAACAAGACATAGAAATGATCATAATGGCTGGAAATGAGAATGAATAATCATGGAAACCTTGTAGAAAGGCAGGATTCATTGTAGCAACTTAAGAGTAGCAAAATAATGTGCCTATATCTGACAGGGTAATTCTCTTAGCTGTGTGAAAGCAGAAACTAGCAACATTGGGACATGTGTTTATAAACAAGGTCCTGTTACTGTGGACACATTCATCATAGGGGTACATGGCTCTCATCTGCTGAGTTAATGAATGCTAGCTATTGATTTAATTAGTCTAAAGTCAGTTTCTGACTTACTCTGACCTTGTATTACCCACACTCAGCCACCAAGCCCTGCTTTCTTGGGTCCATGTCTACCGTAACTACTGACCTAACCCATCATTTCAAGTTAACATATTCCTCTTTTCCATGCTCTACCTTCCAAAGTGAAACTTAAAAAAAAATCCCAAATTGCACTTCATTCTCCTGTTTCAAACGTTTCTCTAGTTGTCCATTATTTTATCTCAATAGAAAGCCTAAATCTTCAGAAGATCCACAGAGCCCTTTGTCGCTTTGTTCCTTCTTATTCACCTACTTACCAAGACTCTTTTCTTCTCGTTCTGTATGCAAGTATTCTTTGATTAGCTTTTCTTTTGTTAAATATCATAAGAACTTTCTGGAGTTAAGATCTTTTCTGAATTATCAGGGAATAGCCAATGTTCTCTTTTCTTGTCCTTTCTTATTCCTACTCTCAGAAAGTTAACATTGCTCTTATCAAATTATACTGGCATCTGGCTTAAACCTGAATGCATTTGTGTTTTCATAGCACACACTCTGACCCCTCCAGACCATATGTCCAAATGGAGACAGACATTGTTCCTCGCCCATTCCAAGAATTGGCTGATATGTGGCATATGCTATTGCTTATCTGGTAGTTAATGAAGAATCATCCTTTCAACCTTAATCAGTCATCTTTATTGATAATATTTGTCTTTTCCATGACTGAGGACTCACCATATTTGGTAGCAGCAATCTTTGCTTCCTTAAAGACTTTGGTATGTAGGTCTTCAATATAAAATATTGTCCTGAATTTGATATTAGCCTAGTCAGGGTAAAATAACGCAAATGTAAAATTGAAGATCACACACCTATTTTCCCCCCCTCATAAGGACACTAAAGGAGTAAGGGAAGCATACAACCTTCACTCATTTATTCTCTTATAAAATCCATGTGTATTCTTTTCCATACTGATTAAAATTGACACCTTCCTCATCCTTCTTATCACTTTGATTTTCCATTATTCTGCTTTTTTCACTGAGTTTGCTATGACATGACACACTTGCAATTTACATATGTATGTGGTGTATATGTGTGTGTACTAGGCCATTGTATTTATATACATTTGCATGTTGCATACATATCGTTCTTCCAGCACTAGACACTGTGATGCTACCAGCTTTTGTACCACTCGCTTTGCTGATGGAACAAATTTCTATTCATAAAATCACTTATGAATCTCTGAATGTAGACTGTAGGATGGAGGGAGCAGTATGCTAAATGAATGAAGATCTTCATGTGATCAAAGATTATTCTTTTCTTATATTTATTATATGAGTCAAACTGTACAGTTGAGAGAGATTTGGAGTTATGAATTATTCATTGTAAAATGTTATGAAGTAAATTGTGGAGGTATTTGTGAAAGGTGAGAATTTCATAATGGGATAGGAGCAGTTTAGGTCTCAAGGAACAAAAAGCTAGAAAATAGTTCCCAGGACCATCCTATTGGAGAGAACCAGCCAGTTAGTCTTCAGTAGCCTTGGATAGATCTTTACTGTTTATATCTGTTTTATACAATTTAGTTTTAAATATTGTGCCATCTAACATGTGGTGCTCATAGCACTCTAAAGTAGCATTGCATTCTATGACTTCTTAAAGGAAATTTGAACTGATAATTCTAATTTAGTGTAATCTCATTCCTCTAACAACCTATTATGGAATGAATTGTTTTAATATCTTACTGTTACGAAAGTTTTGTGGCGTTATATTATGCTCTTCAATTTTGATTTCCTCTAATGGTGGGTTTTCCTCCACTAAGAATATATTGTGTCTTATTCAGTAGTGATCAATACATGTATGCTGAATTAATTCAACATTTTTCTTTGCTGTGTGGATTGCACCAGCTCTTGGAAAGCACTGAAAAATGTTAGACATTCAAACTGGACACTACTCACCCACCGATGTGTATCTGTCCTTGCCAGGTAGAAAGGGTTATTCTGAAAATGCCACAAGGTCATTCAGTAAGCAATGCAGACAAAGGTAGCTAGATGATAAAATGACTTAATCATTTTAAGGAGGCAGAGTTTGATGGTTTCTGTGGTTTCTTTAAGGACAATTTATTTTATGATTTTTTTTCTCTGCTAGTAGAAAATGATTTAAAAACATTGCAGTTTCATTTTATTGCCATGTCTCTCATTATTTCAGAAAAAAATGTCCGGGCCAAATTTAAATTTAGAATAGTATGTATGAGATTATAACTTGTTCCTCAGCAAATCTGTAACCTCTATGCTACAAAGGGGAAGAAATGCGGAACCCAGGATGTTCAGCCTGATTTAAAGAAGTCCTGTTCACAGAATTACCTAAGAAGCAAACTTCTGAGTATATTTGCTGGTTAACTAGGAGCAGACTGCTAACTCTAAATTTGGGAGCCACCGTTTCATGATTTAGGGTTCTGGCTTGAATAAAAAGGCAAAAGTAAGTTGAACACTAGTATTCATCTCTTTCTGCTCTCTGAATTTATGCTATGTGGCCACTGCCTCATAGCATAAATAGCCTCACATGACTATTGACATCTTCTAGGACGTCTCCATCATGATGAAGTGGGTCTTCAAATTGTGATAAGGCATGAATTCTTCATTTCTTAGTTAACTTCTTGTTAGGACACTGAGAACAGTGTCCTAACTGAGAGTTAGGACATTAACTAATGCATAAATATTCAAGTGTGCTTCATGATATGATTGATACAATTATTATGTCTTCTCCTTGTAAGTGAGTTTGTATTTATCTCTTCCAGCTTGTAACATTCTTTGCTTTGAATTTTTGAAATTGTGACGATGATTTCTCTTGAGATATTCTCTGAAAATGTCTATATCGCTTTTTTCCAACTATGTTCATAGCAGCTTTATTTGTTTTTTATTAATTTTTTATTTTTTATATTAATTACAGTTTATTCATTTTGTGTCACACTGTAGCCCCTCCCTCATTCCCTCCCAAATCTACCCTCCCTCCCTCTTCTCCCATTCCCCCCTCCAAGTCCACTGATAAGGGAAGTCCTCCTCCCCTTCCATCTGCCCCTAGCTTATCAGGTCTCATCAATACTGGCTGCATTGTCCTCCTCTGTTGCCTGACAAGGCTGGTCCCCCCTTGGGGGGGGTGGCCAAAGAGCCCACCACTGAGTTCATGTCAGAGACAGCCCCTGTTCCCCTTTCTAGAGAACCTGCTTGGCTATTGAGCTGCCATAGGTTACATCTGAACAGGGGGTCTAGATTATATCCATGAATGGCCCTTGGTTGGAGTATCAGTCTCAGAAAAGACCCCTGTGCCCAGATATTTGGTTCTGTTGCTCTCCTTGTGGAGCTCCTGTCCTCTCCAAGTCCCACTATCTCCCCTTTCTTTCACAGCATTTCCTGCACTCTGCCCAAATATCCTCTGGTGTTTGTGAATTTCTTGAGACTTATATTTTTCCACTATAATTTCATTGGATTCTTTGTTTATGACTTTAATTTATCTCACATCCTACTTAACAGATTCCTAGGTTTGTACTATTGAATGAAGATCAGAATTCTTGGAAGCTTTGTTCATGCTCATTAATTTTTCTTTATAAATAAAGAATACTATTATTATTTATTTCTGAAACTCTTTAGCTGCTGATGCTTCCCAGCATGATTTAAACTTTGACTGATTGAGTCTTAATGTACAGCATTTCTGAAAGGTTCTTTTACAGAGTTTTAATTTATTGCTAACATTTTCCTCCACGATTTTAAATTTCTCCTCCAAATTTTTGACTGATTTATCGACTTTGGAATATCTCCACTTAAGTGCTGACTTGATTTCTCGTTTCATTAATTCAAGTCATTTTTGTGGTCCCTGATTCTATTTAAAGCAGGATTCTGAGAAGTTTAACTGTCAGGTCAGCCACCTCAGTGTCTTTGGTTTCTGTTATTGAGAATTTGTGAAGTTGTGGAGGTGTCATAGAATTTTGTTTTCTTGCTGTTTTTCTATTGAAAAATTTATGTTTTTGAAAGTTTTGAATATTGCATGATGTTTTGATCATATTAACCCTCATAATTCTTTGCAGATCTATTCTTCCCTACCCACTTAAGATATGTCTGTTCTTTTAATCCTTCAAGACCAAGTTTTCCTGCTCAAACTGACTGTTCTACTTGCACTATAAT
The DNA here is from genome assembly GCF_030254825.1 of Meriones unguiculatus. Classification (NCBI taxonomy): domain Eukaryota; kingdom Metazoa; phylum Chordata; class Mammalia; order Rodentia; family Muridae; genus Meriones; species Meriones unguiculatus. The sequence goes on along the minus strand of NC_083364.1, from coordinate 9,003,163 downwards.
ATGGTTGATTTATGAGGGGCATCATCCTTAGAGAAAAGTGACCCTCCCTCACCCGCCGCTAAACAACTTTTTCTCATGTTCTGTGCATCTCTTGGTTTAAGTATATCATTTAATGTTTTATTTTTTCCATTCCCTACTCTTTGTATTTATTTTATTTTATGAGTCCTTTTGGTGAGTAACCTTTCCTGCTTGCTTGGTTTTCTCCCTCCCTTCCTTCCTTCTTTACCTGCCTCCCTTCCTCCTCCCCTTCTTTCCTCCCTTCCTCCTTCCTTCATACCTTACTTCTTTCTTTCCTTGTTTTCTGTTTCCCCTGCTTTTTATGTAATTGTATGATGTATCAAGCCATTGGTTACATATCTGCAGTCTCATTTTACATGTATGATTTTGGAATTTTCAGATGAACCAATCATTTTCTCGCTTCTTGGGTGTCCTGCTATCCTCCATAGGAATGTCCCAGCAGCAGCAGTTAACAGAGTGACAGAGACTGCCAAGGAGAGAGTCTCAGGATAGATCCCAAGCAGATTATCCTGGAAGATTCCAAAGCTGTTCCTTTTGTGCTCCCAAGCTATCTGCTAAAGTTTTGAGGTAGTGCTAGACAGTGTTTCATGTCATACAGACTTATGTCACGTGTCCAAGTTCAGCAAAATAATTCGCTTTTGAACACACACACACACACACACACACACACACACACTCTTACCTCATTGAGTAGAATCTTTGATTCCATGCCTGATTATCTTTTCCCGATTGACAAAAGCTTTGATGTGGCTTCTGTACACATGTCTCTCCAAAGTGTTCTCAACATCAAGTTTATTCAGTTTTCCAGACCTCTGCTTTGCTTATCTTACTATGAACTTATATATCATTTTAATTTCTATTTTTATTGGAGATGATATTTAATGACTTTTATTTTTTTATTATATGTTTGTGTGTCTGTGTGTGGGTTTGTGAAGAGGCCTGTGGAAGGACAGAGACATTAAAAGCATTTGGAGCTGGAGCTGAAGTTGGTTGTGAGCTGCCTGATGTGGGTGCTGGCAAATAAAGTCTGGTCCATTTTAAGAGCAGTATCTACCCTTAGAGGCTGAGCCATCTATCCAGCACCCACTATTTTTATTGTCATCCCAGTTCTCATAAAGCCCATGCATGCTTCAAGCCATGACCTTCCCTTCTCAGCCTTCTGAGTGAGTGCTTAGACACAAGTACTACCTCATCTCACTCTCATTGCTATTATCTACTTATCCTTGATGAAAAAAAAAATAATGTGTTCTTCAAGACAGCCACTGAATTACTGTACTATAGAAAATCATAGACTGGGTGTTTTTCTCCTTCTAACTAACTGGACTTCTTTCAACATCTTTGCTTGGGGCTCATGAAGTGTTTGACATAATAACATTTGTGAAAAAAGATGATGGCAATGGGAGAGAAGGTACAATGGGGCCAGCATGATAGATGCATTCTGGAATATAAAATACTGTGGCTATTCTAGAAATGTACTGCTTGCATACTGATCTGCACCCATGAGCATATTCATTCTCTTCCTTGGACCAGACAGTAGATAACACATTTCCCCAGTGCCATGAATTCTATTACACTCTTTTTAATTTTGCCATTTCAACCATCACTTCTTTTATGCTTTAGAACATGACATTTCCAGTAAGCAGGTCATTAATATATCAGAAAATGCTTTTAGTTGAATAAAATTTCTTACACTAGGTAGAAGAGCTGAAGTTCTTTATACTTCTTGATAATACTATATAACTAAGATTCACAGACTCCATAATTCTTCTCATCGGGCAAAATAACCTCTAGTCTTTCTATAGCCAGGCTTTTAAATAGAGGGCATTCTTCTAACCACATACACAGTTCCAGTCTCCCAGATCAACAATAGAAAAGGAAGAATACATGCTACGCTCTATCATGATTTCAAGTTCTAGTTACCATGATTTTTGGTGAATTGGAAGGCATCTATAAGATGCTGTAGTAAAGCATGCTGAGCGTTAAACTCAGTAGGCTGGATTGTAAGTCATGGCTCCATTAGGATCTCCAGGCCCACCCTTATAGGATCATCTCAAACAAGCCAGATAATCCAGAAACACAAAATGTATTCACTTAAGGAATAAAAGTTTCTCTGTGTATGTGCTCCATCTAAGTGTTCATCTTCACAGTTATAGACAATTTGTCTTAAGTGGCCTGAACACAAAAGATACTAAACAGTTACTAGTATAGTTTCATGGGTATTTGAAGTGTTTCCACCTATGTGTCAATTATTTTAAGATTGATTATTATAGTCTTCATAAGTTTTCTTTCTGCAATATATGTTGTCATCCACTTTTCATTTAATTATTCATTCTCTCAGCAATGGTGGAGAAGGCTGTCTCAGAACCTAATCTAAGCAATCCATGTGAAAGGCCAAGATTCTCTTCATAAGTTTTTCAGAGTTTAACTGGGGAGGAGTAAAAAAGAGGGGCATTCATAAGAAAACATAATAAACACTTTCTTCACGACTCTCCAGAGTTACAACAGTGGATTCTGCATGTGTCTTCTGATTAACCTGGCCTATTCTCACAGTTCTTTCTTGAGGCTTTGTGATATGTTTGTCATCATTTCTTATGATGCCTTTCATATTTCTTTCTTTTCTTCTTCCTCCTTTTCCTCTTTTTCCTCTCCTTGTCTCTTTCTTGTTTCTTTCTTTTCTTGCCAGTCAAAGTCTTTCTATGTAGTTATGGTTGGTTGTGTACTTGCTTATGCAACCTAATCTGACTTCAAGCTCACCTAAATCCTCCAGCCTCAGCTTCTCAAATGATGGGGTTACAGGTATGTGCAAAGGCACCGGTTTCTTTTTTGTATTTAACGAAATTGCTGAGAAGTACACATTCAGTTTTGTTAGTAAGTATTGTAACTCAGAGAGACACAAGGAATCCTGTATTTATAGAAACTGTTGGAAACTACAGTCAAATTGTAGGAACGGCCAATGCTCATTTTCACAGCATCTTTACTGAAGCATAGTTCACCATTACTGAACAGTCATTGCATGTGTATATGCTTAAACTCATGCAACTCTCACAGCAACCACAATAATGAGTATGCTCACGGAGGAGTCTCAGCTCACTTCTTCAATAACATTACAGAAAGTATAAAACAACCCGGAATGCCCTAAAGCTACTCAGCAGTTATCAGAGGATGAAAGCCATTTTAACATCTTCTCTCTGTTTGTGTTCAGAATGCTTGTTTTTTCAAATATCCTTTTTTTAAAAATTTGTGTTGATACACATCCTTCATTAGATTTTAACACTTGTATTTCTTCCTGATTGATGTCTTATGTATGTTCTTTTTCATCTAGATCCATCCCCTTTCTGTCTCTCCTTAGAAAACTAAAGGCATGCAAGGAGCAAAGATAAGATGAGATGGGATAAGATGGGATGAGAAAGATAAGAGAGTAAACAAAAACAAACACACACAAACAAATTGGAATAGGACTAGACAAATAGAAGAAAAAAAAAGCCAAAGGAAATCACAAGAAACACACATACACACATGTACACACACACACACACACACACACACACAAATATTCTGCACACAGAAATCCCACAAAGACAGAAAACTGGAAGGCATAATGGATATTTAAAAGACCTACTTGTAAGTTTAAAAAAGAAAAGCCATGACCATGACACATTATATAACAAAGGACTGCCAAAGATGCCTTTGAGCTGATTTTGTGTTGGCCATTTCCTGCCACACACAGAGCCTCTCTGAGACTGTTTGGAGACATGCTTGGTGAAAGTTCATTTCTCATTTACAAGTGGTTTGTAGCTATCGATGGGAGATAGCCTCTGGTTAAAGATAGGGCATGTGTCCTCTCAGTCGTAGAAGCCTACCTGGTGCAGACCTTTGCAGGCCCTGTGCATTCTGCCGTAACGATGTGAGGCAATAATGTGTATCAGTACTGTTCTGTTTAGAAGGCCTTGTTTCTTTGGTGTCCTCCATCCCCTTTGTGTCTTAAACTCTTTCTACCTCCTCTTATACAGGGTTCCCTGAGTCCTAAAGAGAGGAATTTGGTAGAAACATCCCATTTAGGGCTGAGTATTCTAAGGTCTCTCTCTGTATATTGTCTGGCTGTGGGTCTTTGTCTTTATTCCCATCTGCTGCCAAAGAAAGCTTCCTTGATGATGGCTGAGCAAGGCACTGATCTGTAAGTATAGCAGAATGCTGCTAAGAGCCATTGTATTGCTGAAGTCTTTAGTAGAACAGCAGTATTTGGTTTCTCAGGTGCCTGTGCATTCTGGTCACAGGTCCTTGTGACAGTTTTAGTGTTATATATGAAAGACTATTGCTTAACCAATGATACAGAGGATTTCTTCTATCTATCCTACACATGGCCATGTGGGGTTTTCTGTGAAAGCGGGGATTAAAACTGAGGGCCTCCTGCTTATGCAGGTGCACTTTCCCTAGTGACCCATGACTGCTGCCCTAGTGCTTTATGGATTTTCTCATTCATCCTCTGTGAACCAGGTTTTCTCCAGCATGCTATAGCTATTTTTTAAACTCTGAAGATTGAAATATGGTGGACTGATAATATTCTTATCTATATTTCAGTACTCTTTGTCATCTAAGTTCATGTGTTACCCCATGAAGAAAATGTCTTCTTTACAGATGTCAGCCATCTTGGCAGAGTGACTTGATTCTCCTATGACTCTAGGAATCTCGGCCTCAGTGCCTGCAAACTCAGATTCCTGTACAGATTGCTATGATATACTGTGAACATTTCCTGTGGAGAATCACATTGAGCTGCCCTAATTAGACTGACGGCCAATTAGGAGAAGAATCTTGTGGGTACTGCAAAGAATAGACTCTCATTGTACACATGGATGAGTAACTAAGAAACCTTGTAGAAAATTTCGGACAGACGGGATGAAGTTACCTACTAACAACTTTGAGAAAGTGGAGTCATACTACAGAGATTCAGAAAACTGGAATATGGAGAGTATAAACATAAATACATACTCATATGTGTGTATCATATTTGCATATATATATATATCGATATAAACCTTCAAATAATTTCTTCATGTATAGAGAAATTGTCTAAAGCCATTGATCTTTTACATGGTAAAAATGAGGTCAACCCAGGACCTACACACAAATCAAGACATACAAAGCTTAGGTTTTCTTCAAACATCTTAAGCTGCTATTACAAAACTCATCCTGATTTTACTCTTTATTCTCTTCCATTTTCTGAGTGGTCACTGTATATGAACTTGATTATAATGAATCAACCAATTTGCTGTATCCCTAATAGTTTATGGATATTCTACATATAACCAAACAACTTCCTTAGCTTCCAAAATAGATTTATTTTTTATGCACATATATCTATCTACATGTGCTTATTAGATGGCTTTTGGTTGTGGCGCATGGAGGCCAGAAGAGGGTATCAGATTCCCGGGGCTGGAGTTAGAGTTGTGAGCCAGGCAAATGCGGGTGCTTGGAACCATATTTTGCTCATTTAAAAGCAGCAAGTGTGATTATCCTCTGCTCTATTTCTCCAGCACCATTCTAGTTTTATTTTAGACTTTAGTTTGCTTTATGTCATATGAGCAAAACATAATTAATTAAGTTCAGGGATGTATAAAGTTTAGGTAACTATAAAAAGTCCTAACAGTCTGAATTTATAATGAAGTTTTATTTCACATTAGTTCTTGCCATTTTTATAATCACAATTTTTTATTTTTAAATTTAATTTCATTTAGATACGTATTTATTTATATTTATTCACTTTGCATCCCCACTGCAGCCCCCTCCCTTGTCTCTTCCCAGTCCCACCCACCCTTCTTCTTCTTCACCTATGCCCTTGCCCTAGTCCCCTGATAGGGGAGGACCTCCTCCCCTTCTATCTGATTCTAGCTTATCAGGTCTCATCAAGGCTGGCTGATCATCTTCCTTATAATCATAGTACATGCATGATTACATAAATGCATGCAAATATATTTTAAAATTAAATAATAAAATGTTCCATGTACATATGTAATATATCTATATGATTAGTTAAATATATCTTAAATATAATAAATGAATAATATATCATTTACATATTATAAACATTAAATTAATATATTTTAGAAATAATAAATATATAATATATTTAGTATATGTCCTGATATATTTAATATATAATATATGTTAAATATCTATTTATATATTAAATTACATATAGATATATAAGTATGTATTTATTTAATATATTTGGACACATATATATAAAGGTCATGAATGCATTGTTCGTGTGTGTATGTTTGTGTGTGTGCACACATGTGTGCTTGTGTGTGTGTATGAAAATATAACTACAGCTCCAAGGGATTCAATGTGTCTTTCCTGGATACTTGAATTCATACGCACACACTTATATAATTAAAATAATACAAATACATATTTTTGCAAAGGGGGAAGAGATACAGTTCAGTGGGTGAAATATTTGCCTCACAAGCGTGATGATCTGAGTTCATCCCTAGAAGCCACAATGGAGGGTGAGAATTGATTTTGAAAGTTGTCTTCTGAGGTCTATCCATTTGCCTTACTGAGTGAGGACTGATCATCTTACTCAGGGTCCTCCTTCTTGATTAGCTTCTTTAGGTGTACAGATTTTAGTATGTTTACCCTCCATTATATGTCTAATATCCACTTATAAGTGATTATATACCATGTGTGTCTTTCTCCTTCTGGGATACCTCACTCAGGATGATCTTTTCCCAGTACCCACCATTTGCCTGCAAATTTCATGATTTGCTTGTTTTTAATTGCTGAGTAGTATTCCATTGTGTAAATGTGCCACAACTTTTTTTATCCATTCCTCAGTTGATGGACAGAAAAAAAAGAAAGTTGTCTTTTGATTTCCATACATTCACTCTAGCATAAACACACACACACACACACACACACACACACACACACACACACACTTGAAGTTATAAAAAGAAGCCCACTGAAGTAGTACTCAGTTTTGCTTATTTGCTAGCAGGTGTAATCTTCAGCTTCTAGTGATAGTGAGTGTGGCGTTGGTATGCTTTATCCAATTCAGTCTTCCATCACTCCTGGATTACAAAACAGCAGTTACTACATCACTTCTGTGAGATCATGTATCAGTTCGCTTTCCAGGTGGCTCCTGCCATGCTCTCCAGGTCTTTTTACTGTGACCAAGTGGCACCAGTGGACTCTACTGACTGATGTCGTTTATTTCCTTCAGGTTCTCTGGTGATGTTTTGCTCTTCTGGGTTAACCTTGCATGTGTGAGACAAAAAGACAGGCCTACTGTTCTGATTAACCCATCCCCAGGGATTTATTTACCGTCTCTGACCAATGGCAGTGTACCAATGTCAAGAGTGCTCTCAGCATTACTTTATAGGAATGCAGTGATGCCAGACTAGAGATTTCAAAAGAGTGAGTTTGGGCACACCTTATCCCAGCACTGGAGACACAGAGGCTCCTGGAGTCTGTGAGGTGGAGGATAGCTAGGCTTACATCAAGAGACCCTGTTTCCAAAACAGAAACAAAACAAAGAGAAAAAGGAAAAAAAAATGGAAAACTTGAGTAAATACTTTTAGATTGATTGGTGACACAAAGGACAATGCAAGACAGTCGCAATTTGCTTGTTGTGTGCATGTTAGTTTTGTATTAAATGTATGACATAAGAAAAGTAAAGAAGGGATGTATATTGAATCATTCACTACAAAGAATTCCATTCCCACCTATGATGTCAAAACTGAAAAATGTGGAAGGATTCAGAAAAAATTTCTGTTTTATCAGAGTGGAAACATTCCTAGTATGATACAAACTATAAACCCAGACCCACAAAACATAACCTCTCACAGTAAAGCATGTCAATACTCAAAATGATGAAAAGCAGTAAAAACGTACTTGGTGCTCAGCCTGAGAAAAAGATGTATTGTGAACTGTGGGACAAAAATAACGATCAAAACTCATTGATGCAAGTAAAAAATACTGGAATAATATTATTTAAATGCCGAGAAAATTATCATCCTAGAGTTCCAGGCAGCTAAAAGATTCTTCAGAAATTATAACACAGTATGTGTTTTCAGGAAAACTCAAGGCCACTAAATATGCCAACAATTAAACAGAATGACAGAGTTGTAGCAATCCTCTCCAAATATATCTTCTTAAAATAAAAGGATACTTACACACACACAAACACACACACACACACACACACAGTACCAATGACCTTATCATTAAGTTTTAATTCTCATGCCGAATTTTCCAAATTTATTTCAGTTTATTAGTCTAATTTAAAACTCTCATCTCTTATCCCATAATTTGGGATCTCTCTCTCTCTCTTTTCTTTCTCTCTCATGCTCATAGTTCAGTAAAAGTAGAATCGTATCAATTATTTTGTATAAAGCCAAAGAAACTATTTCAGTTTTACTGTAATAATTACTGAACCTGTTTTGAGAATCCTTTCAAACCTGAGACACAAATACACTGGTAGATTTGAATAATTTTAATGTAATTTATCCTTTTTATTTTTATCATTTGAAGCAATATGCATCAATACATTGAATATGCTAAAATGTTTATATGTTCCTTCAACTGTCATTTATTTTAAATGGATTTTCACCAAGCAGTATATATTACATATAATTTTCATATGTTCATATACTTATTTATTTACAGCTACATCTGCACCAGAACTGTATAGCTCATTCTAGGGAGAATTCAAAAATTTCATTTGAGAAAGCAGGTTATACGCACATCTACTCCCTGTATTTTCATTCATCAAACTATAGAACTTTAAAAAAATTTTCAAATATGTTGTGTCATGGGTACATCACTTAGCTATAAAGAGTAAAAAGTAGCCCATTTCATCCATTCAGACAGTTCTTCTAAGAATATTTTACTTTCAGCCAAAATGGAAACAACTTAACACGATAAACAATTCTGAGAATTGAGTCTGTCCATCGCAGGAATCTAGATAAATTCATGTACTCTCATGTATATACTCAGACTGCTGAGAGATTTTTGACATTATCAAGAACATATTCAAAGATTTCCTCCAATTCAGAAAGCTATTTTTTTATGAAATTGAGTCTGATTTTATTCATGTTTACTTTGAAAATAAAGACATTGCTTTTATATTCTCTTCTACAGTTAAGTATTTAAGTGAGCATTCTTACAGCTCATTGCTGTTAGCCATGGTCTTTTCTACCATGTAGTACATGTGTAAACTAATTATCTGTTTGTTATTTCAAAAGGTACAGTTTTACATCCAATTCCCCAAAAGCTATTCAGTTCCGATATGCACAGACAACATTCAAAACAATTCCAATAAAACCAAGACTACAGCACGTATGCACAGACATACATACCTGACGTGTGTGATAGGAGGCTCCCTTCCTGGCTTGGGTACTGAGAATGTAAGCCAGGTCCTCTGCAAGAATAACAGGTGCTTTCAAGCACTCGTTCACCCCTCCAGACCCCTTGTTGGCTTTTCTGCAGAAATGTTAGTGGTGGACTTTTTCAGTCTAGAGATGACCAAGCACACACGTGTCAATTGTGGACGTTCTTTAGTATAGAGATGCCCGGGCACGTCAGTTTCCAGCAGGAGTTACAGTCATTCTGAATGTCAGTCATCCAATCTGACTCAAAATTTGAAAAAAAATAGTAATGTGCTAGGAGTAGTAAAACATACAATGTGTAGACAGCTGTGTAGGCACTCATGCTGGAAATCCTTAGGACATATCAGTGGCCTCATGTGTGGAAGAGAACTGACAGAGGAAATGGGGCCTGAAGAGTGTACAGTTCTGGAGCTCTACCAAAACTCCCATTATGTCTCACAAGCAGCTTCAGCTGCTCCCAGGCTGGGGGTGGGGGGGGTGGGGGGTGGAGGGAGTCTTCCCTTTGGAAGAATGACAGAGCTCTCCTGGGGCTTAGAAGTCCTTTTTGAGTTAGGATGACTTTTCTCATATCCGAATACAGAACTGATCTCTCTTTTCAGCATGGTTGCTATCTTTAGTGGATAGTTTGTATGATCTCTGGTACAGCAAGAAGTCTCAGCCCCAGTTGGAGGCAGGGGAAAGGCAACTAGGAGGGCATAGGACTTGGTGATAGGATAGGGGACACAGAGATAGTGAGAGAGTAGGAAAGTCTGAGGGACAGGGCAGGCACCCTCCCTGGGCTTTATCTAGTCTGTGAGGTCTCTAGTAGATCTGGACTTCTCTGCCCCAGACTGGTCACTAGTAGATCAGGGAGTCTTCATCCCATTTGGAAGCTGAGGTATAACGGGGACCTGGGGTTAGGGTACAGAGATCCTGAAATGGAGAGTATGGAAGGTTTGGGGAGGACAGCCCACTAGGACTCCTCCTGGCCTGGGCAGTCTCTAGTGGAGCAGGGAGTGCATGCCACTCTGGAAGGCTGGGACACTGGAAGTAAGAGGGAAGAGGGCCAGGGGTAGAGTTGGGGATGCTGTGATGGTAAGAGAGTGTGGAAGCTTATAGGAACGTCTCCCAGCTTTTGAGGTCTCTAGTAGAGCTGGGTGTCTATGTCCTGTCTTGCCTTCTGTTTTTGCTGCATCCTCTGGGGATTTAAAGAGCTCTATCCTTTTTGTATTTTTACTGTTATCCAGGCCCATTGGATCCCTGGATATTACTTGGCCATTTTTGATAATACAACATCAATCTTAGCTCCTTTTGTGTCATGATCATTAGTGTTTTAGACTTCCTACCATTTTACAGAATGTATCTTTGATGTAAATATTGTTATGTCAGCTACTAGAAACTTTATAGTTAGACCTTTTTTCATTTTTACACTTTTCTGCAACCTTTCCAGTTCTACTAAGAAAATTCAGAACAGCAAAGGTATTTTTCTATTGCTGTGATATAATACCATGACCAAGACAATCTTAGAAGAAGGAAGGCTTTACAGTTACAGAGGGATAGAATCCATGGTTTCAGAGTGTAAGTGGTTTTATTTTCTTAGATAAGGGGATGAGATAAAAGCTGTTCCCAAGCCTTTATAGCCCTTTCTGAACTCTTGCTGGATGGTTCAACGGTTTTGGTCCAAATTCATCTCAAGCTAACTGATTCAAACTGGCTTCTCTTGGCTTCTAAATACATTGCTCTGCCTGGCCTCAAACTAATTTTGCTAGTATGTTTTAACCTTCTGCTTCCTTTTCATTTTTCTGGCTTGTTCTGTCTTAATCTATGTCTAGTTTGTTCTCTTGGCATCTTATCTCTGTAAAACTGTTCCAGCAAAAACTTCTTGGGGAAAAAACTCTCCCCACTCTCCCTGCACTTCTCGTAAGTAGCCTCTTTCCTATCCTATTTTTGTGCGAGTTGGGTGCATGCTGTCTCCGACTCATTCTGTCACATCTTTCTCTGATTCATCACTTTGTCTACCTCTCAATTAGACATCATTTTCAAACATGACTGCCTCATTTTATAAACTATTCTTACCTTCATTGTTTGGGACTAAAGATGTGTACTAAGAATGCATCTGTATTCCAGCCAGATCATACTGTAATGCAGAGGCTATATCTGCATTTCAGCTGGATCACATAGACTTAGAAGGTCTTAGCACGTGATCCCTTGCAAGAGCAGCCACGTTGCTGGATTAAAATTTCTGTACAGCAGAGTGAAGGCGTCATGGATGATGCAGCAGCTGAGAGTTTATGTCTAAACTAAAGCAGGGGACAGACAGCTAATTCAAATGGCATGAGTCCTTTGAAACCTCTGCTTCAAGTGTCATGCTTCTTCCAGTATGGCCACAACTTCCTAATCTTCCCCAAACAGCCACCAATTGTGGAGACGTAAGAGCTGCATCTCATTGATTCAGCTTAGGTAGCAGTCCAAATGCGGTCACTTGAGCTCAGTTGCTCTGAAACATGATGCTTTTCCTGAGTTCTTTACCATTCGACTGTGCTAAAAGCAAGGGACTCCCCCAAGAGCTTCGCTTGTGTCCCCATGCCATCTATCACCATTTTTGGCAAATGGAACCCTCCGAACTTCCTATAGACTCATTGCACACTTCTTTGTAACCTTTGACCGAATCAGATTTAAGTCTTCTAGTATATTCCAGCACTGTTAACAGAGCTTTATCGACAGTAGTTTACACAGTGATTCTCAGTCCTGAAGTCTACGTGATACAAAAGTGCAACGGTTACAGTATCTTTGTAAGTGTGTTGCGAGGCATCCAATTCTTGTCAGAATAATGTTGGAAATCTTTAGGTATATTTTACAGAAACTCTCTGGGACTCCTTGCGTATCTATTATGGCAGTATAGTCACACGTACTAGGTTTAGTTTTTTGGACCAAGCACTTCAGACACGCCTTTTTACAAGCCTGTGTGCTGCAGTGGCAATGCTTTTGGGACACCAACACTACTTTCAGCTCTTTCTCTTTCCAGTATCTGTACGCAGTGCATTTACTGTCTTTTCAGCTACCAATCACAGGCAGCTTGTTATTTCCTAAAGACCATTTTCATAAAAACAAACTACATTATTACCATTTCTTTTCAAAGGAACATAGAACACCACAATTGGAAAGTCTGTGCATCTTATCTCTGTACCATTTATTTCATAATTATTTCTGTAAATATTCCATGTGCTCTAGGACAAGTGCACCTGTATCACGTTTAGATAAATTTTCTGTTACAGTGCTTTGGTGGCACATCATTTATTGGATGATGAAGAGATATAAGTTAAATGAATGAATGCTGGAATTCTAGCAAAATCAGAAGAAAAAGCCATGTGTAGGTTAACTAAGATAGTTTTTCAAAAGAAGAAATATAGGTGTGATATATACAAAATTATCTTCAGTGTAGTCTAAAGAAATGATGGATCTGCATCCCTTCTGTGTGTTATCTGTGTGCTTCTGATCAGTTGTTTTCTGATATTGTGGTTGTGTTTGTTATATCCTTGCCAGTGTTTAAATATTTTCACTTATCTTCTGATTCTCTGGTTTTCTTCATAACTCCTCTTGCACAACTTCAATATTAATCTTTGTAATGCTTCATGTTTTATATTTTGTATTGCTTCATTGGTTTGGATAGAAAATAGACTGTGGACTCCTGAGATATCACTGTCTTCCCTTAAATAACTGACGTTGTTAATCCAAAAATTTTCATGTATGTTGTGAATTTCATTTTTCATGACTTTGTTAGACATGCATGCAGCATATTGACTGGTGTAGGTGTGTGATATATTGATATCATTGATATGTATTATATCACTGTAATTTTAAGAGAGAAAGTGAAATAAAAACCACACGAAGACCCATCTGTGTCCAAGACTCATGTGGATATCTGTCGTTGCTACATCACAACCAATTACCACCAGTAACTGAGTCCTTTAGCTCTAATAGCTGAATTCATTTCCATATCCGAATCATACATACCTGCAAGTTCCCACTAACCTCCAAATTGCCAAATTTCCTGCCAGACTACCTACGTTCTTTTAACCATGTTTGTTTCCTTAGATGGTGATGCATACCCCTCCTTGGAAACAGCTATTTTTGACTATGTGCTTTTCATCTGTCATTGGATTTCACTCTTCTCTGGAAGTTGTTTTTGGGCTTTAAAAATCGCATTCTTCTCTTTCCTCGTCCCAGGAATGATTGTTCTTCGTGGACGTGCTTCCTGCGTTTCTGATTTCTTTAACTCGGCCTGGTCTCTCCTACCTTCCAGTATCAGGGCATCGGTTCAGAGCTTCCATACACGTTTCCTCTTTCTAATTGTAACAACTCGGGGAAATGTTTACCTCAGATTTTAAGTACATTGTATGTAAAGAACTATCCTATACTTCCAGACGCATCTGTCTGTTAATTACATTATTTCTGAAAGGAGAAGCCTGGTTTCTGAGGTGAAGGTAATTGGGAGTATGTAACTTATTTTTCCCCTGCAGGCAATCAGTAAATCCTGGTGATTTTACTTCCACAGAGTCATTTATATATTCCACCCACACTTCATATGTGTTGTTTAGTCTTTCATTATCTTTCATGTACACTGATACTCTGTACAAATGGATCAGTAATTGATTCTCTTACTTTCACTATTTTTCTCATTTCTTCCATCCTAGCATGCAAATCAGATAAACTTTCCTAAAATATAACTACAGTACACCAATGCTATTGCTTTACAAAGAGAAAAAGAATATTCATTAATGATTTCCCCTTGTCACTGATGAAAGTCCTGACTTTTCAGCCTGGTAAATAAAGCTTACAGCTAATGCTCTTTCCTTACTTACCCTCAGCCCATTATAAATGCCCTTTGCTTCCAATTATACTCCTCCCAAGTATGTGAACACAGTCTGCCTCATGTGCCGTACCCATCCATCTCTGACTTTCAAGTCTGTCTTAAGAAGTGTCAGTAAACACATTTTATCACAGAACGGCAAGCCCTGAGTGGTAAAATTAATAAGTTTCCCCTCAGTGTTCTAGAGCCTTTCTTTGTGACATGGCCTGTAATACTGTATTGAGTTATTGTATAATTATCTATCTCTCTAAACTGTAAAGTTTTGAAGGCTGAAAATAATATTTGCTCATATTTGAATTTCAATTACTATCCAGCTCAATAACTATCACAGAGAAGTCATTTAATAAATATTTTAGAAATGTATTGAGCAAGGTAGATTGGGTGTAGTATTCTTGTTTATTAAAACTAAATCTCCTGTGCTTATAATTGGATTTATTAACTATAACTGATTTCTTTTGCTAGTAAATATAAAGAATGTGCTGCTAAAAGAATTGATAGACCATATAATAATGCATTTTGCTTTTTTTTTTTTGAGATAGGGTTTAATGTATCCTGGACAGCTAAGCCTAGCCTTGAACTTCTAATCCTCCTTTCTGTACCTCCAAAGTTGTTAAAAGATGTGCACTACCCTACCTGACTATTAATGTATTCCTAAATCATAAGTTTAACTATAATACCTAAGACTTACAAATTCTTCATCATTCTCTGATCTCATATGTTAACGGGATTAATGATAATGATGCTATGAGAGATGCCGTATACTCCTCATCACATACTGGGAACTCTAAATATAAAGATAGTTTGGAACAAATCCATTGCTGCACCTTTAATGTTTCCATTTCACCAAGATTCACACATTGGAATTAACTTTCAAGATGATGGTGGTAAGAAACAGGATCCTTGAGAGGTGGCTGTACGAGACAGATGCTACAATCAATCAGTTTATCGTGTATTGCTCTTAGAGTGTCATATGCACCAAGATGTCTTGAGTGACAGAGTCAGTAAACAGATACGGGGTTCAAAACTACCCTCCTATAAATGCACTGCATTAAATCCACGACACCTGTCATTATCGTGCCTGGAAGAACTGCTATTTTCACTTGTAGGGTGGACATATACAAGTGAACCATTTCCCTGTCATTGAAATGTTGCTATGATGTGGACCCAGGACTGAAAATTATTGTCAGCTGCTTCACAGAGGCCAAGCCTCTCCTCTTTTATCTTGGCTGAACAAATAAATTATTATATGATTTAATATACATTGTTAAAGACATCGGTTTTAGAGCAAAGATAGTTCTCTTATGATTGGTGATTGATATTGGTCAGTCAATAATTCGACTCTGATACCCACTTTTACATTTGATAGTTCAGTTTACACAAAGCTTAATTTACAAATATAATGTTTTAAATGTTCTAACTCATCCTATTAAGAACATACTCATCATCATTAGGTCTATTGTTGACAACCTATTACTTGTTATTTACATATTTGTGCCTTTGATCTAATGTATTAAAATTAAAAGAGGTTTTAAATCAGTGTTATCCTATTATTTTGGTGATGTGTGTAAGTATGGAGGTAGAAATGAATAATCTATCCTGTGGATGTCACTCTACATACATACCCACACCCTCATACTGTTGTCATGACATACGTCTTGAACCATATGGGGCTTTGTGATGACTGGATAGCAACTAACCAAGCAACCCTTTTAAGAGGTAGAGAGCATGTGGAAGCATCTGGCTGTATCTTTTTGAGAGAAGTAAGCCTGGGTGTATAGTTTATGTCTCCTTAGTGTTACCATTGCTGTGATGAAACACCATGGCTAAAAGCAACTTAGTGAGGGAAGGATATATTTGCTTTACATATACACAGTCCCCAGGGGAAATTCAAGGAAGAAGTTCATGCAGGGCAGGAACCTGGAGTCAGAAGGGGATGCGGAAGCCTTGGAAGGTGCTGCTTACTGGCTTGTTCCCCATGGCTTGCTCAGCTTCCTTTTATAGAACCCAGGACCACTATCACAAGGAAGACACCACCTGCAGTGGGCTGGGCACTCTTCCACTAATCACTAATCAAGAAAATGCTTTTCAGGCCGACCTGCAGCTCAGTCTTTTGAGGCATCTTCTTAATCGAGGTCCTTCTTCTTAGATGACTAACTTGTGTCAAGTTGATGTAAAACTAGCCATCAGAGTTAACAGTCACATTCTCATATTCCATTAAAACCTAAAATTCTATAATCTATTTCTTAACCTGTGATATTCTCCTTAGTCACGGTAAACTAATTCCAATCTTTTGGGAAAAAAAATTTAACTTTTTAAATTCACTTTACATCTTGCTTTAGCCCCTCACTCCCCAGTGTGGTTGCCCTTCCTGAACTCTCTCTTCCCCCCCCTTTATTTTTTTTTTCACAGAAAAGGGGAACTCCTCGTGAAGTTACATCAAGACTACTGCCCTGTGGATTGGCAAGGCAGTCCAGCCAGAGGAAGTGATCAGAAAGGTGGCAAGTGAGTCTGTGTCCGGTGTACACCCCTCTTCCCTGAAGCCTAAGCTACCCATCTGTCACATCTTTGAGGGGACTAAGTCCATGTGCAGAGTCCTTTTAGCACTTCTTAGACACTGAGATGAGAGCTATGTGTGCATGCATTAAAGACTGATCATATTTAATCCAGTTATGTGTGATCAATGTGAAGAGACAGAACATAAATGCATCAGGTTACAGCGTCATATCCCCCCTCCCAATTTATGTCCATTTCTAATTCCCTGTAATCTTCAATTATCATCTTAGTTGGGAAAAAGATAATTTTAGACTATTCTTAAGTATCCTGGGGGCAGAATGTCTCCTTGATTGAACTGGGTCTATAATCCTGATTGAACCTAGTCTGTAATCTAGACTGAACTGTGTAAATGATGTGGCAAATGCTTTTATGAGAGGATGGTAGAATCTGAGGTAGAAGAGAAGAAACAAAAGTGGAGGAGACAAATCACTCAGCGAGGGCAGGAAACATCAGTGAAGACAACCACATCCAACTCCAGGACTATACACAAGCACTGAACTCTGGGAAAGTCAGAGGAAAGGCACTCCCTACTGCTGCCGGCAAGGTTCAGTCCTGCAGCAGCTTCGGTTTGTATGCTCCAAAACTTCTAAATAAAAAGCAGAAATCATTTAAAATGCCACTTTTGTGGAAAGTTGTTAAAGCATCCGCAGAAAACTAATACCAAGGGGCTACAAATTGTTAACTGCCGTGTCTATTACAGCATATTGCTTTGTATTCTTTTATTGTATGCCTCTGTATTTTGCCTATATAAGCCTTCACACAATATTGAATGATAAGTAGTTTTCTAAACCATCCAAGTCTATGGGAAACATATTCCACATCATTAAAGGTACATTCAGTGTGAGGATTACCTTTTAAAATGTCCTTTTGAACAGCTTTTTATACTTTGCTGGCTTGGCTGTTTGCGTGAAGGAGAACTTGACATGCAGTCTGAACTCAGAATAACGGTTTGCTGAAAGCATATTGCCTCAAGGCTAAATGCTCCCAATTACCTTAAGCTTCTTTGATTGACAAAACTTCCCAAATATTTATTCATTATTTTGTTCTTTGTATGAATTGATTGTCTCTTGCAGAAGATCCTTCTTAAATCCATATCCATAAAACTTCAAACACATCCAAATTCACCTCTAACTGCTATCATTGGTGCAGCTTCATCAAGTCTTGATTTTTTGATATTTGTATAAATATACCAAGTGTCATCTAAAATACATAGGCTGCTTGTTCTTTGATTTCACTGGCACTGTTCAGTTCTACTTTCAACAACACTGAATAAAAGTAACTGTAGAGAAGAAGAAAAAAATATACAAAGCAAAAAAAATGGAAGTTAACTGTAAATAAAAATATTTTTGGACTGTGCAAAAATCAGTGCAGCCTGAGGAAGAAGAACCTTCATAAGAATGTTCATACTTAGTGAAGGAGAAGACAGTACTTGGCAATTCATTTAGGTGGGATGTGGGAGTCAAACTCAGGCAAGAACTGCATCACATGACCTATCTGCCCCACATAATAATAATTATTTTTAAATGTATTACATAATTTACCTCACCTAACCATTACCAAATCAATTCATTGAACAAGGAAAAGATAAATTGTACACAATATTGATAATATATAAAATACATGCATTGCCTCACTAACAAAAGTATTACTAAGTTTAGTGGGATAAACAGAGCTAAAAATGTTTAAAGGCATAAAGAAAAATCTGTGGGTGACACAATTACGACAAAAGCAAGTCTGTCGTCCTCCAATATCTGAAACTTCACAACTAACTGTCAGAGCACCTGGCTTCTATTCTCACAGGGGAAACAATTCTCTTTATGAAGTCTCCCAGACTTCAATTCTCATAGCACATTGCAAAAATGTAAAAATTGTTAAGTCAATGATACAGTGTCCTATGTGGCAAGTGGAGTGTTCTCATGGAGGAGGCCTCTGTACGTCAAGCTAGAGTTAAGCAGAGATGTTGTTTCTGCTGAGGGAGGCTGGCAATCATAGTCTGGAAACACAAGTCTCCTGGGTAGGAAGGGAAGACCTCACTAGATCCCCAGTGATATTAAAAAAATGGGAAAAAATTTACAGTATTATTAAGGCTGTACTTTCTTCATGTCCTCAAACTAGATGAATGGAGGAGGAATCAGACTAAGCTTTATGCTGGCAATCTAGCATGAGACATTAGCTCCATGACTATACAGACAGTTTGAGAAAATTATAATAATAATTATTATTTTATTATAATTAAATTTTATAATAATAACAACAATAAAGTGCCATTAGGAAAGGGTAAGCACTAGGTAGAAGAATAAATGAGAAATCTCCACATAGAACAGGGTATAAAGTCATATAATGATATCTATATAAGCAACAAGAACAACAAACAAAAATATGAATGATTTACTCATGATAATTAAAAATAAAATTGATTAGTTATTTTTTAAAAGTTTCTGATTTTGAGAAGTCTCTGCCCAGATCAGTAGCCCACTGTAAGGTGAATTTCCGTTTTGTGTTTTATTTTCTGAGTTCTCTGTGCATTCTCGATGGTAATCCTTTGTTGGTTATATAGCTGGTAGGGACTGTTCACTGACTCTGTAGACTGCCTCTTTACTCCATTGACTATTTTCCCCCTGTACAGAAGGTTTACAATTTCATGAGCTTTCAATTTTAAATTGAAAATTGATATTTCCTTAGGGGCCACGGTTCTATTTGTAAATGCCTTAAAGCATTCTCCCTGAACTAAAAATAGTTCCCTACTCATCAGTTCACTTTCACAGTGTCACAGGTTGCTTTTCATGGTAATGGGGGGGAAAAGAGACTTCAGTAGTCTTCCTCAGCCCTGAATCCAATAAGCCCTAATATAACATCACATGCAAGATATGCCTACTTGTGGGATTGTAGCACACTTGTTATGGTGGAAGCCAATCACCCCTTGCTTATATTTGAGACCTGTTTCACACGAGGAATTAATACCTGGCACTTTAAAGGCAGACAGAAGGTCATCCGGTTGTATAGCTACATTAATAGCATGCTAAACTGCCTTTTAAATATTTATATTATACCCATTTATAAATGCTGCCTGTAGCCTTAATCAGATAATTGATTTTTCATGAATTGAAAAATTTAGCCTTACCTTTCTAAAGACACAAAGAATGAGTGAAAATTGAGAGCTCATGCTTAAATTGAACATTTATAGCACCCCATACTCAGGGAACATCTTGGAACTGAGGATGAAAAGAATTCAAGGGCCAGAATATCAAGAGAAAGACTGTGAAATGCTCTTTTCTAAGCTTGATGCAGCCATTGCAAACATAAACTCACAGAAACTGTGATTGTCTTCACTGGGGCTTCACATGACTGGGCCTATCACCAATCCATCCCAGGCTCTTATCTATCTCATCACAAGGAATACTGATTACTGGTGAATTCTGGAGAAGAGGCATTTATGGTCTTAGACTTGTGCCTACTCATTAGCCCAACATATGATAATGGATAGCCCAAGTGCCATGCACAAAGAAATCTCTGGTTAAACTTAGTGGGTGGCAAGACAAAATTTAAAAAAAAGGGAATATATGAAAGCAACTTGTCAGGAGACTTGGGGGTTATGAAAGGGTGTGTGAAATGAGAGGTTAATAAGTGAAGGTATTCAGGATGTATTATATACATTATGAAATAGTCAAAGAAGAAATTTTAATAAATGTTGTGTAAAAAGAAAATTGAGCAATATAAAATTAACTAAGAAAATCTTCTAAAGATGATCCACAGGATAAAGGAGGAATGGAATCCAGTATGAAAACGTCGGATTATAGCAATAAAACTGAAGGCCATACGGCATTACCTGAAAGCAACCGTCCTAATGCAGCAAACACTGGAGATACTGCCACACCTGAAGTGCAAGAAAAAGATTTTAAATCTGACATTATGGAAATAATAGATGCCTTACAGGAGAAAAATACAGCTCTCAAAGTAGCACAGGAAAGTACAATCAAACAGGTGAAGGAATTGAACAAATCTCTTAAAGAAATTAAAGAAATACAGGAAACTATGATCAAACAGGAGAAGGAAATGAATGAATCCATTCAAGACTAAAAAATGGAACTCAAAGCAAACACAGTCTGAGGCAATCCCGGAGACAGAAAACTAGGGAAGAGGAGAGGAATTACAGACACAACCATCACCAACAGATTATAAGAGATGAAAGAGAGAATCTCACGGGTAGAAGATATGATTGAATGAATGGATACATCAGTAAAAGAAAATGTTAAAACTAAAAAGCTCCTGACACAGAACATCCAAGAAATCCGGGACACTATGAAAAGACCAAACATAAGACTAATACCCCGGCCCTTCAGAGCCAAGAGTGGAAGGAAGATACTTCTGGGGAGATGACCAACACCCTCCCTTGTTCTCCTGTTTCTTTTTTTTAATCTTATATTTTTAAATTTTTATTATTAGTTACATTTTATTAATGCCTTAAAGCATTATAAATAAATAAAGTTATTTATTTATTTATTTATTTACTCTGTATTCCAGGTGTATCCCACTCCCTCATTCCCTCCCAATCCCACCCTTTCTCCTTCATCTCCTCCCTGCCCCTTTCCAAGTCCACTGATTAGGGAGATCCTCTTCCCCTTTCATCTGACCCTGTTTTATCAGGTATCTTCAGGACTGGCTGTAAAGTCCTCCTCTGTGGCCTAGCAGGACTGCTCCTCCCTTGGGGGATGTGGAGGTCAAAGAGCCTGCCATTGAGTTCCTGTCAGAAATAGTCCCTGTTCCCCTTACTATGGGAAACCAATTGGTTACTGAGCTAGCACGGCTATGTCCAAGCAGACGTTCTAGGTTATAGCCATACATGGTCCTTGGTGGAGTGTCAGTCTCAGAAGAGACCCCTGTGCCCAGATATATTTGGTCCTTGTGGAGCTCTTATCTTTTCCATGTCATACTAACTCCCCTTCTTTCATATGATTCCCTATACTCTGCCGAAGGTTTGGCTATGAGTCTTAGTATCTGCTTTGATACACTGTTAGGTAGAGTCTTTCAGAGTACCTCTGTGGTAGGCTCCTGTCCTGTTACTTGTTTTCTCCTACATCCAATGCACATCCCATTTGTCTTTCAAAGTGAGGATTGATGCTCTTATCCTGGGTCCTCTTGTTTGTCTTCTTTAGGTGTACAGATTTCATTATGTTTATCATATCTTATAGGTTTATTTAAGTGAGTATATACTATGGGTGTCTTTCTCCTTCTGGGATACCTCATTCAGAATGTTCTTTTCTAGATCCCACCATTTGCCTGCAAATTTCATGATTTCCTCATTTTTGATTGCTGAGTAGTATTCCATTGTGAATCCATTCCTCCGTTGATGGACATCTGGGTTGTTTCCAGGTTCTGGGTATTACACATAAAGCTGCTATAAACATGGTTGAGCAAATGTCCTTGTTTTGTACTTGAGCAAATTTTGGGTATATGCCTAGGAGTGGTATAGCTGGATCTTGAGAAAACACTATTCCTAGTTGTCTGAGAAAGCGCCAGATTGACTTTCAAAATGGTTGTACCACTTTACATTCCCACCAGCAATGAAGGAGGGTTCCCCTTTCTCCACAACCTCTCCAGCATGTGTTGTCATTTGAGTTATTTATTTATTTCTTAATTATATAATTTTCTGCCTCCTTGTGTGACTGCAGGTTAAAAGAGGGCACAAGAGTTCATTATAGGTGGTTATGAGCCACCATGCGGTTGCTGGGAATTGAACTCAGGACTTTTGGAAGAACAGGCAGTGTTCATAATCTCTGAGCCATCTTTTCAGTCCCTGATAGAGGAAGAATTCAACACCACATTCTCTCCAATGGACTGTTCACCAAGACACTATATGGGAAATAAAGTAACAGGCATCTTGAATCAAATAGTCCTAACAAATATCTATAGAACACTTCACCCAAACACAAGAGCATATACCTTCTTCTCAGCACCTTGTGGAACCTTCTCCAAAACTGACAACATATTCAGTCATAAAGCAAGCCTCAACATGCATAAGAAGTCTGAAATAAACCCCTGCATCTTTTCAGGCCACCATAGATTAAAGCTGAAATTCAATAACAACAGAAACAGCAGAAAGCCTAAAAATTCCTGGAAACTGAACAACTTCCTACTTAGTGACCACTGGGTCAAGAAATAAATAAATAAAGGAATTAAAGAGTTTCTAGTATTCGATGAAAATGAAGGCACTACATAGCCATGGGACATAATGAAAGCAGTGCTAAGAGGAAAGTTCATAGCATTAAGTGCTTTCTTGAAGAATTGGAGCAATCCCATACTACTAACCTAACAGCACACCTGAAAAATCTAGAAGGGAAAGAAGCAAGTGTACCAATAGGAGTAGACTACTGAAAATAATCAAACTCAGGGCAGAAATCAATAAATTGAAAAAAAAAAAAAGACTGTACAAGGAATCAATGAAACCAAGAGCTAGTTCTTTGAGAATATCAACAAGATAAATTCTTAGCCAAAATAACTAAAAGGCAGAGGGACAGTATCGAGACTAACAAAATCAGAAACAAAAAGGGAGACATAGCAACAGACAGTGAGGGGGAAAAATCATTACATCTTTCTTCAAAAGCCTGTATTCCACAAAATTGGAAAAAATAAAGAAAATGAGCAATTTTATGGATAGATTTCACTTGCCAAAGTTAAATCAACAACAGCTGAATGGCTTAAACAGTCCTGAAGAAAATAGTAGTCATCAAAAGTCTCCCAACCACAAAAGGTCTAGGACCAGATGGTTTCAATGCAGAATTCTACTAGACTTTCAAAGAAGAGCTAATACCAATACTCCTCAAACTATTCCACTGAAGGAACATTGCCAATCTCATTCTCCTTCTATAGTCCTTCTAATACCTAAAGCACACCAGGATTCAACAAAGGAAGAGAATTTCAGGCCAATTTCACTCATGAACATCGATGCAAAAATACTCAATAAAATACTCACAAACTGAATCTAAGAACACATTAAATACTTCATCTGCCACGATCAAGTAGGTTTTATCCCAGGGATGTAGGAATGATTCAAAATTTGAGAAACCATCAATGTAATTCACCATATAAACAAACTAAAAACAAAATCATAGGATCATCTCATTAAATTCAGAAAAAGCCTCTTACAAATTCCAACACCTCTTTATAATGAAAGTCTTGGATAGATCAGAGATTCAAGGCTTATACTTAAACATAATAAAGGCAACAAACACCAAGCTGATTGCCAACATCAAATTAAATGGAGAGAAACTCAAAACAATTCCACGAAAATCAGGGACAAAAAAACAGCCGCCCACTCTCTCTCTACCTCTTCATTATTGTACTTGAAGTTCTAGCTATAGCAATAAGACAACTAAAGGAGATCAAGAGGACAAATTGGGAAGAAAGAAGTCAAAGTATTTCTGTTTGCAGAAGATATGATAGTGTATATAAGCAACGCCAAAAATTCCACCAGCAAATACCTACAGCTGATAAACAGCTTTAGTAAAGTGGCTGGATAACAAGATTAATTAAAAAAAATGAGTAGCCCTTCTGTACACAAAAGACAAATGGGGTGAGAAACACATTAGAGAAACTACACCCTTCACAAACAGCCACCAATAACAAAGTATCTTGCTTGCAACTCTAACCAATCAAGTGAATGACCTGTATGGCAAGAATGTCAAGTCTCTGAAAAAGAAACTGAAGAAGATATGAGAAGATGGAAAGATCTCCCATGCTCATGGATAGGTAGGATTAACATAGTAATAATGGTCATCTCACCAATAGCAATCTGCAGATTCAATGCAGTCCTCATCAAATACCAACACAATTTTTTTCTTTTTCCTTTTTTTAACTTTAATTTTTATTTTTTCACAATTTATTCATCATATATTCCAACTGAAGCCCCCTCCCTCAACTTCTCCCAGTCCCACCTTTTCTTCCTCTCCCCCCATTCCCTTCCCCTAGTCCAATGAAACAGGGAGTTCTCTACCATTGCCAAATGCCCACAGCTTAAGTCTCATCAGGACTGCCTGAATCCTCTTCCTCTGTGCCCTGGCAAGACTGCATTGCCAGCAGCAAGTGATCAAAGAGTAGGCAATCAAGTTCATGACAGATGCAGCCTTTGTTCCCCTTCCTGGGAACCCACATGGAGGCTGAGCTGCCAATCGGCTATATCTGAGCAGGGAGTCTAGGTCCTCTCCATCCATGGTCCTTGGTTGGTGCATCAGTCTCAGCAGGACCACCTGTGCTCAGATATTTTAGCTTTATTGGTCTCCTTTTGGGGCTTCAATCTTTTAATATCCTTCTATTCCCCACCTTTCTTCTTTCATAAAACTCCCTGCACTCTGTTCAAAGTTTGGCTGTGGGTCTCAGCATCTGCTTTGATCTCTTGTTAGGTGTAACCTTTCATAGGCCCCTCTCTAATAGGCTCCTATCATGTTTCCTGTCTTTGAATTCTCCTGGTAACTATTCTTTTTGCTATTCTGAAAGAGATTTAAGCATCCTCCCTAGGGGTCCTCCTTCGTGCTGAGCTTCTTTAGATCTGTAGATTTAAGTATGGCTATCCTATATCATACAGCTAATATCCACTTATAAGTGAGTGTATACCATGACTATCTTTCTCTTTCTGGGTTACATCACTAAGGATGATGTTTTCTAGCTCCATCCATTTGACTACAAATTTCATGATTTCAGTGTTTTTAATAGCTGAGTAGTATTCCATTGTGTAAATGTGCCCCAATTTCACTGTCAGCAGAACAAAACAAAGGCCTAGAGAATGGGAAAAGGTCTTTACCAACCCTACATCTGATAGAGGGCTAATATCCAGAATATATAAAGAACTCAAGAAATTAAACACCAACAAATCAAATAATCCAATTAAAAATGGGGTATAGAGCTAAACAGAGAATTCTCAACAGACGCATAACGAATGGCAGAGAAGCACTTAGAGAAATGCTCAACATCCTTAGTAATCAGGGTAATGCAAATCAAAACAACTGTGAAATTCCATCTTTCACTGATTAGAATGGCCAAGATCCAAAACCCAAGTGATAACACATGCTGGAGAGGTTGTGGAGAAAGGGAAACCCTTCTCCATTGCCGGTGGGAGCGCAAACTTGCACAACTACTTTGGAAATCAATCTGGTGCTTTCTAAAAAATTGGCAAAAGCACTCCCTCAAGATGCAGTTGTACCACTCCTGGGTATATATCCAAAAGATTCCATACCATTCAACAAGGACATTTGCTTAAATATATTCATAGCAGCTTTATTTGTAATAGCCAGAATTTGGAAATAACCTAGATGTTCCTCAGTGGAGGAATGGATGAAGATACCAGCAGTTTTTACAGACCTTGAAAGAACAATTCTACACTTCATAGGGAAAAACAAAACAACCAGTCCTTTATAATAAAAGAGCTTCTGAAGGTGTATCTCCATCCCTGACTTCAAGCTATACTACAGAGCAACAGTAATAAAAACTGCATGGTACTGGCATAGAAACAGACTGGTGGATCAATGGAATCTAAATAAAGACCCAGAAATAAACCCACATACCTATGGTCACTTGATCTTTGACAAAGGGGCCAAAACCTTACAATGGAAAAAAGACAGCATCTTCAACAAACGGTGATGGTCTAAGTAGATGTCTATATGTAGAAAAATGAAAATAGATACATATTGATCTCCCTGCAGAAAATTCAAATCCGAATGGAACAAAGAGCTCAATATAACACCAGATATACTAAATCTGTCAGAAGAAAAAGTGGGAAAGCACTTCGAACTCATTGGCACAGCACACAACTTCCTGAAGAGAACACCAACAGATTAGGCTTTAAGATCAACAATTAATAAATGGGACATCTTGCAACTGAAAACATTCTGTGAGGCAAAGGACACTGTCAATGAATGAATGAAAAGATAATGTGGAGATTGGAAATAGATCTTCACCAAGCCTACATCCAACAAAGGCTAACATCTAAAATATGTAATGAACCCAAAATTAAAACAAAATAACCCAAATAAAAAAGAAATGGGCACAATGGCAGCTCAGTCTCCATGGGGTTACCTAGTAAGCGGAAGAGCAGGGGCTGTATCTGACATGGATACAGTCAGTGGCTGACTCTTTGGTCACCTCCCCCTTACAAGGTGGCCTAAATAAGCCACAGAGAAAGAGAATCTACACAGTCCTAAAGAGACCTGATAGGCTCTCAGATAGTAGATGAGGTCAGATAGTAGGTGAGGAGGACCTCCCCATCAGTGGACAGAGTGACACAGGGTGGAAAGAGGGAAGAATGGTGGGACCAGGAGGAGATGAGGCAGGAGGCTACAGCGGAGATACGAAGTGAATAAATTGTAATAAATAATAAGGAAAAAAATTAAAAAATGAACTAAACAGAGAATTCTCAACAGAGGAATATCGAGTGGCTGCGAAGCACTGAAAGAAATGCTCAGCTTCCTAGGTCATCAGGGAAATGTAAATAAAAAGGGCTCTGAGATGCCATCTCACACTGGTCAGAATAGCTAAGGTAAAAATGTCAAGCAACAGCACACCTTGTGAGGGTGTGGAGAAAGGGGAATACTCCTCCAGGGTTGGTGAGAGTGTAAACCACTCTGGAAATCAATCTGGCACTTTCTCAGAAAATTGGGAATAGCTTCATTTCAAGCTCTATCTATACCTCTTCTGGGTATATACCCAAAAGATGCTTTATCATACAACAAGGACACCTGTTCAGCTAGGTTTTTAGCAGTTTTATTCACAATAGTCAGTATCTTGAAACAATCTAGATGTCCCTCAACCAAAGAATGAATAAAGAAACTGTGGCACTTTTATACAATGAAATAATATTCAGCTATTTTTGTTTGGTTGTTTGTTTCATTTTCAATTTTCATATCAATTACAGTTTATTCACTTTCTAGCCCAGCTGTAGCCCCCCCCATTCCATCTCAATTCCACCCTCCCCCCTCTTCTCCTTCCATGCCCCTCTCCAACTCAACTGATAGGGGAAGTCCTCCTCCCCTTCTATCTGACCCTAGCCTATCAGGTCTAATCAGGACTGGCTACATTGTCTTCCTCTGTGGCTTAATAAGGCAGCTCCCCTCTCAGGGGGAGCCACTCAGCTATTAAAAACAAGGAAATCATGAAAATTTCAGGAAAATGGAAGGAACTAGAAAAGATCATTCTGAGTGAGGTAACCCAGACCCAGAAAGATGCACATGGTATGTATTCACTTATAAGTGGATTTTAGACATATAGTACACTAAGCATACTATGAGGCACAGACTCAAAGAAGATAAGTAACAGAGAGGATCCAAGGAAGGATACATAAATCTCACTCAGAAGGGGAAATAAAATAGATGGAGGTAGTGGCTGAACAGAGGGTACAAGTTAGGAGCAGGGGAACAGAAAGTTAAGAGAGTGGAGATGAAACATTGGGAGAAAGAGAGTGAAGACAGAAGCCCTGTAGAGAAAAAAGAAATGCAGGGTGGGGCTATCTCTATGACAAGCTGGAGACCTGAGTCAGGGTAGGCTCCTGAGAGAATATGTGGGGATTCAAGCAGTGACTCCTCGTAGCAGAGGCCACAGAGACTGAAGAGGACACCTTCTAACAAGACTAGCCTCCTAGTAGAGAAAGGCAAACTCCAATCCACCCACAAAAACTTCCACTCCAAGTTTACCCTGCCTACAAGATGAGCAGGGATAAAGGTAGAGCAGAGATTGGGGGAATGTGCAACCAATGTCTGGTCGAACCAAAGACACACCCTATGGGAGAATGCCAAATCCTGACACTTTGAGCAAAGCTCTGCTAAACTTTCAGACAGGAGCCTGACAGAGTTGTCCTCTGCGAGGCGCTACCCAGCAGTGCCTCAAAGTAGAAGCTGAGACTCACAGCTAAAAATTGTGAGGTGCTTATGGAGTCTTGTGGAAAAGTGGGAGGAAAGGGAAAAGGCCCTGGACGCGACAGGTGCCCCACAAGAAGTCCAAAAGAGTCAACTAACCAGGGCCCAGAGAGACTTGCTGAGACTGAAACATCAACCAAGGACCATGCATGAACTGGACCTAGGTCCCTTATAAACACTTATCAGACAGACAGCTTAGGCCTCATGTGGGTCCATTAATAAGGAGATTGAGGACTGCATGAGACATAGATTTTCTTTCCAGCTTTTTATCACTTCTCTCTGCATTGCTAGGACCCAGGGAAGAGGACATACTCAGAAATGAAGCAACTTGAGGAGATGGGCTGGTTGAGAAAGGCACCCCCCTTTTCTGAGGAAAAGGGCAGCAGCAGAGGGGAGGGAGGGAGTTACCCTGGAAGGGAAGAAGGGAGGGCCTACAACAAGAATATAAAGTGAATATTAAAAAATAAAGGAAAAACACTAAAAAAAGAAAAAAATAAATAAAACTCCATATTATGCAGCAAATGGAATGTCTGGAAATACCAGAAGAACATGAAGAATCAGTTCTAATTCCTGGAAATGGAGTGGAAATGATTTTAAAATGAAGTGAAATATTGTCTGTATCTAAAATATAAAGTCTATGTTACGTGAAAAATATCAGATGTTGTGCATTTGTAGATTTTGGTTCATTATCACTACGTAGAACATGAGGCTGGTGTTAACGTCAGTAAGCTGAGGTAAGAAGAAATTTAGGACTTCCATTCAAGCAGAATAAGAAGAAATGAAAATTAACCTCTAATTCTGTGACTCCTCAATCCCTTGTCAGATGACAAGTAGGTTAAGGGCATGCAATAGTGGCACTTGTCATTCTCTGTGGTTAGCTGACAGAATCATATCTTTTCTGTAAACATTTTTCTCTGTGTGTTTGAAAAACACTGGCTTTTTTGAGCTATTGTAGAATAGAATGTTTTAGCATAATAGAAATAAGGGATAATAACCCATTGTGCCTGTCTGGATGTTCCCTTTTTTGTCTGTTTAAAATATTTTCTGGCTTTTGTGAAACTAAGGCCTTAGTCAGAAATTCAAACAATGGCAGTGGAAGAGAGGAAGGTATTTTGACAATACTGTAGATTGCAGTTTTTTTTTTTCCTCTGCCTCTACTGTCTGAACTGTAAGTGCATATACAATAGGCCCAATGTGGTTTCAACATGTTTATTGGAACACTTGAAATTGCTGCTATTATCTATCCTGGAATCAAATATTTTTCCATTTGCAATATAAAACATTTAATTACAATACAAATTATATGGCACACTCAGGTAACAGTAAACAAAGAACTCATTTGAGTCCCTCTGTACTTATCATTTGCTGATTAATTAGCTTCTCCATGAGACACCAAGTGACTCTTATAAACACAAACCTCCGGAGGATATAAAGGTTAATTTTAAAGTGACTACAAATATTCAGTAACATTATAATTAAGAGTTAGTTTCCCAATCCCAAAGTCTTCTAACACTCCAGTAAACAGCCTGTGCAAATTTTTACTGATATTGGAATCATTTAGAATGCATTTAGATTGTTCCTTTCATTCAGTCAACTGTGTTTTTGCATAAAGCAGAAACAAGAGTAAGAGTTGCCATTCTAATACTGCATCCTTGGTGGATGGCTGTCTATGCTCTCTTAGATGCACATACAACACACACACATACACACACACAAACTGAGGCATATACGTTGTATATATGCATGGTGATAGTCCATGCTCACAATGTGATCCTGAGTTATGCAAATTACGGCAAACAGACATATTTTAAAATGATTCAGTAAGTTACAATGAAGAAATTCATTTACATAAAAGCCTCTGAGGACAAGATTTAGCCTACAAGATGAAAAGTTACCATTCATAAACAGTTTAATCAAAGGCTCTGAGAACTAATGCTTACTTTGTTCTGACCATACCCTGTGTATGTTAATAAATAGATCTTAGGAAGCACAGAATCTAAAACTGGAGTAATGTTTTGAGGGCACTAAACAATTTTTCATAGCTTTAAAGTACCATTGATTAGATTTTTACTTTATTCATTCAGTTTTTAATTTGTGGTAATTGTTGAAAGGGTGACATTGTGTCTTTTAATAATGATAGGTAAAAAAGAACTGGATTTTGTGCTAATTTAGGTCTTGTATTTAACTCTTCAAGTCACTTAACCTTACATATCAATATATTTTCTTCAATGCAAAAGAAATAATTATATCGCTAATAGTTTTCAAAACTGTAACATAGTCTGTTTGATCTTTACCAGCCCATACTGATGTATGATTCGCAGAATGAAAGACTACAATATTACTGTTTATTACGCTATCATTCTAGAGTTACTTCATTTCCCTTTAAATTTTTCCAGTTGAATAAATTATTAATCAGAAAGAAAGCTAAGATTGATTACAAGCATACGGTTTAATTAAATCTGTACTTAAAATATATCCGAGTCCTGCTGCTGTGCAGGACGTACAGGAGTACACTTTCCGAGTCCTGCTGCTGTGCAGGACGTACAGGAGCACACTTTTTGCAGAGTCTTGCTGCAGTGCAGGACGTACAGGAGCACACTGTCCGAGTCCTGCTGCAGTGCAGGACCTACAGGAGCACACTTTCCGAGTCCTGCTGCTGTGCAGGACGTACAGGAGCACACTTTGTGCAGAGTCCTGCTGCAGTGCAGGACATACAGGAGGACACTTTTTGCAGAGTCCTGCTGCAGTGCAGGACGTACAGGAGCACACTTTCCGAGTCCTGCTGCAGTGCAGGACGTACAGGAGCACACTTTTTGCAGAGTCCTGCTGCTGTGCAGGACGTACAGGAGCACACTTTGTGCAGAGGCCTGCTGCTGTGCAGGACGTACAGGAGCACACTTTTTGCAGAGGCCTGCTGCTGTGCAGGACGTACAGGAGCACACTTTGTGCAGAGGCCTGCTGCAGTGCAGGACGTACAGGAGCACACTTTGTGCAGAGTCCCGCTGCTGTGCAGGACGTACAGGAGCACACTTTGTGCAGAGGCCTGCTGCTGTGCAGGACGTACAGGAGCACACTTTGTGCAGAGGCCTGCTGCAGTGCAGGACGTACAGGAGCACACTTTGTGCAGAGGCCTGCTGCTGTGCAGGACGTACAGGAGCACACTTTCCGAGTCCTGCTGCAGTGCAGGACGTACAGGAGCACACTTTGTGCAGAGGCCTGCTGCTGTGCAGGACGTACAGGAGCACACTTTGTGCAGAGGCCTGCTGCAGTGCAGGACGTACAGGAGCACACTTTGTGCAGAGTCCTGCTGCTGTGCAGGACGTACAGGAGCACACTTTGTGCAGAGTCCCGCTGCTGTGCAGGACGTACAGGAGCACACTTTGTGCAGAGTCCTGCTGCAGTGCAGGACGTACAGGAGCACACTTTCCGAGTCCTGCTGCAGTGCAGGACGTACAGGA
This sequence comes from Meriones unguiculatus, assembly GCF_030254825.1. Classification (NCBI taxonomy): domain Eukaryota; kingdom Metazoa; phylum Chordata; class Mammalia; order Rodentia; family Muridae; genus Meriones; species Meriones unguiculatus. The sequence continues at coordinate 8,970,999 of NC_083364.1, read as the reverse complement.
GCACACTTTGTGCAGAGGCCTGCTGCAGTGCAGGACGTACAGGAGCACACTTTGTGCAGAGGCCTGCTGCAGTGCAGGACGTACAGGAGCACACTTTGTGCAGAGGCCTGCATTCTTTCCTCAGATGCGGATGTGCCCCCTCGGAGTGAGCCTCATCTGTGACTTTGCCCTCAGTGAATCCACATGTAGTCCGACTCTAGAGACACCTTGGAAAATGCATGTTTATGTTTATTGAATACCCAGTGTCCAGAAATCTCTTTCAGATTCATGTGGGAGTAAAACCTGGAGTCTTCTGCCTAAGTTTGACTCTGCCGGGTCTCAGTTTGCATTGTTTCTTGGAACTTATATCTTTCTTTCTCTGTCAAATTGTCAAAATAGTACAAAGTGCCAGCTTCTACGTTCTATTTGTTCTCTCAAAGGAAAGAATTCAGCTAGGAGACACAAACCATAGAAAAGCGAGGAATAAATCACAAAAAGATTAGAGTGGGGACTGACTCGAAGAAGGGACCGTGTGTGGGGAGCTGGGTTCTACTTTATAAATATAATGAGTATTCATGGATGGGAGGCATTTTCATGATGTAAGGTGACCTTTCGTCCTACCCCCAAACTAGTAGACTGCATCTCCGTTTCAGTGTATTTTGAACCATAGAGAACTTGAAAAGCCCATCAGGGGTGTGTATGTTTGTGTGTGTGTGTGTGTGTGTGTAGAAGTGTCAAAACCATAATGCAAATGACATATCAAAACCATGATACAAATGATTCTATGATTAGCTCAAGGTCCTCTGAAGATACGTACTTTTAGTTAATGCCCACACATGAAAATTAGAAAAGTCTCTTAGTACGTTATTTTCTGATTAACTAGGAAGGACCTGACTGAAGCCTCCAGTGTCCGTGATCAGAAAGGGACACTCTGAACCAGGAGACACAGCTGCCAGGCTACAGGTGCTATTTTCTATGGTTACACTTATCCACTCCTTGCTTACTTAGTCTCACAAACGCATAGGTCTCTTGATTATTGTTACACACACACACACACACACACACACACACAGACACACTTTTTTGTTTTAAGTTACTTTTGATCAAGTGAGAACACATATGCAATTTCATCTTGTCTCATCTTAAAGCCAGTGATAGTCACATTTCACATGCTATTTTTCCTTTCAGCATCCATCTTTGATTATTACATAGTATATTTATCTTGTTTCCTCTATCCATTTCCAGAAAATCTATACTCTATGAGAAAAAAAGAATTTTAATTTTTTTAATTTTTTGGAATAAAAATTCAGTTCTATCATTTTCCCTATCACTTTCTTTAAATTCTATCATTTTCCTCTTCTGTTTTATGACCCCCAGTCCTCCATTATCCCCTTTCTCTCTCTCAAATTTATGTGCACTTTTTATTTAGTTGTGTTGCACACACATGCACACACATGTACACATTCCTAAACATATAAATAAAACCTCCACAGTGTGTATAATGTTACTTTTATATACAAGTTCAGGACTGACCACTTGGTATTAAGTAACCTATTTGGGGGGCTTCTTCCCTTGGAAGAGTATTACTCTCACTGCCAGTGTTCATTTGTTGACTGTAGTTCTTTTTCTAAGGTTAGGGTCCCATGAGATTTCCCCATGTTTGTTGGTGTGTCTATTGGTGATGCCCTTGTCCATATATTGGTTATCAGCCCATGCTTGTGAAACATCATAGGTTTGGCTTCTCTGACAGTTCTAGGAGATGGAATTTCAGAGCAAAACAATCCCTGTCTGCCTGCTTTTTCTGCAACAGTCTCCCAGTCTCAGTGTAGACATGGTGCTCTGGAAGGGTGGGCTGCGACGGGGCTCCACACAGTCACTTGTTCTCTGCATTCTGCTTGATTGTGCTTTTCTACAATTCTCTCTGTCTGTTGCAAGGAGATGTTTCTTTGATGAGAAGTGAGACCTATACTTATCTGTGGCTATAAGGATAAATATTTAGAATGTAGTTAGGAACTATGCTGGTTTAATTAAGTGACACTTGCAGTTTCTTCTCCAACATCAATAACTTTGCTAGCATCAGGGATTTCATTTTCATTCATATTCTTTTGTAGTAAACAGTGCCTAGCCTAGCACAGACCAAGACCTCAATGGATACTGAAATAATTCCTTTTAATATAAACATGATAGTTGAATGGGCTAAATCAGAGTCATTAATTGTGTGGTATAATAAAAAGAGCAGGGATGCAATTTATTAGGCTTAAAGTCAGTGACCTTTCCATATTGTACTTATGGACAACCATGTGTATTAAAAATATTTATTCAACTCTCCATACATGTGTTACTGATAAGCATTGTAGAAAGTGGCAAAACTTTGTAAAGTTAATCCTACTTTTTCATAAGACTACACTAATTCGTAGGAAAAAAAATCTGAGTTTTTTTTTAAACCCTTTTAGTTGATTTTTTAAAGATTCTTACAGGTTTGTGGCTATAGACAGCTATGATGAGGATCTTATGATAGGCAGCATGGTCAAGAAAAACCTTCAAACCCTTCCTGAAGTGTTTGATGTAAACATTTACAAACTGGTAAAACTACTGTGTACAAGGTCAAAACTCAGGCAGATTTTATGATTGCTTTCTTATCACAGACTGTTTCTTCAGTGACCAATATGTGGATTCTTCAAGGACAGGCACTGGATTTTTATAAAATCAACCATTCATGCACCATGATATGCATCACTCAGAGAAGTTTTTCCATTCAAAAAGTAGGGGTAATCTCATTGCCTTGTGTATCTCTTGAATCCCTTTTAACTAATTGTCGTTTTTTTTTTCAATTTATTAATTTTATATTCCCATTGTAGCCCCTCCCTCATTTTCTCCTGGTTCAACCCTGTCGACCTCTCACCTTTATCCCTTTCCCCTAGTCCACTGAAAGGGAGAATTCTCCTCGCCCGACATTGACCTTAGCTTATTAAATCTCATCAGGACTTCCTGGATCCTCTTCCTTTGTGGAAGAGTGGGAATAGGACTGTAGCCTACCATAGAGGTCCTCTGAAAGGCTCCACACAACAGGGGAATGAAGCAGATGCTGAGACTCACAGCCACACTTTGGGCAGAGCCCAGGGATTCTTATGGGGAAGTGGGAGGTAGAAAAGCTAATTGTCTTCTATTTTTTTAAATAGATGTAAACTCTGGGTAACATGTGTGCCGTTTTGATATGATCTGTTAGTTTTACATTACTTACCAACAAAATAGAACTGTTTCTTTTTCTTGTTCCTTTAACTTGTTAGATTGAATAGTCTGTAGAAATATATATTTAGCATATTTATAGAATTTTGAAAACCATGAAATCAAACACAGGGATGGTGTCCATTTCCAGAAATTGTCTTTAGTGTTTGTCATAAGCAAGGTGACGGTGGGGAGTACAGATGCATAACCTCATATGAAGAAGTGGTATCTATGTATTGAGATGATACAGGCTCTTATTCAAATGTATCTTGCTATTATTTTTTTCCCACAAAAGCAATTTCAAGTTGTCAGAATTCATGTTTTTTGAAAGTAACTGTAAGGGAAAGGATTATTTAGTTTTTTTTTTCTTCAAGAAAAAAGGAAAAGAGGAACAGTCAACATCTGTGATGCAGCCTTTCTTTCTATTAAAGTAGCAACTAATGTGTAATTTTTACTGATACCTTAAATGTTTTGCTCCTACAATGTGCTGTTTTTTTTTTGCTTGAAACCATTATTTTTTTTGGGGAAAAAAACCCACCATCTTCATTGCAGATATTCTAAGAATTGGTGATAGGAGAACGGCCATAGGAAAACTAAAATCATTGCATTTTGGAAGAATATTTTACTTTTTCTCATAACTTACACATGGGTGAGAAGTAATAATTATCTACATTAAGCCCTATAATAGCTTAGGGGAAAAAGGGCATCAAATAACTTAACACAACATCTGGAGGTCTGTAGAACAAAGACCACTTTCTGTCAAGGTTCCTGCCAGGAGGATATTTATTAATAATCTTCTTTAAGAAATGGGCACTTAGCTGTAATTCTTGGCTTCTGGGTTACTTTATCATCCTTAGAACAACAGACTTGCCCAAACTCCATTGAGTGGAAGATAGAAACAGGAAAATGGAAAAAAACAACTGAAGGCAAATATGTATTATCTCTTATATGTTACATCTCCTACGTGTTCAAAATATGCAGGGATTCTCTATCAATCATCTGCAAGTGTTTCCTGTTAAATTCCTGGCTTTTTTGTACAGTATTTCACATGGACTTTATGTTGGGGTCATTCAGGTTTTCCCTCTTGGCAAACTTTGGAAAGCCTGAAGAATGGTAGCCTGTTGGTATTTCTCATGAAGGCAGTGCTCCACTGCCATGTGCCCTGGGATGCAGCCTTCTGGGCTGGGAGATGTTTTCTCTTGTAGCCGCAGACATCCAGGCTTCTATAATTTGGGTCTTGAGTATGCTTTAAAAGCTCAGTCAGTAAACCCTTGTTCCTAAGGGTACCTCTACTGGGACCTAGTAGAAAATTTAAGGACTGGGATCTAGGAAATATTTAGTTGATTGTGCCTGTGCTCCCAAAGGAACTATGGAATCCGCATCACATTCTTTTCTGCCTTCTGTCCCCAAGTCATGAGTTGTGTTTTTCTATTACACACTTGTTGCTATTACCTAACGTTCATCACAGACTCCAAACCAGTGAAACTAATTGGTCACGGACTGGAATTTCCCTAATCATGAGATAAAACAATCTAATCTTTATAACTTGATTATATCAGATTTTTTTTTTAAAGCAGCAATGTCAAGTTATACAACTCCAGTAACTTTTTCGACTTTTAGGTTTGGTATAACAAGTATCTTTCCGCATATCTCTAGGGAGCTATCTTTAGAGCTTCTATGTTGACTTGAGTCCTGCAGGGTAGAATTCAACAGTGTCTCGAGACTGCATTTTTGACAGTGCTTTATGTCCTCCCTTAGAATGTTGTCCATGTTAGAGTCACTGTCGCTGTGATGAAACACCATGACCAAAGGAACTTGGGGAAGAAAGGGTTTAGTTGGCTTATATTTTCAAATCACTCTTCATTGCTGAAGGAAGTCAGGGCACGGGAACTCAAACAGGGCAGAAACCTTGAGGAAGGAGCTGATACAGGGACAATGGAGGTTTCCTTCTTACCAGCTTACTAATGATGGCTTGCTCAGCCAGCTTTCTTATAAAACCTGGGACCACCAACCTAGAGTTGTCACCAGCCACAATCGTCTGCACCCTCCCTCATTATTTGCCAATTTAAAAGCCCCCTAAACCTTTGCTTATGGCCTAATCTTACGGGGTCATAGTATCAGTAGAGGTTGCTTCCTCTGACTATACCTGTGTCAAATTTTCGTAAAACTCATCAAAACAAATGCCCGTAGCTGGAAGATGGTTCACTCCTGTGGTCACTTATGTTATGGAGAAAGGTGAAGGGATATTTATAGCCATGTTTATGTCAAAGAACATATCATAGATTAGTTACAAAAAGGAAGATAGTGCTGGGTAGAACAATCTTACTTAAATTAGCTATTTCATGCATTCTAGAAATCAGAAACTCATCTGTTGGCTTTGAATAAATAGGCACAATGAGATTCAGAGTTAAAAGGAAACAGATTAATCCAATTACTATATTGAGTCACAGTTACCATGGTTGGCCTGAGTAATTCCAGCCTCTTTTCAGTGAATAATTTCCTACCACACCACATATAAACAAAACATCACAGTGATGCATAGAGAAAAATAGCTCTACTATGGTGCTTTCAATAAAAGCATATTCTGTTCTGAGCTTTACTTATGTCCTTCTGTCTGAGATGCAAGGACACACCTGTCTGGATGGTATCCGTGTAATCTTAAATCTTTTTGACTTTTACTTCAATTAATGGCACCTGTCTATGCCTGAATTTTCAGGAGTTGTCTTGGAAGTTTTAAAATGGGTCCTGAACTTCAAGAAAAGCTCAGGCTTAGGCAACATTTTTATCTCAGCAATGTGAGATAGTGGACATGAAATCCAGTCAGTCTGCTTCTGGAATGCTGCTGATAGAGCCTGTGATACAGATAATGAGTCCTAAGCTTTTAAGTTTGTGATAATTCCTTCTGCAACAATTGATGACCTACTACTAGTTAATATTTATGACACACTAAAAGCAATCAACACTATAAACCCCAAAGTTCTCAATTTCTCACCTCTCCTAAATTTCAATTTAGGCTTCCTCACACACAAGTATTTTTCCTCCTTTTTTTTATTTTTATTTTTTTGGCCTAAATTAGATGTTCTTTTTCTCAATGACCTTGGTGTAAAAACCCAGTTGAGGTAAGGGAATGCAAAATCTTCTCTGGACTGTCTTACTACTTTTCCTCAATCCAAATATTTTCATGCACGCATATAAACACACACTCAACTCCAAGGACTCTCCTGAATACCCATAAATCCATAGAAATAGAAACTGAGAATACAGCAGGATAAGTGAATAAGTCTTACTGTGTATTTCATCTATTGATATATAATATAATATTTATCTTTAGTGTGGTGTAGGAGAAGGAAGGCTCTGTAGAAACAAGAACAGTAATCTGTAGCTAATCTGGGTTGTCAGTGATGTTAAGCACTGCTTTTTCTTGCTGTCACTAAAAGCCATATGCTCATAAACATTCTAGTGTAAACTGGGGGGGGGGGTATGTCCTTATGAGTTATTGATTAGGAAAGTACCAAAGTTCCCTAAAATAATACAAGCTCTTGTCATTCATTTTGACTGCTCACCAAAACTAGTTGAGAAGATCTTGTGCATGAAGGTAACACACACATTAGTTGGGAGATATAACAGAGAAAGCAAGCTGGAGCTGAGCTGCGAAGTGACCTCCCGTTGAATAGTTTTGTGTGGCAAAAGCTGGGATGTAGGTTTCCACAGGAGAAAATTCATGAATAGTCATAATCAGGTGTGAGCTCTGTGAACGGCAATAGCAATGTACCACCTAAGATGTGTTCATCTGCCCCAAAATGTCACCATTATGGAGCTAAAATCATATTTTAATGCATTTGAGAATTAGGTCTGAATGATTGTGCCTAGAAGCATGGGATTGTGTTATCCCAATGCAGAAATAGTTTTCCTGACTTTCTTATAATTAAATAATAAAGTCATAAATCAAGACAATGTTTTTCTATTGTTGAAGACATCAGGTAGGCAAGAACATAAAGGAAGAAAAGAATCTCTTATAGGTTTCAGATAAGTTGATGACATTTTTAGCTTTTGTTTGGTTCAAGCTAGTGTTCTTTTATGTTACTGAGTTCCAAGAGGTTTTACCAAATAGTCACAAAGATATTAGGTCACACAAGGGAGAACAATTAATGCTGTTAAGGGGGAAAGTAGCCCAAGGTTACTTGGCTGTTTCTGCAGCTTTTCAATTCTCAAGAATGATAAAGAACTAAAAGTCAATCAGCTTTACAGACTTTTTTAAAGATAGCCAAGGCTTAAAAGAACTCTGAGAACATCTATTTATAATAATAGTCTTTACAAAACAGTTTCTAAAATTTCTTTAGATTGAAAATATTGAAAAGAGAAAAAGCAGGAAAAATTTGCCCTATTAGCAATCTTTATTTAAAAGTTGTGTTGGATTTCTATTTTTAAGATATTTAAAAGCCCATTACTAGTAATGGGAAGAGGGACTGCCTCTGACATAATCTGATTGGCCTGCTCTTTGATCACCTCCCCCTGAGGAGGGAACAACCTTACCAGGCCACAGAAGAGGACAATGCAGCCACTTTTGATGAGAACTGATAGACTAAGATCAGAAAGGAGAGGAGAACCTCCCCTATCAGTGGACTTGGGGAGGGGCATGCATGCAGAAAGGGGAGGGAGGGTGGGACCGGCAGGGGAGGAGGGAGGGGCTTATGGGGGGATACAAAATGAATAAAGTGTAATTAATAAAAAAATAAAAATAAAAAGAACATGTTTAGAAAGGGTTTGTTAGCATAGTATTGTAAGAATAAATATATGTTATATATTTACATATATTTATAATTCACTCACAAGTGTGTGCGTGTGCATTTTGTAAAGACAAAGATGGCATATTTATCACCTGAAGCATTGGAATTAAATTTGGATGATAAGAACAAGTGATTTTCCAGAGCACTCTAAAAAGGCAAAGCCTTTACACTAGTTCTTCATAAATATATAGTTGCTATCCCTTCCTTGTAGAACTTTCCCTGACAAATGCATTTCTGTATACTTCTTTGGTAAGAAGTAGATAGTAAGTGTTGTGATTTAAAAAAAAAAATTTAAAAGCATTTGTTAAATTATACCATTGTAGAAAAATTGAATAGATCAGTGGTACATAAAAGAAGGTAACCTTGCGCAATATCCATATAAGATCAATCCAGTCAATGTTCCTGCATGGGCTGTTGAGGGCTCACACATCGCTGCCTAGCTGAGGAGTTGTTAACACTTGATGGCTCTTTGTGAGAGGACCAGTCAGTTTTCCTTCAGGAACATGGCCCTCAGCAGCTTGCCTATGCTCCAGCGGATGGTCCTACAAGTAGGCACCAACTGACAGCAGCAGAAACTGAACTCGGCGAATGAACCGAAAAAGTACAGGAAGTTGGGAGGGAGACTGCGTCGGATGGCATTTGAAAATAGTTGGAAGCTTGGCCCTGTGATCTTGAAACTGGAAGTGCATACTCCAGGGTAAAAAAAGGTGAAGCGCAGGATCAAAAGTGCTCCGGGCTCCGAGGGCCCTGCCTGACTAGCACCAGTCACTGGCTTCTTTGTGAGCAGCCGGTAAGGGATGCTTGGTACTCTGAAAACCAGAGAGGCAGAGTCAGGGACCCAGTTTTGCCTGGGCAGACAAAATGGTTGCTTTGGCAATAGCCAGCCGTTTGCTCCCACAGACGGGCACTGTGGTGTGCAGAACAGAGTGCTTGAAAGATGGTGGCAGTAATCCACACTGACACTCTAGTGAATGCTGGAAGCTCCAGGCAGCCAGCAGCATGTGGCTGTGGCTGACCTCAGGGCAGTCAAACCCCTGGGGTCCAAGGATGAATTCTTCAGGGATGAGGGGAGCCTGTCGTTCCCTAGAATGAATGATGAGTCTCAGATGGTCATGATGAAATAGATGGTGCTGGCCCCTTTAATTTGCATGAAATGGGGACTGATAAACCTTAGGCAGTGGGAAGGGTTTTGAGTGTGAATGTCTTTGATATCCTGGCTAGGAGTGCCTGAGATACTTCATCTACGTGCAATAGCACAGCACTATTAAAGAAGGGGAACACAGTACTTAATTATCCTGTGGGTTAGGCAGGAATGCCAGGTATGGTTAAAGGTCATTGGTTGAAAGCCAAGATACCAATATATCTCAGTAACATATGGTGGTTGCTTCCAAGAATCCCCAGGTGCTTGCTGAAGGGGTTTCTTATCAGGAAAGAGGTGGGTGTTTAATTCTATGTGATACTCCATAGAAAATCTGAGGTCCCCCAGATGGGGCAGAGAGGGACCCACTTGAAAAAGGGAATCAGTCAATTGTACCAATCTCAGATGCTATCTGGAAATGTCAGAGTTAGACCTTAACGGCAGGGCCTCACGCCAGCCCTGAGATGGAACCACCCACAAGAGTCCTGGCCCTCCCCCATCACTCACTAATTAAGACAATGCCTTTCAGCTGGATTTTATGGAGACATTTTCTTAATTTTTGTTTCCTCATCTCTGACGACTCTAGCTTGTGCCAAGTTGACATAAAACCAGCCAGCACAACTGACCCTTTCAATTGGACACATAAACACATGACTATTAAGACAAACCTTCTCTACTTATTCATCCCCAAGATCGCACATTACAATCATAAATTACTTTAAAAGTCCGAGTCTTTGCAAATTCAAACACATTAAAATTTCATTCTCTTTAAAATAATCTCTTTTAAAATACAAACTCTTCTAAATTCAATGTCCCTCAACTGCAAGCTCCAATAAAATTAAAAAAAAAAATGAATCAAATACTCTCTTCAATTCTCAATTTTGAAAAATATGAAAATTACACACGAAAGTGATAAATAATATTTGTCTATGCCAATGTTTGTCCCAGGAACATTTCACCTTAGAGTTTTTTCTTTTTCTTTTTTGGTATAGTTTGTTACTTATCATTACATTGCTTAAAACAATAAAACAAATGCAAATTCTTGACAATAAAGTAACTCTCCAAGTTATACAAAGATGAGAAACATAAACACAATGAACCTACAAAAAACTAAGAGCTTCTGGTTATCAAAGTAGAAGAGCTTCCCAAGAATGCTGCTCTGATGTGTGGCACAAGTAGGGAATTGCTCACCACATCTGCCAGAGGAAGGGCAGATAATGAAGCTACCTCTTCATGTTACTGATCAGGAGATGAGGGCGAGGGTGATGGCAGTGTTGGAATTAATTCTGACTATTCCCCAGATCCTTGGTGATTCTTTCCTATATCTGATTCCCATGATTTAGAAAACAATTGTCCCAACTTAAAATTTTCTATCTATTAGTACTATTCATGAGAACATCTTTTTTTTTTTTTTTTATAATTGAACATAATAACCACCAGCCGCACATAGCTGATGAACATCTGAGATAAAGGATATCCGAGTAGCTGGATTTGTTTGAGACTGCATGAATAATTTAAATTGAAGTAGTCACATGCGAAAGGTTGTATCCTCTGTGGATAACTTTCATCCATATTAGTCAGATTTAGACATAAGATAGTGCCACGGTCTAATAACATTTATAAGATCACTTCGGGAAGTCTAAGCAAAGCACATTGCTGTCCATTCAGTCACTATGTGGATATTCATCTGTATTGGGATAGAGACGTAAGAAAGGAATCATGACTGCAATGGTGACTTCCAATACTCAGAATTTATGTAAAATATTAATAATTTCTCAAAGAACCAGGAAGTAGAGGCGTAACAATTCTCACTATCCAAAGGAATATTTGCGGATCTGAGTGGCTTACTTAGGCAGGGCATCTAGAAAGATCTGACATTGTTATTTCAGATGTAGTGTTCATTCCTCTTTTTCCCCTGTTCTGAAAAGTTGATGGTTAAACTGGCAAAATTTCTAAGTACTCTCTAAACATTTGTTATTATTCACACTGATAAGTGTAGTCCTTACCCCTTATCAAGGAAGCTTCTCTTTGCAACAGAAGTTTACAGAAGACCACAGCCCACCAAAATCAGTCAGCGCTGCCAACTGCAATGGATACATTCACAAAATACTTCCCACATCTACACTTCAGGGATCATTGCAGAGGAAGGACAGAAAGATTATGAGTGCGAGGATCAGAGAGTTTATTCTAAGATTGTCTCTTCTAGTAATATCAGAAACAAGTTACATGTCACTGACATGATCGTTTAAACATGAGCTGGACAAAGAGAACAATAATTGATATACCTATGTAGGCAAGGGAAAAATCATGAGGTCTTAACCGTCTTTCAAGAACTACAGACCCTGAATAATCATTTAACCAATGTAGCTCATGCCTTAGTTGTACATAAAGGAATTAATGCTCAACTAAAAGGAAGCTTGATGGTGTTCAATCAGAGGATTGACCTCTTGCAGGAGCAAATTGATACCCTATGGCAAATCGCTCAACCTGGCTGTCAATGAAAGTATGCTGGACTTTGTGTCACTAGCATACAACATGAGAATTTTTCCTGTGCTGCAAATCTGTCTAAACAATTGTCGAGCTATATTTTAGGTAATTGGACTAGAGAATTCGATACTACGATGGAGCAGCTGAGAGTGGCCATTGTCACAGTAAATTCTACCGAGTGGACGCAGGACTAGCCACAGGATTATCAACATGGATTGCTGCAGCCATGAATCATCTGAAGGAATGGGCGGGCATGGGAGTGTTAGCAGGCCTTCTGGTGTTGGTCTCCTTGGTTTGCCTGTGGTATATATGCAAGATTAGAGTCTCACAACAGTGTGATGCAGCCATGATCATTCAGGCCTTTACAGCCATTGAAGCAGGACATTCTCCCCAAGCATGGTTGGATACCATAAAAAGCTAAAATGATACGCTCAGGATGCGAGGCTAAGCACTGCACTCAGGGTCAGCCGCTTTGGACCCAGAGAAGAGCATGTCTGATTGCATGCGGGTTGATGCCCCAGGTCCCGCCTCTGAGAAAATGGTATCGGACGGTCTGATGCTCTTTGGGTGGATGACACCTAAATGAACATCTGTACAAAGTCCCAATTTATTTCTAATATCAGAGATCAGACCTCTACTCTTGCCTGATGCATCTAAAACAAAAAGGGGGAACTGTAGAGAGCTGCGGAATGCTATGCCTTAAGGATGGAGCTGGTTTCTGCCTTCCACCTTCCCGATGGTGAGTGCTCTCTGTCACGAACAACTCCACATTTGGCTAAGGCCGAGGATCTGGCTTGCTTCCATGTATGTGGACCTATCTGCATTGCCCCCGTGGCACGCCTGGGTTGGCTACCCAGAGGCTATTTAAGCTGTGGGCTGGCTTTCCCCGGGGTCCGAGGATTGTTCAATGTTCCTGAATAAACTGCATTGAAAAAAAAAAAAAAAAAAAAAGAACTACAGGCAATGTGGAACGCTAAGATCAGGAGAAATAAGTCTTCCACAGAGAAAAAGCATACCAGCTGGTCATCCAGTGCCAAAAAGTCACCCTTGATAATATGCATATGGGTAATATTTAACAGACCAGGCTGCTCATATTTAAGAATATACCTATATATTCATATACATATATGCATGTAAGATTACTTTTCTGCTGATCTGGGTCCCATGATAAGCTTGTGAATATTCATATTTACAAGGAAGATTGCAAAGTAGTTGTTGAAACATTATCATCTTCTTTCGGTTTTCTATTCATAGGTCCTATAAATATACATACGTACATACATGCATACTTACATACATACATATATACATATGTACATAGACACAAACATTTTAATGAATTTCTATTTTCTTGTTCTATTTCTGGTGTCAGCATTGTTCTAGTGTGCATGCCACCATGCCAGGCTTTTACATGGGCCCTGGATATCTGCATGTATGTCTTTATGCTTTCGTGTAAATCACTTTACTGACTGAATCATTTCCTCAACACTTACATCTATTGTTTAATTTAATATTTCCTTTAAAAAACATATCCTTAAGAAGCATGATGAGAAATGTGGAAAATAGCCTAATGAAAAGTTAATATCTCAAATAAGAGTATGGAGTATAAGTTTACTCTGTCTTCTGGTTATATGTTGAAAGACAACTGATGTTTTGATACTCTGGAATATTTTAAATCTTTGCTATAAGATATAGAATTGCTCCACCCAGGTAAGTATAGGATTGAGGTGGTATTTTATTTTTTCCCATCTTATGCTGTAAAACCTGTAATCATGGAGGAGAAATCAATGATAGTATATTTCTTTTTTTTAATTTTTTATTTAACTTTTATTAATTACACTTTATTCATTTTATATCCCCCATAAGCCCCTCCCTCCTCCCCTCCCGGTCCTCCCCTCCCCCTCCCTTTCTGCATGCATGCCTCTCCCCAAGTCCACTGATAGGGGAGGTCCTCCTCTCCTTCTTTCTTCTTCTTCTTCTTCTTTTTTTTTTTTTTTTCTCAATGCAGTTTATTCAGGAACCTTGAACAATCTTCTGACCCTGGGGAAAGCCAGCCCACAGCTTAAATAGCCTCTGGGTAGCCAACCCCAGCGTGCCTCGTGGGCAATGCAGATAGGTCCACATACACGGAAGCAAGCCAGATCCTCAGCGTTAGCCAAATATGTAGTTGTTTGTGACAGAGAGCACTCACCATTGGGAAGGTGGAAGGCAGAAACCAGCTCTATCTTTAAGTCACGGCATTGCGCAGCTCTCTACAGTTCCCCCTTTTTGTTAGTATATTTCTTAAGGGAAGACAAATTAATACACTAATAGAATATGACTCAGAAATTTATAAAAGAAAAAGACAGTGGAACAATACTAGGAAAGTAAATGTATAGACATCATAAAATTACAGTAGATATAAACCGAATAAAAATAGAATAGGAGGCACTGATAATAAAATGTTACAAAAATATTGAAAACATAAAGCAAATATTAGAAAAATTAATCAAAGGAGGAGAAGACATAAATGAACAATGCCCATATTGAAAAGAAATAATAACAGCTCAACAAGGATAAATATTAAAAATAATAAAAATGATGGTGAATAGACTAATAATAATTTGACCTAATAGACTGTAGATTCTGGACAAAATGCTTATTTTTTTGCAACAAATGATATCATTTTAATAGCAGCAGCAAAAGCAATAAAGAAATTATAAATTAAAATCTACTCACAATGAAACACAAGTAAACCATTGGAGAAGAAAGCTGCCCACACCATGGGTGCATGTGTGCACCCATCTTCAAAATCTATCTCAGAGTTTCCCCTATATTCGCCCATTTTGTTGATTGAGTCAAATGGTCTCTGTGAAACTTACTCTGTGCAGAGTTGAGACATGCATGATTAGCATGTGAAATAATTGTAGTTTGTCTTACTCTAGTTGTTCTTTTTTATTATTTATTTGTTTGTATTTTATATACATTAGTATTCTGCCTGCAGGTATGTCTCTGTGAGGGTGCCAGATCCCCTGAACTGGAGTTACAGACAGGTGTGGCCTGGGATTGAACCCGGTTCCTTTGGAAGATAAGCCAGTGCGTTTTAACCAATGAGCCAGCTCTGCAGCCCCTTTCTGTGATGTATCTTGAGACTTACTTTCAAGATATAATGTGACAGTGTAGTCATGGTTTTTTACTGTGTTTACTTATGAAGTATTGTAAGATTTTTTTTTTAAATTATGATTGCTGTCTCAGTATAATTATACTTTGGTTCACCTTTGTCTTAAACCTCTTTAGTTTTAATTCTGTGATCATGTGTCAGGTGCTTTTTGAAAATAATGAATACCAGCATTATTTTCCATTGTCTGAGACTCATTAAAATTTAAAAGCTAAGTTTCTACTCACTCCACTTTTTCTCTATTTCTTTACTTCTCTATCTGTTTTCCATCAAAGATGCTAAATTTTGTTCCTGGTTTGTAACAAGATAGTATTCATTTTTTTTAATGAAACTTGACTTTGGCTTAGAAATAAATGTTTATAGATAACTTGCTTGTTTTTAATCTCATAAATTCTGGAAATGTTTCCTTATCAAACATTTTGTATAAAATAGCTTCAATTTGAATTTTTTATATATCTACTATTCTGAGGCTACACATACTTGGGAATATTTTATATCCCTATTCATAAAGTAATCCTACTAAGCATGAATTTGTAAGGTTGGGGTTTCTTTTTAGTCTTTAAAAGAGAGATTCGGTGATCATGTTGTATTCAGAGTGATGGTGAAGAGCATGTTGTAAAACTCTGATTACATGACATTATGTTTAGCTGGGATTGAGGATAGCCTCCCTCTTCATATGCTCCCCCTCCCTACTTATTTATAATCTACTCATATATCCTTTCCAGAGTTGTAAACCTCCTAGTGATGTGGATAAAATGCTGGACAATTCAACACTTTCCATTTTCCCCATACTGACAACATTTCTGGATCTTCATACCTTTCTCTTTTTGCTGAACAGCTGGGCACACAGCTAGCACTCAGTTCTCATTTTTTCTCTTTATGCTGGTAAGATCTTTTTAGCTTTGCATAAGGTTGAATCTCTGTATCTGATCTGGTCGTTTTTGTTTCACTTACCTGGAACTCGGTGGTCTTCTAATTGAGGAGTTTCCACCGTACTCAGCATGAAATTGGTGTGCATGTGTGTTTTTTTGTGACTAAACAAAAAACCAGTTTCATGCTGATTCTTCCGCCACGTGGCCAGCACTATGCAGTACTGTGCATTCTTTCTCTTTTGCTCATGTAAAACTCTTTCTTAAATCATGACAGCTCTGGCTCCCGCCATGTACTATGCATGTCCTTATTTTGCTCAGATCTAGAGTTGAATAGTTTTAGAATTTTTAATCCACATATCTTAAATAATCCCTTCAAGTAGGATATGGTGTTTTCACATCGATATTTCTCCTATTTTCACCTAATAGAGAATTGTCAAGATAGTACTTTTGATTTTTATCGTGGTAGTCTCTCTGTGCCTTTAATTATTTATTCTTTGACAGCACCCCTAACTTCATTTTTTCCCTTCATATTCTATTCTGACCTCCTTACTCTATTTCTGCCTATTTAAAGGTTTTATTTTCAGGAAGTAACATCTTTATAATCATATGAAATTTAGATAACTGACCAACTCTAGTTTTTGTGCTTGTATATGGTTACAGTATGGTGGGTCTTTTCTTTCTGTTTTAGTTGATTTTTTAAATTTTGTTTTCTTGTATTATGTTTTTGTTTGTTTGTTTAGAGAAAAAACTTAAAGTTTCCTGCGCAGTGAGGGAAGGAAGATTTGGAAGGACTTGGGCAAGAAGAAGAATATGATCAAATATTTTTAAATCTAAAAATTTAAATAATAAAAAATAAGTATATGAAGCTTGTAAAGTTGTATCACAAATGTGAGTTTTAGTTCTGTGGTCCAATCTACGTTGTTTTATTGGTTACCTTAACCATCTGATTTCTATGCTCACCCTTGCAGAAAGTCAATATTACTAGTTTCTGTTTTGTCTCTTTTGTGCATTTATTTGCCTTAGCAGAAACGTGCAGCTATCACTCTCTTACTTATGCTATCAAACTACTTTCTCTTTGTTTTATTGATGGAATATGTAGAAATTGTGAATAATTCTGTACCAATTCAGAAATCATCTTCTTATTTTATATGTACACATACTATGTTTTATTCAAAAAGCATCCCATTTATTTTTGCTCAACATATTATAATGTTATACAATACGCCTGTGCAATCTGTCACTGTGAGCGGAAGCCTGGAAGGTGTACTTTATTTTGTTTCATTTCAGTGAATTGTGCTTTTAAAGAACACACTAGCATGATTTTTCAACAGCAACGTGTTGGAGAACTGATGTTTTTCTTCAGACTTCATCACTGGTACCCGTTAGTCAGTTGAAGGACAAAAAAATTTACAAATTTTTCCAGTCCATGAAATTAGTGTTTTTTTTCTTTTCTTTTATTTCATTTATTTATTTGTTTATTCAATTCACATACTGATCCCAGCCCCCTCTCTCCTCTTTTTCCAGTCCCATCCTACCACTTTCTCTACCCATTCCCTCCCCCGCTTCCCAGAGAAGGGAGCCCCACATGCACCCCCATGCCATCCGGCCGCACTTCGCATCATGACTAAGCATGTCCTCTTTCACTGAGGCCAGACAAATCTGCATTGCTAGGGGAAAGAGATCCAAAAGCAGGCAATGGTGCCCACGTTAGCAGCCACCCCCGCTTCAGTTGCTAAGGAACCACACAAAGACAGAGCTGTCTATCAGCTCCATAAGTGTAGGGGGCCTAGATCCAGTTCCTGCGTGCAGTTAGGTCGGTGGTTCAGCCTCTTTCAGCCCCCGTGGGCCTAGGTAAATGATGTATGTTATGTTTCTAATAATGTTTCTAATATATCTTAGTTCTTGTTTCTCCCATTCTGATTTTGTTCTTTGGTACAAGTAGGGTTACCAGATGTTGCAATCAGTCCATCAAGGAAGAAAGAGAAGACAGGAAAGAAGAAAGGGAGAGCAGAAAGGAAGAGGAGGGAAAGGAGGCAGGAAAAGCCATCAGTATGGCAACCTTGTGGTCAACCACAATCTACAGACCAATTTTGTTCGTTTTTTCTTTTACATTTGATGGTGACCATTTGTTTTTCTTCTCTTTATTTATTTTGTCTGTTTCCCAGGCTATTTTTTGTTTATTTTTTTCAAGGTTGGCTATAGAATCCAGGATGGCTTCAATCTCTTGATCTTCTTTGCGTGGCCTCTCCAAAGGCCAACTAACTAGCACATCACCAAACCTGTCTCTCAACTATTTTTAATCATAGATGTTTCAGTGTTTACACTTTTAATTCTTGTTTTGTTGCAGAACACATTTTGATGTCTATCTTTATTTCATAGTAGTATTAGGTTTTTTTTCTTATTTTATACACCTATATTTTCTGTCTTCATTTTAACTTGCTTGTAACTTTTCTTTCTGATACTATTTTATGGAAACATCTTTTGTATTTGCTGCATTGCTCCCTTATTCTTTTTTATATAAAACATATGGCTTTTCATAGTAGAATTCTAAGATTTCGGTTTCTTTACAAAACACGGAAATATAAGAATATGCCTTTGTTTTAATCCCAGGTATGGGGATGTGGGACTGCTTTGCAATAAGACTATGATTTGCCTCACGCTCATGCCAAAGGCATGGTTTTGCCATTTGCAATTGTATGGCATTTGGAAATCTGGGAACTTTTCATAGGATCTATAAATGCTAGAGCCCCGAAAGACGAGATGGGTGGCTGGTGGTTGGTCAGGGGGTTGTTTGTTTGTTGTTGGTTGCTGTTTGTTGTAGTTTTTAGTAGTTGTACACAGAGGAGAAAGAACAAGAAGAAACTAGCTACCTTCACAGTGAAGATCAAACCTTGCCCCAAGGAGTTTGATGTCCCAAATCTACAGGGAGTACTAATGATAACAATAATGTAGCTCCCTTTTCCACCCCTGAGTTTATTCTGGGATCTCTTTCCTTTCCGTTCTATCCTTTTCTCTCTCATATATAGTGTTAGGGGCTTAAAGGAGTAGAGACTGGTGGGAGAAAGAATAACCCACAAAGTTCCAAACACTGGCTACAGCTTTTAGAATGTCTTGTTTTGTTTCTTGCTATGAATTCCCTGAGTGCTCTTGGGTTCCTCTGAGTTTTCAGACAGGGACTTTCTATCCCCCTGTGGCTGTGTAGTAGATTGCTATTTTCTTTTTTCCTTGTTATGGATCCTGAACTAAGGGCCAAACTTTATAAAAGCAAAATTTATTAGCATTTTAAATACTCTTTTCACTCTTAAATGTCCATCCAAGCAAAAACAGATCCGTTAAGTCAGGTCAACATTTATAGGACATGTTTTACTCTACTTAACCTTTTCATTAGTCATTTAGTATATTTAGGAAATAGAGGAACTTCCTATCTTGTGACCTTGAGAATTCATTTATAACATATTGAATATAGTATAGAGTGCTTTCAGATATTGTGATTTAAATATATACAGCTTACATCTGAGTGATACTCAATAAACTTCATTAAATTTATGAACTATATTAGTTTATTAGGGTTGGCTACAGTGGCACACACCTACTGTTCAGCCCTTGGGAGTGAGTCCCAGGCCAAAAGGTCAACAGTGTCATGTGTTGGAGACATATAATGTGAAATCCTGTTTCAAAACAAACAAATAAACAAACAAACCAAACAAAGAAATAAACTAAAGGGAAATACGTAGTATGTTACAAATTGTAGGACATTTTATACTAGCATTCCATTTTTCTTTACAAGATAGTATGTAATCTTGGAGTTCCATTTTGTTTTTCAAACAGACAGCAAGAAAACAGAACTAAGAAACTGTAGAACATGACAGTTGTCCAAAAAATCATTTGTGATAGAAAAAAAAAAAAACAGGTACATGGTTTATTTTTTTTCTTTATTTTTAATATTTATTTTTGTATTTGTTTTATTTTTGTATTTTTACAGTGAGATCTCCAAGTGGTATGATGATTGTATTTTGTAAAATCTCTTTTAGCAGTTTAACGTTAAAGTTAAGTTTGTAACTGTTATATTGTACTTGCAAGTATATAAAATATTTATCTATTTGTTTAATATATAAGCTTTTGGTAATTAATAGAATATTTCCAACTTTCTGAAAGAAAGAAAGCATCTTTTTAGGCAGTACTTTGGATTTTTAATTTACATTATTTAACATTGTTTACTAAAAATTATAATGTTATTAGTGTGTTGATTTTAATAGAGTAAATATAGAATTCATAAAATGTGTAATTTTATTCATAAGAACAGAGGTGGCGTTTTTCTACCTTCTAAGTTAAGTGAGGCGGAAGCAGGCAGAGTGCTTTGAGGAATTCAGAGCATGTGCATGGTGACTGCTTAGCACGGAATCCAAGCAGCCCCAAGAACTCACTTTTAGTGACATATCTGCAGGTGTCTTATCCTAGGATAAATTATCACTGCGTGGAAGACAGGAAGAATGATGGAAGAAGGGAAACAGGAACTGATTTGTGTAAGTTTTGGTAAGTATGGGCAGGTTGCATTCTCCTTAAATGGTGGCACCTGGGAGCCAGCACGGAATGTGTAAGAATATAGCTTTAATACCCACAGACAGAAAGGGGTCAGCTGAACCTGTTAGAGTAAGCAGCAGTCAGACCGTGACAGAAATTAGGCATGACTTCTTACTGGTGGGTTTCAAGAATGCTTAGGAACCGCAGCTCAATCTGTTTAGGACTGCAGTCTCAGGAAGAGATATTTTACGCAAAGATTCAGCTGAGGCTCTATCCGGCATTCAGAAGATGGATTTGTCTGTGGAGTGAATGCTCATATGATGGGGAAGTGATGCAGGTCTCATGGCTTATATGACTCAGACACTTTATAAGTTTGTACTTCATATCTAAAGAGCCAAATATCTGAACACCTGATGCACATTTACTGGTACCCTATGGTCATCGAATATTTTAAAACTCAGACTTCAGAATATTAGTTGCTACAATGAGGACAGAAGCTTTGTCTATGTGTATTAGAGATTTCTAATGATCTTTGGAAAAAGGTTGCATATTGGTTTTTGTGAATATTTTAAACATGACTATGAATTTTTAATTTTAACCATGTTTTGATTATGAAAACTGCATTACTAACATTCTAAAATCATAAAATATGACTTTAAAAGATAATTTGTCTGAACCTTAATGACATTAAGCACACAAATTTTACTCAACCTATGTAAAAGTCAAATAAATTTCTTTTCTTTAAAAATATTTCTCATGGGCTGATGAAATAGCAGAATAGTCACCTCAAAACTACCTATCCCTCTGCCTCTAGGCTTCTGCTGTTCTCTTCTGGAGATTTCACAGGCTTCCCATACACATAGGCACACACAGAGAGACACACATATATGTGGAAAATAAGAACATATTTTAAATATTCCATAATTTTTTGGTATTGTGATGTATTCACTCTATAAATAAATATATATAATTATTTTAATAACAGTTGGAGAGTAAGAAGTGGGAGGCAATAAAAATGTTTTGTGAAATAAAAAAATCACTGAACTTCATTAATTTGTTTTATGTGTCTCATTGCAATTGCACTGTTGACATCAGGGTTGGGCGTTAAATAGTTTTGGTCCCTAGTATTAAGTAGGGAAAGGCTTTTTTTAAATGACTGATTTCAATTAATTCCTCATAAAGAACCTCTCATTTACATTTTTTGCATAGTTATAACAATAAATTATTTCTCCTTGCAATTATTTTTGTAAATAAATTGAAAAGCTACAAATAAAATTTTATAAGGTCATCTGAACTTCAAGGTTTTAACTTGTTATAATTTTTCATTTTGTTTTATTTTCTCTGCACACTCAATAGGAACAGTTATCACTTAAAGGTAAACTATAATGATAGTAATAAAATTCTAAGTCAATATGTAATATATCTATTACATAAGCCTTTCTTATTAAAACACTTCTTTTAGAGATAGTTCTTACTTTCTGGGATGTCTCATTTTCCTGTGAAATTTACTCTCACCATTTTTGGATCACATCTTTACTGCATGGATCTCCTGTCTTTTCTGGCGAAAAGTCTCTTGACTTCTGAGTACCTGTAACTAAGAACACTTCTTTATTAGTAGTCCTCAGGGGACTGCTATTTGCTCACACCCACCTTCTACATAAGTAGAACTTATATGGCTTTGCTTCATTTTAAAAATACCGTTCTTATGAATTTACAGTGCTTGAATAAGACTAAAATTGTTATGAAATATATTTGAGAAGTAATTAAAATGCATTGTCATTTTTATCTAAGGTTCTTATTCAGAATGCCAAATGTAGAATGAAGAAACTTTTGAAAGTATCCAAGTTAATTTGAGAGTTTAAAATACCTTATATCAAATTTAGGACTTCAGGGACAAATTTGTTATAGACAAAAAATAATTTATAAGAAGAAAAAGATTTATAAGTCTTCTTTCTCTTCTAAAGTAATCACAAATTGAGAACAACTTCTCTATTTAAATTCAATATGAGTCCTTTGGCAAAGTTAAATCATGTTTGATATTTTCTATTTACATAAGAAAATTATGTGTTGTTTCCAAGTGTTTAATCAGATTTTTATAGATAAGCAAATTTGAAAAAGTATAGCAAATGGGTAATTGGATAATTCCCTTATCTGAAAGAGTGTTTTTAGTTACATCACACAAAGTACAAGTTTTGATCAATCTTCCATTTGAGCTATGAACTTTAGTGCTTACAAATACCAGTTACATAATTTAATAAGACCTCAGGAAATCCGCATGAAATAACAGATACTACTGGACTTGAAATGCAGTGGTCATCTTAGTATGTCTTACAAATTGACTCCAGCTATGATTAACTCATTAATGGTCAAAAGTGACCGTATATCATAACTGAAATGTTTAGAACTTTCATTAGCAGTTAATTATGTCCTGGACACTTCACTTTATTTTCTCAGGAGATTTAAGGATAAACCCTTGTGTAGCACATTGTTAAATATAGAGAAATTTGATGCATTTCTTTATCATTTCTGCTTCATCTTTGTTCTGGTAGCAGGAGTACAGCACAGTTTGATGATGACAAAGCACTGAAACAGACCATTACTCACATGGTTGGCTTCTGCACAGCAATAGCAGGTCTGAAGCACACCTGCACAGGTAGAATGTACAAAGGCTATTTTAGCTTTTGATCATAACCTAAAATAAATTGCTTATGGTGGACTTTTTGATTTTGTCATTGTTTGATGATGGCTTTAGAGATATGTCAAATTGAAACCAATCAGTGAATGATACTGTGGACTATTTTGTGTCACAGATGTAGTAGAAATGATATAGAAATGACTGTATAAACATAAATATATTTTTAAATGTAACCTTGTATGCAAGAGTTTTGTTTTATTAGCATTGGCAAGTGAATTAACTCTCAATTATCTATAATGGAAGGTCATGGTTTACTTACACCAAGTTATTAAACCAGTTACTTTGGCTTTAAAGCATTTTTAATAGCTGTCACTTCTTTGATGACATAATTAGAGAATGTGGGAATAACTGCATGCATTAAGAAAACAAATAGATGAGGCCCCCATAGTGATGAGGTATCAAAATAGTTTAAAAAGAGAACTGCTTACCCATAGCCCAAATGCAGGGCCTCCCTGTGTGCTAAAAGAACCTTGTATTAGAAGCTATAATAAACATGGGATAGTTAGACTTGGTGCCAGTTAATTTAATCTGCACTCTAAAGAAAAGTCTAAATAAACAAGAAGAATAGAATAAGCAATAGATTATTAAGGATAGATTAGAATAAGCAAGGCAAAAGGGAATCAAGGCACACAGCCATTTACAAAATATACAAGTTGACAGACATGGGTCATAGAGTGTTGAAAAGCTTATGTTTTAAAACTGGGTCAGGAAGAAAGTAATTTTAGTTAAAAACAAATATTTGCTCTTTAAAATATGAAGAAATATAAAAGCTTGGTTATTGTTTGGAGGTAATTTAAGAAAGAATTGTAGTAGAGGACTTAAACATAATGAAATTTATAGGTTGCACTATATGACAGAATATACCCAATACTATAATTATTCTATTGTTTAAAGAATAGTGATATTTGGAAATATTTATAAAGAAGGAAATGGACTTGGCTGCATCTTCATGGAACAACAAATTATGGAAATAACTGAAAAATTCCTGCCACTGGAGAAAAATGCATTTCTGTGAGTATAGTTTTCTTTAAAACATACAGAGGAAGTCTAAAGTTCATATTAGGATCCATATAACATCTATATGAAAGTCTTAACATGATCCAAAGCTTTGATTTAATGTAGCCCATAACCTTAAAAAGTTCAGAGACTTTTCCACACATTTTACGTACAGAGGATATCAACATA
The DNA here is from genome assembly GCF_030254825.1 of Meriones unguiculatus. Taxonomy (NCBI): domain Eukaryota; kingdom Metazoa; phylum Chordata; class Mammalia; order Rodentia; family Muridae; genus Meriones; species Meriones unguiculatus. The sequence continues at coordinate 8,946,953 of NC_083364.1, read as the reverse complement.
GATATACCTTGACATGTAGAGGTTGATCAAAAGCCTCATCTCTGTACCATCAACTAGAACAGAATGTGAGGGGTGAAGGCCTACACATTTCTTCACTTTTGTTAAAATCAAAGAAAAATCTAGATAAGTCATGTAACATACAACAAGATCACAAGATGGAATTCTTCAGTGTTCTCCACAACCCTTCCCATAGAGGATCTCTCAATCTCAACCTTTTTAATCTTCCCAAAATAGCCATTACCTGTGACGTGCTTTCCATCCACATCACTTGACTTAGCAGCATTATCACTGGGAGTGTGGCCAGGATACTTTAAATTAGTCTCATTCACCTAAAGAGAATTCTGCTGCTTTTGGGCTTCCAGCTGTTTATTAACTTTCTGATTTATCTGGAGAATGTCCAACACTACCCAACATGGAATAACTGTGATATGCTAAGTTAAAAAATATCTTTTATTGTGTTACTTGGTAATCAAGGCAATTTAAGGAAGGGGACAGAAGAAAACTTTGATTATTTACTTTTATCAATACAGCGATTTACTTCAGATAGTATTCTACTCTTCTTTTTTTAAAATTTTATATTTAACTTTTATTAATTACACTTTATTCATTTTGTATCCCCCCATAAGCCCTTCCCTCCTCCCCTCTCGATCCCACCCTTCCTCCCCTTTCTGCATGCATGCCCCTCCCCAAGTCCACTGATAGGGGAGGTCCTCCTCTCCTTCCTTCTGATCTTAGATGATCAGTTTTCATCAGAAGTGGCTGCATTGTCCTCTACTATGGCCTGGTAAGGCTGCTTTCCCCCAGGGGGAGGTTAAACCAGTTACTTTGGCTTTATAGCATTTTTAATAGCATTTTTTAATCAAAGAGCAGGCCAATCAGATTATGTCAGAGGCAGTCCCTCTTCCCATCACTATGTAACCCACTTGGACACTGAACTTCCATGGGTTACATCTGTGCAGGGGTTCTAGATTATCTCCATGAATAGTCCTTGGTTGGAGTATGAGTCTCTGGAAGTTCCCTGTGTTCAAATTTTCTTGTTCTGTTGCTCTCCTTGTGGAGTTCCTGTCCTCTCCAGGTCTTACTATTTCCCACTTCTTACATAAAATTCCATTCACTCTGCCCGACAGTTGGTCATCAGGCTCAGCATCTGCTTTGATAGTCTGCAGGGCAGAGGCTTTCAGAGGCCCTCTGTGGCAGGTTCCCAGTTTGTTTCCTGTTTTCTTCTTCTGGCTTTCAGAGGCCCTCTGTAGCAGGTTCCTAAGTTGTTTCCTGTTTTCTTCTTCTTCTGATGTCCATCTTCTTTGCCTTTCAGGATGGGGATTGAGCATTTTAGTTAGGGTCCTCTCTTTTGCTTAGTTTGTTTAGATGTACGGATTTTAGTGGGTTTATCCTATGTTGTATGTTTATATGAGTGAGTATATACCGTGTGTATCTTTTTGCTTCTGGGATACCTCACTCAGGAGGATCCTTTCCAGGTCCCACCATTTACCTGCAAATTTCATGATTTCCTTATTTTTCATTGCTGAGTAATACTCCATTGTATAGATGTACCACAATTTCTGCATCCATTCTTCAGCTGAGGGGCATTTGGGCTGTTTCCAGCTTCTGGCTATTACAAATAAAGCAGCTACAAACATGGTTGAGCAAATGTCCTTTTTGTGTACTTGAGCCTCTTTTGGGTATATGCCTAGGAGGGGTGTGGCTGGATCTTGAGGAAGCACTATTCCTAGTTGTCTGAGAAAGCGCCAGATTGATTTCCAGAGTGGTTGTACAAGTTTACATTCCCACCAGCAGTGGAGAAGGGTTCCCCTTTCTCCACAACCTCTCCAGCATGTGTTGTCACTTGAGGTTTTGATCTTAGCCATTCTGGTGGATATAAGGTGAAATCTCAGGGTTGTTTTGATTTGCATTTCCCTAATGGCTAATGAGGTTGAGCATTTCTTTAAGTGCTTCACTGCCATTCGATATTTCTCTACAGAGAATTCTCCGTTTAGCTCTGTTCCCCATTTTTTTAAGTGGGTCATTTGGTTTGCTGCTTTTCAGCTTCTTTAGTTCTTTATATATACTGGATATGAGTCCTCTGTCAGATAAAGGGTTGGTAATACAAGAACACATCAAAGATATTATCCACTATGACCAAGTAGGCTTCATCCCAGGTATGCAGTGGTGGTTCAATATATGAAAATCCATCAATGTGATACACCATATTAACAAAATGAAAGAACAAAACCACATGATAATCTCCCTAGATGCTGAAAAAGCCTTTGACAAAATCCAACATCCATTCATGTTCAAAGTATTGGAGAGATCAGGGATACAAGGCACATATCTAAACATAGTAAAGGCAATCAATATACAGCAAGCCTATAGCCAACATCAACCTGAACGGAGAGAAACTTAAAGCAATCCCACTGAAATCAGGGACAAGACAAGGCTGCCCACTCTCCCCTTATCTCTTCAACATAGTGCTGGAAGTCATTGCTAGAGCAATAAGACAGTTGAAGGAGATCAAGGGGATACAGATGGGAAAGGAAGAAGTCAAATTATCACTATTTGCAGATGATATGATAGTATACGTGAGTGACCCCAAAAATTCAACCAGAGAACTCTTTCAGCTGATAAACACCTTCAGCCAAGTGGCCAGATACAAAATTAACTCAAAAAAATCAGTAGCACTCCTGTATACAAACACAAAAGGGCTGAGAAAGAAATTAGAGAAACAACACCCTTCACAATAGCCACAAATGACATAAAGTACCTTGGTGTAACCCTAACTAAGCAAGTCAAAGACTTGTATGAAAAAAATTTCAAGTCTCTGAAGAACGAATTAGAAGAAGATATGAGAAGATAGAAAGATCTCCCATGTTCATGGTTTGGCAGGATTAACATAGTAAAAATGGTCATCTTACCAAAAGCAGTCTACAGATTTAATGCAATTCCCATCAAATTGCCAACACAATTCTTTCCAGACCTGGAAAGAAAAATTCTCAACTTCGTATGGAATAACAAGAAACTGAGAATTGCTAAAACAATCCTCTACAATAAAAGATCTTCTGGAGGTATCTCCATCCCTGATCTCAAGCTGTACTATAGAGCAACAGTTATAAAAACTGCATGGTACTGGCATAGAAACAGAATGATGGATCAATGGACCCGAACAGAAGACCCAGAAATAAACCCACACACTTATGGACACCTGATTTTTGAGAAAGATGCCAAAACCATATAATGGAAAAAAGATAGCATCTTCAACAATGGTGCTGGTCCAACTGGATGTCTAAATGTAGAAAAATGAAAATAGATCCATACTTATCACCCTGCACAAAACTGAAGTCCAAATGGATCAAAGACCTCAACATAAAACCAGACACATTAAATCGGCTAGAAAAAAAAAAGTGGGGAATACCCTAGAACTCATTGGTACAGGAGAAAACTACCTGAACAGAACACCAACAGCACAGCCTCTAAGAGCAACAATCAATAAATGGGACCTCATGAAGTTGAAAAGCTTCTGTAAAGCAAAGGACACCGTCATCAAAACAAAGCGACTGCCTACAGATTGGGAAAGAATCATCACCAACCCTTTATTCTACCCTTCTTAAACTAATCTTAGAAGCTTAGTGTTCAACTGTCTCTGGTAAGATTCCATCTTTGGGATTTTGTTCATTCCACTATACTCATGCGTGATTCACAAACAATTGCTAATAAATATACTTTTCTTCAGAATATTTTTTTTAGTCTTCAATACATCTATATTACAGCTTCTACTGTTGCACTTGCATGCCTGATGAAGAGGGCAAAACTTTCACCATCTCTTTTTTCTCCATATTTGAAGCCTCTGCCTTACTGGCAAGCTTTCCAGTCTTGTGTAGTTACTATTCTATCATATAGATAAAATATTGTCACATTTTTACTGCTTTCTTTCTACATATGAAAGACATGCAGTATTTTCCCTCTCTGTCTGGCTTATATAGTTTAATATGATTTAAAATAGCATTCTGTGTTTTCATTCATTTCCCTATGAATGTCACAATTTCATTTTTTTTCTGACTAAATAACACTTCACTGTGTGTATATATCACATGTTCTTTATAACTAAATTTGTTGATGATGGGTTATTATGATAGAAAAGATCTGGATATGCACAGAGTTATTTGGGGGAGGGAAAGGGGAGAGGAGAAAGAGGAGCTTGTTGGTCCTTCCCCATGAGAAAAGTCAGATAAAAGGGAAAGGGAATGAAACAGAAGCAGAGAGAGAGAGAGAGAGAAATAGTGGCAGGTGGGTTATATCTGGACCACTTGGCCCAGGTGATGACACAGGATGCAGGTGGTGACATAGGACTTTGTCAGGACCCCAAACGCCCCTGAGGGAAGGCCAGTTTAATTGCCTGCACAGCATAACATGGGTCCCAGAGTTGATTTCGTACACAAGGAGGCTTTATTTCTTTTATAAGCTGACTTTATTTCCTTCAAATATGTACCCTGAAATGGGTGAGCATTACCATGTTGTACTTTCTGTTCACATTTTTTAGAACCTTTGTTCAGTTTTTTATTATATTACTAATTTATATTCCCTTGAACAGTTTACATCATTTCTCTTAGTTCACTGTCATTGTCAATACCTGTCTTTGTTACATTTGTGTATTAGTCATTCTGACTAGAATGAAATACTATCTCCTTGTATTTCAGATTTATATTTTTGAATTCTCCTAATAATATTCAACATTTTGTTTATGTTTAGACCATTTGTATTTCCATTTTACTCAGTTACTTTTATGTTTTAAGTTTTTAATTCCTCATCTTGATTTATAACATAAGCTTGTTTCTCAGTTGTGGTTCAGGAGTTTGTGTTCAGTTTGAGTTCCTTATGTGTTCTGGATATTAACCATCTGTGAGATGGATAGTTAAAAAAATATCCCTCCCACACTCTAGTGTGTTCCCTGTGGACTGTTGCCTTTGTTGGGCGCTGCACCTTGGTTTGGGGTAAGTTCATTTGTCAGACTTTACTCTTTGTCCCTTCTGACTTTGGAGTCCTGTTCAGAACACTGTTGCTTGTACCAATAGCTTCACATTTCACCTCTTTTTACTAGTAAAAAAAATATGGTCCTTGATCTGTTCTGAATTGGGGCTGGGTGAGTGACCCTGGCTCCTGTAAATAAAGATCTACATTTACCAGAAAATTTCCCCTCCAACCTAGATTTGACAACTCTATTGAAAATCAGTGTGTTGTGGACAGAAGGCTTTATTTCTGGCTTCTCTCTTCTGCTCACACAGTCTATGCCTGCTCTATGCCAAAACATGCTGTTTTCTCTGAAAACAGGTATTGCTGCAGTTTTGTGGTTCTTTTCTTCTCTCCCTCCCTACCTCCTCTCATCCCCTTCTGTCCCACCTGCCTGCCTTACTCCTTTTTCCTTTAACTTTTAACTTTATTTATTTACATCTAAGTCTTTGTCCTTATTCTCCTCTCCTCCTGATCTGATCCTCTCACCCTCTCATTCCACCTCCCCCTTTCCATCCTCCTCAGGAAAGCTCCGCCCCCCCCATTTCCAGTCACACCAGGACTCAACATATCCTCTTTCAAGTTGTCCTCTGACAAGACAGCCCCACCAGGGGGATGTCATTGAAAAAGCATGCAACAGCGTCCATGTGAGAAACAGCCCCCCACTTCCCTTACAAGGTGACCCACAAGAAGACCAAATTTCCCATTGGGTATATATGTGTGGGGGTCCAGATCCAGTCCATGCATGGCCCTCTGTTGGTAAGACAGTCTCCACAGACCCTCTGTGTCCTGCTACTTTGGCTCTGTTAGTCTGTGTTCCAGCTTTTGTCACTTCTCGGTCCTGCTATCTTTCCTCCACTTCTTTACAAGATTCCCTATGCTTAGCTTGATGTTTGAGTCTCAACATCTGTTTCAATCTGCTGCTGGGTGGAGCCTCTCAGAGGACAGCTATATTAGGTTTCTGTCTGTGAGCATAGCAGAGTATCCTTAATAGTGTCAGGGGCTAGCTCTCTTTTGTTATTTTGTTATTATTGCATATTGTATTTTGGTGGCTGTTATCAATGGGATTGAATTGATTAATTTCTTGAACAATTCATTATTGCTATACAAACGTAATTAATTTCCATGAGTTCATTTTAAAGCCTTGTCTTTTATTGAATTTATTTACACATAATAAGATTCTAAGATTCTTCATGAACTCTTTACTTGTTGTAGTTGTTCTTTTTTTTTTCTGTAGATGTAGAATCATATAATTTGCCAACACTGATGCTTTGATTTCCTCCTTTTCTATTTGCACCTCTATTGTTTTCTTCACTTCCCTAATTGCATTGGCTGAATAACTTTATTTTCCTGTAACATTGTTTCTGGACTCATGTATTGTCCAGACTAGAGAAAGTCCCATGCACTTATGAATGAATGTGTATTCTGTAGCTGCTGGATACAGTGTTCTGTTACTGGCCATTTGGCCTCCAGTATACTTTAGCTCTATGTGTTTCTTTCTTTTTTTTTCAGTTTATTTTTATTTTATTTTTGTCTTTCTTTAAATTAAATTCTAATTTTTTATATTAATTACAGTTTATTCACTTTGGTTTTTTTTGCCCCCTCAAAATTCTTTTTTTTTTTTAATTTTTCATCAATTACACTTTATTCATTCTGCATCCTCCCATAAGCCCCTCCCTCCTCCCCTCCCAATCCCACCCTCCCTCCTCCCTCTGCTTGTATGCCACTCCCCAAGTCCACTAATAGGGGAGGTTCTCCTCTCCTTTCTGAACTTAGTCTGTCAGTTCACATCAAAAGTGGCTGTATTGTCCTCTACTATGGCCTGGTAAGGCTGCTCCCCCCCAGAGGGAGGTGATCAAAGAGCAGGCCAATCAGATTATGTCAGAGGCAGTCCCTCTTCACATTACTATGTAACCCAATTGGACTCTGAACTGCCCTGGGCTACATCTGTGCAGGGGTTCTGGGTTATCTCCATGAATAGTCCTTGGTTGGAGTATGAGTCTCTTGGAAGTTCCCTGTGTTCAAATTTTCTTGTTCTGTTGCTCTCCTTGTGGAGACCCTGTCCTCTCCAGCTCTTACTATTTCCCAGTAATATGTGTTTCATTAAATAATGTAATTCATCTTGGAGATTTATGCACTGGATATAGCAGGTTATTGAAATCTCCCACTATTCTCTCTCTCTCACATATACATATATGTGTGTGTGAGATATATATACATATATATTTATATATATGAGTATGTATTATATGTATATATATAATATGTAATTATATCCATTATTCATATGTATATTCTCCTTTTAAGGCTAATAGAGTTTTGAGGTTAAAATCAGTGTTTTTGAAGTGAATTTATAATATATAAGTGTAGAATATACTTCTATATATATGCATATACACCATATATGAGTTACATATATATATATATATGTATACTATATATTTGAAGACTTGCTCATTTGATAATGTTTACCTTTTTTGTCTGTTTCTACCAGCAGTATCTTAAAGTATGATTTTTAAATTAGGTGTATACCCTCTTTCCTGCTTCAGGGTTTCAGAGGCTTGGAATAATATTTTTTATCTTTTAATTTTCAGTCTCTGGATTCTGTATTGGCTAACCATACAGGTATATGACAGCTTTAGACCTGTTGTCTTAGGGTTGTACCCTAGAGGCTCATGATGGCTGTGATGTCAATTCATTATAGGAGGACTTGAGACTCATGTTTGCAAGTATTCTTCCAACTGCAGAATTGGCATTCGAGCATTTCTCTGCTAAAAACTAAACACAGGCTTGATCTACCAGGCCATATTCCCCTGTGGTCGTGAAAGTGCATGTTCTGCCTTGCCTGGGCAAGTCCTATTTTAGGGCTGTTATTTTGTAATAATTATTTATTGGATCCCATTTTCTCTACAAAGTTTTGCTTTTGAAGATAAATTATGTATAAAGTTATACTTCTTAATCATTTGGCCACTGATTCAACTTTAAGCCATATCTACTGATTAAATTGTACTGCCAGTATTTTAGTATCTGTTGTATATGTTTTACTAAAACTTTTTATCAGTGTGTCTATCCATAAAAAGGTGAAGAAAAACCAAAATAATGATTGGTTATGTGTGTGTGTGTGTGTGTGTGTGTGTGTGTGTGTGGTGTGTATAAAGGATATATATTTACATAAGTATACTTTCACTTTTGTGTAGGTTATATTCAAGTCCTATGTCTTCATTTGAAGAAACCACTAGGTTCAGAGTACAAATCATGAAGTTCAGAGTGGTAAAGCAAGGGAAGAAAAATCCTTTTTGCTTGGATAGTAAATACTTTATCATTTGTGTTCTCCTGTGGGCACTAAATTCTACTGATAAGAATGGCAGAGCATAGTATGGGTTGAAACTCTGATGACATGTGGTCAATCAATTTAAGTTACCAACCAAGAGTCGGCAAGTCTATCACCGTCCTCCAGGGAAGCAAGCAGAGCACTCCATTAATGCACAGAAGCAGGAGGAGAAGGAAGAAAACGCCACCTGAGCTTCCACTCACAGCAAGCTAAGAGCAATTTCAGAATCTTAGACTGTGCTGTGGTTTTGTCAAAGTGCTACATCAAGTAACAAGAAGAAAAAGCCCCGAGGAGCTCTTTGTAAGACTGATACCATCAGGGTTTGTTTGCCAGGGGAAATACTGTCACAATTGTTAAGTGGGGTGAAAATAGATACCAGATACAACTTTCTATTTTCTGAATATAAGTACTCTGCAGGAGATGGATGGCTTTGATTTGGGTCCCCCTCACACAAGAGATATTTATCTTTAGTGAGCACTGTGTACTGGTCATTTTAGGTATTGCTTTATTATTTATAAAGGCAGGAGTAGGCGACAGATCATCTCATTATATTATTTTAATATTAAAACATTCATGCCTGGTTGTTAAATAAGTTTAGGGTAGAAGGACACATTTAAAAGAGTGAGATTGACCCAATTCTATTTTCCACAGTACCCCAATTTTATTTTTGTACTGACCCATCTTAATATTTCACAGTTAAATTCTTCTAGAGGTTTTCAGTGCAATTTCAATATATTAACATGTTTAAGTATATATGCATTCATATATATTTGAAGTTATATAATTGCAACCTATTTCTGCACTTGTATCAGTGACAGGTTTCTATGACAGTCAAGGTGTTATCTCTTGTGCTACAATTTCAAAGATGCACGTTATTTTTCTATAGGATATGAAAATATCACTATAAACAGAGCTCTTTTCTTTTGGATTTTGACAATTTCCATTTTTTTTCACTCTTGCAACCTGTGCTGTGTTGAATTTTCTTACATGTGTCTCTGTGCACAGTATGAGTCGCTACCACACAGATGGTGCTGAATTGCCCTGCAACTTACCATCACAGTCACAATGTACGGATTCCCTCTCTATCAATCTCTGTAACTTGAGTGGAATGAATTAAGTGTAAAACAAATTCTTCTCAAATTTGGATAGTTTTTCTTTTAACAAGTTGGATCGTTGTTTCTTATGTTAGGTAAATGTGGAATAACAAAACTGAAGATTAGACTTTTTAACCAGACAATTTCAGTGTATCCACATGTAAATAATTTCTGTGTGCCTGAATTTAGCTAACTAACAGGAGTGTGGCCATATCTAAGAAGCTTCTGTGTTGGTCTCATGTCAACAGTGAGCGTCACTGCCTGCATACTGGTCTTATGAAGACTACATATCAAATAGATGGAAATCATTGAAAATAGTCCCTAATTTACCAAGACTGTTGTCTACTGTATGCAATAAATTGTCGGACATTGGGAATACTGGTGTATGTTCTTCCATATCATCTCACAATTTTAATTTTCTTTAACAAAGATCATATCTTTTTGGATACTCATGAACCAGAACACTGAGGTATTTAAACATAATTTACATGTACTTAATAACTAAGACATTATCATTAAAAATTAACATATTTAGAGTTCTGTGAACGATACATCCTTCATTAAGTTATTGCTAATGCTCTACATGAAGGAATAATTTTCGTTTCACTATTCCCCGTGTTTCTTTGGAAATTTAATAACATCTTGTACTTTGTGCACTGCACACATTACATTTCAGTAGGTTCACCCTTTCTCCCAACTCTTACACACACACACATACACACACACACACACACACACACACATTTGAGCTCTTATTTGGTTAAACCAATTTCGTCCAATTTACACTGGCTGTGTACTTTGGGAATATAGCCAGCTACTGGAGTATGTTCCGCCTAACAGCGGCCACATTCTGAAAGAACTGTCCTCCCCACAGCTATCAGTTGCCAATCGCTCCATGGTTAGTGGTACGCAGTCATCAGCAGCTCCTCCTGTACGCTGGGAGTTTGTCTGGCTTGAACATATGCTGCTGTTATATGTGTGTGTTGTTTCTCATTTTGTGTGTCCATAGGCACAACAGTGCTGTTGTGTATAGGGACCATTTGTACCATTTCCTTATAGTCACTCACTTCCTCTGGGTGTTAACATCCTCCTGTGCACGTTTCCAGAGTGACTCCTTAGCTCGGGAAGACAGAGGTGTGGTGTAGATGTCCCATTTAATGCAGAACACTCTTGTTCTCTGCACGTTAAACGGTGTCACTGTGTTGATGGCCAATGGCTGCAAAAAGATGCTTCTCTGATGAGGTGTGAGAGATTGACTAATCTATCAACAAAGTGGTAAGTATTATGTGTTGGTTTAATCCTATATTCTTTTAACAAAATACGAGTAAGTTGTCCCTTAATCTTATGTCTAGCCACAGGCTCCTGGCCCTAAAATGATGACAGTTATGGGTGACATCTTGTTAAGTGAGCGTTAAATACAATCAGAAACCATTGGCTAATTGTGGCATTTGTGCCACTGTTGCAACAGTAGGCATATTTTACAAAGCCAGAGGTTTTATAGCTCAGAGGTAGTCATAGCTGGGTAAAAGTAATGATTACTTTGTCCTTAGGTCATGTAAACAGCACACTGTAGCATCACGAAAGCTAATCTGTAGGGCTGACTTTGTAATATTTTTTCTCAAAAATATTTTATATTGTTTATGGGGTACATTGTCGTAATCATATATATGATTATATATACTTTTATAATAACAATTCACATAACCTTAAATAATTATAATTTCTTTATATTGGAAGATTATGAGCTTAACTCTTCCATTTCTGTACAAAGAATATAAGAAGTTATTGAAAACTTCTGTCACAATATTGTGTGATAGAAAACTCCATCTTATTCTTCCTAGCTTTATGCTAGGGCTAATGTCCAATACCCATCTGAGCCGTCTTCCCTCAACTGTCTAAGCTTGTTAATAAGCACATCATTGCTTTAATATCTGAAGATATGGTATCAATAGTTGACATAACATTATTATCTTCTGCCTACATCAATGCTCATCACTATGTCATTTAATAGTTTTTAAAGATAATGTAATATTTGATAAATACTGATATTTTGTCCTGAATACTAAGAACACCAAAAAAAACCCCACACATTTTCACATATGCATCATAGGAACAAAAGTAATAATGTTTGTAACTGCTTTTATTATTTTATTTTTTGAAATTATAATATAGTTACATTATTTCCCTTTTTCATTTCCTCCCTAAACCTTCTCATATAGCCTACTTGCTCTTGAAAAAAGAGGCCATGACTGCTTTTAAAAGTATGTTAAATATTAAATAATTTAAGAATCTTGTTAATGGAGCATTCATAAATAATAAAAGAATTACTTAAGAGATATTTGGCACACTTCAGATTTAAAAAGCATGTTGACATGCTTCTGTTGATATATTTATGGTCCCTACACTGGTATCTTATTTCAGTCCAAAACAAAATAAAGAATATAAAAAAAGAAAGAAACAAGAGAACACTTAATCATTCAAAAGAAAAACTAAACTATAAATTAATTTGCATTTTATAGACAGATTGTTTAAGAGATCAACTAAGTTGATTACCTACAATGAGGTTGGCTGATAGCCAAGAGTTATCTGCTTTAGTGTGTAACAACTGGGGAGAGATGATGCGTTAGTCAGTATGAATTATCCTCATCAGAACTGATTAAAGGAAATATAAGTTGATTACCGATATTTCAACATTGTAGTATAGTGTAACTAAAATATTTTTGTGTGTGTGTTCTGAGTGGTTTCTAATTTTACTGTTGTTGAAAAACTATACCCTATTACTGATGATGTTTTCTGGGCTACATAGCAGTGTGTAAGTTATTTGAATTTTACAGCATTGAAAGTAAAATTCTTGTGGAACTCCTGTCCCCTGAGGTCTTTTATCTCCTCCTTCTTTCATAAGATTCCCGACACTCTGCCCAAAGTTTGGCTAAGAGTCTCAGAATCTGCTTTGATACACCGCTTTTAGAGGCCCTCTATTGGAAGCTCCTGTCTTGTTCCTTGCTTTCGCCTTCTTCGATGTCTTTGTCTTTCTGAGTGAGAACTGAACACCTTACCCAGGGTCCTCCTTCTTGCTTAGCTTCTATAGGTATATAGATTTTAGTATGATTATCCTATATCATATTTTTAATACCCACTTATAAGTGAGTATATACCATGTATGTCTTTTTGCTTTAGGGACACCTCACTCAGGATTATCTTTTCTAGTTCCCACCATTTGCCTGTAAATTGCATGATTTCCTTGTTGTTGTTGTTTTGCTGAGTAGTATTCTATTGTGTAAATGTACCAAAATTTCTGTATCCATTCCTCAATTGAAGGACATCTAGGTTGTTTCCAGATTCTGGATACTATAAGGCTGCTATGAACATGGTTGAGCAAATGACCTTGTTGTATACTTGAGCATATTTTGGATATATGCCTAGGAGTTGTAGAGCTGGATCTTGAGGAAGCACTATTCCTAATTGTATGCAAAAGTGACAAATTGATATAAAAGGTGGTTGTAGAAGTTTACATTCCCACCAGAAGAGTCGGGAGCTCCACAAGAAGAACAGTAGAACCAAAAAATCTGGATCTTTTCTGAGACTGATACTCTAACCAAGGACCAGGACCATTCATGGAGATAACCTAGAACTCCTGCACAGTTGTAGCTGGTGGCAGCTCAGTATCCAAGTGGGTTCCCTAGTAAGGGGAACAGGGGCTGCCTCTGACATGAACTCAGTGGCTGGCTCTTTGATCACCTACCCCTGAGTGGGGGCAGCGTTACCAGGACACCGAGGAAGACTATTAAAGACAGTCCTGATGAGACCTGGTAGGCTAGGGTCAAATAGGAGGTCCTTCACCATTAGTGGACTGCGGAAGGGGCATAGGCTTAGAAGAGGGAGGGAGGGAGAGCAGGATTGGGAGGGAATGAGGGTGGGGGCTATAGCTGGAATACAAAGTGAACAAATTTTAATAAATGAAAAATTATATTAAAAATAAAAAAGAAATTTAAAACAAAACAAAAAAGTAAGTAAAAGTCTAGAGAAATGAGGAAGATATTGTTGCTGATTATAGACATAATTAATTTAGAGAACCATGGAATTTTTATGCTTTTGAATAATTTCTTTTGAAACTATTGAAAAGAATCATAGATATAGCTAGTGTCATCCTGAGTCATATTAATACTTAAATTTATTATGCTACTTAAAAAAATTTATTTGTGTGTGTGTAGTGTGTATACATGTGTTTTTGTTTGTACTTGCATACATGCCATACTGGTGCCTCCAGAGGTTAGAAGAGGATATAAGATTTTCCGGAGCAGGAGATATAAGTTTCTGTGAGCAGAGTGGCATGGGTACTGGGAACTAAATCCAGCGCCTCTGGAAGAGTAAGAATCACTCTTAACCACTGAGTCATCTCTTCAGCACCTAATTATGAAGCTTTTGTTCTGTTTGCAGTTCATGTATTTTCTCACAATATAATCTCTCATTTTGTCCTTCCTATTAAAGGTATCACATTAAAAATGATTCCTTCATATGAAAGTATGCCTAAAATAATTTAACATTGTTCAGAGCATTTTCACCAAGTTCACATAAATGTTCTGAGGCCCTTATGAAAATGGCCCTGTCAGACTGTAAGATCCCTGGCCAGTCTTAAACCAAATGAATTAGCTGTGAACCCCTGATTTTTCTGAAGGCAGTTTTTGAAAAAGCCATGTTTTATGCTTTGTTCTGTAGTTGACATTCAGAAGTACTCAACTGTCTCATAAATAAATGTTCGCCATACTTCATAAAGGCTTTTTATGTGAATTCTGTACATATTTCAAAACCAACATATGCTATGTACATGACGTGTAGTCATCACAGGGAAAGAGAGAAGCCCTGCTTTCTTTATTAACAGTAGAAACTGCTGATCATGAATCCCATGAATTTGTGAATGGTTGGCTATGGGCTCAGACCAAGAAATTCAGCTGAGTAAAAAAATGAGAATTGCTCATGGGAGAGAAGATCTCAGGGGAATTAAACTATTCTGTTCAAAGCAAGGAAAGGGGGAAAAATACAGAGCTGAGACAGGGACAATTGAACCAACATCCTACTCACAGGAAGAGAGCAGTGTTGTGCCCGTTGCCCTTTCAATGCATGCTTTGTTTTTCTATTTATCTTAAGGATTAAATGCCATCCTTTTGCACATCTATCAGAATGGCCAAAATACGACATAGGAACTTTTCTAACTTCAACCACTCAGTGGAAGCAACAGGAATTCTCTCTTGAACATTAAAAATGAAAACTCTTACAAATAAAGCTGCTACAAACATGGTTGAGCAAATGTCCCTATTGTGTACTTGAGCCTCTTTTGGATCTATGCCTAGGAGTGGTATGGCTGGATCTTGGGGAAGTGCTATTCCTAGTTGTCTGAGGAAGTGCCAGATTGATTTCCAGAGTGGTTGTACAAGTTTACATTCACACCAGCAGTGAAGGAAGGTTCTTTCTCCACAGCCTCTCCGAAATGTGTTGTCACACGAGTTCCTGATCTTGGCCATTTTGATGGGTGTAAGGTGAAATCTCAGGGTTGTTTTGATTTGCATTTCCCTAATGGCTAATTATGTTGAGCATTTCTTTAAGTGTTTCTCTGCCATCCAGATATTGCTCTACAGAGAATTCTCTGTTTAGCTCTGTTCCCCATTTTTTAATTGGATTACTTGGTTTGTTGCTTGTCAGCTTCTTTAGTTCTTTATATATACTGGATATTAGCCTTCTGTCAGATAAAGGGTTGGTGAAGATTTTTTCCCAATCTGTAGGCAGTCATTTTGTTTTGATGATGCTGTCCTTTGCTTTACAGAAGCTTTTCAGTTTCATGAGGTCCCAGTTATTGATTGTTGCTCTTAGAGGCTGTGCTATTGGTGTTCTGTTCAGGAAGTTGTTTCCTGTGATAATGAGTTCTAGGGTTTTCCCCACTTTTTCTTCTAACCGATTTAATATGTCTGGTTTTATGTTAAGGTCTTTGATCCACTTGGACTTTAGTTTTGTGCAGGGTGATAGTATGGATCTATTTGAATTTTTCTACATGTAGACATCCAGCTGGGCCAGCACCATTTTTTGAAGATGCTATCTTTTTTCCATTGTATGGTTTTGGCATCTTTGTCAAAGATCAGTGTCCATAAGTGTGTGGGTTTATTTCTGGGTCTTCTGTTCGGTTCCATTGATCCACCATTTTGTTTCTATGCCAGTACCATGCAGTTTTTATTACTGTTGCTCTAAAGTACAGCTTAAGATCAGGGATGGAGATACCTCCAGAAGATCTTTTATTGTAGAGGATTGTTTTAGCAACTCTGGGTTTCTTGTTACTCCATATGAAGTTGAGAATTTTTCTTTCAAGGTCTGTAAAAACTTGTGTTGGTAATTTGATGGGAATTGCATTGAATCTGTAGATTGCTTTTGGTAAGATGGCCATTTTTACTATGTTAATCCTGCCAAGCCATGAGCATTTTGAGATCTTCTGATATCTTCTAATTTAGCCAGAAGCTGGAAACAGCCCAGATGCTCCTCAACTGAAGAATGGATGCAAAAACTGTGGTACATCTACACAATGGAATATTACTCAGCAATGAAAAATAAGGAAATCATGAAATTTTCAGATAAATGGTGGGAACTGGAAAGGATCATCCTGAGTGAGCTGCCCCAGAAGCAGAAAGACACACATGGTATATACTCACTCATATAAACATATAATATAGGATAAACCTACTAAAATCTGTACATTTAAAGAAACTAATCAAGAGAGAGGACCCTGACTAAAATGCTCAATCCCCATCCTGAATGACAAAGAGGAAGGACATCAGAAGAAGAAGAAAATAGGAAACAAGCTAGGAACCTGCCACAGAGGGCCTCTGAAAGGCTCTGCCCTTCAGACTATCAAAGCAGATGCTGAGACTTATGGCCAAACTTTGGGAAGAATGCAGGAATCTTATGAAAGAAGTGGGAAATAGTAAGATCTGGAGAGGACAGGAACTCCACAAGGAGAGCAACAGAACCAGAAAATTTGAACACAGGGGCCTTTCCAGAGACTCATACTCCAATCAAGCACCATGCATGGAGATAACCTAGAACCCCTGCACAGATGTAGCCCATGGTAGTTGAGTGTCCATGTGGGTTACATAGTAATGGGAAGAGGGACTGCCTCTGAGATAATCTGATTGGCCTGCTCTTTGATCACCTCCCTCTGAGGGGGGAGCAGCCTTACCAGGCCACAGAGGATGACAATGCAGCCACTCCTGATGAGATCTGATAGACTAAGATCAGAAGGAAGGAGAGGAGGACCGCCCCTATCAGTGGATTTGGGGAGGGGCATGCATGAAGAAGGGAGGGTGGGACTGGGAGGGGAGGAGGGAGGGGCTTATGGGGGGATACAAAGTGAATAAAGTATAACTAATAAAAAATAAAATAATTAAAAAGAGAGAAACTGAGAAACAAAGAATGTATTAATAATCTAAATTCAAAGTGAAAAATAGATATTTGACAAATTTTACATCAGAGGCTATCAACCGAAAATTTCTCACAAGCATTGTCAAAAATAGGGACTCAGAGTAAGGAAAAAAAAAGAAAACTCTTACAAAAATTTCAGAAGACATTTCAGCAGCTGCCTCTAAAATTGGACAACTCTCGGTGTACTATTCAGTAATCTCTCTCCTTTTTTATTTACCCAAAGGAGTTGAAAATGACTGTTTACACAAAGCATTGGCTTCATTTGTGTTTGACAAAATGTTGAATCAACCAGTATGTCCTTATGCAGGTGAATACTAATTGTACTGCAAGAGTTAATGGGACATTTACAGGTAGCGAGAACTGTGACATTCAAGTATGGAAGGATGAGGGGGGACCCTAACACTGTATCAAATGCAAGAAGACTCTGAAAACATTTTGTGTTTTGTGTTTCAACTCTATGGCAGTTTGGAAAGGGAAAATCCTATGGAGGCTGCAGGACTCAATGGGAGAATTCATATATTGGGTGGAGTACACAAAATTTGGGAGCAAGTAAAACATTTCTGTGTGGTGCTATAACAATTAATATATGTCATGTTACCTGCTACATGTCAGAAGAGGAAATTCTGGACTTTGAAAGACTAAAAGCCTAATGTACCCTTGTGAGTGCATTGGTTTTTGCCATGTTTCAATGCATTGTGGTATATTCACAGTGATGGTGTCTGTACATGTGTAAGGGTTGATTTATATGAGAAAGCACTGAACCTTCCCCTAAATTTTGCCATTAATGCATTATTATTCTAAAGAACTATAATTCAGGACAATTTAATTCATTATAATTAATTTTTATAAAACACTTTTTGCTTTTGTAATTTTTTTTTTTTTATACAAAGTCTCTTTACACATCACTGTGTGTCCTGGAGCTCTCAAATTCACAGAAATCTACCTTGTAGGATTAGATTTTTCACCAAACTTGCTTTATTCAGGGTTCTTAAACACCTTTACCTACCTTTTTAACCCCCTGACTTTGGGTAGGAGATTAATAGAGAAAAGGCCTGCAGACATCTTTTATCTACTTTCTGATTAGGGTCAATGGATCTTTAGGGGATTACCAAACTCAGTCATCAGGATACTAGCAGTCTAGTCCTCAACACCAAGCAGCAACAAGATTCAGAAATTAAGAAGAAGGCAGTGAAAGCCGCAAGACTCAGTTGGATTTCCCCGAGAGGTTCTCTGGAATGTTTCTCTCTGCAAGGTTCAGTTGTAGCACAAAGAAAAGCACAGTGATGTTGATCCAAAAAGCAATGTCTCACTCTGTGTGGGCCTCTATATATTTCCTGTCCTCACAGTCCATCCACAGATGTTCTCAGCAGGCCAAAGTCATGTCTCTTGCATGTGAGAGCTCACAGCAAAACATGCCCAGCTTGTAGCAAACACGTCCCATGACAAAACTGAGTCTTCCAAGAAACCACACATTTCCACTTCACTGCCTGCTTCTGCCTCCCAAGCGCTAGGACTGAAGTCCTGGACAGACCATGCTAGTTACATTGAAGTAGTCTTTAAGAATAAAAATACAGGGCCAATGAGCTAAGTTTTTAAAATAAAAAATTAAAAAAGTCAACATTGCCAATATATTAGTTAAATTTACCTGTGATCAGGCTATGACGACTTAGACATTTTTACAACTCTATAAGTTTACCCCATGAAGTAAGTCATGGAAAATTTTAAGAAAAATAGTCAAGGTGATGAGAAAAAATATAAAATTATCTATCACGGTCTATTATTCCAAGATGCTTTTTTTTGTTTGTTTTTATTATAATATTAGAAAACTTCTTAGATGAGTAGCTTTCAGTGAAAACAAAAACTACTTAATGCATAGACATATGCATAGTTTTTCACCGATATGGAGAAACTCTTGAAATCTGCATAGTGTCATAGTACCTACAGAAGCTTTGCTTAAGCTCTGGTCATATTGCCTTCTCTCATTGACCCTTTTCTCGGGCTTTGCCAGTATGCTATAAACACAATCAGAAACTTTGTATTAAATTTTTTTAAAATAACTTATTTCAGCATTATGAGTGTGAGCGTTTGTGTTTACATTTATCTATTAATTTTTGTAATGTGTGTGTAGTGTGTACTCACTTGTGTGTTAAAAGAAATACGTCTGTGCACGTAACTGTCTAAGCCAGAAGAGACATCATGTATCCTGCTCTGTCATTCTTTCTCTTATAACCTAAGTTGAGACCCACCCTATGGGAGATAACCAATCCCTGATACTATTAACCATGCTCTGCTTTGTTTGCAGACATGAGCCCAGCCTAACTGTCTTCTGAGAGGCTCCATCCAGCAGCTGATGGAAAGATGCAGAGATCCACAGCCAACAATAGGCTGAGCTTAGGAAGTTCTGTGGAAGTGTGGGGAAAAGGACTGAGGGAGTCGGAGGGTTCAACTACACCATAAGAGCTATAAAATAAAGCAACCTGGGCCCATGGGGGCTCACAGAGACTGAACCACCAACCAAAGAGCATGCATGGGCTGGACCTAGACCCACTACACATATGTAACAGGTGTGCAGCTTGGTCCACATATGGGAGTAGAGGCTGTCTCTGACTCTGTTGCCTGCTAATGGATCCCTTTCCCCTAGCCTGGCTGCCTTTTCAGGTGCCAGAGGGAGAGGGTACACTTACTCCCACTGTGACTTGAGGTGCCTGGGTGGGTTGATACCCCTTGGGAGCCCCCTCTTCTCTAAGAAAAAAGGAGATGGGGGAATAGGGGAGGGTGGGACTGGGAGGAGAGAAAGGAGGTGACTGTGATCAGTCTGTCAAGATATTAAATAAGAAACAAATGGAGAAAAAAATTTTTAGATGGGGTCTGCAACTGAAGTTAGAACAAGTTTGGTGGCCAGACATGCCCCAGTAATGTGCTTGACTCCACCCTTCTGGGCCCATCGGTGAAAAGCAGCACATCTTGGTTTTCACATGGGTGCCAAGGCCTCAGGCTTGCACAGCCAGAGCTGGTGTCCCTTGACCACCTCCCTGTCCACACACTGTGGTTTTTATGGTGAATCTTCTTTGAGGAGTACGGAGTGTAACGGCCTATACTTGGGGAGCAGGGCAACTTCCTATCATAATATCTTGAATGTTTAATTTTCTACAGTCTAGTGTTTCCATATTACTTTTACTGAAATTGTGCTATTAATGCCCTAGATGGATAGTATTTCAGATCTTTAAGTTTCAACTTCCTTATCTTTAAAATGGGGATAATAGCTAACTCAGCAGGGATAATAAATTTTAAAATAAAGTAGTGAAAATGAACATTTCTTATGTAATTTTTCTTGATTTAGCCATTAACGGCATTAGTTGGAAACATGTAAGTTCCAAATAATTATTAGATTTTTTTCACCTCATTGGCTAAATCTGAAATTAATTTTAAATTAATTTGACTGTAAGTGAAAGAAACTTACTATAATGTTAGTTTTCAGCTATTAGGCAAGTATTCAAGAACTAAAGATTGAATTTTAAAATAATTTCAGTTGGTTGAGCTGCTATTTATGACATAGTTGGGTTGTGAGGACTTTTGTGCTTATAAAACACATACACACACACCATATAAATCATCCATCAGTGGTTTGAAAAAGTAAAATCCAATGTGCATTGGCACCAAGGTCATCCTAGATATAAGTTAATAAGCCAGCTTATGTATGAGTTAAAAATGAACTTAGTTCATTTTTATACATTTTGTTTACTAAAATTTTCATTAATTTATTTAATCATAGTGTTTTTAGGAGGTAGCATAGCATAACTGCCTTTGCTTCTATCCTCTTTTCCTACTATTTTGACAATTTCTGAATGCTTAATGTATAGTCTAATCTTTGAAGCAATATATTATCATTAAATATTTTATTACCTTAAAATATTAAAATGACATACTATAATATAGTTATTCAGAATCTCTATTCTCTTCCTGACAAACCTGTTGTTTTATTCAGTGAAAATTTCACTTGCTCTTAATAAAACTTTAGTTTTTATTTTTAACAACCATATAAGTATATTTATTTTATAATGACAATAATTAATTAGTTTGCCTCAAATAATTTTAAAATATTTCTTTATTAAATGTTAACTTTTCTCTTGATAGAAGCCATTATTAAGATTTTTCTATTTTATTACAGTTTAGATAAAAAGACCTGGAGGAGACAGGAGCTCCAAAAGGAGACCAACAAAGCCAAAAATAAAAAATAAAAAAATCTGGGCCCAGGGGCCCCTGCAGAGACTGATACCCCAATCAAGGACAATGCATGGATAGGACCTAAAACCCCTGCTCAGATGTAGCCCATAAACTCAGTCTCCAAGTAAGTTTCCTAGTAAGAGAGACAAGAGCTGTCTCTGGCATGAACTCAGTGGCAGGCTCTCTGACCACCTTCCCCTGGGGTGTGCAGACTTGCAAGGCCTCAGAGGAAGATAATGCAGACAGCCCTGATGAGACCTGATAGGCTAGGGTCAGAAAGAAGGGGAGGAAAACCTCTCCTTTCAGTGGACTAGGGAAAGGGCATAGGGGAGAAAAGGGAGGGAGGGTAGGACTAGGAGGAGATGAGGGAGGGGGCACAACCAGGATACAAAGTGAATAAATTGTAATAAATAATAAATAAATAAATTTTAAAAAATTTAAAAATTAAATGTTTTGATTATATTCCTTCACTGATTGAGGTGGTTTTTTTTTTTTGTTTTGTTTTGTTTTTTTATCGTGGTAAGGGTAAAATGATAGTAAAGTCTTCATTGTTTTCTTTACCACATTTCATGTACTTTTAATCAAATAATGTTATCCTAAATTAAATTAATGATTTCTTTTTAAAAAATACAGCTGATTGGCATATTTATAACTGATATATCTATGACAGAACTTCCACACCTAAGATTCAGGGGTCATAGGGGACATAAAAATTATTAATGCCAGAAATAGGAAATTGGATTTGGTATTCCATCTCCAGAAGTTGGCAAAGAAGGTACATCCATGACATGTCATGATCATGGCTACTTCAGCAAGTCCTGAACAAGGTGTCAGAGAAGCTACGTCCATGACATGTCACCAGCATGGCTACCTGAACAAGGCTGACAGCAATAGACAATGTAACAAGGAAGCAGGAATCTCATGAGGCCTAGGCCATAGTCAGAGAGCTACAGGCAACCTAGTAACCCTGAGAGTGGTGGAAACAGTCTTCCTAGGGAAAAGCCTCCAATTCAGTTATTCAGTACCAAGTGGTAAGTTCTGAAATCATATACATACAAGTAACATTAGGTAGGCTGTGTTTGCTGTATGAAGATAGAAAGACACACGCAATAACAACAACAACAGTTAAAGAAATAAAGACCATGAATTTGAGAGAGTGGTGGTGCAATGGATGAGTTGAAGGGATGAAAGGGAAAGGGGGGAATTACATAATCATATTTTAATTAAAAATATTTAACACAAATAGACAAAAATGATTTGATATAAATATGTGATCACATATCTGGACTAGAAGTACCTTTCATCATCAGTTTAGGATGATGTACTTTCATTTATAAGTATTTTCAATCACAATAATACATTATATCTTTCCAGACATGGCTAGCAAAAACAATATTGTGAATAGATCTTTTACAGAATTTTTAAAAAATTTGAAGTTATTTCAATCCCTTCTATTCTTTCTGCCTTCCCAGCCACCCTTGCTTTCTCTCAAATTCATGGCAACTCTTGTTTTTATAAAACAGTTCTTAATCAAAATAGGATTATATCACTTTCACCCCTCCCTTTCATCCCTATACTCAGTCCCTGATGCCCTTTTTTAAGTAGCTACCATACCCTCACTCTCAAATAACCCCCTTTTATTTGACTATTACTGTTACATATACAAATACACATACATGACTTGCAGAACTCAATTTTCTTAAGTGCATATGTTTTCAGGGCTGTCCACTCTGCATTGGACAACCCATAAAGGTCTCATCCCTGGGAGAGGCCATTTCTTCTTCTTCCAGCAGCCATTAGTTGTCTGTAGTTCTTTGCTAGGGGTGGGACCCCATGAGATTGTTCCTTCCACGTTACCATGTCCACAGGTATCATTATTTTTCAGTCTTGTTTATACAGTCATTTTTAGAAGGGACTCATCCGCCTTCCCACTTTTCCCCCATGCCCCTTTTCTAGTCCACTGATAAGGGAGGACCCTTTACTCCTAGAAAAGATTGTTTCACAACAGGAAACCTGATATTCTGGCTCTTACATCCTTTTTGTCTCAAACAATATAATTAGAAATATTATTTTAGTCAAGGAGCTAGGTAATGAACTTTATCATTAACTGTAGAGAGCTGCGGAATGCTATGCCTTAAAGATGGAGCTGGTTTCTGCCTTCCACCTTCCCGATGGTGAGTGCTCTCTGTCACGAACAACTCCACATTTGGCTAAGGCCGAGGATCTGGCTTGCTTCCATGTAGGTGGACCTATCTGCATTGCCCCCGTGGCACGCCTGGGTTGGCTACCCAGAGGCTATTTAAGCTGTGGGCTGGCTTTCCCCGGGGTCCGAGGATTGTTCAATGTTCCCGAATAAACTGCATTGAAAAAAAAAAAAGAATTTTGAAATTATGAATAACAAAAAAAGAGAAAGAAATCATGCTTCTTTGTGTTCCCTTTGGAATCTGCCTTTCGTTTTCTTCCCCTTGTTTCATTTCTTTTGTTTCACAAAACATTCATTTTAGATTTGAAAAATTTTGAACTAGCTTTAAGAAAATCCAAAAGATGCTCAAGTATACAACAAGGACATTCGTTCAAACATGTTTTTAGCAGCTTTAATTGTAATAGCCAGAGCTGGAAACAACCCAGATGCCCCTCAGTTGAGGAATGGATTCAGAAAGTGTGGTATATCTACACAATGGAATGCTGCTCAGCAATTAAAAACAAAGAAATCATGAAATTTTCAGGCAAATGGTGGGATCTAGAAAAGATCCTCCTGAGTGAGGTATCCCAGAAGCAAAAAGACACAAAGGGTATATACTCACTTATAAGTATATATTAGACATATATATGATAAACATACTAAAATCTGTATACCTAAAGAAGCTAATTAAGAAGAAAGGCTCTGGCTAAGATGCCCAATTCTTATTCAGAAAGGCAAAGGGGAGTAAGCAGGGAACAGGACAGGAGCCTACACTGAGGGCCTCTGAAAGACTCTATCCAGCAGGTTATCTAAGCAGATGCTGAGACTCATAGCCAAACTTTGAGCAGAATGCAGGGAATCTTATGAAAGAAGGGGAAGCTAGAAAGATGTGGAGGAGACAGGAGCTCCACAAGGAGACACAGGGGTGTTTTCTAAGACTGATACTTCAACCAAGGACCATTCATGGAGATAACCTAGAATCCCTGCACAGATGTAGCCTATAGCAGCGCAATCTCCAAGTGGGTTTCCCAAGTAAAAGGAACAGGGATTGTCTCTGATATGAACTCAGTGGCCTGCTCTTTGAGCACCTCCCCTGAGGGGGGAGCAGCCTTACCAGGCCACAAAGGAAGATAATGCAGCCAGTCTTGATGAGACCTGATAGACTAGGATCAGATGGAAGAGACCCCCCCATCTGTGGACTTGGGGAGTAGCTTGAGTGGAGAAGAGGGAGGGAGGATGGAATTGGTAGAGGAGGAGGAAGAATGCTACAAGTGGGATACAAAGTGAATAAACTGTAATTATTAAAAAATAAAAATTAAAAATTCCTTCCTTAAAGATTTATTAGCTTTTATTTATTAGTACATGTATGCCTCTGCTTAAGTTTATATGCACTTGTGTTTTCAAGAGCCTATGAAAGGCAGGAGAAAGAGCTGATTTTTCAGAACTGGAGTTACAGGTGATAGAGAGCTAGCAGGTTTTCTGCATTTATTTTTCAAGATCATAATATAATTACATCATTTTCCCCCATTTCCTTCCTTTCTTTTCTGTTGATCTATCTGTTTATTTATTACAATTTATTCACCTTATATCCCTCACTGTCGCCCCTTCCAGCTATTCCCAGTCTCACCCACACTCCCGCCCCCTCTTTTCATATGCCCCTTCCATAGTTCACTGATAGGAGAGGACCTCCTTCACTTCAATCTGACCCTATCAGGTCTTATCAGGGCTGGCTGCATCATCTTCCTCTGTGTCCTGGCAAAGCTGCACACCGCAGGGTAAGGTGATAAAAGAACTGGCCACTGAGCAAGTGAAAGACCTGTATGAAAAAAACTTCATCTCTGAAGAAAGAAATTGAAGAAGATATCACAAGATGGAAAGATCTCCTGATCTGAGCTCATGGCTCAGTAGTGAAAATGGCCATTCTGCCAAAAGCAGTCTACAGATTCAGTGCAATTCCCATCAAAATACCAACACATTTTTACAGACATTGAAAGCGCAATTTCATGTGGAAAAAAAAACAACAACCAGAATTGCTAAAACAATCCTAAACAACAACAGATCGTCTGGAGTTATAGCTATCCCTGATCTCCAGCAGTTCTACAGAGCAATAGTAATAAAAACTGCATGGTCTGGCATAGAAACAGAATGCTGCATCAGTGGAATGGAATAGAAGACCCAGAAATAAACCCACACACCTATGGATACTTGATTTTTGACAAAGAAGCCAAAACCATACAACAGAAAAAAAAAAAAAAAAGATAGCATCTTCAACAAATGGTGCTGGTCTAACTGGATGTCTACATGTAGAAAAATGCAAATAGATCCATACTTATCACCCTGCACAAAAGTAAAGTCCAAGTGGATCAAAGACCTCAACATTAAGCCAGACACACTAAACCTGTTAGAAGAAAAAGTGGGAAGAGCCTTGAGCTTTCTTCTTTTCAAACCCTCCCTTGGATCCTTCCTTCCCCTTTACATATTCAATGGCCCACTTTTAAATTGTTGTTACATGCCTGCATATATACAGACGTGTGTGTACACATATATGTATATTCGTATGTATTCCTGGATACACTATGATCAATTTTTATACTATTACTTATATGCATGTTTTCAGGGCTGACCATTTAGTTTTGGGTAACCAGTTAATGTGCTCTTCCAATGGGGAAGATCATCTCTTCTACTCTCAGCATTTCTTAGCTGCCAGAAGTTCTTCGTGTAGGGTTGACTGCTGAGCAATGTTTTCTGGATTTCATGAGGGATTTTCTTTTCAAGCATTTTTATTTTGTGGATATAGGGGTACATGTACCACTTGGAGTCCTGGTGCCAACAGCCTGAATAAAAGAGGTTTGGGTCTTGTGGAACTGGAGTTACACACGATTGTGAGAGCAATAGATGTTCTCAACCACCGAGCTATCTTTCCAAGCACAAAGGGATTTTAAAAAAGACATAATGAATTAACACATAATGAAAACATATAGAAAATTAATAATTAAAATTTTAAATCTTTAATCATGTGCTAAAACTGTGGAGAAAATAAATTGTATAATTCCAAGAACATAAATTGATTTTCATTCTTAATCTTGATTATTTCAATCAAGACCTTCTGTTAGCTTGGGAGAAAACAACTTTCAGCGGCATGTAACTGAAAAGTCACAAACTGCTCTTAAGAAATGACATGGAGTTGATCTACATTCAAATGACTTCAATTAGTGCTCAACTTTCATAATGATTTTAAGTTGCCTTTGTTGTTGGCAGGTTCAAAGGGTCCATTCTGATCAGTTCCTGTCTTCTCCTATCACTTTAAATTTAAAGTGTCAGGATTAGAATAACATTATATTGCTGTGTCTCAGCTGTATGCTTAACGATTCTCTAAAAAGACTAACATGGACAATGTGATTAGATTTTGTGTAGATTTCATAATAAATGAAGATGTACCAGCTTTACTTATAGAACAAAGGGGAAACTAAAGCAAACTTGGATGAATCAGGTTTTGCTGTATTTGATTTGAACAAACTATTTCTTAGAGTGATAGAAGTTAGAATTTATTTGCTCATGGCTAGATATAGTTATTATATCTAAACTTGAGAAAAGCATCGTTTGCTCCCGTCCCTCCGGATTTTACATTCTCTTGTTCAGTGGTGCTAAAAACTCTCTCTCTATCTCTATCCTTTCTGTCTCTCTCTCTCCATATATATATGCTAAAACTATATGTTATGTGCGTGTATGTATATATATATATATATATATATATATACACTCAAAATGTATAAACAGTGTACCTCATTGTCTGAGAAGCCTATCTTTCATGTGTTTCTTTTTTGAGCCCCCTATACCATCATATTAATTCATCAATGTCTTACTTACAAGGAAAAAAGAAGTAAATATTGGAAGTAGTGTATATAGTTTATTTTTAAAAAAGATTCTGTGGGTACAAAATAAAATACACATTTCTGGAGGTTTAGAAAGTATGCTGTCTATGTCATAACATGAATCTGAGTGCTTCTGACTCCGCACATTTAATCTCTACACCATATGGGTTTCCAAGCATTCTGTGTTCAAGCAGTTGTTGGTATCATTCTCCTGAAAATGTTATTTGAAACCAGGCCTGGAGTTCATTAATCTACTAATGCCTAACATGTGACCACCAGGTACACATAGTTTAATGTTTGCACACACATTAGATGTGTGCTCTCTTGTTTTTAGTCTTTGCTTCTGTGTTCATGAGCAGCAACCACAAATATTACCGCTAGGAACTATGGCAGCAGCACTTGAAAACTGAGGCCGACATCAGTGCAGTTACAAGGAAGGAGGAAAAACTTGTCCTGATTATGTGAATCCATCTTTTTATAATTTATGTATTCACTTTACATCTTAATCATTCTCTACTCCCAACCCTACCCTTCCTTATTTTCCCCCTCCCCTATTCCTCAGTAAAAGGGGGGCCCCCACACCTAACCACACCAGCTCATCAAGTCTTATCAGAACAGAGTGTGTCTTCATCTCCTGTGGTCTGGTGAGGCACCTCCGCTGGGAAGAAGTGATCAAAAAGCAGGCAATAGCATCTATGTCTGAGACTGCCTCTGCTCCTCTTACTAGAGTACCCACAGAAAGCCTCAACTCCCTGCATCTGTGTAGGAGGTCTATGTCCAATCCATGCATATTCCTTGTTTGGGTACTTCAGTCTCCCGAAGTCCCTCTGGAGAGGAGAAAAGGGAGAATAAGGAGCCTGCAGAGAGAAGAGAAACCATCAGATGGGTCATCTCTATGACAAGCTGTAGACCTAAGACAGGTTAGGTGTCTGGGAGGATATGGGGGTGACTCTAGATGAGACTCCTAGTAGAACGGGTTATGGAAAGTGAAGAGGGCACCCTTTAACTAGACAGGACTCCTAGGGAAGGGAGGGTAGCACCAACCCACCCACAAAAACTTCCACCCAATATTTACCCTGCCTGCAAGATGTGGGGAGATAACGATAGGACAGAGCTTGAGAGAATGTCAAGCCAACGACTGTCCCAACATGAGACCCACCCCATTGGAGAGAGCCAGCCTGTGACACTATTAATGATACTCTGATAGGCTTGCAGACAGAAGCCTAGCAGAGCTGTGTCTGAGACCCAGCAGCAGATTGAAACAGATGCTGAGATTCACAGCCAAATATTGGGTGAAGCATAGGGAGTCTTTTGGAACAGTTGGGGATGAGAGAAGATAGAAGGACCTGGAGGTGATTGGAGTTCCACAGGAAAAAGAAAGAAAGAAAGAAAGAAAGAAAGAAAGAAAGAAAGAAAGAAAGAAAGAAAGAAAGAAAGAAAGAAAGAAAAGAAAAGAAAAAAATCTTCATCAGAACCAGGAATCCATCTCTTAAGTAAAATACTCATCATTGCTTTTCTTGTTGCTCACTTATTTCCTCATTAGGAACTAAAACTGAAACAATAATAAAAATGAAATTATTGTAATTTGGGCTAATACAAACACTATAAATCACAAATTACATTGAATTTGTTGTCTGTTTTATTCTGAAACTCCCAAGAGTATATAAGGTTATTAAATCTGTGCTCATGTTTAAATTATGTAAACTGAAATTTGAGAAAGCTGAAAACTTATATTAGGATATTAGACTGAAAGACAACATAAGAATAAGATCTTTCAGTTTTTATGCCAGAGTTCTTTTAATTATTTCAGTTCGTTGGAGAAAATTAAAGCTAATTATTTTGATATATTAATATCAAATATTTCATTGGAAACTATGAGTTCCCTGAGGTAAAGACATGCATATTTATTTGAATATTTCTCATTTCTTAACAGAAGCTCAGCTAAGGTAACATTGATTCTAGCCTTTGGTCAAAGCTAGGCTCCAATTCTGAACTGACATTTTAAGTTGAATTAACTTTAAAGGCAGCCTTCTTCTACAGTTAGGTTAATGATTCATGGGGAAACTGTAAAGTTGGTGGAAAGTGTCTTGGTAATAGTCCAGTTGAACCTATGTTGGGACCTGAAAGGTACAACATAAACACATTTTATTTATCTCTTCTCTTCATGTGTCTAATGACATGAGAATCTTTAACGTTTAGTCTTTGATGCTGACATTACTGCTTAAAATCCGTCCTCTCATTTATAGACATTGTCTTCAATGTTGTTAGTCAACAACCTGAAATTTACCCAAATTTATGTCTCTGATAAGCTTTTGGAGCAACATGACACCTTTTTTTTTTTTTTAATCTGAATCAGACTTTTAAGTTTGGGTTTATATAGGAAAGGATATCTAATCATAAAGACATGTATTGAAATATGGTAACACAATAACGGCATGGCCCCTTCATATGTGACTTTCTCGGGACACATGAAGATCTTTTTTTTTTCTGTTTGTTTGTTTTTGTTTGCTGTGTTTTACCTGATAGGACACTAAAAGAGACCAAAGGTAGAAGTCCTTCAAGTACAGGTTGGTACACCAATGAGTTTATTGGGATGCTTACAGAACTGCGAGTGAAGTGCTGCTTCAAGTAGCATGGCTGGGGGTTTACTTGTGGGAACATGGATCCCCCAAAGGAGGTGCTTTTCTGGAAATCAAACCCTACTAGGTGTGCTGAGTCATGAGAGCTTACTTTCTGGAACCTCCTGTCCAATTTCAGGCAGCTCCTTTCACCAGCAAGTATTTCCTGTTCTTTACCCTCAGCAAGTAGCTACACAGATCATGTAGCTTTTGCCCAAGCCCTCCATAAGGGAATACTTCAATCTAGAACACATAGTTACACAACAGATACTGTCTTCCCCTTTTATCCTCTGGTTTTTACATTCTACCTGTCCTTTTATCCTTGGAGTGGAAAAATTGATGTCTGATTATGCTGTCTTCCAGTTCTAAGTCCTGGACCACTCTGTCACAGCAACACTCACTTATTTTTGGTAGCTTGACCATTTATGAATTTCCACAGTATCCAAAACCAATTAGAAAAGAAAACAGTTCTTTCTGTGTCTGAAATTGACTGCACCAGTAATTTTTGGGTTTAAACTCAAATGTAGCAAAGGGATTGACAGATACACCTATTCCAGAAAACAGTAGCATTCCTTCAAGTATTCTCTGGCAGTCGAAAAAACCTACACAGCATACTCTGAGAGTGTGATGCCTATTCCTGGTTATCAACTTGACCACATCTGGAATTAACTAAAACCCAAGATGCACCTTTGAGGAACTTTTCTTGATTGGATAATTTGAGTTGTGAAGACACACCTTAACTTTGGGCCACACCTTTTCATGGAAGCCTACATAAAACCATGGAAGAAGGAAAATTTTGCTCTTTGCCTGTTTGCCATAGCTCTTGCTGGCAAGTTCATTCCTTCACTGATATTAGAGCCTACTTGTTTGAGATACCAATGTATATTGAAGACCAGCTGAGACACCCATCATCATGGGCCAAACAAGTACTGGATTTCTGGCCTTTCCATGGGGAGACAGCATCATTTGAACAGTTGGACCACAGACTATAAGATAGTAATAAATGCTATTTACATATAGATATGGATAGATATAAGGTTATATATAGATTAATTCTATCAGTTCTGTTCTGCTTGATAACCCTGAATAACATAGAAAAGATAACTTTATTTTACCAGCACAACATTGTCATTTACCCATCTTTCACCCGTTGGGTATACTGTTACTTCTCTTCTAAGGCCTTCTAGAAGCTTACACAGCAGTACTTTTACCTTTTGTAATTTTTTCCCAACTAAGGAACTCTACAAAATTGTAGCTCTATTTTGCCTATATCTGGAACAGTCTCTATCCACTTTTCCTCATTCCCTCTTTATAGTTGAAGCACATTGCCAATCTGATTAATAGTCAGACCTTAAAGCTCAAGCCCCACAAATGGGAATCAGCAATGTCCGAACCCCAGTGTCAGTTCCATGGTCCAGACTGAATCAACTTTTTCTTCTCTGCAAATGCAGTCCAGTGACTTGGGCTTCAGATGCTGCATTTATCTGGCCAATTTTTGCCATTCTGTTCTTCTATTGTCTCTCAGTCCTTGATATTTATAGAGCCTAAGTCACAAATAACCACATGTTCCAATGACTCCTATAGATGACTCCATCAAGAACTGAATTCTCCATTTTTTTGCACCAGATTTTGTCACAGAATGATTAATTATTATCATTCAAGTTCTTTGTTCTCACAGCCTTATACTTAAACCTTTCATCTTTATATTCTACACCTTCATAATCAATGAAACTAAAAATAAAATTCACCTGTTTTTTTTTTTTCTTAAATCCGTTTTCTAAGTCTTTCCCAATTTAAGAGCTTCAGATGGGCAGTGTTTGCTGATTACCATGGATTCCTACACTGCATCATTACTTTGGCTCTCATCTGCATTCTGTATCAAGACCTTTCACTCTTTGTATCAATGGTTGGATTGGAGAACATCTTCTATACCTTCTATTACTTTTCCCCATCTCTGTATCTGATTTTTCTCACCATTCTCAGATGTTTTAATACCTTGAAATACTCCTTATTCCAAATCTATTTTTCACTCTCTTTCTCACCCATCCTGTAAAATGTTGGAAACATCAAGCCAACACCTTCATATCATTGTGTGTTTTTCTTCTCCTTTTCCTGCCAAACCAGAATTTAACATAAAACATAGTGCCTGCATGTCTTTTTCTATTTGTAGTCCCTCTCTAATAGAAGCAAGTTGTTTCTGGGAATACAGCTCAGTCTCAGTTGCATGTCTCATTGTTCCTATCCTATATGTATGACTTTTGGGGACTGAACATAATGTCTGGTCTATCAGCTATTTAGATGGCATGCTAGTACTCTTATGGTAGACAACATTCATCAAGAAGGCACAACATACCAACTCACCATACACAGAGAGAGATGGTCACTCTGGGATTATTGACAGGAGTTACACCATCTATATCACCTAGCCATGTGACTACCATCCCCTTTGATGATGAATACACCCTCAAGTGGATTGTCCTTTGTTGGATGTCTTAACATGTATTGAAGGAACCAGTTGAATTTTACTCCTCTGTTCTTCTTTAGGTTTATAAATCCCTTCCTGAAGCCCAGCTGTGTCATATGACTTTCCCTGGGACAATGTAAATAAATATTTATTTATGCCAGATAGGGTAATGACAAACCAAAGGGATGATTTTACTGAATCCTAGTCTGACTATCAATATTTTTGTTAAATTGCTTATAGAATTTAAACAAACAAACAAACAAAATCGGCTTCCAGGAGTGTGGGTGAGGAGTTACTTAGAGAAGGATGAGTCAATCAAAGGCAACAATGTCCCTAAAAGGCCACTGCAGTGTGAATGATTACCCATCAAAGTTCCTTGCCTTACTTGTAGGAAGTTGCACAGAAGAGGCTCCTTCCCTGAATTTGTTTATTGCTTGTATATCTCTGGAGAGGGAATTGGTCCATTTTATAGCAGTCTTCTGATTTGTTGAAAATTTCTTGTAGCTTTTAATGAGTTCTCTGCTTTTTCTACTAAAAAAGGATATTTTAATTAGGAGGAAAGGTTACATAATACCACCCATATCCAGTTGAGTGTATAGATTTTCACCTTTAATATTATCAGATATATTGGAAATAATCTAAGTGTTTTTGTTTATTAGTCCTTATTATCATTTCAATGGCATTGTTTTGACTTTTACTATAGTCTTACTCTAATCATAAAAATCAAACAAGATGGAGCCAAGATGGTGGTGCCGGGAGAGCACCGTGTTTGAGAAGCACTCGCCGTGCAGAGACCAGGAGACTGAACTCTGGGCCCTGAAACTACATCAATCGTGTTTCCCAGGTGAGGGGAGGCTCCCACAGAGTGGGAATCGGTCGGGTCCACTCGTGGCTACCCAGCCAGAACCCGGAAGAAATCCCGGGTAACTCGGGCTTTGTGTCTCCAGGCTGGAGCCGCAAGCAACCGTGTCCCAATCACTTTCCCAGGCTGATCCATGAGCACAAGGTTGCCTGAGGCTGGGAGTCCCAGCCACGGGGGGACCCCACTGGGAAGCAAACTTGCCAGACTGATCACGGGTCACCCAGTCTATCCCCAGAAGGTCTCTAGGACGGCAGGTACCCACCGCCAACACAACTGAGCTCCAGCCGCACAGAGATCTGCGTGCTCAGCTCAGCGGTACAGACAAGCTGTGCACCCCAGTCCAACAGGGACTGGGAACCCATGTCCAGAGAGGACCCCACAGGGAAGGAATAAACCATGCTGCTGGGGTCACTTAGGGAAAGTCTAGCAGCCTGCAGATCGCAGACAGGTGAGTACGCCCAGCCATCACAGATCTGGGCCCAAACAGGGAGCACAGAGTGATCAGAAACTCAGCTTCCGCAGACTAGCAGGCAGGCGCACGCTCCACCAGCCCAGAGGCCTGCATTCTACCAAATACACCTTACAGGCAGAACTGTGCACCCCAAGACACCAGAGCAGTACTCACCCGCCACAAATTACCTCTTGGGTTCTGGGGCACAGAGCCCCAACCTCATACCTACAAAAGACCGGGAACCCTGAGATCAACCCCCCCAGATACTGCTCCAAGGGGCAACCAGTTTTCCCTAACAAAACCGACCAAACCATGGGACACACAGGTTACAGCAGTTGATCACTAAATTTACAGCAAGAAACCCAGAAGGAGGGCAACTGTCTCCAGGACTTCTCCCAGTGAGAGGAGAGCCCTCTCGACTACTCAGGATCACAGTTACTACCCAGGTCTCTAGGCCTGAGGTGAGCTGTAGCAACTCCTGAAAAACACCGGACATCCAGTGACTACACCCACAAAGCTGGAAAGGCTTCCTTCAGGAAAAACCATCTTCCTGCCAAAGGGATTCTCTCCACTACAAGAGTCCAGGAAAAACCAGAAACTAAATTCAAACAACTAAGATAGCCCAATGGATAGAGGACAGCGTAAAAGTCCAACCAACAAAAGCCAGAGCAATATGGCATCTCCAGAACCCAGTTATCCATGGGCAAATAGCCCTAGACACCCCAGCATAAATGAAATTCAAGGAGATGACCTAACATCTATGCTCATGAAGAAGATAACAGAGGAAACAAATAAAATACAAAAAGAATTAGAGGAAAATAAAAACAAATAGATCATGGCTATCCGTAAAGAAATGGAGGAAATTAAAGTCAAGGAGATTATGGCCATCCGTGAAGAAATATGGGAAGCTGCAGCCAAACAGTCTGTGGCCTTTAGAGAGGAAATGCTTAAATCACTGAATGAAATAAAAGAAACAGTGGATTGTTCAAACAAACAGCTGAAGGAATTGACGGAAAAACATGAAAATAGAGTCAGACAGGGGAAAGAAACCAACAAAATAGCTCAAGACCTGAAGATAGAATTGGAAAAATTAAAAAAAACACAAATGGAAGAAATTGTGGAGAAAAAGAACTTAGGGAAGAAAGCAGGAACTACAGAGGTTAGCATAACCAATAGGATACAAGAAATGGAAGAAAGAATCTCAGGTGTGGAAGATACAATGGAAGAAATAGATGCATCTGTCAAAGAAAATGTTAAATCTAAAAAATTCCTGACACAGACCGTCCAAGAAATTCAAGACAACATAAAAAGACAAAACCTAAGAATAATAGGAATAGAGGAAAAAGAAGATTCCCTGCACCAAGCCCAGAAAATATTTTCAACAAAATCATTGAAGAAAATTTCCCCAACTTAAAGGAGAGACCAATAAGAATACAAGAGGCCTATAGAACACCCAATAAATTAGACCAGAAAAGAAAATCCTCCCACCACATAATAATCAAAACCGTAAGTATACAGAACAAAGAAAAAATACTAAAAGCTGTAAGAGAAAAAGGTCAAGTAACATATAATGGCAAACCCATTAGAATCACACCTGACTTTTCAACAGAAACCATGAAAGCCAGCAGGGCCTGGACTTATCATGCAGACCCTAAGAGAACACAGATGTCATCCCAGGCTACTATACCCTGAAAAACTCTCAGTCCTCATAGACGGAGAAAAGAAGATATTCAATGACAAAAACAAATTTCAACAATACCTACAAACAAATCCAGCATTATAGAAGACACTGGAAGGGAAAATACAACCCAAGAAAGCTAGCTACATTCAAGAAAACACAGAAAATAAATAACCCCACTACAGTAAAACAAAAAGCAACCAAGCACACAACCGTATGACCACAGCCAACATCAAATTCAAAGGATCTAACAGCCACTGGTCATTAATCTCTCTCAATATCAATGGACTTAATTCTCCAATAAAAAGACACAGACTAACAGAATGGATGCGTAAACAAAACCCAGCAATCTGTTGTATACAGGAAACACACCTAAGTCACAAAGATAGACATTACCTGAGGGTAAAGGGATGGAAGGCGGCTTTTCAAGCAAATGGACACAAGAAGCAAGCAGGAGTAGCCATTCTAATATACATATCTAATATAATATATCTGATAAAATAGTCTTTCAACCAAAATTAATCAAAAGAGATGGGGAAGGACACTTCATACTCATCAAGGGAAAATTCCACCAAGAAGACATCACAATCCTGAACATCTATGCCCCAAATACAAGGGCACCCACATTTGTGAAAGAAACATTGATAAAACTTAAACCACACATAGATCCACACACACTAATAGTGGGAGACTTCAACACCCCACTCTCAACAAAGGACAGGTCAAATAAACAGAAATTAAACAAAGAAACAATATCTCTAACAGAGGTCATGAATCAAATGGACCTAACAGACATTTACAGAACCTTACACCCAAACACAAAAGAATTTACCTTCTTCTCAGCACCTCATGTAACCTTCTCCAAAATAGACCACATAGTTGGTCACAAAGCAAGCCTCAACAGATACAAGAAGATTGAAATAATCCCTTGTATCCTGTCTGATCACCATGGAATAAAGCTGGACCTCAGTAACAACAGAAATAGCAAAAAGCGTACACACACATGGAAACTGAACAACTTGCTACTAAAAGACAGCTGGGTCAGTGAAGAAATAAAGAAAGAAATTAAAATCTTCCTAGAACTCAATGAAAATGAAGACACAACATACCCAAACTTGTGGGACACAATGAAAGCAGTGCTAAGAGGAAAGTTCATAGCACTAAGTGCCTTCAAGAAGAAATTTGAGACAGCGCATTCAAGCAACTTAATGGCGCACTTAAAAACCCTAGAAAAACAAGAAGCAGACACACCAAGAAGGAGTAGACGGCTGGAAATAATCAAACTCAGGGCTGAAATCAATCAATTAGAAACAAATAAAACAATTCAAAGAATCAATGAAACCAAGAGCTGGTTCTTTGAGAAAATCAACAAGATTGACAAACCCTTAGCCAAGCTAACTAAAAGGCAGAGAGACACCACCCAAATCAACAAAATCAGAAATGAAAAGGGGGATATAACTACAGACACTGAGGAAATCCAAACAATCATTAGGACTTACTTCAAAAGTCTATATGCCACAAAATTTGAAAATCTAAATGATATGGACAATTTTCTTGATCGATTTGACTTACTAAAGCTGAATCAAAACCAGGTAAGTCAACTAAATAGTCCTATATCCCCCAAAGAAATAGAAGCGGTCATCAAAAGTCTCCCATCCAAAAAAAGCCCAGGACCAGATGGCTTCAGCGCAGAATTCTACCAGACCTTCAAAGAAGAGCTAACACCAATTCTCTTCAAACTATTCCACAAAATAGAAACAGAAGGAATATTACCAAATTCATTCTATGAAGCCACAGTCACCTTGGTACCTAAACCTCACAAAGACTCAACAAAGAAAGAGAATTTCAGGCCAATCTCCCTTATGAACATTGATGCAAAAATACTTAATAAAATACTTGCAAACCGAATCCAAGAACACATCAAAGATATCAGCCACCATGACCAAGTAGGCTTCATCCCAGGTATGCAGGGGTGGTTCAATATATGGAAATCCATCAATGTGATCCACCATATTAACAAACTGAAAGAAAAAAACCACATGATAATCTCCCTAGATGCTGAAAAAGCATTTGACAAAATCCAACATCCATTCATGTTTAAAGTATTGGAGAGATCAGGGATACAAGGCACATATCTAAACATAGTAAAGGCGATATACAGCAAACCTATAGCCAACATCAAACTGAATGGAGAGAAACTTAAAGCAATCCCACTGAAATCAGGGACAAGACAAGGCTGCCCACTCTCTCCATATCTCTTCAACATAGTGCTGGAAGTCCTTGCTAGAGCAATAAGACAGTTGAAGGAGATCAAGGGGATACAAATTGGAAAAGAAGAAGTCAAATTATCACTATTTGCAGATGATATGATAATATACTTGAGCGACCCCAAAAATTCAAGGTTCCTGAATAAACTGCATTGAAAAAAAAATCAAACAAGATGGTACTTATAAATTCATCTACTGCCTATGTAATAGGAGATGATTCAAAGAGAAATCCACAGTTATGAAAAGAGATTGTATGCATATATGAATTGTGAAGTGGATATCAATTAAGACTTTGTCATACTTGATAGTCCTGGCAATCAGAATAGCTAGTGTCCCATTCTGTTCTCCTTTTTTATTTTGAAGAACACAAAGGTAAATTAACCTGTAAATTAACATGTAGCTTGCATGTAAGGATTATAGTATCATAGAACGTATGTAAGCTTTGCCCTTGTTAACACATAGAGATAAGGGACTGGAGAAACAGCTCAGCAGTTAAGAGCACCAGCTGCACTTTCAGAGGCCCCAGCAAAGTACAAAGTGCTCATACAGGCCCTTACAGTTGCCTGTAATCTACCTCTAGTTCTAACTTCTGACCTCGGAGGGTACCTGCACATGCATGAGTGCACACACACAAACACACACACTCTCTCTCTCATTCACATGTACACAGACACAGAAACACACAAAATAAATCTTAAAATCACATGCAGATAAAAAAATATAACACAAAATATAAATAAGATAGATATCACTTTAATATTTGGTAATAAAAAGAGGACATAAAGTTGAGAAGAGAACCTATGTTAAAGTACAAGAGTAGAAACATGAAGGAAATGTAAAACCCACCAGAGCATTTGGTCTCCTTGGAGTACAAGACAACTGAAGCAAGTTTCTTGGAAACACTCAACTCAGATGAGGAAAGCTTTGGGAGGCATCCTCCTCTTCATGTTCATTTTACTTCTTTGACTTTTACATTAAAAATCACAAATACTGGTCATGCTATTGGTAGCAGATATACAGTCAGTCCACTAAGAGACTGTTGAAATAGGAAGAAATTTCATCCTTTATAGAGCTAAACTCACTCAGCTCAGTATGCATCCATCTTCAAGATGATTCCCAAACAGCCATTAGGAAGTAATAAGATAAAATGGAAATAGCCAGAGATCAGCCTCTAAGAGTAAAACTGTTAGAGTAGAACCGCACTAGTTTGTGGACAGAAATTCACTACTGATGTCACCACTAGATGAGTTCTCCCTAAACCTTCATTGATAATGGATATTATAAACTTCCAATATCTTTCTTGAATTTATTAACTTATTATTTTATTTGGAAAGACTATACCTAACAGTATATCAAAGCAGATGCTGAGACTCATAACCAAACTTTGGGAAGAGTGCAGGGAATCATTCGAAAGAAGGCAGAGTTAGTAAGGCCTGGAGAGGAAAGGAGCTCCATAAGGACCAAATATATCTGGGCACAGGCGTCTTCTCTGAGACTGATTCTCCAACCAAAAACCATGCATAGATATATCAAAGAACCTCTGCTTGGACATCCAAGCAGGTTCCCTAGTGAGGGGAACAGGGACCATCTCTGACATGAACTCAGTGGCTAGCTCTTTGACCTCTCCACCCTCCTGGGAGGAACAACCTAGCTAGGCCACAGAGGAGGACATTGCAGCCAGTCCTGGTGAGACCTGACAATCTTGGGTCAGATGGAAGGGGAGGAGGACCTCCCCTCTCAGTGGACTTAGAGATGGGCAAGGAGGAGATGAGGGAGGAGGGTGGGATTGGAAGGGAATGAGGGAAGGGCTACAGGTGGGATACAAAGTAAATAAACTGTAATTAAAATAAAAAATAAAAATAATTATAAAGAAAAAAATAAAATTAGCAAATAATAGAATGTGAAAATTCAGCATAGAGTTAAACTGTGATTTCTAAACCTTAGATAAGGATGACAAGAATATTTATATGCCTAACTGATTCTCACTCATTATTTAATGTACTATATAGTGACACAGGTAATTACTATAGCATGCTATTAAATTAAATCACATGCTATTATAGACTGCTTCCCAAATACTCTTGACTACTATGTTCAAAAGTTCATGGGTAATGATATTTATATCTAATATTACACCTCTGCAAAATAGAAGAAAAAAGTTAAATATTCATGTGTGTTGAATAAAGAATAAAATATTAAATTTAAAAAATATATATAAAGAATAGATTAAAAGCTGTATTGAAAAAAGTTAAGGAAAGAGGGCTTACAGGCACAGTTTCTCCCTGTCCGTTAGTGTTCCTGTTGCTGTGATGAATAAAATCAGCTTGAGAATGAAAGGTTCTATTTTGCTGACACCTCCATATCACAGCTCATTATTCAAGGATTGAGAGAATGAACTCAAGGCAGGAATCTGAGCGGAGGAACTGCTGCAGAGACCATGGAGGAGTGCTGCTTACTGGCTTGCTCCTTATGGATCGCTCAGCTTACTTTATTATAGAATCACCCACATGGGATGAGCCCTCCCACATCAAACACTAATTACGGAAATTCCATACAGGTTTGCCAAAATTTCCATCTTGTAGAGGCATTTTCTCACTAGGGGTATCCTCCTCTCAGAAGGCTCTAGCCTGTGTCAAGTGAACGTGAAAACTAGCCAGCCCACTCCAAACAGCTTCATCTTAAAGTAGTCAGTAGTGAAGGCAGCTATCTGTGTTAGCTGATTAGCTAAATAAAGAGGAGATGCATATCTTACACTGTTGTGACAAAACTCAATGCTGAGGGACTTTAAATCTTGCCTGCAAAGAAAGTGAGATACAGCATACCGTCTTTCTTTTTTTAGTTAAATTTTTATTTTTTATATTAGTTAGTTTACTTACATTGCATCTCAGCTGTAGCCCTCTCCTTAATTCCCTCCCAAACCCACCCTCCCTCTCTCATCTCCTCCCTAATCTTCTCTAAGTCCACTGATAGGGGAGGACCTCCTCCCTTTCCATCTAACCCTAGCCTATCAGGTCTCCTCAGGACAGGCTGTAATGTCCTCCTCTGTGGCCTAGCAAGGCTGCTCCTCTCTCAAGGGGGTGGGTGGGAGTCAAAGAGACAGCCATTAAGTTCATGTCAGAAACATTCCCTCTTTCCCTTTCTAGGCAATCAACTTGGATACTGAGCTGACATCGGTTACATCCTAGCAAGGGTTCTAGGTTATAAACAAGCATGATCCTTGGTTGGAGATACAGTCTCAGAAAACACCCTTGTGCCAAGATATATTTGGTCCTTGTGGAGCTCTTGTCCTCTCCAGGTCTTACTAACTTCCTCTTCTTTCATATGATTCCCTGAACTCTTCTCAAAGTTTGGTTATGAGTCTCAGCATCTGCTTTGATACACTGCTAAGTAGAGTCTTTTAGAGGCCCTCTGTGGTAGGCTCCTGTCCTGTTACTTGTTTTCTCCTACTTCCAATGTCCATCCCATTTGTCTTTCTAAGTGAGGATTGATCATCTTACCCCGGGTCCTCTCTTGTTTATCTTTTATATGTATACATATTTTAGTATGTTTATACTATAAGTCTAGTATCCACTTATAAGTGAGTATATACCATGTGTGTCTTTCTGCTTCTGGGATATCTCACTCAGGGTGATCTTGCCTAGATTCCACCATTTGCCTACAAATTTCATAAGTGCCATGTTTTTAGTTGCTCAGTAGTATTCCATTGTGTAAATGCACCACAATTTCTGTATCCATTCCTCCATTGAGGGAAATCTGGGTTGTCTCCAGGATCTGGCTATTATGAATAAAGCGGCTACTAACATGGTTGAGCAAATGTCCTTGTTGTATGCTTGAGCATATTTTGTATGTATGCCTAGAAGTGGTATAGCTGGGTGTTGAGGAAGCAGTATTTCTAATTGTCTGAGAAAGTGCCAGGTTGATTTCCAAATTGGTTGTACAAGTTTACATTCCCACCAGCAATGGATGAGGGTTCCCCTTTCTCCATAACCTTTCCAGCATGT
This sequence comes from Meriones unguiculatus, assembly GCF_030254825.1. Taxonomy (NCBI): domain Eukaryota; kingdom Metazoa; phylum Chordata; class Mammalia; order Rodentia; family Muridae; genus Meriones; species Meriones unguiculatus. Next base: position 8,905,450 of record NC_083364.1, on the reverse strand, counting down.
GTTGTCACTTGAGTTTTTTATCTTAGCCATTCTGATGGGTGTAAGGTGAAATCTCAGGGTCAATTTAATTTGCATCTCCCTGATGACTAAACACATTGAGCATTTTTTTTAAAGTATTTCTCTGCCATTCTATACTCATCTGCAGAGGATTCTCTGTTTAGCTCTGTACCCCATTTTTTTATTTTTTTATTTAACTTTTATTAATTACACTTTATTCATTTTGTATCCCCCCATAAGCCCCTCCCTCCTCCCCTCCCGATTCCACCCTCCCTCCCCTTTCTGCATGCATGCCCCTCCCCAAGTCCACTGATAGGGGAGGTCCTCCTCTCCTTCTTTCTGATCTTAGTCTAATAGTTCTCAACAGAAGTGGCTGCATTGTCATCTTCTGTGGCCTGGTAAGGCTGCTCCTGCCTCAGAGGGAGGTGGTCAAAGAGCAGGCCAATCAGATTATGTCAGAGGCAGTCCCTCTTCCCATTACTATGTAACTGGATTGCTTGATTTATTGCTTTTTAACTTCTTTAGTTCTCTATATATTCTGGATATTAGCCCTTTGTCAGGTATATGGTTGGTGAAGATCCTTTCCCAATCTGTAGGCTGTTGTTTTGTTCTGATGACAGTGTCCTTTGCTTTACAGAAGCTTTTCAGTTTCATGAGGTCCTGTTTATTAATTGATCTTAGAGCCTGTGCGGTTGGTGTTCTGTTCAGGAAGTTGTCTCCTGTGTCAATGAGTTCTAGGCATTCCCCACTTTTTCTTCTAACCGATTGAGAGTATCTGGTTTTATGCTGAGATCTTTTTTTCTTCTAACAGATTTATTGTTTCTGGTTTATGTTGAGGTCTTTGATCCACTTGCACTTTAGTTTTGTGCAGGGTAATAAATAGGGATCTATTTTCATTTTTCTGCATATAGACATCCAGTTAGACCAGCACCATTTGTTGAAGATGCTGTCTTTTTTTTTCCATTGAATGGTTTTGGCTTCTTTGTCAATAATCAACTATCCATAAATGTGTGGGTTTATTTTTGGGTCTTCTATTCAGTTCCATTTATCCATTTTGTTTTAATGCCAATAACATGCAGTTTTTATTACTATTGCTCTGTAAAACAGCTTGAGATCAGAGATGGAGATACCTCCAGACTATCTGATGTACCTCTAACCAAGCAAGTGAAAGACCTGGAAAAAAAAAAAAAAAAACTTCAAGTCTCTGAAAAAAGAAACTGAAGAAGATATCAAAAGATGGATAGATTACCTGTGCTCATGGATTGGTAGGCTTAACAGTGAAAATGGCCATTCTGCCAAAAGCAATCCACAATTTCAACACAATGTCATCAAAGTACCGACACAATTCTTACAGACCTGGAAAGAAAAATTCTCAACTTCATATGAAAAAACAAAAAACCCAGAATCTCCAAAATGATCCTGTACAACAACAGATCGCCTTGAGGTATCTCCATACTGTCTTTCTATTTAACCTATGAGAGTTATGGCTTCCTGGTATTTGAGAAAAAAATATTCCTGTTTCTAAAGCAAACAAAAGGCTTTCTAATAGATTTATCCAACATTAGAAAACAATGAATAAATACTAGGACCCTGAAGGGGCAAGAACTCCACAAGGCTGTCAGTAAAAAGAAATAAATGAATAAATAAATAAATAAAAGGAACAACTCTTAGATTTTCAACAAGAACAATGAACTAAACTGCATTCACTCATTTTCCATGATTTACACATTACAGTAAATAAAATAAAAATAATTTAAGCCCAACCTTATAAAGATTAAGTAAAAATTTTAAATTTTCAGTGTTTATTACTACACGGTCTTCGGGATACAGAAAATAAATTGCAGCCTATTTTACATAATGTTTGGACAGCAGCCTTGATTAAAATAAAAGCAAATATGCTAATCTAGTATTGGCATTTCTGACAATGCTTGTTATGATGTTTCCTTTTCCTTTGAGTAACAAAATTTGGTTCAACTAAAACAAAATATGGAGGTAACAAGAAGTAGGTTCTTTGTTCCACTTTGGGTTTAAAAAGAAAAGCAATACAAAGACACCAGATAATAGTGATTTGTAATCTGGACTAAGGCTCTGTTGGGAAAAAATTAAAAACTAAATGAACAAACTAATTCATCAAGCTCAGAAGCAGCAATTTCTGCAGCTCTATGAAGTGGAGCTGGCAATGACACACAGAACATGACTGTCTAATTAACACAACATCAGCAGGTGCATTGCTTTAACTATGCAATTACATTTTGATGAATACACTGAAAGTGACTACTGAGATGCCTGAGTGTAGATCAAGTCATCTTGAAATCTATTACCATATTGTATGCATTATACTTTAGTAACTGTAAAATTAGATTTTATGAAAAAAAACTTATTTCTCAGTAAGAAATTCAATATAACATTTATGAAACACTGGAGTTCAAGTTCTATTGTAAGTATGAATGTTACAAATCTGTACTCTATGTGTCTTATTTACTTAGCTGTTACATCTTTTGCTTATTCAAAATCTTTTATGACTAATATTAAACAGAAATTGGTAATTTATTCAAAGTATTTCTTTAACATACTGAATTTGTTCTATCATGCGAATATTAAAATAAGGGTTTGCATATACAAACACCTTATGATGTCAATATTTACTAAAAATTATATTTCCTACTGAACCATATATATATATATATATATATATATATATACATATGTACACACAAACACACACACACATATGTATATCACTGTGTTATCCTTACCACTAACATGTTCAATAAATAGTAATCAAAAATAAGTTAAAACATACAAAAGAGTATCAATTACTCTAACGGTACATAAATATATATGGTTTCTTAAAAACATTACCATAAAATCACGTATGAGTAAGATTATTTTATGTTCTATGAGAAAATAAGTCTGAAAATGTGACAACCAAACAAAAACAATGTGAATATTTAATCTGAGATTAAATAATATTATAATAATTATATAATATTATAAAAATTCTTTTTTTTTCCCATAGTTTTATAATGGCAGTCAAATACTTAATTTTTGACTAAGGCTAAAACAAGCTATTTCCCAGAGTAATTATGATGTTGACTTTTTGAGCCAAAGAAATTGATGGTAATGTAGGAAATTATCTGAAATAGAAGTTGTAACTTCAAACACTTGAACACTTAAGAGTTCAACGATTCAATTTATTGAATTTCTGAAATCTGTGATTTTTTAATGCAATGTGTTAAGCATATGCTTATAAAGACAATGAGGAAATACATATTTAAGGGTATGGTGGTTTGCATGAGAAGTGACCCCCACAGCTCATGAATTTGGATTCTTGGTCTCTGGTTGGTGGTGCTTTCTTGGGAGAGTTACAGAGGCTTGCTGCAGAAAGAACATCACTGGGATGTACGTTGAGATTGTATAGGTGTGTCCTACTTCCAGGTAACCCCTCCTGCTTAGTGTTTACAGTTGAACATATGGTCAACTTGCTCAGCTTGTTCAAGCTGCCTGCTGCCATTGTGAACTTTCTTGCTGGAACTGTAGGACAAAATAAACTTGTCCACAAGTCCTTTTTGGTCATGGTGTTTCATCACAGCAACAGAAGAGTAACTAATATAGAAAGTGACTGACAATGTCAGTAGGTCTGATTATTAATTGAACATTTGGGCGATATCTTAGTTAGGGTTTCTGTTACTGTAAAGAACACCATAACCATGGCAACTCTTACAAGTTAAAGGGTTTAAGTGTGACTGGCTTTAGGTTCAGTGATTTAGTCCATTGTCATTATGGCACAAACATGGTGGCATTCAAGTAGACATGTTGATGGAGAACCATGGTTGCTAAGAGTCTACATCCAGACTAGCAGGCAGCAGGAAGTGATAGTGACACTGGGCCTAGCTCAAGCTTCTGAAACCCAAAGGCCACTCCTGTTGACATATTTCCACCAACCAGGCCAGACCTCCTAAGAGCACCACTCCCTGTGGGACTTTGGAGCCCAATTTTGTTCAAACCATCACAGGCAAGTCAAGCCAACAAGAAAATCAAACAATTTAGTTAAGGTATAAATATCTTTCTGTTTTCAAGAGATTATTCCACCAACCCCCTAAGGCTTAAGTATCAACATATTTCTGCTTCTTTTGGTACCAGTCTGGACACTAATTGTGCCATGTGACTTTGACTTTTGATAGTGTAAATGAAACAAACACTTCTTCACCCAGGAAAGTCACTGAGAAGAGAACAAAGATATGATTCCATTTTAGTGAATCAGAGAATGACTTTTTTTTTTTTTTACAGGAGTGTGTGTGTGTAAGGGCTTAGTTATGAGTACAGGGATTATTCAAAGTAACCTATGTTACTGAAAGGCATAACTTCAGTGAGGCCCAGAAAACCTGAAGATAACAGTGACCAAGCACCTATCATTCAGTAAATATTTTATCATTGCATCAGCATGTAATAATCATATGTCAAAGACATACAGAATTTAGACTAATGCTCTAGGTCACATGACTAGACTTCTTGGAACAAGATATACCTGAATAGTATCTGGAGATCTATTTATTTCAAAACAGAAAAATGCCAAGGCCCTAGAGCTCTGAAGCCATTGTTTCACTCTTGAACAATCCTTCAGTGATCCACAGTGATGCCTTGCTCACAAATCCTTCTGATTGGATGTGTGGTTGGTTCTTTCCTTAAGTTCAAGCTATGGTGTTCTCCACCCATATGAAGTTGGAGATATAGCTAAGAATAGTAGTAGATACATCAGGCTGTTCACAAGATAAATTCAGTCCAGTGAACTTCTGCCTTTTAACTGAGTTCTCTTCTGATCTAATTTATACTGAAACATGATTGCTCTTCATTGTTGAGTGAAGAACAAATAGGAATGTCTACCACATACTGTCAGCAGTGGCATATAATGACTGCTTCAAACCCTTGAAGAAATGCCTGTTTTTCATACTCTAGCAAAGGCACCAAGAACTGGTTTCCATTTTCAATATAGTTCTTAAGTATTTTACTTGATAGCAATACCATTTTGAAAGGTTAGTTTTTACATAAATTATTTTTCTTAGTTTGGGTTTCTGTTACTGTAAAGAACACCATAACCATGGCAACTCTTACAAGTTAAAGGGTTTAAGTGTGACTGGCTTTAGGTTCAGTGATTTAGTCCATTGTCATTATGGCACAAACATGGTGGCATTCAAGTAGACATGTTGATGGAGAACCATGCTCTTAGTTTGTAAAGAGTTTTATCAATTACAGGATGTTTTTTTTAAAGTAACATCACTTGTCTGCTACTTCTCAGTGTTAATGAACTTTGAGACTGAGTACACTGCTATAAAGACCGTAATTTTAGGCTGTGGTCTGGTCGGTGGACATGAAGAACACAGGGTGGTGAAAATGGGAAAGTTGGTAAGACTGCCCAGATGCAGTCTATAGTTTCATATTCACACTGATATTTTCCTTCCTTGTTCATCTACAAATTTGCTGATGGATTTTGCTGGTCAATGATTATTCCACTTTCTGACTGCCCACTCTCACCTAGTATATCACATTGTTCTATTTCCTCTTGGTAACAATACACCACAGCATGCTGGTAAATTACAAAGAAACAAAGCTTCTCTTCGCTCAGAGTTCTGACTCAAGGCCAAGGTGTAACATCTGGTGAAGGCATTCTCATTGGCAGAGTCCCCAGATGATGCAGAGCATCACATGGTAAGTTACAAGAAGCACTCCGTACCTCCTCTGTCAATCATAGGAATGTTACAGTGATGGCTTTACTTACTCAGAACCTATAGAAACATTCTTCCTACAGCCACACATATTACAGATAGAGTAATTTTCCACGTGTTCAATTCCTGACAATGGGAGTTAGTCTCCAACATGAGGATTAGCAGGGGCAAACCGCTGCTCCTGTGGTGGATCACAGCAGTGTTTAGTACTTATAGCCTTTAAACAACATTAAGGTTTGCTTTGTCTGATATTAATACAGCCACTTCCATTTTTATTATTTACATGTTTACTTAAAATGACTCTTTCCATTATTTTACTGTTAACCTCTGTCCCCAGTTCTACTGTAGATCTTGTATGGAAAGCTGGTTAAATGTTTGTTATATTAAAAAGCTTGGTTTATAGAAAAGATCATCCTGAGTGAAGTAACCCAGAAGCAGAAAGACACACATGGTATATACTCACTCATAAGTGGATATTAGCCACATAATATGGGATAAACATATTAAAATCTGTATACTAAAGAAGCTAAGGGAAGATGCTCAATTCTCATTCAGAAGCACAAATAGGATAGACATCAGAAGCAGGAGAAGATAAGGAATAAGATAAGAACCTACCACAGAGGACCTCTGAAAGACTCTACTGATCGAGGTATCAAAGCAGAGGCTGAGACTCATAGCCAGAGTGCAGGGAGCAGAGTGCAGGGAGTATTGTGAAAGAAGGGGGGCAGGTAGAAAGACCTGGAGGGGACAGGAGCTCCAAAAGGAGACCAACAGAGCCATAAAAACTGATCCCTGGGGGCCCTGAATATAATGATACCCCAACCAAGGACAATGCATGGAGAAGACCTAAAACTCAGCTCAGATGTAACCCATAGACCAAGTGTGGTCCCTAGTAAGGAGAACAGGGACTATCTCTGGCATGAACTCAGTGGCTGGCTCTCTGATCACCACCCCTGGGGGAAAAGGAGTACAGACTTACCAGGCCACAGAGGAAGACAATGAAATCACTCCTGATGAGACCTGATCAGCTGGGGTGAGATAGAAGGGGAGGAAGACCTCTCCTATCAGTGGACTAGGAGAGGAGAATATGGGAGAAGAGGGAGGGAGGATGTAAATCTTGCACTTTAGTATGCTCAATTCAAGGAAGTTTTGTGGCATCCACTTTTATTAGGCATATTAATGTTATAGATGACTAAGAGACTTATATTTCTCTTCATCAGGACAATACTCTGCTTCCTCTGCTGCTCTTGCAGACATTACTATTCATGTCCAAAGTGTTGTGTTTTTCACAACATGTTACATGAAGATTGCATAGTTAGATAAACTGAGACTGATGAGAGATGAGTTACTCAGTCGGCCTCCACATGTTAATGTCTAATTGTTACTTATATCCTGGTATTTCCCCTCTTTTTACTGAAAATATATTATTTACAGTATATTCGGATTACAGTTTTCCCTCCTTCTACTCCTCCTCTCCACTGTCCCTTCTGTCAGGAGTTGTTATCTTTATGTCTGTTATTAAAAAATAACAGGATTCTAAGAGACAAGGTAAAAAGATAACAAAATATAATAAGATAAGAATCACCACATCAAAATTGAACAAGGAGACCTAACAGGAGGAAAAGAGCCCAAGAGAAGGCACAAGAATCATAGTCCCTCTCATTCAAACACTCAGGAGTCCCATACAAATAGAAAACTGAAAGGGATAATATATACTCAGAGGTCCTGGTGCAGACCCATGCAGGCCATGTCCTTTCTGCCTCAGTCTCTGTGAAATCATCTGAGCTTTGCTTGGTGGATTTAGAGGGTCTTGTTCTCCTGTGTCCTCCACCCCACCTGGCTCTTACACTGTTTCTGTTTTCTCTTCCTCAGGGTTCTCTGGGTTCTGAGGTAAGGGAATTTTATGGAGACACCCCAATTAAACCTGAGTTTTCCAAGGTTTCTCCCTCTTGTGTAATAACTGGCTGAGGGTGTTTGTATTTGTTCCAGCTGCTATAGTAGGAAGCTTTCTCTAGTGTTGGCTGACTAAGGCACAGACCTATGAAGATAGCAGAATATCGTTCGGAGTTGTTTTGTTATTAGATTTTTAAAACCAGTAGTATTTAGTTTTACCCTTGGTCTCTGGGTTATCTGGTCTCTGATTCTTGGTCATTCAAGGAGTGTCAAGTTTGGGTTCTATCTCGTGGAGTGGGCCTTAAGACAAGACAGAGGTTGGTTGGTCACTCCCACAAGATTTGTACCACCACTGCCTTAGCATTTTTTGTAGGCAGAATAGCATTGTAAATCAAAGGTTTTCTGGGTGTTTTGGAGTTTATATTTTATATTTATTTTTTGGTAGCTTGAATAGTTTCTTCCTGTGGCAAAGACACTAGAACATGGGAGTGAAGTTTCTATGTAGGCACCATTTCAACTTCCCTGTGTTCAATGCATTACACAGTTTTGTCTTCAGCAAGGAGACCTTGCTCTCATTATGTGGAGAGCAAACTATTTTCTTGGCAACAGACTGAGTTTTTTGAGGATCTCCATGAGACCCCGTTGGCCACAACTCAATTAGATGCAACCCACTCCTAGTACTGGAAGTTTCATTTGGTGACAAGAGATGGCCAGTTAAGAATCTCTGTCATAGATTGAAGACTTCAGTAGGATTTCCTTCATATATTTTAGAGTTTTCATTGCACTAGGTTTTCATACTACCCCTCAAATGCCCCTTAATTCCAACTGTTTCTCCCCACATTTCCTCCCTGAACTCTATCTCCCTTCTTCATCCCCAACTGATTCTCCCATTCCATCCCCACCCACCCTCAGTATACCTGTAAAGTGTGTTCTATTTCTCCCTCCCAAGGAGTCCCTTCCCTGGCACCTAACCTCTCTGGTTTTATGGTTATCATTTTTGGCTTGGTTATCATTTATTTAATGGCTAGTATCCACCTATAAGAGTGCATACATATTTATCTTTCTGGATCTGGATTACCTCCCTCAGGATGACTTTTTTATTTTTCTGGTTCCATCCATTTTCCTGCAAATCAATAAATCATTTTTTTAACAGCTGAGCAATACACCACTGTGTAAATAGACAACATTTTCGTACTCATTCTTCTGATGAGGGACATCTAGGCTATTTCAAGTTTCTGGCTATTGTGAATAGAGCAGCAATGAACATGGTTGAGCAACTTTGTAGTAGAAGTGCCCTTTGGGTATATGTGCAAGAGTGGATCTCAGTAGATTGATTCCCCACTTTCTCAGGAATAGACAGATTGATTTCCATAGTGACTGAACTAGTTTTCACTCTGACCAGGAAGAGAGGAGCATCCCTCTTAATCTGTATTCTTGCTAGCATGACCCGTCACTTATGTTATTGATCTTAGCCATTCTGACAGATGTAAGATGAACTAGAAAAGTTTTGATTTGCATTTCCCTGATCACTAAGAATGCTGATCACTTTTTTCATTTTCATTTTATTTTATTTTTAATTATACTTTATTTACCTTGTATCTCCCCTCTAGTTCCCTCCCTTCTCCCCTCCCAATCCCTCCTTTCCTCCCCTTTCTCCACTCATGCTTCTCCCCATGTCCACTGGTAGGGGAAGGTTTGTTTTTCTTCCTTCTGATCCTAGTCTGCTAGTTATCATCCCACTCGCTCCATTTCTCTGCAACATAGTTCTGGAAGTCCTTGCTAGAGCAATAAGGCAATTGAAGGAGATCAAAGGGATACAAATCGGAAAGGAAGAAGTCAAAGTATCACTCTTTGCAGATGATATGATAATATACTTGAACGACCCCAAAAATTCTACTAGGGAACTCCTACAACTGTTAAACACCTTCAGCAAATTGGTAATATACAAAATTAACTGAAAAAAAAATCAGTAGCCCTTCTGTATACAAAAGACAAAAGGGCTGAGAAAGAAATTAGGGAAACAACACCCTTCACAATAGCCACAAAAGACATAAAGTACCTTGGTGTAACTCTATCCAAGCAAATCAAAGTCTTGTATGAAAAAAATTCAAGCCTCTGGAGAAAGAATTAGAAGGAGATATCAGAAGATGGAAAGATCTCCCATGCTCATGGCTTGGCAGGATTAACATAGTAAAAATGGCCATCTTACCAAAAGCAATCTACAGATTCAATGCAATTCCCATCAAATTACCAACATAATTCTTTACAGAACTGGAAAGAAAAATTCTGAACTTCATATGGAATAACAAGAAACCCAGAATTGCTAAAACAATCCTCTACAATAAAAGATCTTCTGGAGGTATCCCCATCCCTGATCTTAAGCTGTACTATAGAGCAACAGTAATTAAAACTGCATGGTACTGGCATAGAAACAGAATGGTGGATCAATGGAATCGAACAGAAGACCCAGAAATAAACCCACACACTTATGGACACCTGATCTTATTAAAGATTACTTTTTAATGTGCTTCTTGGAATTTGAGTTTACACCAAAAATTCTCTGTTTAGAACTGTAGCCATGCTTTGTTGGGTTATTTGGTTTTGTGACATCTAGTTTTTCAAGTTTGCTATATATTTTGACTATTAGTTTTCTATTGCATGTGGAGTTAGTAATAAAAGAAAAAAAGAAAATTCTTTCCCATTCTGCTGCTTTGTCCTAACGACAGTATCCTTTGCCTTACAGAGGCTTTTCAGTTTCATGAGGTCCCAATTATTAACTGTTGATTTTAGTGCCTGTGCTAAAAGCATTCTGTTCAGGAATGCTGTGCCAATGAGTGCAAAGATATTTCCTACTTTCTCTACTATGAGTTTCAGTGTTTCCTTTTTTATGCTGTAAATGGACATAATCTTACTTATTTCACTGCTTGTGCTATTTCCTCAAGTCTAATTTGATCTAGAATGATCTAGCTGGGCAGTGCTATGCACACCTTTAATCCAAGTACTCCGGAGGCAGAGGCAGGGAGATCTCTGAGTTTGAGACTAGCCTAGTTTACAAAGTAGTTTCCAGGACAGCCAGAGATATACAGAAAATTCCTGTCACAAAAACAAAAATGAACAAGCAAAATTAGACAATTAATGTATAAGTAAAGGGCAGCATAATTCTATTTCATAATCTGAAAAATTACAAGGAACACATATTATTTTTTGAAAACATATCAAAAGCGTTTTCAAGAAAATTGGACAAATTATTTAAGCTGGTTTAAATAATTAGATGTTGCAAGTTTTATGTTATTTTTCTATGGTTTACGGGGACATTAATATAAGATGGCAAAATGAACATTGTCATCATAAACAAAATCTTTTCCCATTAAAATAGTATGTGCTTCATGAAGATTAGTTACTAATCAACAGTTGTTAAAGGTATGTTATCAAACTATGAGTATGACCCCTGAATGGATAGTCTTATAGATATATTAAATATGACTACATCTTGACCTCTGTGAATGAGTGTGGGTTATTAAACACAGGGAAATATTTTAATAATCTGATATATTCCGGGACATGTGATATTTGTTGAATATATAAATATAATAACAAGAGAACTTATTTTCCTCTTTAATTTCTTTTATATTTTAAAGTATAGAAAAGAATGAAGGAAATGTATAAAACACTTTTTTATCTTTTATCATTTTTTTTAAGAATAATTGTTTGCAGCTCGAAATAGTATCAGTTGAGCAAACTAAACTTATTCCTCTGTCATAATTAGTTTGTAGTAATGAAAAAAATTTCCTTTGTTTCATGCCTTTGAGGTTAATAATGCCAAATTTTGTGGTGTTTCCATCTGGACGTGTGAGTTCGTTACCATCATTATTAAAATGACAGACTTGTGGAGACACACCTGTTCTGACAGCATCAATCTAAAGGCCACATATTATTAATGTTTATATTCATTCTTCAAAAAAGAAACCCCTATGTATCTTCAAATATATAATTAACACAGGGACATTGCAATATTGCAGTTTCGCTGTCATGGGAGGCTGAGATTTCCTCTTGATAGAGATTGACAGGAATTGACAGTAGACAGTAGTATCTACCAAAAACCTTTTCCTTTTCTCAAATATATTTTCTCTTGAAGTGATAATGCTTCTCTTTAAGATGGATTTAGAATCCACACTGTCTCTCCTAAATGATATACTACCTAAGTCATTTTCTCTGTGTACAGGAAGAGCTACTGTAGCATTAATGAGAAAAAGACTCATTTTCCTAGGAAGAAAACAAATTTTAGAAAGAATGAAAGAGAGAGAGAAAGAAAGAAAGAAAGAAAGAAAGAAAGAAAGAAAGAAAGAAGAAATTTGTCAGTTGCTTTTGCAGATCTTTATATCTAGGTAAGAAACTATGAACCACTGTGGTTTGATTCCTCAATTTTTAAACTTGGAGTGGGATGTGGATGTGACAAAATGACTTAATTCATAGACTCAGTTGGCTGTAGTAGAAATTTAATCTTTGTAAAGATATCAAATATCTGAATCAATCAGTGCAATGAAAGAACTCTGCTTGGTGTTTTCTTCTTCCACTTGATGAAGTCATATTTGCATAAGAAATTAAGAGTGTTTGTAGTTAGAATAAAATTAGGGAACAAAGAGTTTAGCTATAAGAGGCCAGACAAACATGATGCAGAAACAGAGGTTCTACATTTAAAAATGGATCAATTAGACATTGTCAAACCTGCACCCTGCATAGTAGAACCCAGGCTCCCTGGAAATAACTGTCCTTCTATTCTCATCATATCTATCTCCATAAAAAAATTCACTTAAACATAGATACTTGTTTTCTCATAATTATTCCAAACATAAAGCCAATAACTAATCAATAAAACAATATTTGCATGTGTATGTACATTTAAAATGTTTAATCTACAATGGAGAGTTAATGTGCTTTTAAATTGATTCTATGGAAGACTGCCCTTATCTGGTGTACTTTCTTTAGTGAAGTCTCTTTAAAACACACATTAGAGAACTTAAGAAACAGTGAAAGACATTCAGATCACAATATCTAAATGTCTGCATACAGATTAAGAGATATGCTGTCATAGATTTAGTCTATTCCTAAAGTATCCAAACACTTGCGGTCCTTCATACATTATGCCACAGTGATCATTATGGACATCCCATGGTGGCTTTGAAACCTAAGGCTTCCTTTTAATAGCATTTATATTCTTTTCAAGTGATTTCTATATGTTATTTATTTTAAGACTCTGATGCATGTATGATGTTCATTGCTCACTTCACTAGTACACGACTTCTGAGAGATGAATGTATATACAAGTTGACAAGCCAAAGCCGTCTTCCTAGCCATTGTAGTGGATGTGAAAGAAGGGTTGGGAAGCTAAACCTCACTGTTTGAACTAGGTAAATACCTGAGTTTAAGATTCCCGGAATTCTCAGTTTCCATCTCTATTCAAGGTAGATGCTATGGAAGAAAGAATTTTCAATAGCAGAATCAGACACATAATATGTTAAAAAAGGGACCCAGATCTCTGTCCTTGAATTCCATTCAATAAGCCTTCCAGTTAATTACATTCTCTGCGTATTTTACTTTGAGTAGGCTGCTCTCTTGTCATGAATCTAAAAAGAGAAAAATACAAAACCTAAACAATTCACTACTAAATAGACAGAGGCAGTGGGATCACTGCAAGTTCGACATATATAATGAATTCCAGCCCATTCAGGGTTACATACTGAGACTGTCTCAAAAACCAATACACAAAAATGTGAAAGATTAATGGAATATAGCATTATATCAAAATTAAATTTCAAAGTAACAAGTAGAGAAGCTATTACAACTGGGAAAAGATAAAGTATAAAGACCTCTTCAAACCATGTCGTTAGACTGCCATTTTTATTCTATGCCCTTCAGTACTGTTGGAACATATATTTGTATTTGCAACAAGATATTCTGCCTACAAGTCTTTCTAACAATGTCCTCAATATGTTCAAGAGACTTGCCTAAAAGATTGCTTTCTTCTTACCCTACTAATTTATTTACAGTGTAGAGCACTTGGAAACACAGAGTAGGACCCACTATTGTGTACTCTGTAAGAGTTGTATAAGCAACATTTGGTGAATTCATTAATTTGCGTTATAATTGTTGTCCTTGTCTTTGCTCCTTTGATGGAAATATCACAACACTTTACTTGTGAGAAATAATACATGAATTTAAATCTGCAGTCAGAATTTCCTTGCTCTTATAAAAAGCATATTTACAGAAATCTACATGTCTTTTACCTTTTACAACCCATCTTCTCATCAGATCTCATTGAAATGTTGCCAAGTCAGCCAAAAGAACCATTTACAAAACAAAACAAAAACCCCTATTAAACTGTAATGAAAACATTTATTAATGCAAAGAAATCTTTCTCCCTTTGGTATCTTTGAAAAAGGCAAAGCACTTTGGAAACCAATCTGGCACTTTCTCAGACAATTAGGAATAGTGCTACCTCAAGATCCAGCTATACCACTCCTAGTCATATATCCAAAAGATGTTCAAGTATACAAGGTCATATGCTCAACCATGTTTGTAGCAGCTTTATCTGTAGTAGCCAGAAGCTGGAAACAACTTGGATGTCCCTCAGTTGAGGATTGGATAAATGTTACACAGTGGAATATTACTCAGCAATTAAAAACAAGGAAATAATGAAATTTGCAGGCAAATGGTGGGAACTGGAAAAAGATCATCCTGAGTGAGGTATCCCAGAATCAGAAAGATTCACAGGGTCAAAAGTAGATAAGACTCACTCATAAGTAGATATTAGACATACAATATAGGATAAACATACTAAAATCTGTACACCTGTAGAAGCTAAACAACAAGGAGGACTTTGGCTAAGATGCTCCATCTTCATTCATAAAGGCAAAGGGAACAGACATCAGAAGAGGGAGAAAACAGGGAACAGGACAGGAGCCTACCACAGAGGGCCTCTGAAAGACTCTACTCTGCAAGGTATCAAAGCAGATGCTGGGACTTATAGCCAAACTTTGGGCAGAACACAGGGAATCTTATGAAAGAAGTGGGTGCTTTATTGCTTTTGTTAGGGCGACTTTCCATCACCCTCCTATGAATCTAACAGAACTTAGAAACTGAACAAAAATGGAAAAGGCAACATTTCAATGAGATCTGATGAGAAGATGGGTTGTAAAAGACCTGGAGAGGACAGGAATGCCACAAGGAGAGCAACAGAACCAAAAAATCTGGGCACAGGGGTCTTTTCTGAGACTGATACTCTAACAAAGGACCATTCATGGAAATAACCTAGAACCCCTACACAGATGTAGCCCATAGCAGTTCAGTGTCCAAGTGGGTTTCATAGTAATGGGGACAGGGACTGCCTCTGACATGAACTGATTGGCCTGCTCTTTGATCGCCTCCCTCTGAGTGGGGTAGCAGCCTTATCAGGCCACAAAGGAAGACAATGCAGCCAGTCCTGATATGATCTGATAGAATAGTATCAGAAAGAAGGGGAAGAAGACCTCCCTTATCAGTGGACTGGGGGAGGGGCATTGGTGGAGAGGAGGGAGGGTGGGATTGGCAGGGGAGGAGAGCAGAAGCTACAGGTGGGAAACGGAGTGAATAAACTGTAATTAATAAAAATATAAATAAAAAAAGAAAAAGAAGGAAAAAAGAAAAAGGCAAAACAGTGCACATGACTCTCCTTTTTAATATGTAGAAAAGCAAGCATGTAAACTCAACAGAGGACATCTGAATGTGTGTGCTAGATGTGTTACAGCTGGAGAAAGGAGAGGAAGAACGGACAAGCAACCATGCATGCTAAGTCTGTAATGCTGCAGCTTATACATTTCTCTCACTAGTAAGCATGGATTTCTATTTGGTTGATGTTACACAACCAGAAACTAACATGCTAGCATTTTATACTTGACTATAGAAAGCAGGCATAGTGGCATACACAATTAAAACATTATCCATACTTCCTGTCGGGCAAGCCTGAGCTTGGGTGACTCATGTGAGTTCATGTGACTCATTGCAGGAAGTGGGCAGAGTTTTTAGTAGCAGGCATGATTTTCTTCCTGTCAAGTTGGCCTATGTTCAGCTAGACAGCTGGTTTAGCACTGACATACACTTGCCACTTCCTGCACCTTTACTGATATTTTTCAATGCTGGACATCGATGAGGTTCGTAGGTGTCACAGCTGGGTATGTTAATGTTTCCCTCCTTTGACATCTTGTATATTATTTTCTGGGAGCATGGAACCATATGCACACAAACAGCAAAATAGACTCAGAAGTTTCTGTTTCTTTATTTGTGTGTGTGTGTGTGTAGACTTCCCTCTTGATAGAAAACCCAGGATGAGGAGGTTTTGTTCTAATCACAAGTATTCACTGTGGAAAATTAGCCTTCTTGGTATTTCTCACAGCAAGGGAAAAATCACATTAGTTATCAGCTGAAAAATGTACACACACACACACACACACACACACACACACAGGAGAGGAGGGAGTGGTAGGGAGAGAAGAGAAAAAAATGTTACTTTTACACAGAGCTGTTCCAAAGTCATTATTTTTTTAAGCTTACATATTGTTTTTCTTTGCTATTAGATGGTTCAGAATCATGTCAAGTTGATTCTTTTTCCATTTTTGTTCAGTTTCTAAGTTCTGTTAGATTCGTAGGAGGGTGATGGAAAGTCGCCCTAACGAAAGCAATAGATTTTCATGAGGACAGTCCATGGCTGGAAATAGACACTCACAGCAAATGCTGCCCTGTTTAAACCACTTTTTTAATTATTTATTTATTTATTACTGTTTATTCACTTTGTATCTCAGCTGTAGCTCCCTCCCTTGTCCCTTCCCAATCCCATTCTCCTTCCCATTTCTTCTCCTATGCCCCTTCCCCAGTCCACTGATAGGGCAGGTCCTCCTCTCCTTCTGACCCTAGCCTATTAGGTCTCATCAGGAGTGGCTGCATTGTCTTCCTCTGTGGCCTGGTAAGGCTGCTCCCCCTTCAGAGGGAGGTGATCAGAGAGCAGGCCAATCAGTTCATGTCAGAGACAGTCCCTGTTCCCTTTACCTGGGAACCCACTTAGAGACTGAACTGCCATGGGCTACATCTGAGCAGGGGTTCTACGTTATATCCATAAATAGTCCTTGGTTGGAATATCAGTCTCAGAAAAGACCCCAGTGCTCAGATTTCTTGGTTCTGTTGCTCTCCTTGTGGAGCTCCTGTCCCTTCCAGGTCTTAATAACTACACCTACTTTCATAAGATTCTCTGCACTCTCCCCGAAGTTTGGCTATGAGTCTCAGCATCTGTTTTGATACCCTGCTGGGTAGTCTTTCAGAGGCTTTTTGTGGTAGGCCTCTGTGTGTAAACCAGGTTTTCAGCTGTAGTCGTTTTCCTATGCTTTTAGGAGACACATGTGCACTGACTTAGCTAAATTTCCAAGTTAATCACTTAAAGATTCAGCTTTGGATACTGTTGAGATTGTAACTGATGGTCAAAAAGAGTGGGTGCATTGCCTCGTGCCAGGGTGAGGGTTCAGAGAGCTGGCTCAGGGACTGCAGTCCCCACTTGACGCACTCACTTTCGAAGGAGGAGGTAAAGCTGTCCTTTCCCTTCTCCTTCCGTTTTTCACCACCACAGCGATTTTTCTCAGGTTGCCAGCATTACTTAACTTTCATTCAAAGATAATGACTGTGTGATTGAGACACTTGGGAACTCCATGAGGCTCTGAGCCTACTTCATTAACTTACAGCTCACCTTTTAGTTACAAGATATCTCTGGCTAAATGAAAAGAGAAGAAATTTCACATGTGCTAATCAGCTTTTCAAAAGAGGCAGGAGAGCTTCCTTCTTTCCTCCCAGTCAAAGGGAGCTCTGTGAAATAGTTTTTAGATCATCGTGCATGCCAAGGGGCTGAATGTTGTTCCTTTCCGTCCGGCGTGACCCTCAAATAAAGTGGAAACTTTCTGTGCTCGTGACTTTCTCTTCATGTTGTGCTCACTGGGGCATGGGGTCATGCTACCAATATATTTTTAAGCTTCACACAATTACCCTCAACCTCAGTAAAGCATAGAACAGCGGGGCAGTATTTATTACCTGTCCCTATGAAAGCCACTGTCCTAGACAGACCCACAGGAACCAAACATTATGGAGTGCATAGAAAGAATATGAAGGGACAGCACAGGGCTAACATATTTAAACATCCTATTACTGTGCTTTTGAATGCCAGTCCTTCAAGCCCATATTTCCTGCTCTGAAGTTTAGCTGTGTGGTTTCTCTGCAGGTTGCTGGAGTGGAAATTATTTCTACCTCTATTTTCCTATCGCCCATTATTTCCCAAACAAAATTATCATCTTGCATTATATAAAATTGAGGAGGGGTGGTTATTAACTTTAATCACATAGATCCAAGGACACTTCACAATATATTACCACTTTGTTCCACTAAGCCTTGCTATTAAACTTGTTCTGAAGCGAACACATCACGTATTGAGGCATGGATGTGAAAATAAATTTTTAGTTTTCATGGCATTGTTCACCGTGCTTTCTTGTACTTCAGTGAAAGTTCAATCTTCTTTTTAAAAAATATCTAAACAAAAATGAGAAGCAGAAGATAAAAAAATATTGTTGTGGCTTGAAGGCGAAGCGTCCACCAAAGGTTTATGTACTTGAACCCTTCCTCTCTCTTCCCCACTGATAGCTCTGCTTCCAGAGGCTATGGGCCTTTTAGAGGATGTGGGATGCTGGGGGTGGGCCGTGAGGGGAAACATGCTTGTATTTGTTCTTGACTCAGGTTTTTCTTACCTAAGGTTAGTGCCATGGGAGCAGGCTGTGGTCCAAGGTCCTGCCACCAGTTGCCAAACTACTTCCCATGATGCCCCAACACAGTGGACCATGTCCCCTGAACCTTAAACTAAGCTAAG
This sequence comes from Meriones unguiculatus, assembly GCF_030254825.1. Classification (NCBI taxonomy): domain Eukaryota; kingdom Metazoa; phylum Chordata; class Mammalia; order Rodentia; family Muridae; genus Meriones; species Meriones unguiculatus. The sequence continues at coordinate 8,886,907 of NC_083364.1, read as the reverse complement.
TCCTTCCTGGTTTCCCTCACTTGCTTCTGCTATGTACTCGGGTGGAGCTGGGAGAGAAAAATATAAACTATAGAAATTAACTTTTATTTGATACATAGGACGTATTTGAATTAAGATGCTAGAAAATCTATAGCTTAAAAATTAACACACTTATCTGATGCTGTAGCAATCGTGGCAAAGGTGTATAACATATAACACACACATATACATGGGTGAGCGCACCTGTGAAGAATATTCTCTAATTTTCCATTTGCTAGATTGTGAGATATGTTTTCTGAACTCACCTGTTACATTAGCCTCGTACATTTCACAGGTGTGATAGAGTCCTTGAGGATAACTGGCCAATTGTGAGGAATGAGCCAAGATTTTGGATTCTCTGCAACCTAACACTTAACCTTGGAAACTCCTATGAAGGTAAGTATTCTCTCTAGCCTCTAAAAGGGCACTCGATCTGTTGACTCTGTCTGCTGGCTTGTGCTTTTAGATCAATGTCAGCTGCTCCTGGATTGACAAGTCACATGAAACAGTCTGTTAGATGATTCTTCTAGATTCTCTTTTCAGTAACTATTGAAATATCCCTTCAAGTCCCTAATAGTAATTTAAATGACCAGAATGCTAGCAGGGAAAAAATTGGAGGAAGCAACTAGTAAGAAGAAAAACAGCAAGGTAGACCTGTGACCACCCAGATGGGGACCTTGTTCTTCGCCCTGTAGTTTTCCATCTAAGTTCATTAGGGATAGATCTAGATACCATTACAAGTCAATCTTTTATTGGAAACAGGTCATTTGATCATACAATAAAACTGGATTCTATGTGATCATTTCAATAGAGATGGAAATTTATGATTCTCGGTGTTTTATAACGTGATATTTAAATGTAGTTATGGGCATTTTCTGGGGAACTGATAGTGTGTTTTAAAGTAGAAATCTATGTTATAAACCATGATACCCTGGAGAAATAAGTTTATGTAGAATATATTTGTTTATAAATGTATATGTCAATGTCTTATGAAAAAACTAAATATTTTGACTTAACGTGGAAACAATGAAGCAAGCACATACTGACACACACACATGCACACTACCACTCACTGTTTTGTTTTAAAACTCCATAGACACAGGAAACAGTCTTTTGTCAAGGAATGTTGCTATTGAAAATAAGAGTTAACCTGTGTGGTGTTTTGAATAAGAATGGCCCCCATAGGCTCCTATGTCTGAACGCTTGGTCACCAGGTATTACACTGTGTCAGAGGAATTAGGAAGTGTGGCCATGCTAAAGAAGATATGTCACTTCAGGGTGTGGGCTTCCAGGTCTGAAAAGCCCAAATTAGGCTCCATCTCTTCTTTGCCTGCAACTTGAAGATAAAATGCGAGATCTTAACTGCTTCTCTGTCACCATACCTGCCTGTGTGCTGCTGTACTCTTCACCATGATAACAGACTAAGGCTCTGAAACTAAGCAGGCCTCTGATTCAAATGATTTTTTTTTCTACAAATTGCCTTTGTCATGAAGTTTCTTCTCATAGTAATGAAACAGTAACTGGGACAACCGGTTTACAAAATACGTTTATTCTAAAAGCTTCTGAAAATGTGTGAAAAAGACAAATACATTGTCTAATAAACATGAATTTATATTGAAATTAGACCCAAATAAGTGCTTCTCAAAAGAAGGCAGAAAAAAATGTCTGAGAAAAAAAAATGCTCAACAGCAGTAATTGTGAGAAAATTGTTGCTGTTACTATTACTATTATGAAAACCAAATACAACAGAAGCTGGGCAGGATGTGAGGGAAGAAAAGGAACACTTGCACATTGTTCATGGGAATGCAGGCTGCTGTGGCCATTATGAAAAACAATATGAAGTGTATAGAAAATGTTAGAAACAGAACTAGTATATGATCTGAGTGCCAGTCTTGGAGGTAGGTATTCAGTGGAGAAACAAAAAACAAAACTAAACCAAAAGAGCAAGTTAAAAATTACCTGTGCTCGTAGGCTCACTGTATTTCTGCCTATAGCGTCTTTGAGATGTGTTGCCTGAGGGAGTCGGAGTGTCTATCAGTTAATTCATGAATATTTTTATTTGTAGCAACAAGTGTTGTAGCTAGAGATCATTGTGTTGAGCAAAGAGAGCCAGGTACAGAGAGACAAGTGTGGTATGAACTAAGTTTTATATTGTCTTTAGAAGTTGGAAAACTGTCATGGAGATTAGAAACTGGAGGCTAGAAAGTAGGGGAATGAGAGAGTTTTCAATGGAGAGTAATCAACTGGTAGGGACAAGAAATTCTGCTTCACACTAAGGTGACAACAAGTAAAAAGGTTGCTGGGTAAAAGACTGAATGAAATGGCTTTAAATGTTTAACCTTAAACAAATTATAAATGCTTGAAGAGATATATATATTCAAATATATGACCTCTCTGTAATATACATATATTGTATACATATATGATACCAAAGTACATGGTATCCATTAATAAGCATGTGTAGGTATACATATCTGTATTGCACATAAATTTTGTTCTATGTGTCAGTTAAAATAAAGTTATTTTTAAATATGCAAATAAATTTTACCTACAAGAGCTCATTACATATAAGAGACTAGCATTTTATCTATTATAGTCAATCACTGGAAGATTTTCACATCTTTCTCTCTGCTCTCTCTTGTTTCTTAGAAAAACAAACCAAGTCATGCAGTGAACATGCTATTTGAATCCATGGCCTCCCATATGCACAAGTTCTCTGGAGAATTTATTTTATCTTAGAAAAGCAAAATATTCAGAAAATTTTGATGGATATTTTTGTTATATTTAGATAGAGTTTTAAAAATGACAGCAGTATAGATTCATGGTTTAAATTCTTCAGATTTGCCCTTGAATATTGTCTTTGGCAAAGATGAAATTAGTTAAATATCTTTTATGTATGTGTAGTTACTAATGCAGATGTATTGTATAATATTCTTTCAATTAAAAAAAGTAATTTATTTTCCCTGATTTTTTAAAATTAATTAATACATTTTTTATTAAGTTTACATCCTAGTTGTAGACTCATCTCTCCTCCTCTCCCAGTCCCACCATCTCTCCCTCCCACTAGAACCCCGGCCTCTTCCTTAGAAAAAGGAGCTCCCTTTCTCATCCACCCAAGCTCATAAAGTCACTTCAAGACTGAGCATGTCCTCTTCCCCTGTAGCCTGTCCAGGCATTCCTGCCAGGGGGAAGTGATAAAAAGCTGGCAAGTGAGTCTGTGTCAGATGCAATCCCCACTTCCCTTACTAGAAGACCCACATGAAGCCTAAGAGGTCCATCTGCTACATCTTTGTAAGGGGCTTAGGTCCAGTTCATAAATGGTCCTTGATCGATGCTTCAGTTTCAGCAAGCCCCTTTGGGTCCTGGTTAGTTGCCCCTGTTGGTCTTCTTGTGGAGCTCCTGTCACATCTGCATTCTTTTCTCTTTCCTCCCACTAAGACTCCCTACTCATGGCCCAATGTTTGGCTGTGAATCTCAGCACCTGTTTTGAGGAGATGCTGGGCAGAGTTTCCTATAGGACAACTTTGACAGGCTCCTGTCTACAAGATTAGCAGAATCTTTCATAGTGTTAGTGTCTGGCACTCTCGCATAGGTGTGTCTTCGATTGGGCCAGGCATTGGTTGGGCATTCCTTCAATCTCTGCTCTATCTTTATCCTTGCACATTTTGTAGGCATGGTAAATTTGGGATTGAAGTTTTTCTGGGTAGGTTGGAGTTCCTCTTTCTCTTCTAGGAGGCTACTTTAGTTAGAAGGTGTCCTCTTCAGTCTCTCTGGCCTCTGCTACTAGGACTCACTGCTTGAAAACCACTCATATCCTTTCAGGGGCCTACCCTGACTTAGCTTGTCACAGAAATCACCCACCCTCAGTTTCTCTTTCTTACAGGGCATTCTGTCGTTTTGCCCTCTTGTTGTTGTTGTTGCTTTTAATATTCCATTTTCACTGGATGCGTTTTATATCTGCCTGAACTTTTGCCAATATTCATAGCTTATATTATCACTTTACTGAGAGCTCATGCTTCGTAACCTATCACTCATTTATTAGATTTGTTCCTTCTTACAGTTTTATGTAACAGGATGAAAAATCTACATATACATATAAAAGTTGGAACTAGTAAACAACAAAAATGAAATTACATTTCAAGGTGTATAATTATAAGTCTTTTAAAGTTTGAAAATTTATGTAATATACTTAAGAAGAGCTTGCCAAAATGTTAGTATAGTAGAGCATGTGAGACTCAGGATTATGTGCAGTGACTTACTGACCCAAAGGCTTTAATTACTGCAGAATCCCAAGGGCTCCTTTAAAATACATTATTAATATTATTCAATATACTTACATAAATATATTTCACCATAGAAGAAACATTTTAGAATTTATGCCTATCCCATAACATTTTGTGAAACCTGAGTTACACAATAAAATTAAGATTAAAATTGGGCATAACATAAAATTTGTAACTAAATATGAATAATGTCAAATATAAAAGCAAGAATGAAGAACAATACAGCAAATTGTGACTATAGAATAAAAAATAAGATTTGTGTAGCTGGTAAAGTTCTGAACTAAGCTTAACATAACATAAATAAATTTCACTATCATTAACTTTTTCTGTATATATGCTTACATTACCAAAATAGCAAAAAACTTGTTAAAAGAATCAATTCTCATACTCCTTGTTCGGAGAGTACCTTATCACACATTTTCAATGTGTTACATACTGAAAAGTTGTCTGTTCCAGTCATTAAAGTCAAATTTTACATTTCTCCTTGGTGATTCCTTCTGTGTTATGTATTATTGCTTCTTCTATATTTGTTAAGTTGCACAAATATTTTCTCCAAATTCCTGTGTTCTTTGTGTTTGTAGAGACTGTAAAGCACCCAATCTGGTATTGAGAGCTTCTCCCTCTTAACGAGGAAACACAACAGGTGGTTTACCGCAGCAATTAGAAGTTATGTGGAATGAAAATATCTTCCTTTGTTGTAGTCTTTAAGGCTTATGCAGTGAGGACTTCATACTTTAAAAGCTGCAATTTGTCAGTCTCAGACAGGTTAAATGTAACAAATGTGAATTAAATCATGACAATTAAATCATGAGTTAAATTTACTTTCTACATGATAATTGAAAATTTTAGGCTAATATTAAATAAATCTGAAGTGATCCACAGGGTTTTATTTATTCACTTTTGGGTTAGGTCTGGTTCATTGTCATTCTATACCTGTGGCCATTGTATACCTGTGGTCATTCTGTATCTGTGGTCATTATACACCTGTGGTCATTCTATACTTTTGGCCATTCTATACCTGTAGTCGCTACATACCTGTGGCCATTCTGTGGTCCTTATATTCTTGTGATCATTATATACTTGTGTTCATCATAAATGTGTGATTTTTAACCTGTGAAGAGATAATAATGGTGTTGAAGTGTTGTGATCCCTGACATGGACTGAACCAGGTATGTGTACTGTGTGGGAATCGTGTGGCTTTGAAGTATCTAATGAACTTAGCTGGTCTAGTCGGAAGAATGGGGTACAGTTTAATCTACGACATTTGGTTCCATCCCTCATACTCTAAAATAGAAAAAAAAAAGCCTAAGTATAACATTCAGCCTCAGGTACAAATGTAGAAAATAATCCTGTGGTTTAAACACATAATGTCTTAATACCTGTGACCTAAAGAGATGAATTCCTGGAACAATTTTTTTTTTCATTTTTTTTTTTGTTATCTTTATTTCAGGGCAAAGCTACAGTTTAAAAAGGTTGCTTTTAAATCTTTATTTTATTATATATATATATAAGTGATTTGCCTGCATGTACTTATGTGAAGCACATACGTGCCACCAGCTTGCTGGGAACTGAACCCAGGTTCTATACATGACAAGAAGTGCCATATTTGCAGCCCAATTCTGCACTTTTCAATGGGAGCACATAGATAGTCCATTAAAGAACATGAGACTTATAGCCAAAGTTTGGGCAGAGTGCCAGAAACTTTATGGAACAAGAGGGATATAGAAAGAATTGGAAGGGATAGGAACTCCACAAGGAGAACAACAGAGCCAAAAAACCTGGGCACAGGAGGGCCTTTATAGACTGATGCTCCAACCAAGGACCATCCATGGAGAGGACCTAGACACCCTGCACAGATGTAGCCCATGGTAGCTCACACTCTAAGTGGGTTCCCTAGTAAGTAGAGCAGGGGCTGTCTCGGACATAAATTCAGTGGCCTGCTCTTTGATCACCTCCCCCTGGGGGGAGAGTGTTCAGGCTTGCCAGGCCACAGATGAAGATGTTGCAGCCAGTCCTGATGAGACCTGATAGGCTATGGTCAATAGAAGGGGAGGAGGACCTCCCCTATCAGGGGACTAGGGAAAGCGCATAGGGGAAGAAGAGGGAAGATGGGTGGGTCTGGGAGGAGATGAGGTAGGCTGCAGCAGGGATACAAAGTCAATAAATTGTAATTAATTAATTAAATGTAAAAAACGAATATAACTGGAGCCAAAAAAAAAAAAAGAAAAAAAAGAACATGTCTATATAACCTTAAAATGAAGGAACATTGTTCCTGCTTTAAGAGTTTGATCCTAATGTAGAAATTTCAGGTCTTTTAATTTAAGCAATTTATCTTCCACTGTATGAGAACAGTTAAATGGTATTGACCTATAATTTATAATGGAAATAAAAATTTAAAAAAAAATGTAACACTTTAGATTCATGTGCAGGAAACGTGGGAACAAACAGTGACTTTCTAGAAGCTGTCAACTTGCTATTTTTATATTATATAAAATTTTAAATAGAAAATATAAAATAGAACAACAACAAAAGGCCTAATACAACATCTAAAATACAGAGAGAAGCCTGAGAGAAGGAGGGAATGGATCCCAAGAACTTTCATCTGATCTCTACAGGCTCCCTGTTATTCATATGTTCATAAGTACACACACACACACACACACACACACACACACACAAATATGACGACTTGCTTTTCAAGGACTGGCATTGTTTACTGGGACCATTCACTGGTTAGATAACTAGTTAGATAGTTATCAAAACATGAGCTATAGGTCTTGTTGCCGATTTTTATTTAGAACCCGATGTATAAATTGTTGTGGATAGTAGGATTTCCGCATCCAAAGGAGTGTCTTTTTACTTTGTGCTCCTAAGGTTTTTGTTATAGATTTTTCAACTTGATGTGAGCTAGGGTCATCTTGGAAGAAGGAATGCAAACTGAGGAAATGCCTTCAATGGAATGACGTGTGGGGATGTCCGTGAGCCGTTGACTTCCTGTTTGTTTTGTTGTGGTGGTTGTTGACTAGTGATTGCTGTGGGATGGCCCAGTTTACTTGGTGCCATTTCTGAGCAGGTGGTCCCAGTTTGTATATAAAAGGAAGCTGAGCAAGCCAGTAAGCAGCTTCCTTTCCTGGTCTCTGCTTCAGTGCCTGCCCCCAGGTCCCTTCCCTAACTTCTGTCAGCTCTGGACTGCAAGCTGTAGGATAAAATAACCCCTCTCTTTCTCAAATTGATTTTTTTTTAAAACAACAATATCAGTGATGAACAGCTTATTAAGAATAGCTAAGATTTTAGATTTTTCAGTGCAATCACCATATGTTAAAAAAAATTGGTGTGAGTATACATGTCCATGTGTGCATGTGTGTATTAGGACATAGAGGTAGATTGGCAATGGCTGTTTTTAATTTATTGTACTCTAATTTATATGGAAGAGAAAGTGTCATCTACGTATATAATTACTATCACAAAGATGGAGTCTCTCATCTGAAACTCTTCAAAAATTAGTAATGTGACCTGAAACTTTTTTTCCTGTTCAAGTCATTTTTTTGGATTCTAAATGTCTGTACATTTTTTTAAAGCAAGAATTATTTGTGTGATGTTAGTTTTAGGAATATATTGCAGGATGATATATGTTTAGCTACTGATACTCTAACATGCAACTAGCACTGACAAGTTACTAGCACTGGCTCATTACTGGCACTGGCTCATTACTAGCACTGACTAGTTACCAGCAGTGACTAGTTATGAGCAGTGACTAGTTGCAAGCAATGACTGGTTACTAGCAGTGACTAGTTAGAAGCACTGACTAGATTCCAGATATGAATCTGCTCTTCCATGTTTAGAAGTTAAGTTTGTTTGTTTGTTTATTAGATACTTGGACAAATTGGTATTGTGAATTCCTTCTTTCTGGTGCATTGTGCAGAACACATGTGATGTTCCTGTTTGGTCTTTCATTCTTGACTCCATTTTCACACTGGCTATGTAGGCATTAAGGCTCTTCCAACCCAAAAGCTGATATGGTCTTTTATCTTACCTCTTATGAGATGATGCAAGATTAGCTTTGAGACCATTATAACAATTCAGTAAGTTCATATAATTTTGTGCATTTCTAACTGGGATTTCTAGAAGCTCTCTCTGATGACTGGTATACAATCAATATTTTGCTGCCAGGGATAGTGGTGATTTTCACTTTAGGCCTATTTTCCTTAGTCTCCCACATCAGAACAGCTAGCTCAAATTGCTTGTCTGCTGGAACTTCTTCTAATGAGGCTTCTCCCAGCAAATTCTGTTTGCTGGCTTACACATCTCTGGAAGAGCGCTTTGGATCTGCACTCATTCTTTCTCTACATGTCCCTGAATGGTTGAAACCTCATATGTGCACACATCCTTTTCAGGTCCCTCCCAGAGTTGACGGCAACCACAGATACTCTTCCTACTTGCCTCTTCCCCTAGTTTATTCTATTCTGTTTTCAGGTACTTTACTCTTTTTTTTAATTTTTATTTTATTTTTTTATCAGTTACATTTTATTAACTCTGTATCCCAGCTGTGTCCAGATCCCTCATTCCCTCCCAGTCCCTCCCTCCCTCCCTCATCTCCACCGTGCCCCTTTCCAAGTCCACTGATAGGGGGGACCTCGGTACTTTACTCTTTACTTTTATCTATGAACTATCACTCTCTACCCTTTTTTTTTTTTTTTAGGCAAGATGTTCTCAGTTTTCTGTTCCTATGCTTATATGGTTCTCTAGTGCTCCTGGATAGGACAGCTGGCCTGGGCTGTCTGGTGTTGTCTGTAGTACAGGAACAAGTTGGGAATCATGGTCAGTTTAGTCTCGCACTTGTACATGTGGACAAGGGTCCCACTTGTCTTTGCTGGGAATAGTGGTTATCATGGAAGGTTGGGGAGATGTGAGCCACTAGCAGTCTGCTTTCCTTTAAGTAGAGCATGGTTCTAGTGCTGGAGCCTGGGGGAAATGAAGATGGAACTTCCCTATTGCTGCTGTTTTAGCTGCTAATAGTTCTAGATCGTAAGAGAAGACCCTCAGTTGTTCCTACAGGATGGGATTAGGTTAGGGAGAGGAGTGAGGGGGGTACAGTTCAAAAGCTTTGTTCCTTCCTGTGAACATTTCTTCTTGATGAATAGTTTTCAACCTGCAGTTTCTCCTCAGGTCCCCCACCTGACATCCAGGTGATTCCTATTATTATTATTATTATTATTATTATTATTATTATTATTCACTTTATATCAGCTTAAAAGCCGCTCCACCTTGTCTCCTCCCAGTCTCCACTCCCTCCCATGCTCCTCCTATACCCCTTCCCTAGTCTACTGATAGGGACTATCCTTCTATCTGAACCCAGCCTATCAGGTCTCATCAGGACTGGCTACATTGTCTTCCTCTGTGACCTAGCAAGGTTGCACCTCCCCCCCCCAGGGGGAGGTGATGAAAGAGCCAGGCACTGATTTCATGCCAGAGAGAGCCCTTGCCCCCCTTAGTAGGGAACTCACTTGGAAACTGAGTCTATGGGCTACATCTGAGCAGAGGTTTTATGTCCTCTCCTTGCATGGTCCTTGGATGGAACATCAGCCTCTGCAGGCCCCCTGGGCCCAAGAGTTTAGGCTCTGTCGGTCTCCTTGTGGAGATCCTGTCCCCTCCAGGTTTCCCTATTTTCCCCTTCTTCCATAAGATTCCCAGCACTCTGCTCAAAGTCTGACTTTGAATCTCAGTATCTGCTTCAAAACCCTGATCAGTAGAGTTTTTCAGAGGCCCTCTGTGGTAGGCTCCTGTCCTGTTCTCTGTCTTCTTCCACTTCCTATGTCTATCCCATTTGCCCTTCTGCATGAGGATTGAGCATCTTTCCTAGGTCCTACTTCTTGTTAGCTTCTTTAGGATTATAGATTTTAGTAGGTTTATCCTATGTTATATGCCTGATATCCACTTATAAGTGATTATATACCACGTAGTATGTCTCTCTACTTCTGGGTTACGTCACTCAGGATGATCTTTGCTAGATCCATCCATTTGTGCCCAAATTTCACGATTTCCTTTTTTTAAATTGCTGAGTAGTATTCTGTTGTTTAAATGTACCACAATTTCTGTATCCATTCTTCAGTTGAGGGACATGTAGGTTGTTTCCAGATTCTGGCTGTTATAAATAAAGTTGCTACAAACATGGTTGAGCAAATGTCCTTTTTGTGTACTTGAGCATCTTTTGGCTATATGCCTCGGAGTGGTATAGCTAGATTTTGAGGTAGCACTATTCTCAATTTTCTGAGAAAGCGCCAGATTGATTTGCAAAGTGGTTGTACAAGTTTGCAGTCCTACCAGCAATGGGTGGGGGGGGTCCCCTTTCTCCACATCCTCTCTTGCATGTGTTGTTGCTTGAGTTTTTCATCTTAGCCATTCTGTAGGTGCAAGGTGAAATATAAGGATCATTTTGATTTACATCTCCCTGATGACTAAGGATGTTGAGCATTTCTTTAAGTTTTTCTGTCATTTGATATTCCCCTGTTCTCTGTTCAGCTCTGTATCCCATTTTTTAATTGGATTACTTGGTTTGTTGGTATTTAACTTCTTGAGTTCTTTATATATTCTGGATATTAGGCCTTGTCAGATGTGAGATTGTTGAAGATCTTTCCCCAGTCTGTAGACTGTCGTTTTGTTCTGATGACAGTGTCTTTTGCTTTACAAAAGATTTTCAGTTTCATGAGGTACTGTTTATTGATGTTTGATCTTAGAACCTGTGATGTTTGTGTTCTGTTCAGGAAGATGTCTACTGTTCTAATGAGTTCTAGACTCTACCCCAATCCCCAATTTTCTTCTGACAGATTTTGTGTGTCTGGTTTTATGTTGAGGTATTTTATTCACTTGGACATTAGTTTTATTCAGGGTGATAAATATGGATCTATTTGCATTTTTCTACATGTAAAGATCCAGTTAGACTGACACCATTTGTTGGAGATGCTATCTTTTTTCCATTGTGTGGTTTTGGCTTCTTTATAAAAAAAAATCAAGTGTTCATAGATGGGTGGGTTTACTTCTGGGTCTTTGATTTGATTCCATTGATCTTTTTATTTTGAATAATTTTAATCTTTATTTTCTTGTGTTGATTTGGAAATACCCATGCTTCCTTATTTTAGCCATTCTGGAAATTCCACCCTTGTTCCACCTTTCCCACTCTTCATTCACTTCCATGGCCATGTACTTACTCAGTGAGAGCTGAGTCAGTGACATTATTATTTCCTAAGAATTCAGAAGCATCTATGATACTGATATGCATGTTTGCTAGACAAATATAATGATCAGATTTTAGAATTCTAACAGCCCATATGAAAGAAGTAGACAGAGATCAATCATTCATACAGAGCCCCTAGTCCAATATTGCATGCCTGAAGTTTAAGTTGAGATTATAAGAGGAGGTAATTAAAATCTTAAGACTGAACAAAACTGAAGGCAATACATTGCAAATAGAATAGACAATGATACCTTCACAAAAGCAGGAAGAAAAAAATCTATGTGAAGATGGAAAAGTCTTAGAGTTAGCAGTTAGTAACTGATTCAGAAATATTGATAAGACTATTATAGTATTGACATGGTCTACAGGTAAAGGAAGTGTTACCAGCCAGTATTTAGTATTTTCTTTCACTTAACAAGAATATTTATTAAGGAATTGACAACATGTCTCTTTCAGTCTTGTTACTTTAGATATTTGCTTCAGTAAAATAATGGATTTTGTTTAGTTTATTTGCTCACTAAGGGATGAATGATCTTGAACTAGAGCACCACATAGTTCTGTCAGGTATCAATTTGTATTCTACTTTTCCATGTATATCTCTATGATTCATGCTAACTTAATCTCTGCCATATTCTCATACATTTTATTTAGATCCCATAACTTACAGAATTATAGATGACACATAAATAGCTTTGAAACTAAAAACCACATTCAGTATGATGACAATATTTGTCTCTTCTTACAGTTAATTGTGGACAAGAGCCTTGATTATTTTATTTTATTTATGTTTATTGAAAATATTTTCCATACAATGTATTCTGATTATAATTTTCTTTCCCCCAATTTCTCCCAGCTCCTTCCCACATCCCAAACACCTAATTGCACAAATTCTTTGGAAAACAAGTATGAAACAGGTAGACAAACAAACCAAAATTAAAAAAAAAACAGAAGGCACATGAAACATACACACAGACACTGAGAGACAGAGACAGAGACACAGAAAGACAGAGAGGAATCAAACCTATAAGAATACAAAATTGGAAACTATAAGATATAAGCAAAAGACCAGCAAGACAAAAATAAAATTCCACCCAAATTTCCAAAACAGGTTCTTGTAGCACCTTTAATCCCAGCAGAGGTAAGCAGATGTTTGAATTGGAGACCAGCCTGATCTGCAGAGTGAGTTTTAGGACAAAGTTCCATGAGAAATCTGTCTACTGAAACACCACTGAGTTCATTTCATGTTGTTGTTCTACTGTTGGGCATGGGTGAGGTTAATAACCCTAGTGCGACTCCATCAAAGTCATCTATTTTTTCCTTTATAGGTGGATGTCAGTTGGAGATAGCTCCTTGGTTAGCCATCAGAGCTGGTTTCCAAATCCCACTCTCCTCAGTGGTACCCTGACTGACTTGAACCTGTGTAGGCTCTATGCATGCTGCCATAGGCTCTGTAAATCCATGTGTGCACCAGTGTTGTTGAATCTGGAAGACATGGTTACTCTCTGACTTACAGCCTTTCTGACTCCTCTTCCACATAGCTCTCCTCCCAGCTACAAACTCCGTGATCTTACATAAGGGTGATAAGCCTAAAAGACATGCTGGTTAAATAGTGGCAAAAAAAATTATGGGGGTAAATAACCAGTATCTGATTGGATTTAAGGCCCATTCCATGAGATGGAACCCATGCCTGAAATGGTTCTGGTAGCTAAGATCCAGAAGCTAAATTGGCTATGGACCTAGGGGAAAACCAGATACTATTTTTTTTTTCTGAAATAACTTAGCACTAAAATGACTGCTACTGATATTCTGCTGTATCTGTAGGTCAGTGTCTCAGCCACCATCAGAGTAACTGTAGTAGATTGGAGGAAGTACAGAGACCCACAACTGGGCAATGTGCATAGAGTTAGAACTTTATAAAAGTCAGTCCTAAACAGTATTTCTTCATCAAACTAGAGAGCCTAGAATTTTTAAATGATTAACGAACCAAATTCATTAAGACATTCTGCAAAGACATTTGCAGAAAGAAAATGGAGAATTTAAATTTCTTTTGGTAAAAATAAATCCCTTCTTTCCTTGCTATAAAATATGGTCAATAAACTTTACATAGTGCTTCCATACACTAAACTGATAAGTTAAATGAGAACAGCCATGGGTGTCTCCGGCCACCATGTTCTAGCAGAAGAGCAATGCATTTCACTCATTGAAAGCTCATATGCTGACGAAGTAATTACTGGTGATTTTGAAATTAATTTTTGTAGCTGAGAATTGGGGTGTTAAGCTTGTTTCTCTGTGTGTTCATTCTTGAAGTAGGGGATTGAATATACATATGAAATGCTTGTTCTGAACTGTTTACCATACTTTTTAAAAGAGGTAATCTCTTCATGTTTCTTACTGTCATGGATTTTACATGAGATGAGGATGTCTAAATTAGTGGTTGAGGTGACATCTAGACATACTGTAACAGTTAAGTATCTGTGTAAGGGACTATTTACCAGCATACCTACTTTTATTATCAAGGTCATAGTTGTTACTGAAACACCGATCTTATTTTGTACAGCACTGGTTTGGTTCTGTAATGGGTAGAGCACTTAAGCTGCAGAAGCTGTGAGAAGTTAACACACGGTAGCTTCAGGAGCATCGTGTGCAATTTACAGTAGGATTATATTCACTATTATGTTTACATAAAAATAAATAATACAGAAAGCAAATGGAAATTATGATACATACATTACACATGCACACTAACAGACCTATAACAGGTTCTATAGCAATGTATGTTAAACATGCATAGATACATGAAAGCATAGACATATGGATACATGGAATCACAAAAGCAGTTACATAGGTACATACCTTTAAAAGCACAATCATATCAGTAGGCACATAATATAAACAAAATACACACTTAGCTATATGCATATATACTCAAAATGTATCATAGATATAACAGATATTTCTACAAATAATTCCAAACCTATTAGGTAGAGTTACACTTTAACATTTTATACTATTCTCCTATATTGAAATTTCAACAGTTATGCAGTAGCTACAGGACTTTACCAGATGTTTTAGTATTTCAGATATGTCTAATACTCACCTAATATGCTTTGTCTAAAGTCATGAGAGTCAGAAGTCCAGAGATATTTCCTCTCATGGAAGGTGTTGTAAGAACAAAGCCAACATTACTTGTTTACCCAACTACCTGAAAGCAGTTAAAACAACAGGATGAGCAGCAAACCTCTTAAGTAAGAAAATTAGTTCAATTTTATCTTTATGAATATTCAATGTCATGTGTATAATTATGTTAGATAAGAACATTTTCACTCATTCATATGTGAGTGAAGGAGGAAGTTGTAAGTAAAATACAATTCTGTGCATCTGAACCATTCCTGTTCTGGAATTTTTAGAGTTATTTTTTTTGAGATTATCCTTCTCCCATACTTTTCCTTCTCCCTCCCTTTTCCTTGTTCCAAACCTCACCTTCTCTTTAACATCCACTGACTCTTTTTCACCAAATAAACATATGTACATATAAACATATGTACATGTTATTACATGTTATTACATGTACATATGTTTATATATGCATACACATATATGTTAATACATGAATATATAAACACATATATAAACATATATGTTATTTTACTCAAAGAATCTGATAAACTGTGAGATTTTCTTGGATTGCACAATCATTCCTTATGCTCCTTTTGTCTTAGGGTACTATTAAAAGAATAAAATAAGTAAAACCTGAGTCTTTATCTACTCATCTAGGGACCAAAGAAAGGTAGCTATACTATCTAAGTTAGAGACCACTTGCTTAAAAAGAATTTTCCTCTTTGCCACAATCTTAAACTATGTTATGGAAGCAAATAAAAATGCCAGCTGCAATGAGACTGTGGACATGTTTTAGAAAATAACATTCTATGCCATTTCAAGAGCTATAAACTTGGTAAGTATATTCTACTATGACTGGGTAGCAGATCTCAGACAAATGTTCCACTTCCAATTGCTTAGTCGGTGTATTATTGCATGAGCAGGCTAACGCTCACTTAGTCAGTCATCAATAGTTATTATTATTGCTGTGTATCAGTCACTCTGTTAATCACTGTGTGCAGACAGTAGTTAGAAAAAAAAACAAACCTTAAATCCTGCATTCATAGACACTCTAGGTTTATGTAAGAAGCAAGTAAAGTAGGTGGCAATGGAGGTGTGAAATAATTTGTGAGCAGGACACAGGACTTGGGACTATGGGAATTCACATGGGCTTCTTTGTCAAAACAATAGATATGAATCACCTCAGTGCAGCCTGTTTATGGGGTGTTGGGATATTTCCATTGTCACACACACACCCCCCCAGCTGCTTGTGAAAAGGAGCCCAAACAGGCAGAACGCAAACAATAAGCAGGAAGTGAGCAATCCCACCCTCCTCTGCAGCATTGTCCTGAAAGTAGGTTGGTCTGCAGAGGTGGTGGTGCAAAGGGAGAGCTTCCATAGGTGTCTGCCTAGAATAGAATTATCAGAATTCAGTGACAGGGTGAGTGAGGATAGAAAGAAAACAATGATCAAATTGTGTCATCTAGGCTTTTGAGTTTTGTTCCTCAGAAGAATAAGTGCATTTTAATGTAAAGAAAAAAAAAAAAAGGATTTCGGAGGAACAAGATGCTCGGTCAGTTAGTAGTTCACAGGAGGTGTGTAATGAGCAATTTGCACATAATTGGGTGTTTGTCATATATAATGTCCAGAAGTAAAGCTTCAGATAAAGAGTAAGAATATAGTCAGTTATCTGGTGCCTAAAAGCAGAGGAAGCAATAGGCGGTTCAGATTCCAGGTCACTGGACTTCATTTTATCGCTGCCTTCCCCATGAAAGCGTAGAAGGATTAGATATCTCTAATTTTGCAGAAGCCAGGATTCTCGTTGTTTGCTGTGACACCAACAGCAAGTGAACAGTGCTCATACATCTCATTTCAGTATTACCCATTCTTTTTTTCATATTTCTTCTACACTTCATTTATTTGCTTCAAAACAAGAAGAAATATTTTACTATTGTGTGTTACTAGGATGTTTCTATATACTTTACTGATATTTTCAATTCTTTTAAAGTATCTGAGATGTTTTTATGTAGCACAAAGTATCTATTTTGTGGTACTTCCTGTAGAGAGACTGGCCCTCTAACCATGCCCTGGATCTTCACCATCTTCAGAGACCTCCATCAAACATGTTGCTTATTTCCTGTACTTCAAGCTCTTCTCTGTACTTCAGTATTTAAACATGTTCAAGGTCTGTGTGTCCTCAAAAACAAGCAAGTTAAAAATAAATAAATCCTAGGATCCATGCCTCAAACTCTTGCTACTGAAACTTCTATTGCTTTTATAGATATAACTCTCCCAGCAATGATGCTTTTCTTGCCTATGCACCTACCACTTCACTATATGTGTTTGCAATGTCACCCCTAATATTGTTCCAGGATTCACTGGGCACTTATCTCACTTGACATCTCTGAACCAATTCATATCCTTTCAGTCATGCACTTTCTTGGCTTCAATTCTATTAATATGCTAATGACATCCAAAGCCCTTTTTCCTGCTCAACCTGAATTGCAGTCACATGTATTTAAGAAAAATGCATAATTTTCCACGTGATTGGATACTTTAATTAGAAACTGAAAAAGGTCATCATTAGAGCCCTGTATTTACATAACCATCTAGTTTGGAAGCCAATGGGGTTGGTAAGACACTTCAAACCTTCTAATATGCAGCTCTCCATAAGTTGATACCATTGTTGGCTTATTTATAATATCTTTTATTATAGATTCTCCATTATAGATATTTATTACTGAGCGTGAGAATGCATGTGATAACAGGTTTTAGATGGTATATTTTTGTGAGGTAGTTATGGATTATTACAGCAATATGTCTTTCAACAAACTATTTTACCGAGAAACATATGTAAATAAGATTTTTCTTGGACTCACTAGCTTGGTATGTATCATGCTTCCTCGTTCTGTGTGTATTGTCTTATAATGATGCTAATAATTGTGTTCTAGGTTACTTTTCTATTTCTGTGACTAAGCAATTTTACCAAAAGCAACTAAGTGGCAAGAAAGAACTTCTTTTTTTGGCTTACCATTCTAGTTAGCCATCTCTCTCTACAGGAAGTTGGGGGAAGAACTCCAGACAAGAACCTGGGCAGAAACCATGGAGAAATGCTGCTCACAAGCTTTCTCTGTCTGGTTTATGTTCATGAAGATTTCTTACACAACCCAGCACCATGTGTTAGACCCCCTCATACCAGCCAATAGTCAAGACCATCCCCAATAGACATGGCTATAGCTATGTCCGGGCATCCCCTCAATAGAGACTCCTTCTTTCCAGGTGTCTCTTGGCTCCATGTGCCATGGTGAAATAAGAACTCTCCAGGGCAGAAGGGATGTCAGGTTTAGGAGTTGTTCCCAGCTGCATGAATTTTATTTTATTTTTTTTACTTTTTATTTCACTCATTTGCTTTAAATCTTTACAGTAAACTTAAAGATTTTTGTATCCTCAATGAAAATTAAAAATGTCTAAAATAAGGAGATGACTGGAATCCAATATGACCATCTCCAAACAGGCCTATCTCCCATCTGGAGTCATGGGTCTTTGTATAAGACACAGAGGTGGTTGTATTTCTTTCCAAATTTACTTTGCTTTGTTAGCACATAGGTAGAGCCTCTTCTACTTTCTGTGGTTTCTCTCACTTCTAATTTTTAATATATCCTTAAGTATATTATTAACATTCCTGTTATTTTAAAACCACAATTTTAACCTTAGTTTTTATAATTGTCATTATGGTCATTAATACTGCATAAAATTTAAAGCAGTACAACTTTAAATACTATAACTGCAGACAACTAAGACTGTCTGTGTATGATGAAACTGACCACTTACAAACCACCACACAGATGCAGGAACAGTGTTGTACTAAAATCACTGGAAACAAGCCATTTTACAGCAGAATCCCTTTGCACATCCTAAACATTAAAACTACTTGTGAAGAAAGGGACACATTGATAAGGACCCATAGCTATTGATCTTTTCATGATGACATGGAGCTTGAGAGGAAAATAAAGACTACACAAGTAATTTAAAGCTTTTTGAGACAAACAAAGCTTGAATTAATAAATAGAAATGTTTGTGTGTGTGTGTGTGTGTGTGTGCGCGCGCACACGCATGAGTGTATAAGTCAAAGGAAACAGAGGTTTAACTTCAGGGCCTGGAGTAGAGCTTTTAGGTAATCAATAATTGGTGTCATATTTATTGATGCTGGTATCTCTGACATAGTTTTTATCATCATTATAACCATCATCACATCATCTAGACTTGTCAGTCACAAACATAAAATAATGATTCCATGAACATTATCAGTGGATTTGTAATAAATGTGGAACCAAATAACAACCTGCTCATATATGCCAAAATAATTGTATGTTACAATAGGAAATATCTAGGATGAACATAGTCACATTATACATATAATTTGTTCAGTCTTGTTTGAATTATTCCCCATGTACATGTTATAATATCTGAGAACAGCAGAATTTAATTTCTCTCTAGAGCATATTAGTTTTCAAATATGCCTGTCTTCACTGTGGAATAAGATATCAAAGGCATGCATTTGTTATTTTTGATTAGTAAATATAATGACACATAGTGCAATCAATTACTGTCACATCAGAGTTGGTTCCACAGGGGATGGACTATATATTAAAATATTTATATCTGAGGATGCAAAGCCAATATTAATTGAATAAAATAAATTTTGACCTAAGGAATTAGGTAAAGGGGGACTACAATTCTTCCATTCCTTTATGCATTTCTCATGGATATGATAGATATCATCCCATTAATCTACTTTCACTGCCAAGACACAGGAAACCAAGAAGTGTTTTAGCAGGTGCTGATATGAACAAAATTCATTTCCTGAGATAATTGGTTATAAATGTTGTTTTATTTCCTCAGATGGCAGGATGAGATGAAAGTCTTTCTTAAACCTTTCTAGCTCTTTTTGAGCTTTTGCTGGCTGTTTCAACTCATCTGTTTTGGTCTATACTCCTCTCTGAGCTGACTGTTTCAAACTTACTACTCCTGGCTTCTGACTTGCTCTGCCTGCCCTCAAACTAATTCTGTCAATATGTTTTAATCTTCTACTTTCCTTTCATTCTCTGGTTTGTTCTGCCTTTACCTGTGTCTAGCTTGTTCTTTCTGCAACCTATCTCTGTAAAACTGTCCCAGTAAGAAACTTTAGGTTAAACCTCTATTTTTTCCCTCTCACTCTCCCTGTGCTCCTCTTAAGTAGCCTCTCTCTCCTGTCTTGTTTTTCTGAGAGTTGGGCATATTCTATTTCTGACTCATTCTGTCAAATCTTTCTCTGATTCATCACTTTGCCATTCAATTAGGCATCACTTTAAAACATGGCTGCTTCCTTCCATAAACTAATCTTACTTTCATTGTTTGGGAGTAAAGGTGTGTACTGAGGGCATGTCTGTAATCCAACAAGTTCATACTGTAATCCAGTGTATGTCTGCATTCCAGCCAGATCAAATAGACCTAGCCAGTTTTTGGATGTGATCCCTTGCCAAAACAGCATTGTTGCTGGATTAAAATTTCTCAACAAATATTGTTACTTTTGCCAGCATAATGAGGAAATAGTTAGAGTGCAAACTGAAGTGTCCATCTCAAGTGTTGTTTGTTTTTGAAGAAGGGTGTTCTCTGCTATTATCAGTTACTGTTGGGAATCACTACTGAACATCTTAGAGATACTAAAAAATTTTTGAAAACAAAGATAGCATCTTCAAATCACTGTAAAATCTCTCTTATTTGTAATTAAAGACTGTTAACTATACAAAAAGTATATGCTATTAAAGAGAAAATATATTTTAAGTGGTTAATTAGCATAAATAATTATTTTAGAGCATTTTTGTTCTCTAAGACTTACATTTAAAGGACTAAAATGATATAATGCCTACCATAGCGTCTTGTACACTCTGTGCTACTTACATAATGATATAACAAATACTGAATGAATAAATAAGAGAATGAAATATTTTCAGGGCAACATCTTGCCTTCAAATCATGGATTACAGTATTTGCTTCATCTTTTTTAATTCAAATTATTTTAATCCACAATCCTCTTGCTTTTATCTTCAAGGTACTGAGATTGCTGGCATAAGTTATCATGCCAAGAAAAACATTATTTATTTAGTTATACAAAGAGTTGAGACTACCCCCACTCATATGACTATTTACATAGTGACATAAAATAGTATAATTGCAAAGGGCTCAATTCATTTTATTTATTTTCAAAATAGTCTTCTATAATAATATTTTATGCCTAACAAATCTCTTGTATTGACTAGATAAAGAAACACACACACAATTGTGTATAATCATATGCATTTTAATATATTGATTCTTTTTTCATTTTGTTAATTTCTCTATTTTATTTGTTTTTTCTTCTGATAATATTATATTTAGTTCATTCTAGTTCTTGGAAGCATGCTATATTTTTTTCTTTTAGAATTCTTCTCTTTTAGTATAGGAATTTGTTCTTTTTATTATTATCAAATTTATAAAATTGCTTTTGCTGCATCCCAGAGGTGCTAGCATCTTGCTTTCCCATTGTGATTATCTCAAGACATTTTTATATTCATCCTTTGCTTTTCTGCAGGAGACTATTGTTTAGCATCCACATATTTATAGATTTCCCAGTTCTTCCAACTGTTGACTTTTAATTTCGTACGAGTGTAGACGGAGACGATAGCTGATGTGATTTCAAGCTACATAAATGTGTTGGGATGTGCACTTCAACCTGACATCTGGAGAGTGCTTCGTGTGCACTAGTGAAAAATAGATTTGTTTTCTTCTGAAACTCCCACAATGCATAGAAATGCTTTCAGAATATTAGTGATATTTCATAAGTATTTTAGGCTGTCTTCGTTCATTTTAATTCTGTTTGTTTTTATTTCTCAGATTAAATCACTTCAAAAGACTTATCTTTGCTCAACTCTTATAGAGACATTTAGAAATCCCCTTCTAAGACTCAAAAAACACTGGGGAAAGGGTGTAGAAGGAGGCGAGGGTCATTAAATAGGGAGAAAGGTTGAAAAATTATCATCTCCTGGCAAAGCCCAGCTGTTGCAGCCATGAACTCGTGGCAGATGTTGATGTTTGTACAGGGTAGGCACAAGCAGGGCCAGCTCCGTTTAATATAACACAATTACACACCTAAGGAAACGGCACAAAAAGGAGTCAAAAAGACTGAAGAAAGAGTGCTGCTGTGACGCTCAGTGTCCTAGATGTGACAGCACAGCTTCAGCCATGACACTCAACAGTGTGGCTGTTTAAACAAGACCTGAAACATACTACACAAAGATGTTCCAACACAGAGAGGGAAATATCATTGGACCTTTCCCACAGACAAAGAATAATACACAACTAGATGATTCTGAGAGCAGATAGTCTTCCCCGGGGACAAACCCCTAATTTAATTGGTTTTCCAAAATCAAGCAGTCAGCTCTGAACTCATCATATACCAACAAGTGATGTTAAGCACACTGAGCAGTTTCTGTTCACATATTTAGACATCTCCTCTGCTCCTCATTCACAACCACTAACTCTTATTTCTTATGAAAACCTTTGTGCTTAACAATTGTTATCAGCCAGAGTCATTATTGCACAGACAGGATATGGTCAGATTACCCTTTCAGTGTCAGTAAGCCTATGCTGTGTTGAAGGCTTGCAGTTTGGAAAGAAGAGTGACAAATTGTGTTTGAAGGTTTTATAGTAAACTGTGAGATTCTGTATGTCTGTTTTCTGGTTGTGCCATGTTCACTTACTTGAAATCAGACAGTCATATATCAACCAGATTATTTTCATTAATGAATGTTTATATGTTTATTAAGCAGTCAGTATTCACAAGGTATTCTAAAAGATCTTTAGGATTTAGTAATAAATGAAAGCCCCTTCAAAGGAGGTAGAACAACTGAACAAGCTAGAGGATCAGCACAGTTGCTATGAAACTGTGTGTCCTTGTACTGTCAGAAGCTACACCCATAAAGTTTCACCGCCAGAACTGCTCAAACATGAGCTGAACAAGGACAGGAACAATACAAGTGCCAAGGTAGAGTAGAGTGGGGAGAGCCCAAGAAGGCTCAGTTATTTGAAAAGAACCACGGCAGCTAAGAAATGGTGAGAGTGGGAAAAAACAGTCTTCTTTAGAGAGGCGAATACCATTTGATTGTCCAAGACCAAACACCAGCCCTGAAAACATATGCCAGCAAAGTTATATGGGCAGAGCAGGTTACCTTTATGTATTTATGTGCAGGTAACAACAATTAATGAAAAAAATATAGAATTTAAAAGAGAACAGGTAATACAAATGGAAGAGTTTGGAGAAAGAAAAGGGAAAAGGGAAAAGCGAAATGATATAATTATATTCTTAAAAAAATAAAAGATATAAAAATGGAAACTATCCTGGTGCTAGCACTGCACACAAATTATGCTGGTATACTTAAATGCATTCCCTGGGATCTATTGTACATGTACAAAATCTAAAAATCTCAAAATGAGAATGAAACATTGCACTTAAGATTTATATTATTTTCAAATATATTAATCAGCGAACCAACATAGAAAATAAACAATTGAAATTCATTATCATAAATTAAGACTATCGGTATGTGTAAAAGTAGCCTATGAAAGGCCTATGAAATGAAAGATGACATAACAAGGGTAAATAGGATTTAACTGGATGTAGTTAGAAGACAGAGGTAAGACAAGACTTAAAGCTACTTAACAAGGATGTGATTGGAATAGAAATCTAGCTTAGTAATTTCCAAAACAAAGTACGTGTTTCAACAAATCCCAAGGCATCTCTGCAAAAACATACCATTTATTTATTTATTTATTTATTTATTTATTCATTCATTTCTTACAGTTTGTTCACTTTTCATCCTCGCTGTAGCCCCTCCCTCATATCCTCCCAGTCTCACCAACCCTCCCTCTTCTCCCCGTAGTCCATGTCCCTAGTCCACTGATAATGGAGGACCTCCTCCCCTTCTATCTGACCCTAGCCTATCAGGTCTCATCAGGGCTGGCTGCATCATCTTCTTCTGTGGCCTAGTAAGGCTGCATCTCCGCCCCCCCAAAAAAAGCGGGAGGTGATCAAAGAGCCAGCCACTGAATTCATGTCAGAGACAGCCCCCGGACCACTTACTAGAAAACTCACTCGGAAACTGAGCAACCTATGGGCTTCCTCCAAGCATGGGTTTTAGGTCCTCTCCATGAATGGTTCTTAGTTGAACTATTGCTTTCTGCAGCCCCCCTTGTCCCCTCCAGGGCTTTCTATCTCCTTCTTCCATAATGTTTCCTACAGTCTTCCAAAAGTTCGGCTATGAGCCTCAGTATTTCCTTTGATACCTTGATGGGTAAATTCTTGCAGAGGCCTTCTGTAGAAGGCTCCTGTCCTAGTCCTTGTTTCTCCTACTTCCAATGTCTGTTCTGTTTGCCCTTCTTAGTGAGGTTTCAGCCTCTTCCCTAGGGTCCTCCTCTTTCTTTACCTTCTTTAGGACTATAGATTTTAGTATGTTTATCCTATATTATATGTCTGATATCTACTTATAAGTGAGTATATAACATGTGTGTCTTTCTGCTTCTGGGTTGCCTCACTCAGGATGATCTTTTCTAGTCCCACTATTTGCCTGCAAATTTCATGATTTCCTTGGAAAACATAGTATTTAAACAACTTAGTTTTAGAGTATTCCATCCCTCTGTGCATGTTTTGTGTTATCTTCTAATTGTCAAAAATAGAACTGTAAAAGTTTGATTGTATAATTTAGGACAATAAACACATATTTTATATATCCTTCCTGAGTACTTTTTAGTGACATAGACTTGATCAATTAAAGCTTTCCTGTTGCCCAGAGTTAGTATCTATCTGACCTAAAATAAGAGCATAACAATGGTGTATATAAGTTATGGAGAGGTGTTTACAAATTTGACCTGATACAGCTTACCGAGATAACAGGTTTATACAACTGAGTAAACAGTGAACATTTGATGGAAACACATACATGCAGAGAACAATATCAAAGCAAATGTCTTTATAGAAAAATGTTGAAGATGAAAACTGGGCTGCTGCAATAAGTGAGGTTTATTTTGTGATATTGCAGCATCTATATGATGGTTTCTAAACCCTATTCAAAAAACTAAACTAAACTAAACAACTAAGCAAACGAACAAAAACAAAGAAAAAAAGAAAAGACAGAAAAATATCCCAAGGTTCTCAGGGTATTTGTTTCAGCCCAAGTAATAAGGAATCTTGTTCTGTTTGGTAATTAATTTTCATCTCATGAGAAGAGAGAAACCACTCATTACCACCAACAACCCAGCCATTCCTTTGAATAGAATGAGTCTATGTTTGCATGATTTACACATACCACCTGTTTGTAAATGTGCCTGAAAAACCAAGAACATGACTGCTATATTTAAAAAATCAACAATACTAAAATCAAAACATGTTGATATGTCTGTATGCTAGAGGTAATGTGCTTATATTCACTCTATTATCTCACCGATCTATTTTGGTTTACTCTAATCCATAGAGATTACACCTGTAATATATGAGAAAACTATACTCAAAACCAGCATACTCTAGAGCTGTGGATCATCTTTCCAATTTTCTTTATCTGCCTACAGCATGATTTCTTCTAGGCTCTGAGATATGCTAATTTGCATGCTGAATTAAAGCACTGTATCACTTTGACTGTCTATATTCACAAAGCTGGAGGGGTCTGAAAGTGGTGGTCAGAATAGCCAGGAGCTGAAGGCGTGCACAGATCATCATGCTTACTTATGATAGCCTCTAGTGAGTCGTGAAATTATAGAATGTTAGTGTGGAAATAACCTCACATATCAGTTAGGCAAGTTCTTTTCTTTACATGAAGAATACCAGTGTTCATAAATCATAACTGATTTGTTCTGGCTCATATAATATCTAGCTTCCACTTTATTTTATTTTATTTTTTTTGTTTTCATAGACCTCGTTTAATTCTTGTCTTTTATTATGATTTGATAAACTCAATGAACAAGCTATTACCCATAATTCATTTAACTGAGATACATGCTGACATTTTATGAATCACAATCTTTTGTGAGAGTGACTATGATATGCAATATACAACCTTGTCCTTGGATATCTTTCTTTTTCAGAAGAGGCAGGGGGTATATAAATCACAACCATTCAAAACCACATGAGAAGTGTGTTTTAGAGAAATTACATCAAGGTTCTGAAGGGGTTTGGAGACCATGGCTATGTTGAGCTTGGGAAATCTTAAAGTAATTATTTGATGAAAATGTTTATGTGGATCTCAGAGAAGGATTGTGGTGTTACTGTGAATGCCAGAAAGAAAAACACAAATTTATGGATTAAAATAAAGATGGAGGGAAAAACAGCAGGTACCAGGACAGTTAAGATATTTTCTGGGTTCTGGTACAGACTGGAAGAATGACAGAGTGGCATAGGCTTTCCACTGGGCTTAGACAAGAGATTATATGTAAATAATCATGACATATGTAAGTAGAGAGAATTTAGACACATATTCTAATTGTGAAATTATGTGATAATGAACATTTTAGTAAAATAACTCATAACTCAGAATGATGAAATTAAAGGTTAACTGAGGCATGTTACACTTACATATTTCACACATGTAAACATATTTAAACATGACGATACATACATATACACCTACTCCTACATTTATATAATATACACAGAAGACCCAAGCACAAATATGAATGCAAGCATATGCACATACACAAATATACAAAATGCACACATAAACATACATACACACAAACTGAAACTCACAAAGCAAATGTACACATGTGCATACACCCATACATACAAATATGCATACACATACGTTCACATGCACAGCATACAAATAGACACACAAACGCATACCGACAAATAAACACGCACATACAGTGCACACGTAGACACATATATACACTTTATCAGAAAACAGAACACAACATATGAAGCATATCAATACTGGATTCCTCCATGTTGTTGTTTTTGATCCTTAGTACTCTGGATATATTTATCATCGAATTTCTAACTAAATATCAGAGAAAATGTTTAGAGTTTGGTAATCTTGTAACTCTGAGTCCACAAATGTACCAGAATATAATAGTGTGAAATAAATCTCCATGTTACTGTTGTTCTATAGCACACCATGAGAGCAGGGATGGAGATACCTTGAGAAGATCTTTTACTGTGCAGGATTGTTTTAGCCATTCTGAAATTGAGAATTTAGCTTATGAAATTGAGAACTGTTCTTTCAAGGTCTGTAAAATATTGTGTTGGTATTTTGATGGGAATTGCATTAAATCTGTAAATTGCTTTTGGTAGGTTAGCCATTTTCACTATGTTAATTCTACTGATCCATGAACATGGGATAAAAACAAGGAGGACCCTAGGGAAGATGTTTTATCTTCATTCAGAAGGGCAAACGAGAGACATCAGAAGTAGGAGAAGACAAGGAGCAGGACAGGAGCCTTTCACAGGGGACCCCTGAAAGACTACCCACCAGCATATAGAAGGAGATACTGAGATTCATAGCCAAACTTTGGGCAGAGCACTGGAATCCTTATGGAAAAAGACCTGGAGACAGGAAATCCACAGGGAGACAACAGAACCAAAAACCTGGGCCTACAGGGGCCTGCAGAGACCGACACGTGAACCAAAGATCATGCATGGAGAACTAGACCCCTGTTCAAAGGAAGCCTATAGGCTGCTCAGTTTCCAAGAGGGTGCCCTAGGAAGGGGTACAGGGAATGTCTCTGACATGAACTCAGTGCCTGGCTCTTTGATCACCTGCTGACGGGTGCAGCCTTGCCAGGCCACAGAGGAAGATGATGCAGCCAGCCCTGATGATTCCTGATAGGCTAGGGTCAGATAGACGGGCAGGAGGTGGTCCCCTATCAGGGGATTAAGGAAAGGGCATAGGAGAAGAAGAGGGAAGGTGGGTGAGACTGGGAGGAGATGAGGAAGGGGGCTACAGCCAGGATACACAGTGAATAAATCATAATAAATAAATTCAATTTTAAAATCCCCATGTTTTCTTTTATTAATGGATTGTAAGAGAGAGTAACATACATATATTGTGGTGAATTTAAAAGTTATGGCCTAATAAATGTTTATTATTTGGAAATAATTATTATGGTGGTATAATCTAACCTGCTAAGCACACTGTTGTATTTTTAAAAATAGCCTTTACCCAGGCCATTGCAGATATTAACCCTCTAAACTAACGTTACCTCTCAGCCCCAACCTCTCATCCATCGTCCCAAATTCTTATTAATGTTCTCCATTTTTTCCATCCATACCTATCTGGCCATGTGCTCCTTTCCCACTCTAATCCATGGCACTGGTCTGTTTCCTTCTCCTCTGATCTGGTCTTCTCCTCTCATGGTTCCTCAACCACACACTGTAACCCAAACACCACCTCCCTTTCGTTGGCTCAGTCCTTAGCTTCAGCATTTTTTTTTTCCTTTTTTTTCTTTTTTTTTTTTTTCAATGCAGTTTATTTAGGAACATTGAACAATCCTCGGACCCCGGGGAAAGCCAGCCCACAGCTTAAATAGCCTCTGGGTAGCCAACCCAGGCGTGCCACGGGGGCAATGCAGATAGGTCCACATACATGGAAGCAAGCCAGATCCTCGGCCTTAGCCAAATGTGGAGTTGTTCCTGACAGAGAGCACTCACCATCGGGAAGGTGGGAGGCGGAAACCAGCTCCATCTTTAATGCATAGCATTCTGCAGCTCTCTACAGTTCCCCCTTTTTGTTTTAGACGCATCAGGCAAGAGTAGAGGTCTGATCTCTGATATTAGAAATAAATTGGGACTTTGTACAGATGTTCATTTAGGTGTCATCCACCCAAAGAGCATCGGACCCGTCCGATACCTTTTTCTCAGAGGTGGGACCTGGGGCATCAACCCGCATGCAATCAGACATGCTCTTCTCTGGGTCCAAAGCGGCTGACCCTGAGTGCAGTGCTTAGCCTCGCATCCTGAGCGTATCATTTTAGCTTTTTATGGTATCCAACCATGCTTGGGGAGAATGTCTTGCTTCAATGGCTGTAAAGGCCTGAATGATCATGGCTGCATCACACTGTTGTGAGACTCTAATCTTGCATATATACCACAGGCAAACCAAGGAGACCAACACCAGAAGGCCTGCTAACGCTCCCATGCCCGCCCATTCCTTCAGATGATTCATGGCTGCAGCAATCCATGTTGATAATCCTGTGGCTAGTCCTGCGTCCACTCCGGTAGAATTTACTGTGACAATGGCCACTCTTAATTAACCAGTCAGCTTTAAATTAGATGGAGCAAGGTTTACACATCAAGGACAAGTATAAGTGAGAATGTGCACAGACCATATCTTGAAGGCCAGTAATTAGCAATAAATATATATAGCACTAGACCAATCCCCAACATACTTTTTTTTTTTTTTTAATGTGAGGTGGTAAGATGTGTTAGAGAGTAACGTAAAACAGATTTGGATGAATTGGATGGGAAAGTATTTTAACCAATAGACCTCTGCGTTTCCATGAGCACAGATCTCATTTCCTGGGCTAAACATCTTTTTAAAAATCAATGAAGATCAGGATTTGATAACTTGGATTTACAAGCTTTCCTTGTATGTCTCTCTCATTGCTGATGTGTTCATAATTTGAATAGTGCCAATTAAGATGTGCTTACATCACACTAAGGTAGACATCACTAATATATTTCTGGCCTTATACGAAGTCAAAAATTTCCAGCTAACTGATTTATTCTAGCCACATATTCTCCATGTCATATCTAAAGTGTACAATGTATAATTTGTTCTTCATTCAGTCATTATTAATTGAAGCTTGTTGATTTTTTAGTAGAAATAAATCTTTCTAGACACAAGCATGTATCTTAATAGCATAAGATACACTATTGAAAAATAGATGAATTATTTCTTTATTGTTGTTATTGACAAAACCATCATAGAGCTGTCTTGTTACTACAAATGCAATCTTTCTTACATGCCAACACATTTTCTTCTAGAAATAGTACCATCCAGTTTAAGATTATGTACTCTATCACATGCCCGTTTACCTACATAGAAATAAACAATACTATTTGGATCTAAATGTTTATAAACTAATTGCACAGAAGATACAATGTTTTAAAATCTAAGCCTATAAAGAATTCAATAGCCACATGCCTGCTGGAAAGGCTAAGAACATAGCAGCTATCAGAGCTGAATGTCTCTGAAGTCCTATCTGGGATGGAAGTTCTAGAAGATTCCTAGAGAATCATATGGTCTCTATGTGTACACATATGTATAAGGGCATATGTGTGTGTTTACGTGTATAATTATATATATGCATGCATGTAGATATAACTTTATACATACATAAAATCTGTAAAATTACCTAAGGTTTGTTCTTTTCAATAAACACATAAAATAACTTATAAAATTTGGTTAACCTGCCCTTAGTCTTTGCTCCATGCATAGAGGGGAACCTTATCCCAAAGACTGCAAGGATTCTAAAAACAATGATACTAGAATGCTTGTGTGATGAGGCCATAATTGTATGACCTTGACTTTTTAAGATAAATTTATTTGTAAAGTCTTATTTTACATAGTTTTAAAAATAAACACT
The DNA here is from genome assembly GCF_030254825.1 of Meriones unguiculatus. Lineage (NCBI taxonomy): Eukaryota > Metazoa > Chordata > Mammalia > Rodentia > Muridae > Meriones > Meriones unguiculatus. The sequence continues at coordinate 8,856,628 of NC_083364.1, read as the reverse complement.
TGGGGCTGGAGAGATGGTTCAGAGGTTAAGAACACTGGCTGTTCTTCCTAAAGGTCCTGAATCCAATTCCCAAAAACCACATGGTGGCTCATAACCATCTGTGGTGAGATCTGGTGTGCAGGTACACATACAGGCAGAACTTTGTGTAAATAGAAATAAGTAAATCTTAAAAAAGGAAAGCCAATTTAAAAAAAAAAAACACTTGAAGATAATTTTCTTATTTATAATAACTGAAAAATAGTTCACCTTGTATGAAACTGATTTGTTTTTATTTTGTGAATATTTTGAGCCATATGCACTGTTTCTATTCATGTCAGGAACATTATAATCATTCAGTAAAAACATCACAGATGACACATCACTCGCGACTTGACATAGCTTTCTTATCACCTCCTCCATGTGGAGAGAGACCCATCTGTTGATCAGAAATCTGATTCTCCCAAACACTCAGCATGCTGATGCACTGATCAGGGGCTTCTCAAACTCCAGAACCATGAGAATAAATTTGTCTATTTATATGCTCCCCAGGCACATGGTATTTTGTTAAAGAAGTTCGAACACACAAAGAGTGATATTACCTAGTTTAATAAACTAGGAAAATATCTACAATAAAACATATGGAGTCTTAAAAAGATAAAAGTTGAGGGAGGGGCTACAGCTGGGATACAAAGTGAATAAATTATAATTAATTAAAAAATAAATAAATTTAAAATAAAAAAGATAAAGCTCATTTTCTAAGCCTTGTAGCCTGTTACCACAAGTAAGAAGTGATTAGGGCTTGGATTCGCTGTTTCTCTGCTCCCACAATTACTGTACTTCTCAAATGCAATGCTGTCCTCTGGGTATGGCAGTTGCGTGGGTACTGGCCAAAGAACGCAGTTACAGTTACCCTTTCACCCCCACACTGTTTAACTCAATGAAATGAAATGAAAGTTGTGTGGAGAATAATGGAAATATTGTAGCATCATCACTTCTTACGACCTGTCATTTACAGTTTTGATCTTTGCCACACTTCATTATTACAAAATTGATAGATCATGTTCACAGAATCAAATAATCTTGAAATCGGAGTGCTACCGTCTTGCTTAAGCAAACAGTCATGTGTGCTTTGGTTTTAAAAGGCTCTTATCTGTCTGGGCCAACATCTTACAGAATTTTCTTCTTGAAATGAAGTGTCCTCTTTGCAAATGGAAAAGCCAACCCTGCTGAATGGATTTATGAACAAATTCTGTGTTTTAATCTGTTTTGTATAAAAATGTTCACTAAGGTGTCAGAGCCACATTGAAGTAAATACCCATGAATGCTAATTAGCAGAGTTAAGGATACTTGTCATTCTAGATAGAACAAAACTACACCACAAACAACTAAATTTATATTTTGCCTTTCAATTCTTTAAAAAACATTTTCTAATTCTATAACTTGTTAACCTACTAAATTATATTCTCACTGAGTTAATCAAATAAATTTAAACAAAATTGCTTTTGACTTCTTTTGAAAGGACTAAGATTTCATTCTATCTGTAGTTGATAATTTTTTAAATCAGAAAATTAATGAGAACTAATGAAACATAATAAACTATAAGAAAGTTAATGTTTCATTAGTAATATTTTATTACCAAAGATAATCCATCAAATCATCTTTTTTCCTCCTATTGTTGCACTGATATTATTACAGTTATCTATCCTAATATATATTGTCTATCATCTTTGTATCTGTCATCTATATCACATATCCATTCCACACACATACAACCACACACCGCTGTGAATATGTTATTTCTTTGAAACACATGTGGTTCAAACATTTTTTTAAAATCAATGTTTTAAAGCCAAAATTCTGAAGGATTTGAAATGCATGTGTCACTTTGTCAGTTATGGCCTGAACCTTGGAATGTTGACATCACAGTGGTTTCTTCCCCTGACTACTACAGAATGTTTACACTTCAGTGGTTTGTCTACAAACTACTGTAGCCATTTTTGGTTAGCACCAGGAAAGGAAAGGATAATTTCATACCCAGTGAAGACTTCTCTATCCCAGGCTCCACTGTAAAGGTATTTTAAAATGTCCATTATGATTCTCATGGTTTCAGGAAGTGTTCTCTCTTCATTTCTCTAGAACCTGTGATCTAATTCATTTTTAAAAGTTTATTTTATTAGATTTTATTAATTACAGTTTATTCACTTTGTATCCCAGCCATAGCCCTCTTATCCATGCCCTCCCAATCCCACCCTTCCTCCCTTTTCTTTTCCAATGCTGCTCCCCCAGTCCAATGATAGGGGAGGATTTCCTCCCTTCCATCTGACCATAGTCTATCAAGTCCCTTCAGGACCTATTTCTTTGTCTTCCTCTGTGGACTGGTAAGGCTGTTCCCCCCTCAGTTGGAGGTGATCCAACAGCAAGCCAATGAGTTCATGTCAGAGATGGTCCCTGGTCCTATTATTGGGAAACCCTCTTGGATACTGAGCTGTCTTGTGCTACTTATGCGCAGGGGTTCTAAGTCATCTCCATGCGTGGTTCTCGTTTGGAGTATCAGTATCAGAAAAGACACTTGTGCACAAAGTTTTGGTTCTGTTGCTCCCCTTGTGGAGCTCCTGTTTCCTCCAGGTCTTTCTATCTCCCCCTTCTTTCATGAGATTCCCTGCACTCTGTCCAAAGTTTGGTTATGCATCTTTGTATATGTTTTGATATCCTACTGGGTGGAATCTTTCAGAGGCCCTCTGTGATAGGCCCCTGTCCCGTTCCCTGTTTTCTCCCTCTTCCAATGTCCATCTCATTTGCCTTTCTGAATGAAGATTGATCATCTTACCGAGGGTCCTCCTCCTTGCTTAGCTTCCTTAGGTATACAGATATTAGTATGATTATCTTATATTGAAAGTCTAATATCCACTTTTAAGTAAGTATATGCCATGTGTGTCTTTCTGCTTTTGGGATACCTCGCTTGTGAATGACCTTGTCTAGAACCCATCATTTGCCTGAAAATTTCATGGTTTCTTTGTTTTTAATTGCTGAGTAGTATTCCATTGTGTAAATGTACCACAATTTCTGTATCCATTCCTCAACTGAGGGACATTTGAATTATTTCAAACTTCCGGCTATTACAAATAAAGCTGCTATGAACATGGTTGAACAAATGACCTTGCTGTATATGTGAGCATCTTTGGATATAGGCTAGGAGTGGTATAGCTGGGTCTTGAGGTAGCACTATTCCTATTTGTCTGAGAAAGTGCCAGGTTGATTTCCAAAATGATTGTACAAGTTTATATTCCCACCAGTAATGGGTAAGGATTCATCTTTCTCTACATCTTCTCCAGCATGTGTTGTCACTGGAGTTTTTTATTTTAGCCATTCCAATGGGTGTAAGGTGAAATCTCAGGGTCATTTTGATTTGCATTTTCCTGATGACTAACGATGTTGAACATTTCTTTAAATGTTTCTCTGATATTCAATATTCCTCTATTGAGAATTCTCTGTTTAGCTCTGTACCCAATTTTTTAATGGGTTACTTGATTTGTTACTGTTTAACTTCTTAAGTTCTTTATATATTCTGGATATTAGCCCTATGTGAGATATAGGGTTAGTGAAGATCCTTTCCCAATCTGTAGAATGTCATTTTGTTCTGACAAGTGTCCTTTGCTTTACAGAAGATTTTCAGTTTCATGAGGTCCCATTTATTTATTGTTGCTCTTAGAGCCTGTGCTGTTGGTGTTCTATTCAGGAAGTTGTCTCTTGTGTCAATGAGTTCAAGGCTCTTCCCCACTTTTTCTTCTAAAAAGTTTAGGGTGTCCATTTTAATATTGAGGTCTTTGATCCACTTGGACTTTAGTTTTGTGCAGGGTGACAAGTATGGATCTATTTGCATTTTTCTACATATAGCCATCCAGTTAGTGGAGTACCATTTGTTGAAGATACTATCTTTTTACCATTGTATGGTTTTGACATCTTTGTCAAAAATCAGGTGTCCATAGGTATTTGGGTTTATTTCTGAGGATTCTATTCTATTCCACTGATCTAACATTCTGTTTCTCTGCCAATACCATGTAGATTTTTTATGTAGTTTTTTTTTTTAATAACTTTTGTTCTATAATACAGCTTGAGATCAGGGATGGAGATACCTGCAGAAAATCTTTTATTGTAGAGTATTGTTTTAGTGAATTTAGGTTTCTTATTCCATATGAAGTTGAGAATATTCCTTTCAAGGTCTGTAAAGAATTGTGTTGGCAATTTAATGGGAATTGCATTGAGTATGTAGTTTGCTTTTGGTAGAATGACCATTTTTACTATGTTAATGCTGCCAAGCCATGGGCATGGGAAATCTTTCCATCTTCTGATATCTTCTTCTATTTCTTTCTTCAGAGAAGAAAAGTTTTTTCATACAAGTTTTTTACTTGCTTAGTTAGAGTTACACCAAGATACTTTATGCCCTTTGTGGCATTATGAAGGGTGCTGTTTCCCTAATTTCTTTATCAGCCCATTTGTCTGTTGTATGCAGGAGGGCTACAGATTTTCGTGAGTTAATTTTGTATCTAGCCATAACTGAAGGTGTTTATCAGCTCTAGGAGATTCCTGGTAGAATTTTTGGTGTCACTCATGTATACTACCATATCATTTTGCAAATAGTGATACTTTGACTTCTTTTCTGAACTGAATTCCTTTGATTTCCCTTAATTGTCTTATTGCTCTAGCAAGTACTTCAAGTACTATGTTAAAGAGGTGGGCAGCCTTGCCTTGTGCCTGATTTCACTGGGATTACTTTAAGTTTCTCTCCTTTTTGTTTGATGTTGGCTGTAGGCTTGTTTAATATTGTCTTTACCATGTTAATGTTAAGTGCATTGAATCTCTAATCTCTCCAGGACTTTAAATATAAATGAATGTTGGATTTTATCAAATGATTTTATAGCATCTAAGGGGATTATCATGTGGTCTTTTTCTTTGTTTGTTTACACAGTGGATTACATTGATGGATTTCCACATATTTAACCACACCTGCATGCCTGTGATGAAGCCTACTTGGTCATAGTGGATGATATCTTTGATGTCTTTTTGGATTTGGTTTGCAAATATTGACTATGTTCATATCAATGTTCATAAGAGAGATTGGGCTGAAATTCTCATCTTTTGTTGGGTCTTTGTGAGGTTTAGGTATCAAGGTGACCCTGGCTTTGTAGAATGAGTTTGGTAATGTTCCTTTTGTTTCTATTGTGTGGAATAGTTTGAACAGTACTTGTGTTATCTCTTCTTTGAAAGTCTGGTAGAATTCTTTGCTGAAACCATCTGGCCCTGCGCTGCTTTTTGTTTTTTTTTTTTTTTTGCATGGGAAACTTTTGATGACAGCTTGAATTTCCTCAGTGGATATAGGACAATTTAATTGTTTTACCTTTTCTTAATTAAGCTTTGGCAAGTGGAATCAATCAAGAAAATTGTCCATTTCATTTAAATTTTCAAATTTTGTGGTGTATAGGCTTTTGAATGATTGTTTGGATTTCCTCAGAGTTTGTTGTTATGTAGCCCTTTTCATTTCTGATTTTGTTAATTTGTATGATGTCTCTCTGCTTTTTAGTTAATTTGGCTAAGGGTTTGTCTATCTTGTTGATTTTCTCAAAGAACCAGCTCTTGATTTCATTGATTCTCTGAATTGTTTTAGTTTCTAATTTATTGATTTCAGCCCTGAGTTTGATTATTTTGAGCCATCTACTCCTCTTGAGACTGTCTGCTTCTTTTTTTTTCAGGTGCTTTCTGGTGACCCTTTAATTTGCTTGTATTAGTTGTTTCAAATTTCTTCTTGAAGGCACTTAGGGCTATGAATTTTCCTTTTAGCACTGCTTTCATTGTATCCCATAAGTTTGGGTAAGTTGTTTGTTTTCATTGATTTCTAGGAAGTCTTTGATTTCTTTCTTTATTTCTCCCCTGACCAAGCTGTTATTGAGTAGCGAGTTGATCAGTTTTCATGTGTGTGTAGGCTTTTTGCTATTCCTGTTGTTGTTGAGGTCCAGCTTTAGTCCATGGTGATCAGATAGGATAAATGGGATTATTTCAATTTTCTTGTATATATTGAGGCTTCCTTTGTGACCAACTATATGGTCTATTTTTGAGAAGGTTCCATGAGGTGCTGAGAAGAAGGTAAATTCTTCTGTGTTTGGATGTAAATTTCTGGAGATGTCTGTTAGGTCCATTTGATTCATGACCTCTGTCAGAGTCATTGTTTCTTTGCTTAATTTTTGTTTTGTTGCCCTGTCCTTTGTTGACAGTGGGTGTTGAAGTCTCCCACTATTATTGTGTGGAGATGTATGTATGGCTTCAGTTTTATTAATGTTTCTTTTACAAATGTGGGTGCTCTTGTGTTTGGGGCATAGATGTTCAGAATTGTGGTGTCTTCTTAGTAGAGTTTTCCTTTGATGAGTATGAAATGACCTCCCCCATCTCTTTTGATTAATTTTTGTTGAATGTCTATTTTATTAGATATTAGAATGGCTACTCCTGCTTGCTTTTTGGGTCCATTTGCTTGTAAAACTGTCTTCCAGTCCTTTCCTCTCAGGTAATGTCTATCTTTGTGACTTAGGTATGTTTCTTGTATGCAATAGATTGTTGGATCTTTTTAAAGTATCCATTCTGTTGGTCTGTGTCTTTTTATAGGAAAGTTGAGTCCATTGATGTTGAGGGAGATTAATGACCAGTAGCTGTAGATCCTTTGATTTTGATGTTGGCTGTGGTAGTGTGTTTGTATGCTTGGATACTTTCCGTTTGTTGTAGTGAGGTTATTTCCTGTATTTTGCTGAATGTAGTTAGCTTTTCTGGCTTGTAATTTTCCTTCTAGTATCTTCTGTAATGCTGAATTTGTGGGTAGGTATTGTTTAAATTTGTTTTTGTTGTTGAATATCTTATTTTCTCTATCTATGATTACTGAGAGTTTTGCTAGGTATAGTAGCTTGGGATGACATCTGTGTTCTCTTAGGGTCGGCATGACATACGTATAGGCCCTTCTGGCTTTCATAGTCTCTGTTGAATAATCAGGTGTGATTCTGATGGTTTTTCCATTTTATGTTACTTGGCCTTTTCCCTTGCAGCTTTTAGTATTTTTTCTTTGTTCTGTATACTTACTGTTTTGATTATTATGTGGCAGGAGGATTTTCTTTTCTGGTCTAATTTATTAGGTGTTATGTAGGCCTCTTGTATTCTTATAGGCCTCTCCTTTAAGTTGGGGAAATTTTTTTCTATGTTTTTATTGAAAATATTTTCTGAGCTTTGGAGGAGGGAATCTTCTTTTTCCTCTATTCCTACTATTCTTTTTTTTTTAAATTCTTTATTAATTATACTTTATTCACTTTGTATCTCCCCTGTTGTTCCCTCACTCCTCCTGCCCTAATCCCTCCCTTCCTCCACCCTCTGCATGCATGCCCCTCTCCAAGTCCACTGATAGGGGAGGTTTTCTTTTCCTTCCTTCTGATCCTAGTCAATTAGGTCTCATCAGGAGTGGCTGCATTGTCTTCTTCTGTGGCCTGGTAATGTTGCTTCCCCCTCAGCAGGAGGTAATTAAAGAGCAGGCCAATCAGTTCATATCAGAGACAGTCCCTGTTCCTATTACAATGGAACCCACTTGGATACTGAACTGCCATGGACTACATCTATGCTGGGGTCTTAGGTTATCTCCATGCATAGTCCTTGGTTGGAGTATCATCTAAAGAAACCAATCAAGATGGAGGACCCTTGCTAAAATGCTCAATTCCTATCCAGAAAGGTAAAAAGTATGGACATCAGAAGAAGGAGAAAAGAGGGAAAATGTTTGGAGCCTAACACAGAGGACCTCTGAAAGGCTCTGCCCTGCAGACTATCAATGCAGATGCTGAGACTTATGGGCAACCATTTGGCAGGATGCAGGGAATCTTAGGAAAGAAGTGGGAAACAGTAAGACCTGGAGAGGACAGGAACTCCACAAGGAGAGCAACAGAACCAAAAAATCTGAGCACAAGGGTCTTTCCTGAGACTGATACTTCTATTATTCTTAAGTTTTGTCTTTTCTTGTTGTCTTGGATTTCTTGGAAGGTCTGTCTCCAGAATTTTTTAGATTTAATATTTCCTTTGATGGATACATCAAATTCTTCCATTGTATCTTTCACACCTGAGATTGTTTTTTCTATCTCTTGTAGTCTATTGGTTGTGCTTATCTCTGTAGTTCCTGTTTTCTTCCCTAAGTTATTTCTCTCCATAATTTCCTCCATTTGTGTTTTCTTTAATTTTTCCAATTATTTCTTCAGATCTTTAATTGTTTTGCTGATTTCCTTCATCTGTTTTACTGTATTTTCCTGTTTTTTTTTCCTTCAATTCCTCCAGCTGTTTGTTTGAATAATCCTCTGTTGCTTTTATTTCTTTCAGTGATTTAAGTATTTCTTCTCTAAAGGCCACAAACTGTTTGGCTGCATCTTCCTGTATTTCTTTATAGATGGCCATAATCTATTTGTCTTTATCTTCCTCCATTTCTTTATGGATGGCCATAATCTGTTTGCCTTTATTTTCCTCTAGTTCTTTACATTTTTTATGTTTCCTCTATTATCCTCTTCCTAAGCATATATGTAAGGTTATCTTCTTGAATTTTGTTTATGCTGGGGTGTCCAGGGCTGCTTGCCCCTAGATAACTGGCTTTTGGAGATGCCATATTGCTCTGTCTTTTGTTGGCTGAGCTTTTACACTGGCCTCTACCCATTGGGCTATCTTAAGTGTTGGGTATTAGTTTCTGGTGCTTCCTGGAATCCTGGGTGGGGAGAATTCCCTTGGCAGGAAGATGATTTTTTCTTGAAGGAGTCATCCCCCGCTTTTGTTGGGTATGGTCACTGAATGGCTGGTGTTTCTCAGAAATTGCCACTACTCACTTCAGGCGTATAGACCTGAGTGTTAACCGTGGTCTTTGTTAGTCAAGGCGGCTCTTCTCTTACCCAGAGAAGTCCTGGAGAAAGCTGCCTTCCTTCTGGGTTTCTTGCTGTAAATTTAGTGAGCTGCTGATGCAACCTGGGTGCCCCATGGTTTGGTCTGTTTAGTTAGGGATAACTGGTTGACCCTTGGAGCAGTATCTGGGGGCTGATCTCAGGGATTCCAAGCTTCTGTTGGTCTGAGGTTGGAGCTCTGTGAGTCAGTACCAAAGCGATAATCAGTGGCAGGTGAGCACAGCTCTCATCCTTGCAGCAGGAGGCTAGAGCCTGGAGCCTGGGAATCACAATTGCTGAAATTTTAGGGCCCAGTTCAGTCTCTTGGTCACTGTGCTGACACTGCTGTCCCACTCCTTAGACAGTGTCCTCCTGGCACCACCATCTTGGATCTCCCCGATATATTTCTTCCCATCAAATCACCTTTATTCATCTCTACCGACAAATTTTTACCTGCATCTATGAGCTCAAACTCACACTGTGGCTTCCACCTCATTCTCATCTTTACTACAATAATCAGGCTAAATTAGTGTGTTCTCTTCTGGCTGCCATATTAACACCATGATAACCTGTTTTCTGGAGTCACCTCAGACCTCCTCTACAACCTCTGACAAGTAGTAACTAATTTCTTCATAAACATTCTAACCCAAGAACTTCTTATGTTTTTGTTCTTAAATATGTCATCATGTTTGATCACCTTTGTGTCTGGCAGGCTTCCAACTCCGTGGTCAATGGCAGCTGTAGAATGAATTTGGCGTTTGCTGTCCATCCTCCACTCCCATTCCCCAGTATTCAGAGCAGCCACCAGCCCTGCTTAGTTCTTGGCTCACTACAAGTGTATTCTTAGTCAGAGCAATTGTTGTTTATTTTCTGTGTCATTCATTTCTCATCTGTACTCCAACCACAAAACAGGGAAAATAGGAAGCTAAAGTCTAAAGCAAAAGAAAAGAAAACAAACAAACAAACAAACAAACAAACAAAAACCTAATCTCTTCAGTGTCAGGCTAATGTAACAGAGTTGTCACTCTGACGAGGGATAATATTTTCCAATGGTATGCTTGTACCATCCACTGGCTGTCAGCATGTCTAATGTAATTCAGTATTGGAGGAGAGGTTTTCTTTAGATGCTTATTCACAGTGCTGAGTTCCCTTATCTTCCATAAGAATTGTTTTATCCTGCTTCCCTGATTTCTACCCACTCTTCTACCTGGATTGTGGAATAACTAAATAAAAAAACAACTTAAAAAGGTTTTCATGTACTTACTGTATCTCTGGCACTGAATATTAGTGGCAAAGTGATGTCTCTTACCCTTATAGAAAGTTTTGACCATTATAAACTATACTACCTTTTAAAATGGGAAAAAAACATATGTATTTAAGAAATATGTACAGACTCTGTAAGATGGAAAGAAAATATACCCCCCCCCAAAAAAAAAAAACCAAAACCTTTTTTATGGCCAAGCTTTTAGTTTGTTTGTTTGGTTGGTTGGTTGATTTTTGTTTGTTTGTTGCTTTTTATTTATTTTAATTTGAGGAAAACCAATCTCAGAAGCATTTTCTATCAATAGATGGTTTTTATTTGACCAAACTTGCAGGAACTTCTCCATAATTAGTAGGTAACCTTGCATAATCAACTTTATTAGATGAATACATGCAATGCTATTAGACAGATAAGTAAAATGTTGGCAAAACAAAATGATGGGCCAGATAACACTTAAGTGGTTGAGGTTTTTCTTTTTTAATATCATTAAAATTTGAAGAATCATTAGATATCACTATCGAAATGTAGACAATTAATGCCTCAATATGAGTTAGACTTCATTAAGGAAGTTTTCAGATAGGAAGTTATTTGGAATTTTAAACTTTCTCTATCTCAATCTGTCTAACTCCCCATAGATCAAAATCCATTTAATAGGGTTTCTTCCCTTCCTATTAGAAAACAAATGGCTATGAACTACCTGACCTGAATTGATCTTAAAATAGAAGTAAGCATTAGACACAAATATGACACAATATCTTTTCAAAGCCATGGGTCACACCATGACCTACAGAATAAACAACAATGGAGCAAGAGTAACCTCACATCCCTACCTTATTTCACTAGATATAAGACAGTTAGCAACTGTGTTTCAAAAGCCAAACTTCAAGTGTAAGTGAACATAAGCATGTTCTTCATATTAATCAATTTAATAGCAAACTAGAAGCCATTTAGATTTTCAACACAGAATTTACTTTAGGGATCTGGGAAATTAGCATAGGAAATATAAAAAATAAAAAGAGAAACAGTGATGGGTGACCACATGTCACGAAGCCAAGGAAACAAAAACAAGTTTTGAAAGTAGAGCTTGTGTTCCCAAGAAGATGGTCCTAGACATCTCTTCTGGTTTTCTAACCCAGTAACACTTTAGAGCTAAAGCTCACTCTCTCTAGAAAAGGAGGCAGTTTGGCAGCTACTGAGCACTTCTTGGAAGCAAAAAGCTGGTCCTCAATAAGTAAGAATAAGCTGTATAACTAACCTCTCCAACAGAAACCCAGTCCAACCTTTTACTTTCTTTCTTCTTACTCTACTGTGGTGTGACATGTTGACACAATCTGTCAAGAAGTTCCTGAGAAAGAGGAGGACAATTTGTCAGTAACCACCATAGTATTACTGTTGTACATTGAATATGAAGTTTTTTGTTTCCAGAGAATTCATTCAGTGAAGGCCTTGTTTCTACTATAAGATTTATTCAGAAATGGCTCAGTCTATTGTTCAGATTGAGGGAATTAGGGAAAATTGTTATAAACATCCAAATATGGACTGGATTGAAAAAGGTTAGTTACTACAGTCTGTATATTGTATAGGTATTGTCCCTGGTCCATTCTAGGATTGTTTTTCTTGCTCTCTGTGGAGTGGTGAGCAATTTTGTTTCACTGCATATTCTTGTTACCATGGAATTTTGTCTTCCCTTAGCTGGTGTTGACATGGCAAGATGATCATAGCCTAAATTTTCTGCAAACCCATGTCAGGCTTAATCCTTCTTTTTCTTAAGCTATCCTCTTGGGCATTTGTTACTATGACAACAAAAAAAAAAAAAACCACTAAAAAACATTGTAGCATGAAAAAGTAGATGCATAGTTTTTAGAATTAACAGACGTTTAGTGTGCATGTGCTCACTATTAACAATAAAGACAGGGACACTATGAAGAGGCAGGACAGGGATTCTCAACACTCTTTAACATCTAACATCAATTTTAAAGAGTTTTAATTACACCTTCATTGTGTTCAAACTACAAACAAGGACTTATTTTTTAATTAAAGAGTTATTTTCCATATTTTATGTATATGAGTGTTTGTTTGCATTTGTGTATGTGTATTATGCACACATCAGGTGGTCTCTGACACCTTATGAAGGCAGTGGGTGCCTTGGAACTGGAATGATGAATGATGGACAGTTGTGAGTTGCCATGTGAATGCTGGTAACTGAACCTGGGTCCTCTGTAAGCAGAAGATCCTAATTCTTCCTAGTGTTATGTGTTTATGGAAACCACTGTGGCCATAAAAAGCTTGGGGCCAAGAAGCTTTATTTGTCTTATGGTTTGTACTTCATCACTGAGGGAAGCCAAGCCAGGAACTTCCTTCAGGAACCAGATGTAGGAGCTGAGGCAGAGGCCAAGAAGGAAGATCATTTGCTGGCCTGCTTTTCTGGATTGCTGGGTTGGATTTCTGTTACAGGCAAGGCTCACCTGCTAATGGATGGCACTGACCAGAACAGGCTGGATTTCCCATAGCAAGTAAAAATTAAAAGAGTGCCTGCACTTAAATTTCCTTAAACTGATGAATAAATTATGAAAATGTAGTACATATGCCCAATGAGATTCTACTCAGCTGTTAATCAAAATGAAATCATGAAGTTTGCGGGATAATCCACTCACATTTATAAAGAAGATGTTAATGGCACCATGTAGAAGCCCCTTTATTCCCATTCACATCTACAGAGCTGCAGACAAAGCACATTGGGACAGGAGAGTCCCAGGCCCAACCATGTTGCCCCATAGTCTCCTGACTGGGATAACCAACCCCAACAGTGTCGAATTTTGGAGAAATGAAATTTCTACTCATTTGTTGATTTACTGAGATCTGGGGAGCCCACATATCAATATTTTTGATAATGGCTTCTTCCCCTAGAAAAATAAGCCCTCTTTTATTTCAGCCTTGCTCACAGCAACAGAAGGAAGGAGCTTCTCCGAATGGTTCCCTACTGGTAGTGGTGGGTGCCCAGGGCTCTCCTCACTGCCCATGGCTATCTCACTGATATGGAACCATGCTTTTTGTATTGTTTAGGAGACCAAGGTATCTTGTGTATAAAACTGAATGCATGCTTGTGTCATGATAAGAAAAGGAATGCAGGAAAATGGATGGAACTGGAAAACATTATACAGAGTGAGGTAACCCAGATCCAGAAAGACAAATGCCTAATGCTCTATCTTATTTGTGGGTTATGGCTCTGAATACTCAGAGTATATATTCTGAAGCATTTGTAGAGGCCAAGAAAATATAAGACTACCATGGATTGAGGGGAGAAAAGTAGGGTAATATGACACAGAGACTATGAGTGGGGAAATAAAAAAGACTAGATGAGCCTTTAATAGGAGATGGTGGAAGGGAACTAATATAGATGAAGAATGACTATTGAGTGATAAATAGCATTAAAGATGTAGGGAAAGGTCATAGGCAAACATCACTTTATAGTCAATTAAAAATAAATTTATACTATATGCACATATACAGTTTATATGAAATTATGCTACTTTGAAGAGAATTCTTCCCTCAAGAGCCATAGGTCATCTAAGAGAAACTTCAGTGCCAGACATGGAAAACTTCCCTCAAATGGTTGTTTAAGAGTTAAGAGATTTCAAAACCAATATAAGATATCACCATTGTCTTTGGTTGCCTCCCAGAACTTGAAGGTAAGCATCTATTGCAGATGGCACTACGCTCTTAAGACACAGGATTCTAGAAGAATCACACTTGAATTGGCCTGGAAGTCTCCTCTCTCAGGACTTGCACTCAAACATAAGCTTTCAAGGGAGAGTTAAAAGTTCTGGCCAAATTTAAAGCTAGAACTCATAACATTGATTGACCCAGAAAGATGTCCCTAGTGGAAAAAAAATTGTTCTTTTATCTAGAGGCAACTGACAGCTTTATAATTAGACTTAAGGTCCTCTAAATAGGATGAAATTCCTGTGGTTGAAGAGGTAAAAGATCCTAGAGGAAGAACCTACTGCCATTTTCTTAAACAAATATATTTTTTAAATATTTATTATCGATTATTTATTTATTTATTTATTTATGCATATGAGATTTCTGTTTGCATGTATTGCTGTATGACAGAAGAGTGCATCAGATCTCATTATAGATGGTCATGAGCCACCATATCATTGCTGGGAATTGAACTTGGGACCTCTGAAAGAACAGACAGTGCTCTTAAGCACAGAGCCATCTCTCCAGCCTAGCAAATATAATTTCTAAATGTATTGTTTTACACAGATCAGTGTAGCTGTTAGCCCTTATCAAAGAGGCGTCCTTCTTTTCAGCAGCAGCAGATGGAAACCACTACTACTACAAACCCTAAACTGAGGACACAGGGAAAGTTGCAGAAGAGAGGTCAAAGGATTGTGAGTGCCAGAGGACCACAGTATCTGCTAAGAGGTAGTAGCTTGCAGATGTGGCAGGAAAGCTAAAACTTGTCACCAGTATGGATACTTAAGTAAGACCTTTGTCAGGACAGCATCAGTTAAAATACAATAGTGGATATGTAAATCTTCACAAAGCCCCTCCCCTAGTTGAAAAGCTACAGGAAATCAATGGCTGTTGAGAGAGAGAGACTGCATTTACTCTGGGAATGAGTCCCCTGATAGGTTACCCTATCCAAGTTGTCAGCCTCTATCTAGTCACTTGTACATGAGAGAAAAATTATAAGAACCAAGTAGGTTAAAGAGTGTGTATGAGAGTGTGCATGTGTGGGTGAGTGAACTTGCATGTTTTTTTTCTTTATTAATTATACTTTATTCACTTTGTATCCCCTCTGTGGTTCTCTCCCTCCTCCCATCCCAATCCCTCCTTCCTCCATCCTCTGCATGCATGCCCCTCCCCAAGTCCACTGATAGGGGAGGACTTCTTTTTTCTTTTTTTTAAATTTTTTATTTAACTTTTATTAATTACACTTTATTCCTTTTGTATCCCCCCATAAGCCGCTCCCTCCTCCCCTCCCGGTCCCACCCTCCCCCCCCCCCTTTCTGCATGCATGCCTCTCCCCAAGTCCACTGATAGGGGAGGTCCTCCTCTCCTTCTTTCTGATCTTTTTTGTTGTTGTTGTTGTTGTTCTCAATGCAGTTTATTCAGGAACCTTGAACAATCTTCTGACCCTGGGGAAAGCCAGCCCACAGCTTAAATAGCCTCTGGGTAGCCAACCCCAGCGTGCCTCGTGGGCAATGCAGATAGATCCACATACATGGAAGCAAGCCAGATCCTCAGCCTTAGCCAAATATGGAGTTGTTTGTGACAGAGAGCACTCACCATTGGGAAGGTGGAAGGCGGAAACCAGCTCCATCTTTAAGGCACAGCATTACGCAGCTCTCTACATTTCCAACTTTTTGTTTTAGATGCATCAGGCAAGAGTATAGGTCTGATCTCTGATATTAGAAATAAATTGGGACTTTGTACTGATGTTCATTTAGGTGTCATCCACCCAAAGAGCATCAGACCCGTCCAATACCTTTTTCTCAGAGGCGGGACCTGGGGCATCAACCCACATGCAATCAGACATGCTCTTCTCTGGGTCGAAAGCGGCTGACCCTGAGTGCAGTGCTTAGCCTCGCATCCTGAGCATAACATTTTAGCTTTTTATGGTAGCCAGACATGCTTGGGGAGACTGTCCTGCTTCAGTGGCTGTAAAGGCCTGAATGATCATGGCTGCATTACGCTGTTGTGAGACTCTAATCCTGCATATACACCACAGGCAAACCAAGGAGACCAACACCAGAAGGCCTGCTAACGCTCCCATGCCCGCCCATTCCTTCAGATGATTCATGGCTGCAGCAATCCATGATGATAATCCTGTGGCTAGTCCTGCGTCCACTCTGGTAGAATTTACTGTGACAATGGCCACTCTCAGCTGCTCCATCATAGTATCGAATTCTTCAGTCCAATTACCTAAAATATAGCTAGACAATTGTTTAGACAGATTTGCAGCACGGGAAAAATTCTCATATTGTATGTTAGTGACAAAAAGTCCAGCATACTTTCATTGACAGCCAAGTTGAGCGATTTGCCATAGGGTATCAATTTGCTCCTGCAAGAGGTCAATCCTCTGATTGAACACCATCAAGTCTCCTTTTAGTTGAGCATTAATTCCTTTTTGTACATCTAAGGCATGAGCTACATTGGCTAAAAGATTATTTAGGGTCTGAGCAGTCTGCATAGTAAGACTCATGGCTAATGCCGCAGTGGTAGCTCCAACAGCCTTCAATGAGATGGCAGTAACAATGGCGGCTGTAATTCCAAGATCCCTTTTCTGTCTGAAGAGAGTCCTAGCATGAGGGGCATCAACGGGCACAGGCACCCAGCGAGGCATGCGAGTAACCAGGGCATATCTAAATTCACTAGCATTCTGGCATTGGGCAAAAAAGCAAGTATCATTACCACAATTACTTGGCTCTATCTGGCTAACAATGAATAAAAATGGGGGTTATAAACAAACAGGTGTGGACTTATAGGAAATATTATGAGAAGCCTTAACCCCCTCGTTGGAACATCCTGCATCAGTTCTAGAACTAGCAGTGGTGGTGTCCGAGGTCTGAGTAGGTTCAGGAGACCATTGCCCCCAGGGGCAAGACGTGCTCCATGTAAATTGACTAACTCCATGTTTTCCTCCACTTTTAAAAGTCATTTAAGGTTCTTAAATTATGTTTTCTTTTTTTTTTTTAATTTTTCATCAATTACACTTTATTCATTTTGCATCCCCCCTTAAGCCCCTTCTTCCTCCTCTCCCGATCCCACCCTCCCTCTCCTTTCTGCATGCATGCCACTCCCCAAGTCCACTGATAGGGGAGGTTCTCCTCTCCTTTCTGATCTTAGTCCATCAGTTCATACCAAAAGTGGCTGCATTGTCCTCTACTATGGCCTGGTAAGGCTAGGGGAGGACTTCTTTTCCTTCCTTCTGATCCTTGTCAATTAGGTCTCATCAGGAGTGGCTGCATTGTCTTCTTCTGTGGCCTGGTAATGCTGCTTCCCCCTCAGGGGGAGGTAATTAAAAAGCAGGCCAATCAGTTCATGTCAGAGACAGTTCCAGTTCTTATTACAATGAAACCCACTTAGATACTGAACTGTCATGGCCTACATCTGTGCAGGGGTCTTGTCTCCATGCATAGTCCTTAGTTGGAATAGCAGTCTCAGGAAAGACCCTTGTGCTCAGATTTTTTGGTTCTGTTGCTCTCCTTGTGGAGTTCCTGTCCTCTCCAGATCTTACTGTTTCCCACTTTTTTCCTAAGATTCCCTGCACTCTGCCAAAAGGTTGCCCATAAGTCTCAGCATCTATATTGATACTCTGCAGGGCAGAGCTTTTCAGAGGTCCTCTGTGTCAGGTGCCTGACTTGTTCCCTCTTTTCTCCTTCTTCTGAAGTCCAGCCTCTTTGCCTTTCTGGATAGGAATTGAGCATTTTAGCAAGAGTCCTTCCTCTTGATTAGTTTCTTTAGGTGTATAGATTTTAGTAGGTTTATTCTATATTATATGTCTATATGAGTGAGTATATACTGTGTGCATCTTTCTGCTTCTGGGATAGCTCACTCAGGATGATCTTTTCCAGATCCCACAATTTACCTGCAAATTTCATGATTTCCTTGTTTTTTTGTTTTTGTTTTTTTTTTTATTGCTGAGTAATATTCCATTGTGTAGATATACCACAATTTGTGCATCCATTCCTCCACTGAGGGGCATCTGGGCTTTTTCCATCTTCTGGATTTTACAAATAAGGCTGCTACAAACATGGTTGAGCAAATATCCTAATTGTGTACTTGAGAATCTTTTGGATATATGCCTAGGAGTGGTATAGCTGGATCTTGAGGAAGTGCTATTCCTAGTTGTCTAAGAAAGTGCCAGATTGCTTTGCAGAGTGTTTGTACAAGTTTACATTCCTACCAGCAATGGAGGGAAGTTCCCCTTTCTCTACAACCTTTCCAGCATGTGTTGTCTCTTGAGCTTTTGATCTTAGCCATTCTGATGGGTATAGATGAAATCTTAGGGTCGTTTTAATTTGCATTTCCCCAATGGCTAATGAAGATGAGCATTTCTTTAAGTGTTTCTCTTCCATTCAATATTCCTCTCGAGAGAATTTTGTTTAGCTCTGTACCCCATCTTTTAATTGGATTGCTTGATTTTTTTTTTTGCTTTTTAACTTCTTTAGTTCTTTATATATACTGGATATTAGCCCTCTGTCAGATATAGGGTTGGTGAAGATCCTTTCCCAATCTGTAGGCTGTCGTTTTGTTCTGAGGACAGTGTCCTTTGCTTTACAAAAGCTTTTCAGTTTCATGAGGTCCCATTTATTGATTGTTGCTCTTAGAGCCTGTGCTGTTGGTGTTCTGTTCAGGAAGTTGTCTCCTGTGCCAATGAGTTCAAGGGTAGGATTTGCTGAAGGAGGCAGAGGCAGGAGGATCATGAGTTTGAGGCCAGCCTGGGCTAAACACTTTTAAGCTGGTTGTGGTGGAACTTGCATGTTTTTAAAAAATTAAGATATTTAAGAAAAAGTATTCATGATTTAGAGAGGCAATTGTGAAAAGGACATGCGTGTTTGGAGCAGGGGGAGGAATGGAAATGATGTAAATGCTATATGTAAGTACAAAACTGTCAAAAAATAAAAGATATTAAATTTAGAAGATTCACTTTCCTTCAAGAAAAAAAAGTCTTACAGGCAAGGCCGTAGGTTAATCTGATGCAGGCAGTTTCTTAACTGAGATTCCCATACAGTATCATGTCCACAAATACTGAGCTGACCAAGAACCAAGAGCTGTCACCTGATTTGCCGCCTCTGAGTTGCCAAGAGGGACTCCTAAAGATTGCTGTCAGCTCAAAACTGCTTGCCTAATTTCAAACATTTGTCATAACAAGATCGAAACCTGCCCATTGATTATCTAAAAATCACTGATGCTAATATTATCAAGGATCGTTGAGGCAGGCTGAAACTTAGAGACAGAGGCATCTTTGTTACATGTAAAATGTAGAGCATATTTCAATAATCTGACATGCCCCTTTATGTTAAGTGACTCTACTTTCAAGTTATAACATGGCTATAAGCATTACTTAATGGTTAAAGTGTATTTCATTGATTTACAGACTTATCTGCATTTATCTGCCTTTCTGAATGAGGATTGAGCATCTTACCCAGAGTTGTCCTCCTTGCTTAGCTTCTTTAGGTGTACAGACTTTCGTATGTTTATCCTATATTATATGTCTAATATCCACTTAAAAGTGAATAAATATCATGTGTGTCTTTCTGCTTCTGAGATACCTCACTCAGGATGATCTTTTCTAGTCCCCACCATTTGCCAGCAAATTTCATGATTTCCTTGTTTTTAATTGCTGACTAGTATTCCATTGTGTAAATGTACCACAATTTCTGCATCCATTCCTCTGCTGAGGGGCATCCGGGTTGTTTCCAGATTCTGTTTATTACAAATAAAGCTACTATGAAAATATTCAACGTTCTTAGTCATCAGGGAAATTCAAATCAAAATAACCCTGAGATTTCATCTTACACCCATCAGAATGGCTGAGATAAAAAACTCAAGTGATACATGCTGGAGAGGATATAGAGAAAAGAGAACTCTCATTCATTGCTGGTGGGAATGTAAAGTTGCACAACCACTTTGGAAATCAATCTGACACTTTCTCAGACAATTAGGAATAGTTCTACCTCAAGATCCAGCTATACCACTCCTAGGTATATATCCAAAAGATGCTCAAGTATACAATAAGGATTTCATGATTCAATCACCTTTCAGTGACTAGAATCACCACTCAAGGACTAAACCTTCAATGAATGAGATCTTGAAGGAATAGTTCACATCTAAACTTTGACAATAAGGATAGAAAAAAATAAAATAATTAAAATGCCAAAAAGCAGTTTAAAATCAAATAGATGGTTATTCAAGTATAGTATTATTCCACTGACCTGAGTTTGAGTGTCATTTTAAGAAATATCAGCTTGTATATGCTAATTATGTATACCAAATTAACCTCAATAAATACAATTTTAACACTAAAGTACCATTCAAAGGTTTAAAACAGAAGTCTGAACTTGCTGAGTGGTCAGTGTGATCTGTTTAAGTATCAGGTTGGCCTTTCACCAACAGAAGGGTTTCACTCTCCTGGGAAATTTATTGGCAAGGAAAGGTGTTTATTACTGTGATCAATCATTCATACTTCAATAGGAAAGAGTAAACTCAGTTAATAGCAAGATACAGCTTTATGAAGGCTTAAATCTCACCTAATTTCTGCTCAGCAAGCAGGAAAACTCTCTGGAGACCAGATCACTTACAGGATAGTAGTCACTATATCTACTTTTAAAAGTCCTTAGCTGCTAGTTTATTATTTAGCTGCAGACAAAATGTCTAATGGTTGTTTTATTAGTTAAACTATGGCATTTGTGCTCAAAACTCTGTTTAGGACTGGTTTCTTTAGAAATTTGCATGCTTTTTAAAGCATAAATTTGTAAAATCAATATCTATAAAGTTTTATAAAGCATAGATTTATAACACTGACAAAAATATTAGGTGCGCTTATTATATTTAAGAAGTTATTTCTCAGAGTTATTTAAAAATTTATCAATCTATAACTGTTTTGTTCTTTTAATGTGCTACAATGTTACTGAAACCTAGTTCTGATATGAAATTTTACAAATACTGAGAAATATTTTTTCTAATCTTTGCACAAAGTTTAAAGCATAAGGATTCATCTCAAAGTTTGCAAATTACTTTGCAAACATATTTCCTCTATACTGAGATATCTGTTGCAACTGAGCTTGATGAGTCATGGCCTTAGTTTCAATCCTGGGGAAGACATGGAAGGAGGATTCTAGCTTGGAAGCAAGCAGAGAGTTGAGAGAAATTGTTTTGATAAGGCTAGGTAAATCCTTGTCTCACAATCTAAAAAAGTATATGCTATAGATTCTTTTGTTCTTCTTTTTATAATGAAAGTTAGTAATTTCCACAATTAAAAGCCTTTCTTCTAAATCTTCATTTTAAGGAATGAAACAGGATATTTCTGAAGTCAGAATAGTTGGCTTAAGCTCAAGATCACCAGTTTCTTGCTGTTCATTAAATCTTCTCAATGTCTTTGTTTCACACTTAAACCTCATGTGAAATATAATTATACTGATAATAACACATCACAGATGTTTCTATATAAAGTGAAATAAATTATGTAAAACATTTAGAATGATGTCATGGAGAAATAATAACAAAGGATAATTTTAATTTTCTTTATTTAATTTAAAGCAGATCTCATTGTACTACTTCTAGACATTACATACATGTAAAGTACGTCACTTGAGTTTTTCTCTCATATAAAAATTCATCTTACATGGAGTTTTAACATTACATTATATTACACTTTAAAACATGTGACCTTATCTTAGTCTTCAAAATAATCCTAATACAAGATATAATCTTGGATCTCTTCCACAGATAATTCACAGTCTTAATTAATTATAATTTGAGAAATGGTTAGGGGCAGATGCTCATTAAAACTGACTCTCCCAAGATGCTGCATTTACAAAAAAGAAAAAGAAAAAAAAAGGTGGATTTGAGGTATAATGTCTGACACATTTGTAAAACTCAAGATTACTAGTGGTTGGACCTAACTTAGATTTGAGTATTTCAAGTGGCTATGTTTGTTATAATTCCTTATGTATTAAACTGACATATTTTCTAGCTACTTTCCCTTGACAAAATATCTCACCCACAATATCCTTTTCCTGTTTTACCTATTATAAAATGTGCATATGGACCTGGATGAGGTATGGCCTCACCTGACTTATAGAAGACACTCTATAGCCTAGTCAGAGGGAATATATAAAGAGAACAACATGCTTACAATTTGGGGTATTAGTTTCAGTATTACTTTCATTTCAGATCACTATTTTTTTTCAAAGTACATATTTTTTCATTCATTCATTCATTCATTCATTCATTTAAAGTTGCCACTAACTGACCTGCCTTGTACTATTACATCCTGCTCAGAAGTAGGTTTCTATGTTTTTAACACTTAGGAAGTCAAAACAGGGACTGAGGTCAGGATTGGAACCTAGAGGCAGGAGCTGATGCAGAAGGAATGGAAAGGTACTGTTTACTAGGTTTCCCTATCAAAGCTTGCTCAGACTGCTTTCTTATAGGACCCAGGACCACCTAGCCAGGAATGGCAGCAACCAAAATGTGATGGACCTTCCACCATCAAATATTAATGACAAAACTGCCCTACATGAGGATCTTATACAGACTTTTCTTTTAAATTGAAATTCCTTCCTTTAAAATGACTCCAGCTTATGTTAAAATGATATAAAACTAGCCAGGACAATTGATCCCTTGTCAACTTGACACACAAACATATCACTGTTAAGCCATAACCTTTTCTTAGTAATTTACACCCAATATTACACATGAATAAAAAACATTGAAATAAAACAGACCAAATTTTAAAACTTCCATAGTCTTTAAAAATTCAAATACTTAATAAATCAGCATCTTTATTTTAAGATTTATTTATTTATTATTAATTACAGTTTTTCACTTTTTATCCGAACTGTAGGCCCCTCTCTTGTCCCCTCCCAATTCCATCCTCCTTCCCCGTTCTCCACCCATTCCCTTCCTCCAGTCCAATGATAGGGGAGGTCCTCCTCCACTTCTATCTAATCCTAGTCTATCAAATCTCATCAGAAGTGGCTGCATTGTCTTTCTCTGTGGCCTGGTAAGGCTCCACCCCTCTCAGTGGGAGGTGATCAAAGGGCAGGTCAATGAGTTTATGTCAGAGACAGTCCTTGTTCCCATTACTAGGAACTCACTTGGACACTGAGTTGCCATGGGTTACATCTGTGCAAAGACTATAGGTTATCGCCATGAATGATGCTTGGTTGGAGTTTCAGTCTCAGAAAAGACACCTGTGTCCAGAATTTTTGGTTCTGTTGCTCTCCTTGTGGAGCTCCTGTTTCTACCAGGTCTTTCTATCTCCCCCCTTCTTTCATAAGATTCCTTTGTTCTGCCCAAAGGTTGGCAACATCTGCTTTGATACCCTGCTGAGTAGAGTCTTCCAGAGGCCCTCTGTGGTAGGTTCCTATCCTGTTCCATGTTTTCGCCCTCTTCTCATGTCCATCCCATTTTCCTTTCTGAATGAGAATTGAACATCTTACCCAGGCTCCTTCTCCTTGATTAGCTTCTTTAGGTGAATAGAGTTTAGTATGCTTACGCTATATTATATGTCTAATATCCATCCATAAGTGAGTATATACCATGTGTCTTTCTGCTTCTGGGATACCTCACTCAGGATGATCTTTTCTAGTTCCTGCCATTTGCCTGCAAATTTCAGAATTTCCTTGCTGAGTGGTATTCCATTGTGTAAATGTACCACAATTTCTGTATCCATTCCTCAACTGAGGGACATCTTGGTTGTTTCTAGCTTCTGGCTATTACAAATAAAGCTGCTACAAACATGGCTGAGAAAATGTCCTTGTATACTTGAGCATCTTTTGGATATTTGTCTGGTAGTGGTATAGCTGGATCAGGAGGAAGCACTATTCCTAATTGTCTGAGAAAGCACCAAATTGATTTCCAAAGTAGTTGTACAAGTTTACATTCCCACCAGCAAAGGAGGAAGGTTACCCTATCTCCACATCCTCTCCAGCATGTATTGTCACTTGAGTTTTTGATATTAGCCATTCTGATAGGTGTAAGGTGAAATCTCAGGTTTGTTTTGATTTGCATTTCCCTGATTGACATGGAGCATTCTGTAAGTGTTTCACTGCCATTCAATATTCCTCTATTGAGAATTCTTTGTTTAGGTCTGAACCCCAATTTTTAATTAGATTACTTGATCTGTTGCTGTTTAACTTTTTGAGTTCTTTATATATTCTGATGTTACCCCTCTGTCAGACACAGGGTTGGTGAAGATTCTTTCCCAGTGTATAGGCTGTCATTTTCTTCTGATCACAGTGTCCTTTGCTTTACAGAAACTTTTCAGTTTCATTGGGTCCCATTTATTGATTGTTGATCTTAGAGCCTTTGCTGTTGGAGTTTTTCTTTTTGTTGTTTTATTTTATTTTTTGAGTTAATTTTGTATTGAGCTATTTTGCTGAAGGTGTTTATCAGCTGTAGGAGTTCCCTTGTAGATTTTTGGGGTCACTCATGTATACAGTTATATCATCTACAAATAGTGATACTTTGACTTCCTCTTTTCTGATCTGTATCCCCTTGATCTCCTTTAATTGTCTCATTGCTTTAGCAAGGACTTCAAGACCTATGTTGAAGAGATAGAGTGGGCAGCCTTAACTTGTCCCTGATTTCAGGGGGACTGTTTTAAATTTCTCTCTGTTTAGTTTGATGTTGGCTATAGGCTTGCTGTATACTGACTTTACTATGTTTAGGTATGTGCCTTTTATACATGATCTCTCCAAGACTTTATACCTGAATGGGTGTTGGATTTTGTAAAATGCTTTTTCTGTATCTAAGGAGATTATCATGTTTTTTCTTGTTTTATTTCAGATTGTTTATATGGTGGGTTACATTGATGGATTTCCCTATATTGAACCATCCCTGCATACCTGCAATGAAGCCTACTTGGTCATAGTGGATGATATCTTTGATGTGATCTTGGATTCGGTTTGCAAATATTTTGTTGAGTATTTTTGCATCAATGTTCATAAGGGAGATTGGCCTGAAATATTCTTTGCTTGTTGGGTCATTGTGAGTTTTAGGGACCAAGGTGACTCTGGCTTCATAGAATGAGTTTGGTTATGTTCCTTCTGTTTCTAGTTTGTGGAATAGTTTGTAAAGTATTGGTTTTATCTCTTCTTTGAAGTTATCATAGAATTCTGTGCTGAAATCTTTTTTTTTTTTCACATGGGAGACTGTTAATATTAGATTCTATTTCCTTAGGGGGATGGACTATTTAATTGATTTACCTGGTCTTGATTCAGCTTTGTTAAGTGGAATCTATCAAGAAAAGTGTCCATAACTTATTGCTTGAAAAGCAAGGTAATTCAAAAATCAAGAGCTCTCATGTTCTTTAAAATGATTTGTAACATTGGTAATCATAATCAGATGACTGTTGGTCATCTTGACTGGAAGAAAAATCCATTCTAAGACTAGCATATTTGCATTAGACTAGTTTTTGGCCTTAAACATGAGAACTTAGGGCTCAATATTTTCACAAAATTCTAGTTTTATGAAAATACTAGTCATATTGTAAAGCTTAAAGCCTATCTTACCAGGAAAACAGTATCAATAAAATTTCATTTAAATCTGTGTAAGCATTTTCATTTGGTTTAATAATATATGCTTTATATAGATCTGCATTTTATGACCTCACTAGTGTATGAACACTTAGGCTTTCAAAGTATATTCAAAATTAACATGACAAGACATCATTTTAATAGAGTTTAGTCTATTAAAACTCACACTTTAAGAAAGGTGTTCTTATATCTATGACACATACATAAGGAAAATGCCTCCATCACAACTATCAGTTTCACTTTAATTTTTAGTTACCACTTACATATATCATTCCAAGCTTCTCAGTGCTTCCTACAGATCTGAGTGTCTATCTAGTATCATCACGTATTTCCAAATAACATCTGATTTCTTATGATGTGTCCGAGTCAAATCGGGATTTTATTCTTTTTTTTTTAAATTTTTTGATGTACCATGACATCAATCCTGAAGGTTTGTCTCTCTGAACAGAATTCTGTTTCTATCTTTCACCTCTGTCTCCTGACTTGTGTAGTTTCCTTCTGATGAGAAATTAGCAGCATTCAGGTCATTGTTCAATGCTTCATAATTACTTTTCTCATCTTGCTTTCTACCTTTGTCCTTTTCTTTTCGGTAATTTTGCTTTTGAGTCTCATGTTGTGCTTTCTTTGTGGTTATTCTGCTCAAGTGTGCTGAACTTATAGAATTCAAAACTATGTGGTTGTTGTTGTTTCCCTTCAAAAATAAAACCAAGCCCCAATTTTTAGGCAAGCCCAATATCTTAGGCAAGTTCCTGTCCTGGATCTGAGATGGATTCCCCATAGTATTGTGACTCTACATGCCTTGACATTACAGGATTAGGTAAAAGTTAGAGGGGTGAGATGATCTCTGAATCACAATTACCTAAGGCTAATCACAATTGCTATTCTTCTGAAGAATATCTGAAACATTAGGGAGAGTTTTCCCAGTCGATTCCCAGCTGATTCTCATTGATTATTGCCAAAGAGATTGTCTCTATTTTCTATAAAGTATTTATTCTGTGGTATTTCCTGGAGGCTGCTGTTAGGAGACATACTTTGTTGTATGTCAAGTGTACATTCTGTGATATCTCCTGGTACCTGATTTCAGCTCCCAGTCAGACGTCTCTTTATTTCAAAATGGAGTTATACCCAGGACAACTTAAACTCTTCATTCCACCCTTTTCTTGTTAATAAAGAGGCCAGTTTGGGGTTCTT
Source organism: Meriones unguiculatus (assembly GCF_030254825.1). NCBI lineage: Eukaryota > Metazoa > Chordata > Mammalia > Rodentia > Muridae > Meriones > Meriones unguiculatus. The sequence goes on along the minus strand of NC_083364.1, from coordinate 8,829,986 downwards.
ATGGTCCATGGTCAGCCTCAAACTGGAAGTACTGGGTTCTCATTATCATCAACATTATAGTCCCTAGTCTTTGCCTAATATATCCTAACAACTTATTAAGTAAGCATGATCCAAAAATGACCAAAAGCAAAAGATTCTGCCTTTGCACTGTTATAATTCTGGCTTTGTACATCCAGTATTGCAATACTAATTCTTGCTCCAGCTAAGCAGATCCCTAAAATAATAGCTAGTGTCAGCGAGCCCCCTTTGATCTAGCATTTCAGCCAGTTAGGTGGGATTTGTGGTCCGAGGATCTCGTCTTCTGAAATTTCTTCAGCACTGACAATTGGACCGTTGCCATCATGGGCTAGGAAGGCTGAAATGCCAGCCAAAGGCTGCACAGTGGGGCAGTCCTCAGAAGTGTCTGGTTAGGTGATCCATCCAAGGAGGCAGTGAGCAATCATGTCAGCTTCCAGCAAGTTCAGACCTCAGCTTGCTGTCTCAACCAGTTTAAAATTTACTGAGACAAGTTTAAACTAGAAACAGAAATTAAAATTTGTCTAGTAAGTGGGAAAAGTGAGAAATCCCAAGACCAGGGAAAAACTTATCTGGGGTTCATTTGAACTATGTCAGATTCAGGTCTCATGACTTTTTGATTTCCTGAAACGCATATAAATTTTTAGTTTGCAAAAGGAAATACATAAAAAGACTTAGAAAAATAACATATCAATAAAATTTTTGAATATCAGGTAAAACTGCATCCAACAGAATGAATATCAATTCTTCTTAGCTGTTTGTTTTCTGACCTCTATAAACAACTTAAGTGTTTCCATGGTCTGAAACTCTAACATTTTAACTGTGGGCCCTGTTGTTGGTAATCAGTCACCAAAGGAGCTTAGCTACTTTTTGTCACTTCTACTTAGCATTTACTTTTAGTCCCCATCTCCATGTTACATTGGAAAATTAGGCAGAAATACATTAATGACTTTAGTATTGAACTCTGAATGCTTGGACTTTCCTTAATAAAGCAACTAGAAAAAATTAATTTCTAAATCCTATATCAAAGTCTACCTCAGAAATGGCAGATATTAAAAATATCAAAATCTATCTCCAGAAGGAAACCAAAGGACAATTAAAATCTTAAGCTTGTGACTGAATAATAAGCAGTCTTCCATCAACTTATCAGAACTCTATTGATCACTGTCAAAACTCTGGACTTCTGAAATCTTATAACAACATAAGCACAATAACAGAGAGGAGAGAAATCTGAAATATATCCCATTTTAATATGCCTCAAATCACTTTTCTTTATCATTACAATTCACATTTATATACCTTAAAACATCTACTTATACCGTACAATCTTTCTTTCATTTATCAACACTGAAACATTTTCCAAGACCAAACAACTTTCTCTAGATTCTCAAAACCTAAACTCCTGTATCCTCTCAGACCCTACTTAAACTTTATTATCTTTCTATCCAGCTATTCACCATAAGACATAGATAGTTAACATGAAGCCTGTAGGCAAGGCAACCCTGCTTGCCTTTTTTTTTAATAGAAGACCTAATATCTGGTAATTTAACTAATTAATAAATTAACCAATAAACTAACAATGGATCTAACCATCTATTCTTTAGCTGCAATGCTACCATTAGCTTAGCTTAGCCATCAATGTAATCAGAGGTCTGAGAAGGATAAATATGTACCAATCCATGTACCAATCAAAATGGCAGTGACAACTAGTCAGTCCATTATTCTAGGCAGCTGTCCCTGGCTTCTGGCTTCTCATGGCGTCATAAGCAGAGTGATCCAGAGACAAGGCACAGAAAATGAGAGACTGTTTCTGTGGAGAAAGAAACAAGAGAATGGCCTCACCTTACCCTTAGCAATGTGAAATATTGACTCTCCAGGTGTCCACAGTTTAGGCTAGGCCCTAGCAGTGGGCCAGTTGGCACAGTCTTGCCCAATGGTTAGCATACCATAATTCAGAGTTGTATTGTGCCCAAATCTTCTTGGAGACTTTGGGGGAGCTACTACCAGGATTTTGGGACTCTCTGTCATAATAAGCTTACACATGTTAAAATATCGTATTCATCAGATACCCAAAAAGCCTGAGGGCCAGCATATCTGAGTTATATATTTTTATCTCTCTTTTATTTTTTTATTCTAAATTGCATCCTATAAAATAAAATGTCATAATCTATAATTCTGGCATATTACTTAAATAAAGGTTTTAAAAACATATTTATCTCAAGTAGGTCTACATAGTCAAACTTTATAATTATCCATCCTAGGCTTAACTTTAAAAACATAAACAAAAGACTAGATGATATTCATTCTTATAACTAACTGCAGTCATCAGTATAACTTCAGTATAACTTTCTGAACTAAAATCAAAGCAAAACTTTCAATCAGATACAATGCATAGAAGGGCAAGCAAATCTTGCTCATCCTATCATATTGCATTAAGACTGAACAGCACAAAAGCATAAACGACAAAACTTTCATTTAGCACTAAATGTAAAACTAAACACAGCTGGAACCTTAGCAGAGATGGACAATTTGGCCATTTCAAACCTCTCGGTCAAAAAGAAACAGCATTAAATCATTTATACAGGAGCTGGCAACAAGGCATATATTTCTATAATTATTAACAATAACTTGAATATAACCCTGTATAAACCTGGGCTAAAGAGCATAAAAAAACATTTTGCATTGAAGAAACTCCAGCTTTTTAAATGAAAAGCAACCTATTTTATAGTTCTTTCTCAAATCATGCTTGCAGGTGTAAAAAAAAAACAAAGCAAATAGTTTATACCTTTTATAACATTCTATATACCTTCAGGTTAGGCTTTTCCCTGCTCTTTTTTTCCCAGATATTATTCTTGATTTTCAGTCCATATAAAAGTTTTCAGCAGAACCCTTTTTATTATTTTATCATTCTGACATAATACATTATAAAAACTGCAATTTTCTTAATTGGCTCAAAAAGTATGGCTTGCTTTCATTTGGTAAAATTAACAAAATAAGTACCAAAGTCTTTTGTCTTCCCCAAAGGATTGAGAAACTGTTCGAAATTCCCTGTCAGAATGCCCAAGGTCATTGTCTAAAATACCTGATAAACTTCAAAATATTTCATAGTCTGAAACATAATTTTTAAAACCTATTTTTACAATATCAAAATAAGGTAGCCCTTTTTAGAAATAAAGTCATAAAGTATAACTATAATTTTAAAAGGCAAAATCAAATTTTACTAATGCAAACAATTCAGTACTTTCAAAATCAATACCAAGTGTATTATTTTGATGTTGGCTACCACCAAGAAAAGCTCTTGTATACAAACACATGGAAATGCAGCTTTAATATTTTATATAAACAGTTTCAAACCTTATTATTTTTATAAACCTGTTTTTTTTTAGGACAGGACAGAAATTGTGTGAAGTTTTAATATATTTAATAATCAATAATGAGACATCAAAACATATAAAACATAGTAAATATATTCAAAACAAACAGAACAGACAAAACTATAAAAGTCATTTTTATTCCCTTTAGCTGTAATTTCAAGGGAAGAACATCTTGCTACCTGTTGAATCTAATTTTTTTGACTTATAGAGGCTTGCAGCTTTTTTTTTTTTTTAACCTGAGAAGCTGCTGTTGCCACTTTAAAAGCTGTCTGCTTGCACGGAAGTCTTAAACATTTTTCAAAACCTGTTTTATCCACTTCAGCAGTAGCATCAGTCTTAAGATTGGGTACTATAGGGGCTGGCATCCCATATAGAATATCAAAGAGAGTCAAACCTAGCTGGTAAGGGGAATTCCTAACCCTATAAAGGGAAAATGAGGGGAGCATCACCCAGTCAGTGCCAGTCTCCAAGGTCAATTTAGTTAAGGTCTCTTTCAATGTTTTATTTTCTCTATCTTTCTTATATCTCCAATCTGCCCCAATAAACTTAGCTATATTCTGACTTACCCTTGACATAAATGCTGGTCCTCCAGAGCCAGGACCTTAGTCTGGGACCTGGGCCCCTCTTATTATACACTCTCTCAGCTACCTGGACTAAATCCTGCAATGTCATGTGTCCTATTCTTTCCTGTTTCTGTCAAAGAAAGTGGCTGGACTTTCATCCATTCCCTGTCTGACATCATACACCTGGGCCAAATTAGTAGACCATCTTGCAGCTGCCTTAGACCATCTTGCAGCTGCCTTGAGACCTGCCAACAGAGCCTGACAGTAGACTAGGAGAAGCTCCTTATCTGAAGCCATGTTGTAATCCCAATTGGACCTCTTATAGGGAAAGTTATCATCAATATGGTCTTGTTCTGTGGTTGGGACTCCTGTCATGGGAGTCCCATCCTACAAAACAGAGCAAGGGAGTACAAGAGAGCCAGGGCAGTGGCCTCTGGTTTCAGGGAGTCTGTGGAAGGAAGATTGTTAATGGGGGTCAGAAAGGGCTTAATGCATGGAGGTGGATGAATCTTTAGGTCCTTCCAGACTATAATATATGGCACTTGGTCTGGGTGCCCACATGTTTTCTGAAAGACACTATTTTCTACCACAAAGACAGTGGGAAGGTGGAAAGTTCATTCTGGTGTCCAGCCTACATTGAAGGTAGGGCACTCTGAGCTGCAAAAAGTCATCATTTTTCCTTTTCTCACATCCATTGAAAGACAGTGAGCTCTAGGCTTAACTTCTCCAAAATGAGCCAGAACCAAGTCAAGGAATTTGGAAGTATTCTGTCCCATATCGTCAGCCAGTCTATTCATCAAGAGAATTCAGGAGAATGCAAAAGAATTAAGGAGAACAATTTCAACAAATAGTAAATCTCGCATACACAAAAAAGAACCTGCCATCTCAGACAAAAATGAAACTAAAGGCAGCAACTCACAGCCTGTACCTGCACTAATATCTAAAATCACTAAAGCAAGAAGAAATATGACTTCAAAGGCAACTGCAAGACCACAAGCAATTAATCACAAAAATACAAAAGTAACTCCGGGTACAACACCAAGAAAAAGACAGTCATACACAGAAACAAAGTAAAACCAAAACCCTGGCTTTTCCCAGACTTCTCTGCCATAGAAGTTCCAGAAAGGCTATGAAAACCAATCTTCACTCCAGTTACCTTATCACAGGAGTTCCAGGGAGGTGGAAGCTGACAAGGTAAAAAATGACTTTTTGACCCCTGCGGTGATGAACCACAATACATCTGTCTTGTCCACTTCTATAACACCTCGAGGCTTTCAGATCAATGAACAGAAACAAACACTTAAAGCAGACGAACAACACAAAAGACATATACTCGCAGGATTAAGCTCTTTCTGGGTCAGGAGTCCTAGAGCTTCTGAGGCATCCCGGACAAGCCCCCAAATGTAATGCCAGGATCACAAGACTCTCAGAGACCACCAGGAGATGACTCAATGCAAAAGCAAGAGAGCTTTATTACTAGAGCAATAGAACTCTGGACCCAAGTCTCACTGACACAGCAGTAGAGAAGTGGAACCCTGAGCCTTGAGTGAGCAGGTTTTTAAAGAGAAAGTCTGTGATCAGGGGGTTTCCATGACAGCAAGCAGGGGGATACATGTTTCCATGACAGCAAGCAGAGGGGGGGCATGCCTTGATGCTACAGGATTAGGTAAAAGTTAGAGGGGCAAGGTGACCTTCTCTGAATCACAATTACCTAAGGCATACAATCACAATTGCTATTCTTCTGAACTATATCTGAAACATTGGAGAGAGTCTTCCCAGGTGATTTCCAGCCAATTCTCATTGATTATTGCCAGAGAGATCGTCTCTATTTTCTATGAAGTGTTTATTCTGTGATATTTCCTGGAGGCTGCTGCTAGGAGAGTTAACTTTGTTGTCTGCCAAGTATACATTCTGTGTTATCTCCTGGTACCTGAGTTCAGCTCCCAGTCAGGATGGCTCTTTATTTCAAAATGGAATTATACACAGGCTAACTTAAACTCTTCAGTGCCTTCGTTTTCATTGAATTATAGAGAACTTTAATTTCTTTCTTTATTCCTCTCCTGACTCCGGTGTCATTGAGTAGCAAGTTTTCAGTTTCCATGTGTGTGTAGGCTTTTTGCTATTTCTGTTGTTGTTGAGGTCCAGCTTTAGTTCAGGTGGTCAGAAAGGATACAAAGGATTATTTCAATCTTGTATCTGTTGAGGCTTGCTTTGTGACCAACTATATGATCTATGTTTTAGAGGGTTCCATGAAGTGCTGAGAAGGTAAATTCTTTGGTGTTTGGATGTAAGGTTCTGTAGATGTCTGTTAGGACCATTTGTTAGAGTCATTGTTAGAGTCATGACCTTTGTTAGAGTCATTGTTTCTGTAGTGAGGGTCTTTATTTTCTGTGTTTTCCTGAAAATATTTAGTTTTCTTGGGTTATTTTTTCCTTCTAGTATCTTTTGTAATGCTTTATTGTGGATAGGTATTATTCAAATTTGTTTTTGTCATTGAATATACTGTTTTATAGGTCTATGAAGGCTGAGAGTTTTGCTGTGTATAGTAGCCTGGGCTATCATCTGTGTTCTCTTAGGTTCTGCATGATATCCAGACAGGCATTCCTGGCTTTCATAGTCTCTGTTGAGAAGTCAGGTGTGAGTCTGATGGGTTTGCCATTATATGTTACTTGGCCTTTTGCCCTTGCAGCTTTCAGTATTTTTTTCTTTGTTCTGTATACTTAATGCTTTGATTATTATGTAGAAGAAGAATTTTCTTTTCTGGTTTAATTCATTGGGTGTTCTGTAGGCATCTTGTATGATTAGAGGCCTCTCCTTTAGATTGGGAAAATTTTCTTCTGTGATTTTGAAGAAAAAATTTCTGGGCCTTGGAATCAAGAATCTTCTTTTTCCTGTATTACTATTATTCTTAGGTTTTGTCTTTTCATGTTGTCTTGGATTTTTTGGATGGTTTGTGTCAGGAATTTTTTTAGATTTATCATTTTATTTGAAGGATACATCAATTTCTTCCATTGTATCTTCCATACCTGAGAATCTTTCTTCCATCTCATGTAGTCTGTTGGTTATGTTTACCTCTGGAATTCCTGTTCCCCACCCCCCTAAGTTCTTCCTCTCCATGATTTCCTCTGTTTGTGCTTTAATTTTTCCAATTCTATCTTCAGATCTTGAATCATTTTGTTGGTTTCTTTCACCTGTCTGACGATATTTTCATGTTTTTCATTCAGTTCCTTCACCTGTTTGTTTGGACATTCCACTGTTTCTTTTATTTCTTTCAGTGATTTAGTAATTTCCTCTCTGAAGGCCACAAATTGTCTGGCTGCATCTTCCTTACAGATGGCCATAATCTGTTTGACTTTATCTTCTCTATTTTTTTCCACACATTTTATTTGTTTCCTCTATTATCTTCTTCATAAGCATGGATGTAAGGTCATCTTCTTGTATTTTACTTATGTTAGGGTACCCCGGCCTACTTGCCACTGGATAACTAGATGCCATACTGCTTTTGTTAGTTTTACTTTTATGCTGGCCTCTACCCATCTGGCTGTCTCAGGGGTTGGCTGTTAGTTTCTGGTGCCTACTGGATTCCTGGGGTGGGGAGAATTTCCTGACAGGATTCTGAAGGAGGTCTCCTCAGATTTTTGGGTATGGTCAACTGAATGGTGGTGCTTCTCAGGAAGTATCACAGTTCATATCAGGTTTATGGATCTGTATGATAATTGTGGTTGTTGGTAGTCAGGGGGTCTCTCCTCTTACCAGCAGGGCTGCTCCTCCCTTGGGGGATGGGGAGTTAAAAGAGCCTGCCATTGAGTTCATGTCAAAAAGAGTCCCTGTTACCCTTACTAGGGAAACCAGCTTGGTCACTGAACTATGACAGGGTTAGGATATAGGATTATTCAATCTTTCTACCTGATCTTGATTTAATTTTGCTAAGTGGCTTCTATCAAGAAAATTGTCCATTTCATTTAGATTTTCAAATTTTGTGGTGTATTGGCTTTTGTAGTAAGTACTAATAATATTTGGATTTCCTCAGTGTCCATTTTTCTTCTTGTTTCTGATTTTCCTGCTTTAGACATTTTTTTCTGCCTTTTAGGTAGTTTGGCTACCTATCTTGTTGATTTTGTCAAAGAATCTTGGTTTCATTGATTCTTTGCATTATTTTATTTGTTTCTAATTTATTGATTTCTGCCCTGAGCTTGAGTATTTCCAGCCATCTATTCCTCTTGGGAGTGTATCCTTCTTATCCTTCTCCTTCTTCTTCTTCTTCTTCTTCTTCTTCTTCTTCTTCTTCTTCTTCTTCTTCTTCTTCTTCTTCTTCTTCTTCCTCCTCCTCCTCCTCCTCCTCCTCCTCCTCCTCCTCTTCTTCTTCTTCTTCTTCTTCTTCTTCTTTCCTAGGGCATCCAGGTAAGCTAATAAATTCCTTGTAAGTAATGTTTCAAATTTCTTCTTAAAGGCACTTAGTGCTATGAACTTTTCTCTTAGCACTGCCTTTATTGTGTCCCATAAGTTTGGGTATGTTGTGACTTCATTTTCATTGAAATCTAGGAAGTCTTTAATTTCTTTCTTTATTTCTTCCCTAACACAGATGTCATTGAGTAGTGAGTTCTTTATTTCCATGACCAACTATATGGTCTATTTTGAGAAGTTTCCATGAAGTGCTCAAAAGAAGGTATACTCTATTGAATTTGGCTGAAAAGTTCTGTAGACATCTATTAGTTCCATTTGATTTAGAGCCTCCATAAGTGCTCTTATTTCCCTGTTTAGCGTCTGTCTGGATGATCTGTCCCTTGGTAAAAGAGTGCAGTGTTGAAGGCTCCCACTATTAAGGTATCGGGATTGTGTGTTTTAAGCTTTAATAATGTTTCATTTACAAATGTTTGTAGTCTTGTATTTGGGACATAGATGTTCAAAATTGTGATGTCCTCCTGTTGGAATTTTCCTTTGATGAGAATGAAGTGCTTCTCCTCATTTTTTTTTTTATTAATTTTGGTTGATAGTCTATTTTCTAAGATATTAGAATAGCTACCCTAGCTGGTTTTCTGGGTCCATTTGCTTGAAAAATATTTTTCTAGCCATTTACTCTGAGGTAGTGTTTATCTTTGTTGAAGAGGTGTGTTTCTTGGATGCAGCAGAATGTTGTGTCCTGTTTCCACACCCATTCTGTTAGTCTGTTTTTTTTTTTAATTGGTGAGTTGACTCCATTGATTTTGATAGATAATAGTGACCAATGAACGTTAGTTCCTTTAATTGTGGAGTAGGTGGTCTTACTGTGATTCATTGCTTGTTCGCTTTTAATTTTTGTTGGAAAGTTATCTGTATCCTTTGTTTTCTGGGATATAGTTGTTTTCATTGGATTGGAGTTTTCCTTCTAGTATCTTCTGTAGGGCTGGTTTGCTGTGTAGATATTGCTAAAATTTATTTTTGTCATGGAATATTTTGTTTTCTCCATCTATGTTGATTGAAAGCTTTGCTGGGTAGAGAAGACTGGGTTGGCATCTGTAGTTCCTTAAAGTCTGCATGACATTTGCCCAGGCCCTTCTAGCTTTCATAGTTTCTGATGAGAAGCCTGGTGTGATTCTTTATATATTACTTGGCCTTTTTCCCTTGCTGCTTTTAATATCTTTTCTTTGTTCTGTAGATTTAGTCTTTTGACTATGATGTGGTGTGAAGAGTTTCTTTTCTAGTCTAGTCTAGTTGGTGTTCTGTAGGCCTCTTTTATGTTTATGTACATCTCTTTTTATAAATTTGGAACATTATCTTCTATGATTTTCTTGAAGATATTTTCCTGTCCTTGGAGCCTGGTATCATCTTTTTCATCAATTCCTATTATTCTTACATTTCGCCTTTTCATGGTGTCCTTTATTTCTTGGATGGTTTGTGTTTTGGGACTTTTTCAATTTTGCTTTTTCTTTGAGAGAGGTATCAAGTTCAGCAAGTGTATCTTTAGCACCAGAGATTCTCTTTTCCGTCTCTTGTATTCTATTGGTGATGCTTAACTTTATGGTTCCTGATCTTTTGTCTAAGTTTTCTTTACTGATTCTAATTTTGTTTTCATGCCTTGCACCATTTCCTTCATCTGTTTGAATGTGGATTCCTGTCTCTCTATGATGATCTCTAATTTTTGTTCATTTCCTCTCTATATGCCACTAATGTTGCCTCTACTTATGCCTCTGTTTGGCTATATTGGCCTGTGCTTCTTTGAGAATTTTATTCATTTCCTCTTTATCTGCTTCCATTTTTGTGCTTATTTCTGTAAGAGATTTGTTTGTTTCTTCTTTATGTGTCTCTAATAACTGGATAAACATAGCTTTACAAATAATTTTCCTGTTTTTTCCAATGAATTGGAGTATCCATTTATTTTTTGGGTTGGTGATGATGCCATGATGTCCTGATTTTTGTTGGATGTGTTCTTATGCTGACCTCTGGCAATTTGCTTATCTGTAACCTTCTCTGTTTGTTCCTGGATTCTGCATTTCAGACTGGTACCATTTTTCTCTGGAGTCTGGAGAATTCTTCCAGGAAGATGTGAGAGGTCCAGTGGTTTGAGAGTGTGTGTTGGTGGTTCAGTTGTACCTAAAGGAGAAAGATTCACAGGTGCAGAAGGACAGATGCGGGCAAGCATGTGAGTGTGCATGTATGTGGAAATGTTCCTTGATGGACAGGGTGTTAGAGAATGTAGATGCTTGAAGTGTGGGGCAGGGGCACTGTGCAGGCACCATAGGGATTGCAGGCATTTGACATCTTCCCATGTAAAATTTGCTTGTGCAGATTCCCTGAATACCTTAATGGCCTGCAGGCCACTGGTATGCAGCTCTGTCTGATCTCCAGGTGTTATCTGCCTAAACTCCACTGGTAGACCCACCAAGCAAGGGCTTCCATGTTTAGAACATTGTCCCTCTGTTTCCCACAGTGAGTGAGTGGGTGGGAGGGATCCGATGTCTGGCTGCTAACATAGAAGGACCCTGGGTCTGGGGCTCTGCAGGCACTTGAAAGAGCACTTACTCTCTAGCAGGTCAAATTGGAAAGCACAGGGGTTCCCCCCTGTTCTCTACTCTCAGTTTGGGGCCTGTTTGGTCAAATGTGGGTGTAGGAGTTCTGTCAGCTAGGTGGTGCTGCAGCCACCAAACTACAGTAGCTGGACTGAAAGCTGCTCCAGGTGCTTGCTGGTAAGTACTGGTGAGCCACAATAGTAATCCTCAGACCTAGGTGGCCCAGCACCTGTTGTTTCTGGGTGGTTTGGCTGGACTGGTGACTTTGGTGGCTCTACATTTAAGGGATTGGGTGGCCTGTACAGTCACTGGCTGGGAGGCTCTGTGGAGTCTGTACAGTTGCTTGCAGAGCCAGGACCTGGAAGAATGGTACCTTGGATCTGGGATTTGGAAGGCTGGTACAGCTGGCAGCTGCCTCTGGGAAGCTAGGAGCCCTGACTCTGCTATCTTAGTCCCCAGGCAGTGAGTTCTGTGCTAAGAGTCTCTAAGGGTCTCTGTGAGCCTGCTCCTCAGAGGAAGAGGGAGGCCCAAAACAGGGACATGCAAATGTTCACCACTCTCATTCTTCAGAGAAGTCTGCAGGTGACCTGAATCTAAATGGTCTCAGCTCACGTGATGTCCCCTCTTGTTCAGGAAGCCTCAATTTTGATTTTCTGGCTTCAGTTGCCCCTCCACTCACCAATTTCAGAGTTTCAGAACCTCTGCCTTTCCGATACTTTAAGTGCTGGTCACTGCCATCTTGGATCCCACCACATGAAGAATTAATTATAAATTCACAATGGGTCACAAATACCTGTTTGGATTTTTTTTCTAAATCCAAAGCAAATTTTATTTTTCTGATATTTTTTGAAGGTTAATATTTACTGAAAAGATAAATGTAGCCTAACACTTAAATATGCCAATGTTATTGGGCATTTTATAAATATTTTCTTATCATGTTTAGCTCAGCATTTATCTTTGGACAGCTGTCTATTGAAGTTACCATAGAAATCATTAAAGCTTTGAAAGTAGTAACTTCTCTTCAACCTTATAAGTCTTATAAGTCTGAAAATTATGCCATATAGAAAGTGGCCAAGCAGAAGGAACTATATTGTTTGTCAGAGAAATGAGAAAGTTTCTTGACACTTGCCTCAAGCATTTGATGAGTTGTCAAAGGAATAGTGGTTGGAACTGTTTCATAAGATCACTGTAAGTTTCAAAAGGAAAACCTGTCATTATTGAATGAATAGAACATTTGCTTATTTAACTTAGAGTTGGTAATCATAATCTGATCAATGAAAAGTTGGGCTGTGAAACGGAACTTTGAAAATTGTATGGCACAGATGGGCAGAATATATTACTGCTATGAATTGTAATTTGGACAGAATGACCCTTATGTGTGTATGTGTGTATGCGTCCTTGATTTATGACTTGACACTCAACAAGTTAGACTGTATGGTAGAGTAATATCTTTTACTATTGTTTATGCGAGTAAAACAATATGGTTTCTATTAGAATTATGTTAATTTTCTTTGTTCTCCAAGGTTTAATGTAGTATTTTAAGTATACTGACAGATACTGACAGAACACATAAATTCTACTAACACACACACAAGGAGAGAGAGAGAGAGAGAGAGAGAGAGAGAGAGAGAGAGAGAGGAGAGTTGGTAGATATGAAGACACAAGAAAAAAAGAAAAATTTCTAAATAATTAGCTTTAAATCATAGTAGAAGGAGCCCAGGCATTTATTCCAGAGAACAAAGTAGAATTTTGGTTTTAGAAACTCAACTGTACAATCAAGGATAATTAGAAAACTAGCCAGAAAAAATGGGATGCTTTAGACGCATTAATACTGAGGTTTGATACTGAGATACTTTCGTTGGTTCATAAGCACAAAGAAAATTGTTTTTGGAGGAGGAATTATCATGTTAGAAAGGCTGTTAAATAAAAAGGAGCAACAGAAAAAAAATGAAATTTTAACATGTTTGATGTGCGATACAACCTATAAAACTGCTGTTTTTTTATATACTATTTTTGTGGCTCTACTAAAATTTCATCTTTGAAGGTAAGTTTCTATGACTTTATTCCAGGAGAAATATTACCTTGAAGTTTTAATGTTCATTTATATATTTATGTATGTTTATATGTTATATAGGTTTTATTTATTTTTAATTTATCAAGTTCTTCACTACAAACCAACAGTAACTCCAGGATGTGAATATCTGTTTACCATAATGGAATGCAACACTTTCGGCTGTGATTATTACTCATTACCCAGAGAAATGTGCTGAGGATCATGGAACACAGTAGTGACTTCAAGGATAGAGTGTAATCTCTGTGTATGCATTTTAATATCTGGACATTGACAGCTTGTCTTAGTGTTACAGACCTATGTGTCCTGAAGAATACATAATTAAATTAGAATCTAAAATAACTACAATTTTTTTTAATGTTTGAAAGTATTTCTTCTAAAGAAATACTTTAATCCCAGCACATGGAAGGCAGAGGCAGGTGTATCTCTGAGGATAAGGCCAGCCTGGTCTATAGAAAGAGTTCCAGGATACTACAGAAAGAAACCCTATCTTGAAAAACCAAAAGAAAAAATTATATGGCCCTTTCAAATACTGTTTAGTTTGTAATTAAAGACTCCACAAATTGGTTTTAAATTCCCTACGAATTTTTATAAATTTTGTCTAGAATTTGGCATGTTTGCTTATAAATTTGGCAAAGAATAAGACAGACATATTTCTAGACCAGCCAGAGAGAGTTAAAGGATGTTTCCAGTATCTCCACAGAATAAATATGCAAAACAGCCTTTACTTCAATAAACAGGTCAGAAATAGTGCCATTTTTGATAGCATACACATTTCCTAGACAAAACCCATTTTGTGGAGGTTAAAAGGGTATATTCTAGGGTCAAATTTTCTGGGTTTGGCTCTTGGTTTTTCCAGTTATGGATTATTTGGCAACGGAACCAGCTTCTCTGTGAAGAAAGAAAGCAAAGGAGGTGTCTGCTTCTTAGTATTGTTTTTATAATTCATTTATAGAACATTAGTATGGCTAATTTAAAAGTTGGGTTTGATGTTTAGGTGCATTGCATTTGAGCATGACAAATCAGAATATTGATGTAAACTAATCAGTGTCATGAATTGAGCAGTCATATAATAAATGCATATGTCATCACAGTGTTTTGCTGCTGTGAAAAATTTTTAACACAGAGAAAATGTATATTATATTCATAATTAACTACACAAATGAGGAATATATATATTAGATAAGTCAGTAGATAATAAATAGATAGGAAGATAATATAGAGGCATATTAGATGGCTAAATAAGATAGATAATAGGTAATAGATAAATAGATGACAGAGAATAGGGAATGAAAGTGATAAATAATAAATTGTAGATGATAATTCTTTGATAGGTGGCTTACCTGTCTTCATTTATTTTTCTATTTTAAGCTTTTATAGACAGTTATAGGAAGCAAAAACAGTCTAAATATCTAAGAGAAAACTTAAAATTATAAAATATTTGTACCACATTTTTTTAATTGGGTTACTTGATTTGTTGCTGTTTAACTTCTTAAGTTCTTTATATATTTGGATATTAGCCCTCTGTCAGATATAGGGTTGGGTGAAGATCCTTTCCCAGTTTGTAGGCTGTCATTTTGTTCTGACGACAGTGTTCTTTGCTTCACAGAAGCTTTTCAGTTTCATGAGGTCCCATTTATTTAATGTTGATCTTAGAGCCTGTGCTTTGGTGTTCTGTTCAGGAAGTTGTCTCCTGTGCCAATGAATTCAAAGCTCTTCCCCACTTTTTCTTCTAACAGGTTTAGTGTGTCCATTTTTTATTTTGAGGTTTAAACAGAGAATTAATTGTGTAGGAACACTGAATGGCAGAGACACACTTAAGGAAATGCTCAAAATCCTTAGTCATCAGGGAACTGTAAATCAAAGCAACCCTGAGATTTCACCATACACCCATCAGAATGGCAAAGATCAAAAACTCAATTGACAACACATGCTGGAGAGGATGTGGAGAAAAAGGAATCGCACTGCATTCCTGGTGGGAATGTAAATTTGTACAACCACTTTGGAAATCAATCTGGTGCTTTCTCAGACAATTAGGAATAGTGCTACCTCAAGATCCAGCTATACCACTCCTAGGCATATATCCAAAAGAGGCTCAAGTATACAAAAAGGACATTTGTTCAACCATGTTCATAGCTGCTTTATTTGTAATAGCCAGAAGCTGGAAACAACCCAGATGTCTCTCAGTTGAGGAATAGATACAGAAATTGTGGTACATTTACACAGTGGAATACTAGTCAGCAATTAAAAACAAGGAAATCATGAAATTTGCAGGCAAATGGTGGGATCTAGAAAAGATTATCCTGAATGAGGTATCCCAGGAGCAGAAAGACACACATGGTATATACTCACTTTTAAGTGGATATTGGACATATAATATATGATAAACATCTTAAAATCTGTACACCTAAAGAAGCTAATCAAGAAGGAGGACCCTGGGTAAGATGATCAGTCCTCACTCTGAAAGACAAACAGGATGGACATTGGAAGAAAGAGAAAACAAAGAACAGGACAGGAGCCTACCACAGAGGGCCTATGAAAGACTCTAGCCAGCAAGGTATCATAATATATGCTGACACTCATAGCCACACTTTAGGCAGAGTACAGGGAATCATATAAAGAAGGGGGAGATATAAAGACCTGGGAGGGACAGGAGCTCCACAAGGAGAGCAAAAGAACCTAAAATATCTGGGCACAGGGTTCTATTCTGAGACTGATACTCCTAACCAGGACCATGCATGGAGGTAACCTAGAACCCTTGCACAAAATTAGCCCATGGCAGCTCAGTGTCCAAGAGGGTTCTCCAGTAATAGGAACAGAGACTGTCTCTGACAGGAACTCATGGGCTGGGTTTTTGATCACCACCTCTACCTAGGGGGAAGCAGCTTTATCAGTCCACACAGGAAGACAATGAAGCCACTCCTGATGATACCTGATAGAGTAGGGTCAAATGGAAGGGGAGGAGGACCTCCCTTATCTTTGGACATGGAGAGGGGCATAGTCGAAGAAGAGGGTGGGAGAGTGGTTTTGGGAGAGGATGGGGAAGAGGGCCATAGTTAGGATACAAAGTAAATAAACTGTAATTAATAAAAATAAAATTAAACTAAAAAAATTGTAAAATATTGAGAACCATAGTCACTAACCAACCTATTTCTAGTGACAAATTGTCTGTGGCTTTTTTTGTGTATCATAACTGAGAAAAATGCTCAAATAAACTATTTAAGCTTATAAAACATAAGTCATTCCATATAAATAAATGAGTGTTTCATCAGGATACTCTGGAAACTGTGTTTCTGTAAGTATTTAAGGATCTCTTGTACCCCAACACTTAATAGAAACTCTTCTTCATTTTTCCCCTGTGGAGGTACTTTGACATTGGTTTTGTGTATATCACACTTTCTCCTTTAACCGCAGAAATATGAGGTGAGTCTAAGAAAATGTTTATTCAATAATGTAATTTTTCAAAACATTTGTGGAAGTGATATTTATTAGTTTATCAATTTATGCAACAAGAGCAAATACAGGATGAAAAATGTATTTTGAAATGTGAAAGCAGAATGTGCCTTAACTTTAAAAAGTGGGGCTTGATTTCATCTTAGAAACTATAGGTACACTAAAAGTGCCCATGTTTCATTCTAAAGTATATTCTACTTTAGACAAGAGTAATGCATCTTCACTTATATAATTTAATGCAATACCAGAGTTTAGAGACTAACATTCTACAAAAATATAATTTCAACAATTGTCTCATTTTAGAAAACGGAAAGCACAAAGTATTTCTAGACAAAGGATTCCCAGGTTTCAGTGGAAAAAAAAAACCAAAGTGCTGTAGGAATAACACTTTAAACATTATTTTCATTTTAAATTTATGCATCTGTAACTATGAGGTATGTGTATAAGCACCATATATTTCAGTGTTTTTGTACATTTATAGCATCAACATGCTAACATCTAACAGTAGTATTCCTCAGTATGAAAGGCCCAAGCAAACCAATGGTTAGGTCTCTTGGGAATCTGAAACAGAAACCTGGAGGGAATGCTGTTTAAATTAATCTAAAGTCCCCATGGGGAAAGAAATGCTATGATAACCCTCAGTGGAGTACACTGGTGATCTGTGCTTGCCTGGGCTGCAGAGGGCATTGCCGATGACATCCACTTGAGAGCATCTTTGTAAGGGGAACCTCTTTCTGACAATTATACTAATGGCAGCAGTAACAATATATCACTCACACAGAGTGTTTGGATGTGCAACACAACATTCTATGTTCTTTATAGATGGTCCTTACAACCACCTCAGGAGATGAGAATTGTTATCGCTGCTTTAATTTTACATGTGGGGAAAATAAAACAGATATATAGATAATATACAAGAGAGGCAGAAGAGGAACCCAGGTTTTCTAAATCTTCAAACTATAATTATGTCAACTATGTTTTGGATACCATTGAGAGGATCAATTTTAAGAACCTCCTTGGATGTGTATCAGAAGCATATCCAAGCTTACCTACAACACTGGAAACAGACGTCTGGAAGCTATGTTCATCAATGGAGTTTAACAGCAGCTATGGGCTTCCTACTTGTTGTTAACAAAGCATCTGGAGAACTGCCAAGTATCTCCTCTTTGTAAAACTCACCTCAGTTTAAAGAAATAATCTTTTAAATCCAAGTAGCTCTTACATATATGTCTACACAGGCATAATCTAAGGTAAATAGACTCACTACTCATAGCCAAATCTTTAATTATCAAAACAGATACTTAGAGAAAAGGAAAGAAAAAATTCCCAAAATCTATTAAATATTTTCTAGATGAATATAAACAGAGACAAGTATTATTATTATCCTAACCCAACTAAACATCATAGAATAGCTTTACCCCTATTCAATGTCTTGGATGACCATAGTAACAAAGCAGGAAAATCAAATTATTTCAACACTGGTACAGTGTTGAAAATGTACAGATAACAGTGGAGCTATCTGCAAGTGAACTTGATCAGACTTCGTTTCCAGAGCTTCCTTATTCTGGAGTCTACTCCTCCATGGAACTGTGGGGACACTAGTACTCCACAAGTGATTCATGGTCTTTTCAATGCTTCACAAGAGTGGGGAGGATGTCAATATGCCTCAACACTGGTGATGGTAAACCCACTGACACTGTTAAAATAGTATGTCTTGCACTTTCCAATTCTTACATTTCTTTGAATGAAAACACAACTTGCATATATTTGGGGATTACACTTGTACCTAGTTTATTACTTTTTGATAACATCTGCCCATGACAGGTGATATGTTGTATGGTCATTTGTATTACATTCTACAATAAAGAAGAGCTGTTTATAGGCAATTTTGACTCCTAGTAACCTTATTTATGTTGTTCATGTTGTGTCCAATTTGTGGCCAAAATAGCTATGAATATGGTCTAACACAAAACCATGAAACATAAGATTTGTGTGTGTGTGTGTGTGTGCATGAGAGAGAGAGAGAGAGAGAGAGAGAGAGAGAGAGAGAGAGAGAGAGAGAGAGAGAGAGAGTTTTCTCTTTGTAACTATTTTTGTGGTTCTCTAGCATGAACTTGGTAAATGACAACATAGTGTCCAATTCAAGAGGCTTGAAATGGCCAGTAGATCCATGGGTTTCTAATCTCTGACTGGTCTTGAAAGATATCTCAGCAAGTAAAGGTTTCAAGTAACCCAAGCTTATTTCTCAGGACACATGGTAAATGGAGGTTTGGATGAGCAAACTCCTCTAAGTCCATTGAGCCTCTCATGTGTAGTGCATGCCTATGGCACACACATGTACACCCCCCACACACATACTACATACATACTAGCAAATGTAATATAAGTGTCAAATCTGTGACCATATTAATTCTGCTATCATCTAAGTAAATATTGATCAAAAAATTGACAAATGAAGAAACTGACAAAACTGACAAATGAAGGAAGACTGTCTTAACACATTTTGCATGCTGATATCTAGCTACAAAGCAGATAAATGGTTTTAAAAGGGAAGATACAAATGAAGAGATTCTTACAATTATCATAATAAAAGAATATGTCTGCTCCAATTGTCAGCATTATCAGGTAGGTCTGGATGTCACTGGACTCTTAGAATAATGTATTCAGGCCTCACAGAGATTCAGACTTCGATAAAAATTAAAGCCACTGTGCTTTCAGAGAAGATTTGTATACCACACAGAAATAATTTTATCTATCCTTCTCAAATAAGAGATTTAACTAATAAGTACTTAATGTTTGCCCCTCATTATTTTATGTAAATTTCAATCTAAAAAATATACAGTAGAGGACAGACATTAAAGGCACAGGCTGGAGCCAAATACACGTGAACTTGAAACTAGATCACACACAAGAGTGATCTAAGCTTTTAGTAATTATTAGTTATATTTAAATAGCGAAAGAAGATAAAAATTGGTACCTTTCACAAACAGATGTGGCTAAGATAGTAGAGGATGCATAAGAAAAAATTTTAGTTAGTTGCCTGGAGTCTGAGAAATCTTTTAGTAATGATAAATTTTATTTCTTCAATAGCATACTTTAATGAATTCAGTTGTAACAGAAGCATATGAAAAGCAGTTTGCTCCCCTTTAATTTTAATTACTAGAGAGGAAAGGTTGATCTACTTTCTTTTCGGAACCATAATTATCATCATATAGAAATTATTTAAAACTCAAGCCATAGATCTCCAGAAATATATCTTCACTCATCCTTTTCCTTCTCCTCTATTCTCATATTCTTTTTCTTCTTCTGTGTCTAAATTATTAATTATATTATTCATGACTTTCTGCATGTCAACTCCAACTGTTCTCTTTAATGGAGTCAATCATGTGTTTGACCATATATATATATCTGCTTATGGAGGCTAGAGAGTAGCTTCATGTCATTGCCAAGGAGGTTTTTTCACCATATTAATTGGTACTAGGTACCTCATTGGTCACTAAATATGCTAGGCTGGCTGGCAAGGGATTTCCAAGGACCTGTCTATTCCACCTGCCAACCTTGCAATATCACATGGCTTTTCAAATGCAGGTTCTTAAGATTAAACTCAAAGTCCTCATGTTTGCAAATTAAACCCTTTTGTAAACTGAGCTATCTCTCCAAGCATCAAATTACACTTTCGGTAGGTAAACTATCAAATTACAGTAACCCAATTTCAGACTGTGTAGTGATGTTTTATTTTATAGAATGTAGGTAATTTCAGTAATTACAGACTTTCATTTTATAATTTCTATTAGATTCTTATTTCTCCATATATACCTGCATTTTTCTTTGTCTTTGAACATAATAATCCTTCTTTCAAGCTCCATTTATATTTCTCCTAGATATCTAATTTTTGAGGTTAAGATGTACTTTTTTTATACTCTACCCTCTATGATAGTTGTTTTTCATCACATTTTCAGCTCTTTGATTCTGACTCATGCTGGCTCAACATCACTTTCAGGGAGGCATTAGCTTTAGACCCTGGGGAACATTCTAGAGGTTGGATCAACGTCTGAATCAGTGTTTATCTTCATTTCTGCTCTGGGTGTCAGCATGAAGTAAAAATTTTTAGACATAACATTTTTCACATAAGACAGAAAAGCTGGTGAACATTCTTTCTTCTTCCTACATGGTAGATAGGGTATTATTCATTGTTCTTGTTAATCTTTATTCTTCATCATTTCTCTCGCTAATTGAATCAGTTTTTGATGATCTTTGGTTGTATTTTTGGAGATAAAGTCATTCTGAATAGTCAGAATGACCTGGAATTTCAGTATAACCTACCTTAGCGTCACAAGTGCTAGAATTAAAGGTCTGTGGCATCACAGCTGGAATCACTTTTGTAATGTAGATTATTACATTTAAACTCACCAGGTTCCTGTTGTTTAATGCCATGACTTGTGTATCCACTGGGTTTTTGTGATGCTATAATGTGACCCTATGAAATATGCTGCTGTAATCTGTCATTATTTATCTGTATTTAATGATGATGTTTCATCATCCTCATTAGCAAATGGATTTTTACTCTCTTGGTGTGAAATAAAATTATGTATTATGTATACATAAACAAAATTATGTATACAACTTTTTAAATTTTATTGAATGGAAGATTTTTATGCAGTTTAAGCAAATGGTGGATTTTCTCCTATTAAATTAGTCAATACATGGACTAAATTATCAATGAAAGATGGATATGCAAAGCATACTTCTTCAATCCTTCTCCGGTTCCTCCTGTCCCAGTCTCCTCCTCCTCCATTCCTTCACATGCCCTATTTATCAGTTTGGCTGAAACACATCTCTATTTAGTCCACACTGGTACTGAAGACCTGATATCCTGATCTGTCTGAATTTATGTATTAAATGCAAACATAACAGTCATTTTCCAAATCTGGAAAACATTTTTGACAATTTTAAGACTCAATTACATATATGTGTAATTATATATTGAGATAATAATATATCAAATATTTTCTTAAAGATTTGTTTACTTATTTTATATGAGTGCTGTATCTGCAGGTACACTGCATGCCAGAAGAGGGCATCAGATCCCAGAATAGATAGTTGTGAGCAACCATGTGGATGTTGGGAATTAAATTCAGGATCTTTCAAAGAGCAGACAGTGCTGTGAAACACTGAGCCATTTCTCCAGCCGTGTATTAAGTATTCTTACTTATAAATATTCTCTTTTCAATTTGTAAGGTAATTAATTTTAAATACATCTGTTAAAGCTTCATTATAGAGAAAAGTTTTTAAATTATGGACATTGTTAAAAATATTTAAAACTTGCTGTGGGGGTGTGGCTGGAGATTTGGCTCAGCAGTTAAAAGTACTTGCTGCTTTTCAGTAACATAATCTTAATTCCTAACACCGAAATGGTGGCTCACAACCATCTTTAAATACAATTCTACTAGTTTCATTTTCAAAAATTATCTAGACATAAGTTTACAGATTCTAGGAGATCCAGTGGCTTCTTTGGGTCTCTGTAGACACCACAGGAGTGATATGAATACATGTGTTTTGGTAAAACATAAAAAAAAATTAAACCAATCAATTTTTAAAAGCTGTTATCATATCCTTAGATGCCAAAAAACAAACAAACAAACAAGCAAAAAAAGCATTTGACAAAAACCACAACTCATTCATGTTTGAAGTCTTTGGGAGATCATACCCAACATAGTACCTAACCATAGTAAAGACAATATACAGCAAGCCTATAGCCAACATCAAACTAAACAGAGAAACTGAAATCAATTCCACTGACCTCAGTGACAAGGCAAGGCTGCTCACTGTCTCCTTATCTTTTCAGCATAGTAATTGAAGTCCTACTTAGAGCAATAAGACAACTAAAGGAGATCAAGGGGATACAAATCTGAAAGGAAGAAGTCAAAGTATCACTATTAGTAGATGATATGATAGGATACATAAATTACCCAAAAAATTCAACCACAGAATTTTAGCAAAGTGGCTGGATACAAAATTAACTCAAAGAAAATCAGTAGCCTTACTGTACACAAAACACAAAAGGACTGAGAAAGAAATTAGGGAAACAACAACTTTCACAATAGCCACTAATAACATAAAGTCCATTGGTGTGACACTAACCAAGTTTTTGAAAAAACTTCAAATCTCTAAAGAAAGGTATTGAAGATATCAGAAGATGGAAAGATCTCCCATGCTCAGGGATCAGTAGGATTAACATAGTGAAAATGGCCATCCAGCCAAAAGCAATTTAGAGAGTCAATGCAATTCCTATCAAAATACCAATATAATTCTTTATAGGCCTTGAAAGAAAAATACCCATCTTCATATGAAAATACAAACAAACGAACAAAAACAGAATTGCCAAAAAGATTCTATACAACAAAAGATCAGGTATCTCCATCCCTAATGCGAAGCTGTAGTACAAAGCAATAGTAATAAAACCTGCATGGTACTGGCACAGAAACAGAATGATGGATTAATGGAATCGAAAAGAGGATCAGAAATGAACCCCTACACCTACGGATATTTGACTTTTGACAAAGAAGCCAAAAACATATAATGGAAAATAAAAGACATTATTTTCAACAAATGGTGCTACTCAAACTGGATGTCTACATGTAGAAAATTTCAATTAGATCCATATTTATCACCCTACACAAAACTAAAGTCCAAATGGATCAAAGACCTTAACATAAAACCAGACACACTAACCCTGTTAGAAGGAAAAATGGGGAAGAACCTTGAACTTATTGGCACAGGAGAAACTTCCTAAACACATAGAATAGCACAGGCTCTAAGATCAACAAGAAATGGGACTTTATGAAACTGAAAAGCTTTTGTAAAGCAAAGGACATGGTCATAAGAACAAAACGATAGCCTACAGATTGGAAAAGATTCTCCAACCAACCTATATCTGACAGCTGGACAATATGCAAAATATATAAAGAAATTAAGTTAAACACCAACAAAGTAATCCAATTAAAAAATGGGCACAGAGATAAACAGAGAAATCTCTGTAGAGTAATATGGAATGGCAGAGAAGCAATTAAAGAAATGCTCAACCTCCTTAGTCATCAGAGAGATGCAAATCACCTTTCACCTATCAGAATGGCTAAGATCAAAAACTTAGGTGACAAAACATGCTGGAGAGGATGTGGAGAAAGGGGAACCCTCCTCCTTTGCTGGTGGGAATGCAAACATGTACAATCAGTTTGGAACTCAATCTGGCACTTTCTCAGACAAGTAGGAATTGTACTACCTCAAGAATGAGCTATACCACTCCTAGGCATATACCCAAATGATGCGCAAGTACACAAGGACATTCACCCAACCATGTTTATAGCAGATTTATTTGTAATAGCCAGAAGCTGGAAACCACCCAGATATTCCTCAGTTGTGTAAAGGATAAATAATAGTTGTACATTTACACAATGGAATACTACTCAGCAATTAAAAACAAGGAAATCATGAAATTTGCAGGCAAATGGTAAGATCCAGAAAAGATCCTCCTGAGTGAGGTGTCCCAGTAAGAAAAAGACACAAATGGTATATACTTATAAGTGGATATTAGATATAATATAGGATAATCACAATAAAATCTGTATACCTAAGGAGATAATCAAGAAGGATGACCCTGGGTAAAATGTCCAATCTTCATTCAGAAAGGCAAACAGGATGGATGTCGGAAGAGGGAGAAAACAGAACAGGACGGGAGCCTACCACAGAGGGCCTCTGAGAGACTCTACCCAGAAGGGTATCAAAACATATGCTGAGACTCATAGCCAAACTTTGGGCAGAGTGCAGGTAATCTTACAAAAAAAGAGGGAGACATATACCTGGAAGGGACAGGAGCTCCACAAGGAGAGAAACAGAACCAAAAATTCTGGACACTGCGGTCTTTCATGAGACTGATACTCCAAACAAGGAACATGATGGAGACATCATGGAATCTCTGCACAGATGTATTTCATGGCAGCTCAGTATCCAAGAGGATTCCCCAGTAATAAGAACAAGAACTGTCTCTGACATGAACTCATGTGCTGACTCTTTCATCACCTCCACCTAAGGGGGAACCCAACTTACCCAGTCCACAGAGGAAGACAATGCAGCCAGTCCTGATGAGACCTCATAGGCTAGGGTCAGATGGAAGGGGAGGAGGACCTCCCTATCATTGGACTGGCAGAGGGGCATAGAAGAAGAGAGAGGGGGTGGAATTGGGAGGGGCTGGAGGATGGGGCTACAGCTGGGATACAAACTGAATAAACTGTAATTAATGAAAATTAAAAAAAACCCCAGAAGTTTCAACTTGAACCCACCAAAATGGCTAAGATGAAAAACTCAAGTGACATCAGATGCTGGAGAGAGTGTGGAGAAAGAGGAACCCTCCTCCATTGCTGGTGAGAATGTAAAGTTGTACACAAACTTTGGAAATGTGGTGCCTTCTCAGACAATTAGGAATAGTGCTTCCTCAAGATCCAGCTATACCACTCCTAGACATATAGCCAAAAGATGCTTAAGTACACAAAAAGGACATTTGCTCAATTATGTTCATAGCAGCTTTATTTGTAATAGCCAGAAGCTGGAAAAAACCCAGATGTCCCTCAACTGAGGAATGGACATAGAAATTGTGATGGATTTAAACAATGGAATACTACTGAGCAATTAACAATAAGGAAATCATGAAGTTTGCAGGCAAATGGTGAGATCTAGAAAAGATCATCCTGAGTGAGGTATCTCAGGAGCAGAAAGACACACACAGTATATACTCACTTATAAGTGGATATTGGACATATAATATATGATAAACATATTAAAATCTGTACACCTAAAGAAGCTAATCAAGAAGGAGGACCCTGGGTAAGATGATCAGTCTTCACTCTGAAAGACAAACAGGATGGTCATTGAAAGAAAGAGAAAACAGAGAACAAGGCAAGAGCCTACCACAGAAAACCTCTGAAAGACTCTACCTAGCAGTGTATCAAAGCAGATGCTGAGACTCTAAACCAAACTTTGGGCAGAGTGCAGGGAATCTTATGAAAGAAGGGGAGGGGGGAGATAGTATGACCTAGAGGGGACCGGTGCTCCACAAGGAGAGCAACAAAAAATACCTGGGCACAGTGGTCTTTTCTGAGACTAATAGATACTGCAACCAAGGACCATGCGAGGAGATAACCTAAAACAATTGCTCAGATGTAGCCCATGACAGCTCAGTCTCCAAGTGGGTTTCCTAGAAATGGGAATAGGAACTGAATCTGATATGAACTCAGAGGCTGGCTCTTTGATCACCTCCCCACAATGGGAGAGAGGCCTTACCAGGCCACACAGGAAGACAATGAAACCAGTTCTGATGATACTTGGTAGCCTCTTGTCAGACAGAATGGGAGGAGGACCTCCCCTATCAGTGGACTTGGAAAGGGGCATGGGTGGAGTTGAGGGAGGTAGGGTGGGGTTGGAAGGGGATGAGGGAAGGGGATACAACTGGGATAGAAAGTGAATAAAGTGTACTTAATAAAAAGAATTTTAAAAAAGTAGCTATTACATAAAAAACTAATTTAACATAAAACATAATTTATTAATATTGAAAACAGAGCTATCTTCCTGAACCTGGGTAGAATTTCATGGGACAGAGTTCTCACTATTTGCACCTGAAATAGTTAATCCTGATTGTCAACTAGACATAATGAAGAAATGCCTAGGAAATTTTCATTCTCAAACATGATTACCCATTGCGTTAAGGCTTTCTCTGAATTTGAGTGATCCTATTTAGTAGATTAGAGACATGAGTGACATAAAAGTGCAAGAAGGAAGATGCCCACCATCGCAGAAGTTACTTCTATTCCTTGGCTGGAGTGAGGAAAGTAAAATCTGCCAAATGTTCCCTCTACCATGACATTTTGGCCTTTCTTCTACTCAAAGCAGTAGAACCAATCACGCATGGACAGAGTCTCTGACACTTCAAATAAAATAAGTAACTATTTTTTTTTTTGTATTTATCACAGAGATGAAAAGTCAAACATGATACTAAATTTTATTTTTAAAACATTTTAAGCTCGGTTTCCATAGTGACTAAGTTGTTGACAGTGCTCATATCTGTGAGGTGATGAACCTAATTATAGCATACTTCCCAATAGTCCTCAAGAATGATGCTTCCTCTGGGTCATTCAATCTGCAATGTCAGAATGTTTGTGTACTATACCAGGTCAGTTTCCAGTAATTGAATTACTCAGAAATTTATTTCTTCTACGTGTCATGTAATGTTCAATTACCAATAAAAATTAGAAAAGTATTTTTCTTAATAGCCATGGACAAAAGGAAAAAAGTACAGATAAAAATAACATTTCTAGTATAGTATATGTTCATTTATCTTTTGTTGGGTTAATATTAAAGATAAAGCCACCTCCTAGCTTACATTATGTTGTGGAACCCTGCCTCAAGCCTTTTCTACTAAATCCGCATGGTTGATTTACTTTTATTTGAAAGTTATAGTTTCAAGAAATTCATTACATTTTGAATCTGTGAACCTATGTCTATATTAAATTTTGAAACTGACAAATATCTTCATTTTTAATCTGACACCCCTTGAAGCCCATAGTTTATTTAATTGCTGTGTATTTCACATTAATCTTGGTGTAGCATACAATTATTTTTGTTTACCAAAGTGAGACAGAAAAATCTCCCTTCCACTCTTTTTTAGTTTTTCCTGATGTAGTAGCAGACCTTAGTTTGATGGATATCTTCTAATATCCATGAAATATTTCCTAATAACGTCATAAGGAATCATTTAATATAATATTTTGTTAATCCTTTGAGAATTCCATGCATGCAATGATATTAAGAATTTTTAATAATAATGAATACTATTCATTAGCACTCAATAATATTCATCAGCATTCTCCTTCTAACTCATCCCAGATTAACCCCTACTTTCACATTCCCAGTTCTATATCTTTTGTTTAATAGCCCACCTAGCCCAGTTTGTGCTGCCAGTATACTCATGAGTATGGAGACATCCACTGGAGTGCAGTCCATCTATTACCACCCATACCATAAGAACGCATTTTAAAAGTAAATTATTTTCCACTGTGAATGGATTAACCAAACATTGTATGATATCCAGGCTATAAGTGTTACAGTGCAAATGGTCATCTATATGTATATAGATATACGTATATCTATATATACTGTTTATTTATATATATTCCATATTATTTTCACTGTATATTTCATTTTATTTTACATGATATAATAAATTATGTGGGAAAATACAATGTAAATTAATCACAAGGACATCTAGATAGAAATAAAATTGCATTTTATTATTATATGCATCATGCAGGGACTTATTGGTTAGTATATGTGGATGATAAGTAATTGTTTGCTTTCCACAGTATCGATTGTTACATTGGAAAACCCTTGAGAGTGGGTGTTGTTTGTTATTTGGCACTGGAATCATTTATACTGGGCTCACTGCCTGGTTGGATTTATGCAAAGAAGAAAAGATTATTAGAGTACTGATAAAAACATCCCATTAATAGATGAGCATGCTGAAGATTCTCTACACATTGATCAGTTGAATGTCTCCATGTTCATTAATATCTTTTTCAAGAAGCTTCTTTGGGTAGGATTGAGCAATGGTTATAGCATTGTGTCATTAGGAACTGTTCTATTGTTATGTTCATCTGGGAGAATAATAGAAGTAGCTTTGCCCTAGGGACCAAGCTCTATCTAGTCACAGGTTCTTGAATCATTAACAGTATCAGATTGTTGGTTCCACCTCATGGAGTGGGCCTTAAATCAGATTAAAAAAAATAAAAGACTGGTTATTGCCCTAACACTTGTGTGAGTATTGTCCCAGTGGGCCTAAGCTGCCAATACCTTTTCCCAGTCAGAATGACCAAGATCAAGTAATGAAACAAATGACAGCAATATGGACATCAATGTGGAAGCTCCTCAAAAAGCTGAAAATAGGTCTACCACAAAGTACAGCAAAACTCTCTTCCATGTATACCCAAAGGCTTCTCCATCTCACTATAGAAATATGTTCCCATGCATGTTCACTGCTGCTCTATTCATGATAGCCAGGTATTGGAGACAGTCAACATGCCCATCAACTCACCAACAGATAACGAAAATGTGCTGTGTTTACACAATGGAATATCACTCAGCTGTTAGAATAGTGTCATTATAGAGTTTGAGTGTAAATAAATGGAGCTAGAAACAGTCTTCTTGTGTGAGGTAACACTGAAACCAAATGACAAGCATTAAGTGTTTTATCTTATTATTGAAGTTTTTAATATGTAAATATCTGTATACTTTTATTTTAGAATACCTACAGAAGTTAGGAGGCTAGTAAGAGACCAGGCGGTAGGAGCTACTTATTCAAGAAAGTGGAATATAGAATATAGGGTTATAAATGGGTAAAGGGCAAATTAGAATAGAAAGATTAATGGTGATGTAGGATAAGAAGGCAGAATAGATGAGGGAATATGAAAAGGGAAAATTAATACTAACAGTCATTTGAAAGACTATATACAAAACTACTATAGGATCTTCCTAAAATACAGACATGAATAAAAGGGATTTAAATGGAGTTACCATATAAGGAGGAAAAAAATGCCACTCCCAAACAAAAATAATATACTATGAAACAAAACCCACAGTACAAGGAACAAATTACATCTCTTTGAGTCATTGTTGAGTTGTGGGCCAAAGTGGCAAATCTCATAGAATCCCCCGCTACTATCGCCAATGCTAGTGGTCATCTGCTATGTGACTATAAGACCCTGGTGCTGAGTATAGCACATACTTACCACACAGAACATGAAGATGTTCTCATATTCAGCTAGAAAAAAATAATTACTTTAAAAATATGTTTACACTACTTTCCCTTCCCCTCTCCTCCTTCCAACCTATCCAGTGTCCACCTGCCTCATACTAAATTCCATGGCCTTTCATTCTCTGTCTGTCTGCCTTCACTTTGAATTTTTTTATGTTACAGGAAGAAAGTTATAGAAAGGGTAACATGAAATTTGAACTCCATTGGTAAGGAAGTCTTTTCCTGTGCTTGGAAGTAGCAAAATCTTTGTGTACATATATATATATATATATATATATATATATATATATATACATATATAAACAAACTTGAGTTTAAATAGTGGCAATCTTAATTTATAACCTGATCCTGTTTTTAAATCCTAGGGAGCTTGAGGGTAAGATCAGATTACAAGTGACATAATGATGCCTTTAGCAAGAAGGATGGATATATTTTTGATAGACAAGACAGAATAGCAGTGCCTGTGAAGTGTGACCAGGAATAAACACCTATGTAATATTGTTTGCTTAGCCCTTATCTGTGTAGCAGCTGAAAAGAAAAATATCATTTTAATCGATGTGAATAGTGATTCAATATTGATTTCAAGGAGAAGCTTTGCACATTTAGGAAGGCAAGCTAAAAAAAATGAATTCAGACTATCTGTCCCCCTGAAATTTTTACATTTATATAAAACAAGACAGTATTTGGTGGAAAATAATTACCAATGTCTGTTTAAATTAATTCTTTTTAAAATGAGATTTAATGAACCAAACAGAATTCCAAATTTGTATTGAAAATAACTCCTACCTTTCTTGTTTCTTTTCTTTTCTTTTCTTTTCTTTTCTTCTCTTCTCTTCTCTTCTCTTCTTTTTTCTTTTCTTTTCTTTTCTTTTCTTTTCTTTTCTTTTCTTTCTGCCTTTCTCCTACCTGTCAAGATAATCTGATGCTCATGATCATCCTCTTAGAGAGTTGGGGGAGGGTACAGGATCAGAAGTGGACAAACCTTAGCTTGAGGCAAAACGGTTTGGGAAGCAGTGGACATTAATCTGAAAACGTGTAGGGATGGAGCTGAATTAATTAGAAGTTTGTCATATCTCTATTCTCTGGATACTAATCGATTATTCAATTTATTATAATTGTATTACTATGATTTTAGTTCTTAAAAATTCTCCACATACCATGTAGCCCAAGTTGACCTTGAACACGTTGTGATACTCCTCCATCCACCTCCCAAGTGCCAGGAGTACAAGTATATGCCATCATGTCAACTACTTTCAGGACAATTTTCAAAAGTACTTACTCAGATAATAATGGAAATCATTGCTCTCATTGTCAAAGAACTGTGATAACCCTAAGAAAAATTTAAAAATTAGAATGAACATGAGTGTTAGATGAGAAATGAAAACATTGATATAAACTCTTAGTTTTAAATATGTAGATATACAGCAGCCAGTGTTTGCTACTTTGTGAGTTCTTCTTTCTTCCACCCCTGTCCATTTCTTTCTTTTTCCTTTTTTTTTCTAATACCAGATAAGAGAAAGAAGGATAGAGAGCAAAGAAAAGAGATATCTTCATAAAGTCAGGGGTCAGAAAGGGGACAATGTTATCATTAGAATATTTCCTGCTGAAGAAGGAGCATTGAGCAGCTCCTTGGGGCAAGTTTGGTCTTTTGTGTGTGTGTGTGTGTGTGTGTGTGTGTGTGTGTGTGTGCATGAGTACTTATCAAACTGAAACCAACAACAAACAACATTCAAAAGCCAAGGAACAACCCCTCCCTTGGGGCTTTAGCTTTTATATACCCTCTAAAAGTCCCCAAAATTCTGAACATCACAGAATCACAGAAACTATCTGCAGTTGGCAAAATCAAGACCCTGCCACCAGAGCACAAAGCAAAAGACAGTCAACTGCTGTGAGCCAGAGCCACATCCCACACCTGAGATTAAAACAAAAGCATGTTCTTATAATATTTCTGTTTTTAAAGAAAACCAAATTCAAAAATTCTCACTATATATATTCTCACTCTATTTAAATATGTATAAATATACACACATATATATGTAAGTTTGTATACACATGCATGCTTTAATTTTCTAAAGCTGCAGGCCTTCTGATATTTGATTTCTAAATATGGCTACTCATGAAAAGAGATAGGATTCAATCCTTGGAGAAAGACAGATCACACATTTTTGGACAAGTAAAAATCAGACACAAAATACAATGTGAATAATATCTTACTAGACAAAAATTAAGAATAAGTTGAACATTGAAATAAGGTGTTGTTGTGAATGTGAGCACAAATATAACCAAAAGTAAGACAAATTCATGGAGAAGAAATGATGGGAATAGGAAGGCAGTACTTGAAAACATCACAATAATATCTGATTCCATTGTTGCTTTCACAAAATTCACATGTATCAAATGATGTTTTTTTCTGACTTTTTCAACATGTTGTACCGGCTGTCTACACTTTCTACAAGGAAGCTGGAGTAAATGCGGAATCTAAGAAACATTTTATTCCTTGACAGCTGTTCTCATTACCAGCTAAAATTTTGTCAAATGTTTTAATGAAAGCAGACTTGAGGGTAAATGCCTGGAAGTCCACTACTTACAGGAGTATAAATGTAAGCTTCCCTCCCGTAGCCCAGACTTGTCTATAACAAAACAAAACAAACAAAAAAAAAAAAACCCTTACATTAATTTTCCCTCAAATGTGGCTTCATTAATTCTCCCTTGTGGGCAAGCAGAATCAAAAAAAGAGTCCTATAAGAATACAAAAATCACTGCTTTAAGCAGTGTGCTGGAAGTGAGTGTGCCGGTGAACAAAGGTGTGGCTTTTGAAGGAAACTGAGCACAAAGGAGGCTGTATACACTGTTGCTACCGCTTGGCCACAGTAACTACATATACACAGCTGTGGTTCCGCCTCTCTTCTGACAAGGCTGATCTGATGAGATCCTTTTCTTCATCAATTATAAACCTAAAAGCTAAGAAATTGGCACAGAATAAAGAGAAAACACACCCTCTCCCCATTTTACAGCCAGTTGGTCTCTGTATCTGTAATCTCTGGTTTTCTTGGGTAAGCATGGGTACCTCAACTTCTACTTTTGTTGGGCCACTGCTACACACAGGACTATGTTGAAGACTTGCTTTCCAATGCTTGGGGGCAGAGTCCATTAAAAAACAAACAAACAAACAAACAAACAAAAAAACTCAAAGTGGAATTTTACATGCCTTTCCTCTCCCGTTGGATCTGGAGAGGACAGGAACTCCACAAGGAGAGCAACAGAACCAAAAAATCTGGGCACAGGGGTCTTTCCTGAGACTGATACTCCAACCAAGGACTATGCATGGAGATAACCTAAGACCCCTGCACAGATGTAGCCCACGGCAGTTCAGTATCCAAGTAGGTTCCATTGTAATAGAAACAGGGACTATCTCTGACATGAACTGATTGGCCTGGTCTTTAATTACCTCCCCCTGAGGGGGAAGCAGCATTACCAGGCCACAGAAGAAGACAATGCAGCCACTCCTGATGAGACTTAATTGACTAGGATCAGAAGGAAGGAAAAGAAGACCTTCCCTATCTGTGGACATGGGGAGGGGCATGCTTGCAGAGGGTGGAGGAAAGGAGGGATTGGGATGAGAGGAGTGAGGAAACTACAGGGGGAATACAAAGTGAATAAAGTGTAATTAATAAAGAATGAAAAAAATCAACCTGAAGTCTTTAAATTTTAAGCACCAATGACACTCTCATTTTTCATTTATTGTCTAGTATGATGTAAGCAAAATTATTTCCTAAGGTGGTGGTGGTAATAGGGACAAGAGCTATGTCAATACTGCAGCAAAATGTTGAAACACATGAAACAAAGTGCTGGGTCTATGGAAGGATCAAAACTGCACAAGAAATCATGTCTGCTTATAAAATCTGAAAATTATTATTAAGAATTAGTGTTAAGGGCAGATAAGAAGGAGATATTTTCAAAGCTATTCTGTAAAATGTATCCTCATTCTCAAGGACCTATTTCCTGGTCCTTCCTTGGCTTCTAAAATTTTCTCTCACCTAACAGAATAAAGTTCAATGCAAACTAATCTTTTAATCCAAAACAGAATGATGGGTAGAGACTGAAAGCTGTCATATTTTGCTGGTGACACCAGAGTTCTGAAGGTACCACCATGTCATTAATTTATTATTAACTCTGCTCATAATGTGTAGACTTTCTAACCATTAAGTACTCATGTGAATACATAGTAAGTGATCATTTATGGATCATATTCAATGTCCATAGTGGTGACTGTGAATAACCACAAGTGACGCACATAAGTAGCTGACATATAGCCATAAAGAGGGCGCACATATCAAGCCCTTACCCAAAAACACTCAGGTAACACTGCAGATGAAAGTTAAAACAAAACAAAATGATACTAAACTAAACTAAAAATCAGAGGATAGGGAAGAGTGCTGTGAATGCCATTTTCTGTACATTACATCACTATTTCATGAGCTTGCTGCACCTGTGTTTGCATATATAAGAATTTCACAAGGTCAAACCAGTAAGATGAATCAACATCCCAACACCAGCACCAACTAGACTCATTGATGTACCACAAAGGAGGGAAAATAAAGGCAAGATGGAGACATGTTAGTGAACGTGTATTTAGTATGCTCAGGAGACACTGAAAACCCACCTGGAATTTTCAAAGAACAAGTAAGAGTCTAATAAATAAATGAACACCAAAGATAGTGACATCTTTGATTCCTGGTGGTATAATGTACTCAAGGTTATATCATGCACAGATCATGAAAACTTTGTATAAGGTGTATATTTTTAATTTTAATTTATATATTAATTAGAGTTTATTCACTTTGTATCCCAGCAATAACCCCCTCCCTCACTACCTCCCAATCTTTATTAAGGAACCTACTTGGAGACTGAGCTGCCATGGGATACATCTGTGCAGGGGTTCTAGGTTACTCCATGCATAGTCCTTGATTCGAGTATCAGTCTCAGAGGAGAACCCTGGGTCCAGATTTACTGGTTCTGTTGCTCTCCTTGTGAAGCTCCTGTCCCCTCCATGTCTCTCTATCTCCCTTTTCTTTCATGAGATTCCTTGTACTCTGCCCAAAGTTTTGTTATGAGCCTAGCATCTGCTTTGATACACTGCTGGGCAGAGTCTTCCAGAGGCCCTCCTGTTTTCTCCGTTTCCATGTCTGTCCCATTTGCCTTTCTGAGTGAGGATTGATCATCTTACCCTGAGTCCTCCTTCTAGTCTATTAAACTTAATCAATTTCACGTTTTGGTTTTGGGCCAGCTACTCCAATACCTTATTTTTCCAAAAGCAGAAAAACAAGACAGATATTTGAAGCACTCTGGTCCTAAAGACTGAGAATAAGAGATTCAGCCTGCATGCCATTCTAGGAAACCAAAATGTAACAGAACCTTTTCTTGAGTAGATTCCCTGAGAACTAGGGCTGCTTTTATTTCTTACTTTTACTAGATGTAAAATTAGACATAGCTCTTACACTTGCTGGGCTTCACGTTTCAGGGCTGTTGTTCTGGTAAAGGAAAGGCTATTCTGAAGCTGTGGTTAACCCTATTTTACAGTCTTTGCAGGACTCAATTCACTATGAAATATTCACAAAACCAGAGGAAGGCTTTTGAGTCAGCAAAGTCGCACCTGCTAATTGAACTGGACTTTCTGTCCTGACAACTAGAATTTAGCTTATTTATTTATTTATTTATTTATTTATTTGCAAACTCTTCCCTCATGCAAGAACTATTCTAGTCCTTGTACAACTGCAGTCATGTCATTATCTTTCCATTTTACCTATCAAACATACTAAGCAATTTCTTAACCCTATAGTCCATTCAAATTAGATTTATGTACCTTTGTTTTTTTAGTAATGAGTACTTATCAAACCGAAACCAACAACAAACAACATTCAAAAGCCAAGGAACAACCCCTCCCTTGGGGCTTTAGCTTTTATATACCCTCTAAAAGTCCCCAAAATTCTGAACATCACAGAATCACAGAAACTATCTGCAGTTGGCAAAATCAAGACCCTGCCACCAGAGCACAAAGCAAAAGACAGTCAACTGCTGTGAGCCAGAGCCACATCCCACACCTGAGATTAAAACAAAAGCATGTTCTTATAATATTTCTGAGTTTTAAAGAAAACCAAGTTCAAAAATTCTCACTATATATATTCTCACTCTATTTAAATGTGTATAAATATACACACATATATATGTAAGTTTGTATACCTTAGTATGTTACTAATCACTGAATTATGCTTCCAGCTTCCTACTGTATATTGATTCCTACCAGGCTGCTTCAAGTGAACAGAGTAGAATAGAATAGAATAGGTAACTAGGTAAAGAGTATGTCACCATTCCTGTTGTTGTTGCTTTTATAAGATCTCACTATCTAGCCAAGGCAACTTAGGAGAAAAAAATCAAGTGTGTGTGTGTGTGTGTGTGTGTGTGTGTGTGTGTGTGTTTACATCACAGGTTCTAGGTTTGGGGGTCAAACAACACTTTCACTGGGCTCACATATCAGATATGAATATCAGATATTTACATTATGACTTATAACAGTATCAAAATAATACATAAAGTAACAACAAAAATAATTTTATGATTGGGGGTTCATCATAACATCAGAAACTGTATTAAAGGGTCACAGCATTAGGAAGGTTGATAGCTACTGTTCTAGATAATTCCACAATAGCTGGTTGCACTCTAGAAGTGCAAACCCACAGCTAAAAACTGGATGCCTCTGCATTTCTATCAGAATATAATGCCTGGAGTCATCTGGAGATTTACCAATCCTGAGACCAGGCTGTCCAAACAGGCTGGAATCTCATGTCACTTAGGACATAACTAGCAGCAGTAGCTGCACTTGCTCAGAACCAAGGGCAAAACAGGAGAGTGCATATTGCTTTTCTCTTCTTTTCCTTTCCTTTCTTTTCTTTTTTTCCCTTTCTTTTTTCTTTTCTTCTCTTTTCTTCTCTTCTTTTTATGAGTTAATGTCTTAAATCTCCATCACCTATTGGAAGGTGGTACCCCAGTGCAAGAATGTCTTTGCATTCCTAGAAAGTATTGTACATGTGACTCCTCTTTGGAAATACTCCAGGACTCAAGAGAATTTTACAAGTTCTAGACATGTCTCATTAGAGTTCAGTTGACAGTCAAGACCACTGTCACATTACTTGATAGAGAAAGAGACTATGGATAATGTGTATGGGATTAACATGAAAGAAATTTGCTGTTATTTTAGGGAGGATATGGCTAAAAAGAAGAGATTAAACTGAAACAGCGTTGCTTTGCTCTGATTGGTACCTGGATGAAAAGAAACCTGTAAATAATATCCTGTATATTAAAAGGACACACTTTATGCCTTAGACTATGCCCCAAATTATTCTCCCTGATTCCAATATTGGAATCATTTGAACTATCATATGCTTACTTCTATATGACTCACCCATAAATTCCTTCAATAAATATTGGTTACTACTAAGAACATCCTCCTGTCAGGGCATCTGTAGATAGTGATACAGTAAGTGCACACATTCTCAGATGCAGAGACAGACAAGGAGTAAATTCAAACACACCTTAATAGGTAATAAAATGTAATAGTGTGAGCAAAAACTGGATCATTATCTAAGTGCTGTGAAGTTGATCTAACTCATAACTCAATTTATTTTTTTTCCAAGAGCCCTAAAAGAAAAAAGTTTATTTAACAAATGTAAACATGGTCAGTTACTAAGAATGAAGTGGTATTTTAGACACTCAAGATTAATTGGGGTGGCTTTAAGTTGGAAGCCCTAAATAAAGCTGGCATAATTGTCTATTGTAACACACACAGACACACACACACACACACATATATATATTCATATTCCAAGGGTGCCACTCCCTTCTTTCTTCCTACTTCCCCTTTCCTGCTCTCCCTCCTCTTCTCTCTTTCCTCGCAGGAAAGGAGAGCTCCCCCATTCCCAAGCATATCAAGTCACATCAGGACTGAACTTACCTTTATCCCCTGAGGACAGGCAAAGCAGCCCTGTCAGCAGGAAGTTCTAAAGCAGGCAATAGAGCCCATGTTAGAAACAGCTCCTCTCCACCTCCCGGTACAGACAACCGACATGACGACCAAGCAGCCAGTGTGTGCAGGGGCTCAGGTCCAGACCATACATGCTCCTCCTTAGTTGATGTCCCCGTCTCTGAAAGTTCCCATAGGACTGGGTTGGTTGTCTCTGTTGGTCTTCTTATGAGGTTCCTGTCCCCTCCAGGTCCTTCTATCTTTCCCCCAAAACGTCCACAGGTTTGTCTGAGCTCCACCCCATGCTTGGGTGCAAGTCCAAGCATCTGTCTAGATCCGCTGCTGGCTGGAGCTTCCCAGAGGACAGTCAAGTTGGGCTCCTGTCTACCAGCAGAGCAGAGCATCATGATTAGTGTCGGAGGCTGGCTCTCTGCCGTGGGGTGAGTCGCAGGTTGGGCCAATTATTGGTTGGATTTTGCCTTAATTGTTGTTCCCTCATTATTCCTGCACGTCTTGCAGGCAGGGTAATTTTTTGGATCACAAGTTCTGTCTGTGGGTTGCTGATCCTCACTTTCCGCCATTCCTACCTGGCTAGGAGGTGGTCGCTTCGGTCTTCATTTACCCACTGTTAGTAGTTTGCTAGAGTCACACCCAT
Organism: Meriones unguiculatus; assembly: GCF_030254825.1. Lineage (NCBI taxonomy): Eukaryota > Metazoa > Chordata > Mammalia > Rodentia > Muridae > Meriones > Meriones unguiculatus. The sequence continues at coordinate 8,791,996 of NC_083364.1, read as the reverse complement.
GTCCTCATAGGAGCCTACACTGTCTCAGGAATCCAGCTTGACAAAGAGATGTTACCCCTCAGTCTCCCCTCTTGTTCCCAGCCCTCTCTCCTCCCACCCACCCCCGTTCTCCCCACATCTGATCTCCAGCCTTCTTTCCCTCCCCATTTCATCTCCTGCCTAATTCCCTCTCTTCATCTGCTTCTGCTGTCTATTTCTATTTCCCATTCTGAGTGACATTTTGGCACCCTCTCTTGGGCCCTCCTTGTTATGTAGCTTCTTTAAGTTTGTGGATTGTAGTATGGTTATCCTGTACTATAGGTCTAATATTCACTTATAAGATAGTACATACCATGTGCATCTCTCCAGGTCTCACTTAGGATGATCTTTTCTACTTCCATCCATTTTCCTGCAAATTTAATGATTTCTTTGTTTTTAATAGCTGAGTAGTGTTCCATTGTGTAAATGTATCATACCACAATTTCTATATCCATTCTTCAGTTGAGGGACATCTGGATTGTTTCCATTTTCTGGCTATTGCAAATAAAGCTGCTATTAACATAGTTGAGCAAATGTCCTTATTGTATTATGGAACACCTTTTGGGTATATGCTAGGAGTGGTATAGCTGGATCTTGAAGCAGAACTCTTCCCAATTTTCTAATAAAACACCAGATTGATTTGCAGAGAGGTTGTACAAGTTTTCACTCCGACTAGCAATGGAGGAGGGTTCCCTTTTCTCAATATCCTATCCAACATGTGTTGTCACTTGAGCTTTTGATCTTTGCCATTCTGACTGGTGTAAGATGGAATCTAAGAGTCATTTTGATTTGCATTTCTTTGATGGCTAAGGACATTGTGCATTTCTTTACATCATTCTCAGCCATTCAGGATTCCTCTGTTGTGAACTCTCAGTTTAGCTCTGCACTTTTAATTGGACTTTTGATTTGTTGATGTAATTTTTTTGTATATTTTAGATATTAGCCCCCTGTCTGAGGTAGGGTTGGTCTTCAAGATCTTTTCTCAGTCTGTAGGATGCTGTTTTGTTCTATTGATAGTATACTTCGACTTATAGAAGCTTCTCAGTTTCATAAGATCCTATTTATTAATTGTGGACCTCAGAGGCTCTGCCGCTGGTGTTCTGTTCAGGAAGTTGTCTCCTATGATAATGAGTTCCAGACTTTTCCCCACTTTATCTTCTAATAGGTCTAGAGTCTCTGGTTTTTTGTCAAGGTCTTTGATCCACTTGGACTTGAGTTTTGTGCAAGGTACTAAATGCAGGTCTGTTTGCATTTTTCTACACACAGACATCCAGTTAGAATGCCATTATTTGTTGATGATGCTTTCTTTTTTCCTATTGTATTGTTTTGGATTCTTTGTTGAAACTCAAGTGCCCATAGGAGTGTGGGTTTATTTCTGGGTCTTCAGTTCTGTTTCATTGATCAACCTGTCTGTTTCCATGCCAGTACCATACAATTTTTATTGCTATTGCTTTGTAGCACAGCTTGAAATTAGGGATGTTGACACAACCAGCAGTCCTTTTCTTGTATAGAATTGTTTTGGCTATTCTGGGTCTTTTATTTTTTCTATATGAAGTTAGTGGTTGTCCTTTCTAGGTTTGTAAAGAATTGTATTGGAATTTTTATGGGAATTGTATTGAACCTACAGATGGCTTTTGGCAGGATGGCCATTTTTAGTATGTTAATCCTACTGACCCACGAGCATGGGAGAGCTTCCCAACTTCTAAAATCTGCTTCAGTTTCTTTCTTCAAAGACTTTTAAGTTCTTGTCGTACAGGTATTTCACTTGCTTCATTAGAGTTACACTAAGATATTTTATATTATTTGTTGGTAATGTGAAGGGTGTTTTTCCCCCCTCATTTCTTTCTCAGCTCTTCTGTCACTTATATAACAGAGGGCTATTGACTTTTTTGAGTTAATTTTGTATCCAGCCACTTTGCTGAAGGTGCTTTTCAGCTGCAGGAGTTCTCTGGTAGAATCTTGGGGGTCACTTATGTATATTATCATATCATCTGCAGATAGCATGTTTATTTCCAAAACTTAATTTTCTTCTCCTTTAAGATCACTCCTTTTACGTTAAGAAGAGGATAAATTACTGAGCTGTCTTCTCTCTGAGTAGTGGCAAATTCCAGAGGTCTCAGCCCTGAGCAAAAGCCTCCATGCTTTCTGAAACACTTCACTCGCTGAAATGACTCATGCTGGGTGACTTTTGGAAGTCTCAGTGCAGCAAGAGGTGGCTGACATTTCTAGTGCGGCTTGTCTTCTAAGTGTAGCATGGGTCTTTGTCAGGCATTTTTAACTCTCCACTGCCCTGTAATCCAAAATGTATCTTGGCAGCAAGACCAATAAATCTGGCAGTCAGCCAGCAAGCTAGCCAGCAAATCCCTTTTGAGAATCAGCCTGGTGGAACATGAATAAAGTCCAATGTGATGCCTACTTTCTTGGCAATCTGAATCACCTTTATGGGTACTCTTTCACCCTCCTTAGCACTTTTTTTAAACAGGACAATGAACTCAAGTAGCTCAAGATCTTTGAAGCAGCTCTCATCCAACCCTAGAGGATTAGCTTTTTACTTGGACCAAAGCAAGCTGCCAGGTCACCACTTAAGCCTCTCAAAAGACTTCCCAGCTGATCACTGCTGCAGTTTTATTTTGTATTGTTGAAGCATTTGTACTTTCCTTTTGGCCACACTTCTATCCAGATTGAATAAGAGCTGTAGGCCCGGGATTGCCCCAGTGATTCTTTTCAAGCACCACATGTGGCCACATTGTCTTTAGTTCCTTAATCCTGTAAAAGACTTCCAGAAGCCATATGAAAAAAAATAAATAAGTAAATAAATAAACAGCTGTATGGGATGCCACATGCAGAGAGAGTACACAACTTGTTTCCAGGGCAATTGCTTAGGACCCACTTCTGGTATTTCCACCTAAATGGGATTATAATGGTAGAGTGAACCCCAGTATCCCATTGCATCTAATTCCTCTCCCTAGGCAGTTCATGCTTTCTGGAATTTTCTGAAGGACTGTTTGCTTTCCGGAAGAATGGCTAAACTTTCTATAGAGAAGTTTGTTACATCTATATTTTACATTTTCTTACATCTTTCTAGTATTAATATACTACTACAAATATATTTCAAGTCAGGTTTTATAAACCATTTTATTAGCCTGGAAATACAATTTTATAATATGACAGATCACATTGCAATATAAACTCATCATTTTAGATGGGAGGCCATTAAAAATACCTCATCTTTTACAGTTTTAGTCAGTTTTACTATCTGCTATGTCAAACCTCTCAAATTTCTGAATTTCCATAATGATTTCAGTTCAATGAATACGTTAATGTTCCATGTTATGCTTCCAATCCCACAGTGGCTAAATGAGGATAGGCAATAAATGTGTATCTCAAATTTATTAAAATGTTTGTTTCTGATGTCTTTATTTAAATCCCCATGCTTCCTGAATCTGATGTGAATTTCTGAAACTCCAGTGTCAATGATTATCACGTTATGATATCCAGCTTCAGTTTTCCTCATAAAAGTTTGTATATTTCCAAGAGGAATTATTTAAGGTGATTACCTAAGGCAGGTAATATGTGCAAGGGCAAACAGCCAGAGAAGTGACTGATCAATGTTACATAGGTAAAGCAGCATGCATAATGAAGTAGACCATAAACAATAGTCTAACATGGTGTGCAGATTCTTAAGACAAAGACAGCGTCCTTTGCATAATCCGTCCCTTTTGACTTTGGTGAGTGAAATAATGGTGTATCATTTCCACCACTCTGTGATGTAATCTAGAAAAGAGTGAAGAATAAAAATAGAGAGTGACTAACCAGTTAAATTTGAACTGAAAACAACAAAGTCACAAAAATTACTTAAAGTAACAAGTTTCTTGCAGTGTAGCTGAAACTAAAATATAATTGAAGTTTGTGGTAATTACCTTAGTATCTAAGGATACTGAGGTAGTGATCGTCTCACATACCATGGCTGAGCCTGACCAAGTGCCATGCTTCATTTGTCTCACACTAGTGAAGATTTTTAAATAATTTTTATCTTCATTATTAATATTTATTAAAATTTGATCACATTGCATCTTGGCTGTAGCCCCCTTCCTCATCTCCTCCCGGTCCCACACTACCCCCCCCATGTCCCTACCCCAGTCCACTGTTCGGTGAGGTCCTCCTCTTCTATCTGACCTTAGCCTATCAGGTCTCATCAGGACTCTGTGAATCCTCTTTCTCTGTGGAGTAGTTAGGCCACCTCACCTAACTAGGGGAGGTGATCAAAGAGCCAGCCACTGAGTCCATGTCAAGACAGCCCCTGCTCCCTTTACTAGGGAACTCTATGGAGACTGGGCTGCCATAGGCTACATATGAGTAGGTAGTGTAAGTCCTCTCTATGCGTGGTTCTTGATTGATTCATCAGTCTCTGCAATGCCCCCCGACCCTTGCCCTGATACTTTAGCTCTGTTGTTCTCCTTGTGGAACTCCTGTCCACTCCAGATGTTTCTATTTCCCCCTTCTTTCATAAGATTCCCTGCACTCTCCCCAAAGTTTGGCTATGTGCCTCAGCATCTGCTTTAATACCCTGCTAGGTAGTCTTTCAGAGGCCTCCTGTGGAAGGCTCCTGTCCTGTTCCCTGTCTTCTCCTACTTCCTATGTCTATCCTGTTAGCCCTTCTGAATGAGGGTTAAGCCTCTTCCCTAGGGTCTTCCTTGTTGTTTAGCTTCTTTAGGACTACAGATTTTAGTATGTTTGTTCTATATTGTATGGCTAATAACCAGTTAAAAGTTAGTATATACAATGTTTGTCTTTCTGCTTCTGGGTTACTTCACATGACCCTGAGTTTCAACCTTATACCCATCAGAATGGCTAGGATCAGAAACTCAAAGGATGCCATACGCTGGAGAGGTTGTGGAGAAAGGGGAACCCTTTTCCGTTGCTGGTGGGAATATAACCTTATACAACTACTATGGAAATCAATCTAGTGCTGCCTCAGAAAATTAGGAATAGTGCTTCTTCAAGATCCAGCTTTACCACCCCTGGGCATATATTTGAAAGATGTCAAACCAGACAACAAGGACCTTTGCTCATCTGTGTTCAAAGCAGCTTTGTTCATAATAGACAGAATCTAGAAACAACCTAAATGTCCCTCAACAGAAAAATAGATTCAGAAATTGTGGTACATTTACACGATGGAATTCTACTCAGCAATTAAAAACAAGGAAATCATGAAATTTGCAGGCAAATGGATGGAACACTGGCATGTGAATTGGTGTCATTTTATAGGTCTTATGTAGACAACTGTATTAACGATATTTCAAGGGTGTGACTACTGTCATTTAGAAGACACACTCTCATAGCAGACATTCTAGCCCTCTGGTGATTACAATCCATCCATGTGATCTTCTGCAATCTTCTCTGGGCTTTATCTGTGGGGGTGATGTTGTAGACAAACCAACTGGAATTGGGCACCATATGGTTAATTGGTTTCTATATTTTAACTAATTAGCTATGTTTGTAACCGTCTTCATCTGCTGCAAAAAGAAGCTTTGATGAAACATGAGGGCTACACTTATCTGTTGGTATAATGAGTAATATTGAGAATGCAGGTAGAAATTATATTAGGTTATGAAATTTGCAGTAGCAAATTTCCACTATGGTTCTTGACTTTACCAGGAATGGGTAATTAGCTATGCCTGTACTACCAGACATGTGATAAATGATGACTAAAATCAGTGACTAGAAGTCTTTAATGCTTATATTACTATTACATAACATTCTATAATTCTTCCTGGAATAGGCATTTTGACATCACAAGGCAATATTGTGATGCTACCTAATCAGTACAATGAAATTTAAAATGACTCTATTACGTAATTAAAATCAGTAAAAAAGAAAATTAAATATGGATGGTATTTACCTAAATAATCATTTGTATTTAAATACCTGTCTTGGCTAATATTTTAGAATTCTCTAGAGAAAAGATTTCTGGAGACATTTTGTAATATTTGGAATTTTCAGCTACTATCATTTTCTTAATAACTTTGAGTTTGCTTCAGAATCTTATTTCATTTGCCCTGATGGTTGAATAAAGGTGGGGGAGCAGAGCTGGAAGTTTTATGGGATTTGCCTTGTAATTTTCAGACCTGGTCTTACATATTAGCAAACATCTGGCCATTATAAGACTTTTCTAGCTATGATAGAGTTTCTCTCCCTACTCAATTCTCTGTGAGAAAGATCAATATTTTCTGAAATGCTGAATGGACCAAGAGGGGCCAACAATGAAGGAAATATATTTCTACCCCAAAACAATGAGTAATTTTCCAACAATTAGTAATAAAAAAGCATCATAAGGGATTTTAGGAAAATTCTTTCTTAGAACTGTAAGTTTGGGTGGTTTTTTTTTGTTTGTTTGTTTGTTTTGGGTTTTTTTGGTATTATTAATTGATACAGCTAAAATTTGAGTTGACCAGTCATTTGTTTTCCAAATTGTCTGTGAATCTTCGGTATCTTTTTAAGAATTTTTTTTTTTATTTTTGACACAAAAATATAAAGTCTAAGTTTGTTAGTAAGTGGAAGATTTTAGGTCAGTATAGGTTCTATCCAGGATGTTTTTTTAGTTTTGGATCTCTGTTATGAGAAAAAAAAATTCTTGCTCAGGATGGGTTCAGTAGTGATTCTTTTTGATAGACTCTCAGGAAGCATATGGCAAAGACTGGATGAATCACTTCAATAGCATTTTGTATTCTTCTTTTCACCTACTACATGAATAAGTCAAAATGTGATTTATAATCTGTAAAATATCCTTTCCAACCTTAGGTATTCCAAACTGGGTGTAGTGATATTTACCTGTCTAGCAATGCTATGAAGTATTTATCACCTGATATTGTATATAGCTTACACTAAACATGAACTAAAATAATCCTATCCTTACACTCAATCCAACTGTAGGTTCTGAGATGCCAGCAGCTGGTTCTCAACTTTCTCTAGTTGTATAGTGTTTACTTACACTAACTCATAGTATTTAATTGTAAAGCTGGAATCCTAGTATTGAAATCTAGGGAAACACATTTATGAGATTAAATGCAAATAACTTCAGTGTGTGAACTTGTTAGATAAAATGCAAAGCATGGCTACGAATATGATATTTTATAATTTAGCCTAATTGATATTCATTCCTTCATACTTTAAATGAATTTAAAAATTTTAGTAAACATTTACTGGCTATGTATTATGTATTAGACTGTATTATTCCATTAAAACACACAAATATAAACGCTTATACTCTATGCCTTGGAAGATTTAACAATTTAATTGTTTTCCTGGAAGAAACTGAATAGCACATTCAGCTATTTCATGAGGCTTTCTAATGTGCTCAAAAGGCCAAGCTATCAGAATAAAAAGGACATGTATCTCCTGTTTGTCTAAGGCGAATAGACATGCATTTAAATTGTTCACATATGAGCAGAATGTCTTAATCTATCACCTCCCTGTTTAACATGATCATTCTTTTTTTTTCTTCTGTAAGTAGATGTTTTATTTATTTATTTATTTATTATTATTATCTATTACAATTTATTCACTCTGTATCTTAGTTGTAGCTCTCTCTGTCATCTCCTCCCTCCCTTTTTCTCTATGTCTCTCCCCTAGTCCACTGATAGGGGAGGTCCTCCTCCCTTTCTATCTGACCCTATCCTCTCAAGTCTCATCAGAACTGCCTGTACCCTCTTTCTCTGTGGCCTAAATAGGCCACCTCACCAGGAGAAGGTGATCAAAGAGCCAGCCACTGAGTTCATGTCAGAGAGAGACCCTGCTCCCCTTACTAAGGAATCCATATGGAGACTGAGCTGCTCATGGGCAATACATGAGCAGGTGGTCTAGGTCCTCTCCATGCATGGTCCTTGGTTGATTCATCAGTCTCTGCAGGACCCCTGGAGCCCAGATTTTGGGGGTCTGTTGGTCTCCTTCCTTGTAGAGCTCCTGTCCCCTTCTGGTCTTTCTATCTCTCCTTCTTGCATAAGATTACCTGCACTCTGCACAAAGTTTAGCTATGTGTCTCAGCATCTGCTTTAATACCCTGCTGGGTAAACTCTATCAGAGGCCCCTTGTGGAAGGCTTCTGTCCTGTTCCCTGTCCTTCTACTTCCTATACCTATCGTGTTAGCTTTTCTGAATGAGGATTAAGCCTCTTCCCTAGGGTCTTCCTTGTTGTTAAGCTTCTTTAGGACTATAGGTTTTGGAAATAATGATCCTGAATATTTATGCACCAAACACAAGGGCTGCTGCTTTTGTCCAAGAAATTTTTTTTAAAGCTTAAATTACACATTGATTCCAACCCCTAAGAGTGGGAAACTTTAACACCCAACTCTCACCAAGGGACAGATCATCTAGACAGAAGCTAAAAAGGGAAATAATGATATATACAGAAGTCCTAAATCAAATGGACCTAATACATGTCTACAGAACTTTTCACCTAAACACAAGAGCATACTTTCTCAGCACCTCATGGAACCTTCTCCAAAACTAACCATATAGTTGGGCACAAAGCAAACCTCAACAGATTCAAGAAGATTTATATATCCCTTATATCATATCAGACCCCAATGGTCTAAAACTAGACCTCAACAATAACAGAAATAACAAAAACCCTATACACACATGGAAACTGAACAACTTCCTACTCGATGACAACTGGGTCAGGGAGGAAATAAATAAAGAAATTAAAGACTGCCTAGAAATTAATGAAAATGAAGGTACAACTTACCCTAACTTATGAGACACAATGAAAGCAGTGCTAAGAGGAAAGTTCATAGCACTAAGTTCTTCATAAAGAAAATCTAGACATCTCATATGAACAACTTAAAGGCACATCTGAAAGCAAAACAGAAAATAAATAAAAGAAGAAGAATCAGCAGAGTAGACTCCCAAGAGGAGCAGATGGCTGGAAATAATCAAATTCAAGCCTGAAATAAATAAATTAGAAACAAAGAGAACAAATAAAGACACAAAGAGCTGGTTCTTTGAGAAAACCATTCTTTTAATGTAGTAAAACCCCACAAAAGTTGGTTTGGGAGATATATCACCATGTCTCATCACCATGTCACATGTTTTCTGTTGCCGAAACTCAAAAGGTTCTTTTATTTCACACATGCTGCACTATTCAACTTTCTCTTATTTTCTTTTTGTGAACCTTGATTTTGGTACAATGGTTTCTACTAGATGTATTCTTAGAGTGAAACCCAAATATATCAGTGAATAAAAGTTCTCAAAAATATGTTTTAGCTGGGCCGTAACAATGAGTTAAAAGCTATAGGGAAGAACAGCAATGTTGTTGCTGTTTCATGGAAGGAAATCTATTTTATTTAGATATGTATATCTCCAAAGGAAATGAGAGCAGAGGAGTGGAAGAGAGGTCTGCACTAACATGTTTTTAAATGTTCTGTGAACTGCAGGGATTTTACTTTATTCATGATATATTTCATGTGGGAGAGATATAGTTTTGTGATAGACTCAAAATGATATATTTTCTTCTAACGAAACATAGTTTGTTAGTGTTCACTGTAACCTATCTATTATAATTAAAGATACTTTCCATTACTATGAACACCAATAGTATGCTAGAAGCTTGATTTCTTCATGTTTGATGACTCAAGTATGTGGTGTTTTTAGCAACAAGGTCTGAACTTTCAGGTTCTGGAAAGTAACCACGAGGAATAGCAAAAGCCTGTAATATTTATGGGCCTATAGGGCTGCATTGGCCAACAGCTCCAAAAGCGGCAATCTATTCCTGGCACTGTTGTTCTTGTTAACCTGTGTTATCTAGTAGAGCAATTTGTCACTCTTTTTTATGTATTTACTGAATTTATATTAACATACAAGCATATGCAGACATACACGGATAGCCACAGACACATAAACATATAAACTCATTATATATATATGTTTTCTTTTTTTTTCAGCAGAAAACAACAACAAACCATCAACAGCAAAAGAAGGCCAACAACAAAAACCCAACCAACCAACCAAGCAAATAACACCACCAACAGGTGCCTAAAGCAGACCTAGAACTGAGAATTGAGTTGAGTTATATGTTTCTCTTGAATTATCTTTGATTAAAATGACACACTATAGTTGGCCAGTTCATGAGACAAAAGTATATATTTAAAAGGAAAGATTTTTTTAACTAGCATTCTACAACAAAATTATAGCTTTTACATTTTTGAGCTTATTTACAACTAGGTTTTAAAATGGAGTTGTATCTATAGAATATAAAATAATGAGATTTAGCTTTATAACAAAGACATAAAATAAGATCTTAGTTTGAACTTGAGCTTGGCATAATAGGAAAAATGTCCTGTATTTAAGATATAAATATGAACAAATGACATGATCCTGTCTTCCAATTCATTATAACTTTTCTTTTTTTTGTCAGTGTATTTTTTGTCAGTGTATTTGCATACTCAGTGTATTAGTGAAATTAAATTTGCCAAACTTACTTCCTAGTATATTCTGTACATGTCTGTGGGAATCTAAGAGAGTGAAAGCAGCATAGATAATGTTGGAGGCTGTTCCCCTAGTTAGTATAAATATCTCCAGAGGCCTTAGTACTTTCAGGTATGTTAATTCAAATTTCATCTCTTTATTAAATGTATCATATGAAAATTAACTGTATGGATATCTCAGACTAATGAATTTTGTGTGTTATGTTCAAGTCTTTGGCCATGCTGGGTTGATGGATTTTTCTGTCTGATCGACTGATTTTTCAAACCTAAATTATCTAATCTTTCTGGGTTTGACCTGCTCTTTCATGAGGTATGTTATAGTTTTTATTGTTTGATTTTCTTCTCCCATTCTCCTTGTTATTATAATTAATCAGTAAGTATAACTGATAATGATTATTTTTGTACTCCAAATACTGATTTTGAGTGGCTAGCTGATCAAATCCAAATCATGTTCCTCTGATCTTCCATGTCAGTAAAGTCTGATTTCATGTTGCCAGGTCCATACTGGTAGGACCTGCCTGCACAATACCGTAATTCAACATTAGAAAGTTATTTCCCTATCTCCCAGGCTCTAGTTTATCTCTCTAATCTTCACTCTGCTCACGAGTACATCCAAAGCAACTTTTCATTAATTTAAAAATAAAACCAGGTTGTTGTCCATATGGCCACAAAGCAATTCTGAGATTTTACTTCATTGATTGCTTTTAAATTGCATAAATATTATTTTATGTCAAAAACATATGGGAAGGAGTCTAGATTGCAGGTTTTAATATATACATATACACATACACATATATGTACATCTATACATACATCCATATATATGTGTATATATATTTTGAACAGAAGCTTCTAGATTATACTACATTGACCTGAAAAATTGTAAATTCCATGCACACCATCTTAGTTTTAGCTTCCCGTGTTCTGTGAGCTGGAACTCAACAAAAACCACCTATTTCAATGAAAACACTGTAAAAATTTCAGGTGTGGAGAAGGTCTTATCAATTTTATAAAGTGGAATGTTTGTCAAATTTTCAATTATAGAAGACACATATAGTTCTTATCTAGCACCAATATACCAGCTCATGTTCTAAATATCTTGATTTGAGGTGTTTGTTTAAGCTGATAACTAGGACAGTCCAGCATTCCCCAAATTCTTTATAGTCCTAGCTTATCATGTTAACATGGGAGCAGGAATAAATTTAGACTACCAGCAATGTTAATTCTAGTAAAAGGCATGACTTTACGCCTTCAAGTAATTCTTTTATTTTCATTTTTTTTAATTTTTGTATTAATTATAGTTTATTCCTTTTAAATAAACTTTTTATTTTTATATTAATTAAATTTTATTTCCTTTGCATCCTAGGTGTAGCCCCTTTCCTCATTCTCTCCCAATCCCATCCCCCTCCCTCATGTCCTCTCCTCCCCCTCTCCAAGCCCACTGATAAGGGAGGACCTCCTCCCCTTACTTTGAGCCTAGCTTATCAGATCTCATCAGGACTGGCTGCATTTTCCTCCTCTGTGGCCTGGCAAGACTGCTCCCCACTCAGGGTATGAGGTGATCAAAGAATAGGCCAATCATGTTTATGTCAGAGACAGACCCTGTTCCCTTTCCTAAGGACCCACATGGAGACTGAGATGCCATGGGCTACATCTGAGCAGTGTTCTATATCCATAAGTGGGCCTTGATTGGATTATCAGTCTCAGAAAAGATCCCTGTACTCAGATTTCTTGGTTCTGTTGCTCTCCTTGTGGAACTCTTGTCCTCTCCAGGTCTTGGTATCTCCCCATTCTTTCATAAATTACCTGCATTCTGCCCAAAGTTTGGTTATGAGTCTCAGCATCTGCTTTGATACCCTGCTGGGTATTTTCATAGGCCTTCTTGGTATTCTCTTGGCCAGTTTCCTGTTTTCTCCTTCTTCCAATATACATCTCTTTGACTTTCTGAGTAAGGATTGATCTTGGGATCAATCCTTGATTGATCTCCTTCTTGATTGGCTTCTTTTTGTGTACAGATTTTAGTATGTTTATTCTATATTATATGTCTAATATCCACTTATAAGTGAGTATATACCATATGTGTCTTTATGCTTCTGAGATAATTCATTCAGGAGGATCTTTTCTAGATCCCTCCATTTGCCTAAAATTTTCCTGATTTCCTTGATTTTATTCCCTGAGCAGTATTCCACTGTGTAAATGTACCACAATTTTTGTAACTATTCTTTCGTTGAGGGGTATCTTAGTTGTTTCCAGGTTCTGGCTATTATAAATAAAGCTGCTATAAATATGGTTGATCAAATGTCCTTGTTGTATACTTGAGCATATTTTTATATATACTTAGGAGTCATAAAGCTGGATCTTAAGGAAGCACTATTATTGTCTGAGAAAGGTCCAGATTCATTTCCAAAGTGGTTGCAAAAGTTTACATTCCTAGCAGCAATGGAAAAGCGTTCCTCTTTCTCCACATCATCTCTAGCATGTGTTGTCACTTGAGTTTTTGATTTTAGCCATTTTGATGGGTGTAAGGTGAAATCTCAAGGTTGTTTTGATTTGCATTTCCCTGATGACTCAGGACTTTTAGCACTTCTTTAAGTGGTTCTCTGCCATTCTATATTCCTCTACAGAGAATTCTCTGTTTAGCTTTGTACCCCATTTTTTTTATTGTTTGTTGTTATTATTTACATTTTATCAACTCTGCAACCCAGCTGCATCCCGCTCTCCCATTAGCTCCCAATCCCACCGTCCCTCCCTCAGCTTCTACCTGCCCCTTTCCAAGTCCATGGACTGGGGAGGACATCCTCCCCTTTCTCTGGCCCTGTTTTGTCAGGTATCTTCAGGGCTGGCTGTGAAGTCCTCCTCTGTGGCCTAGCAGAACTGCTCCTCCCTTGGGGGAGTGGGGAGTCAAAGAGCCTGCCATTGAGTTCCTGTCAGAGACAGTCCCTGTTCCCCCTACTATGGGAAACCAAGTGGTTATTGAGCTACCACAAGCTTAGTCCGAGTAAAGGTTCTAGGTTATATCCATACATGGTCCTTGGTTGGAGAAATACTTTCAGAAAAAAACCCTGTGCCCAGATATATTTGGTCCTCGTGGGACTCCTATCCTTTCCCTATCATACTAACTCCCCTTCTGCCGAAGGTTTGGTTATGAGTCTTAGTGTCTGTTTTGAAATGCTGCTTGGTAGGATCTTTCAGATGCCTTCTGTGGTAGACTTCCTAAGAGCAACAATCAATAAATGGGACCTCATGAAACTGAAAAGCTTCTGTAAAGCAAAGGACACCATCATTAAAACAAAACAACTGCCTACAGATTGGGAAAGAATCTTCACCAACCGTTTATCTGACAGAGGGCTGATATCCAGTATATATAAAGAACTAAAGAAGCTGAAAAGCAACAAACCAAGTAATCCAATTAAAAAATGGGGAACAGAGCTAAACAGAGAATTCTTGATAGAGGATCATCGAATGGCAGAGAAACACTTAAAGAAATGCTCAACCTCACTAGCTATTAGGGAAATGCAAATCAAAACAACCCTGAGATTTCACCTTACACCCATGAGAATGGCCAAGATCAAAAACTCAAGTGACAACACATGCGGGAGAGGTTGTGGAGAAAGGGGAACCCTCCTCCATTGCTGGTGGGAATGTAAACTGGTACAACCACTCTGGAAATCAATCTGGCGCTTACTCAGACAATTAGGAATAATGCTTCCTCAAGACCCAGCTGGTATATTTTGGGTATAGACCACTAGTAGGTATATACCCAAAATTTTCTCAAGTACACAACAAGGACATTACAAACCATGTTTGTAGCAGCTTTATTTGTAATAGCCAGAACCTGGAAACAACCCAGATGTCCATCATCAGAGGAATGGATACAGAAATTGTGGTATTTTTACACAATGGAATACTACTCAGAAATCAAAAATGAGGAAATCATGAAATTTGCAGGCAAATGGTGGGATCTAGAAAAGATCATTCTGAGTGAAGTATCCCAGAAGAAGAAAGACAAACATGGTATATACTCGCTTATATAGACCTACAAGATAGAGTAAACATAATGAAGTCTACACGCCTAAAGGAGATAAACAAGAAAGCAGACACGAGATAGGATGATCAATCCTCACTTAGAAAGACAAATGAGATGTGCATTGGACATATGTACCCCATTTTTTATTATAATTTTTATTTTTTATATTAATCACAGGTTATTTACTTTGTATCCCAGCTGTAGCCACTCTTTCATTTCCTCCCAAATCAATCCTCCCTCCCTCATCTCCTCCCTGCCCCTTTCCAAGTCCTCATTTTTTAATTGGATTACTTTGTTAGTGTTTAACTTGGCAAGTTCTTTTTTTTTTCAACTTGAATCATTTTTATTTTATTGGCCTGTTTTGTGTTTTTGTAGTTTTCTTTTTTTAATTAGTTGCAGTTTATTAACTTTGTATCCCAGCTTTATCCCGCTCCCTCATTCCCTCCCATTCCCACCCTCCCTCCCTCATTTTATCCCTACCCCTTTCCAAGTCTACTGATAGGGGAGGACCTCCTCCCCTTTCATCTGGCTATAGCTTATCAGATATCTTCAGGCCTGGCCCCAAAGTCCTCCTCTGTGGCTTAGCAGGGCTGCACCTCCCTCAGGTGAGGGTGGGGGTGGTCAAAGGGCCAGCCATTGAGTTCATGTCATAAATAGTCCTTGTTCCCCTTGTTAGGGTACCCACTTGGATACTGAGCTTCCATGGGCTACATCCAAGCAGGGGTTCTAGGTTATATCCATATATGGTCCTTGGTTGGAGATACAGTCTCACACAAGACCCCTGTGCCCATATATATTTGGTCCTTGTGGAACTCCTGTCCTCTCCAGGTCATACTAACTCCCCTTTCGTTCATATGTTTCCCTGAACTCTGCTGAAGGTTTGGTTATGAGTCTCAGTATCTGTTTTGATACAATGATAGGTAGAGACTTTCAGAGGCCCTCAGTGGTAGGCTCCTGTCCTGTTACTTGTTTCTTCCTACATCCAATGTCTTTGGATGTTTGGATGTCTTTTGGATGTTACTTTGTTTGTTGGTGTTTTACTTGTAAGTTCTTTATATATTCTGGATATTAGTCCTCTGTCAGATAAAGGGTTAGTGAAGATTCTTTCCCAATCTGTAGGCAGTCGTTTTGTTTTGATGACGGTATCCTTTGCTTTACAGAAGCTTTTCAGTTTCATGATGTACCATTTATTGATTATTGACCTGAGAGCCTGTGCTGTTGGCATTCTGTTCAGGAAGTTGTCTCTTGTGCCAATGATTTCTAGGCTATTCCCCACTTTTTCTTTTAACAGGTTTAGTGTGTCTGATTTTATGTTGAGGTTTTTGATCCTCTTGGATTTTAGTTTTGTGCAGGGTGATAAATATGGTTCTATTTGCATTTTTCATACATGCAGACATCCAGTTAGACCAGCACTATTTGTTGAAGATGCTGTTGCATTGTATGTTTTAGCTTCTTTGTAAAAAATCAATATCCATAGGTGTGTGGTTTTATTTCTCTGTCTTCAATTTGATTCCATTGATCCACCATTCTGTTTCTGTGCCAATAGCATGTAGTTTTTATTATTATTGCTCTGTAGTACAGCTTGAGATCAGGGATGGAGATACCTCCACAAGATCGGTTGTTCTACTGGAATGTTTTGGTAATTCTGTTTTGTTTGGGTTTTTTTGTTTGTTTGTTTTTTCTGTATGAAGTTGAGAATTTTTCTTTCAAATTCTGTTAAGAATTGTGTTGGTATTTTAATGGGACTTGCATTGAATTTGTACATTGCTTTTCTCAGGATGGCCATTTTCACTACGCTAATCCTATTAATCCATAAGTAAGGGAAATCTTTCCATCTTCTGATACCTACTTTAATTTCTTTCTTCAGAGAGGTGAAGTGAAGTTTTTTTGTTTTGTTTTGTTTTTTGTTTTTTGTTTTTTTTTTTCATATAAGTCTTTGACTTGCTTGGTTAAAGTCTCACCAAGGTACTTGGTGTTATTAGTACAAGGTATTATTAGTGGCTATTGTGAAAGATGATGTTTCCTTGTTTCCCTAATTTCTTTTTTGGCCCTTTTGTCTTTGGCATAGAGGAGGTCTTTTTTTTTTTTTTTTGAGTTAATTTTGTATCTATCCACTTTGCTGAAGCTGTTCATCAGCTGAAGGAATTCTCTGGTTTAATTTTCGGGTTTGCTCATGTATACTATCATATTATCTACAAATTGTAATTCTTTGATTTCTTCCTTTCCCTTTCCAATTTGTATGGCCTTGATCTCCTTTAGTTGTCTCATTGCTCTAGGTAGCATTTCAAGTACTATGTTGAAGAAATATGGATACAATGGGTTGCCTTGTCCCTGATTTCAGTGAGATTGATTTTAAGTTTCATTCCATTCAGTTTGATGTTTGCTATACGCTTGCTGTATATCGCCTTTACTATGTTTAGGTATGTGCCTTATATCCCTGATCTCTCCAAGACTTTAGACATGAATGGGTGTCGGGCTTTGTCAAATGCTTTTTTGGCATCTAAGTAGATGATCATGTAGTTTTTCTCCTACCGTTTGAGTATATGGTGGATATCATTGATGGACTTCCATATATTGAACCACCCCTGCATGCCTGGAATGAAGCCTACTAGTTTTGGGTGGATGATGTATTTTATGTGTTCTTGGATTCAGTTTGCAAGTATTTTATTGAGTATTTTTGCATCAATGTTCATAAGAGAGATAGGTATGAAGTTCTCCGTTTTTTTTTTTTTTGGGTCTTTGTGTGGTTTAGGTATAAAAGTGACAGCTTCATAGAATGAGTTTGGTAATGTTCCTTCTGTTTCTATTTTGTGATTTAGTTTGAAGAAATTTGAAGTTATCACTTCTTTGAAGGTCTGGTAGAATTATGTGTTGAAACCATCTGGCCCTGGGATTTTTTTGGAAGGGAGACTGTTGATGACTGCTTCTATTTCCTTAGAGGTATAGGACTATTCAATCTTTCTAACTTATCTTTATTTAATTTTTTTAAGTGGAATCTATCAGAAAATTTTTCATTTCTTTTAGATTTTCAAATTTTGTGGCATATAGACTTTTGTAGTAAGACCTAACGATTGTTTGGATATCCACATTATCTGTTGTTATGTCCCCTTTTTCATTTCTGATTTTGTTGACTTGTATAGTTTCTCTCGGATTTTAGTTAGTTTGGCTAAGTGCTTTTCTACCTTGTTGATTTTCTCAGAGAACCAGCTCTTGGATTCATTGGTTCTTTGAATAGTTTTATTTCATTCTAATTTATTGATTTCATCCCTGAGTTTGATTATTTCCAGCTTTCTACTCCTCTTTGGTGTGTCTGCTTCTTTTTTCCCTAGGGCTTTCAGGTGGGCCATTAAGATGCTTGTATGAGATGTTTCAAATTTCTTCTTGAAGGCAATTAGTGCTATGAATTTTCTTCTTAGCACTGCTTTCATTGTGTCCCGTATGTATGGGTATGTTGTGCTTTCATTTTCATTGAATTCTAGGAAGTCTTTAATTTCTTCCCTAACCCAGCTGTCATTGAGTGGTGAGTTATTCAGTTTCCATGTGTGTGTTGGCTTTTTGCTATTTCTGTTGTTGTTGAGGTCCACCTTTAGTCCATGGTGGTCAGATAGAAAACAAGGAATTATGTCAATCTTCTTCTACTTGTTAAGGTTTGCTTTGTGACCAACTATATGGTCTTTTTTGGAGAAAGTTCCATGAGGTGCTTAAAAGAAGTTATACTTTTTTGAATTTGGGTGAAAAGTTCTGTAGACATTTATGAGATCCATTTAATTTAAGACCTCTGTAAGTGCCTTTATTTCCCTATTTGGTTTCTGTCTAGGTGATCTGTCCCACGGTGAGAATGGAGTGTTGAATTCTGTTACTATTAAGGTGTTGGGATAGATGTGCGATTTAAGCTTTAATAATGTTTCATTTACAAATATAGGTGCTCTTTTATTTGGAGCATAGATGTTGAGAATTATAATGTCCTCCTCATCGATTTTTCCTTTGATGAGAATGATGTGCCCTTCCTCATCTTTTTTGATTAATTTTGCTTGATAGTCTATTTTGTTAGATAGTAGGGTAACTACTGTTTTCTGGGTCTATTTGTTTGAAAACATTTTTCCAGTCCTTTACTCTGAGGTAGTGTTTATCTTTGCTGCAGAGGTGTGTTTCTTGTATGCAGCAGAATGTTGGATCCTGTTTCTCCAAACATTCTGTTAGTCTGTGTCTTTTTATTGGAGAGTTGAGTCCATTGATGTTGATAGATAATAGTGACCAATGAATGTTAGTTTTGTTTATTGTGGAGTTGGTGGTGTTACTGTGTTTCATTGCTTGTTTTTTTGTTTTTGTTTTTGTTTTTTTTTTAAGTTGTTTTCTTGTGAAGTTATCTATATGCTTTTTGTTCTTGGGTTTAATTGTTTTTGTTGGATTGGAGTTTTCCTTCTAGTATCTTCTGTAGGGCTGTGTTACTGTGTAGATATTGTTTAAGTTTACTTTTGCCATGGAAAATTTTGTTTTCTCCATCTATGTTGATTAAAAGCTTTGCTGGGTAGAGTAGTCTGGGTTGGCATCTGTGGTCCCTTAAAGACTGCATTTCTTCTGCCCTATTCCTTCTGGCTTTCATAGTTTCTTTTGAGAAGTCTGGTGTGATTCTGATAGGTCTACCTTTATATGTTACTTGGTCTTTTTCCCTTGCTGCTTTTAATATTTTTGTCTTTATTCTGTAGGTTCAATGTTTTGAATATGATGTGACATGAAGAGTTTCTTTTCTGGTCTAGTCTATTTGCTGTTTTGTAGGCCTCTTGTATGTTTATGGACATCTATTTTTATAAGTTGGAAAAATTTTCTTCTATGATTTTCTTGAAGATATTTTCTGGACCTTGGAGCCTGGAATCTTCTTTTTCATCTATTCGTATTATTCTAAATTTCATGGTGTCCTTGATTTCTTGGATGCTTTGTGTTTGGAACTCTTCTGATCTTACTTTTTCTTTGAGTGAAGTATTAATTTCTGCAAGTGTATTTTCAGCACCTGAGATTCTCTCTGCCATCTCTTGTATTCTGTTGGTGATGCTTACCTTTGTAGTTCCTGATCTTTTGTTTAAGTTCTCTAGTTCCAAAGTTTTATCTGTCTGTGTTTTCTTTATTGAATCTAATTCTGTTTTCCTGTATTGCATCATTTCCATCATTTGTTTGAAATTGGATTCCTGTTTTTTTCTATGATGGTTTCTATTATTTTGTTTGCCACCAACTGTGCCTCTACCTGTGCCTCTATTTGTTTGGCTGTAGTTGCCTCTATTTCTTTGAGAGATTTCTTCTTTTCCTCTTTATTTGCCTCCATTTGTGTGGCTATTCCTTTTAGAGCTTTGTTCATTTCCTCTTTATTTCTCTCCACTTGTGTGGCTATTTCTTTGAGAGATTTGTTCATTTCCTCTTTATTTGCCTCTCATAACCTGATAAGGATAGCTTTAAAGTCATTTTCCTATGTGTCCTATGAGTTGAAATATCCATTGATTTTTGGGGTTGCTGGTAAAGCTATGATGTCCTGATTTCTGTTCAGTGTGTTCTTTGTTGACCTCTGGCCTTCTGATTATCCATAACCTTCACTGTTTGTTCCTATAGACTGTACTTCTGACTGGGTCTGTCCTTCTCTGGTGTCTGGAGTATTCTTCAGGAAGATGTGAGAGGTCCACTGGTTTGAGTGTGTGCATTGGTGTTTCAGCTATACCTAAGGGAAGAAGATGTGCAAGTGCAGATGCACAAGTGCAGGTGAGCAAGCACGCACATGTGTGTGGAAATGTGTCTTGAATGACAGGGAGTGTAGATGCTTGGTCTCAGCTCACAGTTTGTCCCCTTTCTCCCAGGAAGCCTCAGTGTTGATGTTCTGAATTCAACTGTCCCTCCACTCACCAATTTTGGGGTTTCAGATCCTCTGGCCCTCAGATACAGTGTGTGCTGGTCACAGCCATTTTGGATTTCCCAAGTAATTCTTTAGAGTTGTATGAGTTGATGTAATATCAGCAGACAAAAATGTGTTTGAGTTGGGAAGTATATGGATATTCTACCCACATATGGTTATTTGTGGTATATGTTTATGTGTGTGTGTGTGTGTATGTTTGTGTGTGTTTTTCTGTATATGAGGGTGTTTGCATGTGTGTCTGTGCTTTCTTTCCTTAATATTCTCCATACCATAATCACCTATTTGTTTTACTATAAACAAATGTTCATTTGTTCCAATGAATATATATATGTGTGTGTGTGTGTGTGTGTGTGTGTGTGTGTGTGTGTGTCACTAAAATTAGGTGTTTTTATTTAGAAATAGTAACTTATATGTTAAAATTATATTTTTAACAATTCCATATGCATTTCAAGATAATGTAACTTCTACAAAGAGTAATTTATTGTTGAAAATAAAATATTGTACCTGGGTGCTGTGGTACATGCCTGTAATCCAGCACTCAGTGAAGCAGATGTAGGTGGATCACTGTGAGTTCAAGGCTACCCTGGTCTACAAAGTGGGTCTAAGACAGCCTGGAATAGAGAAACCCTGTCTGGAAAAACCTACATATATGTGTGTGTTTGAGTGTGTGATTGTACCTGGGACATTGCTATTTCTCATAGTAAGCATTTACTTTGTAGTAAAATATATTTTCACCCTTAAGACCTAATTGAATGGGAATATTAGGCATTTGATGATTAATTTCTCATATTGGGTGTTTTGCTGGGCAGCAATTTTCAATAATGAAAGATGAGGTAAAATTTTTGATTCTTAAGTACTGCTATATTAAAGTCCAGAGAGTGATTCCAAGAGTGACTGTTGGTGGGTTTTACTTATATTTTACATCTATATTGAGGAATGTAATATAATACATCCCAAGTTCTTGTTTTAAACTTTAAAAGGTGTGATTATCAATAATGACGAACAACTGTAGAACTCTCCTGGTAAAACTGCCTCCTCTCTCTCTCCCTTTGTGCTGCTATCTCTTACATCAGCTCTTTTCCTCGCATTCTCACAAGAGTTGGACATATCCATTTCTGTCAAATCTGTCTCTGATTAGGCATTTTCTGCTCCCAAATTAGTCATCACTTTTAAACATGAGTGCTTTTTTTCTATGAACTAACTTTACCTTCATTGTGTGCTATTAAAGGTGTGTATAAAAGGTGTGTCTACATTCCATCCCGACCACATAGACATAGAAAGTCTTTGGATTTGATCAGAAAAATCATGTTGCTCATTTAAAATTCCTCTACATCTTCCTGTTTTCTGTTTAAGCTAACAATTGTACACAGTTTAACTATTATATTAGAAACGATAATCAATATGCAAATCTTAACAGTCAGAATGTCCTTATGACAATCCGTTGTTGCGATGATCCTCCATACCTGCAGCCCTGATCATCTGTCTTTAGCAACAGTCCATTTCAGCATCAAGGTTTTTCAGTCTTCCAGTCTGATGAATGGTCTCTTTCTTCAGCTGGTTTGTTGTGCTGTTTCAAACAGGTGGGATCTGTTTTCTGCATCATCTAAGTTGCTGCTTTTATGCATCTCTTCCTTGTGTCCTGCCTTTCATTTGGAAGCTTTTCTTACTCAGATCTGATCTTTATTTATTTTGATGGATATTATGGTCCTTTATCACCTGTGGGGGGAAAATACACACACACAAACACACACACACACACATACACACCCTTCCCTTAACCCTTAACACATTCCCTGACTTCCATTTTGATGTTAAAACAGCTTTGTAGAATATAGGTTCATCTGATGAGCAGTTTTTTTTTTTCTTTCTATAATCCAATGTCTTTAATCTAATTTTATTTCCCCTTTCTGTTTATCATGGTACAATTAGATTTGTATGAATCCACACAAAACTAGAAGGTCTTTGGATGTGATCAGAGCAGCCATGGTGCTGGATTAAAATTTCTTCACATGTAAACTCATAATTACCTAGAAAAATAATTTTTCTGCATAAACTTTCAAGCCAAGCATTGCTTTTGATTTTGTTTCAACAGGTTCTGCTGTGAGCACTCAGCATGGGAAAAGTTTTTCTTCAGGACTTGTAGGTCTTCTTTGTCATGGTAAAGCATGAACCTTCCGCCTTCCACTGTATATCCCTACTCTTATCATCATGTTGTCTTGTCTAATTTCATTTTTTATTAAATTAGCAGTATATTTTAAAATACAAAAGTAACATTAAAATAAACATCAGGGGATAAAAGTTCATAAAGTGAGGAGCCTTTATTAATAATTCCTCCAGATATAGTTACACCTGGGCATTTTTATCTGGCAATTATTGGTGATTAGATTTGATATAGGAACTGAAAATATCATACTTGCTATTTCTCATGCATTATCATGTTTTGTATCATGCATTTGATTAGGATGTTTGTTGTTTTTGCAGCTCCTGTTAACTTCCCTTTCTGTGGAAGGAAGAACACTGTATCATTTCCCACATAATGTAGAGTGGGATAATGTAGAGTCTCATCATATATAGGATTACCATTGAGAAATTCTGGAGTCTGATTGTTAATTTCTAACTTTATCACCACCCTTAGTCAATATATATTTTAATATATATTTAAATATCAATTACTATATTCACATGTATGTATACACTGTGTCACCTACTTAGGTGTGTGTAAACATATGATGGCCGGTCCACAATAGTCAGTGTTTCCATCTTTTTAATGTAGATGTGGAGTAGAAGCAACAGAAGTTCAAGGCTTTCTTCAGTTCTATAAAGAGACCAAGGCCAGATTGCTCTATAGGAAACCCTTGTCTCAAAATAATTAAATGGTGAATAAAATATAAATGTTTAAAGGTGGTTTAAGAGGACCTAGACCCCCTGTGGAGGGAATAGTCTTACCAGGCCACAGAGAAAAATGATGCAGCCAGTCCTGATGAGACCTGATAGGTTAAGGTCAGAGGAAAGGGGAGGAGGACCTTCCTTTCAGTGGACTAGGGAAAAGGCATAGGGAGAGTAGAGGGAAGGTGTGTGGGACTGGGAGGAGTCAAGGGAGGGATAGAATGTGAATAAATTGTAATAAATAAATATATAAATAATTTTTAAAAGTGGTTAAGTTAATTACTATTGATTTTTGTGTGCTATATTGTATTAAATGAATGTAGCAATTGCTGTTGATGTCAGTGCTCAATGATTTTATTTCCTTAACATTACCTAGTATCTGGAGATACTAAGCTTCTCTATTTTAGTTCTCCATATAATTTTCAATATTTCATCGCGATGATCTGCACCTCACAGGATCTTATTAGATATTGCCCCATGACTTCATACAATAGTTATTGCGAATATCTGCATTTCACAGCATCTTATTACATGTCACCCATAGCTTCCTGTAATAGGTCATTGGGATTATCTGTATCTCCCAGGATTTTATTACATATCACCTAATCCTTCCTGTAACAGGTCATCCTGATTATCTACATCTCACAGCATCTTTCTAGATATCACCCTGCTGCTTCATGTAATGAGTCATCTGCATCTCATGGCATTGTATTACATACCATCCCACTGTGTCTTGTATTAAATGCTAGGGAAAAGGGGGGGATGGGTCTCAGCCACAGCCACTCAAAGAACAACTCTTTCCAAAGTTTTCATAGAGTGGATGTTAGGTATAGCCAGCTATTTACATTGTTACTCATGAAATTGAGTAGATTTGAGAGGACATTAATACTTCTCTATTTGCTCTATTCTCTTAGGAACACTCTTTTAAAAAAGTTTTAATCTTAGCCATTCTGATGGGTGTAACATAAAATCTCAGGTTCATTTTGATTTGCATTTCCCTGATAGCTAAAGATGTTGAGATTTTCTTTAAGGGTTTCTCTGCCATTTGATATTCCTCTATTGAGAATTCTGTTTTTTAATTGGATTACTTGGTTTTTTGCTGTTTAACTTCTTTAGTTCTTTATATATACTGGATATTAGCCCTTTGTTAGATATAGGGTTGGTGAAGATGTTTTCACAATCTGTAGGTAGTTGTTTTGTTCTGAGGACAGTGTCCTTTGCTTTACAGAAGCTTTTCAGTTTCATGAGGTCCCATTTATTGATTGTTGCTCTTAAAGCATGTGCTGTTGGTGTCCTGTTCAGGAAGTTGTTTCTTGTGCCAATGAGTTCAAGGCTTTTCCCGACCTTTTCTTCTAACAGATTTAGTGTGTCTGATTTTATATTGAGGTCGTTGATCCACTTGGACTTTAGTTTTGTGCAGGGTGATAAATATGGATGAATTTGCATTTTTCTACACGTAGACATCCAGTTAGAACAGCACCATTTGTTGAAGATGCTATCTTTTTTTTCCATTGAATGGTTTTGCCATCTTTGTCAAAACTCAGGTGTCCATAAGTGTAGGACTTTTTATTTCAGGGTCTTCTATTCAATTCCATTGATCCACCAGTCGGTTTCTATGTCAGTACGATGCGAGAGAGGATGTGGATAGAAAAGAGCCCTGCTTTACTGCTGGTGGGAATGTAAACTTGTGCAACCACTCTGGAAATCATTCTGGCACTTTATCAGACAATTAGGAATAGCACTTCCTCAAGATCCAGCTATACCACTCCTAAGCATATATCCAAAAGATGCTCAAGTATACAATAAGGACATTTTTCTCAACCATGTTTGTAGCCACTTTATTTATAATGGCCAGAAGCTGGAGAAAACCCAGATGCCCTCAATTGAGGAATGGATGCAGAAATTGTGGCACATCTACACAATGGAAAATGACTCAGCAATAAAAAAACAAGGAAATCATGAAATTTGCAGCCCAATGGTGGAAACTGGAAAAGAGCATTCTGAGCGAGCTGTCCCAGAAGTAGAAAGACATGCATGGTATATTCTCAATCATAAGTAGATTTTAGATATATAATATAGGATAAACACACTAAAATCTGTACATCTAAAAAAATAATTAAGAAGAAGGATCTGGCTAAGATGCTCAATAGCCATTTAGAAAGGCAAAGAGGATAGACATCAGAAGAGGGAGAAAACAGGGAACAGCACAGGAGCCTAACACAGAGGGCCTCTGAAAGGCTCTACCCTCCAGAATTTCAAAGGCAACTGCTGATCCTTACAGCCAAACTTTGGGCAGAGTGTAGGGCATCCTATGAAAGAAGGGAGAGTTAGTAAGACCTGAAGAGGACAGGAGCTCCACAAGGAGCGCAACAGAACCAAGGAATCTGGGGACAGATGCCTTTTCTGAGACTGATACTCCAATCAAGGACCATTCATGGAGATAGTCTAGAACCCCTGCTCAGTTGTAGCCCATGGCATTTTAGTGTCCATGTAAGTTCCATAGTAATGGGAACAGGGTCTGTCTCTGACATGAACTGACTGTCCTGCTCTTTGATCACCTCCCCCTGAGGGGGGAGCAGCCTTACTAGGCCACAGAGGAAGACACTACAGCCACTCCTGATGACCTGATAGACTAGAATGAGAAGGAAGGGGAGGAAGAAATCCCCTATCAGTGGACTGGGTGGGGGGGGCATGGGTGGAGAAGGGGGAGAGAGGGTGGTATTAGAAGGGGAGGAGAGAGGGAGCTACATGGGAGATACAAAGTGAATAAACTGTAATTAATAAAAATAAACATATTTTTTTAAAGAAAAAGGCACTTGTTGGCCTTGTGGAAAAACAACACTATAGCCCCATCAAGTTAGCTTGGAATGTGGAGTACACTGTAGACTCTGGTGGTTAGTGCTTTGTTATCTTGACACAATAGAGTTATTTCAGAAGGAGCAAAGTGCTCTCACCAGATTGGCCTGTGGGCAAGTCTGTGGAGTATTTTCTTGATTAATGATTGATGTGGGAGTGTACAGATGATGCGGTCCCTGGGAAGGTGGTCCTAGGTGCTATAAGAATGTAGGCTGAGCAAGTCATGGGGAAAAACTGCTCAACATTCTTAGCCATCAGGAAGATGCAAATCAAAACAACCCTGCAATTTCAACTGATACCCATCAAAATGGCTAAAATAAAAAACTCAAATGACAACACATGCTGGAGAGGTTGTGGAGAAAGGGGAACCCTCCTCCATTGCTGGTGGGAATGTAAACAGGTACAACCACTTTGGAAGTCAATCTGGCACTTTCTCAGACAATTAGGAATAGCGCTTCCTCAAGACCCAGCTATACCACGCCTAGGCATATACCCAAAATTTGCTCAAGTACACAAGAACATTCTCTCAACCATGTTTGTAGCAGCTATGTTTGTTTATAATAGCTAGAACCTGGAAACAACCCAAAGGTCCATCAGAAGAGGAATGGATACAGTAATTGTGGTATTTTTACATAATGGAATACTACTCAGCAATCAAAAATGAGGAAATCATGAAATTTGCAGGTAAATGGTGAGATCTGGAAAAGATCATTCTGAGTGAGGTATGCCAGAAGGAGAGGACACACATGGTATATACTCACTTATATAGACCTATAAGATATGGTAAACATAATGAAATCTACACACCTAAAGAAGATAAACAAGAAAGAGGACCCAGGGTAAGATGATCAATCCTCACTTAGAAAGACAAATGGGATGTGCATTGGACGAAGAAGAAAACAAGTAACAGGACAGGAGCCTATCACAGAGGGCCTCTGAAAGACTCTACCTAACAGTGTATCAAAGCAGATACTAAGACACATAAACAAACCTTAGGCAGAGTGCAGGGAATCATATGAAAGAAGGGGGAGTTAGAATGATGTGGAAAGGATAAGACCTCCACAAGGACCAAATATATCAGGGTACAGGAGCTCTCTATGAGACTGTTTCTCCAACCAAGGACCATGTATGGATATAACCTAGAACCTCTGCTTGGATGTTACCCATTGTAGCTCAGTAACCAATTGGTTTCCCATAATAAGTGGAACAGGGACTATTTCTGACAGGAATTCAATGGCTGGCTCTTTGACCTCCACCCCCCAAGGAAGGAGAAGTACTGCTAGGCCACAGAGGAGGACTTTGCAGCCAGTCCTGAATATACCTGATAAAACAGGGTTAAATGAAAGGGGAGGAGGTCTTCCCTAATCAGTGGACTTGGAAAGGGGCAGAGAGGAGATGAGGGAGGGAGGGTAGGATTGGGAGGGAATGAGGGAGTGGGATACAGCTGGGATACAGAGTTAATAAAATGTACCTAATAATAAAAATTTAAAAAAAATGTCCCTCCATGGCCATAAAATTCAGTTCCTGCCCCCAGGTTCCTGCCTTGAATTCCTGACCTCACTTCCTTTGATGTTATGACTGTAGTGTGGAAATATAAGCTTAAATAAACTCTTTACTCCCCCCAAAATTAATTTATTAGTATTTATTCACTTCGTATCCCAGCTATAACCCCCTCGCTTGTCCCATCCCAATCTCTCCCTCCCTCTTCTCCTCCCATGACCCTCCCAAGTCCACTGATAGGGGAGGTCCTCCTCGGTTTCCCTCTAACCCTTGACTATTAGGTCTCATCAGGAGTGGTTGCAGTGTCAAGAAGGTGAGTTTTTAATGGATGTATTTTCTGACATTTCCTGGAGATTTTGTCTCCTAGTAGTGTCAAAAGCTACACTCATAGTTTGACCAATTTTATTTTTAAAAATTGTTTCAATCTTTCTGTTAAGTTGCTCTGTGAATGTTGTTTCCTTTTCTCTGCATTCTTGGAGCTTATCATGCTTCCTAAGCACCTTTTTAAAATTCTCCATTGGAGTGTTCACCTGTTCTAATTAGCCTCTGAGCAGTGGCTGGTAAATTCTTTTGACATCAAACTAAGGTCATGTTCTTTTGAATACTCTTCATATTTGTTTTATGTCATATGAGCTTGTGGGCTTTGGCATGTATTCTAGAACTTGTCATAGTAATATTTGTTTTCTGAATCTCTAAACAGGCTTCTTAGTTCCTTCGAGCCTGTGATCATTTCTACTATTATGATAGTAGATCATTCTCTGAGGCCAAGTTGGTCAGGAGTCTACTATTGAGTGATAACCTTATCTTGTCACTAGAGGACAGTTTAAACACACATTTGTGCCAACCCCCTACATGGCGTGAGTTGTATAGAGCAAACCGAGGGAATATGTAAAGCAGGTAGAACAGCTCATTGTTCATGGCCTATAGACAAGCCCTAAAACTCTGCCATTTTCTGGGTAGAATTACCATTCAGAGATTCTAGGCTAAGCTTTGAATCTCAGTGGTGTGTCCCATTTGACTCCACAACCTGTGAAGACCAACACAGAAAGAGACTTAGATATACTTAATTATATTTTAAAATTCAGTTTTTGAGATAAATGAATTTTGAACCACAATACATTTTCAAGAAGTGGTGCCTTCTTGATGATACCTAAGGATTTTGTCTTCCTCTTTGCATGTCACAGAGTACCCAAGTGATTATTTACTTTGCTTTTAAAGGTGAATACATTAGATTATGCTGTTGCTAGTTTAACTTGAATAATAATGTAACTCTGAAATTAAGGGACTAACTAAAACTGTAATACTTGGGAAGTTGAAGCAGGAAGATCAATGGAAGTTAACAAACATCAAAGTTACAAAGTGAGTCTCAGGCCAGATTATGTGGCAGAATGATGCTATGTCTCTAATCTCTCTTCATATTTTCTGTGTCTTTTTTTCTCTATTCCTCTCTACACCCGTGGTTTTAGACCTGCAGGTAAGCACCCCCAACAGGAGTCACAGATCAGACTTTTTGCACATCAGATACTTACATTACAATTCATATCAGTAATAAAATTTCAGTTATGAGGGAATGATGACAATAATTTTATGGTTGGGGTTGCCGCACATTCAGTTAGGACTTTATTTTCCCCATAACATAAGACAACCCAGACCTGCTATTCCTGATAGGTGATGATTTGGCAGAAAAATCAAACAAACAACAACAACAACAACAAAAAAATGTAGGAATGAAAGTTTGTTACTCCAGAGAGCCTCACAATTTTGGATCACAAATTCTACACTCCTAGAAAGTACCTTATAATTGTGATTTGCATCACTGAATACATAAGAGAAGATAAAGTGAAGAGACTGAAGTTAAGTTCATAAATAAATTAATGAATTTGTAAATGAAAAGACTGAAAGGAAATAAATCGAGGGGTGGCTTGATGTTTTACACGGGTAATCAGGGAGGTACAGGGAAGTGAACTAAGTGCAAGTTGGAAGAGATTGCCCTCAGTCTACGCTGGCCTCAGAACTGGGCAAGTCAAGGGCAGAAGCAACTAGCACCAGAGATCAAAATATAAAGTCGAGGGGGCTTTGGGATAGAGGCCAAGAGTACTACTTGAGCCCCCAGAAACTGAGCTGTGATTCTGTTCCCATCACCCACATGGGTGCTCATCACCACCTGTACCTCTAGGTCCAGGGAGTCCAATGCCTTTTCACCCCTATGGGCATCAGACACATGGTTCACATGTATGCATGCAGGCATACACACACACACACACACACACACACAGAGAGAGAGAGAGAGAGAGAGAGAGAGAGAGAGAGACGTACACATATATGTATTAAAAATAAATGTCTGAATTTTTTAAAAGTTAAGCTATAGGAAGACACAATCCAAACTCCCCTACCTGTTTTCTCTGTGGAAGTATGAGCATGTTCATGTGGTCCGCTCTCATCTGGAGGACAGGCTAGTCAGTCCACCAGGTCAAGAGGTAATCCTCTGAGCTGACATTCTTACTAATATATTTCAAGCATGTGCAACTAGGCATCTGAGTATTCCTAGCCTAGGAAAGTTAAACATAAATGTAACAACAACTTTCTGTAATAAAAGTGAGATAAAGTAGCAATTTTTTTCCACCTCAGCTCACTCCAACACATTACAAGAGGAGCCAAACAAAAACAGTCAGACAATAGCCCATAAAGAGAATAATCTACCCTGATATTTTCAAATTAACTCCACAGCATTCATGTTCTATGATTTGATAATACTGCTAAATTTCATAACTTCCTGTGTATGTTTCTTTATACCTTTCAATTCACAAACACTGATTGCTCTATGGCGCAGAGAATGTGACAGTAATAACAGTACGCTCGAGCGCATTATACTGGAGAAGCCGTGGGCAAAGGTTTGATTGCTTAAGTGCAGCAGGTTAAACACCTACAATGGGTCACTCTGCTCACAGTTTTGTCAAGGTAATTTAAAGACTTGAGGCTTGAACAGCACAATTTGTTTGATGCAATGGTTATACACACAGAAAACTCAGAGGCAAGAACAGACAAGCGGCCAGCATTGGCGCACAGTAAGCACGAGTAGGATCACAGTACAAAGTTCCTATTAAGCAGACTGCGTGTAAGGAAAGTGCTTTGCTTGGTGGTATGTGTGACCCAGAAAACAGAACAATGTACCAGTGAGGGAAAGGACATTTTAAAACAATTTAGAAACAAGGTAATTCTCAATTAAATTATTTTGCAGACTTTTAAAGAAAAATATTATCTTACCAGATAGCTGAAATTGCAATAAAAAAGAATTTATTAAATTAAAAAAAAACAATGTGGACATATATATATATATATATATATATATATATATATATATATATATGGGTTTATGGACATATGACAACCAGTGGCTTCAAAGTTCAGAAGAGGGCATCAGAAACACTTGAGTTAGAGTTATAGATGCTTGTGAGCTGTCAGTGAGGATATGTAGAACAAACTTCAATTCCTTACAAGAGTAGTGCATGGCAGAGAAACACTTAAAGAAATGCTCAACATCATTAGTCATCAGGGAAATGCAAATTAAAATGAACTTGAGATTTCAACTTACACCCATCAGAATGGCTAAGATAAAAATCTCAAGTAGGAATACATGTGGAGAGGATGTGGAGAAAAGGGAACCTTCCTCCATTACTGGTGGGAATGTAAACTTGTACAACTACATTGGAAATCAATCTGGTGTTTTCTCAGATAATTAGGGCTAGTCTACCTCAAGATTCAGCCATAGCTCTCCTAGGCATATATCCAAAAGATGCTCAAGTATACAACAAGGACATTTGCTCAACCACATTCATAGCAGCTTTATTTGTAATAGTCAGAATCTGGAAACAACCCAGATGTCCCTCAACTGAGGAATGGACACAGATTGTGGTACAGTTACACAATGGAATATTACTCAGCAATTAAAAACAAGAAAATCATGACATTTTCAGGCAAATGGTAGGAACTAGGAAAGATTCTCTTGAGTGAGGTGACCCAGAAACAGAAAGACACACATGGTATATACTCACTTACATGTGGGCACTAGACATATAATATACGATACAATATCTACTAAAACCATACTAAAATCTGTACACCTAAAGAAGCTAAGTGAGAAAGATGACCCTGGGTAAGATGATCAATCCTCTTTGAGAAAGGCAAATGAAATGGACATCTGAAGAGGGAGAAAACTGGAAACAGCACAGGAGTCCCCTCAGAGGGCCTCTGATAGCCTCCACCCAGCAGGCTATGTAAGCAGGTGCTGAGACTCATTGCCAAACTTTGGGCAGAGTGCAGGGAATCTTATGAAAAAAGGGGGAGATAGAAAGACCTAGAGGAGTATCAGTCTCAGAAAAGATCCCTGTGCCCAGACTTTTTGGATCTGTTGCTTTCCTTGTGGAGCTCCTGCACTCTGTCCAAAGTTTGGCCATGAGTTTCAGCATCTGCCCTAATACCCTGTAGGGGAGAGCCTTTCAGACGCCCTCTGTAGTAGGCTCCTGTCCTATTCCCTGTTTTCTTCCTCCTCTGATGTCCATCTTCTTTGCCTTTCTGAATGGGGATTGAGCATCTTAGCCAGAATCCTCCTTCCTGATTAGCTTCCTTAGGTGTATAGATTTGAATATGTTTATCCTATATTTTATGCCTAATATCCACTTATGAGAGTGATACTCAAGACAAGTACCACTCATGGAGATGGTCTGGAAATCCTGCACAGAGGTAGCCTATGGCAGTTCAGTATCCAAGTGGGTTCCATAGTAATGGGGACAGGAACTGTCTCTGACATGAACTGGTTGGCCTGCTCTTTGATCACCTCTTCCTGAGTGGGGAGCAGTCTTACCAGACCATAAAACACAATGCAGCCACTCCTGATAAGACCTTGTAGACTACAATAAGAGGGTAGGGAGGAGGACCTCCTTTATTGGTGGACTGGGAGCAGGAAACGGGTTGGGAAGAGGTAGGGTAGGATTGGGAGGGGAGGAGGGAGAGGTACAAGGGGGATAAAAGCAAATAAATTGTAATTAATAAAAATGAAAATAATTATATATAAAAAAGAAAGATCTGAAGGATATTTGGAAAGTATTATTCTTAATTTTCTGAGAAAGCACCAGATTGATTTCCAAAGTGGTTGTATAATTTTATATTCCCACCAGCAATGGAGGAAGTTTTCCCTTTCCCCACATCCTCTCCAGCATGTGTTGTCACTTGAGGTTTTGATCTTAGCCATTCTGATCGGTGTAAGGTAAAATATAAGTTTCTTTTTGATTTGCATTTCCCTGATGACTAAGGATGTTGAGCATTTCTTTTTTAATTTATTTTTTATTTTTATTAATTACACTTTATTCACTTTGTATCCCCCCATAAGCCCCTTCCTCCTCCCCTCCCGATCCCACCCTCCCATGCCCTTCTTCATGCATGCCCCTCCCCAAGTCCACTGATAGGGGAGGGTCTCCTCTCCTTCCTTCTCATCTTAGTCTACCAGATCTCATCAGGAGTGGCTGCATTGTCATCTTCTGTGGCCTAGTAAGACTGCTCCCCACCTGGGGAGAGGTGATCAAAGAGCAGGCCTATCAGACTGTGTTGGAGGCAGTCCCTCTTCCCATTACTATGTAACCCACTTGGACACTAAACTGCCATGGACTACATCTGTGCATGGGCTCTAGGTTATCTCCATGCATGGTACTTAGTTGGAGCATGAGTCTCTGGGAAGACCCCTGTGTTCAAATTTCTGGTTTTGTTGCTCTCCTTGTGGAGTTCCTGACCACTCCAGATCTTACTCTTTCCCACTTCTTACATAAGATTCCATGCACATTGCCCAACAGTTGGCCATAAGTCTCAGCATCTGCTGTGCCTTTCAGAGGCCCTTGGTGGTGGGTTTCTAGCTTGTTTCCTGTTTTCTTCTTCTGATGTTCTTCCTCTTTGCCTCTCAGGATGAGGATTGAGCATTTTAGTCAGGGTCCTCTCTCTTGATTAGATGTACATCTAAAGATGTACAGATTTTAGTAGGTTTATCCTATATTACATGTCTATATGAGTGAGTATATATGTTGTGTTTCCTTCTGCTTCTGGGACAGCTCACTCAGGATGATAATTTCCAGGTCCCACCATTTACCTGCAAATTTCATGATTTCCTTATTTTTCATTGCAGAGTAATACTCCATTGTGTAGATGTACTACAATTTCTGCATCCATTCTTCAGTTGAGGGGCATCTGGGCTGTTTCCAGCTTCTGGCTATTACAAATAAAGCTGCTACAAACATGAGCAAATGTCCTTATTGTAGACTTGAGCCTCTTTTGGATATATGCTTAGGAGTGGTATGGCTGGATCTTGAGGAAGTACTATTCCTAGTTGTCTGAGAAAGGGCCAGATTGATTTCCAGAGTGGTTGTACAAGCAGTGGAGGAGGGTTCCCCTTTCTCTGCATCCTCTCCAGCATGTGTTGTCGCTCAAGTTTTTCATCTTGGCCATTCTGATGGGTGTAAGGTGAAATCTCAGAGTTGTTTTGATTTATATTTCCCTGATGGCTAATGACTTTGAGCATTTCTCTAAGTGTTTCTCTGCCATTCTATATTCCTCCACAGAGAATTCTCTGTTTAGCTCTGTTCCCCATTTTTTAATTGGATTAACTGATTTGTTGCTGTTTAACTTCTTGAGTTCCTTATATATACTGGATATTAATCCTCTGTTGGATATAGGGTTGGTGAAGCTTCTTTCCCAATCTGTAGTCAGTCGTTTTGTTCTCATGACAGTGTCCTTTGCTTTACAGAATTTTTTCAGTTTCATGATGTCCCATTTATTGATTGTTGCTCTTAGATCGTGTGCTGTTGGTGTTCTGTTCAGTAAGTTGTCTCCTGTGCCAATGAGTCCAATGTTTTCCCCCACCTAATCTTCTAACAGGTTTAGTGTGTCTGGTTTTATATTGTGGGCTTTGATTCACTTGGACTTTAGTTTTGTGCAGGGGGGATAAGTATGGATTTATTTGAGTGCAGGCAATCTTATGAAAGAAAGGGGAGATAGTAAGACCTGGAAAGGACAGGAGTTCCACGAAGAGAGTAACAGAACAAAACAAAACAAAACAAAACAAAATCGGGACACAGGATTATTTTCTGAAACTGATATGCCAACCAAGATCCATTCATGGAGATAATCTAGATCCCCTGCACAGATGTAGCCCATGGCAGTTCAGTGTCCAAGTGGTTCCATAGTAATGGGAACAGGGACTGTCTCTGACATGAACTAATTGGCTTGCTTTTTGATCACTTCCTGCTGAGAGGGAAGCAGCCTTACCAGGCCACAGAGGAAAACAATGCAGCCACTCCTGATGAGACCTGATAGACTAAGATCAGTAAGAAGGAGAGGAGCACCTCCCCCACATGGGTGGAGAATGGGACGAGAGGGTAGAATTGGGAGTGGAGAATGGAGGGAGCTACATGGGTGATACAAAGTGAACAAACTGTACTTAATAAAAATAAATAATAAGAATAAAATAAAACTTAAACAAAAGAAAGGAAAGAAAGAAAAAAGGAAAGAAAGAAAGAAAGGAAGGAAAGAAGGAAGGAAGGAAGGAAGACCTGGAGAGATCAGGAGTTCCCTAAAAGAGCAACAAAACCAAAATCTCTGGGTCCATGGGGTCTTTTCTGAAACTGATACTCTAATCTAGGACCATGCATGGAGATAACCTCGAACCCCTGCACAGATGTAACCCATTGCAGCTCTGTCTCCATGTGTGTTCCCTTATAATGGAAACAGAGTCTGTCTCTGACATGAACTCAGTGGCTGGCTCTTTGATTACCTCCTCTTGAATGTAGAGCAGCCTCACCATGCCAGAGAGGAAGACAATGCATCTAATCCTGATGAGACCTGACAAGCTAGGTTCAGAGGGAAGGGGAGAAGGACCTCCCCTATCAGTGGACTTGGGGAGGAGCATGGGAGAGGAAGAGAGAGGAAGAATGGGATTGGGAGGGGATGAGGGAGAGGACTACAGCTGGGATACGAAGTGAATAAACTGTAATTAATAAAAAATAAATAATTTTAAAGATGGAAGAAAAGAATAGTGCATTCCCTTAAGTGCAGAGTCATCTCTCCATCACGGTGGGGCAGGGTCAGTAGTGTAATGGAGAAGCTTTAACTGAGGAGGGAGAAGAAAGTCAGTATGCAAAAAGAAGAAGAAGAAAAGAGAAAGGAAAAAAAAAGGAAAAATAAATGACACTAAGAATATTAGTAAAAAGCCGTTTTTAAAATTTATATTTTAATTTGACTAGAAACTACATGTAGTGTGTGCATGCACATATGCACACGCAAAAATAAGTAATAAAATATGTTACTTGGCTGACAATGCTTTCACCAACAGCTATAGACTATGAAAAACAAATAAAATAACACAAAGGAAAACAAAGCAAAACTAAACCTGAACCAGGTCTGAGAATCCTCCTTTAAGACAGTTGGTCAGGAGAATCCAAGAGGCCCCTACATAATATCAGCTCTTGCATTTGCCCTTGGTTGTCTCCCAGATGTTGAGGGTAGATCCTTCTCTCTGGAGACTCTGCATGCTAATTCCAGATTGACCTGGACTGAGCTGTATCTGGCCTGATAGTCTTTCACAGTACCAGAAAGCTTGCTGTCAAGGGAGGGAAGCAATCAGTAGTATTATGACCCACAACAGTGACCCACGTGGTAAGGTATCCCTAAGGTTATAATAGTGGCATTCGTATATGGAACTACTGAACAGGTATCTACTGGACTTGCAGCCATACTCAGACAGGAGGGAAATTACCTCTGGCACTGAAAACATGCAAGCAACCTGAGACCACTGTGATCAAGAATCTTAAAAGAAAAACCACTGCTTCCATTTAAACCAGTGTGATTCCTAATGTCATTGTAAATACTTACCCTTATATTCACAGATATATGTAACTTTCACACCTCATCAATGAAATGTCTTTTCCCAGCATATGGAGAGTATTAAAGAAAACCTCAAGTGGTCAAAATGCAAAGGAACAACTGTTTGTGCGGTGCCCATTCCCAACAGAGTCCCCTGTAACACAATCCCTGCACCTAAGGCACAGTGGGCATTGTGGAAGATGCAGTGAAACGATTGTTAAGAGACAGAGGACTAACAAACCTGCACTCAGTTTATCTCTCCTGGAAATGACAGGTGAGTTCATGAATGATAACTCAATGAAATAGCTACCTAAACCGGAAGCAAATAATGCCAACATCAATATGCATGCCAACACAGGTGGAGGGAAATCCCCCACAGTTCCACTACCAGACAAAGAACTATGGGCAACTAATGAGCTGAGAGAGAGAGAGACAGACAGACAGACAGACAGACAGACTGTCTTTCCCAGTGATCAGCCTCAAATACAAAGTGCTCAGCCCTGAAATCATATACACAGAAGCAACACTGAATGGATACAACTAACTATACTTATATATTTATGCATGGATATGTAATAATCAAAAAAAGGAAAAGAACGCTATGGATTTGAGAAGGAGCAGCTGGGGCACAATCATAGGAAGTGCTGGAGGGGGGAAAAGTGGGGAATGATGTAATTTTATTTTAAATTAAAAATTAAGTGAAACTCAAAAAGATAATTTTTGAAAGTATAATTTTAAGTTATTGTAATACATAGGACATAGATTAGGAGATAGTTATGAACTGACTTTTTACTTAACAATTCTATATATTTCCCCACTCTGTTTATTTCCCATTTTACAGATTGAAAGCTCCACTGTTGTCGCTAGTACATCAAAGACAAGGTCCAAAATTGAAGACAAATTACAAATTAATTAAAAGGAATAAATTTGCTTCATTTCCAGTTCTTCTATGCACTCAGCCTTCATGTTCTCCCATGAGCAGCCCTGTCCTCTTGGAAAGATATAGGGGCCATGATGAAAACCATAGGAAGTATGCATCCTTTCTCAATACAATTAAAAAAGAAAGGGAAACTACAAACTGAGAACAGTTTAGTCCCTTCCACGCATTCAAAAACTTCATGCACATGCTTCTCCATCTTTTGGAAACACAAATCACTCAGCCTACATTTTATGTTTTAATCCTTTCTAATGGGAGTTTTTCTTAATTATTTCTCTATATCCTGAAGAGTCCAGTTACAATTTAAAATAGGTGGTTCATTTTTGTCCCATATAATATCAGTATAAAATTCATACATTTACTTAGTGTCTATCCCAAGCTAGAGATACTTTTGCACTCTATTTTTTTGACCATTTACCGATATGTTGGAATATCTGTGTTTAAGAAAAGGAGCACAGCAGTATGTGTGCACTGTATGGTTTATATCCCATAAACAAACACAGCTAATTGAAATCCATTTCTACTTGCTTCCTTACCAAAGCCTTGAATGTTGAGGCAGTAGATTGGTACCGTGTTGTCTCCAGCTTTGGAGTCTCTGCAGAGTGCCTCCAAGCATGGCTCTAAAAACATGCGCCATTCTCGCCCTGTGTTGTTCCGTACTTACGACCATTCTGTTGCAATTAAATTTTAGTTAGATCTATTTTTCTGCTCAGATATGAACTCTATTTTTCAAATGAAAATTCTGTTTACAGGAAAATCGAACAGTGGATGTTAGCACTGTTTACTCGGGCCTGTATTCCAGCGTTTGTGCTTTGTGCAAAAGATCTGACTTCTTCACCCTGTCTGTATTTCCAGCAATAAGAAGCCAAGGCACGGGGACCAGGAGTGCAATGCCAGCCTGAA
Organism: Meriones unguiculatus; assembly: GCF_030254825.1. Taxonomy (NCBI): domain Eukaryota; kingdom Metazoa; phylum Chordata; class Mammalia; order Rodentia; family Muridae; genus Meriones; species Meriones unguiculatus. The sequence goes on along the minus strand of NC_083364.1, from coordinate 8,753,589 downwards.
TTACACCAGGGGATCTGATTTTGAAAATAGTCTCCTCAAGCATGTTCATCATAGAATTACATTTCCATTGATATGCTTAATGTGTGTTAATATGTTTAAGTTCTTAATGATGTGACTCAGTCTATAAAACAGATTAGTATAGGAGCATAAGTGAATTTTGTATCTACAAAAATGCCATGTTTTCTTCACTTTGAATCATGTTTGGAACTGCTAGCATTTTCTGTAGGGCTTGTCTTCAGATGAGGAAGAAGTGACATCTAACATATGCTGTTGAAATCTGCGCCTCACTGCACTGCACCTTCTCTTCATCAGGTACATTACGAGTAAAACATCACTTGAAATGGCGCTTTTTACTTAGTGCTAGGAAATAAATCCCTTCAATCCTTTTTCGAAATTTTATTATTCCAACTAGTAAGCTAAAATAATTAAGTCTATCTCTTGGGTCCAATAAAGCAATTTTGCTCTTAATAGGTCTTGTTAGATTTGAAGACAGAATCCTTTTCGGGATAGTTTTTAGCATTTGTGGTCCATTACCTGCTGAGTCATCAGCATGGAAACCAGAGGTTAATTTCCTTTTCACTAAATGAAGCAGATAATCAGCCATGGGAGAATGGCTCCGCACTGTATAAGTCTTGACAAGCTGGGGGACAGCCAAGTGCCTCACTCACTCCCATTCATGCCATCTGTCCATGAATTAAGATGAAGTCAATATATTAATTGGTTACATCTCAAAAGCTGTATTGACAAACCCATATGGACGTTTAAAATGACCATGGATAAATGAAATACTTTACTTGTATTCCATTGAGTCATGGGTTATAGTTTTGCAAACTTCCTGCTCTGCAAGCAACATGTGGAGGATATTTTTGACCAGATGTACAACTAATGACAATCATAGCAGAGGCTTTCCAAAGCATCACACAAAGGAATTTGTAAAAATTTAAGTTAGAAGTTGCATCAACTGGATGGCATGAAATGTATTCCTTTTACTGAAAATGAGTTATACAGACAGATGACTAGGGTAGCTATGATATTTTCAAAGGAATTGTTTTTAAAATATTCCTATCTCCCTCAACGAAATGTATGTCATAAGCTAGAACTTGGAAATTACAAAGGTGCCTCCTTTCATGTAGAAATAATATGTCACACAATAGAGAGAAAAGGATTCAATTCAACTTCCTGCAGAAAAGAAATCAGCAGGCAGGTATAGAAAGCAAATGACAACAGTCAAGATTTTGTACTGGGGACTTTCTGTTTGTCTAGGATTAAAAATAAATGGATCTGTGCTCATGTGTGCATTAGAGACAAATTAATACATTGACAGAATTTACCTTAATGTTATTCACATAAAATGTAGCATTCTATAAATTGTGATTTTAATAGTATATTTGTATAATTAATGTGATGAAATAACACACAAACACATGTAAACACACATGCCCTCACACAAATGCATTCATTTATTTATTATGGTGAGCATACTTTGTTTTTCTAACTCTTGTGTTTTAAACTTCTGATTAGTAATATCTCAAAATATAAAATAATTTCTTTCTTTTGAGCTACATGTAAAGGAAAGTACGTCTAAAGAGTTTTGTCTAATATGATGACCCTTGTAAAATATATTTACGCATACAATGAAAAAGTGATGTCTTACCCAGACACACGTATTTCTGGAATAGTGCTGGTAATTAACATGGCTTATCAAATTATATGTATTTGTTTGGCTTCTGTAACTGATAGCCTACATTAATATCTTAAATAATTTAAGCTTTTGTTTATTGCTTTTAAAACAATAAACCATTGACTTATAGACACATACATCACTGCTCCCATTTTACAGGTAATTAGTTTAGGCTTGATGGGTTATTTTTCATATTGGACTTGCTGAAGTCAGTATCAGCAACATCTGGGAAATGTGTGGAGTTGGAAGGAGACTAATATCTGTGCCATTTATTTGAAAATTTCAAAGAAATCCTTTAAAACTACCCTTTATCATTCTCATGTTCACTTATCAAATTTACTTCCAAATTGTCGGGGACTCATGAACTTTAGCAACTAGGAATTGTTGATATGTGGATGAAATTAAACATTTAGGTTATCCCTTAATTACCAGGATTAAAATGTGTACAAATAAAACAATAAAAATAAGATGAGGAATAAAAAAATCTGAATGGAAATTGAGAGATAGTTGTTTAAATTCAAAAGTACAAGCTAAAGTTCAGAAGTGTAATAAAAATGCAGCTGAAACACGAGTAACATTGCTAGATCACCATTCTTGTTTAACTAAAGGCTAGTGTATATGACATTTCTCTTCTTTGTTCTCACTGACTACAATAATACAAAAAAAAAAAAAGGATATAAACTTAAATATCACACACCATTCTTCCAAAAAATAGAGAGGAAACACCATTGTGAAAGTTGTAGGTAAGCAAAGAAAATCAGCCATGATCATTCAGGCCTTTACAGCCATTGAAGCAGGACATTCTCCCCAAGCATGGTTGGCTACCATAAAAAGCTAAAAGGATACGCTCAGGATGCGAGGCTAAGCACTGCACTCAGGGTCAGCCGCTTTCGACCCAGAGAAGAGCATGTCTGATTGCATGCGGGTTGATGCCCCAGGTCCCACCTCTGAGAAAAAGGTATCGGACGGGTCTGATGCTCTTTGGGTGTATGACACCTAAATGAACATCTGTACAAAGTCCCAATTTATTTCTAATATCAGAGATCAGACCTCTACTCTTGCCTGATGCGTCTAAAACAAAAAGGGGGAACTGTAGAGAGCTGCGGAATGCTATGCCTTAAAGATGGAGCTGGTTTCCGCCTTCCACCTTCCCGATGGTGAGTGCTCTCTGTCACGAACAACTCCACATTTGGCTAAGGCCGAGGATCTGGCTTGCTTCCATGTATGTGGACCTATCTGCATTGCCCCCGTGGCACGCCAGGGTTGGCTACCCAGAGGCTATTTAAGCTGTGGGCTGGCTTTCCCCGGGGTCCGAGGATTGTTCAATGTTCCTGAATAAACTGCATTGAAAAAAAAAAAGATATTTTAAAATTATGTTTTGTAGGGGTTGTGGATTGTGTGTGTATGTGTGTGTCTATGTCTGTGTGTGTTTCTGTTTATATGTACACTCTGGAGGCTCGACAAGATCATAGGATTTTCTAGAGTGACAGTTATTTGTGAGCTGTCTCCAATGAAGGTGCTGGGACCTCAACTCAGTTTCTCTGGAAGTACATCAGGTGCTTTTAACATCTTAGCCATCTCTCCAGCCCAAGACACGTTTCTCTAGCCATCCACACCATCACTATGTGGACTTTCTCTACAGAAACTATATGGAAATATTAGCTTGATACATACATACAGCATTGGGAAACTTCCATTTGCTTACAGTTGTAGAAGTATTAAAAATCTGCACTCTGAACTTGGGGTACCAATAGTTTAAACACTTGTCCTCTGCTGCACATCATCCTAGTCTCATGAGTAGCTAAAGAAGGGAAGCGATGACACTAATATTATATCAATTAAATTCACAAGTCTTGACACTTAGAGGATTAAATAACCCAAGGCAATTTATAACTTTCACTGCCTCGTGTGTTTTTGTTTTTAACTATCTGTAGAGCTTCAGGGGCAGCCAAGGAAGATTTATTTCTGTGATTTTCTTCAAACTGTTCATATATCTTTCTTAAGCCATAACAAGAGCTTACACTGAAGTCGGTTTTATGAACAAAGCCATATTCTTGTCACGCTACATTTTACTGCTGATATATAAAACTTTAATGAAGTTACATCATGATTTTTTTTGTTTTTGCTAAACTCCATGGTTTACTAGTTTTTATTATATTGTTGTGGTTTTGCTTGTTTTGTTTGATTTCTTTTTGGAAATATGTCATTAAAGTACTATTTGGATGGAGAATTTGTTCTGAGAGTTAGAGGCAGGAGGTACTAAAATCACATTTTAATCAGTCTATCAGATATTTCACAGAGTTCACAAATCACAAAATTAAAGAAAGCAATAGTATTAAGCTTCTAACAAAAATTTAAACAAAATATTACTCCAATGATGAGTTTCAGAAAAAAAATGATGTGTTGGGTTTATAATTTTTTTATCTTACAAGAATATTAGATATAAATTTAAAACTTAAAAATGAAAATTAATCAATAATATATCCATACTTTAAATAATATATGGAAATTACTTGAGCTTTCAATGAATTCCTAGAAGTGTAGTGAGTCCTGTACAGGCAAAGAGAGAATTTATATGACTTCATTAGGATACTTTTGTCAGATACTGTATTGACCTAATTAACATGCGGTTGTGCTTTACAAAAGGACTGATGCCTCACAAGGTTATAATCTTGAGTAGAAACTCTCAGCACATTGCTTCTTTGAAGCTCCTATACAAATCCTCTACAGTGTGACATAGACTAGCTGAGTATCTTTGGGTATTATAATGAGATGACACGATAGAAACAGTTAGGACAAGGCACCAGACAAAATCACAGTATTTGGCACACACTGAATATTTACATACTCATCATTATTAGTTAACAAGGCATAACTTTATGGCTCCATGTATTGTAAAGAAGTCAGAAAACTGACCCTCAGTCCAAAATTACTTTCCTTAAAATTATGAAGAGTTTTATTGGAACACCCATTTACTCACTGCAATCAGCAACATCAGATGTAAATAGTTTTAGTATCTCTCATACGTCTCAAAAGGCTAAAATAATTGCTACCCAGTGTTTTAGGAAAGTTTCTTGCTCCCGGTATCAAAGTTTGGAGTCTTAGTTCATTGTCTGGTTTACATGACCATCAAATTCTGATGATATTTTATATTATAGTCTTTCCCATAACACCATGGTCTATTGGTTGGATAATTACCTTAGTAATATTTACCATTTTTATTTAAGTTTAGCCTATCATTTGAGAGGTTTTTTCCCATTATCAAGGACTCTTATGAATGTCATCAACTTTCCTGCACATTTACCTCACCATGAACACATTCATTCAGCATATCTATTTGGACTACTGTGCTTGATAATGGAATGAGGAGGATTTGTGAAAGGAATACCATGCCTTTGATATTTTTACTTTCACTAAATAAATAGTATTTTATTACTTTATATAATTGTCTCATGTTCTATAATCCAATAGATATTGAGAATGCTTACTATAATATATATATTCATGAAAAAATGCTTGAACAACTTGTACATGACAATCACATAATAACAAGATGGTATTGAGGATTTTATGGGCCAGACATAATTCGAAATGACAAGCATGTAACTTAACATGTGAAAAATGTCATCAAAATACCCATTTCTCAGAGTGCAAAACTGAGAAACAAAAACATTAAGCCAATTTGTTAATCTTGCTTGTTAATGGAGAAGTTGTGTTTGTTTTGAATTCAATGCATGTATTTCTAGTGTGTACAGTTTTCACTACTGTGCAAAACTACCAAGAAAACTCTTCTGTGATAATTGTAGTATAAGTGCTGTTCATGGAAGTCCCTAACATAATTCATTAATGTGTTATTGTTTGAATAAAAATAGAGCTGAAGTATGATATAAATAAAAGATGCTTCTAATCTTGAGGAAGCTTTTGGATGGTAATGATCCAGACTAAGTAAAATCACATTCAAAATGTGAAACTGTTAAAAGGAGAGCTTAAATACTGAATAAATAATTCTTTAATATAAATTATTATCAGGTAATCTGACATGAAATGTGATAGGAAAATTGAAACGTTTGTAACTGGACAGACTCAAAAGTATAATGTATCAACTTTTGGCCAATGAGACTAGCTCATCCTTGCTGTAGTGGAATGGTAGTTCATTTTGTTTTGATGCCATATAGTCCTTAACATTTATCAGCTAATAGATGTACATATATTTCTTTATTCCTCATGGTAAACAATGTGTCAGAGAATATCAGAATGCAGGTGGCTGTTCAGAATCCTGAACCAATTCCCTTAGAAATGTACTTCAGTGTGATTACTGGAACTCCTGGTATTTATAGCTTTAATTTTTGAGGCAGGTTCATGCTGGTTTCTCACAATAACTGTGCTAATTTAATTTTCCCAGGAAATGGTGCAAAGGTTCACTTTTGACCACATTCTGATCAATACCTGCATGGTCCAGTGGATAATAATAGTGGCTTTGTGGCAATGTGGGTAAAACTGGGGATGATTAAGGTATAAGACATAAGCTAGGCACAGGAAGGTAAAACATGAGCAGTGGGCCTAATGGAAACTGTGAGAAGAACGTTAGTTTCCAAAGGCTGAGAGAATAGAGGGTGAAGGATGACTGTGAAAGATGGGTTAATCAATGCTGTGTCAGATAGGAGTAAGAAATTCAGGTGCACTGTTGCATAGTTTTGTGGTTATAAAAAATCAAATATACTACATATTTCAAAGGGGAAGAGGATGGATTTTGAATGTTTTAATCATGAATAAATAAAAAATATTCAAAAAGACAGGTGTGTTTACCTTATTTCAATACTGCATGCTGTGTACATGTGTCTGGAGCCTACATGTTACTCTACAGATGTTCACAATTTTACATTTTCCGTATTTCAAGTGAAATTCAAAAGAGGGCATAAAATGTCCCTTTAAAATCTGATGACATACACATTCAAAGCAATAAAGCAACGTATGTATGGCTTGAAAGTGAGGCAGGATAGGGGGCCATGTTTAGAACTGCATCAACCATATAACTCAAAAAAATCCAAAAACGTATAAAATTATCTTTAAACTAAGGAAATAACAAGAGGTAGTAGAAATTAACATATGAAAAGTAACAGGTAATAGACTAAAATACATTAGAATAAGCAGAGATAAGCAGAATAAAATATTACTGGGGATGATAACTGAGCAAGAATTATTGTTATAGTCATGTCTTGCTTTGTTTCTGGACTGAGACAGTGTCTGTGATGTTGAATATTGATTGTCCACTTAATGCAACCTGGAACTACTATAACAGATCTCTGAGCAGGCCTATGTGGCATCATCTCAGCTAAGTTGATAGATGTGGGAAGGCTCACCAGGATACAGATGCTAGTCTTCTGTAGGCTGTAGTCTTGGAATAGAAAAAGAAAAGTCTGCCTGAGTCCAAGAATTCAGCTCTTTCTCCTCTCTGCCTGTTGAGTATCATCTGCAAACCCCTGTTTCTGCATTGCATCTTCCCTGCCCTGAAGACTCTAGAATTGTGAGCCAAAAAATAAAAATAAATAAAATCTTATTTAAGTTGCTTTTGTCAGGTATGTTTTGTTGGAGCAACACAGAAAGTAAATAGTTCAGGGACGATAGCTCATGCTGACCTGGAACTAATTATGTAGACCAAACTAGCCTCAGACTCCCTGCAATCCTGCTCCCTCAGCTCCTGAGTATATATAGCCATTACCCGCCACTTCTACTTTGGTGTTGTTTTTAAATTACATTTTTTAAAAACCAAAGTTGTCATGGCAGAAAACTAGAGAGATGATGCCTTGAAATTCTAAAATGGGATTAGAATTATTAAAATACGAACATTGAATTAGCATTTGTAAAATACAAACCAAGTAAATGCAGGCATCAATGAATACAAGAAAATACAAGTTACTAGAGGACAAGGAACCAACATATCAATGATTCCAATTTTGAACTATATAAACATGTATTTTCATTTCAGTTCTAATTAAATATCAATAACCTGTGTCACTGAAAAAGATAAAGCAAACATAAGCATTGAGTTCTATTTTATCTAAAACAAGGAGACAATACCATTGGCATCTTAGTCTGAGTGCCAACCTTCCTACAAAGGAGGAAATAACCAATAGAAACAAACACCTATAGATGTTTTAGTAACAAATTACCTGGTTTTTGTTTGCTTTTTTGTGTTTTTCTGTGTGTGTGTATTCTGAGACAGGGTTTCTCTGCATAGCTCTGGCTGTCCTAAAACTCTCTCCGTAGAAGAGGCTGGCCTCAAACTCACAGAGATCCACTTGCTTCTGCCTTCCTAAGTGCTGGGATTAAAGCATGGGCCACCATGCCAAACTTCAGATTGCTTTTTCAGAAATGCCTCAGTTTAACAAGTTAACCATAGCTTTGATAAGTTTCCATAAGTTTCCCATTAAAATCTTTCAAAGATAGCATCTAAATATTACATATCCAGTGATTGAATCACTTCTAAATGTTCAAAGTCATATCATTGGAAGTGGGATCAGAAAAATTGGCCCCCAAGACTATAGCAATACCAAACATGAGAGACCGGGGTGAATGGGAGGAAGAATAAGGAAGAGAGAATATATCTATAAACACATAATTTAAATGGCTTAATATTGAAAGTCAAAAAGAAATAAAACTTGATTATTTATAATGTTTAAAACAAACAAAAAACTAGGGAGGTACAAATTTCAACCTTAAGTACATTAGAAATATTAAAGTTACAGATTTAATATAGAATACATATATGATCAGTCTGAGAATGATGAATTAAACTATCTAAAACAAGATGATACAAAGCATACTAAATGACAGCCAAAATATATTATTATATTGTTTATCATATATATTTTTCATCCACCTTATACATTTTTAAATGCTTATGTTTAGCTTTATTTATGTCTATTTGTGTGTCTATATATGCTAAATATGTACAGGTATGCATGGAGCCCAAAAGAGTGTTGGCTAGAGCTGCAGGTACAGGTAGTTATGAACCAAACAGGAGTCCTCTGGAAGAGTAGCAAGACCTTTTAAACTCCTCAACAAGTCTCAGCCCTATCACAGTGTCTAAGGATTTGGTTAGTCAACACATCTGCAGAATATGAGATGAGTAAAAGTCCATGTGATGAAATCAAGTGTGAGAATGGAGACACAATGTACATTTTTCATTATGCTTACATGTTTAATTCAGGTTTTCATATATAGATTTTGGCTTTACATTGTTTTCCTTTTTCTCTACCATCCAAATCCTTCCATGCCCCTGTCAAATGATGGACATCTTTAATTTTCATTTTTGCATACACACATAGATACATAGATACAAATAACCTGATCAGTTTATACAATGTTACCTTATGCTGTATGTGTATGACCCCCGGCTGACGACTTTGAATAAGCAACTGGGGAGCTTTTCCTTGTGAAAGACCATGTGTCCTACTGTCAGTATTTCCCAGCCCTAAAAAAGTCCTAAGGTTCTTATATATGATTAGAGATTATATCACTTATAAAAGTCTCATGGTGACTAAAATGTATTAGTGAAACCTAGTAATGGTTACAACGATTCAGTTTATTGGTAGAGAATAGTCAGACGGTGAGACCTTCATACTGAGACAGTAGGAGGACCCTCCTAAGAGTAGTATGTTCCATAGTTCAGCACTAAACAAGGTTAATTTACTAATAAAATCCCCTTGAACATACCACAGAGCTCTCAACAACAAAAGGAAAACAAAACAAAACAAAACACTGTCACTCCCTTTTTCTACTTTAAAGGAACTTTGCTGTTGGGGATAGTCACTGGGACATTTGATTGACAGCTGTCAGACTCCAGCCCCCATTACAGCAGCAACAGGACTGAATAGAACTGAATGATAGCCTAAGGGCAAAAGCCAGAACCATAGCTACCACAGTTGTTTCCATTGCCTCGAGCAAAACACGGTTGCAAGAGACATTGATGCTACTCAGGAAGTTCCATTACATAGTGGCAGCCATTCAGCTCCTGCATATTTTGCGAGAGCTGTCAATCAATCACCATCTACATCATCTCTTTGTTGAGCTGTCATGAACACTATGGTACTGTTTTTAAATTCCCCAAAGACACTCTGAGAAACTACAGACTAGCCAAAGATGTGACAGGGATTTTAACTTAGCTCTGGGCACCTCACCACCACCTCCACCCAGAGGTCGCCACTCAGCCACGGAATTCCACACAAGGGTCAAGACATTGGCTTCTATTACAGCTGCTCTAGGCACCCTGTTATGACCCCAGCAGTTTAGGGTGGCTTTTAGACTATGGCCTGAAATCTCCCGATAACGCTTTATAAGTTCCTCTGGTCTGCCTTCTTCTGTCCCCTTTGGGTAGAGAGAAGTACTTCCCACCCATGTCAGCCAGGTTTATGCTGCGTTCTCATTCTCTTCCTGCCGGTCTGGATCTGGAACCTTTTCTCCTGCTCTCTACCGCTCCCTTCCTCCGCCTAATGTGCACCATTCGGTCATAATCACTCCTCTCCATACAGTTTCTCTGCCTGCTTGTGATCTTTTTCATGGATAGATTAGACTGAGCTACTTGCAAGAAGAAATAGCAAAGTGAGGGCAGGGTGTGTTTCTGATTTCTGTGGCTTCCAATACCAGGCGAAGCGGGTGGCAGCTGCCTGAGGGTCGCTCAGAGTTCTGCAGAGCTAACAGGAGCAGAGACTGGAGGTTGCAGGGAAAGTGAAGACGAGATACTGAGGAGACCACGGAGGGGAAGACTGTGAGCTCTGAGTGTAAAAGCAAGAGGTGACAACAAAGAGCCATGGTTCTGGAGCAGAGTTAAAGTTATGCCATTATACTTCCAGAGAGCCCACTCAGCACCCAGCGGCTGATTCCCACGGCCGTGACACTTGATGCTCACAGCTGTAAAACCAGTCACATGGTGGTGGCACTAATGGACCACCTCAGGAATCCTTTGACTGCACAGGAGGGCATAGAGTTTAAGTCTGCGGCTTTAAGTGCATAGAGAGGTAAGCGTTTGCTTCTCAAGACTCAGAGTAATAAGGCTCTCATTTTGAGAGCCGAAAGCCATAAATCTAGGGCTTTGGGAGGCAAGAGCATTACTTCTCTGGTTCTCAAAGCACAAAGCTCAGTCGGTAAGCCTCTGGTACTCAAAGGCTTGGGAGCTGATGGTACCAAGCTGTCTATCTACTGCAACCAAACAAAATAACCATCTGATTTGTTTCACTGCCAAGGGGAGTGTGTGTGTGTGCGCGTGCTCATGCATACACAGTCTTGTGCCCACCTACACCCGCGTGTTTATTCATATATCCACATATGCATACTTACCATGTGTGCGCTGTATAGCTCGTATATATGATACTCTTTTCATGTTTCCAGGCAGCAGGAATGAGCCATACATTCAGGACAGTCAGGGTGAAGTGCCAGTTTCTCTTTAGGGCGTTATTTATTAGCATGAGGTTTTGTGGGTTTGCATTTCATCATCTTTAAAAAGAAAGTTTGTATAACTGAGGTATGAAGTTATTTACACTTTATTATAAAATATAATTTCAGTTAGGATATTTTGCTCAACTGCAGGCTAATTAAAATCTTCTAAGCACATTTAAAGTAGATGAGACTAACTGAGCTGTTTGGTGGGGTAAGTATTTTTCTACTTTTGTAGTATGTGTATGATATCTATATTGTAATCTGAATATACTACATCTGTCTGGATGTACATTATCTGCCTATCACCTACACTCAAAATTGTTCACACTTTAAGTTATTTCTCGATGACTTAAAAAGCAGTAAAAAAATGAAAACCTAACATACATCATTATTAAAAATTTTTAGTAAATCACAAGAAAAACCTACCTGTGCAATACAGATGCAACTCTGTTTTTCTCACAGTTTGTTTCTTAATTTCATATTTGAGATTATAACAGACTTACACTATAGTAAATAACCAGCTGGTGTGGTGTTCCCTGGAGAAGACAGTTTCTCTAGCTGCCTGTAGTTCCTGGTGTGGGACTGTTGGTTTCCTCCCTCCTTTGGATGTTACATGGTAATACAAGCTAATACTTCGGGAGGAAACTTTCAGGGCAGTTCCAGTTTGGGGGCTCCTGGGCCCTGCATCTGAAGTGCATGGTTTCTTCAGCAGTAGGGACTTACCTCTGGGACAACCACTGGCAATAGCAATGGGCTGTAGTTTCTAGATGTCTCTTGGATGACCCTGACCTACAACTCAAAAGAGAGCTTCTCCTGCCTGGTATCAGCTGAGGTTTTGTTAGGGGATCTTTGGATCTCAGAGGGAGCATTGCCAGTCTAGATGAGAAAACGTCATTTAAACTATAGATGTATATTTATGCACAGAATTATGTGCATGATAGGGCTTGAGGCTTTTTCAGGTGTTAAAAGGGGCTTTCTACCCTTTCAGAGAATTCCTGTTTAGTTCCCAGCATCTATGTTAGGTGGTTCATAACTACATGTAACTACAGCTCCATGCGTACCTGCACATATTTAGCATATACTGACACCGAATAGACACAAATAAATAAAATTAAAAATAAGTGTTTTAAAAATTATAAGGTGGATGAAATATATATATTTTACCCTTCTCTCTCCTTCTGTACTCACCTCCCTTACCTCTCTCTGAAAGCCTCCTCTTCTCATTTCCACGATCACATCATACTACAACTTCTCTTTATAATCTTTTCTTCTTCTGTATTTATCTCCCTGCTCCCTCCCTAAAGGGGCCTTTCCCTTTTCCCTTTTCCCTTGTCAGGTCACTTGCACCCTGCTCTTCTTCTCTATTGCACCTTTATGCTGGCAAAGTTTTACTTTCCCAATTTCTGCAGGATATATACTTTTCATCTGAAGACTTTAAGCTTCGAGTCTCCAATTATAGAGAACATGTGACATTTGTCTTTCTGGGTCTGGGTCTTTTCTTATTCCATCCTGAAGATTTCATATTTCTTTATAGCTGTGTAGTATTCTACAGTGTGTATGATCTATCCATTTTATGGATTGAGGGAATTGATGTCTTTTCCATTTTCTAGCTGTTGTGATTAAAGTAGCAACAAATGTAGCTGAGCAAGAATTTGTGGAGTTGGATGTTGAATCCTTTGGGCATGTGCCAAGAACTGGTATAGCTGGGTGAAAGAGTAGACTTACTGAAAGTTCACCATGCTGATTGCCATAGTTGTAACATGAGCTTGCAATCTCACCAAATTGAATAAGGGTTTCTTTTTCCCCTACATGCACTCTAGCATTTGTTTTAAGTTGTTTGTTGATCTTTGGCATTCTGAGTGGGGTGAGATGAAATCTCAAAAGGCACAAGTTTGTTTTTCTTATAGCTTCAACCTGTATTTGATTGAATATATGTTCATAAAAGCTTCAGACAGAATACCAAATTAATAATGTGGTTGTGGGGACAGAGAGATGGCTCAATGGTTTGCCACATTTGCACCAAGCCTGAGTTCAATTCCCAGAATCCCCAGGGAGGAAAAGAGAGCAAATCTCTTCAAGTTCTCTCTAGCTTCTACATGTACCACCATGACAGATGCATCCACAGCCCGCGCCCCCCACACACACACTCTGAGAGAGAAAGAATAAAACAATTCTTTATGGCATAAAGGTCTGTGTTTCATTTCAAATAAGATAACCTATCTGTTTTATATAAACAATTTATAGCATTTTTGTCATGATGGAGATCTCTTATGAACCCTTCATTTTATGACTGTTTCTATTGATTCATTCTGCATTATACAAGGGTCTCCATTTTGTGTTTTCTTTCTTTACCTTCCCTTCTCAATTTCTTCTTTCCTTTCCTTTTCCCTTTCTTCCTCTATTTTTCATTTTTAAAATATATTTCAAATTGAAATATAACTATACACTCTGCCTCCCCCTTTCTGCCTTTCCATCCTTTCCCAAGCTAGCCTCCCTTGAAAACTTCCCATCCTTCCCCCTACATTGAGGTTTCTTTTTCTTCTATTATTGTTTTATGTATGAATGCACAGACACACACACACACACACACACACACACGATGCTTTTAACAAAACTCAGTCATTCTATTTTACCAATAAAGACTGGGAGTCAGATGCTGGGGTAATAGCCTGGTAGCTCAGAGAAGTAAAGAGGCTGGCTAACCTTCCCCCTCAGCCCACGTCTCACTCAGAAGGAATGTCCTCCTCTCGTGCTGTCTCAAACAAGACTTCTCCTCAAACTGAAGGTCTGTCCTTTCCACTTCCAGTGTGTCTCTACCCACTTTCCTGACTTCCTCTTCCATCCTGTACTTTCTTTTTAATAATTCTATGTTCACTTGCTGTCAACTGGCTGTTTGCTCTGCCTCTTGACCAATAGTTGACATTTAGTCCTATTTACAACACTCAAGCAGAAAACTCTTGGATTAAAGGTTCTAGGCTGAGCCATACCATAACTAAAAACACGTTTTTTTTCCAGTAAATAACACAATCTCAAGGTTTACTTGTGATGAAATATACTGCAACACACATAGATATACATACACACAGACATCGCCCCCCCCCACAAACACATGCAACCTGCTGAATCCGCTTTTGTTGTTCAAGGATGATAACTTCAAGGATGATAACTCTGCATTGGCCAACCAATAAGGGGATACATTACTGGGAGAAGCTAATATTCTCCTTCTCCCAGAAGATGTTAGCTAGGGTTGGGGTCCACACAAAAATTTTCCCCTCCCCCCTTTTAATGTAACATGTCTGTTGATACCACCATTATTCATGATTCTGGTTATGTTTATGCCACCATTTCTATGGTGTTTCAGAGCAGACTCTTGAGTATTCTGGCTCTTATACTCTTTCTACATACTCTTCCTCAATGTCATAGACACAGAAGCTATGACACAGATTTATCTGTTGCTGCTGGGCTCTTCACAGTCTGTTGACCTCTGAGTTGTATGCAGTTGTGGCTTTTGGTGATGTTCTCCATTTGCTCTAACAGAGGCTTCTTTGCTGAGGGGTGGTAGCTTTACTTATCTGTGGGTATAAGGATATGATTTAAAGTGGAATTTCCTTGTTTCCAAAAATACTATGCAAGCAAGCAAGGGAAGCAGACAATTAATCTTTCCTACCCAGCTGTAATACCAATGAGCGACAGCAATTACTAGCATGGCAAAATATGCATAAAGGTACAATAAGTGGAAATCACATGTTGATGGCAGCATCTCTAATTGTACTTAAGTTCCACTCAACAGCGTGGAGTACTTGCTAGTACTGGAGACCTAGCTAGCTTCCGGGGGCTAGTGTGGACGTGGATCTTAAGGAAGAATCTACTACTGCCACTTTGCTAGACCAGAGTAATTACTTCACACATTCTAAGTCTTGTACTGCATTTTATATTTGAAACAGGGTCTTGTGGTTCTCAGTCAAGCCTTAGAATCAACGTGCAACAGAGATCTACTGAGAGCTCCTAATACCCCTATCTCCACCTCCCTCATTAGGGATCACAAGTCTGCAGCTTTACGCCTGGATTTGTCATGGCTGGGGTTGAATGCAGGGCTTTGCACGTGCTAGGCAAAACTGTGCCAACTCAACAGCAATGCCAGCTCTCCATGTCCTTTGTTAATTCCAGCCCTAGCATTATTTGTATGTCTCTGCAGTGCTTGTTATTTAAGTGCTTCAGTAAGTGTTTTGTCAATAAACAGATTTAAAATCAAAATACAAGTTTCAGAACTGTTCTTCACTTTCCCTCCTTTCATTCTTAAATTTTCTTCTCTTTGTCTTTCAGTTGCAATATTTGTCTATATATTTTCTCAAATGTGTAGCAAAGCTGTGGCTAACCTTTATTAAACCCGAGACATATGCTGATGAGTTTTACACAGAACATGACAATAATGTCATCTTTCTGTTGTGTATTATATTTAGAATGGGCTTATACATAACTGTCCATTAGCATATATTTAGTAATTCATGTTCCTCTCTTAAATGTGTTATAATGTGATATATTTTGTTTTTTTTTTTTCTCAGATAACCAAAGTATGTGAAACAACAAATTACAAATCCATTAACTGCAGGATCATGATCACAGCCAATATGTAGTACTACAACATGAGGATACTTAGATTTTTTTTGTTTCGTTCTATTTCCATTATGATATCATTCCCTTCTTCAGGTTACAAAGATATTTTGTTAGTCTTATCCTAGAGAAGAGCTCAGTGCATCCCACAGAAAAATTGTAATTTGCATATTGGAGTGTGTTAGTGTAATAAAGCACAGAAAGCAGAATTAAAAGTATGATGGAAATAAAATTCAATTCAGTTTGACATTGCTTACAATTCTTAAGTAGAGGAAAATTCAATTATGTGTCATCTAATTACTATAATTTCTAAACTGCATAATTAGCAAACTACCTCTTACTTGCATGCTTTAAATGAAACTAAAGAGGCTTTAAAGCAGCAAATCTTAGCCTGTTGGGGTTGCGACCCTTTTGGGGCTGGAGCGAATGATACTTTTCCAGGGATTACATATCAGATGACCTGAATATCAGATATCTGCATTACAGCTCATAACAACAGCAAAAATATTATGAAGTAGCAATGAAATAATTTTATGGTTGGGGTAACTACAACATGAAGAACTGTATTAAAGGGTCTCAGCATTAGAAAAGTTGAGAACTACTGCCTTAAAACAAGCAAATTGTGCTCAGAATGGTCTAGCTTTGATTTTGCATTTGCCATTTCTTTCTTCCTGTAACTTCTCAGGTGTCTGCATGAGTTTCTTCTTCCCTTTCTCATGGGTGTAAATGTGACACAGGATATTGTCCATTCTATTTAATTTAATACCATTCAAATACTCAGTCCCCCAGTTTTCTAATTTCCTAATTCTAGATGAGGGTTGGCTGAAGAAACTCTGCTAACGTGAGCTCATTTCCTCAAATTTTGTAATTGCCTGCCAGGGAATTATTAAAGGTGTGAAAAATTAATCTGAAAAGATAAGTAGGTGGAAAATAATGAGTAACAAAGAATGAGATTCTAAAGAATGCTTCCACATGCTTTCTAATAAATGCTGTCTTTGTTATTCTTTTACTTACATTTTTTAAACTAGTGTCTGACCTATATCAACCAATGTACTAGGTGTTAATATAAAATATGTGAAATTCTCTTCCCCGTAATTTTTTTAACAAAGGAGATATAAAAGCAACATTTTATGAAGAATAAAATACTCCATTTTCTCTGATTATTAAGTACACGTGGTAGAGATTCAGTGATTTTTGTTATCATGAGATGTGAAAATTACATTCCTTTTATTGATTTACAAAGTAAACATTCTTACAGTCTTAGTAATTTCTTCTTATGTGAGAACTCTTCTGGTCTTATTCAGCTGTCAGTTTGACACAGCCCAGATTTACCTGAGGGAGTATCTCTAGGGGATTTTCTTGATCAGACTGGCCTGGGGGCATGCCAGTCCATAGAGGAGGGTGTGGACTTTGCCCTTGTAGGCAAGGTGGCTCTGGGTTGTATAAGAAATGCGGCTGTATAGGAATAGCAAGGAAGGGACAATAAGTAGTGTTTCTATGTGTTTTCTGCTTCAGGCTCCTGCTTTGATCCTTCCCTGACTTCCCCTGAGTGATGGATTGCGACTTGGACATGTAATAAAATCTTTCCTCCCCAAGTAATTTTTGCTCAGAGAGTTTAATCACATCAACAGAGAAAGAATAATCTCTTTTTCTTTCACGAGAATAATCACTGCTGATTTGGTCATTTTCTGAAAATTAATTTTTTTATAAAGTCTTTCCAGTTTTATTGAGGCATAGTTGACTAATAAAATCTTATTGCATACGGCACAATGTTTTGATACAAGTATCCATTTTGAAATGATTACCGCAATCAGGCTGAGAAGAAACCTACCTTCTCATTGCTTGTCCTGTTTGGTTTGTATGTGAGAAGACTTAAAATCACTTAGCAGACGTGAAGTACATAAGTCATTATGATGACCTTAGGTCAGCACACCTCATCTTCATAGTTACCATCCCAACGCAATGGGAACTGCACCCTCCAGAGCCTCCTTCTGTGTGGCTGGAGCTCTTCAAGGCAGCTCCTCAGTGCTTCACCTCTGCCTTGTTCAGATTCTAGGTAGAAGAGAGAAACTGAACCACGTGTTTTCTCAAGACAGGGTTTCTATGTGTGCCCGTGGCTGTCCTGGACTCTGTAGACTAGGCGGGCCTCGAACTCACGGAGATCAGCCTGCCTCTGCCCCCCCCAAGTGCTGGGATTTCAGACTTGCACAGCTGATGCTACTGCTAGAGAACTGTGCTTTGTTCTTGACTCACTGCAATTAACATATTATTCTCAGGATTCTGCGGTGTCTATAGAAGTGAAATTTCTTTCTTTATAAGGCTGAAAAAGATTCCACAAAGTACATCTAGAATATGTTATGCAAATTATATATTACATTTTCTTTATTCAGCCCTCATAGGTGATTATTGAATATTTTAACGTGACTTCCAATGTTAGGACAATATTATTAACAACAATGTGCACAGGTTCCTCTTTCCTTACTTCACCAACACTTATCTGTTTTTTTTTAATTCTTTATTAATTATACTTTATTCACTTTGTATCCCCCCCTGTGGTTCCCTCCCTCCTCCCATCCCAATCCCTCCCTTCCTCCACCCTCTGCATGCATGCCCTCCCCAAGTCCACTGATAGGGAAGGACTTCTTTTCCTTCCTTCTGATCCTAGTCAATTAGGTCTCATCAGGAGTGGCTGCATTGTCTTCTTCTGTGGCCTGGTAATGCTGCTTCCCCCTCAGGGGGAGGTAATTAAAGAGCAGGCCAATCAATTCATGTCAGAGACAGTCCCTGTTCATATTACAATGGAACCCACTTGGACACTGAACTGCCATGGTCTACATCTGTGCAGGGGTCTTAGGTTATCTCCATGCATAGTCCTTGGTTGGAGTAACAGTCTCAGGAAAGACCCCTGTGCTCAGATTTTTTTTTTTTTGTTCTGTTGCTCTCCTTGTGGAGTTCTCTCCAGATATTACTGTTTCTCACTTCTTTCATAAGATTCCCTGCACTCTTCCCAAAGGTTGCCCATAAGTCTCAGCATCTACATTGATAGTCTGCAGGGCATAGCTTATGTCTCTCATGTTTAGGGGATTCATTAAGCAGCTTGCCATGTTTTCACAGGGACACTTGTAGTTTTTTAATAAGGTCTATTCAGGCCTTTTGACATTTGTAGTTGGGTCTCTCTCTTATGTATTTATTTTACATTGGGATAGTAGCTTCCTTTTCCATTTCTCCTCCCACTCCCTCTATCTCCCCTCTCTTTTCCTCCCCATCCCCCATCAGTTCTTCCTCCCTTTCTCCTCAAAAGAGAGGAGGTCTCTCATGGATATCAACCAGTCTTGGCATATCATGTTGCAGTAAGACTAGGTGCATGTTCTGTTGAGGCTAGACAAGGCAGCCCAGTTAGGGGAAAATGATCCAAAGTCAGGCCATGTACTCAGCGAAAGCCCCTTCTCTGGCTTTAGGAGTCCCACCTGAAGACCTAGCTACACAACTGTTACATATGTGCAGAAGGCCCTGGTTCATCCCATGCATGTTCTCTGTGAGCACCTATGAGCCCAGTTTAGTTGGTTCTGGGGGCCATTAGAGAAATTAATAGCCTCAGTAATTTTCTTATGGGCCCAGGGGAGTTGATTCTGTAGGTTCTCTTGTGGTGTCCTTGACCTCTCTGTCTCCTTCCTCTGCCTCTTCCACAGGATTCCCCAAGCTTCACTCAATGTTTAGCTGTGGGCCTTTCCATCAGAATCCATTAGCTGAATAACCTTTTTTCTTCAGAAAACACTTATTTATTTCTTCTAAACATCACAATTACAAAATATTTCATGAATGTAACAAGTTCCACAGTCTTTACAAACTCCTTTAAAAACCTAACATCTTTTTAAAAGTTCAATGGCTCTCAACTGTGGGTTCCTGTAAAATCAAAATAATTTTTAATTGAAAATAGATTCTTCTGTCTTACAGTAATTTCAAATCACAGTTTCCCTTCCCTCTACTACACCAGGCTCCTCCAACCTCCATTCTTCCCCAGATCCACTCTTCCTCCTTTGTTTCCTTTTCAGAACAGAGCAGGCCTCCAAGACACAAAAGCCAAACAGGACAAAATAAGACCCAGTAACACAGGCAATAGCTCTCATATCAAGGCTGGACATGGCAACCCAAGAGGAGGAAAAGAGTCTCCTAAGGAGATAAAAGAGTCCGAGATACACTCTTTCCAACTGTTAGGAGATCCACAAAAACACCAAACTAACAGCCATAACATATATGCGGAGGACCTAGTACACAAGCAAGCTGGTCCCATGCTTGCTGGTTTAGTCTCCATGTGAAATCTGTTTTGATGATTCAGGGGACCATTAGAAAAATTAGTAATCTCAGTAATTTTCTTATAAACTTAAAAATAATTAAGTTTTTAAAAGGTGTAGTTTGTAAACACAGTCAGTCACCCTGGGGAATGTGCATTTTTATTTTTTTTTTTATTTTTTGAAACACTACTCTCTTTTTCTCACAATTGTTTATTTTTGTTTATTATTGATTACAATATTTTCGCTTTGTATTCTGCCTGTATTCTCCTTCTTCATCTCCTCCTGGTCCTACCCTCCTTCTCTCTTCCCCCCTCCTCATGTTCCTCCTCTACTCCACTGATAGGGGTGTCCTCCTCACTATCTGACCCTAAACTATTAGGTCTCATCAGGAATGTCTGGATCCTCTTTCTCTGTGGCCTACTAAGGCCATCTCACCAAGATGAGGTGATCAAAGAACAGGCAACTGAGTTCATGCCTGTGACTGCTCCTGATCCCCTTACTAGGGAATCCTCAAGAAAACTGAGCTGCCCATGGGCTACATTTGAGCAGTGAGCCAAGGTCCTCTCTATGCATGGTTCTTGGTTGATTCATCAATTTCTGCAAGCCCCCATTTGCCCAGATATTTTGGCTCTGTTGGTCTCCTTGTGGAGCCCCTGTCTCTTCCAGTTCTTTCTATCTCCCCCTTCTTTCATAAGATTCCCTGCACTGTGCAAAAAGTTTGGCTATGAGTCTCAGCATCTGCTTCGATACCCTGCTGGGTAGAGCCTTTCAGAATCCCTCTATGTAAGACTCCGATCCTGTTTCCTGTCTTCTCCCACTTCTGATGTCCACCCTGTTTGCCCTTCTGAATGAGGTTGTTAAGAATCTTCCTCAGAGCTCACTTGTTGTTTAGCTTCTCTAAGACTATATATCTTAGTATATTTATTCTATATTATATGGCTACTACCCACATCTAAGTGAGTACATACCATGTGTGTCTTTCTTCTTCTGAGTTACCTCATTCAGGATCTTCTTTTCTAGTTCCATCCATACGCCTACAGATACTTGACTTTGGACATAAAAAGCCAAAATCATACAATGGAAAAAATGATAGAATTTTAAACAAGTGATGATGGTCTAACTAGATGTCTACACATAGAAAAATGCAAATAGATCTATATTTATCACCCTGCACTAAATTAAAGTCCAAGTGGATCAAAGATCTCAACATAAAACCGGGCACACTAAATCTGTTTGAATTAAAAATTGGGGAAGAGTCTTAAACTCTTTGGCACAGGAAACATTTTCTTCAACAGAACACCAACAGCAGAGGTTCTCAAGATCAACAATCAATAAATAGGACCTCATAAAACTTACAAGCTTCTGTAAAGCAAAAGATACTTTCAACAGAAAAAAAAATGATAGCTTACACACTGGGGAAAAATCTTCACTGACCCTACATCTGACAGAGGGCTAATATCCAGAATATTTAAAGAACTCAAGAAGCTGAACATCAAAAGCATGTAATGCAACTAAAAACTGGTTACAGAGCTAAACAGAGAATTCTCAAAACAGGAATATCAAATTGAAGAGAACAATTAAGGAAATGCTCAATGTCCTTAGTCATCAGAGAAATTAAAATCAAAACAACCCTGAGATTCCACCTTACACCCATCAGAAGATTAAGATCAAGAACTCAAGAGATGACACATGCTAGAGAGGTTGTGGAAAAAGGGGAACCCTCCTCCATTGCTGGTGGGAATGTAACCTTGTACAACCAGTCGGGTGCTTTCACAGAAAATTAGGAATTGTGCTACCTCAAGATCCAGTTTTATCACTCCTGGGCATATACCTGAAAGATGCTAAACCATACAACAAGGACATTTGCTCATCTATGTTCATAGCTTTACTCATAATAGCCAGAATCTGGAAACAACCTAGATATCCCCCAACATTGAAATGGATGAAGAAATTGTGGTACATTTACACAATGAAATACTACTCAGCAATTCAAAACATGGAAATCATGAAATTTGCAGGGTGTTGTGTCTTAACTGGACTGATAAATTTTTGAAATTTTTTATATCAATATATCTATATTTTACATTTGTATTCTGTCTTTATTTTGTTTTGTTTTAATTTGGGGAATCATGGGAAAAGTTATTACCCAAGACAGTTTCCCAAGAGCCCCTACCTCTGGCTTTTCTAGAGTACTAAGGATTACATTTAACTTTTTAAGTACACTTTATGTTCGCCTTTTAAGTTTCTTTTAGGTTATATTTTCATTCTTTCTTGCTATTGCTCTTCAGTTTCTAGATTTTATTTGTTAATGCTCAAGCATATATTATATCATTACTGATGTATTTTCTTTCTTTCTGTTTCTCATTTTAATCATTTCTGTTTTCTTCATTGTAGGATTTTTTTATAATTACATTCTGACTTTTTACATGTTGGGGTTATAATTATGTATACATATTTATATTGTATATATGCAATAATTGTACATATATATTAAATATATATTTAATTTTTAAGTGAATATTCCAGAGACTTCAATATGAAATTATCATTTATTAGAGCATGCTGGTATCAACATTGAATTATTTCATTGGAAAATAAAAGCCTTATTATAAGTTTTACTTCTCCATTTAATTTAATATGATTGCATTACTTTTCCTTTATAAATACTGAGAAACATTAAGTAAGGTAATATTTTTTCTTTTTTTTTCTTTTTTTTTTCTTTTTTTTTTTTAGTTAATTAGTTACTTACTTACTTACTTACTTTCTTACTTACTTTCCCCCTATGCCACTTTTGTAGTCCACTGATATGGGAGGTCCTCCTTCCCTTCTATCTGATCCTAGTCTATCAGGTCTCATCAAGGCTGGCTGCATCATCTTCCTCTGTGGCCTGGCAAGGCTGCTCCCACTAGGGGAAGGTGAGGTGATCAAAGAGCTGCCATTGAGTTCATGTCAGGGACAGCTCCTACTCCCCTTTTCATACTGATAGATACCTCTTAAAACCTATGTAGAGTTAGTTTCCCAAGTGTATTTTCTCCTCATTTTACTTTTCTTTTTTTATTTATTACAATTTATTTACTTTGTTTTCCAGCTGTAGACCCCTCCCAATCCTATGCTTTTTCCTCCTATGCCCTCTCGAAGTTCACTGATAGGGGAAGTCTTCCTCCCCTTCCATCTGACCCTAGCCTATCAGGACTGGCTGCATTGTCCTCTTCTGTGGCCTGGTAAGGCTGCCCCCACCTCAGGGGGAGGTGATCAGACAACCAGTCACTGAGTTCATGTCAGAGGCAGTTCCTGTTCGCCTTACTAGGGATCACTCTTGGATACTGAGATGGCTACATGTATGCAGGGGTTCTAGGTTATCTGCATGCATGGTCCTTGGTTGGAGTATCAGTCCCAGAAAAGACCCCTGTGCCCTAATTTTTTGGTTCTGTTGCTTCCTTGTGGAGCTCCTATCCCTTCCATCTCTTGCTATCTCCTCCTTCTTTCATAAGATTCCCTGCAATCTGCCCAAATTCTGGCTGTAAGGCTTATCATCTGCTTTAATACCCTGCTGGGTAATGTCTTTCAGAGGCCCTCACATTTTACCTTCTTAATTCCTTATTTTTAATGTTTCTACTGTAGCATTTCTGTGAAATGTCTTTTATCTGAAAGAACCCTTATCTAATTACTGACTGCTTTTTTTTTTTTTTGTGAGACAAGGAAGGTTTCTCCGTGTAACAAGCCTTGCCTGTCCTAGATATTTTTCATTTTTTTATAGTCCACACTGGCTTCAAAATTACAAAAATCTTCATGCCTCTGCCTCTCAAGGCTTGTGCCACTATGCCTGGTACTGATCACTATTTTTAATTCACTGAGATTTTCAAAATATATTATCTATTCATCAGTATATAAAAACATCGAAACATCACAGCACTTTCATTTGTAATCTTTGGTTTCTGATCCAGTGTCTGATGCCATCCTAGGCATTCTGCCCTGTAGTGGGTATCTAAATATTTATTTCTGTGTGTTATCATAATTCTTATTCAGAGTGTTCATTCATGTTTATTTTGTGAGGAGAGTTAACCTCTTGGATCTGTGGAAATATACAGGGATGTGGATTAAGCTGGTTCTTGGTTTCTATGTCTTTGTGTGCCATTTTTCAGCCATATGCCTTTTCTTTTTCTAGATCATAATGGTTGGAATAACAAATTTTCTCCTAGCACCCCAAAGGTGGTTCTTGAGTATTTTTTTAATGTAGTTTCTCTCTGTCTACACCAGATATTGTATGGATTTATACTTGGCTTTCCTCGGTATTTTTCTTCTGTAATTCCTACTCTGATATTTAGCGTACTCAGTCTTTTAAAAAATTCACTTATTATGTTTTTTCCAACTCATATATTTTCATCTCTTTCTTTTTTAACCTTTACTAATTTTTTGGTGAGTCTTTTTAAAAACAATTTCTTTTCTTTTTTGAGATTATAACATAATTGCATCGTTTTCCCTTCCCTTTCTTATCTAAATACTATCATATACAGCTTCTTGCTTTTTTAAAATTCATGGCCCTTTTGCAAAAAGAACTTTTTCTCTCCTGTTTTAAATGTTGCCTCTCTCTGCTAATGTAGGACTTATCCTGGAAGCTGCTAAGACTTTGTACAATCTAACGTAGGCCTATAATGTTCTCAGCCTCTGAGAGTTCCTGCTCTGAGCTGGTTCAACTCCTTTCCCAGGTCACTTATTCAATCTGGCTTTTCTCTTCACCTCTGAGTTGCTCTGCTTGGCTTCAAACTCACACCATCAATCTGCTCTAATCTCCTAGCTCCTTCTCATTCTCTGGCTCATTCTGTCTTCACCTGTGTGTAGCTTGTTCTCACATCCAACCTCTATGTAAAACACTCTGGGAAAAACTGCCTCCTCTTTCTCTCTCATGCTCTGTGTTGCTGCCTTATCTGGCTTCCCTGTTTTTCCTGCCAAATCTTTCTCAGAATCATCACTTTTCTTGCCACTTATTTAAGCAACACTTTCAAACACAGTGCTTCCTTTTACAAACTACCTTTACCTTCGTTGTTTGGGATTAAAGGCATATACCACCACTCTTGGACCTAAGCTTTTCTTTACCTGAAACTTGCTGTGTACCCATTTGGTCTTGAACTCAGATCTGCTTGCCTCTGTCTTCTGGATTAAAGGCACATTTGTATTCTAGCTTGATCACACAGACCTAGAAGGTCTTTGGATGTGATCTCTTGCCAGAGCAACCATGTTCTGAATTAAAATTTCTCCACTCCCTTGTTTCATTACTTATTAATTCATTTATAATTATTAATTCATTAAGTACACAGACCACACAAACACAAACACAGGCGTTCACTCTGCAGAGGGATAATTTTGGAAGGGTGGGTGTAAAGATATTGAGAATCAGGAAAACAGGGAGTACGCTATGAGACTGTCTTTTAGAACAATGTCAGAAGAAGAGTGTTCAAGTCTCACCCCTGTGGCTTCCTAATATGTTCAGAGTAAGGGAGACACCATCAGCCATGCTAATGTGGACAGGAGAAAGCCCAAGATGACTCAGCCCAACAAATTGTGTCCAGTTTGTTGTTGTTGTTTGTAAAGAACTTTTGAACTTTTGACTGGAACCATGTTTATGTCAGAAGACCCGTACTGTGTCATCCTACCACGTGGGGCCTTTCTGCCTGTAACAGCAGTTCTCATCTCTGTTAATACTCTCACAGTTTGGGGATAATGAAATAATTTTCATTATGTATCATGAAGTTTAAGTTTAATATCTTGTTCTAACGACAATTTCAGTTTAGCAAGAAATGTGTTGAGTTTCATAGATCAGCCTTGCCCAACCTATACAGCCTATGGCTTAAATGTTACCTTGCTTTTCATAGCCTTGGCTGGGAAGTTCTTATCTTTTCCTCCTGTGTACTACTACAGGCCAATCTGAAACCCGAGACGATTCAACAGGTCAGTTCTCTTCATCTTTCCAGTTAATCCTGTTTGAGTCAATCATAGGCCATCTGGGTATTCTGCAGAGTATGCAACATTCCAATCTAATCCTGCCTTCTAGACTGTTTCCTCTCTGTTTTTTCCTCCCGTGTGCTGTTTGAAGGCTAAGTCTTCCTGCTTCAGAACTGGAAGGCAGTAGCATGTGCCCTCCACAAAGCCATGTTGTCATTGTATAAATATTTATATTAAATATTAACTTTAAAATACAGTGGGGTGCTTTTTTATTGTTATATTAATTACAGGTTATTTATTTTGTATCCCAGATGTATCCCCCTCCTTCATTCCCTCCCAATCCCACCCTCCCTCCCTCTTCTCCTCCCACTCCCTCTCTAAGTGGGGTGTTTTTAATATCCCATAGTAATATATATATATAACGTTAAAACTTACTAAGCTATTCTACTGATCTTCAGAAAGACTAGTCTACACATTGCTGATTATAAATTAAGCGTTTGTTTAAAAGAGAACATATATTTTAATATATTACTGCCTTTTTGTGATATAGAAAAATAAATTTAGTTTTCCAGAAACATAGAAACATAAAAAATAAAAAACATAGAAAAATAAAACATGTCTAATTTATTTTAGTTGACTATATTAAAAAAAAAAAACCTCAGTTATAAAATAATAAAAAAACTTAAACATCTGTTGTTTTCAAATGTTTAAAATAGTATCTAATGAATTAAAATTGTATAAGTGAAACGCTTTAGCAGATTTTTATTTGTCTTCCTAAAAAATACAAATGTGGTAAAATATTGCTGTCTTTATGAAATTGTTTGTGGTTTAAATTTGCCTCTATCAATTAGTCTTTGTGCAAAAAAACAAATTAATAGCATGTGTTTTTTTAAAATAACTCTTATATAGAGTTAAACAGAAAGAAATACCCATTAATCCATATTTCCTTGTTTTTGTTTTGTTTTGTTTTTAAATTTTTCATCAATTACACTTTATTCATTCTGCATCCCCCCATAAGTCCCTCCGTCCTCCCCTCCCAATCCCACCCTCCCTCCTCCCTCTGCATGCATGCCACTCCCCAAGTCCACTGATAGGGGAGGTTCTCCTCTGTTTTCTGATCTTAGTCCATCAGTTCACATCAAAAGTGGCTGCATTGTCCTCTACTATGGCCTGGTAAGGCTGCTCCCCCTCAGGAGGAGGTGACTAAAGAGCAGGCCAGTCAGTTCATGTCAGAGGCAGTCCCTCTTCACATTACTATGTAACCCAATTGGACTCTGAACTGCCCTGGGCTACATCTGTGGGGGGTTCTGGGTTATCTCTATGAATAGTCCTTGGTTGGAGTATGAGTCTCTGGGAAATTCCTTGTGTTCAAATTTTCTTGTTCTGTTACTCTCCTTGTGGAGACCCTGTCCTCTCCAGCTCTTACTATTTCCCAGTTCTTACATAAAATTCCATTCACTCTGCCCAACAGTTGCCCATCAGGCTCAGCATCTGCTTTGATAGTCTGTAGGGCAGAGGCTTTCAGAGGCCCTCTGTGGTAGGTTCCTAGGTTGTTTCCTGTTTTCTTCTTCTTCTGATGTCCATCCTCTTTGCCTTTCCGGATGGGGATTGGACATTTTAGTTAGGGTCCTCTCTCTTGCTTAGTTTCTTTAGATGCACAGGTTTTAGTGGGTTTGTCCTATGTTGTATGTCTATATGAGTGAGTATATACCATGTGTGTCTTTTTGCTTCTGGGACAACTCACTCAGGATGATCCTTTCCACATCCCACCATTTATCTGCAAATTTCATGATTTCCTTATTTTTCATTGCTGAGTAATATTCCATTGTGTAGATGTACCACATTTTCTGCATCCATTCTTCAGTTGAGGGGCATCTGGGCTGTTTCCAGCTTCTGGCTATTACAAATAAAGCTGCTACAAACATGGTTGAGCAAATTGCCTTTTTGTGTGCTTGAGCCTCTTTTGGATATATGCCTAGGAGTGGTATGGCTAGATCTTGGGGAAGCACTATTCCTAGTTGTCTGAGAAAGCGCCAGATTGATTTCCAGAGTGTTTGTACAAGTTTACATTCCCACCAGCAGTGGAGAAGGGTTCCTCTTTCTCCACAACCTCTCCAGCATGTGTTGAAACTTGAGTTTTTGATCTTGGTCATTCTCATGGGTGTTTTGTTTAATTTTAAGGCTAAAAATGATAGTTTATTTTTTTAATTTTATTATTAGTTACATTTTATTAACTCTGTATCCCAGCTGTATCCCGCTCCCTCATTCCCTCCTAATCCCACCCTCTCTCCCTCATCTCCTCGCTGCCCCTTTCCAAGTCCACTGATTGGGGAGGACCTCCTCCCCTTTCATCTGACCCTGTTTTATCAGATATCTTCAGAACTGGCTACAAAGTCCTCCTCTGTGGCCTAGCAGGGCTGCTCCTCCCTTGGGAGGTGGGAAGGTCAAAGAGCCTGCCATTGAGTTACTGTCAGAAATAGTCCCTGTTCCCCTGATTATGGGAAACCAATTGGTTACTGAGCTACGATGGGCTACATCCAAGCAGAGGTTCTAGGTTATAGCCATACATGGTCCTTCGTGGAGTATCAGTCTCAGAAAAGACCCCTGTGCTCAGATATATTTGGTCCTTGTGGCGCTCCTATCCTTTCTACGTCATACTAACTCCCCCTTCTTTCATATGATTCCCTGCACTCTGCTGAAGGTTTGGTTATGAGTCTTAGTATCTGCTTTGATACACTGCTAGTTCAAGTCTTTCAGAGGCCCTCTCTAGTAGGCTCCTGTCCTGTTACTTGTTTTCTCCTATGTCCAATGTACATCCCAATTGTCTTTCTAAGTGAGGATTGATCATCTTACCCCCGGTCTTCTTTCTTGTTTATCTTCTTTAGGTGTATAGATATCATTATGTTTATCATATCTTATAGGTCTGTATAAGTGAGTATATACCATGTGTGTCCTCTCCTTCTGGGATACCTCACTCAGAATGATCTTTTCCAGATCCCACCATTTACCTGCAAATTTCATGATTTCCTCATTTTTGACTGCTGAGTAGTATTCTATTGTGTAAAAATAGCACAATTTCTGTATCCATTCCTCTGCTGATGGACATCTGGGTTGTTTCCAGGTCCTGGCTATTACTAATAAAGCTGCAATGGAAATCCATCAATGTAATCCACCACATAAACAAACTGAAGGGGAAAAAACACATAATAATCTCCTTAGATGCTGAAAAAGCATTTGACAAAGTCCAACACCCATTCATGTTTAAAGTCTTGGAGAGATCAAGGACACAAGGCACATATCTAAACATAGTAAAGGCGATATACAGCAAGCCTATAGCCAACATCAAACTCAATGGAGAGAAACTTAAATCAATCCCAATGAAATCAGGGACAAGACAAGACTGCCCGCTCTCTCCACATCTCTTCAACATAGTACTTGAAGTCCTAGCTAAATCAACAAGACAACTAAAGGAGATCAAGGGGATACAAATCGGAAAGGAAGAGGCCAAAGTGTCACTATTTGCAGATGATATGATAGTATATATGAGCGACCCCCAAAATTCAACCAGAGAATTCCTTCAGCTGATAAACACCTCCATATTTCTTAAGAGTACATATGTTGTGTTTAGAAGTGAGCTAATCATTAATGTGATGTGGGTAACCATTCACTTCTTACTCCAGTTAATTAAATTCCAAGTCTGAGGCCCTTAAAAATATTTATACAACTCATCAATGATTCATAATATGTATTGTATTTTTAATAAAGTACTATAGGTTTAGACATTTGTTTATTCACCTGACTTCATTAGGATGTTAAAGTTCAAAAGGACAAGTTCTCATCGTAGTCAGCTTTTGTTTCCTCATGTGTAGCATTCTGTCTAAAACGGCAGCTGCTTGGTGCGTAAATCAGTGTTATACAATGATGCATAGCATGCTCTATACCTTCATCAGGAGAAGACTTTCGTGGGTGAGGATTTTTGCAGGAGGGTTTTCAAGCTAGCGTAGCTCACCACACATTTTATTTTATATGAAATCTGTAATGCTGAAGAGAAAATAAATAGATTGTAATGTCTTTTTGACTGAGTTTACATGGCTCAGGCTAAAATTTCTCTCTAAATTTACCACCTGTGTTTCATTTAAAAGTATTTTCATCTCTCTTATCTATTTGTTTCCATAAAAATTTTAAATATTGATGTTCTTTGACTGTGTGTATCAAATTTTACTGTTAAATTTACTTGTGCATTGTCTCAGACCTGCTTGAACCAACATACCAATAGTAAACACAGTGCAAAAGAAATGAAAACTCTATATGATTTGAGATCCCCCTCTTGTTGGTTTTGGGAACATTGCAACTGGCCATATGTAAGTGAGAATAGGCAACTGTCTGGGCTTACACAACCTTGTCATTCTTCTCTACCAGATAATGGTATTGATCAGATTCTGTGTGAGTGTGTGACCAGCTCTGTGCTGATATATCTCCAGCTCTCTGTAGCAGTTTTAGTGAACATCGCTGAGATCTTCAGAGTTCTACACCTAACCCTTGCTCACTAAATCATTGAAAAATGAGCTAGTACATGCTATTTAAGTACCTGCTAAAGTTTGGGAAGTTTGTTCTATAGCAATAAAGATGCTGTATGATATAACATAATAAACCTACTTTGCACTTAAAATAATTCCTATAAATTAGTATCTAATTACTCAGTTCTTTTTAGTTACTTCCCAGCTCCATTAATCTTAGTTTCTTCTTATAACAACTTTAATAATGTTGTTTTAAGGCCAGAAAATTTATGGAGAAGGAAAGTTTTTTTGAATATAAAATAGCTCTTATTACTTAATGGTTAATATTTAGTCATGGTCATAGTGAATGACATTCTCTAGTCAACTTTATGATTCCTTTGTGTTTGTGCATGTCTGTGTATGTTTCTCTAATCATACAAATCAGAATTTAACTTGTATATGTGCCACCTGTGGTAATTCAAAAGAACATTTTGATGCTGCTTGAAATTTTTACTTTACTCTATTTATTTTTATAAACAGATTGTAATTGTTGAAAATTGTATTTTTTTTTTAGCTAGTGTCTAATGAGAATAGAAGATGACTACTGGGGAAAAAATAACCCTCTTCAGATTGGCCTACATGCAAGCCTGTGGGCCATTTTCTTGATTGCTGATTGATGAGGGGTCCAGTCCACTGCAGACAATGCTATTCATGGACAAGTGGTCTTGGTTAGTATAAGGAAACAAACTGAGCTAGCCATGAGGAAGAAACCAGTAAGCAGCACTTTCCATTGCTCTCTGCTTCAGCTTCAGCCTCTGCACTGTTTTCATGATGGACTGTTACCTTTCAAGATGGAGTTAACACTTTCTTCGCTGCTTAGCTTCTGGTCATGACCTTTACCACAGCCAATTAAGGAACTTACTACTTCACCATTCAATCTAGAAGTCCTTTTAAATTTACTGTGTTGCATGTTTAATAACTGTTCCCTTTAAATCAACCCAGTGATACTAGAGAGCTCATGCATAGGATCACTATTTTCAGTCTTCATTCCTCACTGAAATCTGAAAGCTCATTGTCATGAGCATTGTCTGAACTATGTGATAACGTCTTATCTTGATTTGACAGGGAGAGAGTGGTTTTCTTTAATTATAACTAATCTAATTACAGGTCAAGGGAAAATTATTAATTGAATTACATTTATGTCACTAACAGATTTCTTATGGTACATTAGGTCACATCCAAACTCTAGAATCCAAGATGAGCTCAGTAAAATGTTACAGAATATGTAAAATTTACTTCAATTTAAAAATATCAAAGGAATCTTTTAACCTCAGAAATAATTGAGTCAGTGTGATTCTGGTGAAAATAAAAACTTATTTGTTCACACAAAGAATGGCATGAAACAGAAAATGATCTAATTTAATCTATCAGCCATTTTACCTATTGAATGTATTCTCTGTCCTTTGGTATAAAGGTATACTTTTCTAAACAGGAATGTTTTCTGCATTTTATTGGTCTGTTTAGTTCTAATAATAAAGCTTTATTAAAGATAAATATGAGTATATATCATGCAGGAGTGGTACATTTTGAAATAAATATGACTTTGTATTCTATGAGAGCCTGTGAAGAATTCTAGGAATAAATTGAAAAGGAAGTTTGATGGGTACTGAGTCCAGCTGTGCCACTTGGAGCCCAGCCTCTGAAGTAGCTTGGAACCAGTGATATGTGCATGATCTTTGTACACTCGGGGACAATGCAGAACAAAGCACTTAACTTGTCCTGTTGAGCTTACAGACTCAACATTCTATTTTCATTAAAGGTGGACGTATGCAACATTTTAATGCTGTTTGTAAAATTTAGTATTACGATAATCAAACATTATTACTGAAATTTGCCAAGATAGACTTTCAAAAAGTATTAAATAAAGTGAGCCTAAGATGATTATCCTTCGGCAGCAAGAACCACAAGGCATTATTTTTCAACTTCTCAAACCATTTCAGTAGAGCTGAACTCATGCTGTCTATGGTGAATTATTTGAAGTTACTCCATGTGCCCAGTTTCAATGAAAAATGTTCATTTTATCCAACCTCAGTACTATTGCTTTGTTTAGTTTTTATAGCATCCAATAGATTGTGTCATCTGGAAATTTATATTGCTGCAAAACTGGCCCAAGAAGTACTGAGAAAGGGTATATGAGAGAGTTTAAAGTGACTCTTAATGAGGCAAAGCTCAATGGAATGGGGATGTCCATGGCCCAACTCCTTGTCTGCCTTGGTTTGAGCTGTTTAAAACCAGAACCACAGGTCCTATGAATACTGCAGAATAAAATCATACCATAAAAGCATTTTTAAAACCACTGTTAATATTTGTGAAAAATTTGCACGACAAGTAAAACATTCTTAAAAACAAAATGACTCTAGTTACATATATTTTCTAACTAAACATACAACATAAGTAGGTATAAACAAAGCTTTGATAAAATAAGGTGAAATGTGAGGACTTAGTAGTTGAGGTTGTATGTGATCAGAAGTTTATTATGGTTGGTTTGCTAGAGTTTTAGAAAATTAGGATGCTTTATTTGAGAATCATCATAAATACAAGAAAAAATCCTCAGGGAGATACAAGAAAGATAAAGCAAAATGAGCCAAAAGATACCACTTTAAAAATAAAACAAACCAAATGAAAAGAAATGGAAAGAACAGACAACAGAGCTACAATGCAGCCAGTAGGAAGCTAGCAAAGGGGTAGTAAGTCCTGCCTATAAACAATTTCAATTTAAATGGAGTAAAATAGACAATGAAAAGACACTGTCACTGGAAGAAAATGAAAGTGTCTCCAACAATACACTGCAAACAAGAAACTCACTTTAGTCTTAACGAAAGACAGAGGCTGAATGTGAAGGTCATGGGAAAATATCTGATGGGCTAACAATAAAAACAATTACGAGGTCAGCAATATATATACAAGCATGCATAAATATATGTATGCATATATATAGATAGATAATGAGTCAAAATGATCAAAAGAGACCAGTTTTATTATATAATGATGAGACTGTTTATCAACAGCATTGGATACTATATTAATAATTATATGTACACATATGTGTATGTGTATATATTTATTGTATATAATATATAAGATCTCCATCCAACTTTAGAGCAAATATAAAGAAATTGTATGCATGAAGCATGAAGTACACAGAAACACTATTATAGTGGTTATATTGTTTCCTACAAAAGACAGATAATAAGATCTAAAAACAGGAGAGAAACAATGGAGTTCAACAATGCTTTAGACCAAACTGACCTAACAGACACACAGTGAGCTATATCCAACCGAAGCAAAGAACATTTCCTCTGATCATAATTATGCATGCTCCGGTATAGATTGAGTAATGTCCAGAAACAAGTTTAAAAGGTAAAAAAAAAAATATTTCTCATGTATTGTTTTTACAAAGGTAAGAACATATTATATTATATTATGTATATCACATTTAAGTGAGCATCAGTGCCCCCTGGGAAAGGGTGCCTGCAGAGGAGTCGAAGCTCTTGTGTTTGATCCTTGAGACCCACATCATAGAAACAGGAACTGATTTTGTCCACTTGTCCTCTGATATCTAAATTCATTTGTGGTACATGCAAGTGTGGACATGTGTGTGAATACACCATCACAAATAAATGAATGCATATTCTAACATCTGGTAGTGGGGTAAAAGAAAAAAAGAACACAGAGGATGGGGAGACATTTCATCTGGATTGTGAACCAGCATCACACTGATGGCTTGCTTATCCTGAAGTTTGGGAAATGGAGAAACATGAAGAAAAATCCTTCTCTCCCTGTTAGTCACTCTGAAACTTCTGAATTCTAATATTCCATTTAGGTAGAATTGCAATACTTTACGAGAACATAGGGTTACATTTTGGCTGGCCAAAGTGCATTAATTCACACATTTATTACTTCCTTTAATAACAGTGACTAATGGCTTCTCTGTCCTCTGGTTTAGAGTTTCAGAGAACAGTTTCCGTATTTTATAGCCCTTAGTGGAAAATAAAAATATGAAAACAGAATAACTCACCCCTCCCCCCCAAAAGTTTAAGCACTGTGTTTCTTCTTTTCATTTTCAAATCCTGCATGCTTCTGGTATTACCACAGTTTAAGTACACAAGGCTTACAGGTCTACAGCACTTTATCCATGTATCTTTCTAATTTTTCATTCTTTTGATGAATAATTATTGTAAAACACTGCTTTAATAAGTGGAATTCAAAGTAAATATAGGATTTTTTTTTTGTTATCCAAAAGTTTGTAAGCCAGTTTTGATTTTATGTCAGTCAAAAAATGTCACACTGTGACAATATAGTACAGTGTTTACCAGGGGTGTCCATGCAGATTACAGAGGTTTGAAAATCAGGTAGATTATTCTGATTCTGAAAGAGTCAGACTCTTGTAAATTCAGGATAAATGCAAGTGTCAGAGGGAGTTAATAGTAATATATGTCTTAAAGGGTTATTGTCAAAATTAAATGATCGGATAGATGTAAAGCACTTTATACAGCATTTGGCATAATCCTAAGTGCTTGATAAATGGTAGTTATTATTTTACATTATGTCAAGCATATACTTAATCTTTTTGTTCTTTACAAAATGGAAAACTATTTTTGGATGAACAATAATGAGGGAAGACAAGGAAAAATTCAGGGTAATGTGAAATATTAGACTTTTATGAAATGTCAATTGTATCTTTTATGTGCTTGTGAAAATGTAGGCTATTTTATTTTGCTTCCCCATCTAATAAATAACATAGTACCATGGACTCCCCAAGATGGCCGAAAACTCACTGACATAGGAAAACCAGAAATCTTCAAAAGAAGAAAGAAAAAAAAAACCCAACTCTTCTTCAAAAGAATGCTTCCATAAACATTCTGAGGTGTAAGAGAAGATGCTGAAGAGTGCAACTTAAGCCATATTCCCTCTTCTCCAGTTGTCATGCAAACACAGAAAGAGCCCTAGTAAACTCCTGAGCAAACTGCATGAATTCATCCAGAAGCGGAAAAGGAACAGGAAACTTTTGGAGAAAGGGGAACAGACTCAAAGATAATAAAATAGTTGTTTTTTTTTTTTTAATAATAGCAGGGGTGTGTGTGTGGGTGTGTGTGTGTGTGTATACACACAGACATGTGTGCATGAGAGAGGTTTGGATCTGCAAATAGCAACCAGAGAAGCCAAATCCTTATCCAGAGTGAAGGGTAATCTCTGTAGTGGACTTGTGCCTCTCACAGGCCTGGTCATGGCACCCTTGAGGGGAAAGGGATAATGGGTAGGTTCCACTGAAGACAACCCCAGGTTTGCAATGACAAATTCAGGGCGGAGAAGTCTCTGTGTATTTATTGCCTTAAGCCAACAGAGAAATTTTATGTTCAGAAATGCGGCCTTGAACTCTGAGTGCCATGGAGAAGTGTATGTCATCTGATACATACGCTCCAGGAAGCGGGTTATGATGTAATGTTCAAGTGGGCATTAGAAACATTGCCATGCTCCTCATGGGATAACCGTTTATTAGGACACAGAGAGAGTGTGTCCAGGTAGAGGAGACGAAAGAATGCTGCTCATTAAGACAAGAAGATCTGACTAAATGGAAGCCAGTTACTCCTATGAGAATCTATAATAATATATGAACACCAAAATCAAAATTATACTGCCTTTTGAGGGCAGGAGTTTCTAAACATGGCATTAATTAAAATATGTTTATATTTATATTATATTTATGTTTATATTTATGCTTACATCATTACTCACGTTTTCTTCACTTTATACAAATCTTACTGAAGAGTTTTTAAGGATGCTTTCTCCATGATACCACAATTGTGCTATATTTATCCAAAAACCTCTACACTTTTCCTATGGATTCTAAATCTTAGGATTTTCTAAGTGGATGGCCATATTTAGAAAAAAAATGGGCTTAAAATACGTGTCTGGACAAGTTACTTAATTTAAGATTCATAATATAATGATACCAATGTTTCTTTGCGATGGTCTAATGGCCTTTTTGATTGCATAATTACTCTAGGTTGAAGCTAACAGATTCCCCAGTTAATTCAATTTAGAAAACACCATAGGGAGGAAACTCCACACTCTCTATTTTCAGTGAACAGTAATTTTTTATTTGTTCAAGGATGTTAACATGTCCTTACCTGAAGTAAATAGGCATTTGTTCATATCTCCCTAAGGAAAAGCTAATGCAACAATTTTATGTGGGCATCTATGACAGTAAGTGTGTTCTTCAATTCAAACAGGAAAAAATGATAATATCACAGACAGAGATATGGGTTAAAAGCTGAGACTACAAAGAAAGTTTCAAATGAAACAAAAAATAAAAGGTTATTTAGGTTTGAAAATTAAGTTTAGATATTCATTTAGTTCACTAAAATCATTAAAAAATAGTTCTATATGTTATGGCTTAGTCATATTGCCTATTATATATGAAATCCAGATTGCTTAAAAGTCTTTTGAGGAACTAGCAATTTAAATACAAAAGCCATTGTTTAGACATAAATAACAGTTATTTGGGTTATTATTTAATATTGTTGAAATTGAAGTCCCCTTTCCCCCACACTTCCTTTTTGCTGTGAAAGAGATTTGCCTTGGAAAACAAATGAAAAAAAAAAAAAAACAAAGATTTTACCAGCTGTATATTTGCTGTATATTTATCACAAGTGTGGAATTAAAAGAATTAAAAGTTTAAACCAATTTGATGATAAATAAGAGTACAGTATACATAGTATCAAAAAGTAGTTTCATAAATTACCCTTAGAGCCATAGAAATAAAAATACATACTGAGTATTGTTACAAGAGGAAACAGCTTTCATTGGGGCCTGTGAGTTCTTTAGTAAGCCTGGGGTCTGCAGGCCATCCATAGCTTCTGATTCATTTCAAAAGGGAAGAGTATGTTTCTTTTACCTTGTTTTCTAAAAACCATACTTTATACTTTTATACCATGGAAAGAAGTTTTTTTTTAATATCCTTCAATGTTTATTATTATATAAATACAGTCTTAAAGCAAGATCCTTTTGGCCAGATGGCTTAAAAATTCTCACTAGAAGAAGGACCTATATTCAGCCAACCAACTGAAAAAAAAAAAAAAGGCATTTCAGCTGCTTTTCTAAATTCTACTAGCAGAATCCCTGCAGGGTTTTTATTTTTAATGCTGTAATCAATATAGTTTGAGCAGTCACAGACTCAGCATTCACTGTAGGTCTGTAATAAAACAAACATGAAAGCAAAGAGAGATAGTGTAGCTTTTGCCATTAAATAATTTATATAATCTTACACGATATGACATATACAAATGCAATCAATAGTACTCATCCATTGTAAAAGTAGAAAAAAATCTAGATTTACTTTATAAACTATTTGGAAGCAGAATATCTTCCAGTTTATTTTAATCTTCTTTAAGTCTTTCATTTCTTTTGTGATTTTCACTATATATGCTGTAGAAGACTTTTAATCCAGCAACATGACTGGATGATCACATCCAAAGACTTTCTAGGTCTGTGTGATCAGCTGGGATGCAGACATACCCTGAATGACAGTGTGATTTGACTAGAATACAGAGACGGCTTTAGCACACACTTTGAATTTCAAATAACAAAGGTAAAGTTGGTACGTAGAGGGAAACACCATGTTTGAAAATGATGTCTAATTGATAGACAAATTGATGAATCAGAGAAACATTTGACAGAATAGAATACATCCACCTGAACCATCATGCTGGCCATGTTTACTAGGCCGTTAAGAATCTGACTTCATTACCCATTCTTCTGTAGCACATGTTCTGCACCAGAGTCACTCACTCAGCCTCTACATTTTGATGAAAGACTCAGCCATCAGAGTGTTTCACTGTGGTTTTCCTTCTTTCCGCTAATTGTATGGTACCGATTGATTATCATTTTTTGATCTGACCTCACATTTCAGAAATACATGTCATCTAATTCCTCAAACTTTGCAGAATTTACTTTCCAGGTTCTTTGAAGGGATTCTACATCTATAACTATGAGACCATTGTGCAATCTTTATTTGTGGTTCCTGCATGGTTTGAAATCAGGGCAATGCCTGTCTTGTAGTGTGATTTAGGACATGCTTGTCTTCCAGTATAGTAATGAGAATTGCTTCAAGAGTACTTTTAAATACATTAGGAAATGGGATATATTTCCAGCTGTTTGTATCTTCTTCATAATCAATGCTACCTACAGTCACATCCAATTCGGTGTGACCCTCACTCCATTCCATAAGGGAAAATCTCACCTTACAGTTCATATGAGATTTAAAGCATTTCTGAATGCAGAAACAGACAGACAAACAAACAAACAAACAAACAAAACCCAAAAGAAAGAAGAGCATAGTGAGCATACAGGTATTTTAATTTTTGAAAATATGGAAATGGCATACTAATAAGAACAGTGTCACTAGCATGAGGTCAAACATGAATAGCAACTGCAGCAAAAAGTGAGTTCAGAATAAGTGCAGACTGCAAGTGACTTTAAGTCAGAAGCATTCGATTCGTAAATGATGATGAATTTAGTAAAAAGTGCTGGAAAAACTGTCTATGTGCCCAGAAAAGAATGAAGTTAGATTATTTTCTAACATATGCAAAAAAATAATATCTCTAACAAAATACATATAACTATAAACTATTTGAGAACATGTAGGGAAATTCTTTTTTTTTTTTTTCAATGCAGTTTATTCAGGAACCTTGAACAATCTTCTGACCCTGGGGAAAGCCAGCCCACAGCTTAAATAGCCTCTGGGTAGCCAGCCCCAGCATGCCACGTGGGCAATGCAGATAGGTCCACATACATAGAAGCAAGCCAGATCCTCAGCCTTAGCCAAATGTGGAGTTGTTCGTGACAGAGAGCACTCACCATCGGGAAGGTGGAAGGCGGAAACCAGCTCCATCTTTTTTTTTTCTTTTTTTTATTTTATTATTATTTTTTTTTATCAGTTACATTTTATTATCTCTGTATCCCAGCCATGTCCCGATCCCTCATTCCCTCCCAGGCCCTCCCTCCCTCCCTCATCTCCACCGTGCCCCTTTCCAAGTCCACTGATAGGGGGGACCTCCTCCCCATTCATCTGATCCTGTTTTATCAGGTATCTTCAGGACTGGCTGCAAAACCCTCCTCTGTGGCCTAACAGGACTGCTCCTCCCTTTGGGGGTGGGAAGACCAAAGAGCCAGTCATTGAGTTCCTGTTAGAAATAGTCCTTGTTCCCCTCACTTTGGGAAACCAATTGGTTACTGAGTTACCACAGGCTACATCTGAGTGGAGGTTCTAGGTTATATCCATACATGGTCCTTGGTTGAATGTCAGTCTCAGAAAAGACCCTGTGCCCGGATATATTTGGTCCTTGTGGAGCTCCTATCCTTTCCCCAACAGACTAACTCCCTTTCTTTCTTATGATTCCCTGTACTCTGCCAAAGGTTTGGTCATGAGTCTTTGCTTTGAAAACACTGCCCAAAGTTCGTGCAAGTACACAAAAGGGATACTTGCTCAACCATGTTTATAGCAGCTTTATTTGTAATAGCCAGAACCTGGAGACAACCCAGATGTCCATCAACAGAGGAATGGATACAGAAATTATGGTATTTTTACACAATGGAGTACTACTCAGCAATCAAAAAGGAGGAAATCATGACATTTGCAGGCAAATGGTGGGATCTAGAAAAGATCATTCTGAGTGAAATATCCCAGAAGGAGAAAGACAAACACGGGATATACTCACTTATATAGACCTATAAGATATGATAAACATAATGAAATCTATAAACCTAAAAAAGATAATCAATTGAGCGGACATGGGGTAAGATGATCAATCCTCGTTTAGAAAGACAGATGGGATGTGCATTGAACGAATGACAGGAGTCTACTGAGCGCATCTGAAAGACTCTAACCAGCTCCATCTTTAAGGCACGGCATTACGCAGCTAACTACAGTTCCGGGAAATTCTAATGACAATAGATAGAATGTGTTTTCTTGCCTAAGTCATCAGATCCAGGTTAAAAAAAGGAGGAGAGGACAATAATTTTGATTTGATGAAAATATTTAGTATTTCTAATCAACACACTCTAATAAAATAAAATTGAGGGAAATATTTGCAAAGGATTAATATCTAGAATATACATATAATTCCAAATACCCCATTCACAAAAATGTAAAATTATTTAAAATAGATAAAGCATGTAAATATATTTTTATCCAAATTACAAATGAACAATGAATACATGAAAAGATGCAAACTATTAACTGGGGAAGGAGAAATCAAAGAGTCCTGTAGATATTACTTCACATCTGCTCCTAAGGCTACCATTTAAAAGAAGGGTTGATTATTTTTATTTTCTGTATGAGTGCTTTGCCTACATGTATTTAGGTTCACCACATAGATGCCCTTGAGTT
This sequence comes from Meriones unguiculatus, assembly GCF_030254825.1. Taxonomy (NCBI): domain Eukaryota; kingdom Metazoa; phylum Chordata; class Mammalia; order Rodentia; family Muridae; genus Meriones; species Meriones unguiculatus. Next base: position 8,712,684 of record NC_083364.1, on the reverse strand, counting down.
CTGAAGAGGGAGCTGGATCTCCCTGGAACTGGAGTCAGCATCAGTCATAGGATATCATACTATTTTATATATATATATATATATATATATATATATATATATATATGTTGGAACAATTTGAGAAAATTGGAATCCAAGTGCATTAGAGCATGCATGTGCAATGGGTTTGTCATACCAGCTCATTAAAATTATGTCATATGATAAGAAGTTATAGCCCCAGGGAAATATTGGCATAGACATATATTTAATATTTTTTCTAGGATCATCTATATGTAGCCTAAGATTTTTTTATTAAATTTTTATTTTTATATTAATTACAGTTTATTCACTTTGTATCCAACTGTAGCCCAATCCCTCATTCCCTTCCAAGTCTACCCTCCTTCCCTCAACTCCTCCTATGCCCCTCTCCAAGTCCACTGATAGAAAAGGTTCTCTTCCCTTCCATCTGGCCCTAGTTTCTCAGGTCTCATCAGTACTGGCTGCATTGTCCTTCTCTGCAGCCTAGCAAGGCTGCTCCCCACTCAGGGGAGGTGATCAAGGAGCCAGCCACAGAGTTGATGCTCGAGATGGTCCCTGTTCCACTTACCAGAGAACCCACTTGGACACTGAGCTGTCATGGAGTACATCTGCACCAAGATCTAGAGTATATTAATGAATGGTCCTTTGTTAGAGTATCAGTCTCAGAAAAGATACTGTGCCCAAATTTTTTTGTTCTGTTGCTCTCCTTATGGAGCTCCTGGCCTCTCCAGGTCTTACTATCTCCCCCTTCTTTCATAAGATTCCCTGCTCTCTGCCCAAAGTTTGGTTAAGAGTCTCAGCATCTGCTTTGATACACTGCTGGGTAGAGCCTTTCAGAGGACTTCTTTGTTAGACTCCTGTCCTGTTTCCTGTTTTCTCCTTCTTCCAATGTCCATCCCATTTGTCTTTCTGAATGAGGATTGATCATCTTACCCTGGGTCCTCCTTCTTGCTTCAGGCAAACAGATTTTAGTATGCTTATGCCATATTATATGTGTAATATTCACTTATAAGTGAGCTTATACTGTGTGTGTCTTTTCCCTCCTAGGATACGTCAGTCAGTATGATCTTTTCTATACCCCACCATTTTCCTGCAAATTTCATGATTTCCTTGTTTTTAATTACTGAGTAGTATAACATTGTTTAAATGTGCCACAATTTCTGTATCTATTCCTCCATTGAGGGACATCTGGGTTGTTTTCAGGTTCTGGCTATTAGGAATAAAGCTGCTACAAACATGGTTGAGCAAAGCATTTGACAAAATCCAACACCCATTCATGCTTAAAGTCTTGGAGAGATCAGGGATACAAAGCACATATCTAAACATAATAAAGATATTATACAGGAAGCTTAGAGCCAACATCAAACTAAACAGAGAAAAACTTGAAACAATTCCACTGAAATCAGGGACAAGCAAGGCTGCCCACCCTCCATATCTCTTCAACATAGTACTTGAAGTCCTAGCTAGAGCAATAAGACAACTAAAGGAGATCAAGGGGATGCAAATTGGAAAGGAAGAAGTCAAAGTTTCAGTATTTGCAGATGATATGATAATATACATGAGTGACCCCAAAACCTCAACCAGAGAACTCTTTCAGTTGATAAACACCTTCAGCAGAGTGGCAGGATAATAAATTAACTCAAAAAATTCAAAAGCCCACCTGTATACTAAAGATAAAAGGGCCGAGAAAGAAATTAGGGCAACAACACCCTTTACAATTTCCACTAATAACATAAAGTACCTTGGTGTGACACTAACCAAGCAAGTCAAAGACCTTTTAAAAACAAAAACAAAATCAAAACAAACAAAAACAAACAAACAAAAAAAACCATTAAGTCTCTGAAGAAAGAAATTGATTGAAGAAGATATCATTTAATATTGTTGTACACAACAATCAAAAGGTGGAATCAGGCTGTGCCCATCAACTACAGAATTCATATCTCCTCCACACTGTCAGCATATACTCATGGGCAAGAGGAAAGCCTTACAATTCCTCAAGCCTCATTTTGGGAAGTCTTTTAATTTTCCCATGGGTCTGAGGCATAATACACATTCACTGAAACATTCATATGTGCCTTACACATTAACTTAGGACTCCTTCAACTCTCCATAATGCACAGATTAAAATACAGGGAAGATAGATGGATAGATAGATAGATAGATAGATAGATAGATAGATAGAGACATACTAAGGTAAGATAAAATATAGCTTCAAATCTGAAGACATTCTGACTTATGCGATGTTTAAATATTCATCACTTTCTGCAAAGTGAAATAATTTATGAACAAATACATATAATGTAAACTTCTGCTTGCATTATTTATCTAAAGAGAAATTAAATTCATGGAAGCACCCTATGGAATAGGAGTGGCTGGAGTTTGGAAGTACATACCAATGTATAGGGCACTTTCAGTTTTCTTTTCTTTTATTTATTTTTTTATTTCTTGGTAAAATGAGTCCTGGGATTTCCACAATAATTAACAGGATTTCATAGTGTACTTCAAAACTGTTTCTGGGTAAGATGATTAATACTTACTCAGAAAGACAAATGCAATGGACATTGGAAGAAGGAGAAAACAGGAAACAGGACAGGAGCTTAACAAAGAAGGCCTCTGAAAGACTCTACCCAGCAGTGTTTCAAAGCAGAGGCTGAGGCTCATAACCAAACTTTGGGCAGAGTGCAGGGAATCTTATGAAAGAAGGAGAAGATAAGACCTGTAGAGGACAGGAGCTCCTCAAGGAGAGCAACAGAACCAAAATATCTGGGCACAGGTGACTTTTCTGAGACTGATACTCCAACCAAGGACCATGCATGAAGATAACCTAGAACCCCTGCTCAGATGTAGCCCATGACAGCTCAGTGTCCAAGTACCCTAGCAAGGGGAACAGGGACTGTCTATGACATGAACTCAGTTGCTGGCTCTTTGATCACATCCCCTGAGGGGAATACATTTGCCCTGACACAGAGGAGGACATTGCAGCCAGCCCTGATGAGACCTGATAGGCTAGGGCCAGATAAAAGGGGAGGAGGACCTCCCCTATCAGTGGACTTGGAGAGGGGCATGGGAGGCGATGAGGCAGGGAGGCTGGGATTGGGAGGGAATGAGGGAGGGGGCTACAGCTCAAATACAAAATGAATAAAGTATAATTAATATAAAAAACTAAGTTACAAAAAAAAAGAATTGCTTCTGACTTTTTGACTGCTCTTGGGACTCTTTTCCTCCTATTGAGTTGCCCTTGTCTAGCCTAAATATGAGGGTTTTTGCCTTGTCTTATATGTGTTTTTTTTCCTGTTTGGCTGTAATGTCTTGGAAGTCTGCTCTTTTCCGAAAGGAAACAGAGTAGGTGTGGATCTAAGGGAGCGTGAATGTGCTGGAGAGCTAGGAGGAGTGGAGGAAGGTGGATACTGTGCTGGGGATATATTGTATGAGAAAATAATTTATTTTCAATAAAATTAAAATAATGATTCAATAAATGACCCATTAATTTGAATTGTAAAATTATATGAGGAGAAAATGGTAAGATGTTAATTATGTAAAATAATTATGTAGTGTATTAAGAAAAATTAAAAAAATATTTTTTATGATACTGAAGTGCAAGTAGGCAATGATACTTCCTTTGCACTGTATCCCTAAATCTCTAGGAAATTTATGAACTTGAAAAAGAATCTGTTTTTAAATCAAAGATATTCTTGAAAGTGTTATTTAAATCTGTATCATTTATGCACATGTCACAGCGAACCAAGATTACTGGCTGAGATGACTTGAGTTAGGTGACAGGCAGATTTTGTTAGGGACAGCAAGATGCATCAGTGAAAATGGGGCTTTCTAACTGATGCTTTGAATTTGATTGCCAGGATCCACAGAGTAGATTAAGAAAATCAAGCCCCACAAATGCCCATTGACCCCATAATAGTGCTCATACACAATTAAATAAATGAAACAAATTAATTACTAAGAACATCTGTACATTTAATCTCTTACATTTTTGCTATAGTTATGTTGGATAACAATAATATAAGAAGTTAATGGTTGCATGTGTAGCAGGCATTCCACTGGGTTTTAATAGTGGAGGGAAGCCTAAGCTTAGATTCTGTTTCTGTTCAATTGCATATGTACACATATGTATTCAAACTGTTAAATTTTGATACAGATTAAAAAGGACAGAACACCATGCCAAAACACAAACATGGTTATATGTGTCTAATATGCATTTTTGTTATGTGTGCTTTATGGTATAAATATAAATATGTATATATATATGTCAATACATGTCTATATAAATGTAGGAAGACAGAAAGCCAGACCGTCTCCCTTTATGCTCACAGATTTTGGAATGTATATCCTGAATGAGAAAGAAGTGTCTGATACAATTCACAATTATATCTTTACTCTCACCCAGAGCATGTTCTATAACATGATTCCAGCATGCTAAGAGATGACTAAGCAAGCAAACTCAGCGGGGGAAGTGTATTTGGGGATCCTCTGCTACAGTGAAATGTAAAACATATGCAAACAAAGCCCTGTAGCTCTAGGGTTCCTCAAGGAGGGAGCCTCTCATATCTCGGGCATTATGACCCAAACGTTTGTATGTCAAATTCCTATGTGGATACTGAATCTAGCAGTATTAAGAAGTGGAGCCTTAGGAAGGTCCAATAGGTTATGAGGACAACGTTCTAATGTTTGACTGTCCTAAAAGTGGCCAAAGAACACCTTGTCCAACATGTGAGGAGATGACTAGAAGATAGCAGCTTAGGAGAGAAGGTGTCAACACCAAAGATGATATCTTGTCTCCCTGATCTTGAAATTCATAAGTTCAAGAATTATAACAGCATATTTCTGTGGTTCAAAACTTATCTACTGTAATGTATTTGTGACAGAGACATGAAGGAACTGAGAAAGTCAAATATTCGTTTCCTGTTAATATTTTTCTGTGAGTAATACATCTGACTATTTGCATGCTCTATCTTCCTGACATAATTCATGTGTGGAGGTCCTGGGACTCCTTTTGAGCCTCATGCAAAGCTCCCTCGTGGTATTGGGATTGCTGGCATAGCTGTTTCTACTATACTCATCTGCTAGACTTAGAAACCTGTAGGTCACACCTGTGAATCCTTCTAAGACAATATAGTACAGAATACAATGAAAGGGTAATTGCTTATGGTGATGTAATTCCAATGAGTTTGAGAAGATAATTCTACATTGTACATATGTATAAATCATCACACTATATCCTCAGCATATGTGCAATTCTATGGGATTTAAGATATACATGTATACATATATCTTACATTTTAAAGATATATAAATAAGAACATGTCAAAGGCTTTTTCTTCATCTAATGAAATGATTAGGTGATTTTTTTTTTCTTTAAGTTTCTTTATATGGTGGATTACATTAATAGATTTCCATATGTTGAACCATCCCTGCATCTCTGGAATGAAGTCTACTTGATCATGGTGGATGATGTATTTGATATGCTCTTGGATTCAGTTTGCAAGTATTTTATTGAATATTTTTACATCGATGTTCTTGGGAGGAATTGGTCTGAAATTTTCTTTCTTTTTTTTTTTGAGTCTTTCTGTGGTTTAGGTATCAAAGTGACTGTGGCTTCATAGAATGAGTTTGGTAATGTTCCTCCATCTGTTTCTATTTTGTGGAATAGTTTGAGGAGTGTTGGTATTAGCTCTTCTTTGAAAGTCTGGTAAAATTCTGCTCCAAAACCATCTGACCATGGCCTTTTTTATTGTTGTTGTTGGAAGACTTTTTGATGAATGCTTCTATTTCCTTGGGGATTACAGGACTGTTTATAAACATCAAAAGTAGAGGGAGTGAGGGAATTTGTGATAGAAGGGATGGAGAGGGAAAGAGGCAGGGATCAGATGTAGGAGTTGTTGGGATGAGGAGTGAGGGGGCTGAGATAAAGAAGGGAAATTAGAGTTGTGGCATCTCTTGGACAAGTTAGAGACCTGGGATTGGGGAGGCCCCTGGGAAGATACAGGGGTAGCATGAGCTAAGGTGTTAGCAGCAGGAGTCATAGAAACTGAAGTAGCCACATCCTGTAACCAGGCAAGGCTTCCAGTGTAAGGAAGGGACACCAACCAGCCCATAGACCCTCTACCCAAAATTTGTCCTGCCTACACGATGTGCAGGGGTGAAAGATAGAACAATTACTGGTCTAACTTGAGACTCACGCCAAGGAAGAGATCCAACCCCTGACACTATTAATGATACTCTGATATCCTGGCAGACAGGGACCAAACATTACTGCCACCTGAGAGGCTTCACACAACATATAATGGAAAGAGTTGCATAGATCCATAGCCAAACATTAAGTAGAACTTAGAGAGTCTTGTGGAAGAGTTAGGGGAAGTATTGGAGGGATCAAGGACATTACAAGAAGACCTACATAGCCAACTAACCTGGTCCATGGGGCTCATAGAGACAGAACCACCAACCAAAGAATATGTGTGGACTGGTCCTAAACCCCCTACAAAAGAAGCTGATGTGCAGCTTAGTTCTCAAGTTTCTCCCCAAACAATTGGAGCAGGGGCTGTCTCTCACTTGGACATTTTACTTTCCTCTGGATCCCATTTCCCTAGCAAAGCTCCCTTGTCTTGCCTCAGTGAAAGAGGAGGCACTTAGTCTCCATGTGACTTGAGGTGCCAGGGTGGGCTGGGACCTGGAGATGGTGAGGTGGTGAGAGAAGGGGGTATAGGGGAAAGTCAGTGAGAGAGTGGGACTGAAAGGAGAGAAGGGAGGGGGCTTGCAGTTGGACTGTAAAATGAACAAAAACATTAATTAATGAAGTAGAAAGACTATGAGTTAATAACATTTAATGGTAATCAAAATTATGTTAAAATTTAAAAGTCCATAAAAGAAATGGAAGGATATAAGTAATTTTTGTATGAATTTATAAACACAAAGGTTTACATAGCTTTTTTGGTAAACATTAACTTATATAGAACTTTGAATTTTTTTTTATTAACAGATAGGCAGAAACATAATAATCTTATTGGTAAAGCTGTTTTCTTATAGGTTTATTCAGAAAACGTGTGTGCATGTGCTTGTTTTCCTGAGAGAGAGAGAGAGAGAGAGTTAATATTCATTTGCACCATTGTCACATGACCCAAAGTCAGCAATATTTATTATATGTTGACTATAGGGTTTCTCTCTGCACTCAAATACCCCTAGGAATTTTCAGTCTGTGGAAGTCATCACTTCATTTATTCAATGTGCATTTATGGGATATTTTAGCAATTGGCTCCAAGGATACAAGTTTAGAACAAAGTACTTCCTACAAGGAAATGCTGTTTCATTTTAGAATCTGTTCTATAGAAAGGAACTTATTTTGTCATTGTAAACTAATGTTTTGAAGAATAAGCAGAAAATTGTTCACTGTTTAGACATTAAAGGGATCACATAATGTGGTTAAAATATTTTACAAAGACAATTCTGTGAAAAAGCCTTAAACAATAAACAAGCTGTTTCCTAAAATCAATAAAAAGAGATAATACATGCAAATATATAGGATAATAGGATAAAATGATTTTTCAGCTACGTTGAAAGAATGTGGAAATATGGAAAAACCGAGGAATGAACTTGATGGCAAGGAAAGTAGGCCAGGTCAAACTGGTGCGAGTCTTTTATGCTCTAAATCACCAGTCAGCAGAGAAAATGTACTGAACAGATCTTAGCAAGTTTCTAAATTCTCAGCAAATTCTTTTCTTCTGATACTCTAGTAAAAACATGAAATGTAGTCCTTGGATCAGCTCTATGTATATACATACATACATACATACATAATGCATACATACATACATACATACATACATCCGTACATACATATTTGACCCATCTATTTTAAGAAATATTTAAATATTTAAATATTAGTAGAATGTTACAAGAAGAAAGTGAAGAAGTGTAAATAGTACAAACAGTGGTGAAAATGTAGTTAGTAAGGTAAATGGGTAAGCCAAGTGTTCTGTCGGGCATCCCTGCAGAGCTCAGGCTGGGTCTGCCTGCTCTGTATGTGCTCTGAGTTGCTTCTGAAAGGAAAACATATCATTGAACATCTCTCTGCAACATCAGGAGAGAACAATTCTAACTTTATTTGAGGTCTACCAACAGACTGGCTATCATCAAAACATTTGTCAAGAGTTTATAAGCAACTTAATGTCCAAATTCATGTGGAGTTTGATGTCAGACAGACTTAGAGTCAGACACATTTCTTCATGTTTGGCAAGTAAAGTCTAAGCTGTAAAGAAAAACTAAATATAGGCAAAAATCATGCAACCGGGATGTGAACAATTTCTACTCCTTACTAGCTTCCGAGGAAGCTTAACAGAGTGAGACGACAAGGTCACGTTCTAAACACTGTATTCATCACAGAATATTTTTAACACTCAACATTTGTCAAGAGCAGCCAGTGTCATCTGGTGAATTATTCTGTCCATATACTGACTGAAAAGAGAATGCTACAGAGTAATACACAAGTCTTCTTGTGGTTCAGATGTATATCAGATAGATATATCTCATCAATAGAAATGCTTTCTCTCCCCTACAGTAGAGAACAAGATGTGCTGACTGCTTATGAAGGAGTTGAACCTAGAGGTGATTTTGCTTCACAAAGAAAGAGCAAACCTGCTCCTAACTTAAACTCTTTACTTATCTCAGTGAATGTATGAGTCCTCTTGTACTCTGATAACAGGAAAGAAAAACAAACACAAACGTTAAATATATGTTAAGTAACATTACTCATAAAATCTTTATTTTTGGCAAAAATATCAGGTGGACACAGAAATCATAGTGCTTGTATAGATAATTGGTATTTATCTATGGAAACCTCTTTGGTTAAAGAAATTAGTTGCTTTACCTCTCACAGCTGAGTTGGAAGCATGGTGTGGCCTTAAAGCTTAGGTTAGGGAGAACTATTTCACAATAAATATCACACTGGAGACTCAGAAGAGAGGAGTAAGGTGTATCTGTGACATTCATAGAAGGAGTGCATAGATAACAACTAAATTCAAAACGCAAATTTCCTGTGGAAGCAAGAGACTGCTGTAATAGAAGAGAAAAAAATAATAAAAATAATCTTTTCTAAACCCAGAGTTCTTTGGGAGTATTAACAGGCTAGAATTCTAGAAAGTTTGTCAAAGCTGCAATTATGAAAAATGAATACCACTATATAAAAAAGCAGATGGATTCAGGGGAACATCCTGAAGGAATTCTGACAAGTTAAAATCAGGGACAAACAGTGGAGAGAAACAGAGGAATCACTGGAGAAATAATAGATTTGGAGGAGGAAGGAAAACACAGCACCTGGAAGTAAAGAGTATTTGTAGGTGGGAGGACCTGTAATTTCCTTTACAGTTCAGTGCAGATCGGTGCCAGCTTCTCCAGGTGCCAAGCAGCTGCACTTCCCAGAAAACCCAGTGTGCTAGTGATGAGCAAACAGAGCCTGGCCACTTCCATGTTCCCTCTTCACGGATACTGAGTTTCTATTTTCCAGATGTGAGCAGAGTGGAGGGTGGTGTTCTTTCCTGGGAAAGATAATGCGACAGCAGGCCTCCAACAGAGCCCCTTGGCCCACCTCTTATCTCGGAAAGGTGATATTCTCACACATCTTAAATAGTATGAGTAAAACAATGGTAACACAACCTGTAAGTGACTATTTGAAATTCATCTACAGGTCAACTCTCTTCTGAAATAAGCCAGTACTCCTGGTCTTTACCTTCTAACTAATGGGAAAACATTGTTGAAAATATTTCAATGTTTTATGCTTTATGGTGGTAGTACCAAAATAAAAATGATGATGCAATCTGTGTGCTTACATGCAAGCATGTGCACATACACACACATGCACATGCAGACAATACATATATATGAGTACTGAATAGCTGATGATTGGATAAAACAACAAAACGTAAATTCTTAGAGTATTAATAATTTTTAGGAATACTGTGTATTTAGAAAAATTATTCATATTCTTTAAGAAGCCTAATTTTAAATTTTAGATGTCTAAAGATCCAGGATCTAGTGAGGTCCTCACAACATGGAAATCCATACACTAGAGCAACTTCCGGATCATTCTTTAGCATTTTATATTTTGAAGAAATGAAAAATAGCTGGAGAGATCATGTTAAGTAACTGAGGTAATTTCAGAATGTGTTTGACTAATGAATGACTCATCAACTACTGGTGTTTATTTGGGATTTCAGAGAACTAATTCAGTTGTAGAGCATCATTAGGAAACACTTAGCTTTCCTTCATTGATGTGCATTGGAATTACTTTTACAGAAAAAAAAATTTAAACTGTTGAATTAACACTCTCAGGGTTTCACTGTTTCTCCAACCAAGGACTATGTATGGATATAACCTAGAATCTCTGCTCAGATGTAGCCCATCGCATGCAAGTGGACTCCCTAGTAAGGAGAACAGGGACTATTTCTGACAAGAACTCAATGGCGGGCTCTTTGACCTCCCTATCCCCCAAGGCAGGAGCAGTCCTGCTAGGCCACAGAGGAGGACTTTGCAGCCATTCCTGAAGATACCTAATAAAACAGGCTCAGATAAAAGGGGAGGAGATCATTCCCTATCATTGGACTTGGAAAGGGGCAGGGAGGAGATGAGAGAGGGAGTGTGGGATTGGGAGGGAATTAAGGAGTGGGCTAAAGCTGGGATACAGAGTTAATAAAATGTAACTAATATTAAAAAATTAAAAAAGAAGATAAAAAAATCATTATTTTTTCTTTTCTATTCCATTGATTTATAAGGTTTAACTCAATGTGATAGTATATGATACTCATGAAAATAGAGTAGTGAGATATATTCTATGAAAAGCTATTTTTGACCATTTATTTACATGGGATCTTGTTCTGAGCCTGAGTGAGAGGATATGATGTCTTTCATATATTTTCTACGTTACATATGAAAACAAAATTATGTCAACAATGTCTTAGACAGCTGTCTAACTTGATTTTCCTGTTTGTATTCTGATTGAAATTAATTTTACTGAAGTGTCAGTTAGAAATGATAGAACAGATTACAGTATGCAAAACTGAGTTCACTGATACTTTCAGTCAATAAAATCTACTACGTAAAATGTATTTTCTAAATAAATGAATGTCATGAAAGTAAACAGCTCCTTTTTGATTGGATTTAAGTCCATATTGGCATCACTCTCAGGCAGGGAACTTGTAAGTAGACAAGTCAGAGGACCTAGGGGAGAGATCACTATTATTCTGCTCCAAGAACATAATACTAAACTGATTCCTAATGACTTAACTTCATACTCGTAGGTAAGTGATTTAACTTTCATCTGAAATGCTTCTCCTTTCCAGTGTGATTAATAGAGAAGCCACAACAGGCCCGTGTTCAGAGGCCAAGAAACTGCCAACTGTTCAACCGTAAAGGGAACAAATACCTTGTGTCTTACTTCCCAAGAAAGGAAGAGGGGTCAGAAAGAGTGTCAGAGCTAGAGGTGGTAGGCGAACTATGATAAAACAAAATCTATAGTCCTGAAGAAGCTAAACAACAAAGAGAACCCTAGAGAAGATGCTCAATCCTCATTCAGAAGGGCAAACAGGATAGATATAGGAATTAAGAGAACACAAGAAACAGAAACCTTTCACAGAGGGCCTCTGAAAGTCTCTACCCATCAGGATACAAGCAGATGCTGAGACTCATAGCCATATTTTGTGTAGAATGTAGGAAACCTTACTGGGAAAGGGAAGATAGAAAGACCTGGAGGAAACAGGAACTCCACAATGAGACCAACAGTACCAAAACCAGGCCATGGGGGGCCTGCAGAGCATGATGAATCAACCAAGGACCATGCATGGAGAGGACCTAGACTACCTGATCAATTGTAGCTCATGGGCAGCTCAGTCTCCAGGAGGGTTCCCTAGTAAGGGCAGCAGGAGCAGTCACTGGCATGGACTCAGTTGCCTGCTCTTTTGTCACCTCGCCCTGGTGAGGTGACCTTATTTGGCCACAGAAAAAGATGATCCAGACAGTCCTGATAAGACCTGGTAGGCTAGGATCAAACAGTAAGGGAGGAACTTGGAGGGAAAGGGATGGAGAATGGGACCGGGAGGAGCTGAGGGAGGGGGCTGCAGCTCGGATACAAAGTGAATAAAATTATAAATAATGATGATGATGATGATAAAAATATATGAAAAACATTTTCTGGACCTATCAGCGAAGCAAACTCACAGCAAGTATCATAATATACACACACACAAAAAAAAAATGGTGCAAACCTATACTTGATTAAATCTTAGCATGGAGAAGAGAGCTCAATATACAATCCTACCCGTAGTCACAGAGTGAACTAAAATTATTAGTTCCTGGAACGGGGACAGGAGTTTTCTCTACAGCACAGCCCCTGATAAGTTGGCTATATTCTAGCAGAAGACCACACATCCAAGAATATGTGAGCAGCAAAAATGTTCTCAGGAGTTTATTTTAAAAAGAAAAAAAGATACAAAGTTGCTGATTCCTATTACAGAATTAAAATATTTTCACACCTGACAGTCAATTACATTCTCAAATTGCAGAAAGAAAAACTATCTCAATAGCTGCAAAAATTTATTTAAAATCCATTTTTGGTTTAATATATCCAAAAGATGTGAAACCATACAACAAGGACATTTGCACAACTATGTTCATAGCAGCTTTATTCATAATAGCCAAAATCTGAAAACAACATAGATGTCCCTGAACCGAAGAATGGATACAGAAATTTTGTTATGTTTACACATAGAGTGCTACTCAGCTATTAAATATTCTCATTGAATTAAAACTTTTAAAAATACGTTAATCTAAAATTCTACCAACCCTCTTGTAAATGTTTTCAAAAATGCCTACTTGATGATGAACTAGGTGCTCACCATGTAATCATGACTGTACACAATATTTAATTAGATGGATTGTTAAAACTTTGGTGTAGTGCAATTACGTGATGGTTCTTGTGGGGTACAAGACTATTAGAAAATCATACTGTAGCAATTAATTCCTTACATTATATAGACAACATTTTACATAATAATGTGCAATACATTTACAAAGGATAAAATATTAAATATCTATTATTAATGATAGCAAAAAGTTTAGCATGGTTCATTAAGTTCTAACTATAAATTCACTCTTCTCTTTTAAACTGGCTAGTGGTGCAGCCTGTAATCTTAGCTACTTAGAGAGCTGAGGCAGGACATGTGTTAGACAGAGCAGGCTCAGTGCCATTAACTGGCTTAAAACAAACAATGAAAAACAGCAGGCGAGAGTTCAGTGAAAGAGGAACTACTGTCCAGAGATGGAGATGGAGAACTTGTGTAGTATGCCAGAGGTCCCTGTTTCGCTTAGCAGGAGATAAATTCTACTCCATGTGCCATCTACTCTAAATGCTCTAAGGTTGAGGGGTGGGACAGGTGTTTGTTAAGTTAGTTCCTCGATTATCTCTTCCATGTGCTCATCAACTTTCCAAAGTTTTGTGTTTTGGAGATAGAAGTTTAATTAGAACACATTGAACTGAGGATTTCTGTATTGCCTGGTGAAAGTGACATACACAATAAATCTCAGTGGTAGGGAGGCAGAGAAAAGCTGATCTCTGAGTCTGAGTCAATCCTAGTCTGCAGAGGGAATTCCAGGTCATCCAGAGTGACAAACTACATATATAAAAATATATATATAACACATATATATTGTATACATATATATTCATATATACATAGACACATACAAATATATACATACATGCATGCATATATATGTATATATATGATATATATGCATGTGTATATATGTATACATACATATATATATTCCTGTATCATACATGATGTTTCAATATCTAAATAATTATAAGGACAAAAGTCTTCAGTGTAGTAGAATTCCAAAAGCTGTTGAAGGAAGTATATTAGAAAGTTTCGTCTGCCCAGCAGTCATAGCTCACCGTCTGAGCAGAGATCAAGCACTTGGCATTGCATAAGCACCACGAGTCTTTTTGTGCATACTATGTGCAGCCTGCCAGAGCTATTTCCACTCTGGGAACCATGAACTGGAATTTTTCAACTCATGAGTATTAATAATCACTGTCCTAAAATCATACTAACATATTTCTTGGGCTAACACTTCCTATTTTCTGTTTTATTTTTTAAGGTACAGGAAAAAATGGTGATTTCCATCCCACAGCAAAATAAATGTAATTTTGAATATACATTCATAAACATACATTTTATAACTGCCTGACACAAAGTGTACAGGTTCTGCCAGGGGCCCAGTAACTTGTTCTTATAGTAAGAAAATAATAAAACTTCATGCTTTGTGGTGCTAGTTCCTTGTTTGCTAATATTTGAGCAACAATATAGTAGCATAATAATAATGCCCAACTAAGGGAAAAGTAATAAAACCTGATTTACACAAATATTCATATCTCGTGTTTCTCTAGTCTTCTGCATTTTTATGCTCAGGAATACAAAATGAATGAATATATACGCATGCTCAAGGAGGATGAAAGGGACACTTGGATTGAGAGTTATATTTCTTGAAATCACAAATTTATTTTCTAGAGTATATTAAACCCTAAATATGTAACCTGGGTGGTTTTGAAATTCTTTGTTTTGATATATTGGAACATATTTATCCTTTTGGCTGGGTAGGATTATAGTATTTTCAAAACTCAAGAAAGTAACATTATACTGAAGAGGATACTAGAATAGCTTTAAGTTAATGTTTAGAAATTTAAGACAAGAAACATTGCTGGGGCAATGTGCTGGTAAGTATTTACCAACCAGTTCCTTGAAGGGAGAATTAAAGATTATTGATTTGTAATGTTATTCACTTTTTGTAGCTTAACAATTAAAAACCACAAATAGAATCCCAACTATATTCTAACATTTCTGAAAATGTAAAATTTAACTCCCGTGATCATCCGTGCTATTTTTGTACTGCACTCCATAGCACCAAGTTTCTTAAAACTATATGCAATGATGTGTTCTGAATAATATAACTTTATTTAACCTAGCATCATAAGGAACATTCACAGATACCATGATACTATTTAATATGGGCTTCTAGGTCAAGTACAACCAATGTCAGTGGCTTTCTTCATTTTACCTTCTTCAATATTTTAATCTGAAAGTTACTTCCTGCTCTTGTTCTCTTGGTATAACAGTGTTTGGGCATTTGATCTCTGCTGGCTTTGAGAAAATAAATCTAAATAATTCATATTCAGCTACTCAGCCATTAAAAATGAAATCATGAAAATCACAGATAAATAAGTGCAAGTAGAAATAAATCATCGTGACTGAGATGACTCAGACCCAGGGAGACAGATACAGTATGTATTCACATATACCTGTATATTAGCTGTTGAGTTAATTCCAATTTGTCTTCAACGTAGACTCACAGAGGTTAGGTATACAGTCAGGGGCTGGTGGTGGGGGTAGATAGATAGACCTAAGAAAGAAAAATAGAACAGATGGTTATGGACTGGGTTGGGAGGCTAGAGTAAGAGGATCAAACAGGTAGGAAAAAAAAAGAATATGAGAGAGAAAGCTAAAATTAAGGGCCATTTGAGGCATAGTATGGAAACCTAATGCAGGAGAAAAAAACCTAAAATATATTCATATATGAAGGAGATCTAGATGAAATCGTCAAATAGTAAGGGTGTTAAAGCCTCAGCTGGACAACATGTGTCACAAAATACAGCTCCCAGTAGCAGGTATTCGTTACATCTAATTGAGTTGGTGGCTAATGGTGCCTCATGGAAACCTCCTAACACAAGCATGAAGGAATAAGTGAATGAGAAATTAACAGTGATCTTTGGCATATGAAAAGCAAATGTTTGATTAGGATTCAGTGACATGCACAATAATTTTGAAATATTTTATGTTTTGTATCTTTATTCAAACAAGAAAACACAGTTAATGTCTGGTCTTTTATTTATTTTAAACTGAAGAGTATTTTAATGCCAATAGATACAGCAGTGGTAAAGCCATGTGTAAATAAAGTTTAAACAAGCTGACTTAGGTCTTGCTGATTTAATAATCATAATACTTTTACAGGAAGCAGTATTTGGAGTGTTCCTGTAGATTGTGCTCGATGATGGAAAGTAAATTCAAGTATGGATATGAGGACTATTTTTTTTGTGTCCTTCATGTATAGGGTATTCTATTAAAAATTCAGATAGCTGTGCACTTAATCACACGTCCTTGATGTCAAAACGAATCACATCTGTGAACACTGATGCATTTCGACACGGGAATGCAAACTGCCTGGCTTGCCTCTAAATACGATCTGTTGACTACCTCGCAGTAACTTTCCAGGCATTTTAAATGGGCCCAGAGAGCCTTCTTCTACACAAGCAGACTCTGAAAATGAGATGTCCCAAAAGATGGAGTTAGAAAGTGTCAGGGAAGAGGTTCCCCACCTTCACAGTGACTGTTCTTTCGTCTCATGGGACATGGCAGAGACAGAAACGATGATCAACACCTTGAGAACTTCACTCATTAATAGTTCTGCTTGATATGTAGACACATGTTGGAAGTCAGCCTCTAAGGTGGCTAGCAAAGTTCCCCTCACTTGTGCTTTCTCACCCGACAGTTTGTGTCAGGAGAACACACTGTACAAGATGCTGTGCTACAGCTCAGGCTTGGGAAAGACTCTCCGCTCCCTTTGATCTCTTTCACAGACCCTCCTCTGCTCACTCTGTGCTGCAGCTGGAGGAAATCAGCTACCAAAACCAAGAAGAACTGAAAGAACTGCAAATGGTCACATTTATTCTGCTTTAAGCTACACTGCTCATAACTTTTTGTAATGAAAGCTTTAAGAAAATTAATTGGGTGATAATGACACCTATAGAGAACAATTAAGCAGACAAAGGATTTGGGTAATAGGAAAGGGGTGAGTTTGGGAAAACTATAAGTGATAAGGTGATATTGGATTAATTTACTGTTTTGTCATCATAATGTCAGGCCTCTGTCAGTAATGGAGAGTATCGGAGATATGCGTGTAGAATGAGTATCTCATTATCGATGGTCTGGGTCTCTGTGTTACATCTTTAGATAATACAAAACTCAAAGCAAAATGCACAGCAAATGTAATGCATATGTTGTATAAATATAGTCACTATGAAAGACCAATAGTTTTATATATACCAAAAATATTTTTCTAACAAAGGTATTGTTGTATGTTTGTTTGATAATACAATTTGTGATTTTGTATGCCAAGTTAAGCTACTAAAAGTTAAAGGTTATAAAAAGTGGATGGGAGTCACAAGAAATAGTTAGCAATCATACAATACAGACATATACAACTCTGAGCATGTAGACAGAAGATGATAACATTGGATTAAAAGGATAGAATTCATTTATTATTTATTTATGATTATTATAGTTTTTTACAATTTATTCACTTTGTATCTCTGCTATAGCCTGCCCCCTCATCTCCTCCCAATCCCACCCTCCACCCTCTCCTCCTTCCATGCCCCTCCCATAGCCCACTGATAGGGGTGGTCCTCTTCCCCTTTTATCTGATCCTAGCCTATCAGGTTTCATCTGAGCTGGCTGTATCTTCTTCTTCTGCTGTCTGGCAAGGCTGCAACCCCCAGGAAGAGGTGATCAAAGAGCCAGACACTGAGTTCATGTCAGAGACAGTCCTTAATTCACTTACTAGGGATCCCACTTGGAAATTGAGCAGCCTATAGGCTTCATCTGAGCTGGGGTTCTAAGTCCTCTCCATGCATGATCTGGGGTTGGAGTATCAGTCTTTGCAGGTCCCCTGGGACCAGGATTTTTGGCTCTTTTGTTCTTGTGAAGCTCCTGTCACCTCCAGGTCTTTCTATCTCCCCCTTTTTCCAAAAGGTTCCTTGCCTTCTGACCAAAGTTTGGCTATGAGTATCTACATCTTCTTCCATACTGTGATGGGTATTTTCATTCAGAGGCCCCCTGTGGAAGGTTCCTGTCCTGTTCCCTGTCTTTTACTTCCGATGTCTATCCTGTTTTCCCTTCTGAATGAGGTTTCAGCCTCTTCTCTAGGGTCCTCTTGTTGTTTAGCTTCTTTAAGACAACAGAATGCATTTCTAAGATGTGCAGTTTACTTATTCTCTTGTGTTCAAATGAATTAGGAGGAGTAATGATGCAGCTTGTGCAGAACTGTGCTTTAAGCTCTGTTGCTTGAATGGGACTCTGGCATTAACAATCAGTGACTAAGTTTACTGTATAGTGAGGGTGATGGAAGTGGATGGTGAAAAACAGCCTTGAAGCAGGTGATGAGCCAATAATGATTGGATAGTAGGACTTCTGGCTCTGACACAATCGTAAGTTTCGATGATCAAATAAATAATTTTTGTTTATAATTCAAATACAGTAGCATACTATAAGTATATAAAATCAGTTATCCAATGAATTTCACAAGCAGAGGTCTATGAGTATATGTAGCTGTTTGTTATTTGCAATACCAAGGTTTTCTTTCTATATGTATGTGCTCAATTCAGTTGTCGTTATGAAGTAAATATGAAGGTGTCTTGTACAGTGTGGGTGACTAGGCTGCAAGCAACTGTGACATGCTTACCTGTACTTCCTATCGTGTTGAAACTGAGATTAGCTGCTCAAGTTATCATGATAACTATGAAAAGAAAGAGATGCACCGATTTCAGTTAGAGCGCCAGTGGAGACCCTGATTCTAGAGATTCAGAGTCACAACAGGTGAAAAATTAAGATGTAAAAAGCTCCGACATGGATTTTGGCTGATGAAACCTGATGTTCTAGGATGAGCAGTCAGCTGCATGGTCATAATGTGGACAGTGAGGAACAGAATCAGGCATGTCAAATTATGCAACTTAATTTCGGGTTTTTCTCATATGGGCTTTAAAGATCATCTTATAAAGTATGCAAAGCTTTATGTTTCCATTTTAAAGTAACATTATAACTAAAAATTAATAATATTTACTTTGATAAAGAAAAGCCTCTGAAACAGAACTTATTTCAATTTAAAGGACACACAAGTAGGTTTTCAGAATATTTTTCATGTGGAAAGGTTGCACGGAAGGAATATAGAATGTGAAACTGAGATACCCTATATCAATTTAATTTTATCTCTTGTTAAAAATATGAAAAATTATATTCATGAGCCATTGGATTTGATATACAAATTGATATTATGAATGCATGTTTTGCCGGGTGCAGTAGTGTATGCCTGCAATCCCAGCACTCTGAGAGGCAGAGGCAGGCAGATCTCTATGAGTTTGAGACCAGCCTGGCCTACAAAGCAACTACAGGACAGCCAAGGCTACACAGAGAAACCCTGTCTCAACAAAAGGGGGGTCTTCACTGTTCATATTTTTGTGTTTATTACACATTGTCTTTATATATAAGCCCAGAAATTATTATATATTAGAGAGACTTTTGGCGAAATTCTTTAAGTCTCTCTCTATATTGTTATTGCCAAATGATATGCTAATAAGAGCCCCCAAAGTCTTAAAGCTCTTCTATTCTGTCGTCTACAGCATGCCTTTCCTGAGGAGAGCAGAAGAGAGATGAGAGGAGCAGCAATTGACTGGGGAAATATCAGGCAGGAGAGCCCAGTGCTGTCACATGCGGGCACACGGCTTTGGTCTTAATAACTTTCCGTTACATACTCTTCCTTTGGCACCCCTGAAACAAGGTTTGATTTAGTTTTGATGGATCTTCCCCACAATGAAACTCTATTGCTTTCAAAGCTGTTGCTGCGGCGACACCTGAAGTGATTTTTATCACTGCCATAAACACATTAAATGATTTCAGGAGCCAGAGACCCTTTTTCAGGTTCTGCTGTGTGATAAGTGAAGACAGTTGTAAAAAAAAAAAAAAAAAAAAAAAAAAAAAAAAAAAGGTTTTCTGCTGATTTAACTTTTCACATGTCCCTAGGAAAACCTATATCCCTTAGCAATGCTGTGTCTCATGCTTTATAAATGTGGGGAAACACTGACAGATTGAGATTCAAATTCCTGAGCCTGAACAAAAGACATAAAGCAAAATCACATGACATTTTGTGATTGTATTTGCTTGCTCATGTAACTTGTTTACAATGGGTTGGCTTGACTTGGTTTCTTTGTGGGTTCAGCAGATGGGGGTTTCTTAGGGGAAAAAAAAGTGAGAATACTCTACTTGCTGATCTGTCCTGATTTGTAGAACTAAAAGGAAATTATTCAAATTCACCTTTACTCATAATGCAGTTCTAAGTTAATTGGAAAACACCTCCTTGTCCCTGATGATACAATGTCCACTACTCCTGACGTGGACAGAATCATCTGTCCATCAAATAAGCTTCTGGGGGGAATAACACAAATCTTTGTTCATTTGGACATTCAGGGAAAACATTGCACATTTGGTAGACTTACTGTAATCAAATCGTCCCAGATGAAGGATCCTGAGAGCTAATATTTAGAGAATCTTGTAACAGAAATAAAAATCAACTGTGTCAACATCCAGTTTTTTATATGGTGAAACACCTTCTTCTTCTTCTTCTTCGCCACAATGTGAGTGGAGTCTCCAGGTTTCCATGGCTTGTTATAATTGTTACTGTTTCTGTAATTGTAAGAGATCCCTTGTAAGCAACTTTCTAATGAATTAAGTTGATCTCTGCAAATTTAATTTCCTCATTTTTATCCATATGTTCAGAGAAAATGACTTTCAATGAACTTCGATTTGGCATCCATTCTAATCAATTTGTCAATCATTTTGAAAAAAGTCACACCATTCTACTATCACTTGTGTTAAATGATTTGTTTTTATAGAATAGCATTGGTATATCAAATTAAATATCAAATATATAGTTATAGATATATTCTAACTGGCGTATGTCAAATATTGCATGTATTTGGGGGATGAAGAAGTGACCCAAACAAGCAACAGCAAGCTACAATATCATCAAACTTCCATAAAACATGAGAATTAAAGCGTTGGAGAGGTAGCTTAGCAGGTAAAAATACTTAATTCTCTTGCAGAGGATGCAAGTTTGGTAGTCAGAATATACATGGTGGCTCACAAATGACAGCAACCTCATTTCCAGTGGACCATATGCCATCTTCTGTCCTCCTTAGGCACCAAGTATGGTACATGTACATACATGTAACACTCATATATGAAAAATAGAAATAAATACATAGAAAAGTAAACAATTAGGACAAATCTTTCTAAAATGCATGCATAGCTTGTCCATACAAAAATAAAATGTGGTCTGCACTGTAGTTTCCCTAATTTGTATGTAGGTCTCATAAACCTAGGCAAAAAAAAATTAAGATGAAATTTTCTATTTTTTTTACTCCTCAAAATCCTTCACTTCCACAAAATGACAATATAAGAACCAAACTGACATTACTTTTAGTTCTGATCCTACATTTTAGTGGCTGAGCTATCTTTTCAACCTAAACTTACTTGAAAATAAGTAAATGGCAATATTATTTATACACCAAGCTAATTTTGTAGCATGGAAATATTTATGAATATTTAATGTATAATATTAATTTGTATAAAAATATTTGTATGTATATGTGATAAATATACACATTTATTTATAAACATATATTCATGTGGGTGTGCATGAAATAGTACACATGCATATGGAGATTTGAAACACATGAATTGTATGCTTAGGGGATTTTTCCCATTTCTTTTTAAGAATGGAGCCCTCTGAAGATGCCAAAAACATACAATGGAAAAAAGATAGAATAATGCTTCTGGTCTAACTGGATGTCTACATATAGAAAATTGCAAATAGATCCATACTTATCACCCTGCACAATACTAAAGTCCAAATACATCAAAGACCTCAACATAAAACCAGATACACTAAACCTGTTAGAAGAAAAACTGGGAAAGAGCCTTGAACTCATTGGCACAGGGGACAACTTCCTGAACAGAACACCAACAGCACAGGCTCCAAGATCACCAATCAATAAATGGGACCCCATGAAACTGAAAAGCTTCTGTAAAGCAAAGGACACTGTCCGCAGAACAAATAGAGTGCCTACAGACTGGGAAAGGATCTTCACCAACCCTGTATCTGACAGAGGGCTAATATCCAGAATATATAAGGAACTCAAAAACTTAAACACCAACAAATCAAGTAATCCAATTTTAAAAAATGGGGTACAGAGCTAAACAGAAAATTCTCTGTAGAGGAATATAGAATGGCAGAGAAACACTTAAAGAAATGTTCAACATTGTTAGCCATCAGGGAAATGCAAATCAAAATACCCTGAAATTTCACCTTACATCCATCATAATGGCTAAGAGCAAAAACTGAAGTGACAGCACATGCTGGAGAGGATGTGGAGAAAGGGCAACCCTCCTCCACTGCTGGTGGGAATGTAAACTTACACAACCACTTTGGAAATCAATCTGGTACTTGCTCAGACAATTAGGAATAGTGCTACCTCAATATCCACCTGTACCACTCCTAGGCATATATCCAAAAGATGGTCAAATATACAACAAAGACATTTGCTCAACCATGTTCGCAGCAACTTTATTTGTAATAGCCAGAACCTGGAAACAACCCAGATGCCCCTCAGTTGAGGAATGGATATAGAAATTGTGGTCCATTTACACAGTGGAATACTACTCAGCTATTTAAAACAAGGTAATCATGAAATTTGCAGGTTAATGGTGGGAACTAGAAAAGATAATCATGGTGAGGTATCCTAGAAGCAGAAAGACACATATGGCATATACTCACTTATAAGTGGATATTAGACATATGATATGGGATAATCATACTAAAATCTATACACCTAAAGAAGCTAAGCTAGCAGGAGGACCCTGAGTAAGATGCTCAATCTTCATTCAGAAAAGCAGACCTCGGAAGATGGAGAAAACAGGAAACAGGGCACAGGTCTTCTGAAAGACTCTACCCAGCAGTGTATCAAAGCAGATACTTAGGCTCATAACCAAACTTTGGACAGAGTGCAGGAAATCTTATGAAAGAAGAGGGACATCGAAAAACCTGGAGAGGACAGAAACTCCAAAAGGAGAACAACAGAACCAAAATATCTGGGCACAGGGGTCTTTTCTGAGACTGATACTCCAACCAAGAACCGTTTATGGAGATGACCTAGAATGCCAACACAGATGCAGCCCATGGCAGCTCAGTGTCCCAGTGGGTTCCCTAGTAATGGGAACAGTCGTTGTCTTAGATATGAACTCAGTGGCTAGCTCTTTGTTCACCTCCCCCTGGTGGGTGGGGGCAGTATTGTGGAGCCACAGAAGAATACAGTGCAGCCAGTCCTGATGAGACCTGATAAGCTAGGGTTAGAGGGAAGGGAGGAGGACCTTTCCTGTCAATGGACTTTGGGAGGGGCATGGGAGAAGATGAAGGAAGGATGGTGTGTTTGTGAGGGGATGAGGGAGGGGGCTACAGCTGGGATGCAAAGTGAATAAATTGTAGTAGATGAAAAACAATAAAGGAGAAAAATTAAATTAACTAAAAAAAAGACTGGGTCTCTCATTGAACCTGGAGCCCTGTAGATTATGCTAAGAAATGCTTTTCAGAGTTTAAAATTTACTTGTGGAGAAATACTTTCCATTTTTATAGGCAATATGTCCAGCCTTCTTCCATCTTCTTATTTTGTTCTATTCTTTTCATACTGAGTATAGCATAAATGTCAAAATAAACCCAAGCCATACTATCTGAATAAGTTTTTAAGGAATTGTCGAGAAAATGACAAAATTAAGGCCAAAAATTAATTTAAAATTCATATGATGAAAACAATAGATTAAATTGTTGAAAGGTAGAAAATTTCACAACGTTTCATGCACAAGGAAGAGTGAGGAGGATGAGGACTTTTAAACACTTCCAGTACTATTAAAACAGTCATAAAATATGTGTATGACTGTGTGTTTGTGTGTATTTGTCTGTGATTGTGTGTGTGTGTGTGCAGAAAGGGATCGAGGCACAATAATCTACAATGTATCAAGAGACATGTTAATAACCCAGTCTCCAACAAGTAACTGAAGAGCATGCGTGAATTCTGTGGAAGAAGGCTAAATGAACTTCCCCTTGATTCATTCCGACTTGATGAGAGCTCTCACATGACATACTCCATGCTTTCACTGGCTATTGAATAAAATATATCACCCTACATGATATTACAACCTCTATATAAAAGCAGCTGCAAAATTTATATCAGCATTCCCCTTACTTGTCATAATAATCTATGATCACCAACATAGAGAATGACCAGCAGAGGAGGAAAGAGAAAATTCTGGTCCTCGTGTGGGATAAGATCCCTTCCGTGATTGATAAGTAAGCCCCAGTCTCTATGGCTCAGGGATGCCTAAAAAAATGTTTATTAGCTTCTTTTGACAAGTTAAAGGCATATAAGAAAATATATCATTAACTAAATAAGAAAGGAATTAAAAAACAGAAGTAAGTAAACTATCAAATTTCAAATTACTATTACTGAGATTAAATATAATCTATGGAATCAATTTATGAAATAAATTTTAATCTCTCAAAATTCAGAGTGAAGAAGCAAAAAAAAATTGTACTAAAAAAAGGATTCAAAGAAAAATAGAAAAGAAGGATGGAAGGAAAGTCATGTTCTCACATATCACAATAAGCACAAGAAAAAAGTTAAAACGTCTGTAGAACAAAATTTTGGTTAGAAGCCTATTGTAATTGCTATCATTGAGATGAACAAAATCAACATATGAAAAATTATTATTAAATAATCAATTATAATAAAATGACATTTGATAATTTTACTAATAAAAATTAAACTGTAGAGGAAAAGGTTTTGATACTTTCAAAATGTTTTAAGAACAAAAAGTGAGGCTGAGATTAATATATTCAATAATATTCAGAATATATTATGTACAAAAACCTAAGCACCATGCATGAGAAACCTTTTTTTGAGTTGTTGATCAAGGTAGTTCAATTTACGACAAAAGCAATATAAGCTATTGCTTTTGCTTTCTGTTGCCTCTGAGAGGTTGATGTAAGAACCTAATACTGAAGACACCAAAGGCTTTGGACAGAGAACACAGAGGGCTTGAGCTGTCTTTTACCTGCAAGTTTCCTTTCTACAGTCTAGAGTTCATAGGAAGGTGCTATGTAAGCTGCTAATACAGGGAAGCAGGCAGTAGTCCTCTCATGCTGTAAAGTATAAGAACCACAGTGATGGCCAGCATAGGAAGATTTCTCTTAGGGTGCAGAATGGGCACTCATGTCTTTATGGTAAATAATAGCTTTCTAATGGAACTTAAGGCCCCCTCAGCCGGGTGGAAATCCTGCCTTGTTCTAGAATCCTACTCAACTACCCATATGTAATGAGACTATGAACCTTAGAGAAGAATTTATTTCCACCAGTCTTTTTACACCAACATAACTTCTAACTATATTTCCAATCTTATCTCTACAACCATAGATAAATATAGCTTTCACCTCTCATCAAAGTATTTTCTTTGCAGCAGAGACCATTGCAGAAAATCACAACTTGTCAAAATGCGGAGATCACTTGCCAGTGGATGATACATCTACAACAAAACTCCCGAATCTTTGGCTTGAGGTAAATTGCAGAAGGGCAAGCAGGAAGATAATAAGAGCCAGAGGACTAGGAAGAAAGCTGTGTGATTGTGTCTCCTAAAAAAGCTATACCCATGAAACCTTAACACCACGGCTGCTTAAATAAGAGCTGAACAATGAAAATGTCAGTTGACATGCAAAAGCTGAAAGAATGTCATGGGATCCTACCTCTGGACAAAGAACTACAGACAATTAGTGACTGATTACAGGAGCAATTAGCCTCTCACAGGGATATGCCCTTAATTATTTAATACAAAGTGGTCAACTATGAAATCATATACACGAAAACAACACTAAGCTGACTCAGCAGGGAGTAGGTATATGTTTATGCATTTAGAGATGTGAGTGTGTGCGCAAACATTTTGCATATGTGTTCCAATTCCAATCAAAGAAACAAGGTTATCAATTTAAGAGTAGGTACATAAGAGGAGATGGAAAAGAGGATATTGGAGGTTTTGGAAGTGTGGAAGGGAAGAGGGCAAGCAATATGATTTATCTAAAACTTAATAGATATAGGAAAATCCTTAACAAAGGCCAATATGCTTTAAGCATAAAAATTATAGAGAAACGCTGAAGACACTATACCTCAATACAACAAAGGTTACATATGGCAAACCCACAGTCACTATCATCCTAAATGGAGAAAACTTAAGTCAGTCACACTGAAATCAGAAATGAGAGAGTAATGCTCATGATATCCAATTATTTTCAATGTAGTCCTTAGAGCACCAGCTGAAGCAATAAGGCAAAAAGAATAAAATTTGAAAATAAAATTAGGAAAAGAAGAATTCAGCTCATCCACACTTGCAGATAAAATGATATTATACATAAAGGATTTTAAAAAAATCTATTAGAAACAACCCTCCCCCAAAAGAGTGATATTTATAGAATCGTGAGGTAACCAGGTTCTCAATAAGAATTATCTCCCAATTCCAATTTTGCTATTGTTTTCTTAGAAGGAAAACTTAAATAAATAATGCATAGATGAATATACATAAAATTTTTGAAAGAAAAGTAAAGTGATTTTTTTTTTTCTGAAGAGTATATATAGTGGACTACCAAAGTAAAACTGCAATATCAGGACTGGCTGCCTCATGCAGTTGCAGCCAGGTGTTAGGACAGTACAGTTATCTGAAAGACCCCCTAAGCGGGGTGTCTGAGATGGCTCATCGACACACAGTCTCTGTGACTTGTCAACTCTGGGCTCACATGAGCTATCTGTGACAATCCCTAGAGAAGTTTTCAGTAAGGGGATTCAAATTTTCCAATGATGTCATTTCTGTTCCAAACAGTTGCCCAAGGGCTGACATTCCAATTGTCCAAAGTAGGAGCAGTACACAGTTATAGGACCTAAAGGTGGAACATGGAAATCACTCAGGATTCCTTTATCCATATTATAGAGTCTACAAAATCATAAAGCCTACTCTTGGTACAAGAGAAAACAAATTAGATTCAATTTATCCACACTCTTGAAATTACAAATAAGAACAGCCATTTTAAAATCTACTGTTTATCCAAATTTTTCTGACCAATTGAGAAAGATGAAACATAGCTTTTCCTGTTTATAGTGTAAACCTGGAAGCCACAAGAACAAAGCTAAGATAAACAACTTCACACAATATCTATTGAATCACTGTCATATCAATAACTTGCATTAAAATTTGCAAAGGTGGCCAAAGCATTATACAATGTGAAGTACAGATAAATCGCTTAACTTTACTTATGTTTCAACATTAATAAAATGTTAATTATATCAATTAAATATATAAATAAAATACAGTTAATATTAATGAAAGGTTATATT
Organism: Meriones unguiculatus; assembly: GCF_030254825.1. Lineage (NCBI taxonomy): Eukaryota > Metazoa > Chordata > Mammalia > Rodentia > Muridae > Meriones > Meriones unguiculatus. The sequence continues at coordinate 8,685,296 of NC_083364.1, read as the reverse complement.
TGCATAAACACTTGAATTGTAAATTACTTTGCATGCTTACTGAACTAAGAGTTTGCCCATTATTTGTTTTGTTTCGGTTTTGTTTGTTTGTTTTCCAGACAGGGTTTTTTCCTGTAGCCTTGGCTATTCTGGAATTAGCTTTGTTGCCAGGCTGGCCTTGAACTCACAGGTTGGCCTGCCTCTCCCTCCTGAGTACTGAGATTAAAGACATGCACTTCCAGTGCCCAGTGAACTTGCCTGTAAACAAGTCAAACTTCTCTTGGGTATAGTGAAGGAAATAGGTAAAGTCACAAGCATGTAAAAGTCTATAAAATTAAGGATGATTTCCAATCACAAACATAGCAATAATGTTTTAAAATTCTGTACAGTTTATACAAAATGTGCTGTGCATTTGAGTGTACTTTAAAAATTACTTTGAGGACATTGTAAGTGCTAAACATAAAAACGAAAGTTACAAAAGACACGTTTGAAATAGATAAGTCTACCATCACAATCAACACAAACGTCAAACTAAGGACAATTATCTCTGGCAAGTATTTTTAGGACTGGACAATTCTATAAGCGTCTTTCCTTCTTTCAGTGATACATCAACCTCAATCAAATAGAGGTAATTTTACAGAGACAGCCTGACACAAAAGCATTTCCACATCCCTGCTTTGGAAAATTGTAAGCATATAAGTTTTGGTTGACAGTAACTATTTGGTTACTGGTTTTTTTTTCCCAGTAACCAAATAGTTGATGGGACACAACTTCAAAGGAGGACCAGTGTTTTGGGGCTTGTCATGAAGAAGATAGAGAGAACATAGTCCTTCCAGGCAAGGAAAGCATGGTGGGGGACAACACCCTTAGCGGTGACAAAAGCATGAATTGGCCTGCCCACATCCCCATAGCCAACAAGGAAACAGAAGGCTTAGGCAGGAATCCTATAACCTATGCTTCTCTAGCCTTGCTCCTATTGTGTGTGTGTGACCCACGCCAACCAGGTAAGCCACATGTGAAAAAGTTCTATGAACTGTCCTTCCATCACTACCTAGAGACCACCTTTGAGACAAATAAGCCTTAGAGAACATCTTCCATTTGAACCATAATGAACTTGACACAGCTTTGCTTACAAGGAAATATGCAAGCAATTTTCAATACAAGAATGAAAACCAAGTCTACTATGAAAAGCCGTCATCAAGAGAAGTGGAGATTGGGAGTTATTTTTCTTTACAATTTGGATTATCCAGTCCAAGAATTTTAATTGAGGGAATTAATCAAACATGCCCTTAAATATTAAACTTTTATATGTTAATAACAATAATAAACTAGAGTCAAGGCAGGCCATTGCATTATTCTCCTAATGTCTAGAGGAGACCTGTTTTGATGAGAAATATAATAAATTAGATCAATTATATATTAGAAATGCATCATTTTAATTAGAAAAATGCATCAAGTATTTTCATTGTTTTAAGTTTCAGTTATAATTCTATATTTAAAGTGAACTACTGGAGAATATTATAATCATCTTCCAGTTTCAGTGCATTCATTTTTTTTTTCAAATCCACTTTTATTTATTTACTTTTCATTAGTTTAAATCCGGGAAGGGTACAGCATCACACGGATTCTGTGTCCAATGGCCTTTGCAGGAAGGTTGCTTCGGAATTTGGCACGAACCATGCCACTGTTCCCATGGGCCCGAGTTACTTTTCCCCAGATCACTCTGGTTTTGTTTGGCTTGCCTCCAGGAGTTACTGTATTGTTTTTTGCTTTATACACGTAAGCACATCTCTTGCCTAGGTAGAATTCTGTTTCGTCTCGGACATAAACACCCTCAATTTTAAGAAGAGCCGTGCGCTGTCTTTGGTTCCGGAGACCTCGCTTGTAGCCAGCAAAAATGGCTTTGCACCACAGCCTTCCAGACATAACTGCTTCTTAGAAGTCCTGTTCCCAGCAGGCCTTTTCCTTGTTGGTGCTTTTCTTTTTCTTCCATCTAAACCTTTATATTTCTAGAAACAAACAGAGTGTGCTGGCCCTTGCCTGTTAATCTCAGCACCCATGCCCGAGACTGAGGTAGCAGGATCACGTCCGAGGCCAGGCTGAGTTATGTAGCAAGCCCCATTTTAACAGCAACAAACATCTAGAAGTCCAGTGCATTCGTTTTAATCTTACATTAATGTTCCTGGGGAAAAAAAATCCTAAAGTAAAAGAATGTGGTACATTCAGAAGCAGCTGACTGTAGAACATTTAAGTTATCTGTTGAAAAAGTAAACTGATAATCTTTGAGCCATTTCAGCTTTTCTCTTTGCTCAAATGGTACTGTATGCCTTTCTTCCTACCTCTACTTATCGAAATTTTGTCTCTGCTTTTACTCACAGAACACTTTAGAGTGCTTACATAGCTTTTCCTGTATTGCTTTGCATTACAGCTATTTGCCAACATAGGTCACTGTGTCCAAGGAGACAGGGAGTCTCTTCCATTCACCTGTCTCTGCTAGCAACATGTAGCAGAGGGCCCAGCACTGGCCATGCTTGGTAAATGGGGGACACATCAGTGTTCCTCCAGTGATTTTCTTATCGTAATGCTAGCTCAGTCTCCTTTATTTAAAACAAAATCCAGGTTTCTAACATCTTCAGACCACTCAACAATTCACTCAACTAGTGCAATAACAGGACTAAAACCTCTGGGGCAACACTGTGTCCCAGATGCTTCTAAATCAGTGTCCTGTACACAGATGCTGCATTTGCAATTCTTTACTTCGTGTCGTGTGCCTGGCTCTCCAAGGTGTGATTGGGAATCCCCTCTGTACTAAGAGATAAAAAGTTGCATTCTATTTACCTCATTTCCGTTTAGGTTCTGCCTGTTGGCCTAGCTGGCAATGAGTCTAAAGAGGTGAAAAAAGGTTTCTAAAGTGTATTCCTTAGGCAGGGCTTTGGTGAGGATGGACTGAAGAGAAGGCAGCATGGTACTTGAGAACCCAGGGCCGACAATGTTCGGGTTTGGGCTGTCCTTGTCAGGTAGCTTCTAGAGCTATCAAAGTTCCTGGCAGAAACGTTGATAATTTCACTAATACTTTGAAACCTGGTTCTTACAATCAGCTGTCGGCGATTGTCAAAGCCTAAGATATGGCGTTTAAAAAATAGAGAGTAAGGGCTGTTGAGATGGATTACTTGGTGAAGTACTGACCACACAAGTATGAGGACCTGAGAGCACCCATGTGCAAACATCTGGTGGTGTATGCGCCTGTAATCCCAGTAGGGGTGGGTATACTGCCAGGATAGTCCGTGGGTGTGCTACTAGGCAGTGTAGACAGATCTGTGAGTTCTAGATTCAGCTAGGGACACTATCTTAAAAATCAAGTTCGACATGGGTCAGAAATAGAAAGGGGGAAGGATGAAAATGATGCAAATAATGTAGTATGGAATTCTCACACACACATAAAAAAAGTCTCAGCATTTGCTTTGATACCCTGCAGGGTAGAATCTTTCAGAAGCCCTCCATGGTAGGCTCCTGTCCTGTTCCCTGTTTTCTCCCTCTGATGTTCATCCTTTCAGGATGATGATTGAACGTCAAACTTTGGGCAGAGTGCAGGGAATCTTATGAAAGAAGGGAGAGATAGAAACACCTGGAGAGGACAGGAGCTCCACAAGGACAGCAACACAACACAACCAAGAAATCTGGGCACAGGGGTCTTTTCTGAGATTGATACTCCAACCAAGGACCATTCATAGAGAAAACCTAGAACCCCTGCACAGATATAGCCCATGGTAGCTCAGTGTCCAAGTGGGTTCCATAGTAATGGAAACAGGGACTATCTCTGACATGAACTGATCGGCCTGCTCTTTGATTACCTTCACCTGAGGGGGGGAGAAGCCTTATCAGGCCACAAAGAAAGACAATGCAGACAGTCCTGTTGAGGCCTGATAGATTAGGATCAGAAGGAAGGGGAGGAGGACCTCCCCTATCAGTGGACTGGGAGAGGGGCATGGGTGGAGAAGAGGGAGGGAGGGTGGAATTGGGAAGGGAAGAGGGAGAGTGCTTCAGGTGGGATACAAAGTGAATAAACTGTAATTAATAAAAATATAAATAAAAGGTAAAATAAAAAAGAATGAAAGAAAAATAAGCCAGCGGACTATTGAGGAAGACACCAGACATAGAACTCTGGTTTCTACATGCATGTGTAAAAATGTGTACTAACCCTTACATACAAAAAGTAAGCGAAGCCAAGATAAATTACTGATGCATTGTACATATTTAGTGAAATTTAGATTTCCATTATATTTGATCACAAAATAACTTAGCAGGCCTAAGCTGAAATGACAAGTGTGAACTGCCTCATTAGTTCAGTCAGGTCTCTATCTGCAATCAGCGACTATAAGCAGGCGTGTCTCATCTTTGCTAGCACAACAGCTTCCTCTTGTGTGACCAGTGCAGTTGGAGTTACCTGCTTCCCGACTTAAAGTACCTGTGGCCCATAAAACGGTTTGGTGGTTTTCATGAATAGTTACAGGTGAATAGCAAGCCAGGCATTATGCTCAGGCTCTTAACCAAGGTTTTAAAACACTGACTCAGACTCTTACTAACATATGTTATCATGGGTGACTTAAAGGTCTTCTCTCAAAGACAGCATTTGTATAATACTTGATTTTTTGATGCAAATAAAGTCTTACATTAAAACATTCCTTGAAAACAAAGTGTTCCAAATGACTCACAGAGATGCATTTAAAGACTTTTTAGAAATACCATGCTTATAAATAGCTATGTCTTAGGTCAATCACCCTTAAAACAAGTCCACTCTTTTTTAATTTTTATTTTTTATATTAATTACAGTTTATTCACTTCGTATCACAGCTATAGCCTCCTCCTTCATTCCCACTCAATCCCATCCTCCCTCACTCATCTCCTCCCTTGCCCCTCTCCAAGTCCACTGATAGGGGAGGACTTCCTCCCCTTTTATCTGACCCTAGCCTATCAGGTCTCATCAGGACTAGTTGCATTGTCTTCCTCTGTGGCCTGGCAAGGCTGCTACCCACTCAGGGGAGGGGATCAAAGAACCAACCACTGAGTTCATTTCAGAGAGAGTCCCTGTTCCCCTTAACTAGGATACTCCCTTGGATACTGAGCTGCCAGGGGTTGCATCTGTGCAGGGGTTCTAGATTATCTCCTTGAATGGTCCTTGGTTGGAGCATCAGTCTCAGAAAAGACCCCTGTGCCAGATTTCATGGACTCTGCAACTCTTTTTGTGGAGTTCCTGTCCCCTCCAGGTATTACTATCTCCCCTTTCTTTTTAAGATTCCCTGCACTCTGCCCAAAGTTTGTTTATGGGTCACATTATCTGCTTTGATACACTGCTGGGTAGAGTCTTTCAGAGGCCCTCTGCTGTAGGGCCCTCTGTCCTGTTTCCTCTTTTCTCCTTTTTCTAATGTCTTTCTGAGTGAGGATTGATCATATTACCATGGTCCTCCTTCTTGCTTAGCTTCTTTAGGTGTACAGATTTTACTATGTTTATCCTATATTTTATGTCTAATAACCAATTATAAGCGACTATATACCATGTGTGTCTTTCTGCTTCTGGGATACCTCACTCAGGATGATCTTTTCAAGTTCCTACCATTTGCCTGCAAATTTTATGATTTCCTTGTTTTTAACTGCTGAGTAGTATTCCATTGTGCAAATGGACCACAATTTCTGTATCCATTCCTCCGTTGAGGGACATCTGTGTTGTTTCCAGGTTCTGGCTATTACAAATAAAGCTGCTACGAACAAGCTTGAACACATGTCCTTGTTGTGTACTTGAAATCTTTTGGATATATGCCTAGGAGTGGTATATATGGATCTTGAGGAAACGCTATTTTGAATAGTCTGAGAAAGCGCCAGATTGATTGCCAGAGTGGCTGTACACATTTGCATTCCCACCAGCAATGGAGGAGGGTTCCCCTTTCTCCATATCCTCTCCAGCATGAAATTCAAACCAAAACAACCCTGATATTTCACCTTACACCCATCAGAACGGCTAAGATTAAAAACTCAAGTGTATAAATACTTTATATACAATCTACTGATTTCCATTAAAATGGTCTCTTAATATCACCTCTCTCATGCTTTTCTCTAGCGAGTGTCTGTGCTATATTAGGTGAATGCAGTTGTTTGTCTCATCTATCATTAGTGTAACAAAACCCTCATTTTAAAAACTCTTCTACTTCAATTCTCTGAAGAAACTATGCTCATTCTTGTTTTTCACCAAGCTATGATACATTAAAAGTTAGTGTGACACACCCAAGATCAAATTTCTCTACATAATAACATTTAGGAAACAATGATGAAGGGATGACTAAAGCCTTTGAAGACAAAATGGATTAAACATGCCAAATAGCTAGTAATTGGTATATCCCATTTACCAGTTGAGATGCAATGCGGCAAAAATTTTACTAGACCTTTGTGATGATGTATTTTGTAACATTTTCTCTGAGATAAAACAAAAACAAAAAACAAAAACCTTCTGTGTTGGAAGGAATATCCCTTAAGGCCCCGAATATTGAATGGGGGATGAAGATAAAGAGAATTCTATGGGGAATCTTACAAAGACACAGGGTGTTAAGAGAGAGCTGCAACAGCAGGAGGTTCTAAGGTAGATGAAAAATTCCATCCTCCAGGGAAGCTCCATTTGCTTAGGAAGCATCAACTCTAGTTTCAGGAAGTCCATGCTAGCCACAGAGACTCAGACCCACAGTTCAACCCTTCCCATGCCCCAAGTCTGCAAGTGGCAGCAGGGAAAACACAGGGCTGCCCAGCCAGTGATTGTATGTGCCATCCAACCTCTCAGTGGCAGAAAACCAGCTGAATAGACACCAAAGACCAGCAGACTTGTAAAATCAATATGAATGCGCATTCTTCAACAGGGCTTATGATCCCTTAGTGCCTGTGATCCCTTAGCGCCTGCAACAACTTCAGTGCCTGCAGGGCACCCCTCTCACACACTGAAGGCCTCTTCATTCACCAACACCCTGTCTGTTTGGACACACCCACAAACACACGCTCAAACACACGCTCAAACACACGCTACCCCGCATTTATCCTTCTGTGCTTGCGAACTTTCCTCCTACAGGTATAGCTGAATAACCAACGCACACACTGAAACCACTAGACCTCACCCATTTTCCTGAAGAATTCTCCAGATACCAGAGAAAAACCAGTCTGACCTGCAGAATCCAGGAACAGACAGTGAACACTACGGATAACCAAATGGCCAAAGGTCGAAGAAAGAACACAACTAACACAAATCAAGATATCATGGCTTCACTGGCAACCTCCAAAATTATTGGACACTCAGCAGAAACACAAGAAAATTTTAAAGCTATGATTATCCAGTTATTTGAGGCACATAAAGAGGAAACCAACAAATCTCTCAAAGAAATAGTCATAGAGATTCAAACAGTTAAAGAGGATACAAAAAAATCCCTTAAAGATTTGGCCTCCCAAATAGAAACAAAGAAAAACAAAGTGAACGAAGAAGCTCTTAAAGAAACACATGCAAATATAGCCAAACAATTGGAGGCAGAAGCAGAGGCACTAAGAGAGGAAACAAACAAAAAAATAGAGACCATCTTGGAGACACAGGAATCCACACTCAAACAGATGAAGGAAATGTTGCAAGATATGAAAACAGAATTAGAATCAATAAAGAAAACACAAACTGAGAAAACCCTGGAACTGAAGAATTTAGAGAAAAGAGAAGGAATCACAAAGGTAAGCATCACTAATAGAATACAAAAGATGAAAGAGAGAATCTCCGGTGCTGAAGATACACTCATAGAAATTGATACTTCTCTCAAAGCAAAAATAAAATCAGAAAAATTCCAAACACAAACTATCCAAGAAATCAAGGACGCCATGAAAAGGCAAAATCTAAGAATAATAGGAATTGAAGAAGAAGAGGAGTCCAGGCTAAGAGGTCCAAAAAATATTTTCAAGAAAATCATAGAAGAAAATTTTCCCAACCTAAAGAAAGAGATGTCCACAAACATACAAGAGGCCTACAGAACACCAAATAGACTAGACGAGAGAAGAAACTCCTCATGCCACATCATAGTTAAAACACTTAATCTACAGAACAAAGAAAAGATACTAAAAGCACCAAGGGAAAAAAGCCAAGTAACATATAAAGGCAAACTTATAAGAATCACACCAGACTTCTCATCAGAAACTATGAAAGCCAGAAGGGCCTGGGGAGATATCATGCAGGCCCTAAGGGACCATAGATGCCAACCTAGACTACTTTACCCAGCAAAGCTTTCAATCAACATAGATGGAGAAAATAAAATATTCCACGACAAAACTAAATTTAAGCAATATTTGAATAGCAACCCAGCCCTACACAAGATACTAGAAGGAAAATTCCAATACAATGAAAACAAATACACCCAAGAAAACATAGGTTAAAGATAATTTCCAACAAAAATCAAAAGCAAACAAGCAATGATTCACAGTAACATCGCCAACTCCACAATAATAGGAAATAACATTAAATGGTCATTATTATCTATCAACATCAATGGACTCAACTCTCCAATAAAAAGACACAGACTAACAGAATGGGTGCGGAAACAGGAACCAACATTCTGCTGCATCCAAGAAACACTCCTACGCAACAAAGATAAACATTACCTCAGAGTAAAAGGCTGGAAAACAGTTTTTCAAGCAAATGGACCCAAAAAACAAGCAGGAGTGGCTATCCTAATATCTAATAAAATAGATTTTCAACCAAAACTAGTCAAAAAAGACATAGAGGGGCACTACATTCTCATCAAAGGAAAAATTCACCAAGAAGACTTCACAATTCTAAACATCTATGCCCCAAATACAAGAGCACCTACATTCATAAATGAAACATTATTAAAGCTTAAACCACACATTGATCACAATACCCTAATAGTGGGTGACTTCAACACCCCACTCTCACCAAGGGACAGATCAACTGGACAGAAACCAAGTAGGGAAATAAAAGCACTTACACAGTCCCTAAATCAAATGGACCTAATAGATGTCTACAGATCTTTCCACCCAAACTCAAAAGAGTATACCTTCTTTTCAGCACCTCATGGAACCTTCTCCAAAATAGACCATATAGTTGATCATAAAGCAAGCCTCAACAGATATAAAAAGATTGAGATAATCACTTGTATTCTATCTGACCACCATGGACTAAAGCTGGACATCAACAACAATGGAAATAACCAAAAACCTACACGCACATGGAAACTGACCAACTTGTTACTCAATGACAGCTGGGTTAAGGAAGAAATAAGGAAAGAAATTAAAGACTTTCTAGAACTCAATGAAAATGAAGGCACAACATACCGAAATTAATGGGACACATTGAAAGCAGTGCTCAGAGGAAAATTTATAGCAATAAGTGCCTTCAAGAACAAATTTGTAACATCACATACAAGTAACTTAATGGCCCAACTGAAAAACCTAGAAAAAAAAAGAAGCAGATACACCCAAGAGGAGCAGAAGGCTGGAAATAATCAAACTAAGGGCTGCAATCAATCAATTAGAAACAAATAAAACTATTCAAAGAATCAATGAAACAAAAGCTGGTTCTTTGAGAAAATCAACAAGATAGACAAACCCTTAGCCAAGCTAACTAAAAAGCAGAGAGAATCTATCCAAATCAGCAAAATCAGAAATGAAAAGGGGGACATAACTACAGACACTGAAGAAATCCAAACAATCATTAGGTCATACTATAAAAGTCTATACACCACAAAATTTGAAAATCTAAATGAAATGGACAATTTTCTTGATAGATTCCATCTACCAACATTAAGTCAAGATCAGGTAGAAAGACTGAATAACCCTATATCCCCCAAGGAAATTGAAGCAGTCATTAACAGTCTCCCCTCCAAAAAAAAGCCCTGGACCCGATATTTTTAGCACAGAATTCTACCACACCTTCAAAGAAGTGCTAATACCAATTCTCCTCAAACTATTCCACAAAATAGAAACAGAAGGAACACTACCAAACTCATTCTATGAAGCGACAGTCACCCTGATACCCAAACCACACAAAGACCCAACAAAAAAAGAGAACTTCAGACCTATCTCTCTTATGAATATTGATACAAAAATACTCTTTAAAATACTTGCAAACCAAATCCAAGAACACATCAAAGATATCATCCACCATGACCAAGTAGGCTTCATCCCAGGCATGCAAGGGTGGTTCAACATATGGAAATCCTTCAATGTAATCCACCACATAAACAAACTGAAGGAGAAAAACCACAGGATCATCTCCTTGGACGCCGAAAAAGCATTTGACAAAGTCCAGCACCCATTCATGTTTAAAGTCTTGGAGAGATCAGGGATACAAGGCACATACTTAAACATAGTAAAGGCAATATACAGCAAGCCTACAGCCAACATCAAACTCAATGGAGAGAAACTTAAATCAATCCCACTGAAATCAGGGACAAGACAAGGCTGCCAACTCTCTCCATATCTCTTCAACATAGTACTTGAAGTCCTAGCCAGAGCAATAAGACAACTAAAGGTGATCAAGGGGATACAAATTGGAAAGGAAGAGGTCAAAGTGTCACTATTCGCAGATGATTTGATAGTATACGTGAGTGACCCCAAAAATTCAATCAGAGAATTCCTTCAGCTGATAAACACCTTCAGCAAAGTGGCAGGATACAAAATCAACTCAAAAAAATCAGAAGCCCTCCTGTACACAAAAGACAAAAGGGCTGAGAAAGAAATTAGGGTGACAACACCCTTCACAATAGCCACTAATAACATAAAGTACCTTGGGGTGACAAGTGAAAGACCTGTTTGAGAAAAACTTCAAGTCTCTGAAGGAAGAAATTGAAGAAGATCTCAGAAGATGGAAAGATCTACCGTGCTCATGGATTGGTAGGATTAACATTGTGAAAATGGCCATCCTGCCAAAAGCAATTTACAGATTCAACGCAATTCCCATCAAAATACCAACTCAATTCTTTTCAGACCTTGAAAAAAAGATTCTCAGTTTCATATGGAGAAACAAAAAACCCAGAATCTCCAAAACAACCCTGTACAACAACAGATCATCTGGAGGTATCTCCATCCCCAATCTCAAGCTGTAATACAGAGCAATAGTAATAAAAACTGCATGATATTGGAATAGAAATAGAAAGGAGGATCAATGGAACCAAATAGAAGACCCAGAAATAAACCCATGTACCTATCAATACTCGATTTTTGACAAAGCAGCCAAAACCATTCAATGGAAAAAAGACAGCATCTTCAACAGATGGTGCTGGTCTAATTGGATGTCTACATGCAGAAAAATGAATATAGATCCACATTTATCACCCTGCACAAAACTAAAGTCTAAATGGATCAAAGACCTCAACATAAAACCAGATACACCAAATCTGTTAGAAGAAAAAGTGGGGAACAGCCTAGAACTCATTGGCACAGGAGACAACTTCCTGAACAGAACTCCAACAGCACAGGCTTTAAGAGCAACAATCAATAAATGGGACCTCATGAAACTGAAAAGCTTCTGTAAAGCAAAGGACACAGTCATCAAAACAAAGTGACTGCCTACAGATTGGAAAAGAATCTTCACCAACCCTTTATCTTACAGAGGGCTAATATCCAGTATATATAAAGAACTAAAGAAGCTGAAAAGAAACAAACCAAGTAATACAATTAAAAATGGGGAACAGAGCTAAACAGAGAATTCTCAACAGAGGAATATAGAATGGCAGAGAAACACTTAAAGAAATGCTCAACCTCATTAGCCATTAGGGAAATGCAAATCAAAATGACCCTGAGATTTCACCTTACACCAATCAGAATGGCCAAGATGAAAATCTCAAGTGACAACACATGTTGAAGAGGTTGTGGAGAAAGGGGAACCCTCCTCCATTGCTGGTGGGAATGTAAACTGGTACAACCACTTTGGAAGTCAATCTGGTGCTTTCTCAGACAATTAGGAATAGTGCTTCCTCAAGACCCAGCTATACCACTGCTAGGCATATACCCAAAATTTGCTCAAGTACACAATAAGGACATTTGCTCAACCATGTTTGTAGCAGCTTTATTTGTAATAGCCAGAACCTGGAAACAACCCAGATGTCCACCAACAGAGGAATGGGTACAGAAATTGTGGTATTTTTACACAATGGAATACTACTCAGCAATCAAAAAAGAGGAAATCATGAAATTTGCAGGCAAATGGTGGGATCTAGAAAAGATCATTCTGAGTGAAGTATCCCAGAAGGAGAAAGACAAACATGGAATATACTTGCTTATATAGACCTAAAAGATACGATAAACATAATGAAATCTATACACCTAAAGAAGATAATCAAGAAAACGGACATGGGGTATGATGATCAATCCTCATTTAGAAAGACAAATGGGATATGCATTGAACGTATGACAGGAGTCTACCACAGAAAGCACCTGAAAGACTCTACCTAGCAGTGTTCTAAGGTAGATACTAGACTCATAACCAAACCCTCGGCAGAGTGCAGGGAATCATATGAAAGAAGGGGAGTTTGATGTGGAAAGGATAGGAGCTCCACAAGGATCAAACATATATGGGCACAGGGTCTTTTCTGAGATGGACACTCAACCAAAGACCATGAGAGGATAAAACCTACAACCTCTGCTCGGATGTGACCCGTGATAGCTCAGTAATCAATTGGTTTCCCATAGTAAGAGGAACAAGGACTATTTCTAACAGAAACTCAATGACTGGTTCCTTGACCTCCCCACCTCCCAAGGGAGGAGCAGTACTGGTAGGCCACAGAGGAGGACTTTGCAGCCAGTCCTGAAAATACCTGACAAAACGGAATCATATGAAAGGGGAGGAGGTCCTCCCTTATCAGTGGACTTGGAAAGGGGCAGGGAGGAGATGAGGGAGGGAGGGTGGGATTGGGGAGGGAATGAGGGATACAGGTGGGATACAGAATTAACAAAGTGTAACTAATGAGAAAAATAAAATTAAAAAAAAAAACAGAAAATATACCAAAAAAATGTGACAACAACATAATGCAATTTACTTTGTATTGTTGATTTTCTGATAATATAATAGCAGTGTTCAGTATGTCTGGAAATCTGGGATATCCTTCTATTCTTTAATTTACAAATTGCATTTCCTCTGTGACTGTTACTGAAAATTAATTTTGTTACATTTGAAATTTGAAGTACACTCCTTTTAAATAAATCTTGCTCCAAAAAGGACAAAAAAAAAAAATGGAAGCAACATGTGGTAGTTCTCTCTCTCTCTCTTGCTCTCAGGAAAAAGGATGTATGTAACAGAATATTGTGCATATACACTAATAACTAATTAGGAAGCTTTTAAAACAAAAAGTCAGTATTAATTGACTAAAAATCTTTGACTTGGCAATGTGTAGTTATTTAGATCTGCATATTTGTCACCTATTTTTCTCAGCAATGAACCAAGAATCTACATCAATGATAATAACTCAAAGCTTATTTGTCAAGATGCAATTAAAATCTTCAGTTTGAAATTAGAACTGTAGAAAATGTGAATTAATTTTTGGTGAACTGAAAACATCTAGGCACGGAACTACAGATGATATTGCTTGTGATTTTGAACACGTCTTTTGTAATTGTCTTGAAACCCTCAAACATTTGAAGATCTGCCTTATACAGTGAACCAATAAGTCACAAGTAATAAGTTTTTGATGTTACAAAAATTAAGTCTGAGTAAAAGGTTCATAGGACATAACAGTAGAGGAGCAGGTATATCAGAACATATACATCATGTATGATTATATCATGTATTTATTAAATCATATATATATATGATTTCACATAGCAAATAAATCCTACAATAACACCACTTGTTCACTTTTGTGGGCTAGAGGCTATCACATTTCTAAACAAGTATTCATATTAAAGTAGATTTTTCATATTTACTTCAACCAAAGCAAAAGGACCAAGGGCCATAGTTACACATGTATCCAGGGAGCCTAGAGGCCTTGTCTAGTCCAGAGGCTAGAGATCATGTCCATATCTGAAGGAGACCGTCCAAGCTGTGGATTGTCTGAGTAATCTGTCCAGCATAGTACCTAGTATCCAAGCCTCAAATGGAAGCATGAACCCAGCTACAGTGTAACCAGCACATCCACAGACAAGGCAGGCTTTGGGTGTGGGGAGGAGTCAGAGATCTGGGAAGTATAGACCATGCCCAGACTGCTTATCATGCACTTGGATAGCAGCATTACTCCTGGCATTTCTGTCTGCCTCTCATGAGACCACCTCACTCTCCCTCTGCCAAGACTGTAGCCTAGAGAAGAATTGAGGAAATTGAGAGAGAGGAAACAGGATTTTCCAGCCCACATACATCTTCAGAGCAGATGAGCCCCTTCAATCCTATAGATCTGGTAGCAATGAGCAGAAGCAGAACTGATAGTTGTCTTTGGTTAAACCAAAAGGATGGTTATTTAAAAGTGTGTAAAGAAGTTTCATATTTTATTTTCTCTTCTGGTCCTAGGAATGACAAACAAGGTAAGAAGTTTTAAGGATACACTGAAAACTCAATGTCTGTTATGATAGTCTGATATAAAACAATAATTCATTTCAATCTTTCAGTATTCAGTTTCCCAATACTGAAAGATTGGGAATTATCTAAAACTAAAACAAACAAAACAAAAGATTGTGACTATATTTATTGAGTACCATCTCATACTGCTATTTGTGCTGGTTCCTTGTTTGGGACCTAACTGTCAACAATAAATTATTCCCTAGGTAGTAAGTTGCAAAGTTCCCCTCAGCCTCTCAAAGAAATAGAGGATACTGACAAATCTATGACTGTAAGAGGCTCATTCATAAATATCCATTTTGCTTGGTTCTGCTCAATAGAAAATCCATTTTCTTTCATAAACAACTAGAAAAGTGTTTATCTGAAAAGAAACATAAATGAAATAGTATCTCTCTACTGGCCTCCAACAGCCTTTCTTTATGGAATTTCTTTATGAAATTAACAATATGAAAAAGCTCTTGTGTTTTCTTAAACAGATATTGTGAATGCAGTACCTAAAAATTAGAATGAAATAAAAGACTTCGTAACTCAAAAAAACCTGAGAGATCATTGATTTTTTTCCTTCTTAGGTTTTCTCACATTAACAAATGCCCCAGCTTTTTCTAGGAAAGAAAACAGTTCTTATTTGTCCATATTTGAGGTGAAAAATGGAGAAAACCTTGGTAGTGAAGGCCATATATCTTAAGTGACTCAGATAATAGTTGTATTAAGTGCCTTTTTCTTTAGAGATTCAAAGCTCAGCCTGGGAGCAACTAAAAACCTTTCCTTAGTGACAGCGCCTAGAGTCACAGGCGATCTGTCACTATAAGCTTATTCTGAAACAAGACAACATTGTCTGGCTAGCATTTGGCTGTTTAAAACCCACTTGATTGCATGCAGAATTTTATGATTAAATAATATCATAATTGCTATGATAAATATCATAAAATCCTAGCACCATGGTAGCCACAGGTGTTACAATATTGTGTATTTTCGGAGTTATCAGTTCTCAACTGTGGGTCACAACCCCTTTGGGAATGCATATCAGATATGCTGCATATCAGATATTCATATTACTACTCTTAACAGTAGCAAACTTACAACTATGAACTATCAATAAAATACTTTTATGGTTGGAGTTTACCATACTATTAGGAAGTTTCAGAACTACAGTTCTAACTGTTTTTCGGGGGAGGGACTAGAAGAACAAAGTAAAGGGCATACATTAATGAGCATATGTAAATGTAAATTAGTATTTATCTGGATAATTAGAAAGAAATTGCGAGCTCTGCAATATCAAAATGATACAAATTAATACGGTACTGCATATTCCAGCAACAGTCTGGATTTTTTTCTGAACAATCTGGACTTTCAAGAACATTTAACTGATTCAAAAATCCATACATTTTTCATAAGAAATTTCTTTGAAAAATCTGGAGTATTAATATTTCATGTCATCTTAGGGAATTTATATTTTATTTGATTTAGTAGAAAAGGTTGCAAGGAAAGAAAGCAGGAACCACATGTGGTCTTACTGTGCCCACTGAAAGCATTCTACATCATAGGGAGCACATGAATTGAAGACAAAGAGAGCCCTGCTTCAAATCCTTGCAAACTTATTCTGCAGATTTTAATTGCTATATTCTGTGATCAGAATATACTTTGTTGGGTAGCACTTATTGATCAGGTAGTAGTTTTGTTTTCATAGGAAAAACACATTTTATTTGCAGAGCTCTTGTCTACTTATTTGTTTGATTTCACCTCATAAGGTGAGTGACAATATCTATTATTTTCTTACAGAAAGACCACTGTCACTGTAAGTGAAGGTCAGGATGTGTTGTTCATGGTCACTAGGGTTCATGCTTCCATAATAGCATCTGCCTTGCTATATAACTAAGGACAAAGTTTCGGAATAGAAATTCCAAAACTCAGTTAACTACTTGCGTTTCATGGTATGGCAAACTGTACCTTAGGAACACAGATACCACCATCCTAGGTCCAACATGAACCCACTAGTTTTGTCAACTTTTTTTTATTAGTCTGCTCTGAAAACTTAAGATTTCTACAATGAGGCCTTGCTATTTGAGATTTTGTATGCGGTATCTTGCACTCCGTGTGAACATTAAAAATCACAGAAATAATTATGACAGTTGTTGATGCCCAATTACAAGAATGTAGAAGCCGGGTGGAGACCCAGCATCTTGGAGTCTAAGTTCTGATGAATTAGCAGATCTTCAGGGACAGTGTGATTGTGCCCTCGAACAGAGCTGGTCTGCACAGGCACCACATGTTGCCATTTCTAAGAGGCTACAGCTGACATTATGTTTGTTGGTTTTTAAAAGAAAAAAAGACCCAGAAAAATAGATATACAACACTGATTATGCCAAGGTCTCATTCAAAATAAATACAAATAAGCCAGCACCAATTATAGTGAGGTTCTCAAAGTAACATATAATGAACTGAGAAAAAATTATGGCAGGTTTCTTATTTGGTGATTATTATCAAAAGAAAAATAGAAAGTGATTTCTAAAAACATGCTACAAAAAACAAAAAATAGATAAGCAAAAAGTAAGAAAAAAAACAGAAGAAAAAAATAATGTGGTTGAGATTTTATATTACTAATCAAGACTGGTAAACTAAAACATATTTAGTAAGAATATAATCAAAATTCAAATTAGGAATGTATCTTCAATTTAGAAATAAATTTAAAAATATTTTGGGTCATTTCTATTCCTTTGACAAAATTAATGCCAGTATATTGAAGAAGTAATATATTTTAGTAATTATTATACCAAATTATTCACTGTGACAAAATGTTTAAACATTTTTCACTAGAAGTTTTTCTTTCTTGTTACAAACAGTATCTTAATATTTCATTAATTCTCCTTAAATATTATTTGATTTCATGTATATATATTAATATGTATCTGCATTTCATATTATCATGTATAAAGAGGATATTATAACACAAATAATTGCTTATAGATAATTTGTATGTGTGAGAGACTTCTTGTGATTTCAATAAGTATGTGCATGGCATAATTGTTGTCTCCTAGAAAGTTACGGATGTCACTTCTGAGTTTAGGGGTGACTGGCCCCATGAACATATGAATAAATGCTGTTTCCTCATTTTGGAACATTTGCATAAGACTTACTAGATTCAGAATAAATCGGTATAGTATTAAACCATTGATACTTGGAGACTTTCTAGGGACTTTTCATTTCGGTTGGATGTTAGACCAGTTAGAGATGAGTTGATATACTCATTTTCCTTCTTCAAATACTTGACTCATTTTTGATTCAAATTGTTTTGCTTTGTTACTTCTATTTTATTAAAAATATGCATATACATTATAAACAAAATTTTGTTTGCTGCCATTTCTATCCATTTTGACATTCAAAATACCTATTTTCATGTAAAATAGGTTGGCATCTTAGTTACAGGCTCTATTACTGTGATAAAGCTACATGACATAAAAATGGCAATAAAACAACTTGGGGAGGAAGGTTTCATTCCGTTTCACTGCTTGTACTCCACCATCCAGGCAAGTCAGGGTAGGCATTTCAGGCATGAATCTGGCTCTCAGTCCTAAAGGAGGAAACCAACACAGAGGCCATGGAGTGGCGCTCCCCGTGGCTTGCTCACCCTACCTTTTTGTTTTTTGTTCATTTATTTTATTTTATTTTATTTATTAGTTACATTTAATTAACTCTGTTCCCAGCTGTATCTGGCCCTCATTCCCTCCCAAACCCTCCCTCCTTCCTTCATCTCCCTGCCCCTTTCGAAGTCCACTGATTGGGGAGGACCTCATCCCCTTTCATCTGATCCTGTTTTATCAGGTATCTTCAGAACTGGCTACAAAGTCCTTCTCTGTGGCCCAGCAGGACTGCTCCTCCCTTGGGGTAGGGAGGTCAAAGAGCCAGCCATTGGGTTCCTGTGAGAAATAGTCCCTGTTCCCCTTACTATGGGAAACCAGTTGGTTACTGAGCTACTAAGGGCTTCATCTGCACAGAGATTCTAGGTTATATCCATACATGGTCCTTGGTTGAGTATCAGTCTTAGAAAAGTCCCCTGTGCCCAGATATATTTGGTCCTTGTGGAGCTCCAATCCTTTCCACATCATACAACTCCCCCTTCTTTCATATGTTTCCCTGCACTCTGCCGAAGGTTTGGTTATGAGTCTTAGTATCTGCTTTGATACACTGCTAGGTAGAGTCTCTCAGGGGTCCTCTGTAGTAGGCTCCTGTCCTGTTACTTGTTTTCTCCTATGTCCAATGCACCTCCCATTTGTCTTTCTAAGTGAGGATTGATCATCTTACCCCGGATCCTCTTTCTTGTTTATCTTCTTTAAGTGTATAGATTACATTATGTTTATCATATCTTATAGGACTATATGAGTGAGTATATACAGTGTGTGTCTTTCTCCTTCTGGGATAGCTCACTCAGAATGATCTTTTCTAGATCCCACCATTTACCTGCAAATTTCATGATTTCCTCTTTTTTGATTGCTGAGTAGTATTCCATTGTGTAAAAATACCACAATTTCTGTATCCATTCCTCCGTTGATGGACATCTGGGTTGTTTCCAGGTTCTGGCTATTACAAATCAAAACGACCCTGAGATTTCACCTTACACCCATCAGAATGATTAAGATGAATAACTCTAGTGACAACACATGTTGGAGAGGTTGTGGAGAAAGGGGAACCCTCCTCCATTGGGAATGTAAACTGGTACAACCACTTTGGAAGTCAATCTGGCGCTTTCTCAGACAATTAGGAATAGTGCTTCCTCAAGACCCAGCTATACCACTCCTAGGAATATACCCAAAATTTGCTCAAGTACACAACAAGGACATTTGTTCAACCATGTTTGTAGCAGCTTTATTTGTAATAGTCAGCCTACTTTTTTAAAATACCCAGAACCACAGCCCAGGGTAAGCAGTACTTAGAATGGACTGGTCCCTCCCAAACCAATCATCAATCAGGAAAATTCCCCACAGTTTACCTAATGGCCAGTTTGATGGAGGCAATTTCTCAGTTGAATTTCTCTCCTGCCAAATAATTCTAATTTGTATCAAGTTGAAATGAAATTAGCCAGAGCATTTGGATTTAAAATTTCTAACTTGGCACTTAAATAAGCTTACAAACATTATGCTACAAGTATTAAGAAAGACTATTCAATATCTATAGGGAAGAGAAAACAACAGAGATACTGTATTACTTAAAATCGTTAATTTGCTGTGTTAAATGTGTAAATTTTTTAGTAGGAGCGGTGAGTACTACTTGCTCCATACATGTGACTAAATTGTACTAATACCCGGACTAAAACCATGTTTCTACTTTAGGTAAGCTCAATTTTTCAAAGGCTATATCCTTAACAAACACAACCTACATAGTCTTGGAAATATTAAAAAACAATGCTATAATCATAATATTTTAATGTTGGCAACACAGAACAGCTAAAAAGAACTTTTAGGGACCTCTACAGGGATCACAATTCTCCCGCCTGGCAGTTGCCGGGAAGGCTACTTTG
The DNA here is from genome assembly GCF_030254825.1 of Meriones unguiculatus. Classification (NCBI taxonomy): domain Eukaryota; kingdom Metazoa; phylum Chordata; class Mammalia; order Rodentia; family Muridae; genus Meriones; species Meriones unguiculatus. Next base: position 8,665,236 of record NC_083364.1, on the reverse strand, counting down.
GTATGAAGGTCTGGTCATCTAGATTTTCCCAAGTCACCGTGTGTGTGTTTGTGTCTCCTGACATGGCCTGTTCCTACCACATAGGCCGCTTGTCCAGCAGCTAGATCTGGCAGAGTTTGGCAATTAACAGCCTATGGTTTTTAACACATTTTCTTCTTCTGTTTTGCATAATGGCACAGCAATGGTTTGCCTCTATAAAGACACTGGGAAAACTGTGAATGAAGTGTAGTAAAAAGGATCACCAAAGCCCAAAGGCTATGAAATCTTGTTTGGTTACTTCAGAGGAAAAATATTTCTCATATTTGCCTTTAGTTTGAACTTATGACTAGTAGAACTGCGAGACTTTAAGATCAATATTTTTGGCTTTCAGCTTTGTAGCTAAAAAAGGGGAACAGTTCTTAAACTTAGGACTTTCTACACATTTTCTATATGCTGCCATAATTTATAGTAAGGAACTGGATGCTTTTATTTTAATATCAAGAGTAAGCAATGAGTTCAAGTCTATTCTCTATTTTCTTTTCTATTGTGTTCATAGTATCTGATTTTATGTTGAGGCCCTTTTGGAGCAGATTATTCTCTTATTGTTGTTGTTGTTTTTATTTTTTACAATTTATTCATTTATATAAATTGTAGCTCCCTCCCTAATTTCCTCCCAGGCCAACCTCCATCCCTCTTCCCCTGCCTTTTGACCTTATGTTATTGAGTCTCATCAGGACTGCCTGGATCCTCTTCCTCTGTGACCTGGCAAGGCTGTGTCAACATAGGAAGTACTAAAAGATCAGGCAACTGAGTTCATCTTAGAGAAAGCCCCTGCTCTCCTTATGTGGGTACCCATATGGAGACTGAGCTACATCTGAGCAGGGGATCTCTCCATGCATGATCCATGGTTGGTGCATCAGTCCCTCCAAGGCCCAGACATTTTGGCTTTGTGGGTCTCCTTGTGGAGCTCCTGTCCTCTCCAGGTCCTTCTTTCCTCTCACCTCCCACTTCTTCCGTCGAACTCCCTGCACTATGTCCAAAGTTTGGTTGTGAGACTCTGCATCTGGGGATAACTACAGACATTATGTCTTATTTCAAAAGCCTATACACCACAAAATTAAAAAATCTAAATGAAATGGACAATTTTCTTGATAGGTTCCACTTACCAAAGCTGAATCAAGAACAAGTAAATAAATTAAACAGTCCTCTATCTCCTCAGGAAATAGAAGCAGTCATCAAAATCTCCCAGTGAGGAGGACCTCCCCTATCAGTGGACTGGGGGAGGGGCATGGGAGGAGAAAAGAGGTGAGAGTGGGAATGGAAAGGGATTGAGGGGGGCTACAGCTGAGATACAAAGTAAATAAATTGTAATAAATAAATAAATACAATATAAAAATAAATGAGATATTATGCTAAAGAAGAAGAAGAAAAAAAAAAAAAGCCCAGGGTCGGATGATTTCAGGGCAGAATTTTACCAGACCTTCAAAGAAGAGCTAATGCCTATATTCTTCAAACTATTCCACAGAATAGAAACAGAAGAAACATTACCAAACTCATTCTACGAAGCCACAGTCACCCTGATACCTAAACCACACAAATACTCAATAAAGAAAGAGAATTTCAAACTAATTTCCCTTTTTAACATTGAAGAAAAAATATTAAATAAAATATCTGCAAACCAAATCCAGGAAAAAAATCAAAGATATCATCCACGATGATCAATAATCAATAATCATATGACTAGATAATCAGCAATATTATCAAACATAGCTGATACTGATGAAGAGAGGTCCAGACTTTCAGAATGAGCCATCTTCTCAGTAATACTGTCCTGTATGTGACTTAACATTTTCAATAACTGCTGAGGGGGCATGGGCAAAATGCAGAATTGTTAGGATTGTGACCTGAAGTTACCAGAGAAAGTTGTACCTAGCTTCACCCAGGTATGCAAGAGTGGTAAAATACATGGAGTTTAGTTGTGCAGGATAATAGAAATGGATCTGAGTAATGAAAGTTATAGGTTATTTAAGAACTCAGTCATGCTATATAAACATGTTATTTGTTATAATCCCAAGCGTGAAATTTTAGTTTGTCAACAGCTGTTAACTGCCTCATGCCTGAGGACTTTGAGGGCCATGATAGCCCAGAGGATGGTGTGGCAGCTTGGAGGAGGACAGAGGATTGCTTACTGTGGTGGTTGCTGGTTTTCTGGTTACCTGGAGTTCTGGCTATCCTGATGACTGAGATTGTTATTGCCCCCCGAAGAATTCTATGACCCTACTTAGCATCAAGATGTAAATAGATATTTCCCTTTAGGCCAATTACTCCTGTCCTGGGGCTGGCCTTGTTGGAAGGGAGGTACAGACTTTAAGGTACCCCCAAATAACGTGGAATTTTAAAAATTAATTCCTACAGATCTATTTTTATATATTGGTGTAATAGTCACACCAATGGTGTAATGGGACGAACAAAACACTTTTTGATTGAATTTGAGGCCCACTTCATGAGATGCTGCCAAAAAATGATACTACTTAATGTGGTCAAAGCTAGATTGGCCATGGGTCAATAATACTAATATTATTCTGCTAAAGGAACATAGCACTGAAATGGCTCCTAATCACATATTACTAAAATCAGAATATCACTCAGCCCTTGCCTACTGAGCTTCTTCTTCCAGGTAATTTTAACAATGGGATCGATAATTGAACGAAGTGTAGAGTTTGAGAGACTTTGTATCACTCAGATATACATGTGATGTATTGATCCAACTCTTACCTTCAAAGATCTATATGGAAGAAGAAACAAAACGATGGTAAAAGCCAAAGGAGGGGGATCCAAGATGGTAGGGCCAGGAGGACAGTGTTTCTGACCAGCAGCACAGCAGGGACAGACAGTGACCAATGGAACTCTGTGGTCTAAAACATCCGTGAGAGGAAACCCCACAGCATGGGAATCAATCAGGTTCGGGTCATCCAGCTAAACCAGAGAAGAGTTTCCAGGTCCCAGCCGGTACTCAGTCACCAGCCTGGAGACACATGTATGCATGCTCTGATAACCATCCCAGACAGAACTGTGGGCCCCAGGGCACCAGACTGGGTTTCTCCGTCAGGAAGAAGCCCCACAGTGAGAGAAACAGCAGGTGCAACCTCAGGGCATTCAGCCAACCCTCCCTGCCTTCCACCCCAAAAAGTTCTCAAGATAAGTTCCTGGTTTCCTGCAGGTGCCCAGGTGCCCAGGTGCCCCAATGCCTAAGCAACAGTGGGATGGAGCTACTCCTCCTGCATGCTCTACTCACAATCCCAGACAGAACTATGGACTCAAAAACACTACAGACTGGATCTTCCTGTTGGGAGGAAACAACAGGTCTGACCTCAGGACACTCAGCTCCAGAAAAGTTTCTGAGTTCCCACAGGCTCCAGGATCTAGCCTCCGGGAGAGAGCCTATGCTCACCTGCCACTGATTGTCTCTTGGGTAATGGGGAACAACCTCAGACCTACAGAAACCTGAGAGCCACTGGATCAATCCCCAGATACTGCCCAAAGGGGCAACCAGTTATTCCTAGCTAACCTGATGAAACCTCAGGGGTCCCTGGCTCATCATGAAGGCTGTGCCCAGCAAACACAGCATAGGAATAGGAACAGAAGCTCACTAAATTCAGAGCAAGAAACCAAGCAGCAGAGCAGCTAACTCCAGGACTTCTGGTGAGAGGAAAACAGTTACCACAAAGGTCCATATATCTGAGGGGAACTGTGGTAATTCCTGAGAAGCACTGCCATTCGATTGACCATACCCAAAATCTGAGGGGGACTCCTTCAGAACCCTGCCAAGAGGAGTCTCCCCACTCCAGAATTCCAGCAGAGACCAGAAATTAACAGCCAATATCTGAGACAGTCAAATGAGTAGAAGCCAGCATCAAAGCGCAACCAACAAAAGACAAAACAATATGGCATCCCCAGAACCCAGTTATCCAGGGGCAAGTAGCCCTAAACACCCTAACATAAGTGAAATTCAAGAAGATCACCTTACATCTATGCTTATGAAGATGTTATTGGAGGAAACAAATGAAATGCATAAAGAATTAGAGGAAATAAAGTCAAACAGATTATGGCCATCCGTAAAGAAATACAGGAAGATGCAGCCAAACAATTTCTGGCTTCCAGAGTGGAAATGAATAAATCACTGATAGAAATAAAAGAAACAGAGGAATGTACAAACAAACAGCTGAAGGAATTGAAGTAAAAATGGGAAAATACAGTCAGACAAAAAAAGGAAATCAAAAAAACGGTTCAAGATCTGAAGATAAAATTGGAAAAAAAATTACATTTTTTAAAAATTATTTATTACACTTTATTCACTTTATATCCCACCTGTGGTTCCCTCCCTCCTCCCATCCCAGTCCCTCCCTTCCTCCACCCTCTGCATGCATGCACCTCCCCAAGTCTACTGATAGAGGAGGTCTTCTTTTCCTTCCTTCTGGTCCTAGTCAATTAGGTCTCATCAGAAGTGGCTGCATTGTCTTCTTCCCCCGCAAGGGGAGGTAATTAAAGAGCAGGCCAAACAGTTCATGTCAGAGACAGACCCTGTTCTATTAAAATGGAACCCAGTTAGATACTGAAATGCCATGGGCTACATCTGTGCAGGGGTCTTAGGTTATCTCCATGCATAGTCCTTGGTTGGAGTTTCAGTCTCAGGAAAGACCCTTGTGCTCAGATTTTTTGGTTCTGTTGCTCTCCTTGTGGAGTTCCTGTCTTCTCCAGATCTTACTGTTTCCCACTTCTTTCATAAGATTCCCTGTACTCTGCCCAAAGGTTGCCCATAAGTCTCAGCATCTGCAGTGATAGTCTGTAGGGCAGGGCCTTTCAGAGGTCCTTTGTGTCAGGCTCCTGACTTGTTCCCTCTTTTCTCCTTCTTTTGATGTCCATCCTCTTTGCCTTTCTGGATAGGAATCGAGCATTTTAGCAAGAGTGCCCCCTCTTGATTAGTTTCTTTAGGTGTACAGAATTTAGTAGGTTTATCCTATGTTATATGTCTATATGAGTGAGTATATACCTTGTGGTTCTTAAAAACCACAAACTGAGAAAATCATGGAGAGGAGGAACTTAGAAAAGAAAACAGGAAATACAGAGGTAAGCATAACCAACAGTCTAAAAGAGATGGAAGAAGGAATCTCAGGTGTGGAAGATACAATGGAAGAAATCTATGTATCTGTCAAAGAAATGATAAACCTAAAACTTTCCTGACACAAAGCATCCAAGAAATCCAGGACAACATGAAAAGACAAAAGTAAGAATAATATGAATAGAGGAAAAGAAGATTCCTGTCTCCAAGGCCCAGAAAATATTTTCAACAAAATCATAGAAGAAAATTTCCCCAACTCAAAGGAGAAGTTTGTAAGTATACAAGAAGCCTAGAGAACACCTAATAAATTAGACCAGAAAAGAAAACCCTCCCACCACATAATAATCAAAATAGTAAGTATACAGAAAAAAGAAAAATACTAAAAGCTGCAAGGGAAAAAGGCCAAGTAACACATAATGGCAAACCCATCTGACTTCTCAACAGAGCTATGAAATCCAGAAGGGCCTGGACAGATAGCATGCAGATCCTAAGAGAACATAGAAGTCAGCCCAGACTACTATACCTAGCAAAACTCTCAGTCCTCATAGGTGGAGAAAACATGATATTCAATGACAAAAACTAATTTCTACAATACCTACACACAAATCCAGTATTAGAAAAGATAGTAGAAGAAAAATACAGCCCAAGAAAACTAACTACTTTCAGGAAAATGCAGGAAATGAATAACCTCACTACAGTAAAACTAAAAGTATCCAAGCACACAAAAACACTACCACAGCCAACATCAAAATCAAAGGATCTAACAGCCACTGGTCATTAATCTTTCTCAACATCAATGGACTCAATTCTCCAATAAAGAGAAAGAGATTAAGCAAGCAAAAATGAGGAAATCATGAAATTTGCAGGCAAATGCTAGAACCTAGAAAAGATCATCCTGAGTGAGGTTTCATAGAAACAGAAAGACACACATGATGTATGCTCACTTATAAGTGGATACCAGACATATAATATAGGATAAACCTACAAAAATCTGTACACTTAAAAAAGAAGCTGAGCTAGAAGGAGGATCCTGGGTCCTCACTTAGAAAGGCAAACAGGGTGGCATTTGAAAAAGGAGAAAAGAGGAAACAGGACTGGAGCCTACCACAGAAGGCCTTTGAAAGACTCTGCCCAGCAGTGTATCAAAGCAGATACTGAGACTCATAAACAAACTTTGGGCAGAATGTAGGGGATCTTAGGAAAGAAAGGAGAGATATCAAGACCTGGAAAAAACAGGAGCTCCACAAGGGCCAAATATATCTGAGCACAGGGGTCTTTTCTGAGACTGATTCTCCAACCAAGGACCATGCATGGATATAACATAGAACACCTGCTCAGGCATAACCCACGGCAGCTCAGTATCCAAGTGGGTTCCCTAGTAAGGGGAACAGGGACTGTCTTTGACATGAACACAGTGGGTGACTCTTTGACTTCCCCATTTCCCCCTGAGGGAGGAGCAGCCTTGCTAGGCCACAGAGGAGGATCCTGCAGCCAGTCCTGGTGAGACCTGATAAGCAAGGGGTCAGATGGAAGGGAGGAGGACCTCCCTTATCAGTAGACTTAGAAAGAGGCAGGGAGGAGATAAGAGAAGGAGGATGGGATTGGGAAGGACTGAGGGAGGGAGCTACAACTGGGATACAAAGTAAATAAACTGTAATTAATATTAAAAAATAAAAAATTAATTAAAAAATCTCCAATCCAAAAAAAAAACAAAAACAAAAAAACACAGGGCCATATGGTTTCAGCACAGAATTCTATGAGACCTTCAAAGAAGAGCTAATACCAATAGTCTTCAAACTATTCCACAAAATAGAACCAGAAGGAACACTACCAATTCTAATAACACTACTCATTCTATTAAGCTACAGTCACCTTGGTACCTAAATCTCACAAAGACCCAACAAAGAAAGAGAATTTCAGGCCAATCTCTCTTATGAATATTGATGCAAAATATGGTCAACAAATTATTTGCAAACTGAATCAAAAAACACATCAAAGATATCATCCACTATGACCAAGTAGCCTTCATCCCAGGGATGGAGGTGTGGTTCAATGTGGTTCAATGGAAATCCATCAATGTAATCCACCATATAAACAAACTGAAAGGAAAAAAAAAAAAAAAAAAAAACACATGATAATCTTCTTAGATGCTGAAAAAACATTTGATAAAACCCAACACCCATTCAGGTTGAATGTCTTGGAGAGATCAGGGTTACAAAGCACATACCTGAATATAATAAAGGTAATATACAGCAAGCCTGTACCCAACATCAAACTGAATGGAGAGAAACTTAAACCAATCCCACTGAAATCAGGGACAAGGCAAGGCTGCCCACTCTCTCCATATCTCTTCAACATAGTTCCCCTCAGTTGAGGAATGGATACAGGAATTGTGGTGCATTTACACAATGGAATGCAACTCAACAATTAAAAGTAAGAAAATTATGAAATGGTGGGAACTGGGAAAGATCATCCTGAGTGAGGTATCCCAAAAGGAGAAAGACACACAGGGTATATAGTCACTCATAACTGGATATTAGACATATAATATAGGATAAACATACTAAAATCTGTATACCTAAAGAAGCTAATCAAGAATGAGGATTATGAGTAAAATGCTCAATCGTCATTCAGAAAGGCAAAGAAGATGGACATCAGAAAAGGAACAGGACAGGAGCCTGTCACAAAGGGCCTCGGAAAGACTCTACCCTATAGAGTATCAAAGCAGATGCTGAGACTCATAGCCAAACTTTGGGCAGAGTGCAGGAAATCTTATGCAAGAAGAGGAAGATAGGAAGACCTGGAGGGGACAGGAGCTCCACAAGGAAAATAACAGACCCCAAAAATCTGGACACAGGGGTGTTTTCTGAGACTGATACTCCAACCATGGAACATTCATGGAGATAACCTAGAACCCTTGCACAGATGTAACCCATGGCAGCTCAGTGCCCAAGTAGGTTCCCTAGTAATGGGAACAGGGACTCTCTCTGACATAAACTGATTAGCCTGCTCTTTGATCACCTCCCATTCAAGGAGGTGCAGTCATACCAGGCCACAGAGGAAGATAATGCAGCCAGTCCTGATGAGACCTGATAGGTAGGGGTCAGATGGAAAAGGAGGAGGTCTTCCCCTATCAGTGGACTTGAAAAGGGGCCTGGGTGGAGTAGAGGGAGGGAGGGTTGGATTGGGAAGGGATCAGCGAGGGAGCTACAGGTGGGATGCAAATAAATAAACTGTAATTAATAAAAATACAAATAAAATATAAAAAGTAAGCCAAATGAAATGGATGATTCCGAGGAAATAGTATCTTATATAAATAACAATGATGACATACATATGAACTCACAGAAACTTTCGCAGCATACATGGGACCTGCAAAGTTCAAGCCAGACAAAGTCCCAGCATTGAGAAGGGAAAATTGGCACAAATACCACCCCTAGAGAGGATGCTATACCTTTCTTGGAAGGATAAAATTGGCTTTGTTCATTTGAGTGTCACTGGGTATATCAATTACACTCCAAGGGAGACTCCAAACACAGGAGTAATTGGCAACATAAAATGAACTCTGTGAGTTTTGTTTACTTTTTGGTCTGTTTTGCTATTTTTTTTTGTCTTATTGAATTTTATGTGTTTTGAGTTTGTCTCTTGATTTTTGCTCTCTTTTGTTATTGTTGCAAGAGAGAAAAAGAAAAAGAACACAGATTTTTGATGGGTATGGAGAAAGATCTGGAAGAGTAGGCAAAGCAAAATAATATAATAAAAATGTATTGCACGAAAAAGTTAAATAAAAAATTTTAAAAGAGTAATCCAGTTGACTTTTCACAGAAGTTCTGTTCACACTATTCTTGGTTAGACCCATAAGACTGTTTAAAAAAGCCAATAAAAATAATACATGAAATACTGATTACAAAGGAAAAACATAAAATGAATTCATTTTCAATCGATACAATTGTCTCTGTAGCTAAAACCTCCAAATCTACCAAGCAAAAAAATCTCTTTAGCAAATAATCACCTGGATGATACATTGCCAAATCCTTTACTCTATATTAGGGAAAAAAATCTAATAGAAATTAAAATACTTGCTATGTTCACTAGTCCTCACCCCTATCTCATGAAATAATTAGGTATAACTTTCATGTGTGAGAGTTAATAGATATTATGTTTCTAATATATATGCATATATGTGTACACAAAACAAATATAAAGAAGGAAATACTTGCAAGGTGAAAATAATTGGAAATATTTCCATATTTACTGACTGGAGTACTCAGTAAATATTTCCATATAAGCTGACTAGAATACTCAGTAATTATTTCTATATTTACTGACAAAAATATTGCATTAATTTTTTTATATTAAATGGTAGAAATATATCAAAGGTCCAGAGTCATACACAAACTATTTTTAGTGGTTCTATAAGCAATTAGCAAGTCCATGTATAAAGTCAAGTAATTATCCACAATCAATAAATGAATTTATTTTTGGTATAATTTAAAATGTTTCAGAATTTTTACAAAAAAGCAAATGAATGTTTGGACACCAAGCCTTTCTAAAAATGCATTAACCCAGACAGTATCAGGTGGTTTTCAACAGACTTATTGTATAAGGGAAAAGCACAGAGATCCTAGGATTCACAATACTGAATTATAAACCACTGATTTTTTTCCAAAGGTGCAACAAAATTCAGTGCATTAAGCACAGACTTTCCTCAGGATGTGACCTGTATCATAATAAAACATAAACAACAGAAACCTGGAGGCCTGTAAACCTATGGCATTGACTGCAGCAAGGATATAGGTGCTTTCTCCCAAACTGGGAAGAGACATTGTGATAGAAAATGGACATGACTGTATTAAATGCTTAGACCTGCAGTAAAATAAGCCAGAAAGCAGCTGGTATTAAAAAAAAAAAAAATGAGAAAGAGAAAAAAATGGTCTTTTCCATTCACGAGCTCTAAAATTTTAACATGTGCAGGACCATGGTCTTAAGTTATCAGGAAGAATTTTCCCTTGTCCCCTCTTTGCTAAAGTTTGCTAGCAACATTCCCTGTGTTTTGGCTTACAGAGGCAACACTCAATGCCTTCATTGTTATGTAGCATTCACTCTGTTTCCTAATCTGTCTTCTCTTTCTCTCTCTTAAAAATAAAACCATTATGCACTTTAGTGATGCTAATTTAACAGGATTTCATTTGCAAACACTATAACTATGAGTATGATTACAATTTGGGGCAGAGAATTAAGATTTCAATATATCATTTGTGGACTGAATTACAGTCTATAGCAGACACCATGGTTGTAATGATTTGGCAGTTTTTGCTGTTACGTAAGGCAAATAGTCAGCTTGAATGATGCCTGGACCAAAACTGTTGATTGCGGTTTTCTTTCAATGCTTGATATGACATAGGCAATTACAAGTTCCCATAGAAACAAACAAACAAACAAAAACAGGTAAAAAAGGTTCAATATTACATTCTTGGTCTCTAGTTTAGGACAAGGTAGTTCTAGTACCTAGAGAAATTGTGAGACCAAAATTGTTCTTACACCACAGCAAAGGGTCATAGTACTTTTAGTCTCTTGTTTTACATAATAGATAGATATAGATAATATAGATAAAGGTAGAGATATAGATAGACATGGATAGATGGATCTTATTAATCATTAATTAGCTTTAGACTATTTTTAAAATTTAAATATGTGAGTTGAGCATTGATTCTGAAAAGCAGGACTCGAAACTTGCTGCCAAGAAAGACTGTTAACTAGTCTTTGGTTGGTTCATCTGTTTCTGCAGGGCCCTCTGGAGTCGTATTTTTTAGCTTTGTTGGTCTCCTTCTGGAGCTCCTGTCCTTCTATCCCCACCTTCTTCCATAGGACTCCCTGTGCTGTGCCAAAAGTTTGCTGTGAGTCTCAGCATCTGCTTTGATCCCTTGTTGGGTGGAATCTTTCAGAGGGCCTTCTATAGTAGGCTCCCATCCTGTTCCCTCTCCTCCACTGCTCTGGTATCTATCCTGTTTGCCATTCTGGATGAGTTTAAGCATCCTTCCTTGTTCCTTCTTGTTGTTTAACTTCTTCAGGTCTATATATTTTAGTATGGATATCCTATATTGTTTGGCTAATATCCACTTATAAATGAATATATGCCATGTGTATATCTAGATCCCCTGTTCAGATGTAGCTGATAAGCAGCTTAGTCTCCATGTGGGTTCCCAAATAAGGGGAGCAGGGACTGCCTCCGTCATGAACTTGGTTGCCTCCTCTTTAATCACTTCCCCCTGGCAATTAGGCCTTGCCAGGCCACAGGGAAAGAGGACTGCGAAAGAGGACCAGGCAGTCCTCTTTTAAAATTCTGTTTAGAATTTCAGAAGGAAATGATATAGGAATAGTTTAAATTATAAGAATTATGGAAGTTCTCTTACTTTAAATGAAGTCAAATGCAATTTAATTGCTAATCAGCATGGGTACTATTGACTCCATTAGAAAGGCAGATTCTGAGCTCTATGACCTAGAAAGTTTAAAATCCCTATTTGAAATACAGGTTAACTCAAGTTAAAGTAGAAGACATTAACATGCTCTCTCTTTTAATTATAGCCAGAGTTTGAATACACTTGTCTGCATGTGATAAAAAAAAATAACTGTTTTCAGAAGCCTTGGGTTATTGTATTAAGATTGTAATTCCAAAAATGTTCTATTTCCTATGAACTTTTGGCCAGGATGTCTGTGAGTTTCCCAAAACAATACAGACAAATGGCACCGCTGTCAGTGTCACACCAGAATTAGAAGACAAGACAGTATTATTGAAGACACCTCATGCTCTGTTTTAGGTGCTATCCAAGGTGCCGGGAAAGAGTTACCAACAGTCCCACTTGTGTATTCAGGGTACAATACTGACCCGCCAGGTGAGATGTGCCCACGGGTACAATAGTGGTAAGTATATTTAGGGGTGACCAATGACATTCTGGTTGGATTTGAGCCCCACATCACAAGAGAAAATTTACATCTGGCAATCTAAACCCAGTGGCTGGGAAGGTCATAGGCCCTTAATTTAAAATTCCAGTATGAAATAAAGGTACACTTTTATTCTTTTAGATGTGTGCATCTTGTTTTCCCATAATCATCCACCTGAGTTTATAGAGGATTGTCTTTTTATTTAATTGATGTAGGGAGTTCAGCCCAGAGTGGGTGGTGCCCTCCCTAGACATTGAAAGCCGGATAAGCAGGAACCTATTAGCTAGCCAGTAACCAGGGTTCCCCCATGGTTTCTGCTTTTCACTTTCTGCCCTGACTTCCCTCAATGATGGACTGTGGCCTGGATGTGTAAGAGAAACAAACTCTTCTACAATCTGCTTTTGGTCAGCCATTTTATCCTGGAAACAGAAAAATGAAAAAGAAGTCAGTATCAAGAAAAATAAATAGTATAATTCTACTGGAGACTGAATAGATATAAGAAATGCTATCAAGGATGTTGCTAAAAGAGCAGCTGTAGCCTGCTGATCAGAAATAATAATTGCAGCATTTACAGAACAGTATGAGGCCTCACATTAAGGCAGAATAAATAAGAGCTAATAATCCTAAGTCAATATGTCCCAAAGAAACAAAATCACCTTGTTAAAGAGTTATAGTCCTGTGTTTATTGGAGAACATTCATCTAATGATTAACAGATAAGAAAAATACGGTACATAAATGCAATAGTATAATGTATGTATTAGAAATAACAAAATCCAAGTGTTTGCCACAATACTGATGAATCTAGAGTTGGAAACACCTTTGATAGCTGATTTCTTAGAAACTGAGAGTAGACCAATGATTACAAAGGCTGGGAAGAGACGGTAGAAGGGTTGGTGGGGTACTCAGTTAAAATTTAAAGGTAAAAACCAAAACAAAACATGGAATTTTCCAATTCTGCACCCACAAAAGACAATTATATTTCATATTCCTCAAAAACGGAAGGTAAAAGGGATGTAATTAAATTTTATTTTTTAATGAAAAGACGAAAAAAAGATACCTACAAGTGTGTCAATGTTTTCTTTATACCAAGAGAAAATGTTAAGAAAGTGTAAGTATATTAACTTGATTTAAAATTACACAATAAATCAATATGTTTTGGTTAAAAAAAAAAAGAAGATGTGTTAGCCTTTTTTTTTTTAATTTGGGAGAGAAACTCCATCTCTAAAAATTCAATTGCTTCCTTTTGAGATGTATCAAAGGCAAATTACAACTGACTGATTTCCCTGATGATTTTCCCAACAAAAAACAGAAATTCAACTCAAGTACAGAGACAAAAGGGCAACTTGTGTTGCCCTTTAACAAATCAGTTGATAGAAAATTACTAAGAGTAAGTTCTCTGTGAAATTGACTCTCCTTACCCAGCCAAGGTTTGCCAATAACTGGTAATTTTCCCATGGATTCTAACTGGAATTCGGGTATTATAAGCATGCACTACCATATGTGGCTAAGTGTGAGAAATTCTTGCTAAACTGAGTTGGTAGCACTCTGGTAGGCCTGTGCTCCCTAGAACAGGTTCCCAAGCCAAGGTAGTCTCATGGTTCAAAGGAGAATATGGCTAAACCTTAGCACATTTTACTCAAAGAGAAAAATTTTGCCAGCTCTCCCCTTACTCACATGAAGAAGAGAAAGAGAGGCATAATCAAAATAGACTGTATATATAAAAAAAAAATCTACTTTCAAGAAAAGGAAAAAAAAGGTATCATTCTTGTCTCTAAAAACAATAAGTTAAAATCTTATTCTGTTACAGGTTTTTTTTTGTTTTTTTGTTTTTTGTTTTTTTTTTTTCCACTGAGGACTGCCGAAATATCTTTTGAGAGTTGGTGACTGTATTAATTTATTTTCCTCTGTCAGTGGTAAAATATTCTGGTGAACGCAAACTGTGGAGAAAGACCCATCCCATTGGGAAAGCCATGGTGGTAGGAGGTTGGGGGAGCTGGTGACATCACATCCATACTCAGGAACAGAGGTGATGGACGTGTGCAAGCAGGTGCTCAGCTTGCAGCCTCCATTCGCACAGCACTGGTCTGCGCCCAATTAAGATGAGTCTCCTCATATCAATTAGAATAATCAAACCAGTCTTCCGTAGACATTCCCAGAGGTTTCTCTCTCAAGATCTTTTAGATTCTGTTAACTTGACAACACTAACCATCCAGTGATAGTGCTGGATGCATCACTTGTGGCCAAAGTAAACAGGCATCAATAGAGAAAAATCTATAAGAATTAAAAGAAAGAAAAACCTATGAAAATACAGATATAAAAAGCCTGAGATCAGAGGGCAAGGATATGAAGAGATGAGGACAACAGTGACATCTGACAGAGTTCTCAATATGCACTTTGTATATTGTTGATGATAACATAGATAAAAATATTTAATATTTCAGGGGTTACAGTTTTGCTTTCCTGTCATAAATCACAGAAATGCAGGGGTGTGCGTGAAATTACCTCTGCAAAAGCTCCAGGTTGCCAACACTGGTTTATCTTTACTAATGAAGCTCCTCAGAGAGGAATTTCAAGGTCTCCAAACAGTAAAGGCTAAGAGATGTAAGGCCAGTGAGCTTTATTTGATCAGTACCTCTGGTTCACAGGTATGAAAGTGTCATAGTGTACATGACAATGAACTACAAGTATGAAGCACTAACAAATTATATTTTCAATAATTAAGAAACACATTTCCAGCAAATCATAAAATGGGACTATTAATAAGCAATGAACAGTACTTAAGACATTATATATGGCTGCAAATTTACAGAAAAAGCGTGCTCTGGGTGGTGCATGTGCTCTTGTATTACCGGCCTCAAGGGAGCATTGGCCTCTACTAGAACACTGAAAACAACAATTCAGTCCAGTGGTAAGGTCTCAATGGTCATTTAGAGGGTTCCATCAGAAGCCTGTGCTCCAGGCTGCCTGGCACATTGCTTCCGTGAGCCTCTTAGATATTAATTGTTGAGGATAAACATCCTGGCTTATAGTTGATTGCAAGAGCTTTGGGGGATCATTATTGCAAAACAATAACATAAAAATTGCTATCTTGTAATGCCAAAAACTTAAAACTGCCATGATTGAAGGCCTGATGAGAGTTCATTACAAAAATATTAAAATTCACAAAGAAATTTTGGGCTTGTTTAACATGCAAGAATTTAAAATACCAATTTCTTTGAGGGCATCTTAGGATAGAAAACATGACCTAAAATTAAATATTGAAAATAAATAAAATAAGTTCAATTATCCCCGATGATATATACTGTTTGTCTAATAGGCAAACCACCATCAGGGCATATCATGGACAGTGATGACATTAACATATGGCTACAAAATTTTACAATGTTGAATGCTATTTGAGTAACATTTGTTCTACAGAAACAAAATGTGGTAATGAGTAGACACATTTTCAACAAGACTTTTCATGCAATTAAGAATATGAATTGTATTTAAATGTATATTTCTGCAAAGTTCAAGAATGATTTCACTGTGTATTTTGAGTTAATCTGAGACCAAGATGTTATTTAGGATCTGAGTTTGGAAAAGAAAACATTAAAAGATGTCTAACATGTTAAAAGGTTTGAACATTTGCCTAAATGATCCTAAAAGGATCATTTCTGAGAAATAAAGCTTGGCTCCCTGTTTACATGAAGTGTTAATAAAACATGTTCAAGGAAAACATAGCTGATAAAATGACTCAGTAATTTTTTTTACATCTTATAAATACACGATTTGAGGTGGAAACTGCAGCAGAGGACACATCATAAATTTGATGCCAGTTTGTGTTAGATAGTGAGACTGTCAATAAACAAGACAAAACATGTATTTTAATAAGAATTCATGGCTGTCATTATGTTCTGAAATGATTTTGATGCTTCCTAATGTTGAGGCTTTGTTCTATCATTATATTAAGATAATCTTGAAATAGGTGGTTGGATAATCAGGGCTCCGACCTCAGGAACTGATTATTGTTTCGTGACTTGGCTAGTGCATTGATGGAAAGCATGTAGTAAGTTTGGCATAACCTTGCTGTCACTGTCTTCGCCCCATACGCCTATTAACTTGTCCTTACGGTACGAAGGTCCTTCCCAAGTACGAGTGCACCTAGATTCTTAGCCTCCAGTATCATGACCTGAGAACACTTCATTATTTTCTATTATCTGCAAATTGATATCCACTCTGACATACCCAGCTCCATCAGAGCAGTGCAGAAGATGGACAAAGATTTGTGTTATAATATCAACATGAAGATAGGAAAATGTGTCATATAACACAGACTCTATCCTCCATTTAGCATATTTAAAACACAACTTTAACACTTTGTTCTTTTAATGTAAATTTTTGATAGTTTTAAATAAAAATAATATTTACATTATTTACACACTTTTTGCCACCTCCAAATCCTGCCCTGTTTCTCCATTTCCTTTCAATTTCATGATCTCTTCTTTAAATATTGTGTGTGTGTGTGTGTTTATGTGCAGCTATGTGTATCTAGTGACATTTCACTCACTCTGATTGGCATGTCAAAAGGTATTTTCATTATACAATTCATATTGAAATAACTGCACTGTTGTGATTTTATGGGTACTGCTTTCCTGCTCTGCATAGAATTTATTCTCTAGCAGCAGACATCTTGGTTCAGTGCCTCCTACAATCTTTCTCTTTTCTGTTCTTCAGCTTCCGTAAGCCTTGGACATAGAGGTTGAGTTATAGGTTTATCCACTGTGGATGGGCACCCTGCTCTCTGCATTATGAACAATTGTGCATGTCTGCAGCAGTGAAATAAAGAAGCTTCTGTAATGAGGGGTGAGGCTATAGTTGTCTGTAGAGGTAGAGGTAAGTTTTTAGAATATAGTTAGAAATTCTAGTGGTTTAAAAAACTGGTAGTAGTTAGCTTCTCCTGTGATATAACCAGGCAAGGTAATTTTGTCACTTGAAAAGAGAGAAAATAAAGTTTGAGTTTTGAATCGGTGGACTATTAGTATAAAAGCTGATTTACTAACTTGTGAATAAACTCCTCCAAGTATTCAATCCTCACCAGGATCAATCTTGAAACATAGGGCACACTTTCCATCAATTTTCCCTGTATATTCAGGATTTAACCTGCACTTTGTGGAATAACTATTTGTTTTGCCCTAGTTAATACAAAACTACTTTCCTGTTTCTTAAAAACAAAAATTAAGAAAATGTTGTTTTGCATACACTGTATAAAATTGAATACTATTTTAAAATCTTATTAAACTAAAATTTGTACTTTTGAAAATTTCAAGAATTTAGAAGACACATTTTAGATTTATTTGGTTAGTAAACCATGGTAGATAAAGTACACATTTTTATGATAACACAGAATACAAAATACAAATCTGTTTTTATTAGACCAACAATATTAAATTAATGTTATTACCAAATATTGACTCAAGTTGTATTACTATGAAATTTTTAAATATTTTATTTCTTTTTATTCAATTATTCTTTTCTATTTGAGAAGTATTAGAATTTTAGTTCATCCTAAAATTTTAACATTTCATAAATTATTAAATTTTTGTATGTGCTTATTTCCTTACACTGACAGGAATAAGGTTCCTTATTAGATTTTATAGAACAGCACATGCTCACAATATTGGTTTTCTATAGCTGTAACAAAATAATTCAGCAAGAACTTAAAAGTGAAAGGTTTATTCCACTTCATGGATTCTGACTCTACAGCTCATTGTTGTCTAGCTTTGCTACTTTGGTACTGGTGGTGAGAGAGGTCATGATAGCAAAAACCTAAGTCACATTTAAAGCAAATGAATGAATATCACATCCATTGACAGCAACACAACTTTAACATCTTAGGACTCCAGAAAGGTCCAACTATAGTATCATTTGTATTATTCCCTTCTCTCATTACCTTTTTTATTTGAAGTACAGAATGTATAAACCATGCCATAATAATTGCATATGTATGTGATTAAAATGTGAACATATCTTCACAAATATGAATCACAAGTTCAACCTCACCACTTCATACACATACCTACTTGGCATCAAGAATCCTGAGGTATGGAAAATTTTATGACTTCATTGTCTTCTAACAAAGAACCAGAGGCATGTTGTTTAATTTCTTCAATTATTCCACTGTTTGAGATAGAATCAAGCAAGAGCAAGCAAGCAAACCCTTTCCTTTACCTAAATGTCCATATAGAAGTCCCATGTATAGATAGTTTCTATGCCACTCTCCAAACATTATTGAGGGCATATAAGATAGAAAGTCAATGCAGAAACCTGGAGGCAGGACCTGATCAGAAGCACAGAAGAAGGCTGCCTGCTGACTTCTTTTCTCAGGATTGTTTAGCTCCCTTTATTGAAGTACAGGTAAAACTTCATAGAGAAAATACCACCTACAGTGGACTGGACCTTCATGTACCAAGCAGCAATTAATAAAACACCTTATAGACATGGCAACAGACTAATACAGTCTAGGTAATTGCTCAGTTGAGGATCCTTCTTCCTAGGGGTGTCAAGACAACCGAATCTAACTATGACACTGGTTATATTTCTTGAGCCAAGTACCAACAACCACATGGTAATTTGGAAAATAAAGTGAGAAGTGAAAAAATAAGTATGTCTATCTGAGACTACAGAGAATGAAGAAGAAAATGACAGTTTATCCCATTGAAAAGGAAAGAGGACAGAGAAAACTGTAGAAGGTCATGTTACCATGATAGCCTGGCAAAATTGTCAGTGAGTGAATGAATTCATCATTTATGCAAATAAGAAAAGCCCAGTTTATTGAACACACTGCAAGAAAGCAACACAATAGTCAGTAAGATGAACATTTCCTGTGGCATACATTGATCTAGAAGTCCGTTTGTAATTTTGATGAGTTTCTTTGTGCAAAGAATGGGGGTGAAAAGTAGCTAAGAGAAGATAAATAATGAGGTTCATAATAAAGATTGGAGACACATGGTGTTTATGCTCATAGATCTAATGCTGTCTCCTGAGGCTGACCTTCAATGAAGGACAAAAGGAGGGTTGATGAGCCAGCTTGTCTCTATCTTAGGCTAACAAACAATTTTACAGTAAAGACATGAGATACCTGTTTACTATTAAATCTTTTTCTCAATTTAACTACAAATTGTTTCATACTGCCTATTCTAGGAAATGGTAGCCATGCCTTGTTTCTGAAAGTTATTTTAACCACCTTAAAACCTTACTTTTTTTTTCAAAAGGATATTATGACTAACTTATGATATTCTGTTGTTACGACTATCTTAAGATAACTTTGTAATTTTGCCTTTGTTTCAGGATGCCATTGTGACAAACTTGTTGTACTTATATTCTGCTCCTGCAATTCCACCCATTTTGAACACCAAATCTCCTATCTGAAGAACCCTTACCGCTGAGTTATAAAAGCTTTGTTTTCCTCACATCAAATGCTGAAGTCTCAAACCTGTTTTAGGAGAAGGCAACCCATATACATGAATGAAATGCCTTGCTTTAAACAATTTGGCCATGATATTTGGGTCAATGGTATTTTTCTTTGCATAATATGTCGGGGAAATAAAAGGGCTTCTTCATGGCCATCAGCTCAAAACAATTGATACACCAAACAGGCATTTGTTTTCTCTAAAAGATAGGAGCATTTTCTACTCTCTCAAACCTCAGGAAAAGAGAAATTTCATCAACTTTACACAAGCCTGATTGTAAAATATGTAACAATTTACCAGCAGCAATCAAAAATGTTTTAGAGTATATTAAAGGCTTGAGAGTTGTCACTTTTAAAGTAATCTTTAACTTAGATTTAAATTTTCCATTCAGAATTTTTCTGAAGTATCTTTGTTTTCCAAAAAAATCATAAGCACTGATTGTATCACACATACTTTTTGCATTTTATCAGCAATTCAGTCACAAAGCTTTCATTTAAAAAAAAAGTTTCTTTTTAGGAGCTTAATTTTAAATGAGTAGCCAACATGTTATAATGTAAATAAGTCCTTACTCTTACCAAAAATTTCTAATGCATTTGTTTTGATCATATATGTCTATTTTTAAATACAGAAGCCTAGAAAACAATCTTGCTACTTCAGGAGTTCCTTTTTCACACAGGAAATTGAGTGGGCAAATTCATAAAGGGCATTCACAAGCCTCTAGCATGAGGGTTAAGATTAAAAGCAAGAGCCCTGGGTTTATCACTGGCAATTAGTAAGCATTGTGAGTTGAGGGCACTTGGTTAATGTCTATTTGTTCTCAGAAAATTACAGCGCAGAAGGAACTCTGCTACCTCTGACTTGCCAATCTGCAGGGCTTTGTGTGCCCAGCCTTTCGCCCACAATCAAATTACTTCTCTTGTTTGTCTTGATGCGCTTCCTGCCTGCTCCAATTTGACTATCAAACGTCCTTTGCTTTTGGCCAGAAGCTTTTTAACCAAAGTCCTGTAGCTTCTGATAAAATTATGTTTTGTTAAAAAAGGGTTGCCTGGGTATGTGCTGATATAAATAGTTTTTTTTCTCTTGACCACATACAGTGTTCATCTCATTTCACCAACATTATGATATGCCCTGTGTCAGATTCCATCACAATATTATACATAAAGATATTTGAGAAAACAGAAATGTGATCAGAAATTGTCTTTCGAATGTTTGTTCTATTGATAGTCCATCAAATCTGAAAACTTTATTCTGATTTAGGCTTTTTTGTTTTGTTCCAAATCAACCTGAAATTACAAAAGCCATACATCCTTTTTCTCTTCCCATTTTAAATTACCAGGCTTATGAAGGTTATTTTATGGTAACAAAGTGTTTGTTTTACAAATATCCACTTTTGCTAAATCCCAGCCCTTCTGCAGACAATGATTTGCAAAACAGAAAGGGGACATTCTGAACGTGGTGTGTAGGAGGTATTAGCAAAAACCATGTTACACATGAGCAGAATTTTTGCACCTAACTCCCTCGCAGTTCTTTGAAGATGAACCCTTTGTATAAAAATATCCGTTTGGAAACTAGCAAACCAGAACAATCGCTGCTGCCGTTTTAAGCATTCTCCTGTCTTCACAACTGAAATCAGCTTTCCATACTGTTCACACTGAAGATCTGTGTCAGTGTTATTGTTTATGTTTTTAAATTGCTGCAAAATTAAAGTTGGTCTTTTTAAAAGTAAGAGCAAATCTATGGTCTATCTTTTGTCTCCATTAAATTTTTTCTTTGTTTTTTTTTCTTTTCATTTATACTCCATATTATAAGGTTATTTTCATAAATGTAAACATAAATAGTTTACAGTTTATCATCTATTTCAGACTGAGAGGAAAGGTTTCTTGTCTATTATTTGAAATTCCTTAGCAGTTAAAATTATTAATGTGTGTATTCATGTTCACATATCTTTGAGTGTATGCCTTTGTGCAGTTGCACTTGTGTGTGAGTGTGTGTGTGTGTGTGTAGGCCTAAGTTTGTACCAGCGTGTCTTTCTCAGCATCACTGTAGTTATTGGTGAAGGTTCTCTCACAGTCCTCAGAGATTCTTAGTCTCAGTCAGTCTAGCTAGCCATCTTCTCCAGGGATGTCTTATCTCTGCATCATGAGTACTGTGATTATCAGCATCTGCCACACCTTCCTAGCCTTTCGGTCAGTTAAAAGATCAAACAATGATTTAACTATCTTTAATCTTTGGGAGCTCTGAAAGTCTCACAGAAACATTTGAATTATTTTTAGAAGTATTTATAGTTTTAACAATAAGAGGTTACAATATTAAAAACTATTTGCAGAATAGCCTGAAAACCTCCTGGTTACATTTGTCCTGTAAGATTAGATTTTTGTACTGTATATTGTATTGTTAATATAAAGCATGATATACCAATATCAACAGTAAGTCAAACAGGTTTTCCACTCCCAGCTACAGAGGGGGAAAGCACCCCTGGGAGACAATAGTGGACGCATGGAAATCAGTGCTATGTTATAAATAAATATTTATAAAAATAATTTTTATTTATAAATATTTTAATATTTAATAAATGTAAATATTTATAAAATTTATTTTTATGAATAAATATTTATTTACTTTTCTAGAAGTATAGGGTTGAATTATAGGATTTTTAGAAACTAATATTAAAAGTACAAGTAAAATCCCAGATGATCATTTTGACAAGGGAACAAAATGACTTTCTAAAAGATACCTGTAATGTGTGAATAAATACTGCCTTATTTGAGCAAAAACACTTGTATATAAATTAAGGATATGTGATATGTGCACATTATATATCATCAGAATGGGTCCCATACCCAATAAAATATGCGTATAAAAACATAAACGAAAAGGTGACATGAAGATGGAGCAGAGATCGGTCCCACATTAGAAACATGCTAAAACATGAGAACAGACACTGCAGCTCAAAAGAGGGAAGGGTCAGTTCTCCAAGAACTTTCATAGTTACTGAGATCGTGCTGAGTAGCCTTGAATTCAGACTTCTGGCCTGAAGAGGAAGAGTAAGAAATATCCAGTTGGCTCATCTAGAAATATGGACCTAATCAGAAAAAATAATTCGGGAGTCTAAGAATGAAAAGAATTATTAATTTAGAATTACATCATAGACAGTTTGAACAAAGCTTCTTGTTTGAATGGGAGTCAACATTCTAAGATTTTTTGGGAAACATGCTGTAATCCTGATCATTTAAATATGATACAATTATTGGGAGAAATGTGAAAATTAATGGTTTGTAGAATATCAGGGGGCTATGATTAATTTTCTTCATCACATTCAAGTTGAGTGTTTTGAAAGTGAACAGAACTGGGACATGTGTTTATAGAGAGGCAAAGTTCTTGCTTCCTTTATCAGGAGTTCTCAAATGCTTATGTAACAGGAGAAAAGAGTACAAGATCCGGTTGGTTAACTTGATCACTTGTTCCCAATGGGCCAATTAAATAGAAAAGTAATTTTGAAAAACAGAAAAAAGAAGATTTATTCAAGATGACCACAGTGGGAAGAGGAACATAGAGATCCAGTGACCTTCAAATCGTTCTTTAAGAAAATGATAAGAGTCTGAATTTGAAATATAAGTGATATGCCTAATGAAGCAGTCTTGGTCAAGATGCAGTCCTAACCATCACCCTGACACTGAGACATTTTGGCTCAACCATTTCCCTTTTGGCTCCTGTCTTATAAGTTGACAGCACTGTGTGAAATCTTCCTGAGAGCCAAGTTAAGCCTCTGATGGGCACCAGGACCCCAAGCTTTTCCTCTATGTAAAACTCTGGGAAAATTCTAAATCCCTGTCTCAAAGGTTCAGATAGAAGGAGGGGTACAAATATCTTTATTTAGAGTGTCTTCACTCAAGACCAGTGAAACACATTTATTGGCTCACAAAATGCTTCTCACATTAACATATTTCTGGTTCATACTGGAGGTGATGACTTTGAGCTTAGCAACCATAGGCCTGAGCAGCACGCACTATCTGTTCTCAGTCTTACAACCTGCTACATATCTTTTCCTTTTGGCTGGGATGAAATGGGGAGGAGAGTGATGCTAAAAGTTAAAACAAGAAGAGTATCTGCTGACATTGTTTTCTTAGTCAGATTACTGCAAGTTTCTCAAATTGGCCACTTGATGTTGAGCTAGTGTCATGCCTGTGCGAAGGCCATTTGGTGCTCTGTGTAGGAGCTTGGCACACATTGGGACCTACCTCATCACATTCTTAATATTTAACTACTGTGGTCTCCTCTTCCAGGGTGAGCATCAGAAATGATTCTTGGCATTGCTAAGTGCTCCTTGGAGGAAAACATCTTTGTTAATCATGTATACTCCACCCCCACTAAAATTTCTCTGCAAATTTAAACTTTCATACTGACCATGTTTATATCATTATCATTTTCCTTTAAAATACTACAAGCGGGAAAAATCTCAGTGAACAGTTGACCTTAGTCACTGGGTCATAAAATCGAGATAATCATGAGAAGGACACATAAATGCTACATTGCTACGAAAATAGATTCATGTTAATGAATGGTTTCAGTCACAATTATATGCTGGTCTTCATCCAGTTCTCACATCTTTAATAAGACAATATGAATTTATCTTAGGTGCCCTATTTCTTCTTGGTAAAGACTATGTTTGTTGTCTCCATCCTATTCCCATGTATTCATTTTGATGTGGGTGTTGAATACAGCAAAGGGAGTTGCTTGATTGGAACTTTTACAGGAAGTATGTTCACCTCTGCTAGAAGAAAAGTTAGTTTTTTTCTCAATCCCTAACTTTTTTCTTCTTGCTCATTTTCTACACCTTTCTGTTTTAAAGGGATCAGCAAAGGGATTGGGGACATACCTCCACAATGCCATCCTCAAATGCCTGAGGAGTTCCCTATAACTTTTAGAAACCTCAACGTGAGGTCAAACTGAAGTTCATCACTTTATGCCCAAGTAGGGGCAAGTAAGATAGCACACAAGACATGCCCAAGGGAACGAAGGTGGAATGAAGACGCACACAGGTGTGAAGCCCGGCTTCGCTTAGCAAGAGGAAGCACTTATGAGTCTTAGCTACCTTTTTGCTGGCTCTCAAGTTATATTTCAAATGGGTGAGAAATACTATTCCCCTTCTGTCTCTGTTTTCATTGGAGAGATATCTGACTTGGCTCAGGAAATGCTTGTTGCAAGAGATTTGATCACATTGTGAACCCGGCTTCTTGTTTGATGTGGGTCAGCCCTAGCACACACCTTTAATCCAAAGGATTTCTCTGCACAGTATTAAATAAAGTTAACCCCAAGTCAAGAGGTGAAACAAGAAACCAGCTGGCAGTGAGTAAACAGAAAGGAGGGGCATTGAACTAAAACGTATTTATGACAGTGAGGAGGAGGGGACATTCAGCTTTTGTCACCTGAGATGTGAGAGGAGTAGAAAGGCTTCTGGGATGTCAGCTGTGTAGGAAGTCAACAGGGTGCATTCTCTGCCTATAGGAGCTAGCAAATTTTCACCTCAACATCTGGCTTCTGAGTTTCATTGCTAAAATCAAATGAGTGGGATTTTACTGTTCAAAAAACAAAAATGCCGTTGATGGAATTATAAGCTAATAAAGTAAAACCAGAAACAGTGTGGTAACATGCCCCTACTCTTCAAAGGGTTTTCTTGAGAGATCATGGAAAATGACAGGGTTAGAGCTGTCCTGACAGAAGTTGTTAGTTGTGCCAGATTCTTGCTACACTAAGGTTAATGGCTTCATCTGGATTTCAAGGTAATGGAGAGCCTTCAACCTGTTTCCATGTCCTTGAAAGTTTCTCTGCCTTTCTAGCCTACCTCAAAAGAATTTGAAACTGAATTGCAAACACTCTTGTTATTGGAAAATATAAAACCATGTTGATCTGGAGGCAATACAAAAATACAGCATTGAAACCTCCACACAGTTCCGGGAGCTGCAGTCAGAATAAACAAACTTTTTTAGGACCAGAAACAAACTTATTAATGAATTGTGTCATAGTTACTACAAGCCAACTAGGGAGTAGACATTAACTGCCTACAAGGTTTAAGGCCCAGTGTACCAGGAAGAAACCTGATGCTGTAGAAGCCGTGGCTTTATCCCATGGTGTGGCGTGAAGCCTCAGTAAGCACAGTGAGGACAAGTGAGAGAAAGTGGGGCTTACCTAGAATGTAAAATATGGGCTCATGTGGAATGTGATATGGAAAGGTAAGGGGAGAATAAATTAGGTAAATATGATAAAACATTACTAATAGAAGAAAGGACAAAACTACATGGATATACATACAAAGGAAGTTATTTATGGAGATAAAGATTAAATATCATATAATGCGTATTTACTGAATGGGTAAAGCTCAAAGTTGTTTTTAGTGCAGAGACATAGATTTTTCACTTTATAGATGCCTGCCTGCATGCCTTCTGTTGTCCCATAGCTGTCTGCAGTTACGTTGACTTTCTTTTAATCCCTTTTCTCTGTTCTTCAAATAAGATAATTTGACTGTTCTATGTACAATTTACCAGTTCTTCCTTTTGCTTTCTCAAATCTACTTTCAAGCTACCTAGGGATTTTTCCCTTGTATTTTGTTTCCAATCTCAAGATGATTTTTTATTGTTTTAAAGATTTGTTTGCTGAGATTTTTCAATTATTATGCCATTCTACTTTCTTTAGTTTGAAATGTTATTATAAATCTCTGATTATACTTATTTTAGCTCTTTTGAAGTCTTATTTATCTCACTTCTAGATGCAGAAACTTTACATTTAATATGTTTTTTCTATGAATCAGGACTTCCTAGGTTTTTTTTGAGTGTTTGTTTATTTGCATACATTTTATGATTTTATTAAAATTAAATGTTTTAGATTATGCTAAATATAATATAGCAAATCTGAAATGTTATTGTTTTTTATTTGCCTTAGGTTAACCTCTAAAATATGTGTCTACTATGATAGATCAAGTATCAACTTGGATTTTTATGACTTAATTTTTTTCAGTTCAGTATCTTAAAATACATTATATGTTTGCATAACTTAATATTCTGCCAATGATTTGAGCTGAGGTTCTACAAAAAAACTGTTTTGACTTGGCAAAATTCCATCTTTTTATTCTGCACCTGTCTACAGCCAAAGAATTTATCTGCACATTCATCCCAAGGATCAAGATTGCTTCAGTTCATACTTTTCGTTGGGTCTCTTCTCTCTCCTGGGGTTACATTTTGCTAGTTGAGGACATACGAAGACTTTATGTAAGAAACTGTATTTAGTTTAATTTCCATGTCTGTTTACCCTTTTATATATATATATATATATATATATATATATTTTCAATCCTTACTGTGATAGACACTATCAGCCAATAGGGGAAACACATTTCTTCATTTCCTGCAAAAGTTGTTGCCTTTACAATGCTTATCTAAGG
Organism: Meriones unguiculatus; assembly: GCF_030254825.1. Taxonomy (NCBI): domain Eukaryota; kingdom Metazoa; phylum Chordata; class Mammalia; order Rodentia; family Muridae; genus Meriones; species Meriones unguiculatus. The sequence goes on along the minus strand of NC_083364.1, from coordinate 8,638,309 downwards.
AGTTATATTTGGAATTATTTAATAGATGTTGGACATGTGCAAAGGACCACTCCAATCACTATTTGTGTTATGTTTCTAGTGCATATTCATACTTACAACATGTTTTCACCTTCTTCCTTAAAAGAAACAATTTCTCCCTTCTTCTTGTCCTAATTGGCAGCACCTGGCTCTGACATTTTGTATCCAGGCATGGTGATACCAGACTACCCACTCTGATAATCAAAAAGTTTAGTAAATGACAGAGCAGATGGCAAGAATCAGTATCGCAGCACACAGAAATGGAGAAACAGCACATCTCATGGAGAACGCCTGTGCTTTAAGTAGGGATAGATGGAGTACTTTATGCCATTCATTTTACTACATTACTTTTCAGCAAGAAGAACTGATGTGATGAAATTGTTCTGTGCGGCACTGGATCTTGCTAACATCTCTTTTTTGATCAGCTCAGTTAAACTGGCACTTGGAACTGATGGCAATGAACCTTCATCAATTTTTTTTCTACTTTTTGTAAAAAAAAAAGTTTCATTATACTAATGAGCTTTCTTACAGATCTAGGAAATAATGGGGATATATAATAAAATTGCTAGGTAAGGAGGTTGACTAAAGAAACTTGAGGAGCCATAAAGTTGACAGGCAAAACTCTCACTGAACAGTGTTCTTTACCTATGACTTGGTGGCCACACGGCAGGTCTTGAAGCCCTGCACATGATCAAAGATTTCACTACTGCTGTTTTTTATGCACACCAGAGTTAGGTAGTTAAACCCTATCACTAAAGGTATTGTACACTTTGGCTGAATGTGATGGAAAAATCAGGCAGCTGCTATGATGGAAGCGCCTTTGTAGTCCTGGTAGGTGCTACACAAGGTGTTCAGGAAGAATTTTTGCCCTAACTTATGGGCCTTGTGGTGTGAATAGACATGCCAGATAGGAGGTGTCCACATGTACAATAAAGTCATGATTGTTTAGAGTCCAACCAAGCATATTCTAACTGCATTTAGAACTTTCTTCACAGTAGGACACACTCATGTTTGATTCAGTAAGTCAAGAGACGAATCTGTGTGTGGCTAATTGACCCAAACTGTGTCCTAAGTCATAAACAACTCTGAGTGTACCATTATTGCTCCTTTAAGTGGATATGATAGGCCTGCCAGATTCAATTCTATACATTCATGTTTTCATCATTCATAGATTACTGCTACTCTCAGCCTCAGTAATGGGAGAAAATTTTATTGTAGCCTCCCCCCCCCCCGCACCCCAGTGGAGTAGGATTAGTGCAAAGACTCAGTCAAGTTCCCGAGAATGATTGACAGTTGTGGCCTAATGTCAAGTTCCTTTTTGGTCATTCTGATAAAATATCCTGGTAAAATCATCTTAAAAGAAAACATTTTTTTTTAGCTCACAGTCAATCATGGGGGAAAGGGGAGGCCAGTGAAACAGGAGCTTGAGGGACCTGGTAACATTCATAATTAAACATACAAAGAACAAAAAAGCAAAGAATGACACTCAAGTACTGTAGACCTTTCCATCTTAGTTAACCTAATAAAGATAGATATGCCCAGAGACTTGTCTTTTCAGTTACTCTAAGGTCTTTTCACATTGACGATCAAATTAACCATTATATACAGTGACAAATTTTTAGCCATCAGTGACTGAAAACACTTCACATCTGTCTTGCCTCCAAGGCTCAGAGAACACAGAACAAGAGGGACAGAAAAAATTTAAGAACCGAAGAAAAGGGTTCGGTGTTGTGTAGGTAGGTCCTCTAATTTGAAACATTTCCTCCTTAAGGAAAGACAAAGACTCATAAGAATTACAAAATGAGTGAAATGTATAAGACTCCAGATTCCCACAAAATTTACAAGACCAAGGATGCCAAGAACAGTATAGGATTTACAAGGTATTTCTCTATGACTTAAACTTTGTTTATAAACATTAAGGGTATTGAGGAATTCCTGGGGGCAAATCTCTGGCTATACCTATGAGGAAATTTTCCAAAGAGAAGTAATTTAAAGAAGATCCATCCAAAGCAGGAAGCACCATGCTCTGTGCCTCTGGTTCTGACCTATAAAAGAGAAAAATGTGCAGGGTGGAGGGGAGTCACTGTCATTCACATCCTTGTCTCCTGACTTAAGACACAGTACGACCAGCTAACTCACAATCCTGCAGATAATGCTCTTGCTACATTGCTTTCTCCATAATGACGGCCTGTTCCCTCAAAATGAGATAAAATGATTCCTTATTCCTCAAGTTTTAGATACAGCAATGGGAAAAGTAATTAATCTACTCCTCAGGATTTTATAACAAATACGTAAGTGCTGGGGAGAATGAACTCTCAAGGATCTGTCTGCAAGTTTGCTGTGAACACCTGCATACAGTTTTCATGCATCCTCACCCATGCTGTGACAGTTTTAGTGATGCAGCTGCCTTCACTCACACAAGATCCCCTCAGAGCTAATAAATTCATTGATTGAACAGATTACCCTTGGGGCTAATTGTTTATTTGATCTATTGTTGGTATCCTATTTAGAGTATGTATGCATTTGTTCAAGTCTTTCCAGAAAAAGTCACAATTACACACACACACACACACACACACACACACACCAGTGCCAAGATGCAACTCAGTGAGAGATGTTATTGGTATGGGAATGGAGCTACATGCCATATCCCACAGCACACATGCCAGTCACATACCAGATACATGTAAAAGCACGTCATAAACAAAATGCTTTATATAATCATGAATCTAAAGCAATACTATGCTAGGCACAAAAATTGTTTACCAAACTATTTTTTAGTTATTTCAGATACTTTTCTTTTTTAATTTTTATTTTTTATATTAGAGTTTATTTACTTTATATACATGCTGTAGCCCAAATCCTCATTCCTTCCCAATTGCAACCTCCCTCCCTCATCAACTCCCATGCCCCTCTCTAAGTCCACTGATAGGGAAGGTCCTCCTCCCCTTCCGTCTGACCTTAGTCTACCAGGTCTCATCAGGACTGGCTGCATTGTCTTCCTCTGTGGACTGGCAAGGCTGCTTTACCCTCAGGGGGAAATGATCATAGAGCCAGCCATTGAATTCATATCATAGACAGTCCCTGTTCCCCTTACTAGAAAACCCACCTGGATACTGAACTACCATGGGCTACATTTGAGCAGGAGTTCTAGGTTATATTCATGAATGGTCCTCGGTAGGAGTATCAGTCTCAGAAAAGACCCCTATGCCCAGATTTTTGGTTATATTGCTTTCTTTGTGGAGCTCCTGCCCTTTGAAGGTCTTACTATCTCCCTCTTCTTTCATTAGATTCCCTGCACTCTGCTCAAAATTTGGTTATGACTCTCAGCATTTGCTTTGATACTCTGTTGGGTAAAGTCTTTCAGAAGCCCTTTTTGGTAGGCTCTTGTCCTGTTTCCTGTTTTCTCCTCCTTCCAATGTCAGTCCTGTTTGTCTTTCTGCGTGAGCAGTTATCATCTTACCCAGGGTCCTCCTTCTTGCTTAGCTTCTTTAGTTCTACAGAGTTTAGTATGTTTATCCTATATTGCATGTCTAATATTCTCTTATAGGTGAGTATATACCGTGTGTGTCTTTCTGCTTCTGGGATCCTTACTCAGGATATCTTCTCTAGTTTCCACCATTTACATGCAAATTTCATGATTTCCTTGTTTTTAACTGCTGAGTAGTATTCCATTGTGTAGATGGATTACCACAATTTCTGTATTCATTCCATAGATGAGGGACATCTGGGTTGTTTCCAGGTTCTGCTATTACTAATAAAGCTGCTACAAACATGGTTGAGCAAATGTCCTTGTTGTGTACTTGAGCATATTTTGGGTATATGCCTAGGAGTCATATAGCTGGATCTTGAGGAATGACTATCCCTAATTGTCTGAGAAAGCTCCAGATTGATTTCCAAAGTGGTTGTACAAGTTTACATTTCCACCAGCAATGGAGGAGGGTTCCTCTTTCTCCACATTCTCTCCAGCATGTATTGTCTTTGAGTTTTTTATCTTAGCCACTCTGATGGGTATAAGGTGAAATCTCAGGGTCATTTTGATTTGCTGTTCCCTGATGACTAACGACATTGAGCATTTCTTTAAGTGTCCTCCAGTTCTGTATTCCTCTATTGAGAATTCTCTGTTTAGCTCTGTACCCCTTTATTTAATTGGATTACTTGGTTTGCTGCTTTTTAATTTGAGTTCTTTATAAATTCTGGATATTAACCCTCTGTCAGATATAGGGTTGGTGAAGATAATTTCCAGTCTGTACGCTTTCGTTTTGTTCTGATGACAGAGCCCTTTGCTTATGGTAGCTTTTCAGTTTCATCGTGGCCTGTTTATTGATTGTTGATCTTAGAGCCTATGCTGTTGGTGTTCTGTTCAAGAAGTTGTCTCCTGTGCCAAAGAATTTTAGGCTCTTCCCCACTTTTTTTCTAACTGATTTAGTTTGCCCAGTTTTATGTTGATATATGGATTCAAAATTTCTTCTCAGGTTAAGATAAAATGAGAACAACCAGTATTTAATTCTTATAATTTTTAATTTTGTGCCTTAAAGACTGGCTACTCACTCATCTAATTTATGTCATTTTTATGCACATGGGATATTGTGTTCATTCTTGCTTTAGGCATATTTGGCTGAGTAGGATGGATTTATGCCTCTATAAACAGATTTTATTTACTTCTTATGACATGTGAGAAAGGATTACAGTATATTGAGAAAAATTATATTTTAACTACCAGGTATTGGAAAAATAATGCAAGCCTAAAATAATGCTTGGCCTTTAATATTTCAAGAAGATTAAACTATAATATATTCTATGGTAATATATTTCTTTCCTTATCATGTCATTTATAAATATCTATCTCACTTTATGATAACCCTTCTAATAAAGTCATCATCAATTGAAAACTACCATAAACAGAATGTATTTAATGTACCTATTCTACAAAATACAGAATAAGTTTAAATGTTCTGTTAGCATATAAACATTAGCCTGTAGTCAGACAAAATTAAAAATAAAACTTTTTTGTAGTAAAGTTCTGAATACCTCATGCTTGAATATTATGCTGAAATTACATCGAAATGTAAAGTATTGCATTTTTCCTCTTCTAATGTCATGGCTGACTGGAAGCTTCTTTCCCACATGTGATTATCACATGCAAGCATGTTGCATAACTGTAAAGTTAAAAAAAAAGACAAACTATCACATGCTAGGATTGTCTACCATGAATATTTAGAAAACATGTCTATCCTTCAGCAATTAAAGTATTTTTATTAAGAATTATTTTGTGTGTGTATGTGTCTTCATTTTTGGAAAAACTGTTTTTCTTGCTATGTTTTTGGCTCATTCTTTTGTATCCTACAAATGATTTACTTAACCATAGAATTAATGTTATAGGATTATTATTTTCATATATGTGTTCATTATTAGAAAATGAAAGTTATTAATAGTTGTGTCACTGAAAATATGCATTCTACTGCCAAGACCCAAATTAATGCTCTGATTAAACCAAGATATAAAATATTAATGTCTTTGTTCTAATGCTGTAAGTGACACCATGAGCAAGGCAACTCTTATGAAAGAGAGCATTTTACTGGGGACTTTCTTACAGTTTTAGAAAGTTAGTCTATGACTGTCATGGTGGGAAACAGCCATGGTGCTAGAGAAGCAGCTGAGAGCTTTACATCCTGATGCTCAGGCAGGAGAGACATTGGGCTTGGAGTGGGCTTGAAACCCAGTAACATGCATTTCCCAGCAGTCCACCAGCTGGGGGCTAAATGAATCAATACAGGAAACTAGCAGTCCATTTTCATTCCAAATTATCATCAGTTTTTACAGATTTGCTTTTTCTTTGTTTGTTTGTTTCTCATCAAAGCCCACTTCACCAAATTAAGACTAAAGATTTAATTGGCTTTTGTTGCCAATACATAACTAGGTGTTTACAACCCATCTCTGAAAGAATGGAGGAAAGTACAGCAAGGCATGAAAGTGTCTTAGCCAATTCACAGTTACACTGTTATGTTTTGAATTAACTTGAAAACTAATGGTTTTAATTGTGGCAGTTTTAGACATAGCTTGTCTCCTCTAGCACCCTTCCTTCCTGCCTTGTCCCTTCTGTTGTTTCCTATGCTCTTCCCCGTAGCCCTTTCTATCTTGTTTAGTTTATTAACATTTTTCTACAATTCTCTTAAGATATCATCTCATGAAACACACACACAGACACACACATACATGCATACACGCACACAAACATATATGTACAAAATTAGAAGCTCATTCCCACATATAGGAGAAAACACAAGAGATTTCTCTTTCTTAATCTATTGCTTCCCATCCCCATTCATTTTCTTCCAAATGTCATAATTTCAGTTTTCTTTGTCTTTGTTGAAGATGTTGTTTCTATGAATTGCCCACTGCTTTGTTGATTGACATTCAGGATGATTCCAGTCCTTAGCTAGTGTAACTACTGCAGTGATTGAACATGGCTTGTTCAATGGTGAGAGAAGAGGTGATTTTCCTTAAGTCCTTAATCAAGCTGAAATATGATGGTCATTGACTATGAGTTCCTTAACTCTGTTTGCTTGTTTCACTCAGAGAAGTTAGCCTGTTTAAAGGCACACTCTAATTACATGGCACCTAACATGGACTAACATGATGTTTAGCAGTGTAGTAGCATAAAGCGATGGCCTCTCATATATTTTCTTTTCTGAATGTTTATTTTATTTAAATTTATTTGCTTTACATCCCAATGGTGTTCTCTCCCTCCTCTCCTCCCATTTTCCCTCTCTCCTTCTCTGTTCCCCTCTCTCTCCCCACCCCAGAGAAGGGGAGCCCCCCTCCCAAGTATGAGCCCTTTCCAGTACATCAAGTCACATCAGGACTGAGCATATCCTTATCCATTGAGGCAGGGCGAGGCAGCCCTGCCAGGGGAAACTGATCCAAAAGCAGGCAATAGAGTCCAGGTTAGAAACAGCCCCCTTTCCGCTTACCAGGTAACCCACATGTCTTAAAAATAAAATCTTCTGGTTCTGGTTTACCTCACTCAGGATGATCTTTTCTAGTTCTCACCATTTGCCTGCAAATTTCATGATTTCCTTGTTTTTAATTGCTGAGTAGTATTCCATTGTGTAAATGTACCACAATTTCTGTATCCATTCTTCAACTGAGGGGCATCTGGTTTGTTTCTAGATTCAAGCTATTATCAAGAAAGCTGCTACAAACATGGTTGAGCAAATGTTCTTGTTGTATAATTGAGCATCTTTTGGATATATGCCTAGGAGTGGTAAAACTGGATCTTGAGGAAGCAGTATTCCTGATTGTCTGAGAAAGCGCCAGATTGATTTCCAAAGTGGTTGTACAAGTTTACATTTTCACCAGCGATGGAGGAGAGTTCCCCTTTCTCCACATCCTCTTGAGCACGTGTTGTCACTTGAATTTTTTATTTTAGTCATTCTGATGGGTGTAAGGTGAAATCTCAGGGTCGTTTTGATTTGTATCTCCCTGATGGCTAAGGACGTTGAGCATTTCTTTAAGTGTTTTTCTGCCATTTTAGTTTTCCTCTATTGAGAATTCTCTGTTTAGCTCTGTACTCCATTTTTAAATTGTATTACTTGGTTTGTTGGTGTTTAACTACTTAAGTTCTTCATATATTCTGGATATTAGCCCTATATCAGATAGAGGGTTAGTGAAGATCCTTTCCCAATCTGTAGGCACATATGGCATATACTCACAAGTGAATATTAGCCACATAATATAGGATAAACATACTAATATCTATACTCCTAAAGAAGCTAAAATCAAGGAAAACCCTAGGGAAGATGCTCAATCCTCACTCAGAAGGACAAAGGAGATAGATATCAGAAGCAGGAGAGGACAGGGAACAGGACAGGAGCCCATCACATAGGGCCTCTGAAAAAACTCTACTGATCAAGGCATCAAGGCAGAGGCTGAGGCTCATAGTCAAACTTTGGGCTGAGTGCAGGGAATCTTATGAAAGAATGGGAAGACAGAAAGACTGGTAGGGGACAGGAGCTCAAAAAGGAGACCAACAGAGTCATAAAAACTGAGCCCTAGGGGCCCTGAAGAGTATGATACTCTACTGCAGGAAAATGCATGGAGAGGACCTAAAATCCAGGCTCAGATGTAGCCCACAGACTCAGTCTCCAAGAGGGGTCTCTAGTAAGGGACTTGTTCTGGCATGAACTCAGTGGCAGGCTCTATGATCACCTCACCCTGGGGGATGCAGCCTTGACAGTCCACAAAGGAAGTTGGTGCAACCAGACCTGATGAGACCTGATAGGTCAAGGTCAAATAGAAAAGGAGGAGGATCTCCCCTATCAGTGGACTAAGGGAGGGGTATAGGGGAAAAGAGGGAAGGAGGGAGGGATTGGGAGGAAGCAAAGGAGAGAGCCACAGCTGGGATTCAAATTGAATAATTTGTAATAAATGACAATAATTAAAAAAGGAAAATAATAAAACAAAAAATAAATATTTCAATGAAACCAAATATTTCTTTTTATTATTCAGTACTTATTTCCAAAATTTTATAATCATATTCTACAAATACATACATTCTAGAAATAGAATACTTCTCTTGTAATCACGATTCCAGGACAGTAATCATATACTACATTATATCATAAAGTACTTTTGCTTTACAATACTATGATTATTAAATTTTAGTCTAATTTAGGCAAAATTTAGTTTAAATATAATAAAATAAATTATTTAATTATTCAATTAATCAAGAAATAACAATGGGTAAATTATTTACTTATAAAATTATATTAAGATTTGAATTATTTAATTAAAACGTTCCAAATTTTTATTATCACATTATTTGATAAATATAAGAAATAACTACAAAATCAAATCTAAATGAATTGTGTTTATAATTTGTAAAAAAAAAAACTTGATATTCTTCTGACAGAAAAAAATAAGTTCTCAAGAATAGAAATAATAATTTTTTAATGATCTCTCTCCTCCTACTGATAGAGAAAATCCAAATTTAACTTTTTAATTTTAACCAGTCTTGGAAGAGTTCTGATAAGAAATTGGGAAACGGGGACTGTCTCTGACATGAACTCAGTGTCTAGCTCTTTGATCACCTCCCCCAAATGATGGAGCAGCCTTACCAGGCCACAGAGGAGGACACTGCAGCCAGTCCTGATGAGAACTGATAAGCTAGGGTCAGATGGAAGGGGAGGAGGGTCAGGTGGAAGGAGAAGTGGACTTGGAGAGGGGCATGGGAGGAGATGAGGAAGGGAGGGTACAGCTGGGATACAAAGCTAATAAAATGTAATTAATGTAAAAAATAAAAATTTAATAAAAAAAGGAATTTTGATAAATAGAGCAATCGAAATAATTGCAGAGAGCATGCGTCTTTCAGAGGCTTAAAGTATTACCTGAGACCATGTCATATATCATATTGAATAATGTTAAGTATATTCAAGTCCCGCTTCCTAAAGCCAAGCGTAAACCTTCAGTAAAACTCTGAAATGATCTGATGTCTTCAAAACTCCGTGTGCTAAAGCTTGGCCTGATCCAGCAACACTCTTGGGAAGTGTGGAGGTTAAGGTGTTGGGGATCTGCCCTGTGGGAACACTGCCTTCTCTTTCTCTCTTTCTGCTTCCTAACCACCACCATATAACCAAGGCTGCTTTTTCCCCTTTCTATTCTTGTTAGAAACGTTCCAAAGCTGATTTGTGAAATCAAATTCTCACACAGAATCCTCTGACCTGGAGTAATGAATAACTATTTGAAGATTTGTATAACAATATCTGCCCCAGAAGATAGTTTTTATATCATCAATAGAACATTAGGTTTTTATTATATACCGTGCCATGTGATTAGTACTGTTAGTAATAATTTTAATTCATTTCAGTTCACCTCTACTAGAATATTGTCATTGCCACTGAAGGGAAAAGTGCAATATTTCAAGGAAGTATGCTTGCCTTGAGGGAAAAACTGAAAGTAATACAGCAACTAAAGGGGATATTTGAAGTCATCTGACTTTAAGCACGTTTTTCTCCCTGTCTCTTCTCTAGCAGGACAAATCTCTTTTTCTATATGTTCTTCTGGTATCTCTGGGGCTTAGGAAGATTGGCTATATAGAGAAAAAAATGAGCTTCATTTAGTGTTTTTAGAGAATAAAAAATATAACAGTGAATGAAAAAACTGTCTTTTTGGAGTTAAAAAATCAAAAAGTATAATATTCCAACAAATTAAACTCCAGCTGTCCAATAAGTTTGATTCTGAAAGCACTCCTTCAAATTTAGCGCAGGGTATCATCGGACTATTTAAACATATACTAAATAATAACCACTCCAAACGCAAAGAATATCTCAAGCTAACAGCCTCAGTATGAGAATGGAGCCCTACTAGACCAAGAATGACTTAGAAGAGAGTAATAGGAATGAACTTTCAAGACTTGTTTAATGAAAGTAATTTTGTTTTGTTAATTTAATTAATTTTCATCAATAAAGGCATCACAGTATCTGAGGTGTGTACAGGCTAAGGAGTTCTGAGTGGTTTTCTTGTTCATAATGACTGTTTTGCTGACAGAAACAATAAGTGGAAATCAAATAATTGCAGATTAGCATTCACACATTTGCTTTCAATTTCTAATCAGCCTCTTAGTGTCATCTTAAATATTGAATGCTTGCCTCAAAGTTTTAATAAACATACTTAATATTATATCATATGGATACTGTAATTCAGTTATTTCTATGCACATAGGCACAATTTCTGCACACATCTCTGAAGTTCCCAGTGTCTTTGTCATTGTCCCTCATTTATATTATTTTGGCTGCTTTGCTTCTCAGTGGAGTCCTTGGCTTCTGGCTTCAGCGCTATTATTTCAACAGTCTTTTCTCCAAACTTATCACAGCAATCTATACATGTAATCAACTCTTAAGTCTGGTCATCTGAAATGGCAGAATTCAAACAACATCTGCCCTCTTGCCATAGAGGTCCATTTTTAAATTGATTAATTTTAGTAATCTTTTTTTTATAGCTCCCAAGCTTTTAATTCATAAATACCACTAAATTCTTACTGTTCATGTTTTAATGGCTTCCTTTTGTTGAGTTTCTTCATGTAAGATTGTGCTCACTTAGTTCTTTGACTTATATTACTTTTCATCTTGCTTCTCTCCATCACATGACCTCACTAAATGGCAGAAGACACAGTCAGCCTGTTGCCGGGCACAGCTGATTATTCTTACAATAATTACACTGACAGTCTTCCCTTATTCACATTTTCAGGTCTTTGTGATCTAAAAATTGCTCTTGATGTGTCTTGTCTCTTCTTCCTCAACTTCTCAGCCTTCAACCTGTCCCAGCGGGCTTCTGTCTAACATTTCCTGTAAAGTACTCAGACAATTCATTCTACACACTCTGATTTTAAATTTCTTTACAATTTACTTATATTCAATTCTTTCTGCTTATAATAGAACCCAACATGCTTTCCCTGACAATCCCTGACATGATCCGAGTACTACTTTTGTATCTAGTATCTCAGTTTTATTTCCAATTATCCAGACATATGGCTTTTCATTCCATTAAAAAAATAAGTAAACACTAAAAGTAGTCTTTCCCATGTTAGAAACTTAAGAGCTGTTCTATTTCTAGTTGATTTTTTCTTGTCACTCAGATAATGACTCAATTGTTATCCTTTCAGAAAGTGCTTCTCTAGGGGACCATTAAACCTGAATTACCCACTCAGTCAGTAAGTCTAATGTGTTCATCAGCTTTCTCTTATTATAACAAAATATCTATGATTACTTCAAGAATAAAAAGGTTTATTTTGACTCATCAAGTTTATAGGGTTACAGGTTTCAGCACATACTTTGGGATTGGGGTAAGGCAATATAATCTAATACAAATAGCAGAGCAAGTGGTTTTTTTAAATATGACCAAGAATTGGCAAAAAGAGCAAGAAAATGGGTCCTGAATCACCCCAAAGTTGCTGTTTTTGTAAACCTTTCTTGAATCTCCTCACCAGCTATTTTGTTCTTTTTTTATGTTTATTCAGCTAATATTACCTTAGTACCTAAGCAATGACCATGTCAGTATGAATTTTTTTCTCTTCTTTTCTTTTTTTCAATTTTATATTAGTTTAGTTACTTTACATCCCGAGGGTGCCCCCTGCCTCACCTCCTCCCAGTCCCCCTCCCACTTTTCTTACTTCCCCCTTCTCATCTCCCTTTCCAGCCATGAAAGGGGAACCCCACTCCCCCTATAGTAACCCTCTCCAGCATATCAAGTCACATCAGTACTGCACATACCTTCATCCTCTGAGGCCAAGCCAGGCAGGCCTGCCAGGGGGAAGAGATCCAAAAGCAGGCAATAGAGTCCATGTTAGAAACAAGCCTCCCGTCCACTTGCCAGGCACCGCCTGATACGAAGACCAAGCTGCTCATCAGCTACGTATGTGCAGGGGGCTCGGCCAAGACCATGCCTGTGCCTTAGTGTCTCATTGTCTGAAAACCCCCATGTGACTGGGTTGTTGTCTCTGCTGATCTTCTTGTTAAGTTCCTGTCCCCTCCAGGTCTTTCGTCTTTCCCCCAACATTTCCTCAGGACTACTAGCGTTCTGCCCCACGCTTGGCAGCAAGTTCCAACATTTGTCTCCATCTGCTGCTGGCTGGAGTCTCCCAGAGGACAGTCAAGTTAGGCTCCTGACAGCAAGCACAGCAGAGTATCATTATTAGTGTCAGGGGCTGGCTCTCTACCGCAATGTGAGTCTCAGGTTGGGCCAGTTATTGTTTGAAATTCCCCTCTATCGACCAAATATATCTGGGCACAGGGTCTTTTCTGAGACTGACATTCAACCAAGGACCATGTATGGATATAACCTAGAACCTCCACTCAGATGTAGCCTGTGGTAGCTCAGTAACCAATTGGTTTCCCAAAGTGAGGGGAACAGGGACTATTTCTAACAGGAACTCAATGACTGGCTCTTTGGTCTCCCCACCCCCGAAGGGAGGAGCAGTCCTGTTAGGCCACAGAGGAGGGCTTTGCAGCCAGTCCTGAAGATACCTGATAAATCAGGATCAGATGAATGGGGAGGAGGTCCCCCCCATCAGTGGACTTGGAAAGGGGCACGGTGGAGATGAGGGAGGGAGGGAGGGAGGGACTGGGAGGGAATGAGGGATCGGGACACGGCTGGGATACAGAGTTAATAAAATGTAACTGATATAAATAAATAAATAAATAAATAAATAAATAAATAAAAAAGAAATTCCCCTCTATCATTGTTGTCTCATTATCTCTACACTTGTTGTAGGCAGGGTAATATTTGGATCACAGGTTCTGTAGGTGGGCTGTTGATCCCCTGCTGCCACTAGCCCTGCCTGTCTAGGAAGGGATCACTTCAGTCTGCACGGTTCCCCTCTCTCTTCCCTCCCGTTAGGAGTCTCAGCTTGACCAAGCCTCCAGCTTGACCAAGGGGTGTCCCTCTCAGTTTTCCTTCTTGTTCCCAGCCCTCTCACCTCCCATCTTACTCTCCCCACATCTGATCCCTACCATTGCCTCCCTCCCAATTCCGTCTCCTGCCCAGTTCCCTCTCTTCATCCACTTCTGCTGCCTATTCTATTCCCCTTCTGAATGAAAAAAATAAAACCAAAGAATGAACTCTTCAATTTTTCCTTTTTAAAAACAGAATCACTTTTGACAGTTTCATAGACGTCAACAGTGTGTGCTGAGGTTGTCCACCTCAACTCCGTCCTCCCACTTCCTCCAACACCCCAGTTACCTCCCTCCCTCTTTTATTTTCCTCTCTATCTTCTACACGCATTTCCTTTTTTCTTCTCTTTGTAGCAAATGGAGACCAGCTGCTGCTCTCTGTTTTAATGTGGACGGATCTTGTTTGCTCTTGCGCAAGTAACCACAGCTGCTGAAAAACGAGGACGAGTAGAGGACAGCATTGCACGGCTTCCCTTCGCATACCCCAGCTCTTACCCTCCTCTTTCCACCTCATTTTTCACAGTGTTCACTGAGCCTTTGGTGGTGGAGAGAGCAATATGTAGATTATCCTCATTAGGCTGAAGTTTCAAGAGTCACTTATTCTCAGCAGTTGAGCAGTTAAATTGCTTCTTGTAACAGGGCAGCTTCTTCCATCAGGGATATGGAAGCAATAATCCATCATCATAAAAAATAAATATTTAGATGGAAGACCTGGCCTTTGGACTGGCCTTTGGACTGGCCTTTGGACTGGCCCTCAACCCAAGTGATGGGTTACTCTGCCAAGGTGCACTTCTTGTCTGGAAAGTCAGAGTTATAAGACAGCGGGGGTTGTTTGGTTGCAGGCAAAGCCTGTGATGCTTTTCTCCATTGTTGGCCTGATGAACCCCTGCTGGCTCCGTGAAAAACGAGACAGCAGGGAGGAAGTTTTCAGGTCAGTTCCAACTTGATTTCTCTACATCCTACAAAAAGAACTGTGTTGTATATCCAACAATGCACTCTTTTCAACTTGTTTTGGTGGAAAACAGAGCTGTGACAGTGGCCCATATTATTTTATGGTTTTACCCAATCACTAACTGGTAGGGAGGCATCCTGTACCTGGCACTGAGATTTTCATTTAATTGCTCATGTTTTTCATGGAATGCATTATCAACTCATAGAGAGTATCTAATCTCAAATCAGTAAAAATAAAGATCCATAATATATGTTTTCACACACGCCACAAAGATTGGCCTTCAATAAACTTTTTAAAATGTATCCTCAGTTTGATGAACCCACAACCAACCCTTTCTCTTTTCTATCTTCCATACAAATCCTTGATTAAAGCTTTAATATCTGGTATTTCACCCACCTTGATGACATATTTGTTCTATTGCCTACTCTTTGATTAAGAACTTTTCCCACCACCAACTCATGAATCATTGCTAGCTTCCTGGACTCTACAATACTCCAAGTTAAACACATAAATCCAAATTTTCAAAGCTAAGATCCATATTTGAGGGAGATCATTCAGCATGTATTTCTCAGCCTGGGTTATCTTAGTAAGTATAGTATTTTTCCAGTTTCATCTATCTTTCTATGAAGTTCATAGAGGGACATGGGTGGAGAAGGGAGAAGGAGGGTGGGATTGGGAGGGGAGAAGGGAAGGAGCTACAGGTGGGATACAAATTGTAATTAATAAAAAGAAAAAGAAAAAATAATTCCTTGTATGGCTATACCACAGTTTCCTTATCCTGTGAGTCTGGATGGATGTCTAGGTCAATGGCATTTTTTAGCTAATGTGAGTAAAGCAACAGTGAACAGGATGATTACATTTCTCTTTAGGATGATAGGAAGTTCTTTGATATGGTAGTTCTGTTTTTATATTAATAATAAACATTCACACTGACTTCCACAGTGGCTACAAGATGTTTTACTTTTTACTTGAGATAAACAACATGTAAAATATTTCTTGTGTTAAGAACTTCCACTCACTCACTTTGCTTTAAAACAAACAAACTGTCTTTCTGTTTCTGGGTTACATCACTCAGGATGATAATATCCTATAATATAGGACAGCCATCTACAGACCTAAAGAAGCTAAACACTAAGGAAGACCCTAGGGAGGATGCTTAAATCTCATTCAAAATGTCAAACAGGATAAATATCAGAAGCAGTGGAAGAGAGGAAATAGGATAGTCTACTATAGAAAAAGGTCCTCTGAAAGGATTCACCCTACAGGGAATCACAGCAGATGCTGAGACTCAGAGCCAAACTTTGGGCAGAGCACAGGGAGTCTTATGGAGGAAGAGGAGTTTGGGAATACAGGAATATGGAGGGGACAGGCTCCCCACAGGAGACCAACAAAACTAAAAGATCTGAGCTCAGGAGGTCCTGCAGAGACTGATGCGCCAACCAAGGACCATGCATGGAGACGACCTAGACCCCCTGCTTAGATGTGGCAGAGTGGCAGCTCAGTCTCCATGTGGATCACTGAGGGAAGGGATCAGGGACTGCCTCTATCATGAATTCAGTTGACTACTCTCTGATCACTTGCCCCTGGTGATGTGGCCTTGCCAGGCCATGGAGGAAGAGGATCCAAGTAGTCCTGATGAGACTTAACAAGCTATGGGCAGATGGCAATAGTGGAGATCTCCCCATTTCTTGGTCTAGGGGAAGGGGAGGGGGGAAAAGGGGAAAGGATGGGACCGGGGAGAGTTGCGAGAAGAGGCTTTAATAGAGATATATAGTGAATAAATTGTGAAAAAATTTAAGAAGAAGGTATTGCTTTAAAAAACCCTGTTTTTAGTTAATCAAAAGAGCTTCCTGATGACCCCTCAAAAATTTAAAAATACAGACCACTAAATTAAAACATTTTACAATTTGACTTTAATTTTATTCATTTTAAATGTATGATTCTGCATAATTCTGAAATTAGTTTCTTGAGATGACAACAAGCCATTCAATTAGCCATTTCCTGTAATTTATATTATGAAACTTTTGTGTCTAAATTTTCATGGATACCATATTTCTGTACTTTGTATCATCTTTGTAATTTCTAAGAAAGCAAAATAAATTATGTATTTATAATTTTCTTCATTTAAAATAATTTTTTTCTGGATTTGATACATTTTTGTCTTAGATGCTTCAAAATTGATTAAAAACTAAAATAGAGGGGAAAATCACAGATGCTTTTAGATATTGCTTAACGACTATTCTTCAGAAAGTAGCATTTTGAGGGAAATATTATTTCTGCCACTGAACTTATTCACGTATATTGATCTTATGTATGTAGTCGAATCTTGGGTATAAAATATAATATAAATGTATATTTTGCTACCGTCTATAGAGAAGTAAAAGGAAAATTGGACAGAAATGTGGATAATGATATGCAGAGTCTAACATAAAGGACACTATTATGGCACATAAAACAAATCCCCGAAGGTTCTCATGACATTTTAAAGAGAGAAATGAGGCTCAAAGTGAAGTTATATAACATGGTTAATGTATTAAAATGTTTCCAAGCATGGCAAAGGCAACAACTTAACATTATATTGTATTCCCCTATAAATCAAGAAACAACAATAGGTAATATTTTATATGCATTATTTCACTCTGATAAAACTATGGACACAGAGTTTTAGTCTTAATTTACATTTTTATAATTAATCACCTTTACTGAAGACATATAATTACTCTTACACATGATAAGATATACAATTGATAAGATCCCAGTTTTCACTGATGGAAAATTTGATTTTGTTACATCTTTGTATGGAGCCTAGATCTAGTTTGTGCATGGTACTTGGTTGATGCTTCATTGTCAGCAAGCTCTTCTGAGCCCTGGTTAATTGGCTCTGTTGGTCTTCATTTTTAAAATTTTATTTATTTATTTATTACAATTTACTCACTTTGTATCCCTGCTGTAGCTCCCTCCATCTCCTCCCAGTCCCAGCCACTCTCCCTCATTTCCCCATATGTCCCTTCCTTAGTCCACTGATAGAGGAGGTCCTCCTCCCCTTCTATCTGATCCTAGCCCATCAGGTTTCATCAGGGCTGGCTGCATTGTCTCCCTCTGTGGCCTGGCAAGGCTGCACTCCCCTGGGGGAGGTGACCCAAGAGTAGGCCACTGAGTTCATATCAGAGACAGCCCCTTCTTTCCTTACTAGGAAACCCACTTGGAAACTGAGCAGCCTATGGGCTACATCTGAACAATGGGTCTAGGTCCTTTTCATGCATGATCCTCAGTTGAAGCAGCAGTCTCGGCAGGCCTCTTGGACCCAGGTATTTGGTTCTGTTGCTTTCCTTGTGCAGTTCCTTTCCCTTCCAGGTCTTTCTATCTCCTCCTTTTCCATAAGATTCCCTGTACTCTGCCCAAAGTTTGGTTATGAGTCTCAGTATCTCCTTCCATACCCTGATGGGTAGTCTTTCAGAGGCCCCTGTGGAAGGCTCCTGTACTGTTCCTTGTCTCCTACTTCCAATGTCCATCCTTTTTGCCTCGTTGACTGAGGTTTCATCCTCTTCCTAGGGTCCTCCTTGTTGTTTAGCTTCTTTAGGACTGTAGATTTTAGTATGTTTATCTTACATTATATGGCTAATATCCACTTATAAGTGATTATTTACCATAATCTTTCTGCTTCTGGATTAGCTCACTCATGATGATTTTTTTTCTAGTTGCCATCATTTGCCTGCAAATTTCATGATTTCCTTGTTTTTAATTGCTGAGTAGTATTCCATTGTGTAAATGTTCTACAATTTCTGCATTCATTCTTCAGTTGAGAGATATCTAGTTTGTTTCCAGATTCTGGCTATTGTGAATAATGCTGCTGGTCTTTTGTGGAACTCCTGTCATCTCCATGTCCTTTTCTTTTCCCTGCCCACTTTTCTACAAGATGCCCTACTTATCACCCAATGTGTGGCAATGAGTTTCAGTATCCATTTTGAGGCACTGCTGGGTGGTGCCTCTCAGGGGACATCTCTGCCAGGCTCCTGTTGGCAAGTTTACCAGACTGTTTTAATAGTGCCTGAGATTGGCACTCACCAATATAGTGTTTCTTTTTAACTTATCTTCATTGAGTCTGTGCCTTCCAGTGTGCTTATCCTGTACTGTATGGCTAAATTCCACTTACAAGTGAGTACATACAATATGTGTCTTTTTGGGTCTGGGTTACATCACTCAGGATTACCTTCTCTAGTTCCATCCATTTACCTGAAACTTTCATTATTTTTTTTTATTTTAATAGCTGAATAGTAGCCCATCATGCAAATGTACCAAAGTTAATTTATGCATTTTGAGGGACATCTAGGTTATTTCCAGATTCTGGCTATTGTGAATAAAATCGTAATAAACATGTTTAAGCATACATCCTTGTTGTATGATGAAGTGTCTTCTTTTGGATATATACTCAAGAGTGGTATAGGTGAGTCTTGAGGTAAGTTCTTCTATTTATGGAGGAAGCAACAGATTGATTTCCAAAGTGATTCCACATCCTTGCCAGCATGTGCTGTCCCTTGAGATTTTGATCTTAGCTAGACTGACTGGTGTGAACTAAAATCTCAGAGTCATTTTGATTTACATTTCCCTGATGACTAAGGAAGTTGAGAATTCTTTAAAGTGCTTCTTGGCCATTTGAGATTCCTATGCTGAGAACTCTGTGCTTTTGAAGTAAGACCTAATGATTCTTTTGATTTCCTCAAGATCTGTTGTTTTGTCCCTTTTTATTTCTGATTTTGTTAATTTGGATACTGTCTCTCTCTGCCTATTAGTTTGGCTAAGGATTTCTATATCTTGTTCATTTTCTCAAAGAATCAGCTCATGGTTTCATTGATTCTTTGTACCATTCTCTTTGTTTCCATTTTGTTGTTTTCAGCCTTGAGTTTAACAATTTCCTGTAGTCTACTCCTCTTTGGTGTGCAGCTTCCTTCTGTTTCAGAGCTTTCAGCTGTGCTGGTAAGTTAATAAAATGGGATCTCTTCAATTTCTTTATCAAATTGCTTAGTGCTATGAACTTTTCTCTTAGCGCTGCTTTCATTGTGTCTCGTAAGTTTGGGTAGGTTGTGCCTTCATTTTAGTTGAATACTAGAAAGTCTTTAATTTCTTCCTTTATTTTTTCCCTGATTGAGTGGTCACTGAGTAGGGAGTTGTTCAGTTTCCATGAGTATGTAGGCTTTCTATTGTTTCTGTTGTTGAGTTAAAGCTTCAATCCATGGTGGTCTGATAAGATGGAAGGGATTATTTCAATTTTCTTTTATCAGTTGAGGATTGCTTTATGAAAGAGTTTATGATCAGTTTTGTGATCAGTTTATGATCAGCTTATGTGAGGTGCTGAGAAGAAGGTTTATTATTATTTTTGCATTGCTCTTATTGGTGTGTCTAATGTCTATTGGATACATGCCAAACACTGTGATCATACATGGTGGAAGGATGCAGTTAAATTGCTGAGGAGCTACCTTGAAACTTTGGAGATGTGTCTGTGAGCTAAAGCAGCCATGTTTCCACTTACTCATGTTCTGAAAACAAGTAGCCTTGCTTTGAGATGTAAGTTTTGATAATAAGATTGATCCCTTCTTGAAATTTGCTGGGAAATCAGTACATTCATTATGTCTTTCTAAACCTATGGGGTTTAACATTACAACTCTTCCTCCCTTGAAAAGGTTAGCAGCTACAGTTTGGTGTCCTCTCACCCTAGCTCTTTCCAAGTCTGTTCTCCACTCCCTTGACTCTCTGAATGCCTTTCCTACCTTGTTCGCTGTCTTCAGCCACTACTTCTGTCTATTTGATCTCCCCTTTCCAAGTGAGATTTATGCATCCTCCCTTGGATCCTCTCTGTTACTTCTCTTCTGTGGGTCTGTGTCTCATGGTAGTCTTATCCTGTACTATATAGCTAAACTCCACTTACATGTGAGTACATGCCATGTGTGTCTTTCTCATTCTGGGTTACTTCAATCAGGATGATATTTTTCTAGTTCCATCAATTTTTCTGCAAATTTCTTGATGTCTTTGTTTTTAATAGCTGAGTAGTATTCTGTTGTGTAAATGTAACACAGTTTCTTTATCCATTCTTCAGTTAAGATGCATTTAGGTTGTTTCCAGTTTTTGGCTATTACCAAAAAAGCTGCTATGAACATCTTTGAGCAAGTGTCCTTGTTGTATGGTAGAGACTTTTTGGTATATGCCCAGGAGAGGTATAGTTAGGCCTTGAGGTAGTTAGCTGGAGCCTAGAAAGGTTTGCCAAGACTGAAACATCAACCAAGGACTAAGTACAAACTGGACCTAGGCCCCCTATAAAGATGAGCAGATTGGAAGCTTAGGCCTCATGTAGGTTCTCTAGAAAGGGAAGTGAGAACAGCATCAGACTTGGAATCACTTGCCAGATTTTTGATCACTTTCCCCTGGCAGGAATCTCTTGCCAAGCCACAGGGGAACAGGACCTGTTAAGTCCTTATTCAACTTGATAAACTGGGGTCAATGGAAAGGGAACTCCCCTTTTCTGAGAAAAATGGGAGGGATGGGGAGAAGAGAGGGAGGGTGGGAATAGGAGGTAAGGATGGATAGGGCTACAACAATAATGAAAGAATAAAAAATTAAAAAAATTATTTTGCAATTTGTTTTAAGGAAAAATTTCACAGTACTATTTTCTCAAGGATATTAGCTGTGTTCTAAGACTAAACGCTTATTAATTATAATTATTATTGGAAATTTTATGAAGATCTGTGGTCTTTGTGGTTTTATACACCAACACATGTTGATTTCCTGTCATTTCTTATGTGTTTGTACTAATATTTAGTATATGTGCTTATACTGACTTTATCATTTTTCTTACTTTTCCAGTCCATTAGGGACTTCCTAACGAGTACAATTAAATCACTTTGGCTTACATCTTTCTTCTTCTGTTTAATCAGTAAAACATTTTAATAAGTAAGTCTGATGAAATACCAGATGTTTAAATAAGGTGTGTGTGTTTGTGTGTGTGTGTGTGTCTGTGTGTGTGTGTGTGTGTGTGTGTGTGCGAGTGTTGGGACTGATGTAGTCTACCGAGGTTATTTGTGGAAATGAGTATGGTTTGGGAAATATTTGGAATGGAAAATAATTCAAAAGTCTCTAAGACAGAAGTTTTGAACAAAGAGAGCATGTGTGAGTCCCTCCTTTACTCATATTTTCAGCTACTTTCCCGTCTGAGCAATGATGCCAGCCATGGCTTCATTGAGGTCAACATAAGATGTTATTTTGATGAAGTAGGGCATGAAGTACAGTTCTGCCTCTTATGTTAAAATAAATTCTGTTCTCCTGAGGTGATTGTCTCAGAGTCTTACTGCCTCCTTTTACCAACCTAGGCCTAGTCCTGAAGGCTTCCTGTATCTATACAATCTAGTCTAGGCCTAGAAGCTTTTCAGCTTTTGAGACTTATTGCTGAATAAGCTCATGATTTCTAGTTCTTTCTGAACTCTGGTTGCCTAGTTCAACCATCTGTTCTGGCTCAAACTTCTCTTCAAGTTGACTGATTCAAATTGGCTTCTCTCAGCTTCTGAGTGAATTGCTCTGCATAGCCTAATGCTGATTTTTGGCAATCTGTTCTAATCTTCTGGATTCTTCTTATTCTCTGGCTCATTCTATCTTCACCTGTGTTTAGCTTGTTCCGTTCGCAACCTCTCTGTGTAAAACTCTTCAGGTAAACTGCCTCTGAATTCCACAAACTGAACTGCCAAGTTCCATTGCACTGCCTATCAACTCACGGACTCAACTAAACTGACTAAACAAAACTGACTAGAACACAGAGATCTGCATGCCTCTGTCTCCTGAGTGCTTGTATTAAAGGTACCATCATGCCTGGAGTTTAGCTTTTCTTTACCTGAAACTTGCTGTATTCTAGGCTGGTGTTAAACTCAGATCTGATTGCCTCTGTCTTCTGGGATTAAAATCATCTGTATCTCTGCTGGAATAACCATCTTGCCGAATTAAAATTTCTCTGTATTCCTATTAGCTAATAACCGACCCATATCTTTTTAACTGCAGGCATGCAACAATGCTCATCAAACGGAATAGAAACGCAACTGTGTTCCTCTATACCCGTGATGTCTGCCATCTTTTTGCAGAAAAGAGTGGGTGCATTTTGATTCTTAATGTGAGAGAAAAAAGATCTCCAGGGAGGGGAAAAAAAACCACGCTGGAATAGCAATGAGGAAATAGTTGCTCTACATGACATTTTATTTCTGGATGGCTAGAAAGATCAATGTACTTGCCTGCAGCTCATGAATTAATATCCTTAGCTATCAAGAAGGCAGACACCATGCACAGCAACTTGTTCTTCATTGTGAACTTCTTGTCATAAGTAAAGTAATAATAAGGCAGCTCCCGAATAGGTGTCACCCTTGGGTATAGTGGTCCTGTATCTTAAAAGTCACTAATAACAGTAATACATAGTAGACTTGAATTGAATCTTCCAAGCAACTGAGACTATTTCTATTACACACATGGAAAGCACAGACTCGGGGTAACTCAGATTTTTATAAATATCTTTCTAATAGCACAGAGGTCATTGTATCTCCATCTGTGCTAATGTGAGGGCTGGGATGAGTTTCTGAATAGGAATTTCATTGTTATCTCGCTCTAGCTAACAGCTTATATCCATGGCAAAGATAAAAAATTCTAATATTAATGTTTGTTCCAGTATAAATGTGTGTTGAGGATAAATACATTATACCTATGTTTATTTATTCAAAAATTAAAATGTTTACTAAGATCTAACATTATTCTAGGCATAGTACATGTAACTACCATGTACTATGTAGATATAGTGATAGAAACTTGCTTTGTCTCAAATTCAGTAAGAAAATACATTTTCTTAAGCAGACTTATCAGAGTTTTTTTTTTCTTTTCTGTATGTAGGTGAAATTATACTCGTATTACATAGGATGGCAAAGGATAGATGCATGCTTTGAATCTTGGTAGTGTATCAGCAATATAGAACTTGTGAGACCTCAAATAAAGGATGTTGCTTAACATATATAATTGTTGGTCTCAAAATTCTTTTCAGGACCCTAGTGGCAAGATAACATAAAATGAAATGAACTCACAAAAGTTCAATGAGTGGAGCCGGTGCCCTCCAAACAGTGGAAATACAAAAGGTTACGGAAGATTTCTGTAACATTTTGAAGCCAATTGTAAGAGGAGTGAAAGAAACAGGTGGTATAATAACAGCCTTGAATATGTCATAAAGGAGCCTCAGAGGGTCTTCAGCCACTCTTCTGCTCTTTACAGAATAAGGCACTATCTGAATGGTTTTCCAAAAGGGAAATATCTTCTTCTTGGCACCTTACAGTAAGTAGTCTTGTGAGACAGCATTTAATTCTCCTTGCATTCAAGGTGGAGGATGTGAGCCTCTGCATTTGAGAGCATTCACCTTAACAAAGAAAGCACAGAGATCAGAGGAACTTACCTTCCACTGATTTAATTTTTCTTTCTTGCTATAGGCATATGCTGAGTAAATACCCATATTCACTGACACTGCCCTGTGCAGCTGTGGTCCTGTTAGAAACTCTGAAGTTCACCTTCATTGAGTCTACAGCTTCCCGAACTTCGTTTATATTTTTACTATCAAAATAAGATAAAAAAAATAAAATAAGATATATTAACGACAGAACAGAATGAAAATTGCAAATGGTTACAGTATACCCATTTATGGCGTAAAATTGAACAATGTTGGTGTGAATGAAAGCAAAGTGCTGTGCACTGGCATCACAAAGAAATAATTCACAGTATCTGTCTATCACCACCGCCTCACCTATGCTGTGATTTTAGGGAACTGAGGGCGACAGCACAACTCACAGTAACCCAGCTGAGATTCCTCAAGTTTATTTCAGTTAAGTCATTATGAACAAAATCCATCCACCATGAAGGGGCCATGGGTGATGGCTCAGCAGACAAAGGCCTACATCATGAAACTTGATCACTTAAATTCAATCCCATGAACCTGTGTAAGAAATAGGATGTAGAGGTAAACCATCTGTAGATGGACAGTGGAGACCGGAGAGCGGCCCAAAGGCTTGTGGGGAGGCTAATGTGGAGTACACAGGACAATACAAGTAATAAGCCAGACAGTGAGTCCACACATAAGAAAGAGGAAGCTGTTCCGAGTTATCCTCGGAGCTCCACATGTACACCACAGCATGGACACAGCAGTCCACAGACACACATTAGTTAATTAGTCATTAAAATGTACCCATGACCAGATTTATTCGTTTATATTATCATACGTGGTTGTCCTCGCTTACATTTACAGGTTAAATTAAACTTGCTAAATAATAAGGGGATCTGAAGGAATTTCAAAGAACAGCATTCAGGTTTCTAGATTATCACTGTACTTTTTTATTTCTCCCCTTTCAATTTCTTTTCTAAATTGCAACTTATTACAATTAATTCACTTTGTATCCCAGCTGTAGCCCCTTCTCTCATCTCCTTCCAGTCCCACCCTCCCTCCCTCTTCTCCTCCCACGCCCCTCCCCAAGTCCACTGATAGGGGAGGTCCTCCTTCCCTTCCCTCTGAGCCTAGTCTACAGGGTCTCATTGGGACTGGCTGCATTCCTCTGTGACCTTTTAAGGCTGCATGCTTCAGGGGAAGGCGATCAAAGAGACAGCCACTGAGCTCATGCCAGAGACAGCCCTGCTACCCTTTGAAGGGAACTCACTGGGAGACTGAGCCATTTCAATTCCTTAAGTTCTGACAAGTAAGACATCTGCTCCCATTCTTCTACTGAAACTACTCTCAAAGAAGGGTGTCAATGGTTTGTGACTGTAAATAGGGTTACACCACACATTCCCTCTGTATCTGGCTATGGTTTTCACACAATGAGCACGGAGGGAGTCCTTTCTGGGACACTTTCTGTTTCAGAGTCTGCCTCATGCCTGGCTTTCCACTAACATCACTCTTTCCTTGCTTCTTTTCTCACACTTCCAGTCTCAAACACAGGCTTGCTCCTTTGAATTGTAATTTTGCTTTATTTTATTTTATATTGCATGTTTATGTAAGTGGTATATATTCCTGTGCTTGTGTGTGTGTGTGTGTGTGTGTGTGTGTGTGTATTTTGCATGTGGGTCTGTCTGTATGTGTGAGCATGTGCACATGGAGACCAGAAGTAAATGTTAGCGTGTCCTTCCATTGCTTCGCTGTCATTGTTTGAGAGATGGTCTATCACTGAGCACTAAAGCTTGTGTTTCTGGTACTGGATGGTGTGTGCCAGCATGGGGATGGGTGGAATGGGGGTGGATTGTGCAGGCACTCACTGCTACACCTCGGTTTTCACATGGATGCTGGGACTCAGAAGCCCAGGTCCTCAGCTAGTACAGCAAGCATTTAGCCCGGCGCCCTCACACTTGGCGTACTGGCATACTGACAGTCAGGATGGCAATAATCATGAATTTGCTCAGACACGCCTGAACTACTTTACTTTTTCTCCACTTGAATGCCTAGTGAGCTGCTGGGACCCACAGACAGGAACTCCGAGTATTTCCGCCCACATCTGCTCTTGCCCCAGATCTTTATTACATTTTTCCTCACCCCAGTTATTAGTTCCCTATGACTGCTCTGAAAAATTACTACAAGTTCAGCGGCTCAATAAAGAAAAATGTATTTTCTCACAGTGGCAGAGGGCAGAGCATAAAATCAAAACCATAGCGGGACAGGGTGACCTCCCTCTGAGGTCCTGGGGAACCTCCCTACTCCTCTGTGTCTGGGGGCCACTGGCAGCCCTTGAATTATAGCTTCATTTTTCCGGGTGTAAATCTTTACTTACATTTTCCTCTCTTTCTTATTTATGAGTAAAATATGTTCCTTTCTCCTCTTTAAATAGAACTTTGCATTTATTTTTTAATGGCTCAATTGTTTAATTAAAGATAATTTTTATTTTTAAATTAAATATATTTTTTATTAATTACAATGTATTCATTTTGTATCCCAGTTGTAGCCCCCCCTCTCTTGTCCCCTTCCAAATCTATCCTTACTCCCTCTTCTCCCATGCTTCTTCCCAGTCCACTGATAGAAGAGGTTCTCCTCCCATTCCATTTGACACTAGCCTGCCAGATCTCATCAGGACTGCCTGCAATGTCCTCCTCTGTGGCCTGCCAAGGCTGCTCCCCCATCAGGGGCAGGTGATCAAAGAGACAGGCACTGAGTTAATGATAGAGACAGTTCCTATTCCCATTACTAGGGAACACACTTGGATACCAAGCTGCCATGGGCTACATCTGTGCAGGGGTTCTAGGTTATCTCCATGAATGATCCTTGGTTGGAGTATCAATCTCAGAAAAGACCCCTGTGCCCAGATGTTTTGGTTCTGTTGTTCTCCTTGTGGAGTTACTGTCCCCTCCAGGTCTTTCTATCTCCGCCTTCTTTTATAAGAGTCCCTGCTCTCTGCCCAAAGATTGGCTATGAGCCTCAGCATCTGGTTTGATACCCTGCTGGGCAGAGTCTTTCAGAGGCCCTCTGCGGTAGGCTCATGTCCTGTTCCCTGTTTTCTTCCTCTTCTGACATCCATCCTGCTTGCCTTTCTGAATAAGGCTTGATCATCTTACCCAGGGTCCTCCTTCTTGTTTAGCTTCTTTAGTTGTACATATTTTAGTATGTTTATCTTATATGTCTAATATCGACTCATGAATGAGTATATATGCTGTGTGTCTCTGATTCTGGGATACCTCACTCACGATGCTCTTTTCTAGTTCCCAACATTTGCCTGCAAATTTCATGATTTCCTTGTTTTTAATTGCTGAGTAGTATTCCAATGTATCACAATATTTGCATCCCTTCTTCAGTTGAGGGACATCTGCGTTTTTTCCATATTCTGGCTATTACAAATAAAGCTACTGCGAACATGTTTGAGCAAATGTCCTTGTTTTATACTTGAGCATCTTTTGAATATATCCCTTGGGAAGGTATAGCTGGGTCTTCGGGAAGCACTATTCCTAATTGTCTGAAAAGGCACCAGATTGATTTCCAAAGTCGAATAAGTTTATATTCCCACCAGCAGTGGAGGAGGGTTCCCCTTTCTCCACATCCTCTCCAGCAGGTGTTGTCACTTGAGTTTTTTATCTTAACCATCCTGATTTGACATCTCAAATTCCTTGATTTAAATAAACACAGCTGTTAAAGCACTCCCTCACACCTCCCCTACCCTTCTTCTTCTACTCCATTACTTTTCTTGTCTCCTGTTTACTGCCCCCTTCCTTTCTCTCTTCAACTCTGTTCCTACCCTCTCTCCACTTCTCCTTTCCTCTGTGCTTTCTTTGTTTCCTGCCTCTGGCTCTATCTTTCTATTTTCCAGTTACTTTTCCAACTTCTATTCCTCTTTCTTTCTTCCCTTTCCCCTCTAACTCTTTTTCTCTCCTCCTATCCCCATCTCCCCTTTCCTGGTCTCACGGGAAGCACCTAAGATTTCCAGGCTATAGGGAATATACTTCTACTGGATAGGCGTGGACTTCTGCCTGTAATAACCACCTCCAAGTCTCTGTTGAATTGTCAGTATTTCTTCATTTTTTTTTTCCTGGACATATAATTTTAAAATTTTCCTAATTTTCACCAAAAGCCCCAGCACTCATTATCTACCTTCCCTTTATTTCTGCTTAGATAATGTCATCAAAAATAGTTACATATATACAGAGGTAATTTTAATTCTTTGATGTTTAATTATTTTTCATTGAATTGTAAGTTCAATAGGAGTAGCCTTTTTGTTAATTATCCTTAGTACTTACATTAATACTGTAATTCAATATTTATTAGGAATAACAATTTATTGAATGATTTGTTACTAATAAGTAGTCTGTGCACTCATGTATGAGTATGTGCCACTCTTATTAGCAGCCAAGATTAAAAAAAAATTTAACAAATGTCTACTAGTAATTGGAAACCTTTGTGATAAGTACCTGTTGGGAATTGTAAGTTTTAGTATTTTTTTTCTTTTCTTTTAAAAATTAAATCTCTTTATTACAGTTTTTTATTATCATTTATTATAATTTATTCAATTTATATCTCAGCTGTGGCCCCCTCTCTGGTCTCCTCCTAATCTCATCCACCCTCCCACTTCTCCCCATGTGCCCCTCCCCTAGTCTGCTGATAAGGGAGGTCCTCCTCCATTTCTATTTGACCCTAGCCTATCATTAGGACTGGTTGCATTGTCTTCCTCTGTGGCCTGAGAAGTCTGCACCTCCCCCCCCCACCAGGGGTGGTGGTGATCAGAGAGCCAGCCACTGAATTCATGCCAGAGATAGCCCCTGCTCCCCTTACCAGGGAACCCACTTGGAGATTGAGTCTAAGGGCTTCATATGAGCAGGGTTTTTAGGTCCTCTCCATACATTGTCCTTGGTTGGGGTATCAGTTTCTGCAGGGTCACCAGGCTCAGTTTTTTGGCTCTGTTGGTCTCCTTTTGGAGCTCCTGTCCCCTCCAGGTCATTCTATCCCCCCCTTCTTTCATAAAATTTCAGACACTCTGCCCAAGTTTGTCTTTGAGTCTTAGCTTCTGCTTCAATACCTCAATCAGTAGAGTCTTTCAAAGGCCCTCTGTGGTAGGCTCCTGTCCTGGTCCCTGTCTTCTCTCTTTCTCTGATTCAAAATTTAAGAATAACAGCAAAGGAAAACTTCATATTTTCTCTTTTTTAAACGTTATTTGACTCCAGTATTTGAGCCTTTAATTTTTAAATAAATGATTTGGCAATCACATTTGAGAAAAATTAGTGTTCTTTTCTATATTTTTCCTATTGACTAAATTATAATAAGGCAGAAAACCTTGAGTTTATAACAGCGAAGTAAAAGAAACTCTATGTTCTTTAGGAAACACTTAGACATTTTACGGCATCTTTGATGTCTAAAATGATTTTGCTTTTGGATGATCTTGCTAATTACTATATTGACCACTTCCAAATTTATTCTCCATACTGTCACAAACTGTCAACCCATTTCAGAAACTGATTTAAAATAATTTCCAGAATTGCTTGAGACTTTCATACAGGAGTACACTATTTTCAGAAATTTAACTCTCAATTCTACTCCAGCTCTCCCAGATTCATGACTTTCTCTCTGTTTATGATGGTTAGATATGGATATGGATCTGTATACAGCCTGATGAGTCCATTTAGTGTTGTTCTATGTACATGTATTTAGGGCTGACCATGTGGCCTTAGGAGACCTCTCTAGTACTGTTCCTTAGTGGAAATTTTAAGGACTGCTCTATAACAGTTTTCCTAATGGATGTGTTAGAATACAGTTCTACCAGTATTGTTCAAAAGCTTCTATATTCCAAATGTGGGAATTGGTGTCCATGCAAGCAACAGACTCTTATCCTAGCCAGGGCCCTGGGACTGGCCTACTGCATGTCAATCAAACTTCCAGTGAGTCCAAAGATCACTGTACTTTTTTACCCCTAACTCCAAGACTTACTTCTATAGATAAAAAAGGGTGAGTTAAAGAAAGAATTCTATTATGGTAAAAAAAAAAAAAATGCTCCTTAAGGGAGAAGCATTTATTGTAGAGAGAAAGCAAAAGCTCCTACAATTGAATAGTCCCATGAGAGAGTTGCATAAAAAAGTTAGGGCTCCCAGGTATAACAGTGGGAGGACATGCAGTTGTAACGAAGGAGAATTGTCTTATAGTAACATAAGATTTTTTAATGAAGAAGTAAGTTGCTTTTTGGAATGACTGATCTAGGATGTGGGAAGTGGGCTGGTCAGTGTGACTGATCTAGTTGCATATATTTATATGCTGCCCATTTGTCTTTCTACACCAGTAACTGGAGTTCCAGCTACACCTTCAAGGCCTGGTGATGTATCTGATCAACACATGCCTTTTAGGAAGCTACATTTGTTAGGCAGTAGTGCAAAAAGTAAAGCAAGGTGCAAACAAAACCCCATGGACATGAACCTGTGGGTCTGGCCCAAACATTTCTGGTATTTCTGGCCTCTCATGAAAGGCAGGACAGAACTGCTTGTTTTAAAAGTCTCCTCTTCCCTCCTGAGATGATCTTACTCCAGCTCTCGTCATTTTACCCACCATGCTGAGTTGTCTTGCACTCTCACACCTCGATTTGAACCACACTAACATTTCCACCCATGGTTGTTGTCCTCTCTTCCAAAGACTTTTTCCGTTCTCTGTTTCTTTTAGGTTGTGGTTTCCCACACTGTGAAGAGACTTTGACAGCATTTACTTCCTGTTAGATCTGGGGAGTTGGTCTTGTGTACCTTCACTGCCAGCCATCCTTTGTTATCGCTCATTTTCTCCCAGTGCTTTTCACATTATTCACCTTTACTGCTGTGCGTTGTACTTCCCTCTCACCAGTGGCTCTCAACCTTCCTGACTCGGAGACGATTTAATACAGTTCCTCATGTTGTGATGACCCCAAACATAAAATTATTTTCATTACTGGTTCATAACTGTAATTTTGCCACTGTTATGAGTTGTGATATAAATATACAACAAGCAGGATATCTGATAGGTAACCTCTGTGAAAGGGCCATTTGACTCCACAAAGGGTCAAGATCCACACATTGAGAACTGCTCACATCATCTTATATTATTCTTTACTCCCCTCACCAAAACAGTGCTTGAAACAAATTTTAAAGTCTTGCTGGAAAATCACAGCTGTGATGTTACAATGTTAACATCATTGACTCTAATCACATGACAAAGTGCTGTCATCAACCTTTCGATTGAACCTGCGTTCAGTGTTATGTCTCAGCATTGGCTTGTACTACTAAAGCTCAACGTCTGTACTTATTCCTAAAACTCTTTTTCTTTTTTTTTTTTTTTGTCATGATAGTATAAAACATAACTGGGAAGGGATGAAACCAGATGCCAGAACTAAGGGTCTGATTAAGTAAAAGACAAAGAGGGATGGAATTCTTCACTATAGGAAAACTAAGTTATCACTAAGAAAATCCTCACCAGAAGGTTCTGTGCTCTTTTTCACCAAGTTTATAGCTCCTCACTTGTATCTAAACTAATGAAAAATTCCAGCTCATCATCTTATAAATAAAATATTTCCCAATTCAGTTGTATATTTTTTCTGACCCAAACACTGATTTTATTTTTGTAGTAAGAAGCAGATAAGAAAATCTCCTTAGTCAATAAACATAGAAAAATTCTCATTTAAAAATAATAGCATTTAAGAAAATATTGTAGATATTCCCAGAAAGTGAGTAGGAGCATGTTTTGGCTAGATCTTAGATTTAATATAAACAGAGAATGACTATGTCAGTCACCATATTCTTATTCATATACTATAAAAGACTTTCAG
The DNA here is from genome assembly GCF_030254825.1 of Meriones unguiculatus. Classification (NCBI taxonomy): domain Eukaryota; kingdom Metazoa; phylum Chordata; class Mammalia; order Rodentia; family Muridae; genus Meriones; species Meriones unguiculatus. The sequence continues at coordinate 8,606,594 of NC_083364.1, read as the reverse complement.
ATGAATTGTGGCAAATTCTGATGCATTTAAGAATGTTATTTAATATTTTCAATCTGTTTTGTACCCATGAAAATATGATTAAAGAAATGAATTGCATTACATCGATTCAGTGATTGCAGATTTTATCTTAGGCCAATATGAGAAGACAAGTTTCATCAGCAGTGGGTGACATTTTCACATTTCAGCATGTGTATCTTTGTTTAAAGAACAGAAACTGTTCTCCTTTAGATAATACTTAACTACATCTTGTCTGCCACATGATAGTTGTTATTAACATTTCATCACACATGTGGTGATGACCATCTAAATGTCCTAGACATTGCAACTTTTCCTTAGTTGAGGACAAAGTGTTTCTTCACATTTGAGATTGTTTGCCAACAGTTAAGAAACAACCCTCTGAGAAGTTTGAGAAAAGGCTCAGGGGTTAAAAGCACTTGTTTCTCTTGCAAAAAACTTAGGCTTGATTCATAGCAAACTTACAGTGGCTCACAATCATCCCCACCTACAGTTCCAAGTGATCTGATGCCCTCTTCTTATCTCTCCAGGCACAAATCATGTACATGATGTACATACCTGCAAAGCACTTATGCTTATACAAATTAAGTAAATGAATCTAATAGAAAGAAATAGTGTGATGGACTATTGCTGTGCAACATCATGCCTGAAATGTAGGGCTTTGTGTGCAGAGGACTGAGCCCAGGGTCTTGCACATACTAAGCTCAGCACAGACTTACATCCCAGCCCATGACTGGAATTTTAAATGTCAAAGGTCCAAGCGTTTCTTCTACAGCAGTAGAGACCTCACATACATAAATTATTAGCACAGTAAACTTCACGCCAGATTTGGGAATACCTATATTTGGAATAAATGAGATGAATTGTGGATTAATAATCCTTCCAAAAACACCCAAAGCATCCATTCACTGTATGCTGCCACACAGCATGCTTTAGCTCAAGTTTGAATATTAATAATATGAAAGTAATTTATATCTATAATTTATGTGTATAATTACTGGTCACTCATTATTCCTTCTGAATATTTAGTGGTTGTAGAGCAAGTGTAGTATAGGCTCATGGTTTTTCATGACAAAAGGAGGATGCAGCTATCTAATGCCATTTCATTATTTGGCACTGGAAAATTATTGAACATGAAGAGGCATTGTGTGTGCTGTGTTCTTTTTCAATCTGAGCATTTGTCTCTTCAATAGAGTTCTATTTTAATGTAGTGATTATTAATAATTTAAGTGGTTTAGCCTCTGGGTACACAGTAGTAGATTAACAACCCAACCCATAGTGGTAAAAATATAGTGTAAACTTTAGCAAATGAATGTACAAAGGGAACTTGGAGAGGAATCATTTGTAAAAATATGTGCTGTGCAAGTGTGAGGACTTAGCATCACACCCCCAGAAAAAACAGCGTAAGTGTCTGTAATCCCAGCACTCCAGGAAGCAGTTGTAGTAAAGCTGAGACAGGAGAATCTAGAAGTTTAAAGATGAGCTAACACAGCCAATGGAGCAGAAAACAACACATTGACTATCAAACAAGATGGAATATGAAGACAGACACTCAAGGCTGTCCACATGTCTTCCACATGCACACAGTGTCACTGCAAACTCACAATCGCACACAAACACATGCGCTGTGCATGCCTACACACTGTGCAAAGGGTGATGAATATACCGGAGCTTCTCTAGTCTAGAATAAAAGAAAACATCACCATTGAATATAATGGTGATGATACTAGCATGACTATGTGTTTGTGCTTTGGGTGCACTTATCTGTCAAGTGTTTTCCTCAGTCTCTCTTGTAGATGTAGCTCCTCATTTCATCTGGACTGGCTAGCCAGTGAGGCCCTGAACTGACCTATCTCTATGCTCTATTTCTGAGTTTACACATATGCACAACCACTCCCAGCTTTAAATATTTGAGCCGGGGACCGAAACTAAGACCCTCAATCTTGTACAGCCATCACATTACCAACCTCCTCAGGCCAGTAAAGGTAGTTTTTTTTCAACTTTATAGGCTTATTTTTTTATCTGAAAATATTTTACTCCTCAAATTGAATACATGCAGTTCTTTTTTGTTGTCTCTAAGGCTGCCATTTCATCCCCCTCCAGCTCTATTGCAAGGCATTTAGCAGTGATCAGAGAAATTGTACTTAAGTACAGACCTCTTGGTTATTTAGGGTATTTAGAGCAGTATCTTCAGAGGCTCAATGGTTGCCCCTATATCAACTTACAAACTTGATCATTCAGAACTTGCAGATTTATTACCAGCTTGTGAGAAAACATCAGTAGGCTGTATTTAACAATGGTTTCACTGCTCCTAGGCATATATCCAATAAATGCTCAAGTACACAGCAAGGATATTTACTCAACCATGTTCATAGCACTTTATTCCTAATAGCCAGAGTCTGGAAACAACCCAGATGTCCATCAACAGGGGAATGTATACAGAAATTGTGGTACATTTACACAATGGAATACTACTCAGCAATTAAAAACAAGGAAATCATGAAAATTTCAGGCAAATGGTGGAAACTAGAAAAGATCATCCTGAGTGAGGTATCCCAGAAGCAGAAAGACACACATGGTAAATACTCACTCATAAGTGGATATTAAACATATAATATAGGAAAAAAATATACTAAAATCTATATACCTAAAGAAGCTAAGCAAGAAGGAGGACCCTGGGTAAAATGATCAATCCTCATTCAGAAAGGCAAATGGGGTGGACATCAGAAGAGGGAGAAAACAAGGAACAGGACAGGAGCCTACCACAGAGGGCCTCTGAAAGACTCTACCCTGCAGGGTATCAAATCAGATGCTGAGATTCATACCCAAACTTTGGGCAAAGTGCAGGGAATCTTATGAAAGAAGAGGGAGATAGGAAGACTTGGAAGGGACAGGCACTCCACAAGAAGAGCAACAAAACCAAAAAATCTGAGCCCAGCGGTCTTTTCTGAGACTGATATTCCGACTAAGGATCATTCACGGAGATAACCTAGAACCCCTGAGCAGATGTTGCCCATGGCAGCTCAGTGTCCAAGTGGATTCTTTAGTAAAGGGAACAAGGACTGTCTCTGATATGAACTTATTGGCCTGCTCTTTGATCACCTCCCTCTGAGAGGGGAGCAGCCTTACCAGGCCACAGAAGAACACAATGCAGTCTGTCCTGATAGGACCTGATAGACTAAGATCAGAAGGAAGGGGAGGAGTACCTCCCCCATCAGTGGACTTGGGGATGGACATGGATGGAGAAGGAAGAGAGAGGGTGGGATTGGGAGGGGAGGAGAGAGGGAGCTACATGGGGGATGCAAAGTGAACAAACTGTAATTAATAAAAATAAAAAATATTTTGATGAAGATGAAATATGTGCTTAAAAGTGAAGGTAGTTATATTGTATAATGCTTCACTATCTTAACAGTGATGGAACACAGTAGACTTTTGTTCCTTAAACACAGCACACTTAGGATGAAGCCAAATTGTCTAGTGTGATCTTTTCACACAGTTCCTTAGTGTTCCTCATAAAAATACAGTCTCCTCAAGTCACAAATCTATAATTCTTCTGACATTTCCTTAAAGAAATTTCTTTCTCCCTAAAGAAGTCCAGAAGGATTTTTGCATGCATAAAATAGAAGATAAAGATTTGTTTCTGAGTATATTCAGTTTTATTGTAGAGTACATTGCTGAACAAATACTTTTATTAATTAAAAGAATTAGTCTACTTTACTGTGAAACATGTTTTCTTGTTGTTTTTTTGTTTGTTTGTTTGTTTCCTGTTGTTTTATTGCTTACATTTGGTTGGGGACCAGATAATATGTAGTTATTAATTTTGTCTAAAGCACATTAAATTATTTCTTTTGAGTAGAACAAAATAATCCAAACATTTATTGTTATACGTTTGTGGGCTCCTTTACTAGGTTTTAACCTAGGAAATGATCTCTGATATTCTTTTCTAAATTACTAAATACTACATTTTTAATATGGTCATTTAATACATTTTTCCACTCTGAATTTCAATTTCAAAAAATTATAATTTTTTCAACATTCATGTTTTTGATAATATCTTAGGATTATTTCAAAGAAAAAGATTCTCTCATATAACTGGCCTGAGAATTAAGCTGTGTTCAATTAGCCTTGGTTGTAATTGATATCCTTGGGGAAAGAACTGAAAGAGTGTTTAAATGGGTCTTTGGTTCCTAAGAGAACAATGGGTCAATTGGCATTGATTGGGTGTGGGAGAAAGAAAAGAAGAGAAGGTCAAAATCCAAGAAATAAGCGTATTTGATAACCTACAGAAGGAAGGAGGGTGATTAAGTAAACATCAATGCAGCCCGGAGGAAATCATAAAAACTGCAAAGCTTTTATTGCCCATGCATGTAAGATCAAACCAGAATAAGTAGCCAATGTTTGAGACATCCAGAGACCTTCCTGCATCTCTGTCGTAGGAAGAAATTACTTGTTACTTTGAGAAAAAAAAAAAGACATTCATACTTATAGTATTTATCTATTTGTGGTTGACATGTTAGGGATTATTTCACAAAGTAAGATAAAATATTTGTACCTGTTTAAGAGTGCAGGGACTGAGTTTTGCCTCACATCTCTGAAAAAAAAATGTTCTCAAGCAATGCCAAAAAAATTCAATACGCAATCATTTGCTATGACTACAGAGTTAATAACTGGGAAAGTAAATACAGAATTGAGGACCTTGTAGTGAGAAAATTCTTGTTTGTGCAATGAAGTTTGGGTGATTTAGATATTTGCAATAACTTAATAGAGTTGTGAAAAAAGTTACTAATGATTTTACATTTTATATCTGGATATGTATTTTCAATTTTAACATTCATTCTCTCTCTTTCTCTGAGTGTGTTTGTGTGTGTACACACACATGTGTGTCTTCCCTCTGTACTTGTGATTGTGGGGTGCAAAGAACAGCTGTGGGAGTTGGTTTTCTCCTTCTGCCATGTGATTTTTAGGAGATTGATAGAATTCAGGCCAGTCATACTTGATGGAAACACACCTACTTTCTGAGCTGTCTTGGGGGGGGTGTCCAAGACGTAGTTCTCAAAAATAAATATAATAAAGATAGATAAATGAATAGAGATTGATAGGTAAATTTCTAGATAGAAATTTATGTGGGGAAGTTGGTATTAGAAAAATTAGAAATGTCATTCTGTTTTCACTGACATCTTTTCCTTTTTTCATATATATGTATATATAAATTATTCACTTTACATTCCAATTGTAGCCTTGTCCCTTGTCTCTTCCAGGTCTCATTCCCTTCTCTCTTTCCCCATCCCCTTCCCCTAGTCCTCAAAATGGGGATGTCTTCTACCCCTACCAACTGGTCCCAGCCTATCAAGTTTCATCAAGACTGCCTGCATCCTCTTCTCTGTGGCCTGGCAAGGCTGCCCAGCCAGACAAAATTGATTGATGAGTAGACAACAGAGTCCATGTCAGCAACAGCCCCTGCTCCCTTTATTAGATAACTCACATGAAGTCTGAGCTGTCTCTGGGCTACATCTGAGCAGGGAGCCTAGGTCCTCTCCATGCATGGTCCTCGGTTGGTGCAGGCCTTCCTGGGCCTGGATTTGTTGGCTTTGTTGGTCTCTGTGTGTATTTTGTAGGCAGGGTCACTGAGTACATTATCGAAGTACAGACTTTAGTCAGGTATCGAATTCAACTTGGAACCATTGTCAAAATTCATGGGAGCTGTTGATATAGTAATTGAGTTGTCATTGACTCATGTTTGGAATCTATCCTTTGTTGCTCAAAAATATCACTAAACTAGTTCAAAGATGTCTTCTTCTCCTTTCCTTGTATTGTTTGATCTCAGACCTGAATTGTGAGCTATGAGCTGGTGTGAGCAAAGGTACATTTAAATCCCTTTTGTAATGCCAAGACAGAATGACTATCTTTAGGATCACTATTGTCATTATTCAGGACAATTCCAGTCTAGCCATAGGAAATACTTCAGTTGGAAATAGAGGCAGAGCTATTGAAGCACAGTAAGTGCCTGGACAGTGGTTGGTAAGTGACTGGTTTAGTGGTACAATATGAAATGTGCAGGTTGTGAAGACATGCCGAATTAGCAAGTATTGATGTTGCATTGAGAGTCTAAAATAATGTATCTCACAGAGAACACCAGATAGCAAAGGCCTTTGGTATGTTTACAGCATTGAAAAGCAGAATTTGTCACAAAGGATACACTGTGAATGATGATTTTTCTAAGCTGAGAATAATGACACAGAATTCTGAAACAGAGTATCACAGAATATTGCAGTGAGAATATTAAATTCACATACTTCAGTTCTCTGATGATCTAAGTGAGGGAAACCTGGTCTCTCACTGTTCCTGCTCTAATGTAAACCCTTTAAAAAGTTGATTATCAAGGACCCAGGTCCTCACTGCTGACTGCTTGTGCTCTTAGTGTTGGTTTCAGTGCAAACAGCAAAAAAATTGGTCAAATCAAGTAAGGAGACCTTCTATGAATCAAAAAATTAACATCGAAACACACAAAACCAAGTCACAGACACCCAGATGCCAGAGCCTGAAAGCCAAGTCTGCACCTAGCTCATATGAGCCTCCTCATATAGTCTGTGCTTAATTCTGCTCTTGGTGGGGGACCAACAATGGGGCTGCTATAAGAATTAAATTAGTTAGGTTTTGTGTGCTCTGTATTTAAATAGTATGAGCCTTTTGCTATTCCTTTTTATAGGTTTATGTAATTAGTAATATTATATGTGATTTGGCAACTTTGATTTGTATATTGAAGAGCACTGAATTTCAATGTAGATGTGTCCTTCTTTCCTGTTCTCTCTTTATGTTTCTGATGCCTTTAAAGGGAGGATAAATAAAACATTGTTCTTCTCATACCCAGTTGATAGAGAGCTCTTTATTTTCTACAGATGTGTGAAGCTGTTTCTCCACACACTAAGCAGTTCTCCAGTGGATGCCAGCTAGGTGTACACTAATTCAATCTCATTCTGACACTGTTCACCTAGAGGTAGTGCCTGAGCCTTCAGTTTAGAGAGATCAGTTGGAAGTATCAGCTGTAGTCTGTTTTCAGGCCAACTAGCCTATACTCAATATCCCCTTACCAGGTTCTACTTAGTTACAAGATTTCAATGAACTCATGAAAAACAGCTCACTACTTTTGTTGGGTCATTTTAGAAGACATAATAAAGAAGACAAAAGTGTATGGATGTAGTGTAGTTTGCAGAGTGACTGTCTAGGATCCTCATGTCCTGGACTCATTCCCTGGTACCACATATACTGGGCATGGTGGAAAACACCTGCAGTCCTCTTACTCAATAGGTGAATGCAAGGAATCAGAGGCTCAGAGCCATTCTTAGCTATAGAGAAAATTTGAATTAAACCTGAGCTAAATGAGATTTTTTTCTCAAAACTCTCAACCAACCAAATAACAAATGAATCAAAACACACACACACACAGAGACAGATAGATGAATAGACAGACAGACAGATAGATAGATAGACAGACAGACAGACAGACAGACAGACAGACAGATAGATAGATAGATAGATAGATAGATAGATAGATAGCAAGAGACAGGCAAAGGTTGTCTTAAATAAAACAACAAATGTTCTTAAGAGATTTTTTTTACTTTGGAGGAAAGAAGTACAAATATGAGTGTTTTCACTGGGCTTTTCTGTCAGTCTGTGATGGATAATGACATAAACACAGGTTCAGTTAATACTTTAGTCAAACATGTATAGCAACAACCAAATGCAAATGAGAAAGAAGTAAAATGAGACAGCCACATTGATAATGAAATAGAACTGTGCATTGAGTTGTCTGTGGAAAGCTTTCTTTGTTTTTTTATATTAATATCTTTTTAATTTTATTATATTAATTACACTTTATTCACTTTGTATCCCCCCATAAGCCCTACCTCCTCCCCTCCCGATTGATCCCACCCTCTCTTCCCCTTCTTCACGAATTCCCCTCCCCAAGTCCACTGATAGGGGAGGTCCTCCTCTCCTTCCTTCTGATCTTAGTCTATCAGATCTTGAAGTCACATTTAGCTGAAACCCCAACCCTAAAATAGGAGGACCCCAGCAAACACTAGATGAAAGCATTCCCCTGGATAGAATCAAAAATAGCATCTTGATGCTGCCAGGTCTCTTTTATGCCAAGAGCTTCCACATTCTTTTCATACTTATGTAGCTTCTCTGAGATAATCTCTAAACACTGGACACCTCAGGCACATAAGGCATTCTGTCCCTCAGTCATGGACCTTAACAATGTGGGATTTTATTATATTTATAGCTTACTATAAATACAGAAGATCTCACATTTTTATAATTGAGGCATCTTAACTAGGCTAGCTAAGAATTATAAAAATGAAGACAATGCATACTTACAAATATGCAAACGTATTTTGCCTTAAAATTACTTCAGAAGCAAGGAGATGCTTGTTTAGAGTGTAAAAGTAATTTCTGACCATGTGAAGACCTGAGTGTGACCTTCACGTTCCAAACAGGAGGGGAAAAATACAGTACCCAGACACATACAAAAATGAAATAAAAATAAAGATATTTCTTTTTGTTAATTTATTTAATTTCATTTTATGTGCATCAGTGTGAAGGTGTCAAATCCTTTGGAACTGGAGTTACAGGCAGTTGTGAGCTGCCATGTGGGTGCTGGAAATTGAACCTGGGTCCTTTGGAAGAGCAGACAGTTCTCTAAACCACTGAGCCATCTCTCCAGCCACAATAAAGATATTTCTGACACTGTGCAAGCAATTGTGCAACTCTTGACATTTTCTGCTTTTGCTAGGAGATTATTGTAAATCTGTAAATGTTGAATGGATATTGTGATGAATATTCTGGTATGCTTGTGTTTAGAGAAAATAGCACTGTAATGCATTCATCATAAAAAAATATGACATTTTCCTGAGAGAGCACAAATGAGGAATTCAATCGCTGTCCAAGCTAAGACATCAGCACCTACCCTCTATCTTGACATATCCTGAAGATGGCCAGACACTTAAAAAAAAATGGAATTGAAATCATGTTCTTCCTTGAACACAGGATTGGTATCCTTGTGCCAGGGACAGGAGGGAGGATATATGAAAATACCTCACTACATTATAGTAAGGCTTCTGATACCTGATACATACTGACTATAAAAGGCATGGTGGTATGCAGAAAAGTAAAATATTCCCACAGGTTGCCAAATATTCATGTACATGTTAATCCATAGTGTAGTAATCCTTCCTTCTCAATGTGGTGTTATTTTGTATTATAATAAGAAAACGTATTCACTGTTTTACTGTTTTGTTTGAAAACATAATGTGTCAAAGATTAAAGAAGAAAGATATTTTTCTCCTGTAGATGTTTTCCATGAACTTCAATTATCAACATAATGGCAGCAGGACTGGAGAAGCACCTCAGTGGCTAGAATATTAGTTTACCATGCCAGAGACACTGGGTTCAATCCTCAGGTCTTCCTAAACTTGGAAGGTATCATTACAGGTGAGAGGCTAGAGGATCAGAAGGCCAGCAGGGTGCTGGCCAATGTGGATTTCCATGTCTCAAAACAATAACATAAAAAAGATCTTTGCTCAGCAAAATCATGGGAATGGGGCAAAGTCATTATAAACTTCAATAAGCTTTTAAAAACCAATTTAAAATTATTCATGGGACTAAATTATTTTTGACATTAATAAATGTTATTTATCTTATTCTGGGTAGATACTATTTAAATTTGGTTTTGCCATGAAATGTCTGTTTTCTTCGTCAATGATGATTGTTAAGTTTTTCTGGGTACAGTAGTCTCAGCTGGTATTCATGGTCTCTTAGAGTCTGTAAGACATCTCTCTGTCCAGGTCCCTCTTGATTTAGAGTCTGCTATTCAGAAGTCAGGTAGAATTCTATTTGGGCAGTCTGTATATGTTACCTGGCCTTTTCCCTTGCAGCTTTCAATATTCTTTTTTATTTCTCTGTTTTGATTATTATGTGTCATGGGGACTTTGTTTTCTGGTCCAATCTTTGGTGTTCTGTAACCTTCTTGTAACTTTATAGGCATTTCTTTCCAATAGGAAAATTTTCTTCAATGATTTCGTTAAATATATTTCCTGGGTTCTTGAGATGGGATTCTTCTTCTGTTTTTTATCACTTTTCAACTTGAACTTTTCATAGTGTCCCAGATTTTCTGTATGTTTTGTGTCTGGAATTTTCCAGACTTAATATTTTTTTAACTGTTGAATCTATTTTCTTCTATTATATCTTCAAACACTGAGATAATTTTTATTTAATCTTATTTTTTATTAATTAGAGTTTATTATATTTGTATCCCAGTTGTAGGCCCCTCCTCCACCTTTTCCCAATCCCACCCTCCCTCCTTCTTCTTCTCCTATGCCACTCCCCCAGTCCAATGATAGGGGAGACTCCTCCCCTTCCATCTGACCCTAGTCTATCAGGTCTCATCAGGACTGGCTGTACTATATTCCTCTGTGGCCTGGCAATACTGCCCCCCCCCCAGGGGGAGGTGAACAAAGAGCTAGTCACTGAGTTCATATCTAAGACAGCACCTCTTCCCATTACTAGGGAACCCACTGGGACACTGAGCTGCCAAGGGCTGCATCTGTGTTGGCATTCTAGGTCTTTCATCCACTTGGATTTTAGATTTGTGCAGGGTGATAAATATGGATCTATTGCATTTTTATACATGTAGACATCCAGTTAGACCAGCACTATTTGCTGAAGTTGCTGTCTTTTTTCCATTGTATGGTTTTGTCTTCTTTGTCAAAAATCAAATATTTTGATTTTGGTGTGTGTGTTTATTTCTGGATCTTCTATTCTATTCCATTGATAGACCATTCTGTTTCTATGCCAATACTATGCAGTTTTTATTACTATTGCTCTGTAGTTCAGCTTGAGTTTAGGGATGGAGATATCTCCAGATGATCTGTTGTTGTACAAGTTCATTTTGGCAATTCAGGGTTTTTGTTTGTTTTGTTTGCTTGTTTTTGTTTTTTTTTCCCACATGAAGTTGAGAATTATTCTTTCAAGGTCTGTAAAGAATTGCGTTAGCATTTTGATGGGAATTGTATTGAATCTGTAGATTGCTTTTAGCAGGATGGCCATTTTCACTATGTTAATCTTTCTGATCTATGAGCACGGGAGAATTTCCATCTTCTGATATCTTCTTTAATTTCTTTCTTCAAAGAAGAAAGCTTTTTTTTTTTTTTCAAACAGGTATTTCACTTGCTTAGAGTCAAACCAAGGTTCTTTGTTATTACTGGCTATTTTGAAAGTTGTTGTTTCCCTACTTTCTTTCTCGACCCTTTGATCTTTAATATAGAGGAGAGCTTCTGATTATTTTTTTTAAGAAATTTTGTATTTAGCCACTTTTCTGAAGGTGTTTATCTGCTGAAGGAGTTCTCTGGTTGAATATTTGGGGTCAGTCATGTATACTATCATATCATCTGCTAGTAGTGATACGTTGACTTCTTCCTTTCCAATTTGTATCCTCTTAATCTCCTTTCGTTGTCTTATAGCTCTAGGTAGGACTGCAATTACTATGTCAAAGAGATATGGAGAGAGTGGGCAGCCTTGTCTTGTCCCTGATTTCAGTGGGATTGATTTAAGTTTCTCTCCATTGAGTTTGATGTTGGCTATAGGCTTGCTGAATATTGTCTTTACTATGGTTAGGTTTGTGGCTTGTATTCCTGATCTCTCCAAGACTTCAAACATAAATGGGTTTTGCATTTTATCAAATGCTTTTTCAGCATCTAAGGAGATGATCATGTGGCTTTTCTCCTTCAGTTTGTTTATATGGTGGATTTAAGTATGCTGAACCACCCCTGCATCCCTGGATGAAGCCTACTTTGTCATAGTGGAAGATATCTTTGATGTGTCCTTGGATTCGGTTTCCGAGTATTTTATTGAGTATGTTTGCATCTATGTTCATAAGAGAGAAATGTCTGAAGTTCTCTTTATTGTTTGTTCATTATGTGGATTAGGTATCGAGCTGTCTGTGGCTTCATAGAATGAATTGGTAATGTTCCTTCTGTTTCTATGTTGTGGAATAGTTTGAAGAGAATTGGAGTTAGTTCTTCTTTGAAGTTCTGGTAGAATTCTGTGCTGAAACCATCTGGCCCTGGGCTTTCTTTGTAAGAGAGACTTTTGATGGCTGCTTCTAAATCCTTGAGGGATATAGGATTTTTCAATCTTTTTAATGGATCTTGATTTAATTTTGCAAAATGGAATTTATCAAGAAAATTGTCCATTTCATTCAGATTTTCAAATTTTGTGGCATATAGTTTTTTGTAGTAAGACCTAATGATTTCATCAGTGTCTGTACTTTTCTCCTTTTCATTTCTGATTTTGCTAAATTGGATAGTTTCTCTCTGCCATTTAGTTAGTCTGGGTGTGTTTGTATATCTTGTTGATTTTCTCAAAGAAACAGCTCTTGGTTTCATTGATTCTTTGAATTGTTTTGTTTATAATTTATTGATTTCAGCCCTGAGTTTGATTATTTCCAGCTGTCTACTATTCTTGTGTGTGTCTGCTTCTTTTTTCCCCTTGGGCTTTCAGGTGAGCCCTAATCTGTTTGTATAAGATGTTTCGAATTTCTACTTAAAGACACTTAGTGCTATGAATTTTCCTCTTAGCACTGCTCTCATTGTGTCCCATAATTTTAGGTATGCTGTGCCTTCATTTTCATTGAATTCTTTGAAGGCTTTAATTTCTTTCTTTATTTCCTCCCTAACCCAATTTCCATTGAGTAGTGAGTTGTTCAGTTTCCATGTGTGTGCAGGATTTTTGCTATTTCTCTTGTTGTTGAGGTACAGCTTTAGTCCATGGTGGTCAGATAGGATACAAGGGGTTATATCAATGTTCTTGTATCTGTTGAGGTTTGCTTTTTGACCAAATATACGGTCTATTTTGGAGAAGGTTCCATGAGGTGCTGAAAACAAGTTATACTCTTTTGAACTTGAGTGAAAAGTTTTATAGTCGGTCTATTTGATTTAAGCCCTCTGTAAGTGCCTTTATTTCCCCATATAGCTTTTGTCTAGATGATCTATTCCTTGGTGAGAGTGGAGTGTTGAAGTCTCGTAATATTAAGGTATTGGGATATATGTGTTATTTAAGCTTTAATAATGTTTCATTTACAAATATAGGTGCTCTTGTATTTGGGGCATAGAAGTTCAGAATTGTAATGTCCTCCTGATGGCTTTTTCCTTTGATGGGAATGATGTGCCCTTCCTCATCTTTTTTGATTAATTTTGCTTGAAAGTCTATTTAGTTAGATATTAGCATAAATACTCCAACTTGTTTACTGGGTCCATTTGTTTGAAAAACATTTTTCTAACCCTTTACTCTGAGGTAGTGTTTAACTTTGTTGCAGAGCTGTGTTTCTTGGATGCATCAGAATGTTCGATCCTGTTTCTGCAACCATTCTGTTAGTCTGTGTCTTTTCATTGGAGAGTTGAGTCCATTGATGTTGGTAGATAATAGTGACCAATGAATGTTGGTTCCTTTTAATGTGGAGTTGGTGGTGATAATGTGTTTCAATGACTGTTTTCTTTTCTTTTTATTTTTTTTGTTGTGAAGTTATCTATATCCTGTGTGTTTTGGGGTGTAGTTGTTTTCATTGGATTGGAGTTTTCCTTCTAGTATCTTCTCTAGGGCCAGATTGCTGTGTGGATAATCTTTAAGTTTAGTTTTGTCATGGAATATTTTGTTTTTCTCCGTGTATGTTGGTTGAAAGATTAGCTGGTTATAGTAGTCTAGGCTGGCATCTGTGGTCTTTTAAAGTCTGCATGACATCTGCCCAGGCCCATCTAGTTCTCATAGTTTCTTTTGAGAAGTCTGGTGTGATTTTGATTGATATTGATGTACCTTTTTATGTTACTTGACCTTTTTCCCTTGCTGCTTTTAATATTTTTTCTTTGTTCTGTAGATTTAGTGTTTTAACTATGATGCGATGTGAAGAGTTTCTTTTCTTGTCTAGTCTATTTGGTGTTCTGTAGGCCTCTTGTATGTTTATGGACATCTCTTTCTTTAGGTTAGGAAAATTTCTTCTATGATTTTCTTGAAAATATTTTCTGGACCTTGGAGCCTAGAATCTTCTTTTTCTTCTATTCCTATTAGCTTAGGTTTCTTCTTTTCATGGTGTACTTGATTTCTTGGATGTTTTGTGTGTGGAACTTTTCTGATTTTACTTTTTTTAAGAGAAGTATTAATTTCTGCAAGTGTATCTTCAGCACCTGAGATTCTGTCTCCCATCTCTTGTATTCTATTAGTGATGCTTACCTTGTGGTTCCTTATCTTTTCTCTAAGTTCTCCATCTCCAAGGTTTTCTCTTGTTTTTTTTTTTTTTAATTCTAATTCTGTTTTCATGCCTTGCACCATTTTCTTAATGTCTTTGAATGTGGATTCCTGTCTTTCGATGTTGGCTTCTATTTTATTGTTTGTTTCCTCTCTATAGGCCACTAATTGTGCCTCTACTTGTGCCTCTGTTTGGCTGTATTTGCCTGCATTTCTTTGAGAGATTTGTTCATTTCTTCTTTATTTGCCTTTGTTTGTGTGACTATTTCTTTGAGAGATTTGTATGTTTCCCCTTTATGTGCCTCCATTTGTTTGGCTATATTTCTTTGAGAGATTTGTTTGTTTCTTCTTTATGTGCCTCTAATAACTAGATAAGCATAACTTTAAAATCATTTTCCTGTGTTTCTGATGAATAGAAATATCCATTGATTATGGGATTGTTTTTGAAACCATGATGGCCTCATCTTTGTTGGTTGTGTTCTTACTCTCACCTCTGGCCATCTACCTATTCATAACCTTCACTTTTGTTCCTAGAGTCTGTACTTCAGACTGGGTCTGCCTTTTTCTGGTGTCTGGAGTATTCTTTGGGAAGTTGAGAGAGGTTCACTGGCTTGAGAGTATGTGTTGGTATTTCCACTGTACCTAAGGGAGGAAAGTCCAGAAACGCAGGTGCACAAGTGTGAGAAAAAAAAAGTGTGCATGTGTGAATGAAAGTGTGCCTTGATTTGCTTGGTTACTTGTATGAAAAAAAATTCGTCTCTGAAGAAAGAATTAGAAGAAGATATGAGAAGATGGAAAGATCTCCCATGCTCATGGCTTGGCAGGATTAACATAGTAAAAAAAGGCCATCATACCAAAAACAATCTACAGATTCAATGCAATTCCCTTCAAATTACCAACACAATTCTTTACAGACCTAGAAAGAAAAATTCTCAACTTCATATGGAATAACAAGAAACCCAGAATTGCTAAAACAATCCTCTACAGTAAAAGATCTTCTGGAGGTATCTCCATCCCTGATCTTAAGCTGTACTTTAGAGCAACAATACTAAAAACTCCCTGGTACTGGCATAGAAACAGAATGGAGGATCAATGGAACCGAACAGAGGACCCAGAGAAAAACCCACACACCTATGGACACTTGATCTTTGACAAAGATGCCAAAACCACACAATGGAGAAAAGACAGCATCTTCAACAAATAGTGCTGGTCTAACTGGAGGTCTACATGTAGAAAAATGAAAGTAGATCCATACTTATCACCCTGCACAAAACTAAAGTCCAAGTGGATCAAAGAACTCAACATAAAACCAGACACATTAAATCGGTTAGAAAAAAAAGTGGGGAATACCCTTGAACTCATTGGCCCAGGAGACAACATCCTGAACAGAACACCAACAGCACAGGCTCTAAGAGCAACAATAAATAAATGGGACCTCATGAAACTGAAAAGCTTCTGTAAATCAAAGGACACCATCATCAAAACAAAGCAACTCCCTACATATTGGGAAAGAATCTTCACCAACCCTCTATCCAATAAAGGACTAATATCCAGTATATATAAAGAACTAAAGAAGCTGAAAAGCAGCAAACCAAGTAATCCAATTAAAAAATGGGGAACAGAGCTAAACAGAGAACTTTCTGTAGAGGAATATCGAATGGCAGAGAAACACTTAAAGAAATGCTCAACCTCATTAGCCATTAGGGAAATGCAAGTCAAAACAACCCTGAGATTTCACTTTACATCCATCAGAATGGCCAAGATGAAAAACTCAAGTGACAACACATGCTGGAGAGGTTGTGGAGAAAGGGAAACCCTCCTCCACTGCTGCTGGGAATGTAAACTTGTACAACCACTCTGGAAATCAATTTGGCACTTTCTCAGACAACTAGGAAGAGCGCTTCCTCAAGACCCAGCCATACCACTCCTAGGCATATACCCAAAAGAGGCTCACGTACACAAAAAGGACATTTGCTCAACCATGTTTTTAGCAGCTTTATTTGTAATAGCCAGAAGCTGGAAACAGTGCGGATGCCCCCCAACTGAAGAATGGGTGCAGAAATTGTGGTACATCTACACAATGGAGTATTACTCAGCAATGAAAAATAAGGAAATCATGAAATTTGTAGGTAAATGGTGGGACCTGGAAAGGATCATCCTGAGTGAGCTGTCCCAGAAGCAGAAAGACACACATGGTATATACTCACTCATATAGACATAACATAGTATACACCTACTAAAAACTGTACATCTAAAGAAACTAAGCAAGAGAGAGGACCTTGACTAAAATGCTCAATCTCCATCCTGAAAGGCAAAGAGGCTGGACATCAGAAGATGAAGAAAACAGGAAACAACCTAGGAACCTGCCACAGAGGGCCTCTGAAAGCCTCTGCCCTGCAGACAATCAAAGCAGAAGCTGAGACTTATGGCCAACTGTTGGGCAGAGTGCATGGAATCTTATGTAAGAAGTGGGAAATAGTAAGAGCTGGAGAGGACAGGAACCACACAAGGAGAGCAACAGAACCAGAAAACTGGAACACAGGGAACTTCCCAGAGACTCATACTCCAACCAAGTACTATTCATGGAGATAACCTAGAACCCCTGCACAGATGTAGCACATGATAGTTCAGTGTCCAAGTGGGTTACATAGTAATAGGAAGAGGGACTGCCTCTGACATAATCTGATTGGCCTGCTCTTTGATCACCTCCCTCTGACAGGGGAGCAGCCTTCCCAGGCCACAGAAGATGACAGTGCAGCCACTCCTGAGGTGATCTGATAGACTAAGATCAGAAGGAAGGAGAAGAGGACCTCCCCTATCAGTGGACTTGGGGAGGGGCATGCATGAGAAAGAGGAAGGGAGGGTGGGATCAGGAGGGGAGGAGGGAAGGGCTTATGGGGGAATACAAAATGAATAGAGTGTAATTAATAGTAAAAAAAAATGAAAATTTAAAAAAAAAAGAAAGTGTGCCTTGAAGGACAGGGTGCTAGAGAGGTTAGATACTTGCAATGTGGGCAAGTTGGTGCATGCATGCGCAGGAGGCAGTGCAGGCACTGGTGCTGTTTTCAACAATGCACATGCACAGATTCCCTGAATACCTCAGTGGCCTACAGGCCTGTCGTACTATCCTTCTGGTATTCAGATCTGTCTGGGTTCCAGGAGTTGTTTGCCTGGACTCCACTGGAAGACCCGCAGAACATGGGCTTCAGTGCTGAGAATGCTGTACCAGGATCCCTATGTTGTCCACAGTGGGGTGTGGATGGGAGTGATCTGATGTCTGGCTGCTAGCACAGAGGGACCCTGGATCTGGGGCTCTGTATGCACTCACTTGTAGGCACACTCACTCTCTAGGAAGTCTAAATGGAAAGCACAGGGGTCCCCCCTGTTCTCTACTCTCAGATTTGGGTCTGCCCCGGCAAATGAGAGTGAAACCAATCTGTCCGCTCAGTGGTGCTGCAGCAGAACTTGAAGGCTTTTTTATTGGTCCACTCTGAGTCCAGCCATAGCAGGAGAACTGCTGTTACAGATGTCTTCTGGGAGGCCCTGGGAACTACTGACCTGGTTGGCCCACTGGCCCTTGGTGGCCTGGCAAAGATGGGTGGCCCATACAACTAGCAGCCCACCACTGAGGGGCTTGAGGTCTGCCTTTCCTGTTTCAGATATAGAATTGGCAGTTCTATGCTAGGAGTCGCAGAAGCACTCTGCTCTGTGCTAGGAGCCAAGGGCATTATGGTCCAATTCAGCAGTCTCTGTTGAGGAGGTAAGAGGGAGGCCCATCAAGGGGAAGTATAGGGGGACTGAGTATTTACCACCTTGAGTCCCCAGACAAATCTGCAGGTGACCTGGTTCCAAATGGTCTCTGCTCACAGTTTGTCCCCTCTGGCCCAGGAAGCCTCAATGTGGATGTTCTAGTTTTAGCTGACCCTCCACTCACTAATTTCAGAGTTTCAGATCCTCTGCCCCTCAGATATGGTGTGCGCCGGTCGCCGCCATCTTGGATCAAGCCCAGAATTGTTTTTAACATTGCCTGTCATTTGGCTGGTCAGCAGACTGTATATGCTTATTTAATTATGTATTTACCCGTGTGTTGAGACAGTCCTTTAGAACTGAGATTATCTGAATATTCTAATATCTGTGATTTTGTGTCTAGCAATTTAAAGTACTGGTTATTTAATGTTATTGTGTTCATAAGGTAGGAAGAATTTTTTAATAGTTTTATTTCTGTATGTGTGTGTGTGTATGCTCATGTAGTAGAATGAGTGCATGGATGTTTGATGACAACCTGAAGGAACTTTTTTTTTTTTTTAACCACCAAGTAGTACCCCCGGGATTGAACTCAGGTCACCAAGCTTAACCAAAAGAGCCACAGCACCTACCTTAAAGGTACCTTTGTCCACAATGAAAATTCAGGCAATAGATTTATGTTAGAGTTGGAGGAGAAAACAACATGTCTTGTCTGTGGCTGTAATAATTGTCACTAATAATAACATCAAATAATAAAAAAAAAATCTAAACATAGTTTGTACAATACTGCTGATAAAATTCAAACATACTCACATCCATTTTATAAATTTTAGGTGAAAACATGATGCATATTTTCACCTCCATTTTCCTTAAATGACATGATGTTACAAGCTGCTAGTAACATTTATATGTAAAATACTTTCACCAGACCTAAGATAGCAAATGAAAAGTTTGCAATAATTCCTCAGACAGCAATGACTTTGCTATGACTCAATGACAAAATGAAATGGCTTGTCTGATGAAGCATCATAGATTCTTCACCTTCTGTAATGTTATATTTGCCTGCAAGCTTCGTTCACCTCATCACCCTCCTCTCTATAACATAAAGCCAGCTGACAAGTTCAAAGAGTGATGTACTCGTAAAATGTCCCCAAACCCTGCTTACCATTATTAATAGCAAATGATTCCTTTTGAAATAAAAGAGGATGTCAGGCTATTATTGGATATCTTCAAGTATTTTCTGTATTCTTCCATAAAGATGGTTTTCTAGGGCAGGTTATTAATTAAAGGGCTTGCAGTTTTCCCCTTTCATAAAGCATATCAAAGAATATTTCTATGAGCTCTACTCTCTAAAATCATGAATTAGTTACATTTTTACACTGCTGTCATTTATAAATCACAATTTCTGGTAATAAGGGAATGTCATAATTTTAAACATTAGTAATGAGGCCTATAAAATATCTAATATTAATGGAGATACAGTCCTTTGACCTAGGGGACTCAAGCTAAATCAAAGTCAAAATGGAGATCAGTTCCTCTTAAGGTTTTTCAGTGAACACCTTTTTCATTATTTTAAATTTTATTTATTTATTTTATATCCTGGTCATAGCCTTCGTCCTCCTCTCCTTCTGGTCCTACTCTCTCCCCCTGTTTGCCCCTCTCCCCTCCCCTTCTTTTCAATGAAAAAAAGCACCCTGCCTCCAGCATATCAAGTCAAATCAGGACTGCATGAACACAATCTTACTGTAGAAAGTACAGAGTTGGTGTCACTTCCCTTGCTGTGCAATTTTTTTTTCTCTCCAGCAAGGTTCTCCTCAAACTCACTCTTAATAGGGAAAAATCAATCAATCAATCAAACAAACACTGTTTTGAATATTGGGAGGCATGTGCTCAGCCTGGGTCTGTGATTCCTACAGCTCTCAGGCTGGTTCTCAGCCTCTGACACTGACCACTTCCCAGGCTCAGATGGACTGATGATGGGGTTCAAATTACTGCATAATAGCTACTGGACAGCAACTCACTCACATAGTAAGTAAATGACCTAAGACTACTATCATCAAAAGAATGAACAAGGCAAAAAAAGTACAATTAAATTTCCCACTTCCCACCACTAGGAAGTCGGATTTTACTTCCTACAGCACAGTATTTCTCCTCTAGCTGCCTGATATGCTTTTCATTAGGTTGTAAGAAGAAATTACAAATTTTAAGGCTCACATATGATTTCTATGTTTATAGAGACTCATGACAATGTGAAAAATATTACAAAGAGGTTGAAGCTTTAACTATGATTAAAGAATTCCAAAGACAACTTGGTTAGTTCAGCCTTCTCTTCCCATAACCACTTAGTCTCACGTCCTTCTCCTCCTAGTATGTCATCATGTGGGATGGATGTCTCCAGCTGACACATTGAGAACCATCATAAAATTGACAAGGTGGAAGTAGATAAATCCTGCCCAACAACAACCAAAAAGCTCTTAAAAGATGCTGGAATGTGGTGTTCCAAATAAGAGAGTATAACTTATTAGGGGCAGGTTTATAAAGCTTAAAGAATCAAGAGGAGTATAAAGGCCTCTACCTATACTATTTAGAAAACTGAAATATTAGAAATACTATGTATGAACTTATGTATTCCTCTTAACATATATCGATTGATGCCATTTTTTCAATTATGTGGTGTGTGTGTGTGTGTATGTGTTTAGTACTGGAATAAAGAGTATGAAAGGCAATAGAAATAGAAATATTCAATTATTTAAATGTTTTATGAACTAGCTAATAGTTAAGTGAGGTGTTTAAATAATTACAATGTTGATAGAATGTTGAGGACATGAGGATATACCTACAATAGGAAACTTAAATAACATGAAACGTCTCTCTTCTACTGTAAGATAGATTTTAATGTGAAGATTTATGATACAGATCAGTAATGGAGGAGTTGATCTTTGCCCAACATCTCCATGCCCTGCAGCTTTACCAATGAGGGATGGATTTGGGGCATACACACTTAACATTTTCACTTTAAATGCACTGTCAGTTGTTGGCAAACACTTGTGTAAAAAAAGTCAATAATTTACTTGTGGGAAAATATTTAGAGGAAGAATCCAAAAGAATAAACATTAAAAATATTTCATGAATTACTATGTGGTATAATTTCTCTCTCTCCGTGTGTGTACTTGTCTATGTACACAGAAGGGTTGGGGAGCACAGGCCTTGGCACAGGTATCTGGTCAGAGGAATAGTTTTGGAAGTCAGTTCTCTCCTTCCATGTGGGTTCTGAGACTCATTCTCAGCTCATCAGGCTTTCCCAGGAAACCTTTTTACCCATAGAGCCATCTGGCTGGCTCAGAAAGCAAATAGTTTTGAAAGAAAAATATTATATTAAAATTACTCATAATTTTCTAATTCATCAAATATTTTAGACTATATATCCATATATATTAAGTTTGCATATATATTTTCTTAAGTTTTCTCTGAAAAGAGTTCTTCTTAAGTGTGAAGCATCACTTTTTACTTTCAAAAGCTTAGTTTGCTCATTGGATTCTAATTTTCATATGTAGACATTCATTCAGGGTAGACATTTAGCTATCAGTGCTCCATAGATAACACTGGATGTCAAGCATTACTGAGGTTCCTGTATATCCCCCAGCCTCCACTGAACTGAAACAATACCCCTATCTCATGTTTTGTTTTTAATTTAGCCATTCTCCAGAGAAATATGTTTTTTACTCTGAAATATAATTGTTACACACAAAAGTTACCCCCTCACTGTTTCCCTAGTGATGAGTCCATCCAAGTAGCTCCACAAAATGCAATGACCTTTGTATAGCTATCCTTAAAAGAGGTTGGAGTAACCCACTGCTTCACCCAACAAATATGATCAACAAATTGAAATTGGACCAGAAAACACAGGATACAAGGCATATAGGACAGATTCTCTTATTTCCTTATATGTTCTCTTGTTCATTACTTTTGTCAAATACCTGTACACCACATATTTTAATGCAGGTCCTTATTAGTCATGGAGGATAAAATCATGACTACTGAGGCTTTCTTATGTTGGGGATTTCATGTTCAGCAACTGAAACTAACTGTACATTCACAATAGTTGTAGTTAAATGTATTTACAGTGTGAATGGGCTAGAATTACAGTTTCATGAGAAACATCATCTATTTTAAGTATTTAAGGATAAGACAAGAGCTAATAAGAAAAAATAAGGGTTGAGGTTTTGTGGGATTGAAGAAGAAAAAAGACAGAATAGATAAAGGCTTAGAAGAACAAGGAACCTGTGGTTTTGTGTTCACTCCCTTTCTGTCATGAAAGCTGTAAGCACAGTTAATACAACATTGAGGGGAAAAGAAAACCCTTTGTGGGATTGTGTTCCTTATTCTTCAGAGAACCATGTAACTGTAACTGTTAGGGAGCAAAGCCATTAGGAAAGACAGGTTTATTAATTTAGAATACATGGATACATGGTCAAAGTAGGACAAACAGGGAAAGGGTTTTGTTTTGTTTTGTTTTTATTATTATTATTTTTTGGAATGACCAGAAGGAAGTGAGGTGTGTGCCGTATATCATCTACTGTAGGAAGAGCATTGCAGACAGAAGTAACAGCTGTACTCTCTGGTAAAACAAGCTGGAGAATAGAGATGGGGTGAAATGATGCAGGCTAGAGCCCAGTGAACTGTGGGAAAGTAGAAGTAAATGTATTAGCGATATAAGAGTAGGGAAGACTATGCCAGTCCTTTGAAGCTATTTGGAATTCTTTGGTTTATACCAAAGTAAAAGACCAAAGATAACAGGAGACTGGAGTTCTGAGCTGTGCGGATACATTATAATTTTAGTCTAAGCAGTCTGTGAGGTACAGGCTATGATGGGAGGGGAAGGTTTATAGGCTGACGGATCAAGGAGAATGTTACTAAACAATTCACATAAAACATGATTGAGCTTGCTAGTTGAGGAGTAGCACTGAGACCCTAAAGGAGAGAAGCATGTAAAACATGGAAAAAGAGGCTGACTGAGAAAAATTTGAAAACTTGTAACAGACTTCAATATACCAAGAATATAACTAGGTCAAGAGAAAGCTGGACGGGGCAAAGTCCACCTCATGGAGACCTTTTGTTTTGTTTTTGTAGACAGGAATTCTTTGTGCAGTCTTGGCCTTGGCTGTCCTGTACTAGCTTCGTAGATGGGCAGACCTTGGACTCACAGAGATCCACCTGCCTCTGCCTCCCACTGTGCCCTGCTCATGGAAATTTTTATAAATCACATTGTGTATTCTGTTCTGAATCACCTGTAAGCATGTTTAAATATTTTAAACATGGGATTCTATATCACAGGTTTGAAAGCAATATACATTTATTATGTCACTTGCCAGGATCAGGAGACTACTTTCTCCCTGGCACTGTGGGATATCTTCTGGGCTGCAAACCTGGAATCAGAGTTCTCAGAATCATATCCCAGCTGCAGGCAGAACTGAATTCATCAGTCGTGGGATAGAAGCTCCTCCTTGCTTAGTGGCTGACTCTAATAGAACTCCACCTCAAAAAGAAAGGTCCATGAAACTGAGCCTGAACATCCCAGAAGCCAGATGTTTGAAGACTGCGGATGAAAAGTGACTTCCCTGACCTCAGGCACCCAGAGACTATAGAAACAAAGCATCTGCTCCTGATGCCAAACACTGGGTGGATTCATGAAATGTAGCAGATGCTATAGTTTCAAGAACAACTTATCTAAGGAAAACACCTATTCCTGATCTTGCCTCTAAGGAGCCTTCTGCCTCCTCTCTTTATTGTTCTTAATACAAAACACACATCCCTGAGCAAGCAGAGATTTTTTGTAAACTCTGTCCTGGTTTTCTGAGTCATGTGCTTCAAACACAGTGTAGTCAGATCTAGAACATTACAGATCTTGAATTAAATTAAGCCTGCTTTAAGGGTTTTAGGTCATCAAAATTCTCATTTCCTTCTAGAAACTTAATTCTTACTATTCCTCAGCTTCTCCTCACTGAAATCCATAACATAGCTACTTTTATGACCGTTGGCCATCAAAGCAGTTTCTTTTCTATCTTTTAAGCCATCTGACTAGTTATGACTGACCCAGGATCATTTCCCAGTTTCTTAGTTATGGTGAATAAGCTGAAAACAATGACAATTGCTTCAAAATATCCCTAACATTCAAAATATAGATGAATACAATCAAATTTAATCAAAGTATGGTAACTCATTGCTTTTATCTTATTCAGAAGGAGGTAATGTTATCACTACCACTCCAAGGAAGGAGTTGTTTAGGGAATTGTTTTCAACAGATGATAGACATCATGTGCTCATCATAGAACATTGCCTTCAAGATAGGTGTTGGAGTTACAGACAAACATCATCACTGTCTCACTACCGTTATTACAGATTTTGAATAGAGCAACTTTCAGGGAAAGGTTGTGGTATATTAGTTAAGTATGAGATATCTGAGAGACCTTACTTGGAAATTGGAATATATTTGTAAGTCAATTAATGAAAATTAAAGAATGAAGAAAAGAGGTGGAGTCTAAAGTACCATAGGTTCTTGCCATGGAAATAGTATAAATAAATATGTGAAGTTATTACATAACCCAAGAAGTTAAAAGTGATTCAGACACAGCTGAAGGAGGTATTAGGAGAAAATAATGTTATATACATGTGGAATTTATAACATGTGAAATTGTTGTGTAGCAGTTTCCTCTGAATTCCATGAAACTGTCTAGATTCAAAAGGTTCTTCCCTTCCTAAGAGTATTGTCTTAGTTAAGGTTTTTATTGCTGAGACAAAACACCATGACCAAAAAATTAAAAAACAAAAGCACGGGAGGAAAGAGTTTATTTGGCTTATACTTCCATATTACTGTTCAGCATTGAAGAAAGTCAGGACAGGAACTCAAACAGAGTAGGAACCCAGAGGCAGAAGCTGATACAGAGGCCATGGAGGAGATGCTGCTTACTGTTTCACATAGCTTTCTTAAGGCTTTCTTGTAGAATCCAGGACTACCAGCCCAGGGATGGCAGCACCCCCCACAAGCTGGACAATTCCCATTGAACATTAATTTAGAAAACACCTTGGAACTTGATCTCATGTAGGCATTTCGGGAACTGAGGAGCCTTTCTCTCTGATGACTCTAGCTTGTATCAAGTGGAAATAAAACCAGCAAGTACACATGTGTAAGTAGTGAAGATGGATGCGATAAACAAGTCAAGCAGCAAAGAGCCTCAGAGAATCCTGCTTTCTAGAAGGAGCAGGGACCCAACAAGCTGCCTGGAAGAAACAACTGAGCTGCCAGGAAATGGCACAGACCAACTGAACAATTTAGAGAAGAAATTCTACAACCTGTTAAGTTGTCTGCAGAATGTGCAATATGGCCCAATTTCCATCTTTCATGAGCTGTCAATCATGCTGGAATTGGTGTTGGTGATGCAGCTATCTTGCCTCTAAATTACACTTCTAAAAATAATCCCAATAAAACTTTTGGTTCACAAAGTTGGACTTTGGAGTAGCCATACTTTGGTCTGTTGACACTTCCATTTGTGTGGTGTGTAGGTGTGTCAACATGGATGTATCATGAAATTTTTATTTTCTTTAAGTAGTGTCTATATACCCAATGTCTACCTAGATGTGTGGGGTATGTGTGCAAGTGTATATGTGTTGCTGTGGAAGTCAGAGAGCAACATCCAGCATCAGTCTTTACCTTCCAGCTCCTTTAAGACACACACCACTACATATGTCAGCCTAGGTGGTCCCCAAGCTTTCCTGTCACATGATTTATACCATAAGCTGTATCCTTACCTCCCTAAAGCAATATGTGGGCAATGCATCTAGAATAAAATGATATTAAATGCATGCATTAAGGTTAAAACACTGAAAAATAATATGTATTTTGGACAATGCATAAATGGCGATTGGTATAGGAGGATGAATATGACAAGATAATGACAAAATAAAAGGCAGAAGAGTAAAAAGAAAAGAATGAGAGTTTTCCACTAAGTGGTGAAGGGCTTATAAATACAGAATGTATTCACTGTTAAAGTTGATTAAAGTCAGTTGACCTTCAAAATGTATTTGTTTCAGTCACATATCAATAAAGGCTTCTTAGAATTATGTGAGTAAAATTAAAATATAAGGACACCTAACTCCATTGCTGCAACAAACCTAAGTCATATACATGTATTATTCTTTCCAGATATATGCCCTGGATGGACACATGGAGGGTTATCCTGGTTGGACCTAATTTATAAAGAATTTTCCCAAAATACCTTAACATATCCTAAAGGAGCTCAAACAGATTTGTGTAATTTGAGAGCAGAAAATAATTTAAGAGCTAGATAGTGAAGATAAAATGGAGTCAGAGAAAAAAAGCTACCAAGTCTCATAATTCAGACTGGCCTCCTGTGCCTTCGCCCCATGGGTGCACCTGGCATGCAATCATTGCAGGAAGATATAAATGTTCTCTGAGAGAAAATCCAGTTAAAAAGAGAACAGGTTCAATTATTAAATATTTATAATAATAATAGTAATAAATAATAATAATTTTAATGTAACACAAAAGGAGTATTCACTCAGAGTAGACTTCCTTTTGTGCAACAGTTGGCTTTTGAGAATGCTAATTCAGCCTGTAAAACAGCTATCAGGCCCTATCAAACTAAAGCAAACTCAACTGGTTATATTAAACTTTGTGCTAATACTGGGCCGCTCTCAACTATCATGCTAAAATTATAGCTAAATCCAGGAAAAAGAGTTTTATCTGTGTGTTTAACTATATGGTCATGATATGTTTGTTTTTGACTGATCTTAAATGGTTAATATATGTCTAGGTTATAGATCAAAAGTAATTAAATATATTTTAAAGTTATATTCAAACTGTTTAGAATATATATATGCATATATGTTTATAAGCTCTGTAAACACATATGTTTAAAAGGCAACCATATGATATAATTCTGTCATCTTTGCTATATAATATGGGTTAAAAAATTATTATAAAACCTCTTAGTTAACATAAATTCTGCTTCCTTCTAGACTGAAAAGACAAATCTCATTTTAAATTGGTGTTGGTTTTAAAAAATTGGATTGTTTGCACTGGTAAATTTTGAAGTTTGGCTTTGACTTTTAAAATTATTAACATGCTTTATGATTTCACTCCTAAAGAGGATGCTTTGTTTTAATATTGCTAAAACAGGTTTAAAAAAATATATTTAAATGTTTAAAAAGCAGGTAACGTGGTTGTCTTTGTCTCTTTTTTGTTGTTGTCGTTGTTGTTTTGTTTTGTTTTGTTTTTGCCTGCCAGCTGTGTGTTTTTGTTTCTGGTTTCGGTTTGCTTGTGTGGTCTGGGGAAGCTCGGAGCGTTTCCAATTTGGTCAAGGGAATCTGGAGGACACTCCAGTTCCCGGGGAGGAGGTCCATGAGGGGGTCCACTCTTTCTGGAATCTGTGGGACTTGTGTCCAGTACGGGCTGGTCAAGTCCTGGTATTTAGGTATTCTGGTTACTCCAAGGTGGCAATGTCAGAATTTTATGTTCCTTATGTATGTTTATGTGTGTATGTTTATCTGTGTATGTATGTTTATCTGTAGACTTGGACTAACTATACTAATATTTTTGGACACGAGACAGTTAAATCAGCACCTCTGAGTTTGGTCCTGGACCATCGGAGTTAAATTCTATAAAACATTTTAAAATTTATCAGGTATTTTAAAATAATAACCATTGGGCAGTCTAACAAAGAACTTGAAACAGTTTCTCAACCCTTTGGGGGAGGTCAAAAGACCTTGGCATTTATTTTATTAATTTTGCAAAGTAAAATCAAGCCATGCTGTTTGAGCCAATTAAAAACAACAACAACAATAACAACAACAACAAACCTGCCGTTATTACAATGTATATCAGGAAAAAAAAAACTATAAAATATTTTACTCTTTATTTAAAAAGGCTGGAGATTCTTCAATGCAAAATGTTTGCTTATGCTCTTTTTTTTTTTTCACACTGAAGGCCAGCTGCACAACTGGCGGGTTTTATGTTTTATTTCCAAAAAAAAAAAAAAAAAAAAAATTGACATCTTCTTTTCATAAAAAGGAAAACTAGACTCTCAAAATGCAGGCCACCTTCAAGGTAGCCACCGGAGATAGCACACTGTCCAAGGCAAGGTCAACATGCTCTTTAAAAGGAAAAACAGTACTGCAGCTCCATATTAGCCCAGGATTATACAGGGTTAAATTCAGATCATCGTTAACCATTATAGGGCATATAGTTCCCTCTAACTCACCATAGAACACACCCATATTTATAATTAAAAAGAGATCTAACAAATTTAGATTATTACAAGATTTTACAAAGGTAAATTAGACTATAATAATTATGAGAACATTACAACCAGTACTCACATCACCTAGTGGGATTCCTCAAATCCCACTTACAAGATTATTTTAGATTTAAAAGACTGCATTTTTTTTCCCATTCCTTTGCATCCTGGGGATTTGCATAGATTTGCTTTTAGTCTCCATTTTATTATTTTAAGGAACCTATGAAACATTATCATTGGAGTATGCTGCTACAGGGCATGGCAAATAATTCTACTTTATTTCAACAATTTGTAGTTAATGCCATTAATCCAGTACAAAAAAAATGGCCTTCTATTTATATCATTCATTATATGGATGATATTTTATTAACCTCTCCCATAGCTCAAGGTGTTATAGCTTGCTATACAGATCTATTTAAGGCTTTGTCCCAAGCAGGATTAAAAATTACTCCAAAAAAGTTACAAACTAGAGATCCTTACAGTTATTTATGTTTTAATTTATTTCCTCTGGCTATTAAACATCAAAAAATACCAATTACAATAAATAATTTAAAGGTAATTATTGACTTTCAAAAATTATTGGGAGATATAAAATGGCTTAGGCCATATCTAAAATTAACCACTGGACAACTCATGCCATTGTTTAATGTTCTTAATGGGGATTTAGCTCCTACCCCCTCCCAAAAATTGACTCCAGAGGCTCAAGATACATTATTGATAATGAAAAAGGCTTTAAAAATCAATTTAGAACATATTGGGATCCAGACACTCCTCTCTTATCACTTGTAGTTCAAACGCAGTCAACTCCTACTGGATTGTTATGAAAATCTAATCCTCTACTGTGGATCCACTTGTCAGCTTGTCCCAATACAGTTATTTTGCCTTATTATGAGGCTATTGCCCAAGTCATTGTGTTGGGATGCACCCAGGCAAGGGGTTACTTTGGAACTGAGCCTTCAAGATTATTATACCATATAGTAAAACTCAGACTAATTGGCTTTATGCCAATTCAGATAAATGGTTACTTTCTTTGGCTACAACTAGATAATCATTACCCTTCCAATAAGATTATTCAGTTTTTTACTTTACATAGTGTTGTTTTTTCTATCATAGTTAAAAATAATCCTTTAAAATGCTTGTTCTATTTTTTCTGATGGTAATGCTAAAGAAAAAGCTGCCTATACTGTTAATAGACAAAAAGTTATTTTTCAAGTTCCAGGGTTATCTGCTCAACTTGCAAAATTGATGGCTATCCATGCAGTTTTACAACATTTTTCTGAGCCTTTTAATTTGTTTACTGATAATGCTCATATTACTCAAGCTATTCCTAAGCTAAAACAGAAAGCCAGATTCTTTCTACCATTTGGGCTAGTCAAATGTTTGCTCAGATTCAAGGACTTGTTCAGGCTGGTCATAATCATTTTGCTATTATTCATGTTAAAACCCATTCTGGTCATCCTGGACCTCTTGCTTTAGGTAACCAGACTATTGATAAAGCCTTAATTACCTTAGCTCAAGAAACACCTATACAAAAAGCTCAATTGGCTCATAAATTACATCATCTTAATAGTCCTTCCTTACGTTTAACTTATGGCCTTATCAAAAAACAAGCAAAAAAATTGTTAAAAAATTATAACAATTGATGTTTTCTGTCCAGTACCTCATCTTGGGGTTAACCCCCCCCTAGAGCTGACCCCAGGTCAGCTATATCAAATGGATGTGATTCATTTCATAAAATTTAAAAAATTAAAATTTATTCATGTAACAATTAATACCTGTACAAGGTTTATTTTTGCTACCTTGCATTCTGGAGAAGCTGCATGCCATATTATAGATCATTGTTTGGCTGCATTTGCTGTTCTTGGCATGCCACACCAAATTAAGACTGATAACAGAACAGCTTATACCAACAAGTCCTTTTAATTTTTTTGTAAAAAATTAAATATTAAGCATGTAACAGATATTCCTTATACTCCTATGGCCCAAGGCATGCTTAAACATGCCCATAGCACCCTTAAGATACATTTACAAAAGGCGAAAAAAGGGGAATTATGTCCTCCTTGTTTATCCAGAGCTCAATTTAAATTTTTTAACTTTGGACAAACATGACAAATCTGCAGCTAAACATTTTTGGCACCCTAAAACCTCCATGGTTAAATGGAGGGGCCCCTTGAATAATACATGTCATGGACCCGACCCCATTTTAATTTGGGGACGAGGATATGTTTGTGATTTTTTGCAGGTTAAAGATGCTGCTTGATGGCTGCCAGAGAGACTGGTGCAAAAAGTGGATTATTTCAAGGAACAATATCATTCTCCAAGTGACAATATTGCTGATCCTGCTGCAGCTGATTCATCCAGTGAAGACTAAATTGCACTTTTAGGCCTTAGTACCCAATCTCCTTCTTGTTCTCCCTGTACATGTTAGCACACCTTTGTTTGGCTGTCTGGTACTATTCATCTTTGTCATTGCCAGATGTGTCCACTTAGCTCAACAGTGCCAAGCTAGATTTAATGCCATTGAAACAGTAGCATGCTGTGACGCCCTGGCCCCAGGTAGGGGCTTGGCTTGCCCAGCTCAAATGTCAGCTTTAACCTCTCCTTTCCTGTGTGATGGGCCGGTTAGTCAATGACAGGTTCTGGGTGATCAGATATTTATCAACCTAAGACACAGAAATCCCATATAAGCGGGATTCTCCCATGACTGGTAAGATATTTATCAGGAATCAACCCAACCTAAGACAGGCGTGGTCCCTTTGTTTTAATTCGAAAGGGAGGAATTGTGGCAGCCTTTTTGGAGTTAATGTCAAACTTGGAGTTAATGGCATCTGAACAGTAGAATTCGGCCTCTTGGCTCTGGCTATATTCCAAAGTCAAATCTCTCATAAACTGACCTTGGTGGTCCTACAGCGGACTGCTCTAACCCTGAGAAACTCTGCAACCATAGTAACCAGGCAGCAGGCTCTGTGCAACCTTGAGTGAGCTCTCCTGTGTTTTGACCAAGTAAAGCACCTAAGTGAGAAACTGCTTGTACTTTTTTGCCTACTTAAGTGTTAACCTGACATCCATTAAACTGACACCTGGATCAGCATGTAGACTTGGTGTCCTTCTCTGTGTTGCCCTCACTGTCTCTCCCAGCTCTCTCTCAGGTGGTATTCAGGTGTCACTGCTGGTCAGTGACAAGTAAGTATATATCATGTGTGTCTTTCTGCTTCTGAGATACCTCACTCAGTATGATCTTTTCTAGTTCCCGCCATTTGCCTGTTTTTTTGATTTATGATTTCCTTGTTTTTAATTGCTGAGTAGTATTCCACTGTGTAAAAGTACCACAATTTCTGTATCCATTCCTCCCTTGATGGACATCTGGTTTGTTTCCAGGTTTTGGCTATTACAAATAAAACTGCTACAAACTTGATTGAACAAATGTCCTTGTTGTATACTTGAGTATATTTTGGATATATTCCTAGAAGTGGTATAGCTGGATCTTGAGGATGCGCTATTCCTAATTGTCTGAGATAGCACCAGGTTGATTTCCAAAATGGTTGTACGAGTTTACATTCCCACCAGCAATGGAGGAGTGTTCCTTTTTCTCCACAACCTCTCCAGCATGTGTTGTCACTTGAGTTTTTTTATCTTAGCCATTCTGAAGGGTGTGAGGTGAAATCTCAGAGGCATTTTGATTTGCATCTCCCTGAAGCAGGGTCATTTTGATTTGTATCTCCCTGATGGCTAAGGATGTTGAGCATTTCTTTAAGTGTTTTTCTGCCATTCTACATTCCTCTACAGAGTGTTCTCTGTTTAGCTCCATATCCCATTTGTTAATTGGATTACTTGATTTGTTGCTTTTTAACTTCTTGAGTTCTTTATATGTATTGGATATTAGCCCTCTCTCAGATATAGGGTTGGTGAAGATTCTTTCTGAGTCTGTAGGTTTTCTTTTTGTTTTGATAACAGTGACTTTTGCTTTATAGATTATTTTCAGTTTAATGAGGTCCCATTTATTGATTGTTGATCTTAGAGCCTGTGCTGTTGATGTTCTGTTCAGGAAGTAGTCTCCTGTGCCAATGAGTTCTAGGGTCTTCCCCAGTTTTTCTTCTAACCAATTTAATGTGTCTGGTTTTATGTTGAAGTCTTTGATCCAATTGGACTTTAGTTTTGTGCAGGGTGATAAAAATGGATCTATTTTAATTTTTCTCCGTGTAGACAACCAGTTGGACCAGCACCATTTGTTGAAGATGCTGTCTTTTTTCCGTTGAATGGTTTTAGCTTCTTTGTCAAAAATCAAGTGTCCATAAGTATGTGGGTTTATTTTTTGGGTCTTTTTGTTGGTATACTGTTCTTTTAAAATGTATAGGCCTTACCCTTGTTAATTCAAATGCTGATTTCCCCACCCCCAACTCTCTGGTTTCAATCTGAATATTGCATTGTGATACTCATTATAAGCATCCTGTCTCAACTCTTGTGTAAACAGGACAAAATAAAACAACTAGATACAATGTTGTGCAATGGGAGGAGCCAGAGAACAGGAAAGAGGGGAGGAGCCAGAAGGCAGGAGATGAGTGGGAGGAGAAGGAGTGAAAGAGAGCAGGGAGAGCAGAGCTGGAGGAGAGAGCTTGGAGGACGTGGAACATGAACCAGACCTAACATTTCACAAAAAGCAAGTATAATGTGGGAAATCTAAATGTTCAGAAACTGAGGGCTTGTAGTTTTAGGAGGGAGTAAATATTGCCCAGCATTGTGTTCTAGGTTAACTAAATACCCAGTCTCTGTGTGGTGATTTGGTTATACAGCTGCTGAGGATTAACAGCAGCATTACCAGAAGATAAACCAATAGTAAATATCAGTACCACATCTTCTGTTCAGTTCCATTGATCCACCATTCTGTTTATATGCCAATACCATGCAGGCTTTATTACTATTTCTCTGTAGTATAGCTTGAGATCAGGGATGGAGATACTTCCAGATGATATGTCATTGTACAGGATAATTTTAGAAATTCTGGGTTTTTTTTTTTGTTTGTTTGTTTGTTTCTCCATGTGAAGTTGAGAATTGTTCTTTCAAGGTCTGTAAAGAATTGTCTTGGTATTTTTATGTTAAGTGCATTGAATCTGTAGATTGCTGTTGGCAGAATGGCCATTTTCACTATGTTAATCCTACCAATCCATGAGCATGGGAGATCTTTCCATCTTCTGATATTTTCTTTAATTTCTTTCTTCAGAGACTTGAAGTTTTTCTCAAACAGATATTTCACTTGCTTGGTTAGAGTCACCCCAAGGTACTTTATCTTATTAGTGGCTATTGTGAAGGGTGTTGTTTCCCTAATTTCTTTCTGGGCCCTTTTGTCTTGAGTATACAGGAGGGCTTCTGATTTTTTTGAGTTGATTTTGTATCCAGCCACTTTGCTGAAGGTGTTTATCAGCTGTAGGAGTTCTCTGGTTGAAGTTTTGGTGTCGCTCAGGTATACTATTATATCATTTGCAAATAGTGATACCTTGACTTCTTCTGTTCAGGTTTGTATCCCCTTCATCTCCTTTAGTTGTCTTATTGCTCTAGCTAGGACTTCAAGTTCTATATTGAAGAGAGATGGAGACAGTTGGCAACCATGCCTTGTCCCTGATTTCAGTGGGATTGATTTACATTTCTCTCCATTAAGTTTAATGTTGGCTATAGCCTTGCTATATATTGCCTTTACTATGTTTAGGTGTTTGCCTTGTATCCCTGATCTCTTCAAGACTTTAGACATGAATGAGTGTTGGGCTTTGTCAAATGCTTTTTGGCATCTAAGTTGATGATCATGTGGTTTTTCTCCTACAGTTTGTGTATAAGGTGGATTTCATTGATGGACTTCCATATATCAAAGCATCCCTGCAATCCTGGAATGAAGCCTACTTGGTTTTGGTGTATTATGTCTTTTATATGTTCTTGGATTTGGTTTGCAAGTATTTTATTGAGTATTTTTGCATCAATGTTCATAAGACCGATAGGTCTGAAGTTCTCTCTCTTTTTTTTTTTTTTTTTGTTGGGTCTTTGTGTAGTTTAGGTATCAAGGTGACTGTGGTTTCATAGAATGAGTTTGCTAATGTTCTTTCTTTTTCTGTTTTGTGGAATAGTTTGAAGAGAATTGTAGTTAAGTTATCTGTGAAGATCTGGTAGAATTCTGTGCTTAAAACATCTGGCCCTGGGCTTTGTTTGGAAGGGAGGCTTTTGATGACTGCTTCTATTTCCTTGGGGGATATGGGACTATTCAAAATTTCTACCTGATCTTGACTTAATTTTGGTAGATGGAATCTATCAATAATAGTGTCCGTTACCTTTACCTCTTCAAATTTTGTGGCATATAGGCTTTTTTAGTATGACCTCATGATTGTTTGGATATCATCAGTGTCAGTAGTTATGTCTCCCTTTTCATTTCTAATTTTGCTGATTTGGACAGTTTCTCTCTGCTCTTTAGTTAGTTTGGCTAAGGGCTTGTCTACCTTGTTGATTTTCTCAAAGAACCTACTCTTGGTTTCATTAATTCTTTGAATTGTTTTATTTGCTTCTAATTTTTTGATTTCTGCTCTGAGCTTGAATATTTCCAGCTATCTATTTCTCTTGGGTGTGTCTGCTCCTTTTTTTTTCTAGGACTTTCAGGTGAGCTATTAATTTTCTTGTATGAGATGTTTCCAATTTTTTCTTAAAGGCACTTAGTACTATGAGCTTTCCTCTTAGCACTACTTTCATTGTGTCCCATATGTTTGGGTATGTTGTGCCTTCATTTCATTGAATTCTAGGATGTTTTCAATTTCTTTCTTTATTTCTTTCCTAACCCAGCTGTCATTGAGTAGAGAGTTGTTCAGTTTCCATTATGTGCAGGCTTTTTGCTGTTTCTGTTGCTGTTGCGGTCCAGCTTTAGACCATGATTGTCAGATAGGATACAATGGATTATTTCAATCTTTTTGTATCTGCTGCAGCTTGCTTTGTGACCATCTATATGGTCTATTTTGGAGAAGGTTCCTTGATGTGCTTAAAAAAAAGGTTTCTTGATTTGGGGTGAAAAGTTCTATAGCCATCTATTAGGTCCATTTGATTTAGGGCCTCTGTAAGTTCCCTTATTTCCCTGTTTTGTTTCTCTCTGGATGATCTGTGCCCTGGTGAGAATGGAGTGTTGAAGTCGCCCACTATTAAGGTGTTAGGATCAATGTGTGATTTCAGCTTTAATAATGTTTCATTTAGAAAGGTAGGTGGTCTTGTATTTGGGGCATAGATGTTCAAAATTGTGATGTCCTCCTGTTGGAATTTTCCTTTGATGAAAAGGATGTGCCCCTCCTCATCTTTTTTGATTAATTTTGGTTGAAAGTCTATTTTTTTAGATATTAAGATCGCTACCCCAGCTTGTTTTCTGGGTCCATTTGCTTGAAAAACATTTTTCCAGCCTTTTACTCTAAGGTAGTGTTTATCTTTGTTGCATAGGTGTATTTCTTGGATGCAGCAGAATGTTGGGTCCTGTTTCTGCACCTATTTTGTTAGTCTGTGTCTTTTTATTGGAGAGTTGAGTCCATTGATGTTGATAAATAATAGTGACCAATGAATGTTAGTTCCTTTTATTGTGAAGTTGGTGGTCTTTCTGTGATTTATTGCTTGTTTTCTTTTAATTTTTTTTTGAAATTATCTGTATCCTATATTTTTTTGATGTAGTTGTTTTCATTGGATTGGAGTTTTCCTTCTAGTATCTTCTCTAGGGCTGGGTTGCTGTGTAGATATTGCTTAAATTTTGTTTTGTCATGGAATATTTTGTTTTCTCCATCTATGTCGATTGAAAGCTTTGCAGGGTATAGTAGTCTAGGTTGCCATCTCTGGTCCCTCAAAGTCTGCATGATATCTGCCCAGGCCATTCTGGCTTTCTTAGTTTCTGATGAGAAGTTTGGTGTGATTCTGATTGGTCTACCTTCATATGTTACTTGACCTTTATCCTTTGCTGCCTTTAATGTTTTTTTCTTTGTTATGTAGGTTTAGTGTTTTGACTATGATGTGATGTGAAGAATTTCTTTCCTGATTTAGTCTATTTGGAGTTCTGTAGGCTTCTTGTATGTTTATGGACATCTCTTTAAGTTGGGAAAATTTTCTTCTATGATTTTCTTAAAAATCCATCCTTGGAATCTGGAATCTTCTCTTTCATCTATTCCTATTATCTTAGCTTTCTTTTTTTCATGGCGTCCTTGGTTTCTTGGATGTTTTGTGTTTGGGACTTTTCCGATTTTACTTTTTCTTTGAGAGAGGTATCACTTTCAGCAAGTATATCTTCAGCTCCTGAGATTCTCTCTTCCATCTCTTGCATTCTGTTGGTGATGCTTACCTTGTGATTCCTGCTCTTTTCTCTATGTTCTCCAGCTCCAGGGTTTTCTCCACTTGTGTTTTCTTTAGAGATTCTAATTCTGCTTTCATGCCTTGCACCATTTCCTTCATCTGTTTTAATGTGGATTCTTGTCCTTGTATAATGGTTCCTATTTTTTTATTTCTTCTCTATATGCCACTAATTGTTCCTCAAACTGGGCATTTATATTTTTCTGTATTTCTTTGAGAGCTCTGTTCATTTCCTCTTTTTTGTCCCTCTAATAACTGCATAAGCATGGCTTTAAAATCATTTTCCTGTGTTTCCACTGAACTAAAATATCCATTGATATTTAGGGTTGCTGGTGGAGCCATGATATCCTGATTTTTCTTTGGGTGTGTTCTTATGCTGACCTCTGGCCATTTGCTTATCTATAACCTTCACTGTTTGTTCCTGGAGTCTGTACTTCAGACTGGAACTGTCTTTCACTGTTGTCTGGAGTATTCTTCAGGAAGATGAGAGAGGTCTAGTGGTTTGAGAATGTGAGTTGTTGCTTCAGCTGTACCTAAGAGAGGAAAAGCCGTTGGAACAAAATCGCTATTATGGGGGAGTAAGTGTGTGTGTGTGTGTCCGTGGAATTGTGCCTCGAAGGAGAAAGTACTAGAGATTGTAGGTGCTTGGGATATGCCAGTTGGGAGGAAGCGCAGGAGGGGATGTGGATGCTAGCTCTGTTTGCAAGTGCAGATTGCAGGCTCAAAGCACCTGCGCAGGTTTCCTGAATACCCAGTGGTCTACAGTGTGTCACGGGCTCTGCAGGCTGGACTCTGAGGTCTATGGCTGACACTGTAGGCTGGATGTGTACTCTGTTGTGGGCTCTGTGTGCCTGGCCCTGTGCTCTGTGCTAGAAGCTGTGGCCACATCAGGCTGGGCTCTGCTCTCTGACTTGGAAAGCGCTATGTGCTTCCCCTGCCGTCTCCCCCTCAGCCAAAGATGGAGAACAGAACGGAGGTGGAGGAAATGTTGGGGGTTTGAGTGTTCTCAGTCTCAAGAAGGGAGATCTGTGCTCGGAGGAGGCAGGCTGTGCTCTCTGCAAGTTGCTGTATGCACTGCGGGCCGCCTCCTCTGCCTCTGCTGCTGACTGTGGTACCTCTGCAGCTGCTTCCTCTTGTTACAGGGAAGTGCCTGGGAATTGATTCCCTAGAGAAGTCCACGGAGATGTCCATGGTTGACCTGTGCCCTATTGGACTCAGATCAGGGTTTGTCCGCCTTCTGCCCGGAAGCATCGGTTCCGTTGTGTGTTCCACTGCCCCTCCAGTCACTAATTCAGAGTTTCGGCTCCTCTGCCCCTCCAATACAGTTTGCGCTAGTCTCTGCCATCTTGGATCCCGGGAAACCATTTTTTTTTTTTTTTTTTTTTAGTGAATACTAAGTAACAAAGCAGCTTGACAAATAGGAATTTAGACAGAGTGGCACAGAGGGTAGAATTTACTCTGGGAAGGCGATATTAGCAATTATTTTAATTATTGTAATTATGCATTCTGATGCTAAAAAATATAAAATATGCCTTGAATTTTAAAGTATTTACATAAAAGGTCAAATTTTTACTTACAAATAGATATTAACATATAAAATATAATTTGAATCATGTAACAAAGCATCTCTCATGTTGAATAGAAAACATTCTCAGACACTAACTTACATACACTATTCAAATTAATTTCCCATGATTGTCTGTGGAGCCTGAATTGCATATTGGATTCACTATGGATTTCAGTTCTTATTTTTTTGTAATAGTGTTTATCTTGATTTATTGTATTTTGTGAAGATATAAAGAATTTTAGTATGTTTGAAAACATAATTTTATTTGCTTTTAACCTTCTTCACTTTCCCCATTATAAAATGTAAGACTCTAATCCTATTGAGTTTCATGTCTTCAGTTAGGCACGATATATTTAGGCTATATGTTTTTTTAAGCCTACCTGGCAATGCAAATGCACACTTTGCTGTTCTTTTCATTGCAAAACAGAATAATTATCTTGGCTTTTAGTTGTGTTAACCAGTGATATGAGGCTGAAGTGCCTCTGTAATATTTTTTTTTGCTAAATGCAGAGTTTTAATAAATTTATTAACTTAAAACTTTAAAAATTTTGTCTAAAAGCATCAAAAACAATTTTCAAGATTTTTTTTTACTGTTGGTAATTCTTTTATTTTTTATTTTTATATTATTTTATTTTTATTAATTACAGTTTATTCACTTTGTATCTTAGCTGTAGCCCCCTCCACCATTTCTTCCCAATCCCACTCTCTTTCCCTCTTCTTCTCCTTTGGGCCTACCCCAGTCCAATGATAGGTGAGGTCCTCTTCACCTTCCATCTGACCCTAGTCTATTAGGTGTCATCAAGACTGGCTTCTTTGTCTTCCTCTGTGGATTGGTAAGGCTGCTCTCCCCTCAGGTAGAGGCCATCAAAGAGCCAGCCCATGAGTTCATGTCAGAGATGGTCCCTATTCTTATTATTGGGGTATCCTCTTGGACACTGAGCTACGATGGACATTTGCTCAACCATGTTCATAGCAGCTTTATTCATAATAGCCAGAAGCTGCAAACAACCCAAATGTCCCTCAGTTGAGGAATGGATACAGAAATTGTGGTACATTTACACAATGGTACACTACTCAGCAATTAAAAACAAAGAAATCATTAAATTTGCAGGCAAATGGTGGAATTTAGAAATGATCATCCTGAGTGTCTCAGAAGCAGAAAGACACACAAGGTACATACTCACTTATAAGTGCATATTAGATGTATAATATAAGATAATCATTCTAAAATCTGTACACTTAAGGAAGCAACTAAAGAAGGAGGACCTTGGTAAGATGGTCAATCTTCATTCAGAAAGGCAAACGAGATGGACATCAGAAGAGGGAGAAAACAGGGAACAGGACAGGAGCCTACCACAGAGGGCCTATGAAAGACTCTTCCCAAGGGTATCAAAATATATGCTGATATTCATAGCCAAACTTTTTGCAGAGTGCAAGGTATCTTATGAAAGAAGAGGGAGATAGAAAGACCTGGACAGAATAGGAGCTCCACAAGGAGAACAACAGAACCAGAAAATCTGGTGCAAGGGTCTTTTCTGAGACTGGTACTCCAACCAAGGAATGTGCATGGAGATAACTTAGAACCCCTGCACAGAAGTAGCCTCTGTAGTATTTTTATCTAGATTATAATTGGGACTTCCAGATTTGTTACGTTTCTAGAACAAATGAGACACAGGTACCTATCCTGCCACACATGAATAGGCCTGGGAGAGAGTCTCTGTTCAGCTGAGACTTACTTCTCTTGTTACTGAAGAAGCTTGTACATGTAGGGGGAAGCATTCTAGACTTCATACTGGACCAGAGAATTTGAATACCATGAAGTGACATCCAGCTGACACTAAGTTCAACTCTATAGTTGGGCAGGAGGAAATGGCTCAATGATAAAGAGCATATGCTATTCTTCCAGAAGGTACGGTTGGGTGCAGAGCTCACATATCTGGGAAGCTCGTAGCCACCAGTGACTTCAGTTTCTCTTTCCAGCCTCTGCTGGTACCTACACATGTGTCAAACATTCACAAAGATATACATGTCATAAATAACTAATTAATTAAAAAGAAGAAGATCTCCATGCCAGAGCCCATAAAAATATTAAGTCATACAATGTACAATGAAATAATTGCAGTTTTAACAACTAATTTCAGAACAGCTAATCACATAGCAATAGCAGACAAGGGCATCATCTCCAAAGAGGACATTTTTTTTTTTCTGGACCTGTAGATAAACAGAAGTCAAGCAGATAAGACAGGTTTTCTTTCTGTGTTTGAGAAAGGTAGAAAAAGAAACAGAGGAAAAACTATAGAAGGAAGAAGATATAAAATAAATGGCAGAAAATTGTGTATGATTGAATCAGTAGAGAGGGCAGAGATACATGGGAGAAAATTTTAAGAGGAAGCCAAGAGTAGTCTTGGGAATAAGGAAATGTTTAGTGATTTTTTTTTCTTTTAGGTTATGTTGTGTGATGTGCTATGACATCGGTTGAGAAAATACATGTGTAAATTCCTTGGCCTGTTCTGTTTTTTGGCAGAATTATACCTATCACAACACATATATACATCCACATACATACATACACACATATAAATGCACATATATACACACATGTACAGATAAACACACACATACCCATACACAAAAAGTACACAAGCACACATACACATATAAACATGAGCAAACAGAATACACATACATACATAAACGCATACACATATACATAGGCACATATATATACTTACGTAATACCTACATGCATACATATACACATACATGCACACATACATATGCGTACACACATGCATACACATACATTCACACATGTTTACATATTCACACATACAAACATACATACATATGCATACACATACACACATGTACATACATTCACACATACACAAAAATAATCACACATACACACATGCAAACACACACATATGCACATACACACATACACATATAAAACACATACACATAAATATACATATATACACACATACCTACACACACGAACACATACATACACATAAACACACAAACACACATACACAAGTTATGCCGATATTGGATGGGACGCAAGAATAAGAGAGTTTTATTTTAATTATACTTAATATTGTGCTCTGGGATACCAAATAATCAGAAGAATCCCCAAAATTCTGTGGAGAATAGGATTGCAGAGCCATGTCTGAGCTGGGCTCCAAGTCAGGGTAGAACGGAGAAGGCCGAAGCAGATGCTGCTTAGACTGCAAGTGCTTCACTTATGCCATATACAAATACATGCATCATGCTTGTGTTTTCATAAATATGATGTGTGCATATGGATGCATACATACTTTATATTTCAATGTGAAAACAGTCGGTAGTATGTGTTCTTTTATATAACTTTAATATCATTGGCTATTTTGTTCCATGATCTATGTCTCTACTCAAATTTGAATTATGACTTCGAAGAATATAAAAATTAGTCATACCATATGAAAATTAGCTTTGTGATTTAGGTGTTGCCTTGGTGATGTATCTGTCCCTTTCCGTGTTCTTATATCAATTTAATCTCTGTGTGCTCTATTACTGACCTGTGTTTTCCTCCTTATCACAAGTATATAAAGCTAGTCAGGACATTTGGTCAAAGGAAAACAGATTCCTCCTAGTATTCAGTGTGTGAGGCCTTGTTCATGTGTCCTTTCCAGCTATCAGAACCCATCCTTCTTTTCTAACATTCATCCATCTCCTGACAACTTATCTCCCAGAGCGCCTTAACCCTCTTATCTCATCCACAAACCTTGTCTGTGGCTCAGCTCTCTCCCTTCATCCACATATAACTAGATGTTTTATTATCAAGTTGAATATAAATTTATGCTATTATATATGTGTGTGTGTGTGTGTGTGTTGTATGCACATGCGAACTGTCAAAGATACACCATAAAATAATAAATACTGGCACACATAGTTACACACGAATGCATACAGACACATGGAAACATGTATACGTACATATAGATGTATGTATATGTTATGATTATGTATGTATATAAACAGAGACACATATACAGCTATACATAGGGATACATACAGTCTCTCACACACATGCACATACACAATGGCTTATAGATTTTTCAAATTGCTGTTTACATTTGACAATTTTCTGTACATTTAGACTATGAGCACTTGTGCCGGAGCCAGCCGGGCAGAGTCAAACGGTTCTTGAGTTGGGTGTGAGGATTAAAATTAATAAAATAAACACACAGCACACAGGAAACTTTTTAAAGGTCCAGACTCGACATCTTTTGCAAAAAGCAGACTGCTGCAGCAAGCAGTGCCAGCAGCAAGTCTCAAATCTCTGCCTCCTCCTCTGCCTCCAGCCTTCTGACCACTTTATTTTGTGAGGAGTTACTTTTAGCCAGCAAAACATCTCAGAACAATAGGTTAATTTGCACAAGGAGCCTGAGGAAGAGGTGTAACCCTCACAAGCTATCCCACCTGTTGTCACAAACAAAAGGAGATGGACTTGCAGGTTCTCCTCTGCCATTAGCAAAGGCCTCCTAAAAGCCATCTCTCCGCCGAGATTTAAATATCAAAGCAGGCCGCTGAGTCACGGCTCCCAACACACTTGGCTATTTGGAAGGTTTCTATCTCAACCTTTTTCACTTATCAAAATAGGAAATGGTGCATTGATAAAACAGCAGCTGCTGCTTGCTGCCTACGACATGGTATATTCAAATTGATGTCTTCATTACAGGAGGATTTTCTGAAAATTTCTAAGAAGTAAAGACTGCTGCAAAATGTTTATGAACTTTCCATTAGAGAGTCATAATTTAAGAAATGGAAATGGTACCACAGTGTCAGGTATTACTCATGGCTGCTGACATTTGTCTCAAAGAGATAATTTGATGATGTACTTCAAATATATATGAAATCTCACCAGAAAATTAGTTCAAGGGTCTCTTTCCATGGGCTGGTCACAGGACCAGAAATTGTATTCTGAGAGTCCAGGCAGGGTAAGAGATGAAAAAGCTTATTTGCAAAGTTTTAGGTAGAGTTAAAGAAATATCAAGATCATCTATTAGGCACTGCCATGCTTAGAGTCACAAGAAAAAATGGAGGAAACTGTATACAAAAGCAACACAGTGAACTGAAGGAGAAAAGAGTGGCCTGGTGAAAACTGAAGTCTGCATCAAAAACATCTGCTTTTAAGAGAGACATCTGAACAAATGTGTTACAACATGCTTTCCGAAATTTCATCTGTTGTAAGAGTCAGTTTAAGGTGGCTTTATGCTGCAACTAGCTTGATTTAAAATATACAAATTAAACTAACAATAACACACAGCTGAATAAAAGTTTGATTTTTCAAGCTAACTATTATTTCATGGAACTCATGCAGAGTCACATAACATAATGAATTAGCGAGTGAGATTTTTATGCGTGCTGAAAATATTAACAAAATTTTGAAAATTATCAAATTTTGAGATTTTTGTCAAAACATTGTCAAAGAGGACAGGACAGCACAAAATATTAATTGGCATATGGAATGGGATTTAATTTAGAATATCAGCCTTGTATACATTTCTGAAAAGTCATCAATAAGCAAGAAGGCATGACCATTCTTATGTTTGTTGCTTTGACATGAAGGATATTCAAATGAAGATGAAAGTGTGCCTGAGTCTATGAGCTTTTTCTCTCCTTTGGAATACTGTGGACATAGTAAAAGAGAAATAAATACTTAGAGGACAAATACAAAAAGCTAAATTTTCCTTTTCAAAATTCTAATAATTTTTGCTTTCAAAACATCTAAATATTCACACCATTAAACTTTTATTTACACCCATAATACTATTTTTTTTGTTTGCTTGTTTTGAATTTATTTCTGATTTATTTATTTATTTATTGGTCTGTTTGTTTTCTTTAAAAAGACAGAAAGAAGGGGCAGAGTGGATAGTTGGCAGATGTGGAGGATCTGAAACAAGATGCATAGAACAAACCATGACCATAATACATTTTATGAATTTTCAATAAATGTCAAAGAACAACTCTTAGTCATTAA
Source organism: Meriones unguiculatus (assembly GCF_030254825.1). Classification (NCBI taxonomy): domain Eukaryota; kingdom Metazoa; phylum Chordata; class Mammalia; order Rodentia; family Muridae; genus Meriones; species Meriones unguiculatus. The sequence goes on along the minus strand of NC_083364.1, from coordinate 8,562,292 downwards.
GAGATATGCTTCATGGGGAAATAAACATAATTTTAATGATAATTAAAATCAATTTTCTACTACTTTAAAGTTTAATTTTCCTCTCCTTTCTTTTATTAGTCACACACATGAGTTCAACTTACATTTCATTCAACTAAAATACTTAATTTGTTGCAAGTTTTTCACTCGAAACAAAGATTCTACTGCTGTTTTTTTGTTGTTGTTGTTTATTTTTAAATTTTATATTAGTTTATTTACATTATATTCTAAGGGTGTCCCCTCCCTTCCCTTGTCCCAGTTTCTCCCCCACCTCAGCCCTCCCTTACTCAACAGAAAAGGGGAGCCCCCCCCCGCCCTTGTATTAACCTTCCCTAGCACATCAAGTTATACCATGACTGAGCATGTCTTCATCCCCTGAGGCCAGGATAGTGCTGCCAAGAGAAAGCAATCCAAAAGCAGTTCCTGTTAGAAACAGCCACCACGCCTCACTCCTCAGGAGCCCCATATGAAGACCAAGCCACCAGTAGCCTACATGTGTGCAGGGGCTTAGGTCCAGATCATGGGTGGTCCTTAGTTGATGTCTCAGTCTCTGTTGGTATTCTTGTGAGATTCCTGACCCCTCCATTCTTCCTGTCAACGCTTCCTCACAACTCCCAGAGTTCTGCCCCACGCCTGGCTGCAAGTCCCAACATCTGTCTAGATCTGCTGCTGACTGGAGCCTCCCAGGGGACAGTCAAATTAGGCTCTTGTCTGCAGCATAGCAGAGTATCCTTATTAGTGTTATGGCTGGCTCTTTACAGTGGGGTGGGTCTCAGGTTGGGCCGTTCATTGTTTGGACTTCCCTCAATCTTTTTTCCCTCATTATCCCTGCCCAACTTGTAGGTAGGGTAATTTTTAGTTCTAATGCTCTTAACTTTTCAAATATTTATTTTTTTAATGAGTGCACATGTGTGCATGCATGCATGTGGGTGTGCATGTGTGTGCTTGCATGACTGTATGAGCGTGTGGATACCCTTTGTTGCCAGAAGAGGACATCAGCTCCCCTTAACAAGAGTTGTGGTGTGTGAGCCACTCTTGTGATTCTGGGGACCTAATCTCTAGACCTCTAGAAGAGCAGCAGACACTCACAAACCCTGAGTCATCTCCAATCCCAGACTGTACTAATAGTGATTTCTGAAATAATTTTTATTCTGAAAAAAATGATCAATTTAAAATTTAGTATATTTAACATAATATGAAGTTGAATTTAGTTATGCCTGTCACCTCAATATTGTAATTTGTGAAAAGTGTGTTTCTGTGGGTGTTTCCATTCTTCTGGTAATGGACATACACTTAGAAAATCTTGTCTGTTCAGAAAGATACTTAGTATCTAACATAGTAACATGCCATGGTTTTGAGTGTTATAGATTTGCCTCTGGATAAAACAGAGCGGAAGGTGCAAGCACTTTCATCAGAAAATTTCATACACCAGTCACTGGGCATGCGTGTGCCTGAGTTCACATTCTCTCCTTTGACTTTGTCAGTCGGTCCATCACTCTTCATGACTTTGCCCTGTGGGACACTGCCGAGGAGCACGCATTATTTACACTGCCACAATCTTTGTCTAGCTCTCGTTTAGCTTGTGCTGGGCCGTCTAAAACAGCCTCCAACACAGAACCCTGTCTTCAACCTCGCTCCTATCCAATTAATTCCACCTTCAGCATCTGAAATCTTTCCTCCAAAGTGACGTGGCCTTCCTCCTCAATATGCTAAAGAAGGTGCCAGTCATGTTTTTCCTCATATCTCATTTTCTGATCCTGGCTTTCAAGGTGCTTTGCCTCTAAGCTTATTATTGCCCTCTCTTTTCCACATGTGCTTGAGTGACTAGCTCTTTTAGGACAGACTGATATAACAGCATCTAGATACCTTCATTGCATATGCATGTATTTAGAAATTTTGTTGCAACTGACTTTACACTATTGTAATTTATAAAATTATTTTTATTATATTGCTTTTATTTTAAAATTATATTTGCATATGTCTACTTCAATATTTTTCATGGGCTTAGTTTCTTCATATTCAAAAGGCCCTTAATAATTCATTGTTGCTCTAATTTGTGTGTTATGTATCTCTTCAGAGCTGAGTCCTGAATTGTTTTTACATGTGCTGAGGCACTACCTCAATAAATGAGTGTGAGACAAGCATGAAAGACCTAACTAGACTTCTAAATTAAAACAATCAACCTACAGAGTCTTAAATGGAATTCGAATGGTCCCATATAACTCTAGGTTAGGTATGTATCTTCATAACATTAGAAGACGCGTTTACTTTTTTTCCCCATCCACTGTTTATCGAAGCGGTTTTAGAATGTTAGTACTTCATTATTAATAAACCAGCAGTATTTACATAATTCATGTGTATGGATATGTATGGCTTCTGATGTACTCTTCAGTTTCACCATTAAGTGTTGAGCATAAAGCACAAATTTAGATCTAAGGTTATAAACTGCTGTCTTTGAAGAACATTCATCAGTAGTGTTTTGCAGGGTGGCACATGTATGAGCAATAACGCAGTTTCCCTGGCCTATTGTTCTTTTCCTATTTTTACGTCATCATTTTTATCTGGTGAGCAAGATTCAAATCCTCTGAAATTGTATTGATTCCAGTCAGATATTGAAACAAAGTCTCTTACCAATTTGAGGGTCTTACAGTGTAACCCATCATTCCTTCACCTCAGTATCTGATTCTAGGTTTCAAAAGCTGCACGGAAACTGAACCAGAACCCTTTCATTTTCCCTGTAGTCGAGGTTATCATGGAAACTGAACCAAAATTTGAGAAGTGTACTTCCTAAGGACTTGTAGCGTGCATTTGGCTGTGAGTGACTCAGCAGGGTGTTTTGAATGATAATGAGGCTGATGACATAGCTAGCATTTATCACTTACTTTCTGCTCATGGCTGACCTCTTATTTTACAAAGAAGGTCTCTGGCATTGCACTTTGCTTTGTACAGATTATAGCATTTCAACATTATAAAACCTCCTAATGGGATGGGACCATTTAACAGGCAAAGAAACTGGGGTACTAAAAGGTTAAATAATATAGACAAGATTACAATGCAAAGTACTGAAATCAGATCTACCTGATTCCAAGCCCTGGTTCATAAACGGTGCACTAGAATGGCAAAATATTGTACTTCTCTGGACATAATGATTTATGGGGAGAATAAGGACAATTATTTGAATTTGTTGCTATTGGAAATTTTAAGGACTTGGTAATGACGCCTGAATTGCCTAGCAATAAATATTCAACTTGAGGATTTTAAAAGGCCAAATTACAGCAAACCATGGTTTTGAAGAATTTAATTGCTTTTATTTGTCATTCTAGAATAAAGCGGCAGTCCAGATGAAAAATGGCTCAGTATGGTCTCGCCTCACGGAATGGACAGGTTACACTGATAACCAGAAAAAAAGAAAGTAGCATTAGGAAATAAAAGCTGTAAGCAGAGAAGGCTCCATCGCTTCCCATTTGCAGCTGTCTTTATGAGTATGGTTTGAACAACTGGCTACTGTAATAAGGTAAATTTCAACTGATTGTTTAAGGAATTTTTTCCAGTCTGTTTACTTCCAAAGTTGGGCTACAATTTATGCAGAAAACTTTAGGCAAAAATAAAATTCATGCAGAGGCAAAGCCCAAGTGTAGGTTGAAGAATGAGAGACTATAACAAATAAAAATATACAGATGATTTCATTGTTTTACTTTCTTCAAAGGAAGCTCTACTTTATATATACACACAATATGCATTAATTTTTATAGTGTCCTCAAAGGCAGTATATTACTTCCATGGAAGTAGCTGTGTGTAATACTTTGATGAAATGAATATTTTATGAGTATTATTTTCAACACATTCAACACATAGGGTTTCTGTTGCTGTGAAGAAGAACCACGACCACAGCAACTTTAATAAAGAGAAATGTTTAATTGGGGCTGCCTTACACTTTTAGAGTTTTAAGTCCATTACAGTCATGACGGCATGCAGGAAGGCATGGTGCTGGAGAATGAGCTGAGAGTCCTACGTCTTTATTCACAGGCAGCAAAAGAAAACACTGAGCCTGGGCTCAAACATCTAAGACCTCAAAGCCCTCTCCCACAGTGGCACATTTTCTCAAACAAGGCCACACCTGCTTCAACAAGACCAACCCTCCTAACATTGCCACTCCCTATGCACCAAACATTCAAACACGTGGTTCTATCGAAGTCATTCCTATTCAAACCATCACACCGACTGATCAAAAAAACTTGAAATTTTCGGTAAATAAGGACTAAGGCCTTGAAATATATATAAAGTAATACTTTTTTTGCCTACATAAGGATATTTGTTAAACTGTGCAGATATTACGCTATATGTGTTCTAAGGTATCTGGATAGCTGTATGTTAAACTTTTATTAAATAATTACATCATAAGAATGACTGACTGGAGAAGGAGGAAAAATGAAATATTTGCTCCAGTGTTAGGTTTTATGTCCTATATAAGAAGTGAAACTAGACATTAAATTTAATTAGTAGCTACTCTAATGTACTCTGGAAGAGTCAGTCGTAAAATGACCTAAATACAAGTAGAGAACAGCTTATGGTATGTATTTTTTTCTTATGAAAAACTTTTGCAAAGAACCAAAAATGATTGTGACAAGTAAGAGAATCTGTATTCTTTGAGTCTAAAGTTTGAGGACAATATAAGTTAAACTTACTTGCAAGCTTATAAGTGACACTCACTTTTCTCTGTCGTCTCCAAAACAACTATGTCATACAAAGAAACAAATCTTAGTTCTTCAAAGATTATCTTATATGTCACATGAACGGAATCTGAGTAAATTTCATATACTTTTGTCCAAAATAATGCTCGTTTCTTGACATCTGAATAAACCTTAAGTCATAATAATTAATATTTTTCCAATTTCTGGATAAAATAATTTTCTTTTTCCCTTTCTGTTATATTTGTGTTTGTTCATGTGTTTACATCTTAGTGTTGAAACATAAAGAAAAATCTATATTAAATATTTATTTTACAAAAATATTTCTTAAAAGAAAGGTCATGCAGTGAGAAACTGATATGGCTAAATGGGTAGAAGCACCTATCATCTATAACCCACATGTTGGGATGAGAGGACCCACTCCTGAAAATTCTTCTCTGAGATGCAAACTCATGTGTGCCATTCATGTCAACCCACATACTCACATCCACTCATAGAAAATATATAAAAGATGGTGTGTAGATTTTTAGACTCTGGTTTGTTGACTGGGGAATGATGAGCCAACTGAGAAATTCTCTGCCAGTCATGAAAGCTAGAATAATTTTAAGATAAAAGTTGATGAATGAATATTTGATTATAAAATGTAAAATATACTAAGTGCCATGAGTTCACGCTCATATAAATCTACAATTGAAGAAATTAGTAATAGAGAGAAAAGGCAACTCTGCATTTCAAAATAATACTAAATAAATTATACAGCTGTTCAACTTCAATTGAATGGAAATGCATCGTGCTTGCCCCTTCAGTGCAGACATAATGACATTTTCCTAAAGAGTTCAGAATGCAACAGAGGAGAATAGCATCATCATGAAGAGGCTGGACTTCCACCACCTCATCTAGCTATCTGGGACAACATCAAAGGTCATAAATCATCTTTATGTTATATGTACCCTTGACGTGTGTTGACATGTGATGAAAATGGTGCTTTACCTCTGTAATCTTCTCCAAAACCCATAGCCCCAGTCTAATAATGAGAAAAACATCAGACAAATTCCACTAGGGAGATGCGTTTAAGATTTAACCCAGGACTCTTGAAAAAAATAGCCAATGTCATCACAAACAGTGCAAGGTTGAGAAACTATAACAGTTGTAGCAATCAAGAAAGGTCTACAGAAATGAGACTGTAATATACCAAAGATTGAATAATAGATTGGAACAAAAATATCTCAGTTAACCACAGATTTTAGTTAATATATCAGTATTGATTCATTAATAATAAGAAATGTGTACTTTTCTCCTACAATGTTATTTTCTTTAATTTAATTTTATTTTATTAATTACACTTTGTTCACTTTGTATCCCCCGTTAGCCCCTCCCCCACCCCCTCCCAGTCCCACTCTCCCTCTCCCTTCTTCACCCATGCCCTTCCCAAGTCCACTGAAAAGGGAGGTTCTCCTCTCCTTCCTTCAGATCTTAGTCTATCAGATCACCTCAGGAGTCGCTGCATTGTCATCTTCTGTGGCCTGATAAGGCTGCTCCCTCTTCAGGGGGAGGTGATCAAAGAGCAGGACAATCAAATTATGTCAGAGGCAGTCCCTCTCCCTTTACTATGTAACCCACTTGGACAATGAACTATCATGCGCTACATCTGTGCAGGGATTCTAGGTTATCTCCATGAATAGTATTTGGTTGGAGTATGAGTCTCTGGGAAGTTCCCTGTGTTCCAGTTTTCTGGTTCTGTTGCTCTCCTTGTGTGGTTCCTATCCTCTCCAGCTCTTACTATTTCCCATTTCTTACATAAGATTCTATGCACTCTGCCCAACAGTTGACCATAAGTCTCAGTGTCTGCTTTGATTGTCTGCAGGGCAGAGGCTTTCAGAGGCCCTCTGTGGCAGGTTCCTAGGTTGTTTCCTGTTTTCTTCATCTTCTGATGTCCAGCCTCTTTGCCTTTCAGGATGGGGATTGAGCATTTTAGTCAGGGTCTTCTCTCTTAATTAGTTTCTTTAGATATACAGATTTTAGTAGGTTTATCTTATGTTATATGTCTATATGAGTGAGTATATACCATGTGTGTCTTTCTGCTTCTGGGACAGCTCACTCAGGATGATCTTTTCCAGGTCCCACCATTTACCTGCAAATTTCATGATTTCCTTATTTTTCATTGCTGAGTAATAACTCCATTGTGTAGATGTACTACAATTTCTGTATCCATTCTTCAGTTGAGGGGCATCTGGGTTGTTTCCAGCTTCTAGCTATTAGAAATAAAGCTGCTACAAACATGGTTGAGCAAATGTCCTTATTATGTACTTGAGAATCTTTTGGATATATTCCTTGGAGTGGTATGGCTGGATCTCAAGGAAGCGCTATTCCCATTTGTCTGAGATAGCACACGATTGATTTCCAGAGTGGTTGTACAAGTTAACATTCCCACCAGCAGTGGAGGAGGGTTCCCCTTTCTCCACAAACTCTCCAGCATTTGTGGTCACTTGAGTTTTTCATCTTCACCATTCTGATGGGTATAACGTGAAATCTCAGGGTCATTTTGATTTGCATTTCTCTAATAGCTAATGATACTGAGCATTTCTTTAAGTCTTTCTCTGCCATTAGATATTCATCTACAGAGAGTCTCTGTTTAGCTCTGTTCCCCATTTTTTAATTGGATTACTTGGTTTGCTGCTTTTCAGCTTCATTAGTTCTTTACATATACTGGATATTAGACCTCTGTCACATAAAGGGTTGGTGAAGATTCTTTCCCAATCTGTAGGCAGTCGTTTTGTTTTGATGAGGGTGTCCTTTGCTTTACAGAAGCTTTTCAGTTTCATGAGGTCCCATTTGTTGATTATTGCTCTTAGAGCCTGTGCTGTTGCTGTTCTGTTCATGAAGTTGTCTCCTGTACCAATGAATTCTAGGGTTTTCCCAACTTTTTCTTCTAACCGATTTAATGTGTCTGGTTTAATGTTGAGGTCTTTGATCCACTTGGACTTTAGTTTTGTGCAGGATGATAAGTATGGATCTATTTTCATTTCATACATGTAGACATCCAGTTAGACCAGCACCATTTGTTGAAGATGCTGGCTTTTTTCCATTGTATGGTTTTGGCATCTTTGTTGAAGATCAGGTGTCCATAAGTGTATGGGTTTATTTCTGGGTCTTCTATTCCGTTCCATTGATCCACCATTCTGTTTCTATGCCAGTACCATGCAGTTTTTAATACTGTTGCTTTATAGTACAGCTTAAGATCAGGGATGAACATACCTCCTGAAGATCTTTTATTGTAGAGGATTGTTTTAGCAATTCTGGGTTTCTTATTATTCCATATGAAGTTGAGAATTTTTCTTTCCAGGTCTGTAAGAATTGTGTTGGTAATTTGATGGGAATTGCATTGAATCTGTAGATTTCTTTTGGTAAGATGGCCGTTTTTACTATGTTAATCCTGCCAAGCCATGAGCATGGGAGATCTTTCCATCTTCTGATATCTTCTTCTAACTGTTTCTTCAGAGACTTGAAATTTTTTTTTCATACAAGTCTTTGACTTGCTTGGTTAGGGTTACACCAAGGTACTTTATGTCCTTTGTGGCTATTGTGAAGGGTGTTATTTCCCTAATTTCTTTCTAAGCCCTTTTGTCTTTTATATACAGGAGGGCTACTGATTTTTTTTTTTGAGTTAATTTTGTATCTGGCCACTTTGCTGAAGGTGTTTATCAGCTGTAGGAGTTCCCTGGTGGAGTTTTTGGTGTCACTCACGTATACTATCATATCATCTGCAAATAGTGATAATTTGACTTCTTCCTTTCCAATTTGTATCCCCTTGATTTCCTTCATCTGTCTTACTGCTCCACGAAGGACTTCCAGAAATATGTTGAAGAGATATGGAGAGAGTGGGCTTCCTTGTTTTGTCCCTGATTTCAGTGGGATTGCTTTAAGTTTCTCTCCGTTCAGTTTGATGTTGGCTATAGGCTTGCTCTATATCAGCTATACTACATTTAGATATGTTCCTTGTATCCCTGATCTCTCCAATACTTTAAATACAAACAGATGTTGGATTTTGTCAAATGCTTTTTCAGCATACAGAAAGATTATCCTGTGTTTTTTTTCTTTCAGTTTGTTAATATTGTGGATTACATTGATGGATTTCCGTGTATTGAACGATCCCTGCATGCCTGGGATGAAGCCTAGTTGGTCACAGTGGATGATATCTTTGATGTGTTCTATTTGGTTTACAAGTATTTTGTTGAGTATTTTTCATAAATGTTCGTAAGTGTTATTGGCCTGGAATTCTCTTTCTCTGTTGGGTCTTTGTGAGGTTTAGGTACCAAGGTGACTGTGGCTTCATAGTATGAATTTCATAATGTTCCTTCTGTTTCTGTTTTGTGGAATAGTTTGAAGAGAATTGGAGTTAGCACATCACTGAAGGTCTTGTAGAATTCTGTGCTGAAACTATCTGATCCTGGGATTTTTTTGGATGGTAGTCTTTTGATGACAGCTTCTATTTCCTTGGGGGATATAGGACTATTTAATTGATTTACCTGGTCCTGATCAGCTTTGGTAAGTTGAGTTGATCAAGAAAATTGTCCATTTTATTTAGATTTTCAAATTTTGTGGCATATAGACTTTTGAAGTAAGTCCTAATGATTGCATTTCCTCTGTGTCTGTAGTTATGTCCCCCTTTTCATTTCTGATTTTGTTGATTTGGATGGTGTCTCTCTGCCTTATAGTTAACTTGGCTAAGGGTTTGTCTACCTTGTTAATTTTCTCAAAGCACCAGCTGTTGGCTTCACTGATTCTTTGAATTGTTTTATTTGTTTCTAATTTATTGATTTCAGCCCTGTGTTTGATTATTTCCAACCGTCTACTCCTTTTTGGTGTGTCTGCTTCTTCTTTTTCTAGGGTTTTTAAGTGAGCCATTAAATTGCTTGAATGAACTGTCTCGAATTTCTTTTTGAAGGCACTTAGTGCTATGAACTTTCCTCTTAGCACAGCTTTCATTGTGTCCCAAAGTTTGGGTATGTTGTGTCTTCATTTTCATTGAGTTCTAGGAAGACTTTAATTTCTTTCTTTATTTCTTCCCTGAAACAGCTGTCATTTAGTAGCAAGTTGTTCAGTTTCCATGTGTGTGTAGCCTTTTTGCTATTTCTATTGTTGTTGAGGTCCAGCTTTATTCCATGTTGATCAGACAAGATACAAGGGATTATTTCAATCTTCTTGTATCTGTTGAGGCTAGCTTTGTGAACCAATATATGGTCTATTTTGGAGAAGGTTCCATGAGGTGCTGAGAAGAAGGTAAATTCTTTTGTGTTTGGGTATAAGGTTCTGTAAATGTCTGCTGGGTCCATTTGTTTCATGACCTCTTTTAGAGATGTTGTTTCTTTGTTTAACTTCTGTTTTGTTGACCTGCCCTTTGTTGAGAGTGGGGTGTTGAAGTCTCCCACTATTAATGTGTGGGGATCTATATGTGCTTTAAATTTTATCAATGTTTCTTTCACAAATGTGGGTGCCCTTGTATTTGGGGCATAGATGTTCAGGATTGTGATGTCTTCCTGGTGGAATTTTCCCTTGATGAGTATGAAGTGTCCTTCCCCATCTCTTTTTATTAATTTTGGTTGAGAGTCTATTTTATCAGATATTAGACTGGCTATTCCTGCTTGCTTCTTGGGTCCGTTTGCTTGGAAAGGCATCTTCCAACCCTTTACCCTCAGGTAATGTCTATCTTTGTGTCTTAGGTGTGTTTCTTGTATACAACAGATTGCTGGGTGTTGTTTACGTATCCATTCTGTTAATCTGTGTCTTTTTATTGGAGAGTTGAGTCCATTGATGTTGAGAGAGATTAATGACCAGTGGCTGTTAGATCCCTTGATTTTGATGTTGGCTGTGGTCATCAGGTTGTGTGCTTGGTTGCTTTTTGTTTTACTGAAGTGAGGTTATTTATTTCCTGTGTTTTCTTGGATGTAGCCAGTTTTCCTGGGTTGTATTTTCCCTTCTAGTGTCTTCTATAATGCTGGATTTGTTTGTAGGTATTGTTGAAATTTGTTTTTGTCATTGAATATCTTGTTTTCTCCATCTATGAGGACTGAGAGTTTTGCGGGGTATAGTAGCCTGGGCTGACATCTGTGTTCTCTTAGGGCCTGCATGATATCTGTCCAGGCCTTTCTGGCTCTCATAGTCTCTGTTGAGAAGTCAGGTGTGATTCTGATGAGTTTGCCATTATATGATACTTGGCCTTTTTCCCTTGCAGTTTTTAGTATTTTTTCTTTGTTTTGTATACTTACTGTTTTGATTATTATGTGGCAGGAGGATTTTCTTTTCTGGTCTAATTTATTAGATGTTTTGTAGGCCTCTTGTATTCTTATTGGCCTGTCTTTTATGTTGGGAAAATTCTCCTCAATGATTTGTTGAAAATATTTCTGGGCCTTGGAGCAGAGAATCTTCTTTTTCCTCTATTCCTATTATTCTTAGGTTTGGTCTTTTTATGTTGTCTTGAATTTCTTAGATGATCTGTGTCAAGAATTTTTTAAATTCAACATTTTCTTTACAGATACATCTATTTCTTCCATTCTACTTTCCACACCTGAGATTCTTTCTTCCATCTCTTGTAGTCTATTGGTTATGCTATCCTCTGTAGTTCCTATTTTTCTTCCCTAAGTTCTTTCTCTCCACAATTTCCTCTGTTTGTGTTTTCTTTAATTTTTCCAATTTTATCTTCAGATCTTGAGCCGTTCTGTTGATTTCCTTCAACTGCATGACTATATTTTCCTGTTATTCCTTCAATTCCTTCAGTTGTTTGTTTGATTAATACTCTGTTTCTTTTATTTCTTTCAGTGATTTAAGCATTTCCTCTCTAAAGGCCCCAAACTGTTTGGCTGCAACGTCCTCTATTTCTTTACACATGGCCATAATCTGTTTGAGTTTTCTTCCTCTAGGTCTTTATGCATTTTATTTGTTTCCTCTATTATTCTCTTCATGAGCATAGATGTTAGGTCATCTTCTTGAATTTCCTTTATGCTGGGGTGACCAGGGCTACTTGCCCGTGGATAACTGGGTTCTGGAAATGCCATATTTCTCTGTCTTTTGTTGGTTGAGCTTTTACCCTGGCCTCTACCCATTGGGTTATCTTAGGTGTTTGGAGTTAGTTTCTGGTGGTTCCTGGAATCCTATGGTGGAGAGAATTCCCTTGGCAGGAAGATGGTTTTTCCTGAAGAAAGCCTCCTCAGCTTTTTGGGTATAGTTACTCTATGGCTGGTGTTTTTCAGGAGTTGCCAGAGCTTACCTCAGGAATAGAGTCCTGAGTGGTAACTGTGGTCCTGGTTAGTTGAGAGGGCTCTACTCTCACCAGGAGAACTCCTAGAGATAGCTGCCCTGTTTCTTGGTTTCTTGCTGTAAATTTAATGAGCTGCTGCTCTAACCTGTGTTTCCCTTGGTTTGGTCAGTTTTGTTAGGGATAACTGGTTGCCCCTTCAAACTGTATCTGGGGGGTTGATCTCGGGGATCCCGGGATTTTGTAGGTCTGAGGTTGGGGCTCTGTGCCCCAGTACCCAAGCAATAATCTGTGGGGGGTGGGTACTGCTCTCCTGGTAACAGCAGGTTATCTTGTGTACAGCAGGTCCCTGGGTTGGGCAGGTCTTTGTGCCCTTTTCCAGGGATATACTGGATGGCCTAAGTCAGTTCCCTTTGCTTCGTTTCCTGTGAGGATTTCTCCTGACAGTGACTCCCAGTCTCTGGTGCCCTGGGGTGCACAGCTTTGTCTGTGTTGAAGAGCTTGGTAAGCAGCCCAGTTCAGTGATGGCGGCTTGTACCTGCTTATCCTGGGAAGGTGATAAGGACAGGCAGGTGTGTGGCTCTGGTCTGGCCACCTAGTGCCTGTGTGATCTGGGATCTCTTCTGGGTTCTGGCTAGGTGGCCTGAGTGTAGACCAGACTGATTCCCACGCGTGGGGGTTTCCTCTCACCTGGGAAACACTATCTTTGTTGTTTTAGGGCCCAGAGTTCAGTCTCTTGGTCACTGTATACAGAAAATGTTGTCCTGCTCCTCAGAGGCAGTGTCCTCCTGGCGCTGCCATCTTGTCCCCCTTCCTCCTACAATGTTATTAATAAGAAAAAGTAAATGCAGTAAAGAGATATATAGAAATTGTATCAACTGTACAATTTTTATATAATAGTAATCACCAAAATTGTTATGTAAAAATATTACTGATGAGGTTGCATTGAATTCTAATTTTATTTTCATTTTCTTCCTTATAATCTTATATTATATCAGAGATATACAAATATGAAACTAATATGAAATTCAGGTAATTTAAAATTTAAGAATCAGAGGTTTAAGAAATGTGATTCATGTAGACTCCCAATAACCTATTTTTTGTTTTCTTTTATTAAAAATACATTATCTTTTCCTACAATGTATCCTAATTACAACTTTCTTTTCCTAAATTCTTTCCAGTTCTTCCTCACCTCCCTTACCTTTTGGATCAAATTCTATTTATCTCTCATTGGAAAACAACAGGCTTCTGAGAGAATATAATGAAACATGACAAAATAAAATATAATAAGATAAAGCAAAAAAACATTACCTAGAGGCTGGACAAGGTAAACAACAGAAGAAAAAGAGCCCATGAAAAGGCACAAGAATCAGAGACCTATTTGTTCACAGACTCAGGAGTTGCATAAAATTACTAAGCTGAAAACCATATTACATACACAGAGGGTCTTGCTGCTTCACTATCAGTGAGTCCTTCTGGGTCTTGCTTAGTGGATTCAGAGGCCGTTGTTCTCTTGGTGTCCTCCAACATCTCTGGCTCTTATATTTTGTTTTTCTTGTCCTCAAACACATTGTTCCCTCCCATCACCTTCTTAAAAACTGGGTGGACTCACCAATCTTATACACTCTAAAGAACCTGTAGTTGACCAGTACTGGGAGATCCCTGCAGGCTGTCCAGGCAGCAGGATAAAGGACTCAGGTTTAGCAAAGAATGAACATGGTTACATAACTGGTTCTAGGCCAAGATGGCTTGAAGTGTGACATCTGCTCATATATTTTTGCCTTATTTAAGCATAGCACAATTTAGGGATTTTTTTTTTTTCATACAACAATTTACTTAGTCCCAACAGTACAACAATGCTAATGACACCTTTACATTCAGTCTCTTTACCAAGTATATATCCTTTGTCTCTAAGATGGGTTCTTATGACTGAGAAACAGTGATCAAGATAAGTGTGTAGGGAGAACAGTTGGGGTGAACATGATGCTTGTTGCAGTCAGGATTTGACTGGCCCTAAGGTAACAAAGAAGTCACTGAGCTTGTTGGACAGTAAAAATGACATCTCTCAAAAGGTGAGTTTCACTTCCTAGAGGTAATGCTTAAGGTTTTAGATGGAAAAGGTCTGTGATAAGTGAAACCTGAATTCTGGAAGATATGGGCAGAGTCTAAATTATCAGACATCAAAGGATCAGCAGGAGGTAAACTATACCCATTCCTAGCAATCAAGGAGTAGGATAGGTTAAACATCTCTTTCTTTGAAGGATGCCTGGAACCTTAACTTTCCTGGCTTTTCCAGTGCATATCTGTGTGCACAGCACTTTTTTTTTTAAATCAATATTTCTAAAATTTGTTCATCTTTTAACTAAATTATTAGATTAGCCTTGAATAAAACTCACCAAATCATCCAAATTGGCTTTGTAAAATGTATTAATAATAGCATCCATTATAAATTATATGTTGAAATAATATTTTGTAATAAGAGGGGCTGTTGTTCTCTTACTGAGAGGACATTTAGTGGTAGTGAATGTTATTGATATGTCTCTTTGGACCAGGACAAGTCTAAAAAGTAAACAGATTCTCTTGCTTTTTCTAGGACATACTCTAGAAAGAAGCAAAGAAATAAAGATAGCAAACTGTTCTTAATCAAACACAACTAATATGTATTGGAGTTTGAGAGGCACAAAAGCAAAATGGAGATAAGGAAGACATCAGGTTGAAATGGGAACAAGAGGCTGTAGAGGGGTGAAACTGAGCATAGTGATTAGAAAACGTGATAATGGAGGTTGAAAATTTTCATGGAAAGATAAAGTTGTGAAAAGAACAATTGTTTGAAGTGTCCAGGATATACCTCATATCTTATGAATGTTCATCATTCATAAGTCAGAAAACATAAAAGTAACATTATATAGACTAGGAAGGTCGTTTGTGTATAGGTCTGTATGAATGTGTGTGTGAGTGTGTGTCTTCATATAATGAAAATTAATGAAGAAAAGGGCATACATTCTAAAGAGAAAAAAAGAGTGAATATAGGAAGGTTTGAAGGGAGGAAATGGAGGAGAGAAATATTGTGTGTAATTATAATCTCAAAAATTAAATACTAAAAATTAAATTATTTTTGCATCAGTGTTCATAAGAGAGATGGGTCTGAAGTTTGCTTTTCTTTGTTGGGTCTTTGTGTGGTTTAGGTATCAAGATGACTGTGGCCTCATACAATGAGTTTAGTAATGTTCGTTCTGTTTCTATTTTGTGGAATAGTTTGAAAAAGAATTGGACTTAGCTGATATTTGAAGGCATGGTAGATTTCTGCATTGAAACCATCTGGCCCTGGGCATTTTTTGGAAGGGAGACTGTTGATGACGGCTTCTATTTCCCTAGGGGAAATAGAACTAATGTATTAACCTGATCCTGATATAATTTTGGTAAATGGAATCGATCAAGAAATTGTTCATTTCATTTAGATTTTCAAATTTTATGGCATATAGGCTATCGCAGTATAAGACCTAATGATTGTTTGAATTTCCTCAGTGTCTGTCATAAATTTCCCCCTATTTGTTTCTGAATTTGCAGACTTGGATAATTTCTCTCTGCCTTTTAGTTAGTTTGGTTAACGGTTTGTCTATCTTGTTGATTTTCTCAAGGAAACAGCTCTTGGTTTCTTTGATTCTTTGAGTTATTTTCTTTGTTCTAATTCATTCATTTCAGTTGTGAGTTTGATTATTTCCAATGTTTCCTCCTCTTACCTCAAGATCCAGCTTTACTACTCCTAAGCATATATCCAAAATATGCTCAAGTATACAAGAACATTTGCTCAACCATATTTATCGTACCTTTATTTGTAATAGCCAGAATCTGGAAACAACCCAGATGTCCCTGAACTGAAGAATAGATACAGAAATTGTGGTACATTACACAAAGGAATACTACTCAGCAATTTAAAACAAGGAAATCATGAAATTTTTAGGCAAATGGTGGGAATAAGAAAAGATCATCCTTAGTGAGGTATCCCAGAAGTAGAAAGACACACATATTTTATACTCCCTTATAAGTGGATATTAGACATACTATATAGGATAAACATACAAAAATCTGTACACCTAAAGAAGCTAAGCAAGAAGGAGGACCCTGGTAAGATGACCAATCCTCATTCAGACAGGTAAACAGGATGGACATCAGAAGAGGGGGGAAAACAGGGAACAGGACAGGAACTACCACAGAGGGCCTCTGAAAGACTCTACACAGCAGGGTATCAAGCAGATACTGGGACTCATAGCCAAATCTTGAGATAGAGTGCAAAGAATCTTCTGAAAGAAGGGGGAGATGTAAGAACTGGAGGGGACAAGAGTACCACAAGGAGAGCAACAGAACCAAAAACTCCAGACACAGGGGTCTTTTCTGAGATTGAAACTCCAACCAAGCACCACACATGGAGATAACTTAGAACCAGCGCACAGACATAGCTCAGTCTCTTAGTGTGTATGCTAGTAAGGGGAATAGGGGCTGTCTCTGACATGAACTCAGTGGCAGGCTCTCTGATCACCTCCCCTCTGAAGGGAAAGCAGCCTTACCAGGCCACAGAGGGAAAAAAATGCAGCCAGTCCTCATGAAACCTGATAAGCTAAGGTCAGATGGAAGGGGAGGAGGACCTCCCCTATCAGTGGACTTGGGAAGGGGCATGGGAGAAGAAGAGGGAGGGAGGTTGGGATTGGGAGGGAATGGGAATGGGGCTACAGCTGAAATACAAAGTGAATAAATTGTAATTAAATAAACAAACAAAAGAACAAAAACAAAATTAACAAATATATAATTAAAATAAAATCATAAGTATACTCTTATGGAAGGCAGAGGAATTGGGTTTGGGATTGTGGTACGTACTTTGTAATGAAGGTTTCTACTAATCATATTCTACAAATGTCTGTTAGTCTGTAAAAATGCAACTTATTTTAATAAAATGTACTGAAGAAATCTAAAGTTACAAAATCTTCATATTCAAATCTCCAACATTGCTGTAGTGATCAATATTCCATTGAAATTAAACAAAGCAAACCAAATTATATGTGGTGCAGAGTCAAAGATATATATGGTTTTTGAAAAGTTCTCACATTTATTTGCATAATTTTAATTACTTATATGTAACTATTTGCATTCAGATTGCCCATTAACTGCAGGTTTTCAATTATTTGGCATGCTGTTTTGTTACTCATATTTGTTGTAACTTAGATGGATCCTGTAATAAGTCAAGTCTACCTTTAGTCTTTCTGTGTTTTTCTACAAATAAAATTTCACATTTCACAGTGGTTTTACATATTTCTTTCCGAGCATCCATATCACAATGTAAGGGAGGTTTAAGCAAAAGGTGCTCAATGCAAGAGTCATATCTATATGAAGATGAGAATTTTTCTTTCAAGGTCTGTAAAGAATTGTGTTGGTAATTTGATGGGAATTGCATTGAATCTGTAGATTGCTGTTGGTAGAATGGCCATTTTCACTATGTTAATCCTGCCAAGCCATGAGCATGGGAGATCTTTCCATCTTCTGATGTCTTCTTCAATTTCCTTCTTCAGAGACTTGAAGTGTTTTTCAAACAGGTCTTTCACCTGCTGGGTTAGTGTCACTCCAAGGTATTTTATGTTATTAGTGGCTATTGTGAAGGGTGTTTCCCTGATTTCTTTCTCGGCCATTTTGTCTTGAGTATACAGGAGGGCTTCTGATTCTTTTTGAGTTAATTTCGTATCCAGCCACTTTGCTGAAGGTGTTTATCAGTTGAAGGAAAGAAAACTTCTCAACTTCATATGAAGAAACAACAACAACAACAACAAAAAACCCAGAATTTCCAAAACAATCCTGTACAACAACAGATCCTCTGAAGGTATCTCCATCCCTGATCTCAAGTTGTACTACAGAGCAATAATAATAAAAACTGCTTGGTACTGGCATAGAAACAGAATGGTGGATCAATGGAACCAAATAGAAGACCCAGAAATAAACCCACACACCTATGAATACTTGATTTTTGACAAAGCAGCCAAAACCATTCAATGGAAAAAAGACAGCATCTTCAACAAATGGGGCTGGTCCAACTGGCTGTCTACATGAAGAAAAATGAAAATTTATCACCTGCACAAAACTAAAGTCCAAATGGATCAAAGACTTCAAGATAAAACCAGATACTCTAAATTGGTTAAAAGAAAAAGTGGGGAAGATCGTAGAACTTTTGGCACAGGAGACTTCCTGAACAGAATGCCATCAACACAGGCCCTAAGAGCAACAATCAATAAATTGGACCTCATGAAACTGAAAAGCTTGTGTAAAGCAAAAGATGCTGTCATTAGAACAAAACGACAGCCTACAGTTTGGGAAAGGATCTTCACCAACCCAACATCTGACAGAGGGCTGATATGTGGAATATATAAAGAACTAAAGAATTTAAAAGACAATAATTCAAGTAACTCAATTTAAAAATGAGGTATGGACCTAAACAGAGAATTCTCTGTAGAAGAAGATAGAATGGCAGAGAAACATATAAGATGTTCAACATCCCTAGCCATCAGAGAAATGCAAATCAAAATGACCCTGAGATTTCACCTTACACCCATAAGAATGGTTAAGATCAAAAACTCAAAAGATAAGGCATGCTGAAGAGGCTTTGGAGAAAGGGGAGCCCTCCTCCATTGCTGGTGGGAATGTCATCTGGTACAAGCACTATGGAAATCAATCTGGCACTTTCTCAGACAATTAGGAATAGTGCTACCTCAAGATCCAGTTATACCACTCCTAGGCATATATCCAAAAGAGGTTCAAGTACACAACAAGGACATTTGCTCAACAATGTTTGTAGCAGCTTTATTTGTAATAGCCAGAACCTGGCAAAAAAACAGATGTCCATCAACGGAGGAATGGATACAGAAATTGTGGTATATCTACACAATGGAATGTTACTCAGCAATTAAAAACAAGGAAATCATGAATTTTGCAGGCAAATGGTGGAATCTAGAAAAAATCATCCTGAGTGAGGTATCCCAAAAGCAGAAAGACACACATGGTATATCCTCACTTATGTAGACCTATACAATAGGATAAACATACTAAAATATGTACACCTAAAGAAGATAAACAAGAAAGAGTTTCAGGGGTAAGATGATCAATCCTCATCTAGAAAAATAAAGGGGATGGACATTGGAAATAGGCGAAAACAAGTAATAAGACAGGAGCCTACCACAGAAGGCACCTGAAAGACTCTACTTAGCCGTGTATCAAAGCAGATGCTGAGACCCATAACCAAACCTTCGGCAGAGTGTAGGGAATCATATGAAAGAAGGAGGAATTACTATATCCTAGACGGGACAGGAGGCCCCACACGGTCCAAATATGTCTTAGTACAGGGGTCTTCTATGAGACTGTTTCTCCAACCAAGGACCATGCATGGATATAACCTACAGTCCCTGCTCAGACACAGCCCATGGTAGCTCAGTATCCAAGTGGGTCTCCTAGTAAGGGGAACAGGAATTTTTCTGACATGAACTCATGAGTTTTCCCTCCCCCCCTCCAAAGGAGGAACAGCCTTGCTAGGGTACAGATAAGGACATTGCAACCATCCTGAAGGTACCTGACATGCTAGGGCCAGACGGAAGGAGAGGAGGACACCTCCTTTCAGTGGACTCAGAAGGGGGCAGTGAGGAGATGAGGGAGGGAGGGAAGAATTGGTAGGGAAAGAGGGAGAGGGCTACAGCTGGGATACAAGTGAATGTATACAATTATTTAAAAAAATTAGTGGAGATTAGCCATATAATATAGAAAAAAATTGATACCTACGTATCACTCAGATTCACAAAGAAGTATTTAATTTTGAAATACAACTTACAATTAGACATCTTATATGTTCAAGCTCTTAACTAATCATTAGGGAACATTAACAATTTTAATTAAGACACATCACATCTCCATTTACTTACATTTTACTTTAAATTTGTAAATAAAAAATACTTTTCAATAATAAAAAAAGAAACCTAATTGACTAGGATCAGAAGGAAGGAAAAGAAGACCTCCCCTATCAGTGGACTTGTGAAGGGGCGTGTGTGCAGATGGGGGAAGAAGGGAGGGATTGGGATGGGAGGAGGAGGGAACCACGGGGGCGGATACAAAGTGAATAAAGTGTAATTAATAATAATAAAAAAAAGAGTCACATCTAGGCCATTCACCTCTTTATCTTGACCTGAATTACCTTGCACATGTAACTCAGGATTTTATACTTTTGTTCACATATAATAAGCAAATTACTTTCACTGAAATAATAAAATTTGACAGTGAACTATTTCATTCTGAAACATTGTTAGTCCTCACTATACAAAACTCCAGATAAGCTGTGCGCAGGCCCATCTTTAATCACTCTGGTTCTGTCCAGATTTTATTTATTTATTTTATTTTTAAAAAAGCTATTCAATTTAATTTTATGTTTACGGGTGTTTTGTCTATATGATTTTTTTTGTTTTGTCTATGTGTTTTTCTGGGTACCGTGTGTTCGCAGAGGTCATAAGTGTACTAGAACTGGAATTGTAGACAGACATTTGCCAACACGTGGCTGCTAGGAATCTAGCGGGGTCCTCTGGAACATCAGCCAATGAACTTCTGAGCCTCTGAAGCACCTGACTTTTATTTATTTAAAACTGGTCTTACACTCCATTTTTAAAATGTATGTGCATGTGTGTGTGTGAGAGAGAGAGAGAGAGAGGAAGAGAAGGAGAGAGACTGTGTGTGCCTGTTTAGTGTGCATGCTCGAGCTGAGTCACCTAACTTGCACATATGATTTGCCATTTTACAAATTATGCCTCTGTTGCTCTTATCTCATGGGCTCCGTTTTGTGGTGTTCAATCAAAACCATTTCTATGTAATCTGAGACTTGAGAGAAACTATAATTTCTTTAATACAATCTAAGTTTTCACTTCGAGGAGCTGAGAGGTCACCTGATATTCTTCCCAGATTCTATTCCCGGGCATCCACATGGTGTTTTACAGCAGCCTGCACCTTCAGTTCAAGAGGGTTGTCTGCAGATTTTAGGCTTCCCAGAGAACCAGACACACAAGCAGTGTACACACATACATGTATGCATACACACACTCACACGAGAGTGAGGCAGAGAGAGACAAATAAGCGAACATTTAAATCTTCAGGTCATTGTAATAATATGTACTGAGATTTAACTCTTCTTGTGGTAGATTAATACTTTCTCTACATAAACAACCTCTTTGATATTTGTTATGATGGTTGCTGTTGTGGTGATTATTGCTTAAATTTTTTATTTTAGCTAACATGAGACTACTTAACATGGAAAAATTGTTACAATAACAAATGTTAATATATTTTAATGGAATATAATCTCATATTTTCTTTTGAATGTAAATGGATTTCAAAAATTCAGATACTTGAAAAAGAAGAATCCAACAGACATGAAACAATAACATGAATGATTTTACTGAAAGAATTTGGTTATGTACATAACATTTGCCTTTGATATTTGTCATACTTACTGTCACCTCTCACTTAGATTATGTCACCAGATTACAGACTAAAAATAAAGTCGAAGAATCTTTAAAAAATAAGGTAAACCATGCGCTTTCAAGAAAATAATCCAACCAGTTTCTTTCAGAGCAATCTGAGACAGTCTGCTGCAGGTAAACAAGATTCTCCCTAAAATCATTACAGAGAGGTAATTTAGAGAGAGAATAACGTAGCCCCATATGTAAGGCCTGAAATCAAGGAAAATGACATAGAAAAAGTAAAAGGTAATGAGAAATTCTACACAAGTTTAGCAAGGTTTGGTTAAAAATACATTATAACACATTAATAATGAGATTATCACAATAATATTTCTAATAGCCTTTGAAGAATACTTAATAATGTTTACTATTGCAATAGCACATAAACATGTGTGAAGTATGTGGAGTAATATAAGAACATTTAACAAACAAATGAAGATACTAATTATTTCAGATTGTCTTAGGCTGTTTTTCATAATTAATTACATATACAGAATATCTAATGAAAAGAGAAAAAATATCTCACTCTCAAGTAAGTACGAAGAAATATCAAATAAAAGCCATATACAAAAAGGTAGAGGGAAAAAAGAGACAAAAGTGGAAATCTGAACAATAGACTGCTCCTCAACTGCATAAACAAAGAAAATATTACAAAGTAATCTTATTTTATAAATCCATGTGAAGTATATGTTGTTGATTTGGCTACAATTCCCAGGAATATAAGTGAAATGTTTGTAGTAACAGGAAGCAGTTTTCAAATAAAATGAATGTGACAGCTTAGGCAAATTCTAAAATGAATTTGTCATGTCTATATCCATGTGCAACAATATAAAATAGAATTTATGTCAAATACACAAAACAGCAGTCAGCCAGAGACAGGCCAGTTCATATTGTTAAAGAATAATTCATGAGGACTGATCATCATTTAATATGTACTTGCTGGGTAAAGCAAATTCAGTACTACATACTATAAATATTTTTGTCAAATTGTGTGAAAAAACATCATAAATTTAAGTAAATTAAAAATGTGGCTTTTGTTAAAAACCCAACAACTAGCTAAAACAAGTTTTTATGTAAACTGGGTAAAGTGATTAACATGTTTCAGTCACAAATAAGACAATAGCACAAGCTGTATGCAAAATAGTAATTTCTTTAGAAACACATTACACATTTACAAAATCATACCAGATATTGGTCCCCAAAGAAAATGAGGTAGTATCGAGCATTTCAATCATATGGAATACATCCTCAGAAACATACAGGACTTGAGCCTGACAGTGGTGGCACATGCCTTTAGTCCTGGCACTCAGGAGGCAGAGGCAGGTGGATCTCTGAGTCTGAGACACTACTGGTTTATAGTGTAGTCCAGGACAGCCGAAACTACACAGAGAAACTGTGTCAAAAATCAAACAAATAAAAATTCACATATGTGTATATGTACATGTACACATACATGTAATAGATTATATGCAATTAATATATATGTAATATGGGTGTATATACATAATTACACATTTATGTATTTCATTATATATAATTCATTGTATGTAATCATATATATGTAATACATGCAATATATGTAATATATGTGTGTGTGTGTGTTTGTAATTCCACTTCCAGGGAATCTAACATCCTCTTCTGGTCTCTAATGGCACCACACACATAGCTGATTAACATACATACATGCAAGTAAACACTTAGAAACATAAAAAAAATTATGTAATTTGCAGGAAATTGGTACAAAGGTAAGTAATTATGTTTAAAAATATATATTTATCATGATCTAAGGAGATTTACCATAGGTATATAAAATGTGTAGAAATATAAAACTCTTCAAAAGTACATTTTAAAGTAATCTTTGGATCTAATAAGAAATTTATTTATTTCTGCGTTTTAAAGAAATGATCACAGTGCTTGCAGTCACACATAAGCTATGGTCTCTGTGAAGATAAGAATCTATACTGGAAAGATGGCCCAGCATGTAAAAGCACTTGCTGCACCTACATGGCAGTCACAATCACGTGTAATTCCACTTCCAGGAACTCTGATACCATCTTCTGCAGCTGATTTACATACATACATATAAGGAAACAGAAACCTTTTTTTTTTAAATTATAAAGTCACGTAATTTGCAAAAAACTGGTGCAAAGGTAGATAATTATGTTAAACAAATTAAGTCAGTCTCAGAAGACAAATACTGCATTTTTTTTTTCTCATTTGTGGTTCTTAGATTCGTGGCGATACACAAAATGTACAGTCGTCACTGATGGACGACGTCATAGATGGAAACTGTCTAGTGGAATAAAGAGGAGTAATGAGACTACAGGAATAAAGGGAGTAGAAAGGGGTTGTTCAGTGAACATTTACATATTTTATGAAATTGGTCTCATATGTAATATAATTTTACAAAGTAAATGATGATCACACACTTAAAGGCCACAGGTGTCTGGAGAGATTATAATACCTCGAGAATGTGAATCAGTCTGCAGGGGCGATGTTCCCTGGTCCCATGATCAGCATTGCAGCTAGAAGCTTCAAGTCAAAATTGGACTAAGCATGTTCCAGCCGACATCTTGGTGGAGTAACAGAAGGGAAAGAGGGGGCCTAAAACGCTTTGCTAATTTGCAACTCAGGAGTGGTGGGAACAATTCAGAACATTCAGTTAAATTTTAATTTTAGATAAATAACATTTTCCAAAAGTATAAGTCAGGCAAGGTAGCTCCAGTCTGTGTTCTCTGCATTTGGGATTCTGAGGTTTCTAGCCAGCCTCGGCTATATATCAAGTTCTGGACCACTCTGACTTTTACAAATGTTAGTCCTTAGATTAAAACAAACAAATGAACACACACACACACACACACACACACACACACACACACACGTACATAATAGTCTTTTGGCCACAAATTGATTAACTGTTTTTAAAAATGTACACAATACATAGAGCTATTTAGCCATTTTTTATGTGTGTATCATTCAGAACATTATATTGTGAACAACAATACAGACAATTATTTTTGCTGAATCTAAAACTAGTAAAAAGTATTTCAACTATCATGTGTAACATATGTATGCAAAAATAAGTATTTGGTTTTTTTTTTGGGGGGGGGGGTCTGGAATTCAAGTTTAATTGGCAACCTGATCCCTTTTAGCTATTTAGCTTTGTTCTCAGTGAATCTGTGAAGGATAACCAAAGATAGTTTTTAAATCTCCAAGGTTTCAAAAACAAAAACAAAGTAACAAGTAAAAACTACAAGCATTTAGTATTAGTATGTGTGAGATAATAATTTACTTTGTTTATATAATATCTATAAACACACAAACCCTCCTCCCAATAATTGCAACAGGAGACTCTGGGCCCTGTATCTGAAGGGCATGTGTCTTCAGAAAAAGGGACTTAACTTCAGCCAATGAGGACAACCAAGGGCAATAGCCATATCCCATGACATTTTTATAGTCTTGGACAATCCTGACCAAAAACTCAAAAGAGGATGTGTCATGCCTAGTGTTTGGATTTTGATTAGGTGGTTTAAGGCTCTGTAGCCAGGACTGGAATATTTTATTAAGCTATATGTGTGTATGAATACAGTGACTTATGTGTGTTATAAGTATCTTTAGGTAGAGAGTTAATAATATGAATCCTCATGACTTTCTCAGACACCCATACTACGGTTTTACACTCCTTCCTTCTTCTTCTTCTGTATTTATGTCCCACCACTCCCTCCAATCACAGTCCTCCTTTTTCCACTTACTCCTTCAGGCTACATATACTCCACTCTCTATTTCTCTTACGCAAACACATTCAGTCACACAAACACACAGAAAGAGAAACGGATACACTCCTGGACACACACATGGAAACCCACAGATTAAAAAAAAATCATAGAACTTTCAAATATGAATTATAAAATTTATGTATAAAACTTAAGTATTAATAAAAATATAATGACATAGCAATTTCAAGTAGGAATTAGATAATAAAAAAAAAAACCCTTGAACCTAGATGTATGGGTGTCCACAAGCACATTTCGGAAATACTAGTGGATCTTCTATGGAAGAATAGCATATATTGCCTTAAGCAAAATAAGGTCATTCCTGACCTGATATTTAATTGATATATATTCATGGTTTTAGGTATATGTATGCAAACAACTATGTATCCCAGAGTCACAGAACTTTTTATATTATTTGTCACCAGGAATTCATGGGTGTTACGTAATTAATTCATCTAATGGCATAATGGACACATATAGGTAAGGTTGTCTTTTAACAAAATTTAAACATTTGTAATAGTTAGAATATATCTTTAAGACTTTCAGCAGCCTCATGGTATATGTTTTCTTTCATCTCTTTCTCAAAATGGAGTCAATGTGCAAATATAACATGCCTAAGACAAGCTAAAGTATTAAAATTGATATAAAAGAGCCGTATGTTGTGGCAAACTCCTAACTCACTGTTCTGGAGGCTGATTAAGCAAAGGCATCTCCAGAACAGAAGTTCAAGACCATTCTGACCTATTAGTGTAGTATTAAGAGTACATAAGACATTTTGATTTGCATTTTCCTTATGACTAAGGATGTTGAACATTTCTTTAAGTGTTTCTCTGCCATTCTATATTCCTCTATTGAGAATTCTCTGTTTAGCTCTCTACCCCATTTTTTAATTGGATTACTTGATTAATGTTGCTGTTTAACTTCTTTAGTTCTATATATATATATATATATATATATATATATATATATCCTCTGTCAGATATAGGGTTGGTGAAGATCCTTTTCCAATCTGTAGGCAGTTGTTTTGTTCTGATGAGAGTGTCCTTTGCTTTACAGTTTCATGAGGTCTCATTTATTGATTGTTGCTCTTAGAACCTGTGCTGTTAGTGTTCTGTTCAGGAAGTTGTCTCCTGTGCAGTGAGTTCAAGGCTCTTCTCCACTTTTTCATCTAAGCAGTTTAGTGTATCTGGTTTTATATTGAGGTCTTTGATCCACTTGGACTTTAGTTTTGTGCAAATAGTTACGGATCTATTTGCAGTTTTCTACATGTAGACATCCAGTTATACCAACACCATTTGTTGAAGATGCTGTCTTTTTTCCATTGAATGGATTTGGCATCTTTGTCAAAAATCAGGTGTCCATAAGCTTGTGGATTTATGTCAGCATTTTCTATTTGATTCCATTGATCCACCAGTCTGTTTCTATGCCCATACCATGAATTTTTCTTTCAAGGTCTGTAAGAATTGTGCTGGTAATTTGATGGGAATTGCATTGACACAGAGATTTCACCTTACACCCAGCAGAAAGGTTAAGATCAAGAATCAACACATGCTGGAGAGGTTTTGGAGAAAGGGGAAACCTCCTCCACTGCTGGTGGGAATGTAAACTTATACAACCACTCTGGAGAGCAATCTGGCGCAGACAACTAGGAAGAGTGCTTCCTCAAGATCTAGCTATACCACTCCTAGGCATATGCCCAAAAAGGATTCAAGTACACAATATGGACATTTGCTCAACCATGTTTGTAGCAGCCTTATTTGTAATAGCCAGAAACTGAAAACAGCCCAGATGCTCCTCAGTGGAGGAATAGATACAAAAATTGTGGTACATCTACACAATGGAATATTACTTAGCAATAAAAAACAAGGAAATCATGAAATTTGCAGGTAAATGGTGTGGTCTGGAAAAGATCATCCTGTGTGCTCTATGCACCACCCCAAAAGGACCTGTGGAACCCAAAACACCACAGACTGGGTCTCCTGGTTTGGATGAAAGCCCAAGGTGTGGGAAACATCAGGTCTGACCTCAGACACCCAGCTCTGGAAAAGTTTCTGGGTTTCTGAGGGCTCCAGGCTCTAGCCACCTGCTGTAAGCATGACAGCAGTGTTTACCTGCCACTGATTACTGCTTGGTTACTGGGGCACAGAGCTTTAGCCTCAGACCTACAGAAGCCTGGGATCTGTGAGATCAGTCCCCACATGCTGCTTCAAGGGGCAACCCATTATCCCTAACTAAACTGACCAAATTGTGGAGCTCCAGGGTTCTTCAAGAGAGCTGAGCCTAGAAAACAGTGTAAGAACAACAGCAGCAGCTCGCTAAATTCAGAGCAAGAAATATAGCAACAAGGAAGCAATCTCCAGGACTTCTCTGGGTTGAGAGGAGAGCCGCCTTGACTAACAAAGACCACAGTTACCACTCAGGTTTATATGCCAGAGGTGAGTTGGGGCAATTCCTGAGAAACACCGGCCATTCAGTGACCATACCCAAAAAATTGAGGAGGCCTCTTTCAGTAAAAATCATCTTTCTGCCAAAGGGATTCTCCCTACCCAAGGATTTCTAGGAAGCACCAGAAACTAACAGCCAACACCCAAGACAGCCAAATGAGTATAAAATCTTAACCAACAAAAGACAGAGCAATATGGCATCTCCAGAACCCAGTTATCCAGGAGCAAGAAGCCCTAGAAACTCCAACAAAAATGAAATTCAAGAAGATGACTTTACATCTATGCTTAAGAAGAGGATAATAGAGGAAAAAAATAAAATGCATAAGAATTAGAGGCAGATAAAGTCAAACAAATTATGGCCATCAGTAAAGAAATACATGAAGATAAAGACAAAGAGATTGTGGCCATCCATAAAAAAAATATGGGAAGATGCAGCCAAAAAATTTATGGCCTTTAGAGAAGATATGATTAATTCACTGAAAGAAATAAAAGAAATAAAGGAATGTTCAAACAAACAGGTGAAGGGATTAAAGGAAAAACAGGAAAATACAGTCAGACAGAAGAAAGAAATTAACAAAACAGCTCAAGAGCTGAAGATAGAATTGGAAAAATTAAAGAAAACACAAATGGAGAAAATCATGGAGAGGAAGAACATAGGAAAGAAAACAGGAACTACAGAGGTAAGCATAACCAACAGATTACAAAAGATGGAAAAAATCAGGTGTGGAAGATACAATGGAAGAAATTGATGTATCCATCAAAGAAAATGTTAAATCTAAAAATTCCTGACACAAACAATCCAAGACTTCCAAGACAACATCTAAGAATAATAGGAATAAAGGAAAAAGAAGATTCCCATCTCCAAAGCCCAGAAATATTTTCAACAAAATCATAGAAGAAAATGTCTCCAACTTAAAGGAAAGGCCTATAAGAATATAAGAGGCCTGCAGAATACCTAATAAATTAGACTAGAAAAGAAAATCCTCCTGTCACTTAATAATCAAAACACTAAGGTAATAGAACAAAGAAAAAAATACTGAAAACTGCAAGCGAAAAAGACCAAGTAACATATAATGGCAAACCCATTAGAATCACACCTGACTTCTCAACAGAGACTATGAAAGCCAGAAGGGCCTGGATGGATGTCATGCACATCATAAGAGAACACAGATGTCAGCCCAGGTTACAATACCCAACAAAACTCTCAGTCCTCATAGATGGAGAAAATAAGATATTCAATGACAAAAACATGTTTCAACAATACCCACACACAAATCCAGCTTTACAGAAGATACTAGAAGGAAAAGTACAACCCAGGAAAGCTCACTATATTCAGTAAAACACAGGAAATGAATAATCTCACTACAGCAAAACTAAAGGTAGCCAAGCACACAAACACACTACCACAAGCAACAGCAAAATCAAAGCATCTAACATCCACTGGTCATTAATCTCCCTAAACATCAATGGACTCAACTCTCCAATAAAAGGACACTGACTAACAAAATGGATACTTAAACAAGAGCCAACAATTTGTGGGATACAAGAAACAAATCTAAGTCACAAAGATGGACATAACCTGAGAGTAAAGGGCTGGAAGATGGTTTTCCAAGCAAATGGACCCAAGAAGCAAGTAGGAGTAGCCATTCTTATATCTAATAAAAGAGATTTTCGATGAAAATTTATCAAAAGAGATGGGGAAGTTCATTTCATACTCATCAAAGGAAAATTCTACCAAGGAAACATCACAATTCTGAACATCTATGCCCCAAACGCAAGAACACCCATGTTTGTTAAAGAAACATTAATTAAACTGAAACCATACATAGATCCCCACACTTTAATAGTGGAAGATTTCAACACCCCACTCTCAACAAGGGACAGATCAAAAAAGAGAAATTAAACAGAGAAACAATGATTCTGACAGAAGTCATGAATCAAATGAACTTAACATAACCTAAAGAACATTTCACCCAAACACAAAAGAATTTATCTTCTTCTCAACACCTCATGAAACCTTCTCCAAAATAGACCATATAGCTGGTCACAAAGCAAGCCTCCACAAATACACGAAGATTGAAATTATCCCTTGTATCCTATCTGATCACCATTGATTAAGCTGGATCTCATCAACAACAGAAATAGCCAAAAGGCTACACACATATGGAAACTGAAAATTTCGTTACTCAATGACAGCTGGGTCAGGGACATATAAAGAAAGAAATCAGAGACTTCTTAAAATTTAATAAAAATGAAGACACAACATATCCAAACTTATGGGATACTATGAAAGCAGTGCTAAGAGGAAAGTTCATAGCTCTAAGTACCTTCAAGAATAAATTTGAAACACCTCATAAATGAGATTTAACAGCTCACCTGCAAGGCCTAGGACAAAAAGCAGACATACCCAAGAGGAGTATAGGGCTGGAAATAATTAAACTCAAGCTGAAATCAATAAATTAGAAACAATTCAAAGAATCAATGAAACCAAACAATGATTTTTTTTGAGACAATTACCACAAGAGACAAACCCTTAGCCAAACTAAAAAATAAGCAGAAACTTTTGAAATCAGCAAAATCAG
This sequence comes from Meriones unguiculatus, assembly GCF_030254825.1. Taxonomy (NCBI): domain Eukaryota; kingdom Metazoa; phylum Chordata; class Mammalia; order Rodentia; family Muridae; genus Meriones; species Meriones unguiculatus. The sequence goes on along the minus strand of NC_083364.1, from coordinate 8,532,005 downwards.
AAATGAAAAGGGGGAAATAACGACATACAATGAGGAAATCCAAAACAATCATTAGGACATACTTCAGAAGCTTATACCCTACAAAATATGAAAATCTAAATGAAATAGACAATTTTCTTGATAGATTCAACTTGCCAAAGCTAAATCATGAACAGGTAAATCAAATAAATATTCCTATATACCCTTATGAAATAGAAGCTGTCATCAAAAGTCTCCCCTCCCACACACACACACAAAAGCCCATGTTCAGATCGTTTAAGTGCAGAATCCAACCAGAGTTTCAAAGAAGAGCTAACACCAATACTCTTCAAACTATTCCACAAAATATAAATAGAAGGAACTTTCCCAAACTCATTCTATGAAGCCACAATCACCATGATACCTAAATCTCACAAAGACCCAACAAAGAAAGAATTTCAGGACAATCTCTCTTATGAACATTGATGCAAAAATACTCAGTAAAATACACACAAACCAAATCCAAGAAAACATCAAAAAGGGGGTGGTTCAATATTTGGAAATCCATGAATATAATACACCATATAAAAAAACTGAAATAAAAACATCACATGATAATATCCTTAGATGCTTGAAAGGCTTTTGATAAAATCCAACATTCATTTATGTTTAACATCCTGGAGAGATCAGGGATGCAAGGTACTAACCTGAACATAGTAAAGGCAATATATGACAAGCCTGTGGCCAACATCAAACTCAATGGAGAGACAGTTTAATCAACCCCACTGAAATCAGGGACAAGGCACGGTTATCTACTCTCTCCATATCTCTTCAACAGAGTTTTTGAAGTCCTTGCTAGAGCAATAAGACAATTAAAGGAGATAAGGGTATTCAGTTTGGAAAGGAAAAAATCAAAGTATTACTATTTGCAGATCATACAGATACATGGGTATGTAGTATACATGAGTGACCCTAAAAATTCTACCAGGGAACTCCTACAGCTGATATATATCTTCAATCAAGTGGCTAGATAGAAAATCAACTAAAAAAAAATCAGTAGCCCTCCTGTATACAAAAGACAAAAGGGCTGAGAAAGAAATTAGGGTAACAAAACCCTTCAAAATAGTCACAAAAGACATAAAGTACCTTAGTGTGACCTTAACCAAGCAAGTCAAAGACTTGTATGAAAAAAACAAAAACAAAACAAAAAAACAAAAAAACTTCCAGTATCTGAAGAAAGAAATAGAAGAAAATATCATAAGAATGAAAGATCTCCCATGCTCATCGTTTGGCAGGATTAAACAGTAACAATGGCCATCTTACCAAAAGCAATCTACTGATTCAATGCAATTCCCATCAAATTACCAACACAGTTCTTTACAGACCTGGAAAGAAAAATTCTCACCTTCATATGGAATAACAAGAAACCCATAATTGCTAAAACAATCCTCTAAAATAAAAGTTCTTCTGGAGGTATCTCCATCCCTGATCTTAAGCTGTACTTTAGAGCAACAGTACTAAAAACTGCATGGTACTGGCATAGAAACAGAATGGTGGATCAATGGAATTGAGCAGAAGACACAGAAACACACCCACACACTTATGGACACCTGCTTTTTGAAAAGATACCAAAACCATTCAATGGAAAAAATATAGCATCTTCAACAACTGGATGTCTACATGAAGAAAAATGCAAGTAGAGCTATATTTACCATCCTACAACAAACTAAAATCCAAGTGAATCAAAGACTTCAATATAAAAACAGACACACTAAACCTGGTAGAAGAAAAATAGGGGAAGAGCCTTGACCTCATTGGCACAGGAGACAACTTCCTGAACAGAACACCAACAGTACAGGCTCTATGATCAATAATTAATAAATAGGACCACCTGTAAAGCAAATGACACTGTCATCAGAACAAAACAACAGCTTACAGACTGGGAAAAGATCTTCACTAGCCTTATATCTGACAGAGGGTGTATATAACGAATTTAATAAGTTAAACATTGTAGGTGGCAATTAATATTTACTATTGATATATCTTCTGCGAAAGCTGCTGTTAATCCAAAACAGCTGTATAATGAAATCACCACATAGAGACTAGGTTTATTTAATTAACCTAGAACACAATGTTGGGCAATAGTTACTTCCTTTTAAACCTTCAAGCCCTCATAGTTTCCTAACATTTAGATTTCACCCATTATACTTGCTTTTAGTGATATATTGCATCAAGTCCATCTCTCCACATATTTCCAAGATCTCTCCTCCCAGCTCTCCTCCTGCACCTCCTCCTCCCACTCATTTTCTGCCCTCTGGCTCCTCCCCTCTTTCCTGTCCTTTGGCTCCTCCCTTTGCACAAAATTGTGGCTAGTTGTTTTATTTTGGCCTGTTTACACACAGGCCTATTTACACACTCTGAGACAGGATGCTCAGAGTAAGTATGACAATGCAATATCTGGATTGAAACCAGAGAGTGTGGGGTGGGGGCAGAAATCAGAATTTGAATGAACAAGGGTGAGGTGTATACATTTCAAAAGAACATTATACCAACAAAACATCAACAAATTAAGTAACCCAATTGAAAAAAGCGGGGTACAGAGCTAAACAGAAAATTCTCAATAGAGTTAAATTGAATGGCAGAGAAACACTTAAAGAAATGCTCAGCATGGTTAAGAATGAGGGAAATGCAAATCTAAACAACCATGAGATTTTACCTTATACCCATTAGAATGGCTAATATCAAAAACTCAAGTGACAACACATGCTGGAAAGGATGTGGAGAAAGAAGAACTTTACTCCATTGATGGTGGGAATATAAACTTGTGCAATCACTTTGGAAATCAATCTGGCCCTTTCTCAGACAACTAGGAATAGCGCTTCCTCAAGACCCAGCTATACCACTCCTAGGCATATATACAAAAGATCCTCAAGTACACAACAAGGACATTTTCTTAACCAAGTTTGGAGCAGCTTTATTCGTATTTGCCAGAAGCTGGAAACAAACCAGATGTCCCTCAGTTGAGGAATAGATACAAAAAATGTGGTACATTTACAAAATGGAATACTACTTAGCAATTAAAAACATAGAAATCATGAAATTTGTAGGCAATAGGTGGCATCTAAGAAAGATCATCCTGAATGAGGTATCCCAGAAGCAGAAAGACACCCATAGCATATACTCACTTATATGTGGATATTAGACATATAAGATAAACATAGTAAAATCTGTACACCTAAAGAAGCTAAGCAAGAAGGAGCATTCTGGATCAGATGCTCAATCTTCATTCAGAAAGGCAAATGGGATGGGCATCAAAAGAGGAAGAAAACAGGAAACAGGGCAGGAACCTATCACAGTGGACTCTGAAAAACTATCCAGCAGGGTATCAATCCTATGCTGAGACTCATAGCCAAAGTTTGGGCAGAGTGCTGAGAATCTTAGGGAAGAAGTGGGAGATACAAAGACCTGGAGGGGACAGGAACTCCACAAGGAGAACAATAGAACCAAAAAAATCTGGGCATGGGGATCTTTTTTGAGATTGATTTGCCAACCATAGACCATGCATGGAAATAACCTAGAACCCTTGCACAGAAGTAGCCCATGGCATCTCAGTGTCCAAGAGCATACTCCAGTAATCAGAACAGGGACTGTCTCTGACATGAACTCATGGACTAGCCCTTTGATCACCTAGCCCTGAGGGGTTGCTGTCTTACCAGTCCACAGAGGAAGACAATGAAGCCAGTCTTGATGAGACCTGACATACTAGGGTGAGATGAAATGGGAGGAGGACCTCCCCTATCATTGGACTGGGGCAGGGGAACAAGAGAAGAAGAGAAAAGGAGGGTAGTTTTTGGAGGGGATGGAGGAGGGTCTACAGCTGGGATACAAAGTAAATAAACTATAATTGAGAAAAATAAAAAAAAAAAGAAAAAAGAGTACATGAAAAGATTAGCAAACTTGTATAAAATCTCAGATTTTGTTCATACACACACACACACACACACACACACACACACACACATACATACTTGGAACATTCTTCTGAAATTTGCTCCCTACACAGAATATGTATTAAAGAGCAATCTTTAACTGCAGGAACTCATTATTAATCAGTGCAACTGAAGTAACAGCCTTAGTTCTTATTTTTAATATCTCACTATTCGGGCATGATTAATCACCAATCTATTGGCATTGCATGTCCTAGTATGTGTTTTTCAAAGTATTGGCCGAGGCATCCTGCCACAATAAAAATGATTGTGCAACATTTACACCTGAAATTTCTTGGGGTTGGGGGGTGTTGTGAACTCTCAAACTTCAGTCCAATTCTTTCTTGGTTATACAGATGACTGCCTACAGCGCATAGAAAGAAGTTCCATAGGAGATAATTCTTCTCACAAGCAGCACAGTGGTGACTCAGGCATTGACAGGTCATTTCTCAGAGGTTCCCAAATATATTTTTTAAATATAACTTGTTATTTATTACAATTTATTCACTTTGTATCCCAGTTGTAGTCCCACTTTTGTCCCCTCTCAATCTTGCCCTCTCTCCCTTCCTCATCTCCTTCCATGCCCCTCTCTAAATCCACTGATAGGGGAGGTCCTCCTCCCCTTCCCTCTGATTCTAGCCTTTCAGGTCTCATCAGGACTGGCTGCATTGTCTTCCTTTGTGGCCTGGTAAGGTTGCTCACCCCCTCAGGGAGAGGTGATCAAAGAGCCAGCCACTAAGTCCATGTTGGAGACAGCTCCTGCTCCCCTTACTATGGAGCCCACTTGTTCCCAAATTTTAAGACAGGAAGTTGAAGTTACATATGAACTGGGAAGTCTCTAACTGTGAGCATTGGAACACAGTAAATGAATTAACAACAGGTGAGTAGAAGTATTATGAGAACACAGTCATAAATTTTTAGCTCAAATTTCAGAGGTCAGAGAAGGTTTTAGGACATTCATACTTGGGAAGAAAGTGAGATGTAGAAACTAAAGATGAAGCTGTGAAATTCACATTAAGAATTCTTTGTGTCATAAACTCCTAAATATATGAATTTACCTTTTGCTAAAGAAGTCTTTGTGTTTGACAGACTTTTTAGAAGTTTAATTTTATTTCTTGTCTGTGTTTGTGTGTGTCTGTATGTTTGTGTATGATGTATGTATGTGAGTGTTGTGTGGATGCCTGCATGTCATGGTGCATGTGTTGTGGTACAAGCACACATTTTCTGAGTTTTCTGCTTTAATCAGGCATTGGAATTCAGTCTGTCTGCTTTTGAGGGAGGTACTTCAGCCTGCTGAGCACCTGACGGTTCAAATTTTGATATATACCTCAATATTGTTATGTTAATTATAAATACATTATAACTTAGTTGTAACACTGTTTCCACACAATAGTTTAATTTTATAAATATAGTTCACGTATGTATTAAGACGAAAGTCTTAAAAGACATTATACTAATTTAGAAACTGAGTAGTTTATCTTAGGCTTCATTTTGTATGTTTTTTTTCTCCAAACAATGTTTTACATTTTAAGCATGTAATCTATCATCCTGCAACATAAAAATCAAGTTTTTATAAGATACAATGTTTACAGAGGCAAGAATGAAATCCACATATTTAATACATCACCAGTAATAATGTATTCAATAAGACATGTGTTCATTTTTTTTTTCTCTTTGGCGTTTCCAAACAGCTGTGGTTAATTTGCAAAGACATTGGTGAATATTCACACATCCTTGTGAAGACTCACTTAAAAAAAGAAAGCTTTTGGTGGTGGGAAGATCATCTCTAACACAGAAGATGAAGGAAAATCAGGAACAGTTTAATGGACCGTGCCTTGGGAGCGACAGAGGGTTTGATGAAGATGGTAAAAAAGCCAAGAAATAGAAAAGAAAGAGGGAAAAAAAGAAAAGAGATTTATAAATCAACTAATTTACTTTTCAAATGGAAACTAATTTATTTTATTTAAACTTCTCAGGCACTTTTATTCTGGTGGCCTTTGTTTCTCCAGCTCATTAAGTTGCTGAATGGTTAATCTTCACTCTCTAAGGAAAGAGAATGAGATTGTTTAGTGAGGTGTGGGAGGGCTGAGCCCCTCAGCACATAGCCTAACCTAACAAGAGGTAGCTCAGAGCTAAGGTTCCCATACCATTCACACTAAGAAAATATGAAGATATTTCTCATTGATTTTTTTGTGCACTGTAAACATAGAATAAACATTTTTTTACATCATTTATCTAGTGGTTTATTACATGATATATGTGTGTATCATAGTTAATTCAACATGATATATTCTATTAGCTAATTTTGATATTTGAATAATAAGATAAACTTCTATTAGAAAGAATGCTGGAATTAAGATAATTTACAGTTTTGTTGTAATCGTAGGGGAAATAAAAAAGGTTATTCTGGTAATTGATTCTTAGACCCAGAAAAGTCTTATACAAAACTGCACTATCCAAAACAATTACTCTTAATACTTTGTAAATTAGTGTTCCATGTGTGAAAAATCATAGTGAAGTTGTTCAGAACATGTGCAAGCAGTCAGAAGTCAAGGATCACCTGCACATAGCTCAAGCCCACGCACAGCTGCTTACCTCTGAAATCACCATGCAGACAAGCAAGAATGGAGAAACCCCAAGTCAAGGACATATTTAGCTGTTACCCTTAGGGTGTTTAAGCTGACTACATTCTTGTCTTTCAAGAGATCTTTGTAAATTTCAATATTAATAATGTCTTAATAGAATGACCAATATTTTTAACTTTAGTGAAGAATTACCTTTACTGAACATTTAAACATTGATTTTATATGTCATACTTTCGTTGATTATAGAAAATCCATTACTTAGCTCAAAGGCCTCAAAAATTTCCCCTATATTGTCTTTTAGAAATATTATAATTTTCATTTCATATGTATGCCTATGATCTATTTGAGTAAATTTAAAGATTTTAATATATTAGTATGCTTGTGACATTACTAAATGTAATACATTTACTAGAATGATATATTAAAATATTAAGATTTTATTAGTTCTTTGATGATTTCATAAGGCATTTTGGGAAATTATTGGCATTTTACATGATATATTACCTTAACTAATTTTAAACCAATAAATAGATTTATAAAAAATCTCTGTTTATTGAATTATATAATTATTTTACATGTAATTTGTGATTTGATATGTTAATTTTGCTGAGTTTTTCAGTCTGTTTTTACAACCTACAAGGATATGCAGTTTCTGCAAGGTTTGGGATGTCTACTTTTAGACTATTAGGATAATGTTATCTTCCTAAAAAGAACTTGAAGTACCTTCATCTTTTTTTTTTCAAGAAAAATAAAAATGCTGTTTATTCTGATGTACATGCTTATACATTCTTAGACATAGGTTAAAATTCCACATTCTGCCAAAAATTAGGTCAAATTATTAAGTGCAAATGAAAAGGATGAACAAGTAATGACTATTTCAATGCAATTTCCATGAGTTTTCTTGCAACATACGATGTATGAACAGTGAGATAAAAGGCTAGCAGGAGTACTAAGACATCGGGGGGACTGTTTTATATATTATATATAAATATGTTCCGTCTCAAGTAGTACCCTTGAAACACACACAGACCTCCAAGGCAATGCCTTTCACTGGGTCTTATAAAACCATTATAATTTTCCAGAAAACACTATTTCCGTAGTGACGTGAAAGCCGTTGTACTCAAAATTAAAACAGCCTTCTTCTGCTATGCAGGATATTGATTTATGCTATGTGCTATCACTCAGATTTAATTATATGCACTATGGCTTGTTCATGCTGAGGACCCTAAATCTAAGCAGACACCAATATTTCACTTAACCCAAAGGAAGAGCCTTTTCATATGGTTCATTTACGTGGAGTGTTTTCTTTTTTCTCTCTATTCATATTAAACCTGTTTACTTGTAGTAAAGCCAGGCTGAATGTTGTGTGTGTGTGTTTGTTCCTTCCCTGTTAACCCCAGCCTTCCACCTACTAAAACATTTTTCTGAATACAAATCTCACTATGAATGTTTTTTCCCTCCCAGTGCGTAACTACTCTGAATCCCAATGATAAACTTCAATCCTTGAATGATATCCTTCCATAACATTCCATAATTCTTTTTTTTATTAGCTAGAAAGACATTAGAGAACTTTTCTCCCTTTTTCCATAAACCTTGGTAGAAATTTCCAGAGAACTCAGCTAAGTCCCATGTTTTGGACAATTAATATTGAAAGACTGGTAGCCACTAAAGCCATAGAATACTTATGCCTACTTACATTGCCTAGTTCACATATGTGTTAAAAAGTTTATTTTGAGACAGTGCTATTATAAACTTAAGGCTGGCTCAGCTCTCTTTTCTCATTTTCTCCCCTCCCCTCCCCTCCCCTCCCCTCCCCTCCCCTCCCCTCCCCTCCCCTCCCCTCCCCTCCCCTCCCCTCCCCTCCCCTCCCCTCCCCTCCCCTCCCCTCCCCTCCCCTCCCTTCCCTTCCATTTCTTTCTGCCTCCCTCCTTTAGTTCTGCCTTTGAGACAAGCTCACACAATGTAGTGCCAGCAGAACTTATTATCTCAGGATGAAATCTAGGGTTTCATCTAACTTGAAGCAGTAATGCTAACTCAGTTCTCAACTATTAGCTTTAGAAATCTAGAACTTTGTCTGTCAAGGCCAATAGATTAAAGAAGAAAACCCTAGTACTAATGGGACAGAAATGGAGGATTAAACAATAAATCCAATGAACCAGAAAAAGAAGCAATACATTCTCAGAAGTTAATAAGAAACTTGCAACAATAACCTTAAATATAAATGACTCAACTCATAAATAAAATGACATATGCTAGATGACTGGCTTTAAAACATAACAACTGTTGTCTCCTGGAATCACAATCAATAGCAAAAACACAGGCAAAGTAAGAGTTAAGGAATGTAAACATAAGTTTATAATATGTACTAAAGTTTAAACTCAGCTGGCACATATATTCTGAAATCTGGTGAAGTAGATTTCATATGAAATTAGTATGAAAGAATACCATCATGTAAATTAACAGAGGGATCAATTTATTGAGAAAACACAACTGCAAAACTATGTGCTAGCTATAGAAGCTTCTGTTTTGTAGCATAGACATTAATGCTAATAGAAATATCCTGGATCCAAGATGGTAGCACCAGGAGGATACTCTTTCTGACCAGCAGCACAGCAGGATCTGCACAGTGACCAACAGATGGAACTCTGGTCCCTAAAACACCAGCAATTGTGTTTCCCAGGTGAGAGGAAACCCCATGGGGAGAGATTCAGTCAGCTTCAGGTCACCCACCTAACCCATGGAACAGTTCCTGGGTCTTGCCAGATACTCAGTCACCAGTCTAGAGCCACACACCACTGGCTTGTTCTGATCACTGTCCCAGACTGAACTGTGGGCCCCACAACACCAGAGACTGGGATTTCAAGTCAAGAGAAAACCCCACATTGCAGAAAGCGATCGGGACTGACCTTAGGTCACCCAGATAATCCCTGGAAGAAGACCCAGGTCCAGTGGGTGCCCAGGTGCCAGCACAAGGTGGGGTGCTTAGCTGTCAGCACAGAGTCCTGCCTGTGTGCCAGACTCATCATCCCAGACAGAACTGAGGGCCCCAGGACACGGCAGACTGAGATTGGAAGCCCACAGTGAGGGGAAGAGCAGGTCTGACCTCAGAGCACTCAGCTGACACCACTTTCCCGCAAAAAAAAAAAAAAAAAAAAAAAAAAAAGTTCTCCGGAAAAGTCCCCGGGTTCCTGCAAGCACCCAGGCACCCAGTCATTCAGTTGTCAGCAAGGTGGAGCCACAGGCCTGTGCCTTCTTGCTCTACTCACCATCCCAGAAGGACCTGCAGACCCCAAAACACCAAAGAATCAGGAAAAACATCAGTTCCAACCTTGAGGAGACCCAGGTCCAGAAAAGCTCACGGGCCCTAAGCTCCGGCCTTCTACTGCAGACATGAGTGCAGTACTCACCTGCCACTGGTTATGGCTAGGGTATTGGGGCACAACACTCCAACCTCAGACCTACAAAAGCCTGAGAGCCATAGGAGCAGCCCTCAGATACTGCTCCAAGTTGCGACCAGTTATCTCTAGCTAAACTGACAAAACTACAGAAGGGCTGGCCCAGCCAATACAGCTTAACAACAGCAGCTGCAACTCACTAAATTCAGAGCAAGAAACCCAGCAGCAGTGCAGCCATCTCCAGGACTTCTCCTGATGAGAGGAGAGCCTTCCTGAACATCGCAGTAACCACACAGCTACATATGCCTGAGGTGAACTGTGACAGTTCCTGAGAGGCACCACTATTCAGCTGACCATATTCAAAAAGCTGAGGAGATCTCCTTCAGAACGCTGCCACGGGGATTCTCATACCCCCGGAATCCAGCAGGCAACAGAATTGACAGATAACACCAGAGACAGACAGATGGGTAGAGGCCAGTGTAAAATCACAACCAACAAAAGGCAAAGCAGTATGGCATCCCCAGAACCAAGTTATCCAGGGCGCAAGTAGTCCTGAACACCCTAACATAAGTGAAATTCAAGATGACCTTACATCCAAAGAATAATAGGAATAGAGGAAAAAGAAGATTCCCATCTCCAAAGCCCAGAAAATATTTTAAACAAAATCAGAGAAGAAAATTTCTCCAACTTAAAAGACAGGCCTATAAGAATACAAAAGGCCTACAGGACACCTAATAAATTAGACCAGAAAAGAAAATTCTCCTGACACATAATAATCAAAATAGAAAGTATATAGAACAAAGAATAATGAAGAGGATAATGGAAGAAACAAAATAAATGCATAAAGAATTAGAAGAAGATAAAATCAAACAGATTATGGCCATCTATAAAGAAATACAGGAAGATATAGCAAAAAAGTTTGTGGCTTTCAGAGAGGAAATGATTAAATCACTGAAAGAAATAAAAGAAACAGAAGAATGTTCAAACAAACAGGTGAAGGAATTGAAGGAAAAACAGGAAAATACAGTCAGACAAAAGAAGGAAATCAACAAAACAGCTCAAGGTCTGAAGATAGAATTGGAAAAATTTAGGGAAAAATAAATGGAGGAAATCATGGAGAGGGAAAACTAAGAAAAGAAAACAGGAACTAAAGAGGTAAGGATAACCAACAGACTACCAGAGATGGAAGAAAGAATCTCAGGTGTGGAATATACAATGGAAGAAATCAATGTATCCATCAAAGAAAATAATAAATCTAAAAAATACCTGACACAGAACTTCTAAGAAATCCAAGACAACATGAAAAGACAATACCTAAGAATAATAGGAATAGAGGAAAAAGAAGATTCCCATCTCCAAAGCCCAGAAAATATTTTAAACAAAATCAGAGAAGAAAATTTCCCCAACTTAAAAGACAGGCCTATAAGAATACAAAAGGCCTACAGGACACCTAATAAATTAGACCAGAAAAGAAAATTCTCCTGACACATAATAATCAAAATAGAAAGTATACAGAACAAAGAATAAATACTAAAATCTGCAAGTAACATATAATGGCAAACCCATCAGAATCATACCTGACTTCTCAACAGAGACTATGAAATCCAGAAGGGCCTGGATGGATATCATGCACACCATAAGAGAACAGAGGTGTCAGCCCAGGCTACTATACCCTGCAAAACTCTCAGTTCTCATAGACAGAGAAAACAAGATTTTCAATGACAAAAACAAATTTCTAGAGTATTTACACACAAATCCAGCATTACAGAAGATACTAGAAGGAAAATTACAACTCAGGAAAGCTAACGATATTCAGTAAAACACAGGAAATGAATAACCTCACTATAGCAAAACAAAAAAGTAGCCAAACACACAAACTTACTACCACAGCCAACATCAATATCAAAGGACCTAGCAGCCACTGGTCATTAATCTCTCTCAACATCAATGGACTCAATTCTCCAATAAAAAGGCACAGACTAACATAATGGATGAATGTTGCATACAAGAAACACACCTAAGTCACAAAGATACATATTACCTGAGAGTAAAGGGCTGGAAGGTGGTTTTCCAAGCAAATGGGCACAGGAAGCAAGCAAGAGTAGCCATTCTAATATCTGATAAAATAGTCTTTCAACCAAAATTAATAAAAAGAGATGGGGAAGGATACTTCATATTCATCAAGGGAAAATTCCAAGAAGACATCACAATCCTGAACATCTATGCCCCAAATACAAGGGCACACATATTTGTAAAAGAAATATTAATAAAATTTAAACCACACATAGATCCTCACACATTAAAAGTAGGAGAATTCAGCACTCTACTCTCAACAAAGGACAGGTCAACAAAAACAGAAATTAAGAAAGAAACAATAACTCTAACAGAGGTCATTAATAAAAATAGACCTAATAGACATCTACAAAACCTTTCACCCAAACACAAAAGAATCTGTTTTCTTCTCAGCACCTCATAGAGCCTTCACCAAAGTAGACCATAGAGTTGGTCACAAAGCAAAACTCAACATACACAAGAACACATCAAAGATATCATCCACTAGAACCAAGAAGGCTTCATCCCAGGTATGCATGGGTGATTCAATATATGAAAATGCCTCAATGTGATCCACCATATTAACAAACTGAAAGGAAAAAAAAGCACATGAGAATCTCCATAGATGCTGAAAAACATTTGACAAAATCCAACATCCATTCATGTTTAATGTCTTGGAGAGATCAGGGTTACAAGGCACATACCTGAAAATAATAAAGGCAATATACAGTAAGCCTATAGCCAACATCAAAGTAAATGGAGAGAAACTTAAATCAACCCACTGAAATCAGGGACAAGGCAAGGCTGCCCACTCTCTCCATATCGCTCCAACATAGTTCTTCGAGTCCTTGCTAGAGCAATACGAAAGTTAAAGAGGATCAAGGAGATACAAATTGGAAAGGAAGAAGTCAAAATATCAGTATTTGTATATGATATGATACTATACATGAGTGATCCTAAAATTTTTATCAGGGAACTCTTAGAGCTGAAAAACACCTTCAGCAAAGTGGACAGATACAAAATTAACTCAAAAAAATCAGTAGCCCTCCTGTATACAAAAGAGAGAAGGGCTGAGAAAGAAATGAGAGAAACAACACCCTTCACAATAGCAACAAAGGACATAAAGTACCTTGGTGTGACCCTAACCAAGCAAGTCAAAGACTTGTAGGAAAAGAACTTCCAGTCTCTGAAGAAATAATTAGAAGAAGATATCAGAAGATGTAAAGATCTCCCATTTTCATGGCTTAGCAAGATTAACATAGTAACAGTGGCCATCTTACCAAAATCAATCTACAGATTCAATGCAATTCGCATCAAATTACCAACACAATTCTTTACAGACCTGGTAAGAAAAATTCTCAACTTCATATGGAATAACAAGAAACCCAGAATTGCTAAAAACAATCCTCTACAATAAAAGATCTTCTGGAGCTATCTCCATCCCTGATCTTAAACTGTACTATTGAGCAACAGTAATAAAAACTGCATGGTACTGGCATAGAGACATTATAGTGGATCAATGGATTTGGATAGAAGACCCAGAAATAAAGTCACACACTTATGGACACCTGATTTTTGACAAAGAAGTCAAAAACCACAGAATGGAAAAAAAGATAGCATCTTCAACAAATGGTGCTGGTCTAACTCGATATCTACATATAGAAAGAATGTAAATAGATCCATACTTATCACCCTGCACAAAACTGTAGTCCAATTGGATCAAAGACCTCAACATAAAACCAGACACACTAAACCTGTTAGAAGAAAAAGTGGGGAAGAGCCTAGAACTCATTGGCACAGGAGACAACTTCTGGAACAGAACACCAACATCACAGGCTCTAAGATCAACAATAAATAAATGGGACCTCATGAAACTGAAAAACTTCTGTAAAGTAAAGGACACTGTCATCCAAACAAAATGGCTGCCTACAGATTGGGAAAGGATCTTCAGCAACCCTACATCTGACAAAGGGCTAATATCCAGTATATATAAATGACTCCAGAAGTTAAACAGCAAAAAATCAAGTAATCCAATTAAAAAAAAATGGGGTACAAATCTAAACAGAGCATTCTCAATAGAGGAATATCGAATGGCATAGAAACACTTAAAGAAATGTCCTTAGTCATCAGGGAAATGCAAATCAAAATGACCCTGAGATTTTCACCTGACAGCCATCAGAATGGCTAAGATCAAAACTCAAGTGACAACACATGCTGGAGAGGATGTGGAGAAAGGCGAACCCTCTTCCACTGCTGGTGGGAATGTAAACTTGTACAACCACTTTGGAAATCAATCTGGTACTTTCTCAGACAATTAGGAATAGTGCTTCCTCAAGATCCAGCTATATCACCCTAGGCATATATCCATAAGATGCTCAAGTACACAACAAGGACATTTGCTCAACCATGTTTGTAGCAGCTTTATTTGTAATAGCCAGAAGCTGGAAACAACCAGATGTTACTCAGTTGAGACATGGATAAAGAAATTGTTGTACATCTACACAATGGAATAATACTCAGCAACAACAAACAAGGAAATCATGAAATTTGCAGGTAAATGGTAGGAACTGGAAAAGATCAACCTGAGTGAGGTATCCTAGAAGGAGAGACACACATGGTATATACTCACACATAAGTAGATATTAAACATATAATATAGGATAAACAAACTCAAATCTGTACACCTAAGCAAGCATCTTACTCAGGGTCCTCCTTCTTGATTAGCTTCCTTAGGTTTACAGATTTTAGTATGATTATCCTATATATATGTCTAATATCCACTTATAAGTGAGTATGTACCATATGTATCTCTGCTTTTGCACTACTTCACTCAGGATATTTTCTAGAACCCACATTTGCTTGCAAATTTCATGATTTCTTTGTTTTTAATTGTTGAGTAGTGTTTCATTGTGTAAATGTACTTATGAAAGAATGAGGAGATAGAAAGACCTGGAGGAAACAGGAGTTCCACAATGAAAGCAACAGAACCAAAAAATCTGGGCACAGTCATCTTTTCTGAGACTGGTATTCCAAACAAGGACCATACATAACTTCAAACGCCTGCGCAGAAGTAACCCAAAGTAGCTTAGTATCCAAGAGGGTTTTCCAGTTATAGGATCAGGGACCATCTCTTGTTGTAGGTGGTGATTAATATTTATTATTGGTTTATCTTCTGGTAATGCTGCTGTTAATCCTAAACTGTATAACCAAATCACCACACAAGTTTATTTAGTTAACCTAGAACACAATGCTGGGCAATAGCTACTTCCTTCTAAACCTCCAAGCCCTCATAGTTTCCTAACATTTAGATTTCCCACATTATACTTTCTTTTTGTGACATATTATGTCCAGTCCATCTCCACATAGTTCCAAGATCTGTCCTCCAGCTCTCTCTGGCTCTCCTCTCCTCCTTCTCCTCCCACTCATCTTCTACCCTCTAGCTCCTTTGCTTTTCCCTGTCCTCTGGCTCCTCCCAGCTCAACATTGTGTCTAGTTGTTTTATTTTGCCCTGTTTACATAAGAGTTGAGACAGGATGCTTAGAATGAGTATCACAATGCAATATCCAGATTGAAACCAGAGAGTTGGGGAGAGGGGGAGAAATCAGCATTTGAATGAACAAGAGTAAGGTGTATACATTTGAAAAGAACATTATACCAACATTTCACCCTTTAAGTCCAATAAAAGGCTCCTTTTCTTTCAATACAATAATAATTATGAAATTATGAAAACTGTTAGTTAAATCTACCCGTGCAATGTTTAGTCAATGTGTATTTAGCAACTTAGGAGAAAGTATCTGATCATCCTATCTATCTTGACAAGTTAAAAGTTCTGTACCTAAATTAACTTTTATCCTTATTGGTATTACCTATATGAAAAGATTTTTTTAAATTCTAAACAACTCCAGCTTAATTGTGGTATGACTATTTGGTCTTCAACCCCATCAGAGACTTGAGAAGGAATAAAAATAGTTATTGGAGTAAATAGGAAGTGCATGATAGCAGCTTCCAAAAAATAAAAATTTGACAGAGACAGTTTGCTGCCTGAACAGTCACCGGTAACTTTCTGTATCATTGTAGTATCATCTTCAGCCTTCTGGCTCAGAATATTTGACAGACATATATGTGAGGCAGGAACTAGTTAGGACTTGCTTACCCTGTGTTGGCAGATTTTGGCAGTCGACTTGTCCTGCATTTATGTTTGCCCATTTTTGGCAGAATTTGTCTATCGTGAAATGAGGGTATTTTCTTTACCTGAGTGGCTTTTTTACCACATTCAAAGCTATCTCCATATTGAGGTTCTTCCATGCTCATTATCTTCTTTCAGGTAGGCGGGGTGCTGCCAGGAAATGATTTGTCTCATTGTCAAAGAATCTTTAAAAGAACATTTAATAAGAACATTTTAAATGCCATATTCTGTAGGTCTCTGAAGTTTTTGAAGACTACCTATCTTTATGTAATTGATTTGTATACAAAATTATATCTATCTGTTAAACCTAGGATGTATACTCCTGTGATAAATTAGACTTGCATCTGACATGACTATGAGTTGAATAACTAGCAATTAACTTGCATACCTAATATCCTAACTGCATTTTAATAGTAGTTTAAAAGTATTGGAAGTAACCTTGACTTTCTATCAATACAGTAAAGCTTATACCAATGTATTAAAGATACTTATTTTTGCATTAATATGCAAAATCCTTTACCAGAGTTAAAATTAACCTTATTTGGGAATAACAAATCAAACCTTAAGTTGAGTAGATTCAATAATCTACCTTTTTTCTATTTCTATAAAATATCCCTGTATATTCCTTGTTTCACTTTGAATAAGAGCATTAATAATAAACATCTCCCAATGACAATAAAATTTCGTAGCCATAGCAAACAACCAAAAACACATACCCAACCCACTTTAAAGAAAACTGGATGCCGTTCTCATGAGTTTCTTCTAGTTGACATTTTGGACATGTAGAAATCCTGTAGGGGGCCCAAATAAAATTTGGAAAAATGGTTAATTAAGAAAGCAATAACATTTGTGGTCCAGTCTTTGAGTGTTGAGAAATTTCAGGCTTAATAAAAATCCTCTTTGGAACAGTCTAAAATGCTGGACCAGTTAAAATTAGTAGCTTTCTTCAAAGTTCTTTTGGGAGCAGGCTTTGATGAGAAAACAGCAATTGAAGCAGTTGAGGCAGGAACAAGCAGAATGCTGGAATATGCAAGATGCTGGAACAGATGTGTCAATGTCTCAGCATACTGAAGAATGATTCTGTTAGGTTTGATCCAGCATCTCTGTTGTTCAGTTCTTTTGTTCTGCAAACATATAATTTTTCAAAAGCATTATAGAGTTCTAAAATTATCAATGTACGAGATGTGCAGGATGAAACTACACTGTAAGCCAATTTTATCTATGCAAATTAAAAGGTTAGCATAATACATTTTGAGGGTATTATAGCCAAGGATTTATTGGCCAAATATTGTTGAAGTTTTGGCTGGAGATATATTTTTATGTCTCAGTCAGTTTTAGAGTTGTTCCCATGAAAAGCAATCAGCAATATAAGTTACCATTATTATTGAACATACAATCATTATCATGTTGAAATCAAAACAAAGTTGGATAGATTAAAATTTCTTTTTGGGCTCTTGCATGCCTGCTGTATTAGTCCAAGTTGCTACCTATTTCCCTAGAGAAGCCTCCCATTAAAGAGACAAGCTGGTTGCCTTGAGCAATAGAAAAGGCATGTTTTAAGGAAACTTTATAAAACCCTCTTTTTAATTTAGAATATAAGCATAACATATGTATCTTGTACCTGTTCTGCGGTTTAGTCTTAGATTTTTATATATGTTGTAGCTATTTGTCCTATCCCCATTTATATATAGAATAGGTAGTTATGCCTTTATAGCCGAACTTTATTTAAACTCCCTCTTATCTTTAGCATTTAAGCATACCCTAAGCATCTTGTACCTGGGCTTTACATTGATAGTGGCTATTCTTTGGCTTGCCCCTTATTTATACAGACTGGACAGTTATGCCTTTATAGCTGAACTTTATTTAAACTCTCTTAGCATTAGCATATAAACTCTCTTACCCTTAGGATTTAAGCATGCCCCAGGCATCTTGTACCTGGGCTTTACATTGATAGTGGCTATTTTTTGACTTTCCCCCTTTTTGATATGGAATGGACAGTTTTGTTTTTTAAACATACGAATATAATTTTTTGAGTTTTTAGGACTAAACTAGGTTGGCACGTACTTTTCCATCTTTAAGCCTCGTGTCTTTTTTGCATCAGCATGACCAACATTTTTCCCCCATGAAAATGTCTCACGTTTAAAAGGATAAGGCAGTTTTCAGAGCAGTGTGACATTATCTCTCTTTACATAAACCTAAAAATGATGTGAATCCAACCTTAGACCAATAAGGATATAATATCTATTATTAAGAAAAAAGAATTTACATGGTAACCTTAAGGAAATTTTTGTCCTTTAGAATCTTAGACTATCTGTGTAAATGGCTAAACAGCAAGAGTTGTCATCCTGGCTTTTATCATATAAATAAGTTTGATCCAGAACTCAGAGATTTGCCTGTTTCTTTTTACTTTGTATTGAGAAGAAAGGCATGTGCCTTCACCAACTTGTTCAGACATTTACATATATATTTTTTTTAATTTTTATTTTTTTTCAAATCAGTATCATTGTACCTCAAAGCCTTTAAATGAAAATCAAGAAAAGAGAAAAGAAAATTTTAAGTTTAGGGTCAGTTGTGCCAATTTACGCTGTAACAAAGCCCAGTTGGTTATTTTAGTTGATGTTTCAGTAAATTGGTGGACCCTTAACAGAAATAGCTGACAAATACCTTGTAGTCAGAGAGCTTTGAATTTTAGCCGGTATTAATCTAATTACTTGGATGAGTACTATTGTCTGTAACTTAGTACCCCAATCCTTGGCTTTTTCCACATTTTCTCCTTGAACTTTCTTGGAGCAGGCATGGAGAAGAACCAACACTATTAAAGATATTGCAACTATATCCATGAATATGACAGCCAAAACGAAGCCAAAAGGGATTAAAACACCCTCTGCCATGGCAATTTTTTATTTTACATGCAGTTTAGGCCAAACTCTGTCTAGAGGTCTGTCTGCCTCCAGTTCCTTTCTTTCCGGCCATGGCTGTGGAACTGAGCTAGCCACAGTATAAAGGAGCCATGCTTGTTTACCCCTCAGTTAAACTGCAGCAGCAGCCAGTTTTGTTATGGAAGTCTCAGGTCTGCCCACAGGAGGCTGTCTTTTGCTCCTGGGCAGGTTTAAGAGTCTCTCTCTGAAAGAGACAGTAATTGACCTGAGAGTTTTTAGATTTTAAGTTTGGGTTTATCTCTGGGAGCTTATTCCCTGCTCCAAATTATGTTTAAGTATGATTTAAAGGGTGTGGATACTTAGATTAGCTGGGTGCCATTTGTTGTAGGTGGTAATTAATATTTACTATTGGTTTATCTTCTGGTAATGCTGCTGTTAATCCTAAACTGTATAACCACACAGACACTGGGTTTATGTAGTTAACCTAGAACACAATGCTGGGCAATAGCTACTCCATCCTAAACCTCCAGCCCTCATAGTTTCCTAACATTTAGATTTCCCACATTATACTTCCTTTTTGTGATATATTATGTCCAGTCCATCTCCACATAGTTCCAAGATCTGTCCTCCAGCTCTCTCTGGCTCTCCTCTCCTCCTTCTCCTCCCACTCATCTTCTACCCTCTAGCTCCTTTGCTTTTCCCTGTCCTCTGGCTCCTCCCAGCTCAACATTGTGTCTAGTTGTTTTATTTTGCCCTGTTTACATAAGAGTTGAGACAGGATGCTTAGAATGAGTATCACAATGCAATATCCAGATTGAAACAAGAGAGTTGGGGAGAGAAATCAGCATTTGAATGAACAAGAGTAAGGTGTATACATTTCAAAAGAACATTATAGCAACAATCTCTAACATGAACTCATGGCCTGCTTTTTGATCATCTTCACCTGAGTGGGAAGCAGCCTTACCAGTCCACAGAGGAAGACAAAGGAACCATTTCTGGTGAGACCTGATAGACTAGGGTTAGATGGAAGGGGAGGAGGACCTCCTCTATCATTGGACTGGGAGAGAGGCATAGGAGAAGAAGAGGGAGGGTGGGAATGGTAGGGGTGGGGGAGGAGGCTTTAGCTTGGATACAAAGTGAAAAAACACACTAATAAAAATGAAAACATATCCAAAGAACATAGAAATGCCTTTTTCCTTTTTATATTTCTGATATGAAAGGTCTTTTTAGACTCAAAACTCACCCAGTTGTAAATATATAAATGTGCTACCTTGTTTATCAATTGAACTAAATGACACTGTTTAAAATGTAGAAATATATTTCTACCTTGAAGACAAGACACTTGGTTTTGTAACTTAATGCAAAATCCTAACTAAGTAGTATCTAACTATTAGAAAGGAATAACTGAAAACAAAAGGGTTTAATACCCTTTATCTGATGAGTTTGTTTTATCAGTTTTCTTGTTCGTGGCAATTGGAGGAATGGAGTGAGGAGGTATGAGAATCCTTTCCTACACAGCACTGGGTTCAGGAAATACCAACTCAAGGTATCAGCAAGTACATGCCTAATGTCTTTATATGCATTTTTATTCACATAGATTTTTTAGTTATGACAGAGCATTTTTCTGATATTACAAAACGGGATTTTCGTTAACTCATATTATAAATATTCAGATTTATTTTAATATATGAATATATGACTGACTGTCACTGAGGACTCTGGAGAATACAGATTTATTTATGTTTCTTCTCAGTGCCTTTTCCACTTGCTTGGTTAGTATCCAGAGATCCTCGTAGGGAGAGCCTTGACTGATGGACATGGTAAGCCTATATACAGAATGCAATGGGGCATTTAAGAAGTAGTTCGTTCTGAAGACATATTTTTGGGTTATTAGATAAATAACAGTCAACTTTTCATGATTTCATAAGGATACCAATTTTCAATTTTTTTATTGGAGAACTTATTTGTTTTTTTTTTTTAAAAAAAACAAATCTAGCAAAAAAAAAAAAAACAAAAAAAACAAAAAAAACAAAACAGAAACCTTTTCCATGACAAATTCTGATCCATTGGCTCTTGGCTAGCTTTTCTAGTTTTCCTCCACAGTACTTTGTAATCATAGAACAACAAAAACTGGGAGGAGAATGTACAAGTTATGATTGTATACTTATTATTACTTACTTCTTTTATGTTTACGTTATTTTATGTGTCTGAGTATTTTGGCTGTTCATGTGTCTGTTTTCTACATATGTGCCCGATGGCTATGAAGTTCAGAAGGAACATTAGATACCATGGAAACTGGAATTACAGATGGTTGTGAACCTCCATGTAGGTGCTGGGAATTGATCCTGGAGACTTTGAAATTAACAATTGCTTTTAACCACTGAGGTGTCTCACCATCCCAGGAGTGTTTATTTGGCTCACAGTACTGGAGGCTGGAAGAAAAACAGACAGAACCGCTGTCTTAAGTCTTCCCTCTGAAGAAGAGGAGGCAAGTGAGCCTGAGTTTGTGCCAGGTCCCACTCCTGCAAAAACTGCACCTGTCCATTTCAGGCACAGAGCTCTAGGGGAATAATCACAGCTTAGGACTTCTTTGTACGAATATTTAAACATTTAAATTATTACATTACTTTTCAAGAAAATATTAACCAAAGTGCCCAAAGATTATTCAAACCTCCAGGAAGACTAAAGTTATAACTCAGTTATAATAGAGAAGCCCCGTTCCCTTCCTCAGAGCTCAGCAAGGTCCAGTCTTTAAAACTTCCTAGGAATAGAAGAAAATATGTGTTTGATGTTGCCAATTCAACAATGTTAAGGATAAATAAAATTAAGATGTTTTTATATTAGGACATTCATGTTCTGTAATAAATAAAATGATCAACTATAAATTCTCTTACAGGATATTTCTTCTAAAGAACAATATTAATTTCCATGCAAAGTTATTTTCTAAGCTAATATGGAAAAGTAATTATCATTGTCATGCTTTGTGGACCTCTTTGGATGAAATGGTGATATTTATCCCCGGTAGTTTTTAAGTTCACAGCCCTGAATTTGTGCAAAATAAAGACAAGAAATGTATCTTAATTTTACTATGTTTCATGTTCTGATTTTTTTTTCAAACAAAGTTCTCCTGTGGTTAGGAATACAAAAATTTCTTGTCTAGAAGTAGTAATTAGGGTTTCTTAATCCTAAGAATTTATTTTATCAAATAGATATATAAATATATGTACTAAAATTCCACAGTTTTCACTATGCAAATTAAAATGAATAAATCAAGTACCATAACAAAGGAGACTAAGTGTATTAATACTATTTAAAAATATTTCATGGGTATTCATAAACTGAGGAAATACAATAAAATCATATTATAAAATGTTTATGATACATAAGGGAAACAGCTACCAGAGCAGTAGAACAGGCTTAATTGACCATTTTTATAGCTTTCTACATGGATGTTTACACTGCCATTGCAAATAATTAGTAGAGGCTGAAGCAGGTTATCAATAATTTAATGGGACCTTGACTGTTTATGTTTGTGAATACACTAAAGATAATAAAGCCAATTTCAGTTATTTGGATGCATGATGCCTTGCATATTTATTTAGAATATAAACATCTATAGAAATTAAGCATAATCTATTTATTTATTTTTTATTGATTACAGTTTATTCACTTTGTATTGCAGCTATAGCCCCCTACCTCAACCCCTCCCAATTTAACCTTCCCTCCCTCATCTCCTTCAATGCTCCTTCAATGTACACTGATAGGGGAGGTACTTCTCCCCTTCTATCTGACCATAGCATCATTAGGTCTCCTTAGGACTGGCTGCATTGTCCTCCTCTGTTGCCTGGTAAGGCTGCTTCTCCTGCAGGGGGAGGTGATCTAAGAGCCAGCCACTGAGTTCATGTCAGAGACAGTCCCTGTTCCCCTTACTAGGAAATCCACCTGGAGACTGAGCTGCCATGGGCTACATCTGTGTAGCGGTTCTAGGTTATCTCCATGCATGGTCCTTGTTTGGAGTATCAGTCTCAGAAAAGACACTGTGCCCAGATTTTTTAGGTCTGTTGCTCTCCTTGTGGAGCTCCTGTCCCTTGCAAGTCTTTCTACCTCCTCCTTCTTTCTTATGATTCCCTGCACTCTGCCCAAAGTTTGGGTATGAGTCTCAACATCTGTTTTGATATCTTGCTAGTCTTTTACAGTATATGTACTGTACATTAGTTTCAGGCTTAAAGACGGGGTTTTATCAAAGCATATCCCCTCATCTCTACAGTATCAGGCAGTTTGCAACTCTATTGTGTATAAATACTGGAAGACTGTGTTCTTGTCTAAGGAAGACAAAGAACCTTTGACTTCCTATTTGCAAATCTTTGCTTCTTTGGCAGTGTTTTTCTTTTTAATTTTAATTTTAAGTCTACATGTGAAACAAGCCAGCCTGTTTGTGAATTTGGTTTTTGAAGCTTTTACATTAATTAGGTGGCATATAATAACAACCTTTACTTCATCCTTGTTCAAGGGATACTTTTACAGTTATAGGACCACACAGTGTGTATATGAGTCATATAAACCTAAAGTACTCAGTATATTCCCTTGTGTCTATGTGTTTGAATTACATAAACATAAATGTGACATCTCACTAAGTGATTATTAGCTTTCTGAACTGTTGTAATAAAATGGATTTAAGTAGGGATTAAAATTCTTTGAGTAATTGAGCTAATTCTATAAACACAAATGCTTTAATAGTGCTAAAGCCTAAAAATGATAAAATTATCATACCAATGTGAAACAAACTCATTTGAGAGATTTTATTCAATTCCATATTAATTATATTAATTACAAAATATCACATCAAGTGAATACTAATATGTAACACAAATGTATGAAGAACACTGAATAATATTTAATTGAATATTTTTAGGTTTGTCACAAAGAAGCTATTATTATACTGGCACAATTACTTTGCATTTCTGTATGAATATTTTGCTTTTCTGTATAGCTAATCTGCATTATTTTTAGTCTTCACAAATTACTGGGTGCTAAAGAAAGACATAGAAGGTGAATAGTACCAAGAGCAGAAATTTAGGAAAGACCTATTTCCCCACTGGAAGTTAAAAAAAATCATCTTTTTGGTCTACTTCAAAGACTTTAATACTTTTTTTTTTGTAAGTGGATAGTTTTATTTATTTAATTTAATTTAATTTATTTTAATTTAATTTAATTTTATTTTATTTTAAATGCAGTTTATTCAGGAACCTTGAACAATCATCTGACCCTGGGGAAAGCCAGCCCACAGCTTAAATAGCCTCTGGGTAGCCAACCCCAGCGTGCCACGGGGGCAATGCAGATAGGTCCACATACATGGAAGCAAGCCAGATCCTCAGCCTTAGCCAAATGTGGAATTGTTCGTGACAGAGAGCACTCACCATCGGGAAGGTGGAAGGCGGAAACCAGCTCCATCTTTAAGGCATAGCATTCCGCAGCTCTCTACAGTTCCCCCTTTTTGTTTTAGACACATCAGGCAAGAGTAGAGGTCTGATCTCTGATATTAGAAATAAATTGGGACTTTGTACCGATGTTCATTTAGGTGTCATCCACCCAAAGAGCATCAGACCCGTCTGATACCTTTTTCTCAGAGGTGGAACCTGGGGCATCAACCCGCATGCAATCAGACATGCTCTTCTCTGGGTCCAAAGCTGCTGACCCTGAGTACAGTGCTTAGCCTCGCATCCTGAGCGTAACATTTTGGCTTTTTATGGTAGCCAACCATGCTTGGGGAGAC
This sequence comes from Meriones unguiculatus, assembly GCF_030254825.1. Lineage (NCBI taxonomy): Eukaryota > Metazoa > Chordata > Mammalia > Rodentia > Muridae > Meriones > Meriones unguiculatus. The sequence continues at coordinate 8,507,191 of NC_083364.1, read as the reverse complement.
TGTCCTGCTTCAATGGCTGTAAAGGCCTGAATGATCATGGCTGCATTACGCTGTTGTGAGACTCTAATCTTGCATATATACCACAGGCAAACCAAGGAGACTAACACCAGAAGACCTGCTAAAGCTCCCATGCCCGCCCATTCCTTCAGATGATTCATGGCTGCAGCAATCCATGATGATAGTGGCCATTGTCACAGTAAATTCTACCAGAGTGGACGCAGGACTAGCCACAGACTTTAATACTTTATCTAAACAGAAAAAGACCATGCTTGGAGATGGTTTAGCTTGTAACTTAAAAGTGTGTTTTTGAAAGCACGAGTTCAATACCAAACACCTACATAGATAGCTTGGAATTTCAGTTTATTCCTGTAACCTCTGCATTAGGGTGGGACACAGAGACAAGGGTTTCGTTTGATAGCCTCTAAATGCCATCTTCAGATAGAGGGGATACCCTATCTTAGGTCACTGCAGACAGCACATGCTCTACTTTCTGCATGCATGGTGAGTTGCACACATATGCACACACACACACACACACACACTATATTTTCTGACATTCGCCTTATAGTACACAAACTTTTTATCCTAATATTTTAGCCTTGGATTTAATAATGATCTATATTTTCACCTGTTTATCACAGTTTCAGATTCTAATCTCTATAGCTTTTCAATATATTATTCTGACATTGCTCAATGTAGTTTAATCTATGAGATACAGTTAATGAACAAAATTTTCACTAGCAGACACTTCTATAATAGACAAGTTGAGTTTTTCACAAAATATTACCAAATGTACCTTCCTCACAAATACTTATTAGTGAAAAATAGTTCAATACAAAGTGTTCTACCCAGTGAGTGTGCATTGTAGATCCTGGAAGGCTGTGAGATCCAGGGCTGAAATTAAAGGTTTCTCCAAGAAATGTGTAAACGTTCATTACTAACTACTGCAAAGAGAAAGGGTCATGTTGTCAGCAAGGGTTTAGAACCTTGGAGAGCATTAATCCCACCCTGTGGGCTCAGGGCATAAATAATACTGCTCTCCTGTCTACTAGCAGAAATAAAAAAAAAAAATCGTTCCAAATTTATTGACTTCTGATTATGTATATCGCTTAAAGAAAGTGTTTGGTAAATTTAACTTGTGGTGGATCCATCTGAGGACCTCAAAGTTATATCCCAAGTCAGGAGACTCTAAATTGGGATCCTCACATGTAACTCCAGCACAGAAATTGGAGGCGTTTCAGAATGGAAAATACTTTGCATTTAAAATTGATTATTCTTCCTTCTTATTTATTTTTAGTTCCTGGAATCAAAAAACCAAGGTTGTCCTTGATTTTGCTGTGCAGCCAAGCATAGGCTTGAACACCAGATTCTTCTGCCTGTACTTTCAGAGGACCGTGCATGACACAATCCGCGCTTATCCGTTGCTGGTAATCCAGCCTAGGGTTTTGTAGCTCCTGACAAATAGTCGACTAACAGAAAGACATCCCCAGCGTACTGACAAGCTACGAAATAGCCTTATTTATCTGAAGAAAAGCTAGAGGGTGAGATTACAAAGATGTCTTACCTCAAGTATATCGAATTTGAGGAAATTTCCCTCACTAAACCAAAAAAGAAAAAAGAAAAAAAATCTCCCTTTGAATATTCATTGAAGTTCCTACAGTCGTATGTACAAAAGAAATGCAGAAGCTTCCATTTTAAAATAACTTATTTCAGAATAATTTTCTTCATAAAACACTAAAAAAAAACTATTAAAGCCAAAAATTTAAATTTGAAAGCTACAAGAGAAAATGAAAAAAATATACAATTTTATACTTAAAATAAAACCCATGTTATTGAATTTAATGGAAAAATCTGTATTTTCTTTAGATACAGTTTTATAGGCTGAATAAATTCTTCATATAAACTATCCAAAATGCAAGAAAAGACTTTGAGTGTATGGATCTATTGGATATAGTGATTACTTTAATGCTATCAGTTAACAATTTTCATCAATGAACTTTTCTGTGGAATTTATTATGTGGATAATAACTAAAAATAAAGTTGTTTTCCCATGTTATAAAAGACATATAATGAAAATAAAAAATCTCTAGAAATAATGAAGTTATATTAATATTTTATTTTTTACCTTATTTTGACCTCAAATTTCATTTGAAGTGGAGATTTTTGTTAAGTCCTTTCATTTTATTTTTATTCACACATTTATTTAATTGAGTAGCTCATAGCAGGTGTAGACAGTACTTTGCAATACCAGGAGATATTTTAGAAAAACTTTCAAAAACATTCGGTGCATCCCAACTGAAACTTCATGCTTTACTATAAAATCTGAAACCTCCAAAAAGATAAAGAAATCTGGGGGGAATATAAAACATTTTGAGTTTGTCAAAATGAAACTAATACATGAATCTCTGAGGCTGTAACTAAAGTATCAACAATCTGTCCCTTAATAGATCTAAACTAATTCCAAAATGAGACTACTTTCAGTAGCAAAGCCATGCCAAGATGCCTTAGTCTACTCTCATTAAACGGTAATGGGAACTTTTATGCTATTTCTCATCAAACGTTCTGTTTCTATGTGGCCAGGAGCAATTGCATAGCAAGAGCGAGGCAAGAGAATAAGTGGTTCCCCTTGTGACTACACAAAGCAGCCTCTGACCGCAAGCTGCACGGTCTCCCGATAAACAGCTTTCCTGGAAGAAGGCCAGACTGAAAAGGGATAGTTTTGGAGATCCTGGCCGTTAGCAGACAACAATGTCCACACTGGGAGACAAGGACATAAAACACGAATCATTCAGTTCTAAGCTTCAGTCTTTAAAAAAATGAAAAATAATTAAGATTTTGAGGTTTATTTGGAAAAATGCTATGTATAAAGATTATTGATGAGCCATTTGATGGTCACTTCTACTAAAAGGAAAAATATTTTCAGAAGTAAATGTACATCGAAATTGTAACTTCTCAAAATAGGAAATGTCAGATAAATGAAATCAAGTATTTAGGTGAAATTTTACATAGTTTTGTACATATAGGTTTTCTAAATATAAATTAATTCTAATATGTTAATAACCTGAAAAATAAAAAATTAAAATGTTACATATATGTTATCCACTGTCCAACTTCTATTCATTCATGGATACATTAATTGAGAATTTTTTGCATAACATTTTAAATAAAAATATATTGCATGCATTTCCCTTAATTCTATTGACTAATACATAATAATTGTATGTGTGTTACTTTTTTTTGAGGATGAAAGGATTTATTTTATTTTACAGTCTGTAGTCCATCATCCAGGCACAGTAGGTAAAAAATCAAGGCATGAGACCAGAGTGAGGAACTGAGGCAGAGCCCTGAAAGGAACTCTGTTTACTGACTCATTCCTCAGGGCTTCTCTGCCCACTGTCTTTATTTTTATTTTTATTAATTATACTTTATTCACTTTGTACCCCCCCATAAGCCCCTCCCTCCTCCCCTCCTGATCCCACCCTCCCATCCTCTTCTTCATACATATCCTTCCCCAAGTCCACTGATAGGGGAGGTCCTTCTTCCTTCTGATCTTAGTCTATCAGATCACATCAGGAGTGGCTGCATTGTTGTCTTCTGTGGACTGGTAAGGCTGTTCCCCACTCAGGGTGAGGTAATCAAAGAGCAGGCCAATCAGATTATGTCACAGGCAGTCCCTCTTCCCATTACTGTGTAACCCACTTAGACACTAAACTGCCATGGACTACATCTGTGCAGGGGATCTAGGATATCTCCATGCATGGTACTTGGTTGGAGCATGAGTCTCTGGGAAGACCCCTGTGTTCAAATTTTCTGGTTCTGTTGCTCTCCTTGTGGAGTTCCACTCCACTCCAAATCTCACTATTTCCCACTTCTTACCTAAGATTCCATGCACATTGTACAACATTTGGCCATAAGTCTCAGTGTCTGCTTTGATAGTCTGCAGGCCAGAGCATTTCAGAGGCCCTCCATGGTGAGTTTCTAGCTTGTTTCCTGTTTTCTTCTCCTTCTGATGTCCTTCCTCTTTGAATTTCAGGATGGGGATTGAACATTTTAGTCAGTGTCCTCTCTCTTGCTTAGTATCAATAGATGTACAGATTTTAGTAGGTTTATCCTATATTACATGTCTATATGAGTGAGTATATACCTTGTGTTTCTTCCTGCTTCTGGGACAGCTCACACAGGATGATCCTTTTCAGGTCCCACCATTAACCTGCAGATTTCATGATTTCCTTATTTTTCATTGCTGAGTAATATCCCATTATGTAGATGTACCAAAATTTCTGCATCCATTCTTCAGTTGAGGGGCATCTGGGCTGTTTCCAGCTTCTGGCTATTACAAATAAGGCTACTACAAACATGGTTGAGCAAATGTCCTTATTGTGTACTTGAGCCTCTTTTGGATATATGCCTAGGAGTGGTATGGCTGGATCTTGTGGAAGCACTATTCCTAGTTGTATAAGAAAGAGCCAGATTGATTTCCAGAGTCATCTAAAAGCTTACATTCCCACCAACATTGGAGGAGGGTTCCCCTTTCTCCACAACCTCTCCAGCATGTGTTGTCACTTGAGTTTTTCATCTCAGCCATTTTGATGGGTGTAAGGTGAAATCTCAGGGTTTGCATTTCCCTGATGGCTAATGACGTTGAGCATTTCTTTAAGTATTTCTCTGCCATTTGATATTCCTCTACAGAGAATTCTCCGTTTAGCACTGTTCCCCATTTTTTAATTGGATTACTTGGTTTGCTGTTTTTCAGCTTCTTTAGTTCTTTATATATGCTGGATATTAACCCTTTGTCAAATAAAGGGTTGGTGAAGATTCTTTCTCAATCTGCAGGCAGTCGTTCTGTTTTGATGAGGGTGTCCTTTGCTTTACAGAAGCTTTTCAGTTTCATGAGATCCCATTTATATTCTTAGAGCCTGTGCTGTTGGTGTTCTGTTCAGGAAGTTGTCTCCTGTGCCAATGAGTTCTAGGGTTTTCCCCACTTTTTCTTCTAACTGATTTAATGTGTCTGGTTTTACGTTGAGGTATTTGATCCACTTGGACTCTAGTTTTGTGCAGGGCGATAAGTATGGATCTATTTGCATTTTTCTATATGTAGACATCCAGTTAGACCAGCACCATTGTTGAAGATGCTATTTTTTTTCCATTGTATTTTTTTGGCATCTTTGTCAAGATCAGGTATCCATAAGTGTGTGGCTTTATTTCTGGATCTTCTGTTCGGTTCCATTGATCCACCATTTTTTTTTTCTATGCCAGTACCATGCAGTTTTTATTATTGTTGCTCTATAGTAAAGCTTAAGATCAGGGATGGAGATAACTTCAGAAGATCTTTTATTGTAGAGGATTATTTTAGCAATTCTGGGTTTCTTGTTATTCCATATGAAGTTGAGAATTTTTCTTTCCATATCTATAAAGAATTGTGTTGGTAATTTGATGGGAATTGCATTGAATCTGTAGATAGCTTTGGTAAGATGGCCATTTTTACTATGTTAATCCTGCCAAGCCATGAGCATGGCAGATCTTTCCATCTTCTCATATCTTCTAGTTCTTCCTTTAGAGACTTGAAACTTTTTTCATACAAGTCTTTGATTTGCTTGGTTAGGGTGACAACAAGGTACTTTATGTAATTTGTGGCTATTGCGAAGGGTGTTGTTTCCCTAAATTCTTTTTAAGCCCTTTTGTCTTTTGTACACAGGAGGGCTACTGAGTTTTTTTTTTTTTTGAGTTAGTTTAGTATCCAGCCACTTTGCTGAAGGTGCTTATCAGCTGTAGGAGTTCCCTGGTAGAATTTTTGATGTTGCTCATGTATACTATCATATCATCTGCAAGTAGTGATAATTTGACTTCTTCCTTTCCAATTTGTATCCCCTTGATCTCCTTCAACTGTCTTATTGCTCTAGCAAGGACTTCCAGAACTATGTTGAAGAGATATGGAGATTAGTGGGCAGCCTTGCTTTGTACCTGATTTCAGTGGGATTTCTTTAAAATTTTCTCCGTTTAGTTTGATGTTGGCTATAGACTTGCTGTATATTGCCTTTACTATGTTTAGGTATGTGCCTTGTATCCCTGATCTCTCCAAGACTTTAAACATGAATGGATGTTCAATTTTGTCACATGCTTTTCAGCATCTAAGGAGATTATCATGTGGTTTTTTTCTTTCAGTTTGTTAATGTGGTGGATCACATTGATGGATTTCTGTATATGGAACCACCCCTGCACACCTGAGATGAAGCCTACTTGGTCATAGTGGATGATATCTTTGATGTGATCTTGTATTCGGTTTGCAAGTATTTTGTTGAGTATTTTTGCATCAATATTTATATGGGAGATTGGCCTGAAATTCTCTGTTGGGTCTTTGTGAGGTTTAGGTTCCAATGTGACTGTGGTTTCACAGAATTAGTTTGGTAGTGTTTATTCTGAGTCTATTTTATGGAATAGTTTGAAGAAAACTAGACTTAGCTCTTCTTTGAAGGAAGGCCTGGGAGAATTTTGTGCTGAAGCCATCTGGTCCTGGGCTTTTTTTGGATGGGAGACTTTCGATGACCGCTTCTATTTACTTGGGGCATATAGGATAATTTAATTGGTTTATCTTGTCCTGATTCAGCTTTGGTAAGTCCAATCTATTAAGAAAATTGTCCATTTCATTTGGATTTTCAAATTTCATGGCATATAGACTTTTGAAATAAGTTCTAATGATTGTTTGTATTTCCTCAGTGTCTGTAGTTATGTCCCCCTTTTCATTTCTGATTTTGTTTATTTGGATGCTGTCTTTTTGCCTTATAGTTAGCTTGGATAAGGGCTTGTCTATCTTGTTGATTTTCTCAAAGCACCAGCTCTTGGCTTCATTGATTCTTTGAATTGTTTTATTTGTTTCTAATTGATTGATTTCAACCCTGAGTTTGATTATTTCCAGCCGTTTACTCCTTTTTGGTGTGTCTGCTTCTTCTTTTTCTAGGGTTTTTAAGTGAGCCATTAAGTGGCCTGAATGAGCTGTCTTTAATTTCTTCTTGAAGGCACTTAGTGCTATGAACCTTCCTCTTAGCACTGTTTTCATTGTGTACCACAATTTTGGGTATTTTGTGCCTTCATTTTCATTGAATTCTAGGAAGACTTTAATTTCTTTCTTTACGTTTTCCTTGACCCAGCTGTCATTTAGTAGCAAGTTGTTCAGTTTCCATGTGTGTGTAGGCTTTTTGCTATTTCTGTTGTTGTTGAGATCCAGCTTTATTCCATGGTGATCAAATAAGATACAAGGGATTATTTCAATCTTCTTGTATCTGTTGAGGCTCACTTTGTGACCCACTGTATGTTCTATTTTGGAGAAGGTTCCATGAGGTGCTGAGAAGAAGGTAAATTCTTTTGTGGTTGTGTGTAATTTTCTGTAAATATCTGTTAGGTCCATTTGATCTATGACCTCTGTCAGAGACATTGTTTCTTTGTTTAATTTCTGTTTTGTTGACCTTTTGTTGAGAGTGGGGTGTTGAAGTCTCCCACTATTAATGTGTGGGGATCTATGTGTGGTTTAAGTTTTATCAATATTTATTTTACAAATGTGGGTGCCCTTGTATTTGGAGCATAGATGTTCAGGATTGTGATGTCTTCCTGGTGGAATTTTCCCTTGATGAGTACGAAGTGTCCTTCCCCATCTTTTTTGATTAATTTTGGTTGAAATTCTATTTTATCAGATATTAAAATGGCTACTCCTGCTTGCTTCTTCACTCCATTTGCTTGGAAAGCCGTCTTCCAGCCCTATACCCTCAGGTAATGTCTATCTTTGTGACTTAGGTGTGTTTCTTGTATACAACAGATTGCTGGGTCTTGTTTACACATCCATTTTGTTAGTCTGTGTCTTTTTATTAGAGAATTGAGTCCATTGATGTTGAGAGAGATTAATGACTAGTGGTTGTTAGATCCTTTGATTTTGATGTTGGTTGTGGTCATAAGGTTGTGTGCTTGGTTGTTTATTGTTTTACTATAGTGAGGTTAATTATTTCCTGTGTTTCCTTGAAAATAGCTAATTGTCATGGGTTGTATTTTCCCTTCTATTGTCTTCTGTCATGCTGGATTTGAGTATAGGTGTTGTTGAAATTTGTTTTTGTCATTGAATATTTTGTTTTCTTGTTCTATTAAGACTGAGAGTTTTGCAGGGTATAGTAGCTTGTGCTGACATCTGTGTTCTTTAGGGTCTGCATGATATCTGTCCAGGCCCTTTTGGCTTTCATAGTCTCTATTGAAAAGTCAGGTGTGATTCTAATGGGTTTGCTGTTACATGTTAATTGCCTTTTTCCCTTGCAGCTTTTAGCATTTTTTTTCTTTGTTCTGTATACTTTTGGTGTTGATTATTATGTGGTGGGAGGATTTTCTTTTCTGGTCTAATTTATTGGGTATTCTGTAGGCCTCTTGTATTCTTATTGGCCTCTCCTTTAAGTTGGGGAAATTTTCTTCAAAGATTTTGTTGAAAATATATCTTGGAGGAGGGAATCTTCTTTTTCCTCTATTCCTATTATTCTTAGGTTTTATCTTTTTATGTTGTCTTGGATTTCTTAGACAGTCTGTGTCAGGAATTTTTTAGATTTAACATTTTCTTTGACAGATACATCGATTTCTTCCATTGTATCTTCTACACCTGAGATTCTTTCTTCCATCTCTTATAGTCTATTGGTTATGCTTACCTCTTTAGTTCCTGTTTTCTTCCCTAAGTTCTTTCTCTCCACAATTTCCTCCATTTGTGTTTTCTTTAATTTTTTTTTCAATTCTATCTTCAGGTCTTGAGCCATTTTATTGATTTCCTTCATCTGTCTGACTGTATTTTCCTATTTTTCCTTCAATTCCTTCAGTTGTTTGTTGGAACAGTCCTCTGTTTCTTTTATTTCTTTCTGTCATTTAAGTATTTCCTCTCTAAAGGCAACAAATTGTTTGGCTACAACTTCCTGTATTTCTGCACGGATGACCATAATCTGTTTTTCTTTATGTTTTATTTCTTTACGGATGGCCATAATCTGTTTATTTTTATCTTTCTCTATTTCTTTACGGATGGCCATAATCTGTTTGAGTTTATTTTTCTCCAGGTCTTTACGATTTTGTTTCTTCTATTATTCTCTTCATGAGCATAGATGTTAGGTCATCTTCTTGAATTTCGTTTATGCTGGGGTGACCAGGGCTACTTGCCCCTGGATAACTGGGTTCTGGAGATGCCATATTGGTCTGTCTTTTGTTGGTTGAACTTTTACACTGGCCTCTACCCATTGGGCTATCATAGGTGTTTGGGGTTAGTTTCTGGTGATTCCTGGAATCCTGTGGTGGAGAGAATCCCCTTGGCAGGAAGATGGTTTTTCCTGAGGGAAACCTCCTCAGCTTTTTGGATATAGTCACTCTATGACTGGTGCTTTTCAGGAGTTGCCACAGCTCACCTTAGGCATAGAGACCTGAGTGCTAACTGTGGTCCTGGTTAGTTGAGAGGGCTCTCCTCTCACCAGGAGAAGTACTGAAGATAGCTACCCTGCTTCTGGGTTTCTTGCTGTAAATTTAGTGAGCTGCTGCTGTAACCTGTGTGTCCCTTGTTTTGGTCAGTTTTGTTAGAGATAACTGGTTGCCCCTTCGAGCAGTATCTGGGGGTTGATCTCGGGAATCTCAGGCTTTTGTAGGTCTGAGGTTGGGGCTCTGTGCCCCAGTACCCAAGCAGTAATCTTTGGGGGGTGGGTACCCCTCTCTTAGTAACAGCAGGTTATCTGGCGCACAGCAGGTCCCTTGGTTTGACCAGTCTGGGGGACCTTTCTAGGGACATACTGGGTGGCCTAAGTCCATCCTCTTTGCTTCATTCCCTGTGAGGATTTCCCTGACAGTGACTCCAAGTCCCTGGTGTCCTGGTGCGCACAGTTTTGTCTGTGAGGAGTAGTTGGTACAAAGCAGGTCTCTGGGCTGGCGGTGTGTGTGTGCGCCTGCTTGCTCGTCTGCGGTACCTTTCCCAGGGATATATGGATGACCTAATTCAGGTCCCCCTTTCCTTCCTTCCCTGTGGGTTTTACTCCCGACAGGAACTCCCAGTCTCTGTTGCACTGGGGCGCACTGCTCAGTCTGTGCCAGGGAGCTGGCCACACAGCCACTCTCTGGGCTGGTGGTTTGAGCCCAGTTCAGTTATGGCGGTTTGCACCTGCAGGTCTGCCTGCAAGACTTTTTCAGGTAAAGATTGGGTTACCCGTGGTCACTCCCGCTACTTTCCTTCCCTGTTTTTTTTTCTTGTGACTGGGACTCCCAGTCTCTGGTGTTTTTGTGCCCACCATTCAGCCTGGGAAAATGATCGGGACACTCAGGCGTGTGGCTTTGGTCTGGCGACCTAGTGCCTGTGGGACCAGAAATCTCTTCTGGGTTCTGGCTGGGTGGCCTGAGAGTGGTCCCAACTGATTCCCACCCAGTGGGGATTTCCTCTCACCTGGAAAACAGGATAACTATTGTTTTAGGGCCCAGAGTTCAGCCTCTTGGTAGCTGTACAGAAAATGTTGTCCTGCTCCTCAGAGGCAGTTTTCTCCTGGCGCTGCCTTCTTGTCCCCCCGATTTCTTGTATCTGTGTCTTAGTTTTAATATAAATAATTAATTATAATTAATTAATTCTTAATTATAATTGAATACAATTGAAAATATACATTGACCTGTTACTGAGGAAAACTGAGGCTATTTTAGTTTTCACAGGCTGAAAGACTTTACTTTCTGCCTGACTTTTACTTAGTTATTTTGGTACTTGGAGAGTAAATTACTCTGTTGCCCCACTTTAGCCTTTAGCTCAAGCCACATATCATAGAATATTTCTATAATCAAAGTGTCGACCCAAACAACCAGGCTTATCATTTTGAAAATACTGTGTGATAAAGGACAGAGAGATTGAGGTATATGCATCTGATTGTGAACCTAACACTTTAATGTGAGAATTAAACAACTAAACATCCTCAAAGCACTCAAATAATGCTCCATAAATTTGATCCAGTAAGGGTCAGAGTTGTAAAGCAAATTCGTCTGTACTGAAACACTCCTTTCTGAAAGGAGAATATGAAATTTAGGATATATGAGATTCATGAGATAATAAGCCCCATGTCTGGGAACCCAGAAGCGTGGATGATTATGAAAGAACCCCACCAAAGCTTTATAGAAGGAGTAAGCAGCTGCTGGGCAGAAGTTGTGCAGGAATCCCCAGGGATAAACCATCTATTATTTTATCATCATTCATGTTGCCCTATGCTTTTGGAGATGGACCTGCTGTTGAGTGGGAGCTTGCTCTTATAAGTAATCCCTTACACATGTTCCTTTCTGTAATCCCACTACAAGTCATTTGTTCATCAAGTCGGACTTAGATATCACCAATAACTTCGATCTGTTGTGTGGGTCCTTTCTGGTGTGAATTGACATCTGTGTGTGTGGGGAATGTGTTGCATATCCCCAGAAATGGTTTCTCGTGTGACAACAGATATGAATATTTTTTTTTTTATAGCTGGAAGGACAGATTGGCATTATGTTTGGAAAAACATTGGAATTGGGGTCTTGTCATGTATGTAAGGGCACACCATACATAAGTGAGAAAGACAGTGAAAGTATACTTTGCAACAGAGAAGGCTGTCTTTTGTGGTTGCGGATATTATCAGGTTCAAACATTTTGGGTGTTACTTTTTTTTTTTGTAACTAAGGTACTAGAACCTGAAAGTTACACTTTAAACAAGAAGAAAGAAGAGAAAAACTAAATCCCTTCTACATCAAGAAATAACACCAAGTCAAAATTTGCACAAAGGAAAAATTAAAAGCATGAATCTCAGGGGAATATGTATATAGAATGAATTCTAACAAGCAACTAAACCAGCTTCCAATCTTCTTCAGGTACATCAGACAAAGAGCAGAGTGTATGTTAAGCAGTGTATATCGTGTATCTTCATCAACCATTCTACCATGGCACTGTAGTTCACATTATTACGCAGATAAAAACTTTCAGGAAAAATTATTAAATTAATAAATCTCTTGAACACTTCACATAATTATGGGATTTAATAATAACTTTATTGATGCAAATAGTAGTAAGAAATATTGTATTATAAAATCCAACTATATCCGAGAACATAAAAAATAACATTTGAAAAATATTGATTTGATTTCCAAAGTGGTTGTAGAAGTTTGCACTCCCTTTCCTCCACAACCTCCCAAGCATGTGTTATCACTTGAGTTTTTGATCTTAGCCATTCTGATGTTTGAGGTGGACTCTCATGGTTGTTTTGATTTTCATTTCCCTGATGACTAAAAACATTGAACATTTCAAGTGTTTCTCTGGAATTCAATATTCCTCTATTGAGAATTCTTTGTTTAGCTCTGCACCCGATTTTCTAAACTTTTCTTAATTATACTTTATTCACTTTGTATCCCCCCATTAACCCCTTCCTCTTCCTCTCCTAAACCCACCTTCCCTCCCTCTTCTTCATGCATGCCCCTCCCCAAGTCCACTGATAGGTGAGCTCCTCCTCTCCTTCCTTCTGATCTCAGTCCAGGAGTGGCTGCATTGTCATCTTCTGTGGCCTGATAAGGCTGCTCTCTCCTCAGGAGGAGGTGATCAAAGAGCAGGACAATCAGTTTATGTCACAGGCAGCCCCTGTGTGCACCCCAGTTTTTAATTGATTAGTTGGTTTGCTGGTGTTTAACTTCTTGAGTTCTTTATATAGACTCAATATTAACCCTGTGCCAGATATAGGGTTGCTGAAGATCATTTTCCAGTCTGTAGGCTGTTGTTTTGGTCTGTTTTGCTTTGTAGAAACGTTTCAGTTTCATGAGGTCCTATTTATTGATTGTTGATATTAGAACCTGTGCTGGTGGTGTTCTCTTCAGGAAGTTGTCTCTTTGTCCAATGAGATGAGGTCAAGGCTCCAGCCTCCCTTCCTTTTCTTCTAACAGGTTTAATCTGTCCAGTTTTATGTTGAGGTCTTTAATCCACTATGACTTTAGTTTTATGAAGGGTGATAAATATGGATCTATTTGCATTTTTCTACATATAGACATCCCATTTGACCAGCACAATTTGTTGGTGATGCTATCTTTTATGCTGAAACAGATAGCCAAACTTTCAGCAGAGTGCAAGGAGTCCTATGGAAAATGGGGAATATAGAAGGACCCAAGGGGACAGGAGCCCCCATAAAGAGACCATCAAAGTAAAAAAAAAAAAAAAAAGCTGAGTCCAGGGGGGACTGCAGACACTAATATATCAATAAAAGACCATGCATAGAGAGGACCTAGACTATCTGCTCAGATATAGCCCATGGGCATCTCAGTCTCCATGGGGGCTTCCCTAGTAAGGGGATAAGGGGCAATCACTGGCATGAACTTGATTGCCTGCTCTTTGATCAACTTCCTCTGGCAAGGTTAATTAGGCCACAGAAATAACAAATTCATACAGTCCTGATGAGACATGATAGGCTAGGGTCAGATAGTATGGGAGGAGGACCTCCCTTATCAGTAGACTAGGGGAGGATATGGGATGAGAAGAGGAAGGAATGTTAGTATTGGGAGGTGATGAGGGAGGCAGCTACAGCCAGGACACAGAGTGAATGAATTGTAATTATTATTAATAATAGCAATAATAATAATGCAATAATAATTGAAAAAAGAAAAATTGAAGTACATAATAAAATCTGAAATTGCATCATTCTTCAGACGATGTAGGATTTCACTTTCTGGTTTTGTAAAAAGTAAAGCAAATTTCAGGATTTCCTTGTTGTCTTTTCTTTTAGCCTTTATGAGCATTTATTTTTTAAATTAAATATTTATTTTTATATTAATCACAATTTTTGTTTAACTTTGTATCCCAGCTGTAGCCCACTCCCTCATTCCCTCCCAAACCAACTCTTCCTCCTTCATTTCCTCCCATCTCCCTCCCCAAGTCCACTGGTAGGGGAGGTGCTCTTCCCATTCCATCTGACTCTAGCTTATCAGGTCTCATCAGGACCTGGCATTGTCCTCCTTTGTGGTCTGACAAGGCTGCTTCCCCCTCAGGGGGAATAGTCAAAGAGCCAGCCACTGAGTTCATGTTAGAGACAGTCCCTGTTCCCTTACTAGGGAACCCACTTGGATCCTGAGATGCCATGTGCTATATCTGAAAAGGAGTTCTAAGTTATATCCATGAATATGTGTTTGAAGTCTCAGTCTCCCTGGGCCTAGATATTTTGTTTCTTTTGGATTTCCATGTTTTCAATTGCTGAGTAGTATTGCATTGTGTAAATGTACTACAATTTCTGTATGCTATGACAAATAAAGCTGCTACAAACATAGTTGAGCAAAGGTTCTTCTTGTATACTTGAACATGTTTTTGATATATGCCTAGGAGTGTTATTGCTGGATCTTGATGTAGTACTATTTCTAAATGTCTAAGAAATCATCAGATTGATTTCCAACGTGGTTGTACAAGTTTATATTCCCACCAGCAATGGAGGAGGAGAAGGTGATCAAAGAGCCAGCCCATGAGTTCATGTCAGAGAGAGTCCCTGTTCCCTTTACTAGGGTACCCGCTTGGAGACTGAGCTGCCATTGGCAACATCTGTGCAGGCCTTCTGCATTATCTCTGTCTGGTCCTTGGTTGGAATATTAGTCTCAGAAAACACTCCTGTGTGCAGATGTTTTGGTTCTGTTGCTCTCCTTTTTAAGCTCTTGCCCCTTGCAGGTCTTTCTATCTCCACATTCTTTTATAAGATTCCCTTCACTCTGCCCAAAGTTTGGCTATGAGCCTCAGCATCTACTTTGATACACTGTTGGGTAGAGTCTTTCAGAGGCCCTCTGTGGTAGGCTCTTGTCCTATTCCCTGTTTTCTCCCACTTCAGCTGTCCATCCCTTTTCCTTTCTAAATGAAACTAAAAATCTTCTGTAAAGCAAAGGACACTGTGGTCAGAGCAAAATTACTGCCTACAGATTGGGAAATTATATTCACCAACCCTATATCTGACAGAGGGCTATATCCAGTATATATAAAGACCTCTGTAGAGGAATGTAGAATGGCAAAAAAAAAAAAAAAAAAAAAAAAAAAAAAAAAAAAAGAAACACTTAAAGAAATGTTCAATGTCCTTAGTCATCAGGGAAATGCAAATCAAAATCACCATGAAATTTCACCTTACACTCATCAGAATGGCTAAGATTAAAAACACAAGTGACAACTCAAGTGGAAACTTCCTGCATTGCTGTTGGGAATGTTAACTTGTACAACTACTTTGGAAATTAATCTGGTGCTTTCTCAGACAATTAGAAATAGCTCAAGATCCTGCTATTGTACTCCTAGGCATATATACAAAGGATGTTCAAGTATACAACAAGGACATTTGCTCATCTATGTTCATAGCAGCTTTATTTGTAATAGCCTGAAGCTGGATACAACCCAGATGACCCTCAGTTGAGGAATGGATACTGAAATTATAGTACATTTACACAATGGAATACTACTCAGCAATTAAAAATAAGTAAATCATGAAATTTGAAGGCAAATGGTGGGAACTAGAAAAGATCGTCATAAGTGAGGTATCCCAGAAGCAGAAAGACACTCAGGGTATATACTCACTCATAAGTGGATATTAGACAAATAATATAGGATAAACATACTAAAATCTATAGTTCTAAATAAGTTAAGCAAGAAGTAGGACTCTGGGTAAGATGAGGCTTTCCCCTTTTAAACGCTCCCGTGCCCTTCTCTTCTTCTCTCTGTTCTCCAGGTCCCATTAAGTACATACTCTTTGAAACTATGACAAAAAATAATAGCCACCCACTAAAAGTTATGTGATCTCCATATTCTGCAATACAGATGTAAAAGAAACTAAAACTACAGTGTTCCAAGACAAGTCCCTTTTTTCCAAGAAAACCTTTTTTTTTTGTGAGAAATAATTGTAATTTCTTTTCTTTCTGAGTTTATTTAATTCAAATTTTCTCTTTTCACTTTTTTTACATAATTTCTGGTTAGTTTTATTTTTCAAAAATGTATTTCTAGTCTCTGTAACATTTCTTTCATTTTATTTACTGCCAATTTAATATTTTATTTGTTTTTTATTTTTTCAGTTCCTTGAACTGTCATGTGAGCATAGTTTGGGAAACTTTATTTTCTTTTTCATGGCAAGTTTTATTACATAAATAGTCTTCTTCAAATCTGCTTTTGCTCAAATCCATAGGTCTTGGTATATTGTTTTCTTCTCATTTGTCTGTAGATTATTTTTATTGACTAGAGAATAAAAAGAAACCTATAGATTTTCCTTATTCCAACATCTTATAAAATACAGAATGAAATCATGCTTCTGTCTTTCTGTGCAAAAGGAAATTAACTCAAAATGTAATGAACGAAGGATCTGTGGAGTCACATGAGTAGTACCTCAATCTCAGAGGAAAGCTTGTCATCATGTCCCTGAGAAGAGTGACTAGAATGATTTGCCTCAGAACCAAGCTATATTCCTGCTCTGAGATGACCTGTGTAACTGTAGCTGCTCTCGCGGAGACATAGGTCACCTGAAGGACTCAAAGCAAAGACCACTTTCAGTCAAATGTGAGAACTAGTAGAATATGGAAGAAATTATTTGATAAGACTAGGTCTTGGTGGAATCCTCAGGGAAATGACTTCTTCTTCTTCTTCTTCTTTTTCTTCTTCTTCTTCTTCTTCTTCTTCTTCTTCTTCTTCTTCTTCTTCTTCTTCTTCTGTCTCCTTCTCCTTCTCTTCTTTCTTCTTTTTCTTCCTCCTCCTCCTCCTTCTTCTTCTTACCTCAAACTGAAAGGATACTAGGCCACAGATAAGGACATTGCAACCATCCTGAAGATACCTGATAAGCTAGGGCCAGATAGAAGAAGACTCTGTCAGTGGACTCAGAAGGGGGCAGGAAAGAGAGAAGGGAGGGAGGGGAGGATTGAAAGGGAAGGTGGAAGAGGGCTACAGTTGGGATACAAGTGAATGTATAAAATTATTTAAAAATTAAAAAAGAAAGGATATTAATGTGGCATTTTGCAAGGTTTATGACACCATCAAATAGAGGACTGAAACAAGGACTGTTTAAGGTAAGTGCTCAGTGTGGATTACACATCTGCAGAGTTCTGAGATCCCTTTGTCTGGCTGGTTCTAAGCCTTTCTTGTTTATGGTTCCTAGCTTTAGTTTTTCTTACTTTTATAAACTTCATTTCTTAGACTTAGTGATAGTGATTGAAGTCAACAGACATGCCCCTTTTCCCATGTTTTATCATTGCTCTATGTTTCCTCATTGCAAAGTTACATCTGTCTGACTATGTTTGCACCAGCCACAGATGTTTATAACTGAGAACCTTTCAAAAGGTTCTTTTGACAAAGGCTAGCAGAGTGACGTGATAGGATCAAGAAGTGAGGAAGAACAGCCATTAGGTTAAAGCTGTTGTCTGCTAAGTTACAGCCTGGAATATGCTGTGCTGGAGAGTTTAATGTCAACCTGACACAAGCTAGAACCATTTGGGAAGAAAACCCTAAATTGAGAAAATGTCCAGAGAAGATTGCCAGGTGAACAAGCCTACGGAGCATTTTCTTAATTAGAGAGAAATGTGGAAATGCCCAGCTAGCCCATTGTAGGTGGTTCCACTCTTGGGCAGGTACTTCTGGGGTGTATAAGGAATCTGGTTGAGCCAGCTATGACATGCAAAGCAGTCAGCAGATTTCCATGGCCTCTGCATCAGCTCTTGTCTTCAGGTTTCTACCCTGCTTGAGTTCCTGCCTCGACAGCATTAGATGACCAATTATGATGGGAAAGCACTGTAATAGGAAAGCATGAGCAAGATAAACTTTTACATTTTTCCTCAAGTTGTTTAAGACCACGGTGTTTCATCACAGCAATATAAGCCCTAAGATATATGATTTCTGTCAGTGTGTGTGTGGAAGTTCAGAAGATTATTAGTCCTTGCTGGTTACAGTCTCAGTATTCCTTTTCTCATAGGAAGAACATTCTCTCTTTTGATAACCTGCCTCAATTCAGCCTTTCTTTTCAACAACATTAAAAATTCTTTTTTTGTTTTTGGGGATGCTGGACCTCATGAAACTGAAAAGCATTTGTAAAGTAAAGGACACTGTCAGCAGAACAAAATGACAACCTAGAGACTGGGACAGGATCTTCACCAACCACTATGTCTGACATAGGGCTAATATACAGAAAATATAAATAACTCAAAAAGTTAAACAACAACAAATCAAGTGAAACAATTAAAAATGGGGTACAGAGCTAAACAGAGAATGTCAAAGAAACACATGAAGAAATGTTCAACATCCTTAGCCATCAGGGAAATAAATCAAGATGACACCGAGATTTTACCTTAAGCACATCAGAATGGCTAAGACCAAAAACTCATGTGACAACACATGCTGGAGAGGTTGTAGAGAAAGGCGAACCTTTCTCCATTGCTGGCGAGAATGTAAACTTGTGCAACCACTTTGTAAATCAATATGGTGCTTTCTCAGACAATTATGAATAGCGCTACCTCAAGATACAGCTATATCATTCCTAGGCATATATCCAAAACATACGCAAGTATACAACCATTGTTCATAGTAGCTTTATGTGTAATAGCCAGAACCTGGAAACAACCCAAATACCCAACAACTGAGTGATGGATACAGAAATTGTGGTACATTTACACAATGGAATATTACTCAGCAATTAAAAACAAGGAAGTCGTGAAATTTGCAGGCAAATAGTGGGAACTAAAAAATATTATACTGAGTTATCCCACAAGCAGAAAGACAAATATGGTATGCACTCACTTATGAGTAGATATTAGACATAATATAGGATAACCATACTAAAATCTATAAATCTAAAGAAGCTAAGTAAGAAGGAGGACCCTGGGTAAGATGATCAATCTTCACTCAGAAAGGCAAATGGGATAGACATTGTAAGGAGGAGAAAACAAGGAACAGGACAGGAGCCTACCACAAAGGACCTCTAAAAGATTGTACCCATTAAGTTATCAAAGCAGATACTGAGACCTGTAGTCAAACTTTGGGCATAGTGCAGGGAATCCTATAAAAGAAGGGGGAGAGAGAAAGATCTGGAGGGAACAGGAGCTCAACAAGGAGATGAATAGAACCAAAAAATCTGGGCCCAGGGATCTTTTCTGAGACTGACACTCCAACCAAGGACCATGCATGAAGATAACCTAGACCTCAGATATAGCCCATGACAGCTCGGTCTCCAAGTTGGTTCTCTAATAAGGGAAGCAGGGACTATCTCTGACAGGAAGTCAGTGGCTGGCTCTTTGATCCACCTCCCCCTGGCAGGTGCAACTGTGTCAACACACAGAAGAAGAGGAAGCAATCAGTCTCAATGAGACATGATTGGCTAGGATGAGATGGAAGGGGAGGAGGACCTCCCCTATCAATTGACTTGTGAAGGGGCATGTGAGGAAAAGAGGGAGGGAGGTGGGATTGGGATGGGATGAGGGAGGGCACTATGGCTGAGATACAAAGTAAATAAATTGTAATAAATTAAAAAAAATTGGCAACTCTGCTAAATTGCTAAAACAATTCTCTACAGTAAAAGATCTTCAGGAGGTATCTCCATCCCTGGTCTCAAGCTGTACTATAGAGCAACAACAATAAAAACTGCATGGTACAGGCATAGAAACAGACCGGTGGATCAATGGAATCGAATAGAAGACCCTGACATAAATCCACACACTTATGGATACCTGATTTTTGACAAAGATGCCAAATCCATTCAATGGAAAAAAGACAGCATCTTCAACAAATGGTGCTGGTCTAACTGGAAGTCTACACATAGAAAAATGCAAATAGATCCATAATTATCGCCCTGCACAAAACTAAAGTCCAAGTGGATCAAAGACCTCAACATAAAACTAGACACACTAAACCTCTTAGAAGAAAAAGTGGGGAATACCCTTGAACTCATTGGCACAGGAGACAACTTCCTGAACAGAACACCAACAGCACAGGCTCTAAGAGCAACAATCAATAAATGGGACCTTATGAAACTGAAAAGCTTCTGTAAAGCAAAGGACACTGTCCTCAGAACAAAACTATAGCCTACAGATTGGGAAAGGATCTTCACCAACCCTATATCTGACAGAGGGCTAATATCCAGTATATATAAAGAACTAAAGAAGTTAGACAGCAAAAAAAAAAAAAAAAAAAAAAAAAAAATCAAGTAATTCAATTAAAAAATGGGGTACAGAGCTAAACAGAGAATTTTCTGCAGAGGAATATTGAATGGAGGAGAAACACTTAAAGAAATGCTCAACCTCATTAGCCATCAGGGAAATGCAAATCAAAACAACCCTAAGATTTCACCTTACACCTATCAGAATGGCTAAGATCAAAAACTCAAGAGACAACACATGCTGGAGAGGTTGTGGAGAAAGGGGAGCCCTCCTCCACTGCTGGTGGAATGTAAACTTGTACAACCACTCTGGAAAGTAATCTTGTGCTTTCTCAGACAGCTAGGTCTATCGCTTCCTCAAGATCCAGCAATACCACTCCTGGGCATATATCCAAAAGAGGCTCAAGTACACAATAAGGACATTTTCTCAACCATGTTTGTAGCAGCCTTATTTGTAATAGCCAGAAGCTGGAAACAGCCCAGATGCCCCTCAGTGGAGGAATGGATGCACAAATTGTGGTATATCTACACAATGAAATATTACTCAGCAATAAAAAACAAGGAAATCATGAAATTTGCAGGTAAATGGTGGGATCTGGAAAAGATCTTCCTGAGTGAGCTATCCCAGAAAAATGCAGAAGGTATGTACTCACTCATATAGACACATAATATAGGATAAACCTACTAAAATCTGTACACCTAAAGAAACTAATCAAGAGGGAGGACTCTTGCTAAAATGCTCAATTCCTATCCAGAAAGGCAAAGATGCTGGACATCAGAAGAAGGAGAAAAGAGGGAACAAGTCAGGAGCCTGAAACAGAGGACCTCTGAAAAGCTCTGCCCTGCAGACTATCAATGTAGATGCTGAAACTTATGGGCAACCTTTGGGCAGAGTGCGGGAATCTTAGGAAAGAAATGGGAAACAGTAAGATCTTGAGAGGACAGAAACTCCACTAGGAGAGCAAGAGAACCAAAAAATCTGAGCACAGGGGTCTTCCCTGAGACTGCTATTCCAACCAAAGATTATGCAGGGAAATAACCTAAGACCCCTGCACAGATATAGCCCATGGCAGTTCAGTATCCAAGTGACTTCCATTGTAATAGGAACAAGAACTGTCTCTGACATGAACTGATTGGCCTGCTCTTTAATTACCTCCCCTGAGAGGGACACAGCATTACCAGGCCACAGAAGAAGACAACACAGCCACTCCTGATGAGATCTAATTTGACTAAGATCAGAAGGAATGAAAAGAAGTCCTCCCCTATCATTGGACTTGGGGAGAGCATGCATGCAGAAGGTGGAGGAAGGGAGGGATTGGGACAGGAGGAGGGAGAGGACCACAGGGGGGATAGAAAGTGAATAAAGTGTAATTAATAAAAATAACAAAAATAAAAAAGCATTTTGCCTTTATTGCTTAAGACCAGTATGTACATAATATATGTATTATATATATATATGTATACACACACACATATATATATAGCAGTATGTATGTAATATATATATTCTATATAGACTTTTAGGAAATCAATTCTTCATCAGTTTCCTACATGTATATAACACTATTACTCTCTTCCTCCATCCTTTCCACTCACCCTCCAACCCTTATTCCTCCCTACATCTCCATTGCTCTTTTCTCTGTCTTTTTTGTTTCATCCTATAGAAAGAAGCTTTAAAAAGTGGATGGAAATGTCTCCAGATCTCCTGTCCTACATCTTAAACATTGTGGGGAGGACTAGGTGGAAATCTCGGCCTGATGTTCAGCACCTTTAAGAATATCTTGGTGATGCAGGAAGATCATCCCATCAGACTGGTGTGTCAGATTTATTTTTTATTTATTTATTTTTTCAGATACGGTCTCTTTCTCTTGTAAAATTGATGTATACAGGTTCTCTTTCTACCTCATGACCACATGGATAAAAAGTCAATAGATTATTTATCCTATCATATCATCTGTGAGTAGCTATACTTTGACTTCTCTTTCCTAGTTTGTATCCCTTTGATCACCTTTAGTTGTCTTGCTCTAGCTAGGACTTCAAATACTATACTGAATAGATACAGAGAACGTGGACAGCCTTGTCCTATCCCTGCTTTTACTGGAATTCTTTAAGTTTCTCTCCATTTTGATGTTGGCTATTGCTTTTCTGTATATTGTCTTTATTGTGTTTAGGTACGCATCTTGTATCTTTGACATCTGTAAGACTTTTTCATCTCTGCAACAAGCTGACCTGTGATGGAGTAGGCTCCTGGGAAGATATCGGGTGACTGTAGCTAAGACTTCTAGCAGTGGTGGGTGATATGGAGACTTAAGCGTCCATTTCCTATAACCAAGCAGGACTTCCAGAGGAGGAAGGGGTACCAAATAACCCACAAAATCTTCAACCCCAAACTTACCCTGCCTACAAAGCATGCAGAGAAGAAAATAGAGCAGAGATTGGGGGAAAAGCCAAACAATTACTGCCCCAACTTTAGACACACCCATGAGATAAAGCCAGCCTTCAACTCTGCTTGTAGACATGAACCTAACATGATGTCCACTGAGAGGCACCACCCAGCAGAGGACCTAAACGGACTGACTGACAAACTCACAGGCAAAGATTAGATAGAGCTTGGGGACTCTTCTGGAAGAGTTGGGGGAAGGGGAGAGGGACGAAAAGGAACAGGAACTGCACAAGAAAAAAAAAAAAAGAAAAAATAAAACAGAATCAAATAACTAAGGACCATAGGGGATCATAGAGACTGAACTACCAACTAAAGAGCATGCATGGATTAGACCTAGGTCCCTTGCACATATGTAGCTAATGGCAGCTTGGTCTTTTTGAGGGTTCCTAAACAATTAGAGTTAGGGCTGTCTCTAACATGGACTATGTTTTTGGATCACTTTATCCTAGCTGGGCTACCTTCTTGGGCCTCAGAGGAAGAGGATGAGATGAGACCTGGTGAAACTTGATTTGCCATGGCTCGTTTGGGGGGATTTCCTCTTCTGCAGAGAAGGGGAGGAGGGAAAGAAGAAAGAGGGCGGAGGGCAGAACTGAGAGGAGAGGAGGGAAGGGGCTATAGATTTAATAAATAGGTAACTAAATAAATGTCAGTGGCTGATAATGGCTTTGAAGAAGACAGAACAAGCTAGTATGCTTCAGGTAAACCAAGGTCTAAGGCATATATCAAAAAAAACTCGCATGAATTGGAACAGTCTGTTTGGGCACTTAGACAAATTGTTTTTGGTAAAAGTCATCATGATGGAAGGAATTCCAGAGCAGTATTGTAGACAGAGCTGTGAATGATCATGAATCTCCTGGTCAGTGATCTCAGCTGATAACCTGGAGACAAGTCTCTAAGAAAAAACATGGGACTGGACATTCATGATATCCCAGTGCATACCTTATGGACTTGAGTGCACTTAAACCTGAGAAATAATCAATTGTTACCTTTCAAAACAATTGAACTTATTTTATTTTATATTGACACTCCTTAGTCAAAGATCTAAACTCTGAGACACTCTGAGGACCAACATATGCCACAATGGAAAATTTTATACACCTGAGAGAGTGCAGCTAGAAGAAGGCAGGCTCACTACAAATACTGGGCACAAGGAAATTAAGTCTATAACTATGAGGTGTATGTTTAAAATGAGTTTGATTTTTTGACATGTATTCTATCCAACAATGTTTATTATTTATATGCCATTATTCCAAGCTGCTCTGAATCTGAAATTTAAATCCTATTTATTTATTTATATATGGATATATTTATTTATTTACATGTTGTGTAAGTATACACAAAATTCTGTCTTAGTATACCAGATCTACATGGATACAGGTATTCAAATATTAATTACAGAGCACAGAAAATACTATGAAATCACTTTTAAGACTAATACATAATAAGAATATTTACTCTCTTTTGGTTTATAGAGAGGGTGTTTATTGATTTTAACAGAAAGTATTCCACAATTTCCTACAAGCATTTCTTATAAACAAAAATACATTGATTCTAAGAACACATTCTACAAGTTCCTATGGGCTTACATAGAGTTTTTTTTTTCAAAGTTTCTGACAAGAATAAGTGTTTTTGGCTGGAAGAAACATGTGTTTGGCTCATGAAAACAATGAATAAGTGAAGCTTCTGTGGGACTTTTTTCTCTGAGATATCCAAAATAAATTTTTAACTCTCTTGCACTTTGTTCATATCATTTATGCACAACTTATTTATAGAGTAACAAATATCTACAGGTACCCTAAGCAACAAACATCACTTTAAGTCAGCTCCATCTATCCTGCTGAATACCTTAAGTGACATAATAAGTTCATGTCTCAACTGTATCACTTATAAAATGTGAATAAGTCACGCCTATTATATTAGACAAAAAAGTTAAATGTAAACTACATTTAAAAAAAAGAGTTTGGCTAATATCCACACATACTGTGTGTGTCTTTCTGCTTCTGGGTCACCTCACTCAAGATGATCTTTTCTAGTTCCATCCATTTGTCTGCTAATTTCATGATTTCCTTGTTTTGAATTGCCTAATAGTATTCCATTGTGTAAATATACCACAATTTCAGTATCCATTCCTCAGTTGAGGGGCATCGGGGTTGTTTCCAGATTCTGGCTATTACGAATAAAGCTGCTATGAATATAGCTGAGCAAATGTTCATGTTGTATGGTTGAGAATTTTTCGGATATATACCCAGAAGTGGTATAGTTGGGTCTTGAGACAGAACTATTTCCAGTTTTTAAAGTAAGTGTCAGATTGATTTCCGAACTGGTTCTACAAGTTTACATTCTCACCAACAATGGAGGAGGATTCCACTTTCTCCACGTCTTCCTCTGCTTGTGTTGTTACTTGAGTTTTGGACTTAGATATTCTGATGGGTATGAGATGGAATCTCAGAATTGTTTTGATTTGCATTTCTCTGATAACTAAGGACTTTGAGGATTTCTTTAAGTGTTTCTCCATAATTCGATATTCCTGTTGAGAATTCTGTTTAGCTGTGTACCCCCCTTTTTAATCAGATTATTTGGTTTATTGATGTTTAATTTCTTAAGTCTTTCATATATTCTGGAATTTAGCTCTCTGTCAGATGTAGATGTAGATGGTGAAGATATTTTCCCATTCTGTAGGCTGTTATTTTGTTCTGTTGACCAATAGGATAAGCGTACTAAAATCTAAAGATCTAAAGAAGCTAAACAATTAGGAGGATCCTGTGGAAGATGCTTAATTCTCATTCAGAAGTGAAAACAGGACAGACAGAGAAGCTTCTTGTTTCTGAATATGCAACATATTTGAGTCATAGACCACTGAGAAATCAAGATGGCACCTGTCTGGAAGCATCTTCTGTAATGATGAGCTTGCATTGTGTGAAGGTTCTATTCACACTAATTGAGAATAGTATTCTTAATCTTACCTATCTGTGAACCCTGTAATACTGACAAGACATGCCCTCTGATGCAATATTGAAACTAATGTCATGGGAGCAACCAACTACTTTCTGATTATAACTAATCAGAAAGTATGAAACCCAAACTGGTGTGGTTATCAGGACAAGAACTTATAGCTAAACAGGTTATAGGTTCTAGGAAATAACCTAATCCTATCGCTCTATTAAATGGTAATAGTGTTAAACCAACTCCTAATGATTTATCATCAAAGAAGACTCTCTTTGCACTATATATGAATCAATTCAGTGCCACACAACTCCCCATGCTGAAGAGAATAAGAGACTGAAAATTTCTTAGTCCTAATGGGAACACATATACCACATCCCTCCTTACAGAAGTTCAGAAATTATTCCAGAAAAGGGGAACAAGGAAAGGATGTCTTTAGGACTCTGCATAGCACCTGAACAGATGGACTAAGAGCAGCTGTGGCAGCAAATGCAACGTCTCTGTAAACTCCAGACACACATAGTTCCTGCACGGAAAGGGGAGCTGAGTACCAAGTCCCAATCTACTTGAGGAGATATTGGCATTTGTTACTTGTTAGAAAAAGGAGAATACATTTCCTGTAAGAGTGTACCCCTTTGTGTATTAATTATACTTTCTCTGTTGAAAAAAAAAACACATATAATAAATTTTGGGCAGCACAAATTATTCTTGATAGATGAGAGAGAGAGAGAGAGAGAGAGAGAGAGAGAGAGAGAGAGAGAGAGAGAAGTTGTGTGGTAAAGAAGAGGTTTTATATCCGGTAAGTGCTGGTAATTCTAACTATAATCATATATGTTGTACAATTTTCTCAAAGGAAAAAAATAACAAATAAAATATTTTAAAAACTTAAACATTGTGTCAAAATCTTCTTACTATTATCCAAAGCCCAAAATATCAAGACTATTTAACACTTCCCTGCAGAAGAGTTTCCCAGAAAATCTGTCAGAACATCCCTTGAATTATTTCATGTTCCTCTGGGCATTTTGCCTTTTCTTTCATACTTACTGGAAAAATATTAGGAAACAGTGGGAAATGATGGAAGAAGAAAAGAGAAATCAGAGTTAGAAAGCCTATTAAAGCAAACACTTTGTTCTGTTGCCACTGCAGGAACTGTAACAGATGAAGAATAAAGAGCAGAAAGAGAAGCAGGATGGGGTAGACATGATAATGGTTTACACAAAAGCTCAGTCAGCTGGTGAAACATTCAAGATGGCACACTCAGAGCTGAAACCCATGTTCACATGGGTTGATTGACATCACAGACATTAGGGATCTGAGCCACCCCACTTGAGACAAAATCACAGAATGCTACAGCTTTAGTTAAGACATGCTGGTTTCTCTTGCAGGCAAAAATAAGCTCCTGTGGAAATTTACTGGCAGAAATGACCAGTGTGTTACATTAATTAATTTGGGTAATCCTATATAGTTATTTTTAAGTATCCAGCTAAAGAAAGAAGCTAGAAAAATCACCTTCTTGTTTGGTTATTTTACTGAAATGGTAGCATTTTAAAAATGCTACATCTTTTTAGTTTTTTGAAAATTTCAAACTACATGCATATTAAAGGATTACCTCAGGAGTCATGTATACCATATAATCACTTACCTTAAGGCCCATGAAGAAAATTGCTTAACTTCTAAGCATGAACTCAAACCTTCCTTTATATAACCCAATAAATACATTTAAAGATCTATTAGGAGGACAATAATTTGTTATGAGCTAGGGATGAATTATGAATAAAATATACAGTGAACACATATATCCCAACACACACACACACACACACACACATACACACACACACACACCACACACAAATTGCTTAAAATATGAGAGAGAGTAAATAACACCAAGGCAGATAACTAATTATTTCCCCATGAATATAATGCTTTATGGATGGTTTTGGAGTGAGGTAATTCACTCAGGGCCAATCTAAAGTAAGAGCTGCCTCAGTATGTATTGCATTAGCCACTATTTTCATCACATTTAAGATCAAATTTGGTAGTTCAAGGAAAGTAATTAAATGATGCATAATGAATGAACGCTCCATAGGTGTTCATGCAGGTGTTACTATTAATAAACCTATTACGGAGATGAGTCTCTTTGTTGGGCACGTTGAAATTTTGTTAGGAAAAAAGAATTATACGTTGTTCCTTTTAATTACCCCATCATGATCAAACTAAGTATGATACCTTCATTTAGAAAGTAAGTAGGGTATATACATTTTTGTCCCTAAATTCATCACTGTGGTATATTTAGGTATGTCACATACTCCTCAGCACATAGCTATTCTATTGTTGGAGCTCCCATCTTATGCTTTTGAGTGAGAAATTCTTACTGTTGTTATGTAATTTTCTTAAATGGAGCACTGTCTCTAACCCTTCCTTAGACCCTTATCTACTTTCTCGGTAAGCTGACTTAGTATTTTGTGTTAGAAAAAAATAGTCGTTGAAACTGCCTTCATCTGTATAATTTTTACAGCCTTCTTTGAATGGAGTGACTCTCCTTAATTCCAGTTAATCATTTAAACATAAATAAATTATCAGTACTTAACAAATAGCAATCAAACTCAGAAATGTATCCGATGGCCAGAATATTATAACATAGTCTTATTATTTTAATATCCACATGAACACATGAACTGTCTTATTCATCTTTTTATGACCAAATAATAAAAAGTAGATAGTTTTAAATTGTTTAAATATGATAGAGAAAAAATATGTATTACATCCATGGGTCAGTAATTAAAAGGAACAAGGAGGTCCTCTGAGATTTATTCCAGAGGTAAAAGTAGAGCAGTGCCTATATTCTACTGCAGCTCTGCTTCTCATATCTAATTCAAGACCCCATTCTGTGAAAACAAAACAACTGTGTTTCTAAGAGACAAAAATAATAAATGAAGAAGCAGAGCTAAATTATGGAAATGAGTCTATTAAATCTCACATCTTATGAGGGCCCAATCATGTTTGTTATCTAAGGCTAATTATAGTAATGAGATAGTTAAACATAATTTAAATTATCCAAATCTATCTTTCATGCTTTAATTAAATTATTATTACTTTATAATTTCATAGATTGCTTAAGAATGAATCATAAAATGATACTGCTGCATCACAAAGATCTACCTCCGCTTGATACGGAACACCTGTGTTGTTAGGATTGGTTTAATCCAATCTGATTTCAATGCTGCATACACTTTATTTTTGAATTAGTGTTAAAATTGGTTTTCTATATTCATATGCACAAATGTTCGAACATAAAGAACCATAGAAGTTTTTTCACTGTATTAAATTATAAGTATGCAAGTGTTTTAGTGAAAATAATGTATTTAACAGTTACATTTAGTAACTTAGATTTATGAGTATGAAAATACAATGTAGTTTGATTATATTCATCCCTTCACCTAATATTTTTAACGTATGTATTATACTTAGTTATGGTCACACGCTCTTTTTTTTTCTTTTGTTTCAGTTTTGAGACAGGGTCTCCCCATACATCTCCAGCTGTCCTGAGGCTCACTATGTAGATGAGGCTGGCCTCCTGGGTTCTGGGATGTCTTAGACAGTGACAATTGGTGTGAAAATACATCATGACCAAGGCAATACAAGAGGAAACACTTTGTTGTTTGGGTTGTATGTGTTTCAGTGCATTTATCATCATAACAAGGAGTGTGGCAGCAAGAAGGCATGATACCGGAGAAGCAGTTGAGAGCTTTATACCTAATCTACAGAGAGAGACAGAGACATAAAGACACAGAGAGAGGCAAAGATAGAGACACAGACAGAGAGAGACAGAGAGGGATTGACATGAGCTTTTGAAAACTCAAAGCCCGCTGCAGTGACATACTTCCTCCAAAAATGCCATGTGTACCCCAACAATGAAACAACTTGTAATCCTTTCAAACAGTTCCACTCCCTGGTGACTAAGCATTCAAAAATATGAGTTTATGGAGGGCATTCTAATTCAAAACAGCACATTCCACTCCATAATCCCATAGACTTATAGTCATTTCACAATGCAAGATGCATTTACTGCAACTTCAAAAATTCCCATAGTCTGTCAGGCTCAACACAGTTTTAAAGTCAAAAGCTTCTTCAGAGACTCAAAGCAACGTCTTTCCAGTAACTCTCTGTAAAAATCACAGTCTAAAAGCAGATCATATACTTCCAACACACACACACACACACACACACACACACACACACACACACACACACTGGCACAGAATATACATTAATAATTCCAAAACTGAGGAAAGAGAGCACAGTGAGGAAATACCGGACAAAATCAAGACTGAAACCCAGCAGAGGACATTCCACCTCTGCATCTCCGTGTCTGGCTTCAGATCTCTAACTGCTTTTGGCTTTGTTTCTGGACTATTCTAAGCTTTGTTGACTACAATGCAGTTCTCCTTCTTGGGCTGATTCCATACCTTGACAGCAGCTCTCTTTGGAAGGTACCCTGCAGCTCTGGCGTCTCCAACATGTAGGGGTTTGCAACACAATCCATTTATCCTCAGGCATTTCTTAAACCGTTTTATTTTCTTGAGTGCAGGACTTAACTCCACATTTGTCCTGGTGCTCCTTTTCTTCTCAAACTGCACAGTTTGCATTTCTTTCCTTGCCCCTCTTACCCCTTTTCATCGTGGATCCACATAAAAATGAACACTACTAACTACATGGTGCCAGCGATATTGGGCTGTCTTAAAACCTCCTCTGCCACTGTCATTTATCCAAAACTCTTTAGTTTAGACTTAGACAAATTTTTAAGGGTAAGGATGAAAGTTAGCCATTCTTCTCCCCGAAACATCACAGGAATGTTCTCTAGTCCAGCTGCTAATATTCTTTCTCTCTGAAACTTCTAGAGCTGAGCCTCAACAGTGTACATTGCCATTTTAATATTGCTGTCCATGCTACTTCTAGCATGTCCCATTAAGCTCCACTTAATGTATTCAACTGCTTTTCTAGTGCAAAGTCCCTAAGTCTTCCATATTCCTTCAACAAATAGTACTGTCAGGTTTTTCATGGCAACACCCTACTCCTGGTACCAACTTCTATCTTAATTTGTGTTCTCTTGCTGTGAAAAGATACCATGACCAAGTTTACTTTCATAAAAGGAAATATTTACCTGGGCACATGCTCACAGTTTCATGATAATCATGGTGGGAAGCATGGCATGGCGCTGAGGAAGTAGCTGACAGCATTATAATCTCATGCACAGGAAGCGGAAAAGTGGAAACACTGGGCCTCCTGTGGCCTTTCCTAACTTTAAAGCCACCACTAGTGACACACTTCCTCCAAAAGGCCACACCTACTCTAACAAGGCTGCTCAGAGGTTCACTCCCTGGTCACTAAGCATCCAAATTTATTAGTCTACTGGCACCATTCTCATTTTAACCACCACATTGGATTAAGGGTCATTTTAACCACCATATAGGATTAAAGGTATGTCATCTTGCCTAGATAATGTTACTTTTAGATGTGTGATCACCCACTGCATTAACCCACTAAAGATCACACCCTTAAAGAATTCTCTTTTTTTCCAGAAGTTCTAATTTCCCAGTAGTTTTTAATACAGTTGTGGGATTTCTTGTGTGTTTACTATATCCACGCTGAATTTTTGTCTGGCTTGACCTTGCACATGTTGTTTGCATGTTATCATGGTTTCTTATGTACAACTCTACTGCTGTGTCCGGAAAATTCTGGTTCTTTGTAGTCATCCATGGCCTCTGTAGCCTACAATCTTTCTGATCTTTTTGTATCCACTTCTGCAAAGATACCTAGCTTTGGGGGCAGAGATTGTGATAAAGATGTCTCACTAAAGGCTAAGAACTCTGAACTATCTTATTTGATGCCTGTGGCAATGCATTAGGATTAAAAAAAAAAAATCTCTGAGAAGTCTAGGATACGTGAACTTTCCTAAATACCACATCCAGAGTTAAGAGTATTCCTTGAGGTTGCTTAAGATTAAAATCCTACTGAGTGATGGGGAAGGATGGGAATTGTTTCAAGGTATGTTTAAAATCAGGATATCAGTTAACTACATTTTTCATAATTTTCTTTATAGAGTAAAACATGTGCTATTGACTAGTGTCCTTATTTTTGAAACCTAGCTTTCATTGTAGAAAAAGAAATTCCCATACTCTTTCATTCTTTAACTTCTTAATAAAAACTTCTATAACATATATCAAATCACTGGCTTGGCTGATTTTTTTAAATGATAATTTTATTAACCATTTTAATATTTATATAATGTAATATGGCCATATTTACTATTGACCCATCTTCCTATATCTTCTCAGATTTTACCCCTCCTCTAGTCCTCTTCACTGGGTTCCTTCTTCCCTCCTCCTCTGCACCCTCCTCCTTTTCTGTCTCCTCTTCCTCTTCCTTTTTCTAAAGAGAGTATCTTGCAACCAATATTACAGCAGATATTTTGATCTTTTTCTACTTAGAGTCTTTTTACCTCTTCAACAATTATTATTAAACCTTCTGTTGTAGGGTTTGTGTCATTCATACATATGTATATATGTATATATACACATATATATGTATGTATGTATATATATACATGTATATATACATATATATGTATATATATATATACATATGTATATATATATGAAATGGGCATCTGACAACATTTGGTCAGTGACTTTCTGTATTCATCTGTCTGCTGCAAAAAGAATATCCTTTTTTGAGGATTGAGCACTACATATATCTGTGTACAAACATTATTGTTTTAAATGTTTCTAGATCAGATTGCGGTATTTCTCAATATCCTTGTCAACTGGCTACTTTAAATGTCTGATTTAAATGTCTATATTTCCTTCTTACATTTGATAGCACAGAAATTCTTTAAATTTATAGTTAATAATGCTTTTGATTATTTTTATTCATTATTGCGTGTGTGTGTGTGTCCTCAGGTTTCTAGAGTACTGGCTTCACCTGCTTTCCCAGCCATAGAGTTACTCTGAAACATTGTTCTGTGGTTATAACACCTTTCTGTTTCTGCACAGGTAATTTAATTCTGATGCTGTATCAAGCTCTTCTCTAATAACTGTGTTGTCTTTGATGTTTTCTTTGACTTACTGCACACTATAAAGTGACATTTCTTTTTTTATGGTTTTTTTTTTTTACTGTAAGATTGATAGACAGTTTAGTTTCTAACATTTTACATCTTTTGCCACACATTGGTAACCTCCCCCTTCTCCTTCTGTTTTCTCTTTTACTTTCTGCTTTGTTATGTTTACCTTCTTTCTAGTTTGGGGCAAGGAAATGAGCTGATATTTTTATCCTGAGAACATTATTGATACATTAAAAAATATATCAGCGGTCTTTACTGAAAAACAAAAAGTGCACACAAATGAAATTTTACCAATATAATTAATCAAAAAGTGTCATTATCTTTAGTTGCATCTTTGAAATAATAAAGTCACGGCTGTCAGTTTTCTCTTTTAGCCCAAATCACCCTATCTTTTCATATCACAATTATATATTAACAACACACACTGACGTATTTCTCACAACTTTTAATATTTAATATATTATTAAAATATTATAGTTTCTTTTTGACATGCAGGGAGGAAAATGGTTTTTTCTTAAATACCAGAGAAAAGACAATTTATGTTGGTCTTTTTCAATAAATGAAATTGAAAATTTCAACATATGAATACCAAAAGCAAAAAATTGGAGGACTAATTGAAAACAAACAAATCAAAAAATATTTGAAATAATAACTTTACTAAAGTAATGACAGACACAAAGCCATAGACTTAAGGAGTTCTTTGTATACCTAACAAGGTAGTTATAAATTTAGTGAGAAAGGTGAGCTTAGCAGTAATGAGAAAAAAATGTATACAGTGAAAAAGAAAAAAATAAAAACAAGGAAAGAAAAACTTTAAAAAGAAAAAATTCTTGAATTAAACAAGTGGGTAAGAAAGGTAGCTACTAAAAACAAAGACTTTTAGTCAGAAACAATGGAATAAAGAAAATACTGGAGTAAAATAGATTATTTTAAGAATTCTCTGTCATTCTCTCTATGTAGGGAATATCCATCAAAGCTGTAGAGATGACTCGGAGGTTAAATAAGGCACCTCTCTAGCAAAGAATCCAAGTTCAGTTTCCAGTACATACATAGGCCAGTTCACAACTGCCAAGAAACTTTTCCCTGGGAGTATCTGACACATCAAGCCTTGATGAGAAACTACAGCCATCCTCACTTACGTGTGATCAGGCTCATACATGATAGCATGCACAACCACACACATATACACACACCTCTGCACACAAACAACACAGATTCGTTAATTAAAGTAAAATAGTCTTTAAAGTTATATTAAGCCATGTTTTGTTAGACAAGACAAAGTAAATTTTATTATGAACTGAAATTCAAAGAAAGAAAAACAGGGAAAAAAAAGGAAATATGTACTATGGGGAGAGAAAGAAAACACAGGAATGTGTAAATGCTTATTAAATAAATCTCCCCACCCCACTAAGAACATGAGGGAAAAATCACTAATATAGAATTACAAAATTATTTTCTAGATCCAGTACCCTAAAGAGACTGACTGTAGTGCCTTATTTCTTGGATGAAAATTGTGTTATATTATACATGTACAGTATCATGAAAGATTCCCCAGAAATAACTATTTAAAAAAAATACAAAGCCAAAAACAAATAAACAAACAAAACCCTTCTATGCTTACATACCAGATTATGTTATACATGAATATGAGATGAATTTGTGGGTAGGTAACTTTTCAATAGAAAATTTCTGGAAAAAACTGTTACCTCCATGAACAACTAAGGAAAACAAAACAGTAACAACAGCAACAAGAAGAAAAAGATAATCAAGAACATTTATAAATCTATTAAGAGCATATTTTCTTGGTTTGATGTGGTGAAGAGGCAATGTACTTTTGTGCCTCCAACTAAAGTACTTCATTACAAACTAAACAGAAAATTCCAAAGAAAGCACATTAAAAATATCTCTCTCCTGAAGTCATACACACTATCAAGGTCACTAAAGCAGAGTATTTGTGTGAATTTTTCAGCCTAAAGGAGCCTAGAGAACTAAAGACATTATAAACTTTGGTTATAGGACCTAGACAAATTCCATGAAAGAAACTTCTCTCTCTCTTCCTTCCCTCCCTCTCTCTGTCTCTCTTTCTGTCTGTCCATCTTTCTCTCTCTGTTGGCTAATTTTCACAGCGCCCGAAGTTGCCATGCAGGCTGCCTAGGGAAGAAATTCATGAAGTCTCACACTATAGACCAGGTTTCCTACAGAACTGAACTACAAGGCACCATATACTCCCTGGACAATAGTGGTACGAATTGATGTAACCAATGTCTTTGTGATTGTATCGGAGCCACAGCTCATGGAAGTAAATCTATCTATCTATCTATCTATCTATCTATCTATCTATCTATCTATCTATCTATCTATCTATCTATCTATCTGGAACTATCAACCTTGTCAACTCTCTATGGCCACAGAGGTTATCTGTCAAAGAGAGGAAACAAACAATAGATTCTTTCCCAATGGTCTATTGCCAAGTTTACTTTTAAGTGTATTTTATAGCCAGAAATTAGTGCCATGTTAAGTCTGGGGCAGAAAAGTTTCATTTTGCAGAGAGTGACAGTTACTGTAAAGACACACATATTTTTAAAGTGCCGTTGACACTCATTTCTTTATATATCAATTTAATTTTACTTTTTATAATTTATTCATTTACATCCTGATGCTAGTCCCTTCCTCATTTCCTTCTGGTCCCACCCATTCTTCATCTTACCCTCTTCCCCTCTCCTATTTTTCAGAAAGGGGCAGCCCTTGTTCCCTACTATCTAACCCCAGCCTATCAAGTCTAAGTACTGCTTGCATTTCTTTCTCAGGGGCCTGGCAATCCACACTGCAGCAACAACCATCTGGGGAACTGATCAAAAAGCAGGCAACACAATCCATGTCAGAGACAGCCCCTGCTCGCCTTACTAGGGCACCCATTTGGAGACTGAGTCTATGGGCTACTTCTGAGCTGGGGTTCTAAGTCCTGTCCATGCATTATCCCTGGTTGGGCTATCATTCTCTTCAGGGCTCCCAGGGTTCAGTTTTTATGGCTCCGTCAATACTCTTAAAAGATCCAGATGAGATCATGGAAGAGAGAGCAAGATTGAGCACTTCTATATTCCTTCACAGATAGAGGTTCCAATTCTTCCTGAGGCGCCACCAACTGTGTAAACCTTAATTGTTGCTAAGGAGTGAGGAATCATATTCTCAATGGCAATGCCACTGCGGAACTATTTGGAAAAGGGCATATAAGCGAATAGATAGATAGATAGATAGATAGATAGATAGATAGATAGATAGATAAAAGAACATACCATGGTAATGGGAGCAAATATAATCATAACACATTTCACTGTCCAAAACAAAAGTACACAGTCTTCATGCTTGATAAGTTTAAATTTATAAATTAATTTCCTGTTGGGTATAGTGCCACTAGCATAAAGTTTATTTTATATATCAATTGATGATGAACTGCAAAATAAACCAACAAAGCAAAATGTAGCCTCTGCAACATAGCGATGAAAGTTGGAGATGTTTCAGATGGGTGGTGGTGATAGTGTAAAATTATTTAAATGTAATAATGGCACTCAGATGTATACTCAGAAACAATTATCATGTTTGTGTTCCATGAATATTGCTAAAGAATATATGATAATTAATGCCCTTATATTTGAATATTTTAAATATAAAATTTTAAATATTCAGTGACTAAAAAATTATTTTGTCTCAAAACCAAACTTCAAAGTGATACAGCTCTGTGAATTTTTCATCAATAGATATCTTCTGGCACAGTCCTGAGTAAACCCACCCCACCACCACTGAAATTAGAAAGCACTTTTGAAGGGAGAGTCTGAGTTCTGTACATGCATTCTTTACTGTCATAGCCTCATGCATTACATGCACAAAGGGTTATGTTTTGTACTCTTTTTCTTTCCATGTTGTCTAACACATTAATATTATTACACAGTAAGGAAATAAAGTCATAACACCATAAGAATTTTCATTTATTTTCTGTTCCTTCCTCCATCATTTAATCCAGAATATTTCAAGAGACATTTATATTTGGAAAAAAATCTAATTATCTAGTTATCTAAGCCTTTCTATGTATAAATTGTAGTCACAATAAGTTTCTTGACTCATGTATAACTTACCACGAATATGGCCTGTATCATCCTTTCTTTTATGCTTCTTGCCTGACTGACTCCTACCAAGAGCTATGTGACAACTATTTAAAGATGTTTTGTTGATTTTTCTCAGTGAATAAACCTTTAATAAAAAAAAATGACATCAATTTTATGAGTTGGTAGTATATCCAAGTCAGTTAAGTCTGTGGTGGGTTTAAAATAGCACTTTTATGTTTCCCATTAAAGGAATATATTAATACCTCCAAAACAGAGAACATATTAACAAGAACAAAAGTCAACATCTGTTTAACTTTTTAAATAAAGACACAAGAGGGACATGTGAGCTTTTTGGCTCACATTACATGAAGAGAGAAGGATGACTGACAAACAGGGTTTTATCTAATGGTAATAAACTCAGAGCTTTAGCCAAGCTTGTTCATTCAGGTTCTTCTTGCCACCTCTGTCATTACTCATTCCCCTCAGTGACACAGCAAGACACCTTTCACATGAGGGTCTTATGAACTGCATTTAAAAGCTGTATGTCAGATAATTATGTTGGTCAGAACTTACACAGAAAAATGAAAGGAGGTCAGAGAGCTTTACTTTTTTTTGCTTCTTCTGTTTCTCAATTTCAATCAGCTTCAATTAAACTTCCAAAGCTTTCTGTATTACTTTATTGTGTCTAAGATACACCATGTTTCAGACCTAGCTTCCGATAGCTCAACACGTTTTCCATCTCTAGCACCATGACTATAGTAATTTACTCAGAGTATAACGTTTCACAGTGTTCTCATCTTGATGGTAGTGGGACAGTGTGACAAAAGAGCCTGCTTCCTAGGCCCTTGTCATTGAATGACATCATACACTTGAAGAGGTAGGACTATTCCTGGAGTGCAAAGATGCTGTGTTAGGTAAGAACATTATCTTAGTGAAATGACTCATTGCTTGAAGAACACGTCCTAAATTAGTAAATGTTCTTCACAGCATATTTTTTCTCCAGAAAACTAGAATATAAATACCCAAGACCCCAAATGTCTGTTTTCTACATGCTGTTTATTTTTAGGTGCTTATTTCTGAATTGGCATGACTCCAATAATGACATATACCTTTAGTTTTCTAACTTGGCTAACATTTGCCACATATCAACATTCTCAAACCAAAAACCTTGCCTTGTGCTGGAGTTGTTCCCCAATTTCCTGAAGCAATATTCATTAAAAAGATGAAATATCCCTTCATAAACATTGTATTTTCTCCAGAAATAGTTTACAACATTCTAAAATTTTTTCAACACCACAGAGAAAGTGCTGGAGAGTGAAGTAATCTTGAGCAGAAAGAACAATGAGAGAAATATTTGTCTTTGAAATGTATTACAAATATTAATGCATCAGGACACTGCAATAAGAAAAGCTTTTGGGTTTTTGGATGAGATTTCAAAGCATAAGCAATGAATTAGCAATAAACAAAATGAAAACACGTCAAGGTAAAAACCTTCCACACAGCAAAATAAGAATTTCACAAAGTAAAAAGATAACTTGAAGGAGGGGAGAAAATGTTTTCATGTATGTCTTTCAACGGGATTTCATCCAAAATATATGAAGAACTTCAAAATTAAGTTCCCACCATTTACCTGAAAATTTCATGATATCCTTGTTTTTTTAATTGCTGAGTAATATTCCATTGGGTAGATGTACCACAATTCTGTATCCATTCCTCCATTGAGGAACATCTGGGATATTTCCAGGTTCTGGTTATTACAAATAAATCTGCTACAGACATGGTTAAACTAATGTCCTTATTGTGTGCTTGAACATCTTTTGGGTATATGCCTAGGAGTGGTATAATTGGATCTTGAGGAAGCACTGTTCCTAGTTCTCTGAGGGAGCACCAGATTGATTTCCAGAGTGGTTGTACAAGTTTGCATTCCCATCAGCAGTGGAGGAGGGTTCCCCTTTCTCCACAACCTCTCCAGCATGTGTTGTCACTTGTGTTTTTGATCTTAGCCATTCTGATGGGTGTAAGGTGAAATCTTAGGGTAGTTTTGATTTGCCTTTCCCTGATGACTAATGACATTGAACATTTCTTTAAGTGTTTCTCTGTCATTCGATATTCCTCTATAGAGAATTCTCTGTTTGGCTCTGCACCCCATTTTTTAATTGGATTACTTGATTTGTTGCTGTTTAACTACTTGAGGAAGTGAGCTATCCCAGAAGCAGAAAGACACACACGGTATATACTCACTCATATAGACATATAATATAGGATAAACCTACTAAAATCTGTATACCTAAAGAACATAATCCAGAGGGAGGACTCTTGCTAAAATGCTCAGTCCCTAACCAGAAAGGCAAAGAAGGAGAAAAGAAGGAACAAGTCAGGAGCCTGACACAGAGGACCTCTGAAAGGCTCTGCCCTGCAGACTATCAAAGCAGATGCTGAGACTTATGGCCAATCTTTGGA
The DNA here is from genome assembly GCF_030254825.1 of Meriones unguiculatus. Classification (NCBI taxonomy): domain Eukaryota; kingdom Metazoa; phylum Chordata; class Mammalia; order Rodentia; family Muridae; genus Meriones; species Meriones unguiculatus. The sequence continues at coordinate 8,468,014 of NC_083364.1, read as the reverse complement.
CAGAGTGGGGACTGTTTCTGACATGAACTGATTGGCATGCTCTTTAATCATCTCCTCCTGAAGGGGGAGCAGCCTTACCAGGCCACAGAAGAAGACAATGCAGCCATTTCTAATGAGACCTAATAGACTAGGATCAGAAGAAAGGAAAGGAAGACCTCCCCTATCAGTGGTCTTGGAGAGGGGCATACGTCCAGAGAGTGAGGAAGGGAGGGATTGGAATGGGAGGAGGGAGGGAACCACAAGAGAGATATAAAGTGAATAAAGTATAATAAAGAATTAAAAAAAACACAAAAAAGAACTTCAAAATCTCAATAGATAAAATCAAGTAATATTATTGACAAAAGTGCACTAGTTTGACTAGACATTTCTCAATTTTTCCAACAAGTATAGGAAACATAAAAAATACCAATAATCTCCAGAGAAATGCAAATAAGAGCACAATGAGAAATCACATATTTCCATTGAGAAAAGCTGTATCCCACAAAGATAAGTGGAAAAATTTCCGAAAAGATATGATAGGAAAAGACACAATAGGACTTAGCCTGCTCTTTGTGAGATTGGTTGCTGTGACAAAATGTCTGAGGAATGGAACTTAAGAAAGATTCAAGAGTACACAGAGAAACACTGTCTCAAAGGGGAAAAAAGTGAAAAAGAAAAAGAAAGGAAAGATTTATTTCTCATCACAGGCTGAAACTTTAGTTCTTCATGGTACGCAAGCCTTATTGGCATGAGCTTGAAGCAGCTGGGTACACTGAGTCTGCAGTCAGAAAGCAGAGAATGCTGAATGCTGGGACTTTCTTTCTTCCTTTGTTGGCTCTGGGACTCCAGCCCACAGAATAGGACAACTCACTTTTAATGTATGTGTTACTACTATAAGTAGCAGTCCAGAAACTCCTCCACAGATACGCCTAAATGTTTATCTCTAGGTAAGTTTAGACCCTGCAGTTATGGAAAGCAATGTCTGTTATATAAAGCACTTGGTAGAATCTCTCTCAAGAACTTAAAATGAGCTACTAAGAATCCCCCAAATCACTATATGATATATACCCAAACGAAATTAAATCAGCATATCAAAAATTCATCTTCACTCCAATGCTTATTTTAATGCTATTCACAATAACCTACATTTCTAGAAACACTCTAAGATGTAAGAAATGTAATACATGCACACAGAGAAAAATACTTTCTCTATAAGATTGTAACCTCTTGAAACAAAATTTAAGATAAGTGCATTGCCTGAAATTAATCAGGCATTGAAATGCAACTATCACAGGATCTGATTCCACTGGAGTCTAAAAATAATCTCATAAAACTTTAGATTAGAAATGTTTTTTGTGTAAGTCTTTCAATTGCTTGCTTAGAGTCACACCAAGGTACTTTATGTTATCTGTGGCTATTGTGAAGGGTGTAGTTTTTCTAATTTGTTTCTCAGCCCTTTTGTCTTTGGTATACAGGAAGCCTACTGATTTTTTTGAGTTAATTTTGTACCCAGCCACTTTGCTGAAGGTGTTTATCAGCTGAAGGAGATCTGTGGTTGAAATTTGGGGTCACTCTTGTATACTATCATACTATTTGCGACTACTGATACTTTGACTTCTTCCTTTCCAATTTGTATCCCCTTGTTTTCCTTTAGTTGTCTTATTTCTCTAGCTAGGACTTCAAATACTATGTTGAAGAGATACAGAGAAACTGGAAAGCCTTGCCTGGTCCCTGATATTGAGTTAAATGTTTCTCCATTAGTTTGATATTCGTTATAGAGTTGTTGTATAGTGCCATTACTATGTTTAGGTATGTGCTTGTACTCTGGTCTCAACAAGACTTTAAACATGAATGGGTGTTGGATTTTGTAAAATGCTTTTTCAGCATCTAAAGAAGACAATTGTGTGGTTTTTTTTTTTTTCAGTTTGTTTATATCGTGGATTACATTGATGGATTTCTGTATATTGAACTACTACATAACTGGGATGAAGCCTACTTGGTCATAGAGGATGTTAGCTTTGACTTGTTCTTGTATTCTCTTTGTGTGCATTTTATTGTGTGTTTTTGCCTCAATGTTCATGAGGGAAATTGGTCTGAGATTCTTTCTGTGTTGGATCTTTGTGAGGTTTAGGTATCAAGGTGACTGTGACTTCATAGAATGAGTTTGGTAATATTCCTTCTGTTTCTATTTTGTGAAATAGTTTTAAGAGTATTAGTGTTAGCTCTTCTTTGAAGGTCTGGCAGAAATCTTCACTGAAACCATCTGGCACTGTTTATTTTTGTTGTTGCTTGTTTATTTGTTTGTGTTTTGTATGGGAGACTTTTGTTGTTTACTTCTATTTCCTTATGGGATATAGGACTATTTAAGTTGTTTACCTGATCTTGCCAGACCACAGGAAGAGGATCCAGGCAGTACTGATGAGACTTGATAAGTTAAAGGAAGATGGCAGAGGAGGAGAACTCTCCCTTTCAGTGTAAGAGGATATGAGTTGGGGGGAGGGGAGGGAGGAAGGGCAAGACTGTGAGGAGTTGAGGGAGGAAGCTTCAATTGCAATATATAATGAATAAACTGTAAAAAAAATAAAAAATAAAGAAGAATTTTTTTTTTAAAAAAAGGAAAAAAATATTTTTATTATGTAGTGTTCTGCCTGCATGTACACCTGCTGGCCAGAAGAGGACACCCGATCTCATTATAGATGGCTGTGAGCCACCATTTGGTTGACTGTAAATTTAACTCAGGACCCCTGGAAGATCAACCATGGCTCTCAACCTCTGAACCATCTCTCAGTCCCCCTAGAAATTGTTTTAAAAGGAGACAAGGATGAGTAAAATTTCTAAGCTATAGGTAGAGGATGTAACCCATTGCAGAGTTGGTTTTCTACCTTCACAACATTAGAAAGAAGGTCCTAGAATGCTTTGCCACAAACGAGTGGCTAATGCTTGAGAAAATGGATGCATTTCGATCTGATGCAGAAATTATGTAAGTGCACATGTAATAAAGCCACCTTCATTTTTATGTACATTTTCACTTCAAATTTTAGTTTTATGTACTACATATAAACAGTACAGAAATAAACCTGTGTTAAAACTACTTTATCTTGTTTATTTGTACAATTTTAATTTCAATTTTTATTTGTTTTAACTAAGCTTATCGGTTTAAATAAAAAACTGTAAATAATACTTCTTAAATTTTTTTTTGATTAGGCATCTGGCTGGTGGTTGAGTTTTAAATGTTAACTCATTTGGGGACTTTAACAGTATGATTTTCTGATTCTAGTTCTGTTTTCTCTCTTTAATTTAAAGCGTCCACTGTCTAAAGTCCAGCTGTGTCCTTGGCATTCGATTCAGATTAGCTTCCAGAATTCCAGAGTGTGCTGTGTACTTTAAGTCACACATTTTCCCTCAGAACACACATTCATCAGAATGCTGGATTGTCCATCTGTCATCTGAACACAGAAGTCAAATTTTGAGTTGTGAGGTGACTACTCATGAGATTTTGATTTGCAGTCATATTGAGAAATTTTGAGTAAACTTTTATCAATAACATTGTGTTTCTTATTAGCAGGCCTTAATTTCACAACTATATCAACATAGTAGGGAGAAATCAGAACAAATGTTTCTGAATATTCAGCTCTGTTGGCAATCAGAACAATTTTATAGCCATTGAAACCCAAAGCACTATTCTTCAGTAAAAGTTACTATTTATTATCTATTTTCTTAATTTTATGTGTAATTTTGCTTGCTGCTAGTAATTTTTAGAGCTGAAAGTGAAATACAATGTATAAACAAAACTTATTTAACTTTTAAAGCATTTTTAAATCTAAAAAACAGAACAAAATCCATTTATTATTTGAGTTAGAAAAACAAAGAAAATTAGGGTGTTTTACACAGAAATTTAAGCCTCAGATGAGTTCGCTCTTGTAAATTTTCATTCCACTTCAATTTGGGATCAAAATTATATTGTGTAGTTAGACATAAATTTAAGAAAAGTCCCATTTTTGCTATCACTTATCACAGTATAATTTCCCATTGAGTCATTTTCCACCAGTTAAAGCTTTCCTAGAATAATTACTGCAGATCCCGAGATCAAGAGATAACTTTGATACCAGCATTGTCAATATCAATAGTGTCATAACTAGGCTGGGCTAACGATTGTAAGACCTGGGGTCTCACATCTCAGGAGTTCAAGATCGTGCCCTTCTCAGAAACTCCCACAGACCACAACTTGTTTCAAAAGCAAGAGGTTTATTAACCATTGCACAATGGGATCACCCCTGCCAGTCAGCAAAAAGTGGCCCTAGCAGACAAAGGCATTAGGTTTTTAAAAGAAAAATTGCGGGAAATTTGAAGTTGCAGTTTTGGCAATTCAGGATTGGATGAGGAAGCTATTAAGTAAGATAATTGGTTAGTCTTAGGTGCTCAAGCTTAGCCAGTCCTGCCAAGAGTGGATGCAGCTGCAATTGAAGGTAGGGGTGGTTAGCTCATCATTGAAGATTAGGGCTGCGGGCTCTTGGCTGAAGGTCAGGAGCTACTCAGAAGAAGAATTGGGGCCACCTGGGTTGCTTGCTAAGAAACACTATCTCGAAGACAAGGTCTGGTCTGTCTTTTTGCTGAGTGAAGATCATTGTTTGCTCGCTTTTTTTATATCTGTCCTCACAGATAGGGTCACATTTTTCCATTCTCTGGAAAGGTACTAAGAGGCTTTAGCTTAACCTGAACCTAAAACTCAAAACTATAGGCTTTAGAAGACATACAGACTACAAAGTTAGTCTAACCCTTTCACGATCAATAGGAAAACTTATATAGTAATGTGTGTTTTCTAAAGTGCATAAGATTTTCCTACATCAAAACGTTATGACTATAATTATTTTGATGTTTGGGAAACAGTGTCAGTTATCCCAGCCTGACATACATCTGCATCTTCCGGCATGACTTTGAATTACTGACCTTCCTAACTCCACCTTCTGAAGTACAGAAGTGTGCTAGCCTGCCCAGTTTACACAGTGCTGAAGATGAAACCTGGGGCTTCCAACAGGCTATGCCAGCACTCTATCAAATGAACTTTATTTTAAGGCCCAAAACTTGGAACATTCTGAACATTGGTTAAATACGTAAGGGGCTTTAATATGCTTCATGACCTCTTTCTCATTTGTCATTATAATAAAAGAGTCTGTGTATCAGGAAGAAAATTCTTCTTCCCTTAGACTTAAAGTTAATACTATGGAGCTCTTTGCAAATAACATCTTTAAATTGCTGGCAAATAGCAGTATGTGTATTGTTCTTAATGGCATTTGTGGATAAAACAAGGACGGTTATTACTGCTACATTAAGAATCTTAAAATTATAACAAACAGAATGTTCTAAAAGATTTCAATATTGTTCAGTCGCAATTAGAATATTTATGTAACATTTAAATCCACTTACTGTTTTAGTAACATGAGTCAGCTTATTCTGTAATTTCACACTGAGGTAGAAATCGATATTGCTACATATTTGATTAAATTTCTCTACATGCATGTTAATTTTAGCTAAATATTTAATACAAGAATTGCCATAAATAGTTTAATATTTTAAACTTTGTATTAAGACTTTGCAAATGAGAAAATAACAGATTCAACTATAATCTGATTAAATATTCATTATACACCAAGTCAACAAAGAACAAAGGACTAGTACTCATAAGCAAACTCTTTTCCAATAAATGTTATTTTCACCTGTCTTATTATCATAAATTGTTTCTGTTACCAATAATACTTTAGGTTTCAGGGGTAGGATGACAATAGTCACAAATAATTTCACATAACTCTCTATATTAAAGCATTTTCAGGAAAAGTAATGTTGGCTGGATTCTCCACACTATACTTTCTGGATGTGAAATTAAAAAAAAAATCCTACATATATTGGTAGATCTGTATACAACGGTGTCAAATTCTTTTAAGAAGACTATTGGTCTTCAAAGCAGGGCAAGTAGCTAGTGTGAGGATGTGTGCACCTGTATACATGCACACTCACACACACACACACACACACACACACACACGTGTTTCCTATTAAAAGCATTAGTGTAACAGAAAATACAGGGCTTCTACATACTGTCAAAATTGCTAATGGAGACTGTTGCCCTGTGCTGAGATTGTTCATAACCTTTTATAAGTTGGTTGTATAGATGGTTCTCATGTGGCAAGTCTTTCAGGTGATAGTCATATACAAAAAAAACTAAAACAAAAACAAAAGTCAAGTTCTGCTAGCTTTCATGCTACCGCAATGCACTATTCAGGTTTCCAAATGAATGAAGCATCAGGCAGTCCTAACCAACTATGACATCTATGAACCATAACAATAAACAACACGACACGATAGCCCTATGAATTCATTAATCACACACACACCTTGAGGAACCATCACCTCTCTAACTGGACTTAATGAGAGGGAAAACATTTTTTGACCTGGAAACACAGCCACCTGCCCAAGGATAGTGAAGTCATAGATCTTATAGATTATGTCACTTGACTAAGCCAGCATAATCTATAACTACATATAGATATTTGTCCCTATATCTAAAGATCAGTGTAATCTTCACCCTTCATGAAGGAAACTCCTCTTTGTAACAGATGTCAACCATTACAAAAACTTCAACCAATCAAAATGCAGTCTTAGAGCCCAGTCCTACTGTTAAAGCTACAGTACAACTCTTGCCTCTAATAAGGCTCAAGAATCATTTAGTAAGAGGGAGCAGGTGGGAAGGCTGGGAAAGCAGAGACTCAGGACATTTGCTGGGACAGTGTGTATCCCAGGAATGCCAGAATCTGTACCCATAAAGTCTCACTAACATGACTTCTTAAACAAGGAGAACAAGGAGCAGAACAAGGAGACACCAAAGAGAATAGGGAAGAGCCCATGAGACCTCAACCCTACAAAAGTACTATGGGCAAAGAGCTCTCACTAAGAGTTGAGAGGAAGTGGTCTTTTATAGGGAAGAAAATATTAATCAGTTCTTCAAAAATTGCTCACTCCTGAAAACATGTACATGTAACATTATAGGGAATAAACTGATTATGCTTATGTATTTAGGAGTATGTGTATGTATGTGCATATGAAACAGTTATGAATAGTGGGGTCATAGTTTCAGAAGAGAGCAAGGAGGGCTGTGTAGGAGGCTTTGAAGGGAAGAAAAAAAATAAAAATGATATAATTATTTTATAATCTTAAAAAATTAAGAATAAGAACATAAAAAGGCTCAGGGGTATCCATTTAAAATAAGGTAGAATCTGTTGTTCTGATGGTAATTAAACACTAAGTTATGAAATGTTTCCAGGTTGATTAATATACTACTATAAGTTAAACATTTTGTTTTGTTTTGTTTTCGACCTATATACCTGTATGTGCCTGCTTTTCCTTGAATAGTTTTGAGTCTTCGTTTCAGAGATGGCCCATATTTCAGAACACTTTGGTAAGCTTCTTGGACACTAAGGTTTGGAAAGAATTCCCTGCTTCTGCCAGTGTAGGGTAGCTCATAGACACAGATGTCACCAAGCCATAGCAGATGAATGGAGCTAGCACGCTTCTTCCTGTCACATTGGAAAGTCCCGAACTAACTGTCAGCATTATGCAGAGTTCAAGTATTTTCTTCAAGTACAATTAAAGTTTGAAGTAATTAATCAGTCCACCTTGATGTTTGTGACTAACTTTCAGTGACAATGTTGTTATCAGCAGACACCCTCTAACATATAGAAGCCTCTATTTTGACTTTGTTTTCTAAGAATAAGAACTGTGCAGCACTTCTCTCTGGTAGGGCCACCTAGCCAGCCCACAGAGAAAGAGGATCCAGGCTGTACTGACGGAACCTGGTAGGCTAGGGTCAGACAGAAGGGGAGGAGGACCTCTCCTATCAGTGGACTAAGGAAGAGGGATAGGGGAGGAAAAAAGAAAGAGGGTGAGACTGGTAAGAGATGAGGGAGGCGGTTACAACCAAGACACAAAGTGAATAAAAGTCTAAGTAATAATAATAATAATGAAAAGTTATATAAAAAAAACCAAGAAGTGTGCAATGTAACTATATCATGTTATAAAACATTCTAACGTGGCTTTCAAAATATATTGCTTTGATTCAAATAATTAAAATGTAACACCTGCTCTAACATATACTGCTTTTATGTTGAAGTGTCAAAGTTGAGGATTCCTGAATAATACAAATACATGTTATCTGGAAGTACTACTTAATCTCCATGAATGCATAACACTAGCCTACCCTTTATATTTAATTAGATGAAAAAATATTCCAAGCACTTTTCACTTTAACTTGAATAAGCATGCCATCTTGGAAGGCAGGAGTAGGAAATTTTCTTTTCTGTCTAGTTAAAGGAATCTTTTGAAAATATATTTTAATAACAACAACAAAAAGAAATTATTTTTAAATAATTAGCTGGTTGACTTTGACTTATCTAAAACCTTGTATAAGTGTATCAAACATTTATTATCTGATAAGTGACTATTAAATTTAACATGTAAATAACTTAATGTCATGTCAAACTGGTTACTGTTAGTAAGGGGATAAAGCATTAAAGCACTAAGGAAGCTAGAGGAAAGTTTGAACAGTAAGTTAGAGGTAGGAAAAATAAAAAAGAGGGTAAAATGCTTTACATGCCCAATGAAATAAGACACATATTCTTAAATATGCTCAAAAACAGAAAGCCTTAATAAAAATAAAAGTATATATATTATATATATATAATTTTACATATATGAAACTCATAGTTCATGAGACATCAACCCATATGCCACCTCAGCACTGACTTTACTAAACATTTTCAAATACTTTGCAAGATAAAGCTCAAGGTTTACAGTATTTAATTAGTTAGAATTTTAACATAAAACTTCAGAAAAGAATGTGCGTACATAGTCTATTTTATAAAACTCAGTTCAGGTTGAGTAACTGAGTTTTATAAAATGTCATGGCTTTAGATTAAAAACAGTGGTACTAGTGTCTCCTTGGCATCAGATGAGATCCGAGCTGTTGGAGACGGATGGAGATGCTCACAAGAGTATAAATTCTCCATTAGGCTCATCCTCCTACATTTTTCTTTAATTAAATTTCAGATTGAAATCCCGGTCCTCTATCACCCCAAACAAGCACTCTGCTACTGAACTACTGTCTAGGCCATCTTTATTTTGAGTCATAGTATCACTCTGGAGGTGTCAGCCTGGAATTTGCCACCTGAATAGTAGAAATTCAAGCACATGTTGGAAAGCCATGATTTACTCCTGGTCTAATAATACCAAAGTTCTAGTGAACTCGGGCCCTATCAGATGACATCTTTTAACCTTTTAAAAACATATTTTTTGCTTTTTTAAACATGTGTATATTTGTGTATGTATTTAAAAGCATGTGAGTGCAGGAGTCCACAGTGGCCAGCGGCATTAGATTTCCATGGAATTTCAACTACAGCTGGTTGTGAGCCACCTGATGCAAATGAGAGTGACTGAACTCAGGTCCTCTGCAAGAACAGGAAGTTCTTGTAAACACCGAGCCAGCTCTCCAGCCTTGCATCACTCAATCTTAATTACTACTCAAAAGTTCAACCTCCAAGAACTATAGTCAGATTAGATTTAGAGCCTGTTAACACTGTAAACTGAATTAATCTGAGGAACACTGAATTTTACCTGGCTTTTCTCTTCCTGACTATTACCATATATGACCAATAATTGCTCTTAGATAAAATTTCTGCCTTTTTAAAAAATCTGAGAACCTTTCTATTGTCATTTTGGATAGATGTGTTTATGATTCTTGTTTGAAATAAAACAAATTTTTGCCATGATGAATATTTAAGCTATTGATAACATCTTAGAAATGACTACACAAACAAAAATACAAATTATTTCTTAAAATATTACTTTAGGGAAGAACATAGAAAAACTAACTAGGATCAAATAAGCCAAATGTTTTTAAGCAAATTAACAGTGCAATTTTAAAATTTAACATTTTTTTATTTATCTATATCATTCTGCTTGACATATACCGAGGGCTTCAAATGTGATTTACTATTTTTTTGTATTTTTTTATTTTTATTAATTATAGTTTATTCACTTTATATCCCCCATAGCTCTCTCCCTCCTCCCCTCCAAATTCCACCCTTCCTACCCCTTCTCCAACCCATGCTCCTCCCCAAGTCCACTGATAGGGGAGGTTTTCCTCTCCTTCCTTCTGATCATAGTCTATCAGGTCTCATCAGGACTGGCTGCATTGTCTTCCTCTGTGGCCTGGTAAGGCTGCTCCCCCCTCAGAGGGAGGTGATAAATGACATTGAGCATTTCTTTAAGTGTTTCTCTGCCATTCAATATTGATATTCCTCTATTGAGAATTCTCTGTTTAGCTTTGTACCCATTTTTTAATTGGGTTACTTGATTTGTTGCTTTTTAACTTCTGGAGTTCTTTATTCGGGATATTAGGCCTCTGTCAGATATAGGATTGGTGAAGATCCTTTCCCAGTCTGTAGGCTGTTGCTTTTTACTGATGACAGTATTGTTTGCTTTACAAAAGCTTTACAGTTTCATGAGGTCCCATTTATAGATTGTTGCTCTTAGAGCCTTTGCAGTTGGTGTTCTGTTCAGGAAGTTGTCTACTGTGCCAATGAGTTCAAGGCTCTTCCCAGTTTTTCTTCAAATAGGTTTAATGAAAAAAAAAAAAAAAAGAAAAAAATAGGTTTAATGTTTCTGGTTTTATGTTGAGGTCTTTGATCCACTTAGAATTTACTTTTGTGAATCTTCACTAACCCTTTATCTGACAGAGGACTAATATCCAGTATATACAAAGAACTAAAGAAGCTGAAAAACAGCAAACCAAGTAATCCAATTAAAAAATGGGGAACAGAGCTAATCAGAGAATTCTCGACAGAGGAATATCGAAAGGCAGAAAAACACTTAAAGAAATGCTCATCCTCATTAGCCATCAGGGAAATGCAAATCAAAACGACCCTGAGATATCACCTTACACCCATCAGAATGGCCAAGATGAAAAACTCAAGCGATAACACATGCTGGAGAGGTTGTGGAGAAAGGGGAACCTTGCTCCACTGCTGGTGGGAATGTAAACTGGTACAACCACTCTGGAAAGCTATCTGGCGCTTTCTAAGACAAATAGGAATAGTGCTTCCTCCAGACCCAGCTATACCACTGCTAGGTATATACCCAAAGTTTGTTCAAGTACACAAAAAGGACACTTGCTCAACCATGTTTATAGCAGCTCTATTTGTAATAGCCAGAACCTGGAAACAACCCAGATGTCCATCAACGGTGGAATGGGTACAGAAATTGTGGTATTTTTATACAATGGAATACTACTCAGCAATCAAAAAGGAGGAAATCATGAAATTTGCAGGCAAATGGTGGGATCTAGAAAAGATCATTCTGAGTGAAATATCCCAGAAAGAGAAAGACAAACATGGGATATACTCACTTATATAGACCTATAAGATATGATAAACATAATGAAATCTATACACCTAAAAAAGATAATCAATTGAGCGGACATGGGGTAAGATGATCAATCCTCATTTAGAAAGACAGATGGGATGTGCATTGAACGTATGACAGGAGTCTACTGAGCGCATCTGAAAGACTCTAACTAGCAGTGTTTTCAAAGCAAAGACTCATGACCAAACCTTTGGCAGAGTACAGGGAATCATAAGAAAGAAGGGGAGTTAGTCTGATGGGGAAAGGATAGGAGCTCCACAAGGACCAAATATATCTGGGCACAGGGTCTTTTCTGAGACTGACATTCAACCAAGGACCATGTATGGATATAACCTAGAACCTCCACTCAGATGTAGCCTGCGGTAGCTCAGTAACCAATTGGTTTCCCAAAGTGAAGGGAACAGGGACTATTTCTAACAGGAACTCAATGACTGGCTCTTTGGTCTCCTCACCCCCGAAGGGAGGAGCAGTCCTGTTAGGCCACAGAGGAGGGCTTTGCAGCCAGTCCTGAAGATACCTGATAAAACAGGATCAGATGAATGGGGAGGAGGTCCTCCCTATCAGTGGACTTGGAAAGGGGCACGGTGGAGATGAGGGAGGGAGGGAGGGACTGGGAGGGAATGAGGGATCGGGACACGGCTGGGATACAGAGTTAATAAAATGTAACTGATAAAAATAAAATAAAATAAAAAAATATCCAATCTCTTTTAAAATCCAAAATCTCCGTAAGACCCCCAAACAAAAAAAAAAAAAAGAATTTACTTTTGTGCAGGGTGATAAGTATGGATCTAATTCATTTTTCTACATGTAGACATCCAGTTAAACCAGCACCAGTTGTTGAAGATGCTATTTTTTTTCCCTTCTATGGTTTTGACATCTTTGACAAAAATCAGGTGTCCATAAGTGTGTTGGTTTATTTCAAGGTCTTCTGTTCAGTTCCATTGATCCACCATTCTGTTTCTATGCCAGTACCATGCAGTTTTTATAACTGTTGCTATGTGGTACAGCTTGAGATCCAGGATGGAGATACCTCCTGAAGATCTTTTATTTTAAAGGATTGTTTTAGCATTTCTGGGTTTCTTGTTATTCCTTATGAAGTTGAGATTTTTTCTTTCAAGTTCTATAAAGAATTGTGTTGGTAATTTGATCAGAATTGCGTTGAATCTGTAGAGTACTTTTGGTAAACTGGCCATTTTTACTATGTTAATCCTGCCAAGCCATGAGCATGGGAGATATCTTCTCTAATCTTCTTCTATCTTCTGATATCTTCTTCTAATTCTTTCTTCAGAGACTGGAAATTTTTTCATACTAGTCTTTGACTTCCTTGGTTAGGGTTACACCAGGTACTTTCAGTTCTCTCCTTCTGGGATACTTCACTCATGGTATATCCTCACTTAATATAAACCTATAAGATATGATAAACATAATGAAATCTATATACCTAAAGAAGATAAACAAGAAAGCAGACATGGCATAAGATGATCAATCCTCACTTAGAAAGAGAAATGGGAAGTGCATTGGATGTAGGAGAAAACAAGTAACAGGACAGGATCCTACCACAGAGCACTCATAACCAAACCTTCCACAGAGTGCAGGGAATCATATGAAAGAAGGGGGAGTTAGTATGATGTGGAAAGGATAGGAGCTCCACAAGGACCAAATATATCTGGGCACAGGTGTCTTTTCTGAGACTGACACTCCACCAAGGACCATGTATGGATATAACCTAGAACCTCTGCTCAGATGTAGCCCATGGTAGCTCAGTAACCAATTGGTTTACCATAGTAAGGGGAACAGGAACTATTTCTGACAGGAACGCAATGGCAGGCTCTTTGACCTCCCCACCCCCCCAAGGGAGGAGCAGTCCGGCAAGGCCACAGAGGAGAACTTTGCAGCTAGTCCTGATGATACCTGATAAAACAGGGTCAGATGAAAGGGGAGGAGGTCCTCCCCAATCAGTGGACTTGGAAAGGGACAGGGAGGAGAAAAGGGAGGTAGGGTAGGATTGGGAGGGAATGAGGGAGCAGGATACAACTGGGATACACAGTTAATAAAATGTAACTAAAAATGAAAAAAAAAATAAATTAAATTAAAAAAAAGAAAATAAAAAAAATAAAAGGAGAAAATGGTGGTACCTGGAAGGTATCCACAAAGGAACACTACTTCTCTCTACTGCTCTCCATTTTGTCTGATGTGTGGCTGCCCTTGTACATGGGATTTTAAGTATTGGAATGGGACGGTCTTGATGCTTCATCTCTATATAACCTGGCATTGTTTTTCACATTCAAAAGTGGTGGATTAGCAGAGACGCAGGATGTAGAAACGAAAGCTGATATTCAGGAAGGGCTTCCAGCCACCCCAGACTTAATTCAAGCCTGCTAGTTTCAGACTACCTGCTATACTTGATTTTTGTTGTTGTTTTTGTTTGGCTTTGTTTTTGAGATAGAGCCTTATTATACAGCCCTGGCTGTCCTTGAACAAATTAATTAAGTTCTAGGATTAAAAGTGTGTGACATTAAGCTCAGCTCCTAACACTAACATTAGTTTAACTATCATTACCTCTACATATTATCCTAAAAGTCTTTCATGCAATGAGCTGTGGCTTCCTTCCCCTTCTACAGATTTTGACAAAATGAGTTTTGTCTCTGTAGAAGGGTGTGGTTTTATGACTTGTCATCTATATGGCTAAGAATGAAGACCACATTGGAAGGGACTGGATTGTGGTATTGACCTAAGAGAGGACACTTTACATTAAAAAAAGATCCAGCAGCCCATTTACCAGTGATTGAGGATCAATGAACCAAGTCTCCCCAGGCAGCAGTCTGATTATTGTTTTAGCTGTGAACTTGGTTACCGGGCTCTGAGAGCCATGGGAGAAGGCAAGCACCCAGCCATTGTTATTTAAATAAAATAAGGTATCCTCTCTTTGACTTCAATGTGTTTACCTTTGACAGCCTCTATGTCCTGAGGCTCTGAGGAAGACAGTGCCATGCAGTTCTTGTTTCTTCCTTTGCTCCATTAAGGTTTGAGGGTTATAGTCTCCCTTGTCTAAAATGAAGAGTGAAAATTGAAGGAAAGGGACTTAGCTCATGGAAAGACAATCAGTTCTCTCACCAGAACTTTCTGCATTTTGCAGTCAAAGATTTTATATTTCTGAATGTTCTTGAGTGATGAATGAAGCCTTTGTTCATTAAAATTGTCCATCTGTTAGTCCTGTCCGCAGGTGACTACTGAAACTGAACATTATCCACTCTCTTCTTATTATGCAAAAGCAGCAATGTAGGCTAATAGACTTTTGGGGGAGATATTGTCTGGTTTCAATGGGACCCAAAGTCTTAAGGAGTCATCCAAGCACACTAAGAGTTCATGTACATTTATGTGATAAATAAATAAATAAATAGTGATAATAATCATCTACAAAGGTAACTGATAGATTTGTAAGTTCAAATACTGTGACTATGTTACAACTAATGTGCCACTCCCATATTCATCCAAATTGAATGTGGGGTTTTTTTTGGCATTTCAATTAATATTTTATTTTTATTTATTACCATTTTTTTCACTTAGGACCTCAGCTGTAGCCTCCTCCCTTCTCTCCTCCCAATTCCATCCAACCTCCCTCTTCTCCACCTATGCTCCTCCCCTAGTCTACTGAAAGGGGAGGACCTCCTCCTCCTCTATCTGACTCTAGCCTATCAGGTCTCATCAGGGCTGTCTGCATCATCTCCCTTTGTGGCTTGGCAAGGCTGCAAGCCCCAGGGGTTGCTGATCAAAGAGCCAGCCACTGAGTTCACGTCAGAGATAGCCCCTGCTCCCCTTACTGGGGTACTCACACGGAAACTGAAGCCTATGGGTTTCATCTAACCAGGGGGTCTAGGTGCTCTCCATGTATGGTCCTTGGTTGGAGTATTGGTCTCCTAAGGCCTTCCTGGATCCAAGGTTTTGGCTCTGTTCTCCTTGTGGAGCTTCTGTCCCCTCCAGGTCTTTCTATTTTCCTCTTTCTCCATAAGGGTCCCTGCACTCTGTCAAATGTTTGGCTATGAGTAACAGTACCTCCTTCAATACCCAGAATGGTAGAGTCTTTCTGAGGTCCTTTGTGGAAGGCTCCTGTCCTGTTTCCTGTTTTCTCCTACTTCCAATGTTTATCCTGTTTGCCCTTCTTAATGAGGTTTCAGCCTCTTCCCTGAGCATTTTTATTTGATGTTTTGAATTATGCATATTTTGAAATTTACCTATATTTTGTTTCAATATCACAATAACAACAGCAATGGTAGAAAATTTAATAGCTGGAGAGAGTCTTCCTTGTGTCATTGAATTCTTTGGCATTAGCCATCCTTGATCATGCCCTTTTGTGTGTTATTGGATCCAGGAAGATCATTTTTTGACCACTTACCACAAAAAGCAATATTCCCCAGCTTTTGACATCCTAGGACCAAATACCAGTCAATAAAATAAAAACCATGGGTCCATTAAAGTCTGCTAGATTTATTACAGGTGGCTGATCGCAAGGTCTCCTCAGCTTGCTCTTTCCGAGGAAATCATCACAAAGGCTCCAATGCTCTGCTTTGCTCCTTGCTCATATTTTCTCTGCTTTTTGAATTCCTAGATATTTCCATTTGGTTTCTTGTCTTTAAAAACTGAGAGGGATATTCTCCTTGACCAGTCTCTACCCAGTCTTCAAAAAATAGTGCTAGATCCAAGATATACTTTCTTGAAACATATAATTTGGGTAAAAATCCTGCTATAGCAGTTTAGTAAGAAACAGCTACCTTCAGATTTTGGCTACTGATCAGTTTCTTTATTTTCCATTATACACACTGAGTATGTGATCACACTTCAGTAAGGGTCTATTTCATGATGCTTGAGCTGGAATCCTTTTTTAAAAATTACTTCTTTAATTTTATGACTTAATAATATAATTATAACATCTCCTCCTTTGCTTTCCTCCCTCCAAACTCTCCCTTGTATTGTTTTGATCTTTTTCAAATTAATGCACACCATTTTAATTAATCATTATTACACACACACACACACATGCACACACAGACACCTAAATACAACCTGCTCAGTATATATATTGCCACTTGTATATTTTCAGGACTGACTAGATTTATCGTTAGATAACCAGTTGGTATTCACTCCCCCAGATAAGGCTATTTTTCTTGTTCTCACGTATTGCTTATTTGCTTGTATTTCTTTGTGCAGGTTTGAGATCTCAAGGGCCCATCAACTTTGGCATGTCTAATGTTTCCCCCCATATATATATGTGTGTGTGTGTGTGTCTGTCTGTCTGTCTGTCTGTGTCTGTGTCTGTGTGTGTATTTCTACATACATACATGTCACCTCAGTTTGACTCATGTTATTTTATACAAGATTTCAAGGCTGACCATTTATTATTGGAAACTTTGCCATGATATTTCCTTAGTAAATCTTCTTCTGATCCCTAACCTTGCTCATGGTCCCATTTATTTGTATTATGTTCAGAGTTCTTGCCAATATGTCTCAGCAACTGCAAAATTGCATTATTCTAGTTCATACACATGCTATCATAGTTCTGAATACACCTCTTTTTTACCATATTTTCACTACCACTGAACGAGTTTTCAAAAGACATATAAATTAAGTAAACATTGTTTTCCTTCATCTTTTTTATATTTATTTATGTATATATATATATTTACAATTTGTTGATTTTGTATCCTGATTGTAGACCCCTCTCTTATCCCCTCCCAATCCTACCCTCCCTCATCTCCTCTGATTCACCTTCTCCAAATCCACTGATACAGGAGGTCCTCCTCCCTTTCCATCTAACCCTAGCATCTCAGGTCTAATCGGGACTGCTTGCATTGTCTTTCTCAGCAGCCTGGTAAGACTACTTACCACTCAGGGGGAGTTGATCATAGAGCCAGCCATTGAGTTTATGTCAGAGACAGTCCCGGTTGCTCTTACTAGGGAAACAACTTGGAGACTGAGTTGCCATGGGTTACATGTGTGCAAGGGTACTAGGTTATCTTTATGCATGGTCCTTGGTTGGAGTATCAGTCTCAGAAAACACCCCTGTGCCCAGTGTTTTTTTTGGATCTGTGGCCATCCTTGTGGAACTCCTGTCTCTTCCAGATCTTTCATCTCCCCCTTCTTTCAAAAGATTCCCTGCACTCTGCCCAAAGTTTGGCTATGAATCTCAGTGTCTCCTTGGATGCCCTTCTGGGTAGAGTCTTCCAGAGGCTCTCTGTGGAAGGCTCCTGTTTTGACCCCTGTTTTCTGCCCCTTCAGATGTCCATTCCATTTGCCTTTCTGAAATAGGATTGATCATCTTACCCGGGTTCTTCCTTCTTGCTTAGCTTCTTTAGGTCTACAGATATTAGTATGTTTATCCTATATTATTTGTCTAATATCCACTTGTAAGTGAGTATACACCATGTGTGTCTTTCTGCATCTGGGATACCTCACTCAGGATGATTATTTCTAGACCCCACAATTTGCTTACAAATTTCAGGATTTCTTTGTTTTTAATTGCTGAGTTATTCCAGTATGTAAATATACCACAATTTCTGTATCCATTCCTCAGTTGAGGGACATCTGGGTTGTTTCCAGATTCTGTTTCTTACTAACAAAGCTGCTATGAACATGCAGATGTGCAAATGTCCTTGTTGTGTACTTGAGCATCTTTTGAATATATACCTAGGAATGGTATAGCTGGTTCTTGAGGTAACATTATTCCTAATTGTCTGAGAAAGCACCAGACTGATTTCTAAAGTGGTTGTACAATTTTATATTCCCAATAGCAATGAAGGAGGGTTCCCCTTTCTCCACATCCACTCTAGTATGTATTGTCACTTGAGTTTTTGATCTTAGCTATTCTGATGGGTGTAAGGTGAAATCTCAGGATCATTTTGATTTGGATCTCCCTGAAGACTAAGGACACCAGGATTTCTTTAAGTGTTTCTCTGCCATTCTGTATTCCTTTAGAAAGATTTATCTGTTTAGCTCTGTACCCGATTTTTTAATTGGATTACTTGACCTGTTGTTTTTTTTTTTTAAAAATTCTTTATTAATTACACTTTATTCACTTTGTATCCCCCCTGGGGTTTCCTCCCTCCTCATGTACCAATCTCTCCCTTTCTCCACCCTCTGCATGCATGCCCCTCCCCAAGTCCACTGATAGGGGAGGTCTTCTTTTCCTTCCTTCTGATCTTAGTCAATTAGGTCTCATCAGGAGTGGCTGCTTTGTCTTCTTCTGTGGCCTGGTAATGCTGCTTCTCCCTCAGGGGGGGGGGTAATTAAAGAGCAGGCCAATCAGTTCATGTCAGAGACAGTCTCTGTTCCAATTACAATGGAACCCACTTGGATACTGAATTGCTGTCAGCTACATCTGTGTAAGGGTCTTAGGTTATCTTCATTCATGGTCCTTGGTTGGAGTATCAGTCTCAGGAAAGACCCCTGTGATCAGATTTTTGGTTCTGTTACTTTCCCTGTTGAGTTCCTGTCCTCTCCAGATCTTACTGTTTCCCACTTCTTTCATAAGATTCCCTGCACTCTGCCCAAAGGTTGCCCATAAGACTCAACATATGCATTGAGAGTCTGCAGGGCAGAGCCTTTCAGAGGTCCTCTGTATCAGGCTCCTGACTTGTTCCCTCTTTTCTTCTTCTGCTGATGTCCATCCTCTTTGCCTTTCTGGATAGGGATTGAGCATTTTATCAAGAGTCCTCCCTCTTGATTAGTTTCTTTAGGTGTACAGATTTTAGTAGGTTTAATCTATATTATAATGTCTATATTATGTCTATATTATAATGAGCGAGTATATACCGTGTGGATCTTTCTGCTTCTGGGATAGCTCACTCAGAATGACCTTTTCCAGATCCCACCATTTACCTGCAAATTTCATGATTTCCTTGTTTTTTATTGTTGAGTAATATTCCATTGCGTACATGTACCACAATTTCTGTATCCATTCCTCCACTGAGGGGCATCTGGGCTATTTCAGCTTCTGGCTATTTCAAATAAGGCAGCTACAAACATGGTTGAGCAAATGTCCTTATTGTGTATCTTAGCCTTTTTTTGGTATATGCCTAGGAGTGGTATAGCTGGATCTTGAGGAAGTGCTATTCCTAGTTGTCTGAGGAAGAGCCAGATTGCTTTCCAGAGTGGTTGTACAAATTTACATTCCCACCAGCAGTGGAGGAGGGTTCCCCTTTCTCCACAACCTCTCCAGCATGGGTTGTCACTTGAGTTTTTTATCTTGGCCATTCTGATGGGTATAAGGTGAAATCTCTGGGTCGTTTTGATTTGCATTTCCCTTATGGCTAATGAGGTTGAGCATTTCTTTAAGTGTTTCTCTGCCATTCGGTATTCCTCTACAGAAAGTTCTCTGTTTAGCTCTGTTCCCCATTTTTAATTGGATTACTTGGTTTGCTGCTTTTCAGCTTCTTTAGTTCTTTATACATACTATATATTAGCCCTCTGTCATGATGATAAAGGGTTGGTGAAGATTCTTTCTCAATCTGTAGGTATTTGGTTAACTTTGATGACGGTGTCCTTTGCTTTACAAAAGCTTTACAGTTTCATGAGGTCCCATTTATGGATTGTTGCTCTCAGAGCCTGTGCTGTTGGTGTTCTGTTCAGGAAGTTGTCTCCAGTGGCAATGAGTTCTAGGGTCTTCCGCACTTTTTTCTTCTAACAAATTTAATGTGTCTGGTTTTATGTTAAGGTCTTTAATCCACTTGGACTTTAGTTTTGTGCAGGGTGATAAGTATGCATTTATTTGTCTTTTTCTACATGTAGACATCCAGTTAGACAGCACCATTTGTTGAAGATGCTGTCTTTTTTCCGTGGGCATGTGCAGGCACCCTGAATACCTCAGTGACCTATACACTTGCCATACTGTCCTCCTGGTATTCACATCTGTCTGGGATCTAGCAATTTTTTGCCTGGACTCCAGTGGTAGAACCACAGAATAGGGCCTTCAGTGTTGACAATGCTGTTCCAAGGATCACTATGTTGCCCTCACTGGGGATGTTGGTGGGAAAGATCTTATATCTGGCTGCTAGGGTAGACCCTATATCTGGTCCTCTGCCTGCACTCACGTGAAGGTGCCCTCTATTCCTTGTTGGCCTAATTGGAAAACACAGGGCTTCCCCCTGTTCTCTGCACTCAGATTTGAGCCTTCAGGGGCAAATAAGAGTGTAAGAGATCAGTCAGCTCAGTGGTGTCCATTATTTGTTGGCTGGCAGGGAGATGATTATCTGAGGCAGCCACCTCAGTCACTGAGCAGGGAGAATCCTGTTGAGTTAGCACCTGCCTGCTGTAGCCTAAGACCTCTGAGGTCCACACAGCCTCAATCTGCAGCAGCATACCTGGGAGGCCCCGTACTGCTGATGTCTCTGCAGTCTCATTCACCAAGCATGGAGGCTCCTGCTTGGGCCAACCACTGCCTTCTCTGCTGAGCAAGGAGGCTCTTGCTTGGGGTAAAAGGAAGTGTGGGATGAGGGTTTGAATATTTGCCACTCTCAGTCCCTGGAGACCTCCACAGGTGACCAGGATTCAAACTGTCCAGATGGGTTGTCCCTTCTTACTCAGGAAGCCTCAGTGTTAGTTTTCTGACTTCAGCTGTCCCTCCTGTCACCATTTTCAGAGTTTCAGATTCTGTGCTCCTCAGATAAGGTACAGGCTGGCCGTTGCCATCTTGGACATCCTTTTTTCTCATCTTATCGTGTGTCTCTGTGTGTTGGGTGATAATTTAAAATAAAGAATATATAGCATGTTATTATATATTAAACTGATGTAAAATAATGTTCAAAACTGTATGCAATAAAAACACTCCTGTAAAACAAGCTTTTATTAAAGAACATTTAAAAATGTATTTGGGACAAAATACAACCATGTTTATGGGAATAGAAAACCACAATTACAAGCTTTTTGCATAACTAATTGTCTAATAAAAGAACACATAACAATAGTTGATAATGACTCAAAGTCATTATTCTAAAAGTCAAATTCATTTAGTAAATACTCAAGAAAACACCTACACAGTGACATAGTAAGCAAAATGTGCAAGCACACCCATACATGGGCTAGAAAAGTACTTCAGATAGCTTTTGAAAGTTGTTCAGGAATAAAAGATCTGGCTTCCATGTATAAAAGTGACCAAATGTCCTGCATGGCCCACTGAGAATGTTCAATAATACAGTTGTATTTTGTTGTATGATAATTATTCCTGGAACAACAGTTTGAGCAAAATTAAGAAAATTGATCTGTTTCTATAAGATATAATTAAATTTAAGACCTGAATCTGTTTGATTCTGATGAATGCAGGGTCCACAATGCCATTCTACAAAATAATTCCCAAATGATTTAACATTTGTAGAAAAGCTGAAAACTGACCCTTTAACTGACGCCATCAATATGCTACATTGTGGTTCTTTTTAGTTCCCGAGTTAAGCCCTGCATGGGGAATAAATTGATGTATGCAAACAGAATGGTAGGAAACATTCCGGAATCATTTTAAAACTTTTCAGTGAAACCATATTTGGATCTGTTTTATCAGTATCCTACTGATTGTGGTATGTAATCATGTTGAACACAATGTGCATGATAAAGTAGCTCAGGTTATTTATATACCTTTTATCAACATGGCTCATAAGTTTGAAGGTTAAATTAGTTTATACATATATCTAAAGGGGCTGGAATCTTAAACTAGTAAGAATGGTTTTATTTTTTTTCAGGGTACTCATTTTCACTCTTACATATTTTTCTGATATATTTTCTGATATATATATTATATTCATGAAACCAATAACAAATTCACATATCAAGTAGTAGAATTTATCATTGTTTATATTTTGAATTCTAATATTAAATATTTAAATGATAATATGGATTCTTTCCATTTAAAAATATAAAAGGGAAGTGGGGACCAAAATGACATTCTGCTTGCAGTGAATTTCCATTCCATCTGGTGTATGACAAACAAAAAAATTTTCAAGTACAATCTTAAACACCCATCTATCCTTAAAAATGATGAGATACTTCTGAATGCATTTGCACAAATATGTTAACTTAATGATAGTAGGAATTATTCTTTCAGCATGACATGAATATACTATATCACATAACAGGTGATTGGGGTCTGTCTGTTATTTTTTAAAAATTAAATTAGGACTGACTAAATAGCAACAAAGTGAATGTTTTGGCAAGATGGGTGTTTGTCTCTACTAAATGTGGTTGTTTTCTATTCTTTCTTTGAAATTTGTGTTTTTTTTTCTTTATTTCACTTTCTCTCTTTTCTCATGTTATTCATGGATATCAATAAGAAGACATTGGCCTGAATATGAGTTGTTTGGATTTGAAAGTTTTGGCTTTCTTTATGTGCTAAGATTAAAAGTATATGACCCTGAGAACAAATTCATAGAAAAATGCCTAAGAATGATAGACAACAAGACAAAGTACCTTTGTAGGGAGTGTAAAAATAAATGTAGGGATTTCAGCATTAAAAAAACACATTTTGAGCATTTTATTCTAAGTGAATTCAATCATATATTTAACTTGTCTATTGAAGAACAACTACATGTGATGTTTTCTACATAGTCAGAAGATTCCTTTGGAAACAATGAAAATATTAATTCTAGACTTAATGGAACCTGGATATTAGTACAGCCAAGAGTTGAAAAATAAGTAAAAATGGCAGTATTTGATAGAAGGGTATGTATAAGGAGAGGAAGAAACTTAAGTAGAAGGATAAAATGTTCTGAAGTCATGCACAGAGAAATCTGGTTGGAATTGATTTTATTTAGAGAGAAACAGAAAAGAAGAATTGGAGATAAATAGCCACCAGTCTCTTCTGGATTTCAACTGCACCACTGAGAAACTAGCTTTTAGCTAGAGGAGCAATGTGATCAATAAAAACATTGGCAGTTGAGATATGCTATATAGCAAGGAGCATAATTCTTTATGGATTTACTTACACACACACACACACACACACACACACACACACACACACCAGTATATTTTACATCAAATATACTTTACTTAGTCATTTAAAGCAATGCCAGTATTATGTAAATAGTTGTCCTACATTGCTTAGGGGATAATGACAAGAAATTTGTTTTCATCTTCAGTATAGATATAATTAATTTTTATTATATAATTAATTGTAGTGGCACATAAAGAGTACTGGTTGTTTAATTTGGGCAGTTACTGAAATCTTTGATGAGACATTAATATGGAGAAAAGAAGGTGAGTCCTCTGTGGATATGACCAGAGGAAAATCATTACAGCAGAAGAAAAACAATTTGTGAATGCTGTGAGTTCATTAAGTAAAGTGAACGGTAAAGGAATCTTTAGAATATGACAACTGTACTACAAACAAGAAAAAAAAAAAACTTGTAACAACAGTTAAGAGAAAAAAGATAATAGTGTATGATCTAAAACAGACATGAGCATTTGCAGCTTACTGAAATGTAACAAAATTTAGTGAGCAATTTTGATCAGATAGATTTAATAATCTGAGTCAAGTTGAGTCAAAATATCCCTTGTAATGCTGAGAACAAACAGTGTAGAAAAAGTTCAGGTAGAAAAAAATTGCAATAATATTTCTAGGGCAAATCTAATAATAACATTACCACGTTGACACAAATAGGGGTAATATAGGTAATGATGTTCAAACATCTGTGAAGGCAGAGTGTGCAATGGGATCTATGATTCCAAGAGAGTGTTCAGGAAGAGGTCGGGACTGGAAATGTGCAGTCAGTAGCCAAAAAGATAAAATATGTGATGAACAAATGGGAAGTCTCTTAGATGAAAGTAGACAAAGTTGAGTTTTTAGGAAGTTCAGCACTTGGACAGTAAATTGCAGAGATGAAGAATTTGCAAAGATGTTAGAGAAGGAATTAGAACCAGACAATGAGAGAAAGAAATGCAAGTGAGACTAACCCAGGAGCATATTGCAGAATGATCAGAATGTAAAAATGCTGCTTAGGTAAGACTTAGATGTAAAAAGTATTAATGAGAAGATCAATGATAAATATGATAAAATTTGCTGAAGCTGTGGATGTGGATATATTTGGAATAGATCTGATAAAAAAGAACAGAGAATTGAAGACAAATTTTAAATTAAATTTTTAAATTAATTACAGTTTATTCATTCTGTATCCCAGTTGTAGCCACCTCCTTCATTCCCTCCCAACCTCACCCTCCATATTTGATATCCTCCCATACCCCTCCCCAAGTCCACTGATTGAGGAGGTCCTCCTCCCCTTCCATCTGACCCTAGCTTATCAGGTCTCATCAGGACTGGCTTCATTGTCCTACTGTGTGGCCTGGCAAGGCTGCTCCCCTTCAGGGGGATGGGTGGTCAAAGAGCCAGCCACTGTGTTCATGTCAGAGAGAGCCCCTGTTCCCCTTACTGGGGAACCCACTTGGACACTGAGCTACCATGGGCTACATCTGAGCAGGGGTTCTAGGTTATATCCAAGAACGGTCTTTGGTTAGAGTACCAGTCTTAAAAAAGACCCCTGTGCCCAGATATTTTGGATCTGTTGTTCTCTTCATTGGCACAGAAGACAACTTCCTGAACAGAACAGCACAGGCTCTAAGATCAGCAATCAATAAATGGGACTTCATGAAACTGAAAAGCTTCTGTAAAGCAAAGGACACTGTCATCAGAACGAAACGACAGCCTACAGACTGGGAAAGGATCTTCACCAACCTATACCTAACAGAGGAATAATATCTAGAATATATAAGTAACTCAAGAAATTAAACAGCAACA
Organism: Meriones unguiculatus; assembly: GCF_030254825.1. Classification (NCBI taxonomy): domain Eukaryota; kingdom Metazoa; phylum Chordata; class Mammalia; order Rodentia; family Muridae; genus Meriones; species Meriones unguiculatus. The sequence goes on along the minus strand of NC_083364.1, from coordinate 8,442,798 downwards.
AATCAAGTAATCCAATTTAAAAATGGGGAACAGAGCTAAAAGGAGAATACTCTGTAGAGAATATCAAATGGCAGAGAAACACTTAAAGACATGCTCAATGTCCTTAGTCATCAGGGAGGTCCAAATCAAAACGACCCTGAGATTTCACCTGACACCCATCAGAATAGCTAAGATTAAAAATTCAAGTGACATTTCATGTTGGAGAGGATGTGGAGAAAGGGGAACCCTTCTCCATTGCTAGTGGGAATGTAAACTTGCACAACCACTTTAGGAATCATTCTGGTGCTTTCTTAGACAATTAGGAATACTGCTACCTCAAGATCCAGCTAAACCACTTCTAGGCATATATCCAAAAGATGCTCAAGTATACAACAAGGACATTTGCTCAACCATGTTCATAGTAGCTTTCTTTGCAATAGCCAAAACTTGGAAACAACACAGATGACCCTCAACTGAGGAATGGATACAGAAATTGTGGTACATTTATACAATGGAATACTACTCAGCAATAAAAAACAAAGAAATAATGAAATTTGCAGGCAAATTGTAGGGTCTAGAAATAATCATCCTGAGTGAAGTATCCCAGAAGCAGAAAGACACACATGGTGTATACTCACTAATAAGTGGGTATTAGCCAAATAATGTAGGATAAACATACTAATATCTGTATATCTAAAGAAGCCAAGAAGGAAGAAACTGGATAAGATGATCAATCCTCTTTCAGACAGGCAAATGGGGTGGACATATGAAGAGGAAGAAAACAGGGATAAGAACAGGAGCCTTCCACAGAGAGCCTCTGGATACCCAGAAGGGCATCTGTCAAGATACTGAGATTCATAGCCAAACTTTGGGCAGAGTGCAGGGAATCTTATGAAAGAAGGGGGAGATAGTAAGACCTTGAGGGGAGACAGGAACTCCACAAGAAGATCAACATGAATACAATTTTTGACCACTCCTCTCTGGATTTTACTGTGTCATGAGAAACTAAGTTTTAGCTAAAGGAGCAATGTAGCCATGAAAAACATAGGCTATGTATGTATGTTTGTATGTATATATGTATGTATTTATGTATATATGTATATATGTATGTATGTATGTATGTATCTATCTATCTATCTATCTATCTATCTATCTATCTATCTATCTATCTTGTACATACTGAACACACGTAAAGGTGCTCTGTTATACACCTATATGGTCATATGGAACTGCTATTGTAATTTTTGTCACTTTGGAGTATTCTTCCTCGTTTTAAAACATTTACTAATAAAGTTAGAAATATTATTTTCTGTTTCTTATGTTTTAACTTAAATACAGCTTTAAATTCAGCTTTATGTTGATAAAAATTATTCATTTGCATAGTACAGTGTCATAGTATATAACATTGAAATTTTAAACTGTACTTCAAATTATTTATCCAGGTTGCTACTGAGAATGTTGATGCTACTTCCAAATTCAGAATTATTTATTAGAAAAAACAAATCTGCATGTTATTCACAGATATATAACAGCTAGTTTTGTGTATCAACATGAGTAAGAACCTATAGAGTTGATAAAGCATGTTTTCTAGCTGTTTCTGTGACAATGTCTCTAGAAGAAATTAATATTTAAATTAGTAGATCAGAAAAAAATGCCCTTTTAAATGTAGGCAGGAGATATCATCTGTACTGTAGATTAGATCCAAGGCGAACACATAGACAGAGGAATGGAATATTATTTCTCTCTCCTTGGAAAAGGGATATGTATTGTTTCTGTCCTTATATATCTGAATTCCTGGTGTTCATATCTCTGTTACTTCTGCTACTCTTTCACTTGCATAATCTTAGCTATTCTAACAGTGCCCTTTGATGGACAGTTACGGTTAAATTTATTCAAATTAGGTTAACCAATATTTATAAACTTATTAATGAGTGTATTTGGTTTGGTTGATATTCCTTTCTTTTTTTATTGAACTATTACTTTAGTTGCTATTGTTATTGTACTTTCTGCCTTCTGTGTCGGGGGAAATGACTTGGTTTTATAGATTCCTGGAATGGAACCCAAACTCCTTAATTTTAAACAAGTTTTAATTTATAACATAGATAATTTAAAGCTGTGAATTCTTCATAAGACTAATGTTTCATTTTTGTCATTTTATTTATTTTGAGGCCGGATTTCTCCATGCAGCCTCGGCTGTCCTGGACTAGCTTTGTAGACCAGGCTGGCCTTGAACTCACTGATATCCACCTGTTTCTGCCTCCTAAGTGCTGAGATTACAGGTGTATGCCACTTGGCCCAGCTCATATAATTTTTTTTATTTTAAGTATTTTTATTATTTATTCTTCAACATATCAATTACAAAGAACATTCCTGATAGTAGAACCATTTTATTGTAAGAACTTAGAGAAACCCAGTTAGAGATACCAAAACTCGAATTATACTACAAGGTTATAGAAGAGCAGATCTTCTACAATATTTAATATTTTAATAATTATAACAACGTTATTGGAGATATTTTAGTCAATATATGACCAGTAAATATCCTGTGTGCACTCAAAGAAGTCATATCTATTTTAGAATTAAGATAATCTTAGTTCATCTTTCTTGAATAAGCTCTGAAGTGTCTTCTTGACTATTTAAACCTACTGTGGCTGCTTTTTCCTGAGTCTTAAATTTTATCTAGTGCCTACACAGACAAAGAAATGATGAATATTCTCACATGGATTTATGTGTTTCGTTTCTGAAAATTCCAGTCCTATTATTGCTGACCCTAGAGAATATTTAAATCATCAAGCCAAATCTGGCTTCTCTTTTTTATTCCTTCCATCCAGAAAAATATTTGTGATTTGAAAGCCTTCTCTTTCTCTTATGCCCTTTTGCATGATTGTTCAGAAAATATTGTCTCGAGAAAAACCTTGATGATCATTAGTAATCACTTCATTTGTTCCTTTCCTTCATTCTGCTGTACTGATTATGCAACACAATTTGTTATTCAAGTCACATAGGCAATTATTTTTACAATATGACTTTTTTAATAATTTTCTTATAACACAAGAAAATAATTATAATTGTAGCTATTCTAGAATGGCAATAACTCAAAAGTTTGAATATCTTTTAGAGTAGAGAAATGACTTTCTTAAGTGCACAAAGAAACGCTAAAGAGAGCCATAAATTTTGATGACATAACAGAAAGTGAATGTTTTCTGGAGCAAATGCCAAACAACAGAAATATAAAAACGTCTTCTAAAAGTAAAGTGTAGTTCATCGATGAAAAAAAAATTCTACAAGAAGGGACCAAAAGATACATGCAGCAACAGGAGGTATTTTCAGGTGTGAAATAAGTAATACAAATGATTTAATATGATAAATGGAAGTGATGGGTTTTTTATATAAAAGAGAAAATGTTAAATAATGAAGCACAAGATTGACAATATGAATTTCCAATTTTAGTGCAATCCACTTACAAAAAGTGAACAGAAGCCAATGATCACGGATTTCAGAAGGGGTAATTCATCTGTTTTCCTAATTATTACAAATAATGGATGAAGACTTTTAGCTTTAATGAAGATTGTGATGTTACAAGTGTCTAATAAGAAGCCAGAAGTGATTTGAGAACTTTGGAGGGAATGCATATTTGTTTCTTTTCTCATCACCTTGATTAAATACCTGAAAAACAATTTTTGGGATGAAATGTTTATTTATGCTTGCAGTTTCAGAGGGATTTCACTTTCTCAAGGTGAGGAACGCATGGTGTCAGAAGAAGCTTATGAGAGTAGGGGCACATAGCTCTTCCCCCTCAACTGTGGCCACTCAGGATAATGAGAGCCATACTAGAACTAGAGGAACTTCAAACTCCTAGTGGCCTTCTTAGTGTCCAGACTCTAAGGGCTCAGCTCCACATCCCAAAAGTATCACAAACTCCTACCAATTGCTAGTGGTAGAGAGCCGGTTGTTTAAACACATAAGCCTATGGTTGCATTGTAGGCTCACACCATAACTTTCTGTTCCTGGCCCTGTGAACCTAGCCGTCAACTCCCATGACTATATTATAATTGAAAATAAATTTATTCCATTTGTAGGATCTCATGCCTTGCCTGTCTCATCACTGTTTAAAAAATGTCCAGTTTCTTCTGAGATTCAAGGCAGTCTCTTCTCTGTGACTCTCCACAATGGAGACAACACTCTCCATTCCAAAATGAGGAACAGGTTGATAATGAGAAATCACTGTACCACCATGAGATTAAGGCTTATCAGTGCAAATATCAAAACATTTAGCTCCATGTGTGTTTCTTGGATATCTGATGTCATTATTAGAATTCTGCCTAGGTGGACATATCGCCTCTATGGCTGTCATTAAATATGTTCTTTTCTTTTGGGACTTTTCCATTATGTGACTACAGCTGTCATTGGCAGATAATCTGCTATGATAGTATCTCTGATGTCCCATTATCTCCAATACAACTTAGGTTTTATTATAACATCTTTATGCACATCTCAATAAGAAAATCCAGGCAGAAGACTGACACTGTTATACATTGTTTATGTAATATTGTAATATATATATATACAATGTAAGTATGTGTGTGTGTGTGTGTGTGTGTGTGTGATGTCTATTGTTTGTCCTCCTCATGCCATCTTTCTGTCACGTTAACTACTTTCTGACCTTGGTTGCTGGGCATGGAGGCTTTCTTAGACCTTACTCATAACTTAAGGATTTTCAGGTTGACTGCTTTGTCAGTTTTCTGCCAAACTCTAGTAAAATCGCCCTTCATTTTTCATCTAACTCTATTTAAAAATTTTTTATTAAGAAGACCAAGAACCCAAAATAGAATACTGATATCTCCAGTAAAAGTATTTAAAAAAATATCATTCTAAGTGAGGATTAATCATCTTACCCTGGGTCCTCTTTCTTGTTTATCTTCATTAGGTGTATAGATTCCATTATGTTTATCATATCTTATAGGTCTATATAAGGGAGTATATACCATGGGTGTCTTTCTCCTTCTGGGAAACCTCCATCAGAATGATCTTTTCTAGTTCCCACCATTTGCCTGCAAATTTCATGATTTCCTCATTTTTGATTGCTGAGTAGTATTCCATTGTGTAAAAATACCACAATTTCTGTATCCATTCCTTCATTGATGGGCATCTGGGTTGTTTCCAGGTTCAGCCTATTACCAATAAAACTGCTACAAACATGGTTGAGCAATTTTGCAGCCAGTCCTGAAGATACCTGATAAAACAGGGTCAGATGAAAGGGAAGGAGATCTTCTCCAATCAATGGACTTGGAAAGGGGAAGGGAGGAGATGAGGGAGGGAGGGCAGGATTGGGAGGAAATGAGAGAGTGGGATACAGCTGGGATACAGAGTTAACAAAATTTAACTAATAATGTAATTAAAAAAATAAAAATAAAAAAAACAGTAAAAAGACAATATCATTCTAAGATTGTACATCTTTTTCTCTCTGTCCGTATTCTTTAGAGGATAATTGTACACATATTAATTTAAACATGATTGGGCATGTTTAAATTAAAATTAAAATAAAGGGCAACATTTTACACTTGGGCACATATACTCATGAACATTGATAGATCAAACACAATGGCATTTGACTGCTAAGTTGAATGAATTTAACAGAAGCCAAATTTATGAGCCATCCATAATTACAAGAACATATGCCTCTTGGGAGTTTTCTGATTTTCTGTGGAGGGCAATGAATTTTTCAATATCACTGTAATGAAAGTTTAAGGACATCTTATTTCTACCTAAAAGAGAATCAATCCAGTTGATATCCAAGTTACAATTGAAACTTCCAAGTGATCCATCAGTTAGTCACAATGTTTTTAAAAAATACAGCCCTGAAGGCAAAACACAACTTTAATTAAAATAGCACCCTTTACACCACCAGTTAAATCATCACTCAAATGATGTTTTCTAAAATTCTAGTGACAAATAAACACATCCTCTTGCCATACTACGTATCTCCCCTTGTAAAGAATATCAAGTCCACCTTGAATACCTGAGAAAAACCCCAATCTCAAGCATTTAATCCATTTCAATGAATCTATGTTCAAAATTTCATGGAAACTTTGGGTTGTCTTTCTAAATGACAGCATTTTTTCTTGGCTAAGAAAACCTTAATTTTTGGCAGAGCTTCTCAGAGACAGTGGTTTGGGATTCTTGTTTTCTAGAGTCAAAGAATGGAATTAAAAACTGAACAAGTGTTAGAGATATTTATTGTGGATTCATAAGTGCGAACTTTAGAGGCAGGGAGGTAAAGGAGAGATTTGGGCAGCAGGAGAGATATGAGGAAATAGGGCACCATTGAACCGACTTACATTTCATGAAAGGGCTCATGGTAGAAAGAGGCAGAGTTTAGTGGCTTAGCAGTTCAGTAGGTGAGATTGAACATTCAGGTCCCACCACTTAGTTTCAGTCACATGGCAAATGTTCCCTTAGTGCCATGCTGCTCACGTTGGAGGTAAGAAAGGAGCAGAACCAGTTACTGACATATTCCCCCTCCTCCAGTGGCAACATTCTTGGAGCTGGAGTTTGGGGCTCTTGTGTTTTCTGCCCAGTTTCAGTTTACTCTTCTCAATATTACATCACTTTTATGGTGGCATGAGTGATTATTTTCTTAATAATAATGGACAGCCTGATTTCGTTTAGTATTAGTATTTTATTTGTTTAGTATTGGTTCACAGAGAAAAAATATTAATGCCCGAGCAGCATGAAAATCAGAGGACTCAAGCAGATACTTGAAATATAAAAACAAATTTTATAAATGTAAGAAATTTTAGGAAAAGGTTTAGTGAATCTTAAAAGACATATTAAAAATGTGTGAGGCGTCATCCACCCAAAGAGCATCAGACCCGTCCGATACCTTTGTCTCAGAGGCGGGACCTGGGGCATCAACCCGCATGCAATCAGACATGCTCTTCTCTGGGTCCAAAGCGGCTGACCCTGAGTGCAGTGCTTAGCCTCGCATCCTGAGCGTATCATTTTAGCTTTTTATGGTATCCAACCATGCTTGGGGAGAATGTCCTGCTTCAATGGCTGTAAAGGCCTCAATGATCCTAAATGAACATCGGTACAAAGTCCCAATTTATTTCTTTAGAGAAATAATGTAGAGAGCATGTCTGATTGCATGCGGGTTGATGCCCCAGGTCCCGCCTCTGAGAAAAAGGTATCAGACGGGTCTGATGCTCTTTGGGTGGATGACACCTAAATGAACATCAATACAAAGTCCCAAATTATTTCTAATATCAGAGATCAGACCTGACTCTTGCCTGATGCGTCTAAAACAAAAAGGGGGAACTGTAGAGAGCTGCATAATGCTGCGCCTTAAAGATGGAGCTGGTTTCTGCCTTCCACCTTCCCGATAGTGAGTGCTCTCTGTCAGGAACAACTCCACATTTGGCTAAGGCCGAGGATCTGGCTTGCTTCCATGTATGTGGACCTATCTGCATTGCCCACGTGGCACGCCTGGGTTGGCTACCCAGAGGTTATTTAAGCTGTGGGCTGGCTTTCCCCAGGGTCTGAGGATTGTTCAATGTTCCTGAATAAACTGCATTGAAAAAAAAAAAAAATGAAAAGGCAAAAATATTATTAGATTTTTAAGGGATAAAATCTCAATGTACCACAGTGACCCCCAAAATGTGATGTCCTAGATCACAAGTGAAAATCTGCTAAGTTGTTATATCTCACACCTCATCCAAAGAATAAGAATAAGAAATGGGTATTTTTGTCTTTAAAAAAAAAAATGTGTGAGGCATATAGCTGTTAAAAAATGGTGTCGCCAATATACTGTAATAAGCTGTATATATACACTGCTATAATACCCATGGACAAGGAGAGTAACTTCCATATTAAAAAGAAATGTAATCCAATAAAACAATGTGTGTGTGCAACTCCGATTTTTCACTAATCAACTTTTTGCATTTCATTCTTTGTGAATCACCACAGACTTACATAAATATTGTTCATAAATATTATATTTCTAACTTTAGAATTCTCAGCAAAAGATAGATAAAGGGAAAAACATTTAATCCTAGCAGTTTTGTCATGTAAAGGAGGTTGGTAAGTTTGGAAACTATAATACTATTTATATCCTAGGATAGATATTGAGATGAAAATTGATTCTGTGATATATATATCATTAAAATGTGTAAGGCTATCATTATAAGAATGCTTAATCATGTCTCTTCACCTGCTTGTTTTTATTATCACACTTTTCACTCTAATTTGAACATTGATTTTAGAAAAGATTAGTAATATTCTATCAATTGTGCATCATTTGATAGAGAGAATTATTTTCAATTTTAAATAATTTTTAATTTTAACATATTTTTCTTAGTGGAAACATAGCTTAATAAATCTTTCTTCATATGGGTAATAATTCTTCCTCTTTCATTTAATCTAAACATAAGACTTTACATTCATAATTTAACTGGTATTCCATTATAGTGGTACAAATTTGTGAACCTTATATATTCTTCTGTGGATCAGTATATCTCTAAATTTTTTCATGCTGCCTGATTTTGAATAACTTCTTAATGATCCTTGAGATACAGCATGGCTTGATTCCCTTCTCTTCATCTTCAGATGTATGCTAGTTAGGCAAGATAAATTATTTTATCTATTAAAGAATAGATACATGATAGCAAAACATAAAAGATAATATAGTACAAAAAGTGAAAAGAACAAAAGACAGTCATCAGAATGAATATATTAAAAATAGAGAGCTACAATCCCTATCCTGAAAGGCAAAGAGGATGGACATCAAAAGAAGAAAAAAACAGGAAACAACCTAGGAACCTGCTACAGAGGGCCTCTGAAAGCCAGAAGAAGAAAACAGGAAACAACCTAAGAACCTACCACAGAGGGCCTGTGAAAGGACCTGCCCTGCAGACTATCAAAGCAGACGCTGAGCCTGATGGCCAACTGTTGGGCATAATGGAATGGAATCTTATGTAAGAAGTGGGAAATAGTAAGATCTGGAGAGGACAGGAACTCCACAAGGAGAGCAACAGAACAAGAAAATTTGAACACAGGGAACTTCCCAGAGACTCATACTCCAACCAAGGACTGTTCATGGAGATAACCTAGAACCTCTGCACAGATGTAGCCCATGGCAGTTCAGTGTCCAAGTGGCTTACTTAGTAATGGGAAAAGGGACTGCCTCTGACAGGAACTGATTGGCCTGCTCTTTGATCACCTCCCCCTGAGCGGGGAGCAGCCTTACCTGGCCACAGAAGATGACAATGCAGCCACTTCTGATGAGAACTGATAGACTAAGATCAGAAAGAAGGAGAGGAGGACCTCCCCTATCAGTGGACTTGGGGAGGGGCATGCTTAAAGAAGAGGGAAGGAGGGTGGGATCGGGAGGGGAGGAGAGGGGGCTTATGGGGGGATACAATGTGAATAAAGTGTAATTAATAAAAGTTAAAAAATTTTAAAAAAATAGAGAGCTAATGATAGATAATGGTAATGATGATGATGAAGACAAATGAATTGATAGAAATAGATAGAAGATAGATAGATAGATAGATAGATAGATAGATAGATAGATAGATAGATAATTGTACGTATCAACATGCTAGGCTATAATCCTCTGGTCTTAGTCTAACATAGATAGTACTAGACAGATATTTTGTTTTCAGATTCAGTTAATATTAACAACCAATTAAATAAATCACTTTATTCCACACAGTGTGAGTGTGCCATATATAAGATAAAGCCCATAACTGCAACTTCTGATTTTTCTTTTTTAATTAAATTTTTATTTTTTTATATTAATTATAGTTTATTCACTTTGTATCCCACCTGTGGCCCCCTCTCTCAACCCCTCCCAATCCTACCCTCCCTCCCTCATCTCCTCTTATGCTCCTCTCTAAGTCCATGGATAGGCGAGGTCCTCCTTCCCTTCCGTCCAACAATAGCTTATCAGTTCTCATCAGGACTGGCTGCATTGTCCTCCTCTAGGACCTGGTAAGGCTGCTCCCCCATCGGGGGGAGCTGATCAAAGAGCCAGTCACTGAGTTCATGTCAGAGACAGCCCCTGTTCCCCTTACTAGGGAACCTACTTGGAGACTGAGCTGTCATGCGCTACATCTAGGCAGGGGTTCTATGTTATCTCCATGCATGGTCCTTGGTTGGAGTAGCAGTCTCAGAAAAGACCCCTATGCCCAGATTTTTTTTTGGTTCTGATACTTTCCTTGTGGAATTCCTGTCCTCTCCAGGTCTTACTATCTCACCCTTCTTTCATAAGATTCTCCGCACTCTGCCCAAAGTTTATTTATGAGTCTCAGTATCTGCTTTGATATACTGCTGAGTAGAGTTTTTCAGATGCCCTCTGTGGTAGGCTCTTGTTATGTTAACTTAAAATAAGAGTTTATTTTCATGTTTTGTGCAAAAGAGTTTCTTTTTTTCTCTTCACTTTTTTTTTATTGAAGCTATGTTGGCATTCAGGCTCATCAATGAAAAAAAGATTATTATCAGAATTTATGTTTAAAGTAATAATCCAAAATGGAAAACATAATAAGATTATTATATTTAAGCAATGAAAGTTATTCAGAAACGTATTTGTTGAAGCTAAAGACAATCAACAGCTTTAGAAATATTAGGACTTACAGGGTTGAATGTTTAAAGAAATAGTTTAGTATTTAATGATTTACAAATAAATGCTTCATTTGATCATCCAAACATGATCTTCACTGTAAAATCAATGTTATGAGGACAATGATATTGATGACTAAATATTTTAAGTAAAATGCTACTTAATATGTTATTGTTAAATATTTCTACTGAAGAAACCTTTGAGAGATTACTATAATAACATGAAAATCTTTTGCGTATATATACAAGGCTGCTGTTTTGAACTGGCAACACAAGATGAGATTGATAGAGTAACAATTATGTACCCTAGAAAACTCTTTAGTTTTTCTCTTGTTTGCCTTAATTTAGAGACAACAATTGTGCAAAACTTTGGCATGTCCAAATCTCTGGGTTTGTATACACCATAATGCTAACTAGTAGGAAATTCTGTGTGTGTTTGTGCTTCCGTGTGTGTGTTTTCAATTTATAATGATCACAAAATTATAGAACATTAGGTCTAAAAGCTTTGCAAACAGAAACCATTCTGCATAATGGTTCCAGCCTCTTAAGTTTTAATCTCAGACTTCTTTCCCCAGAGAAATTGTTTTAAGGACCGAACAATTAAACTCAAATTGACAAATAAGTGGCTGATTTTGTTTTAGAGAAAATTTTATGTCTCATGTTTTGTTTAAATTTGACAATTCAGAGACAAAGGCATCACATGCAATGAAATGTTATCATGAAGGTCACAGTTCAACATTTTATGAAATTAAATCCATCGTTCAAATAGAGAAAAGTAGATTTGTGAACAAATAGCTTTTCCAATCAAACCTCTTGAGGATTCGTACATGCTGACTACCTCTAATGTGTAACACAATCGGCAATTAGCAGCAAAGTTACTGGACCCATTATACCCCCACTGCATTAACCTTATGTACTGGTTCAAGGAAAATGCAATTATTCTTCTTCTAAACTAATCACTAATTTTAAAGTTATTATTAACTAATTTAATCTTCAAATTAGCATATCCTATCAAGCCACATATGAAATTTATTGCTGAAAGAAAGAAAAAAAAAAGAGTATCAGGCTATGTGTGTTAAAGCAAAGCAAGTGGAAAATAGGAGTTCTCAAATTCAGAGAAAGCAAAAGAGCCAGGCTTTAACCTTGTCCAGGTCAAAAGCACAGGGAGAAAGAAAGGCATTATTCATGCTACTAAAGACCAGGAGTGATTTTTATAATGCTCTGGCATATTAATGACCAGCAATGAGTGAACCCCTTAAGTACCTCATTTATTGTCTTAAATATGAAAATGTTTTAGAGATTAGAGAGAAAATTGTTTGAATTAATTAACTGAGCTGACGCTCAAGGGATCCAGTACAAGATTTCCAGACAAAACCTGGGAATTTACAATAATGACATTTCTTTCATGGTTAGAAAATATAGCACCAGGGGGATTTGAAGGCACTCTTAACATTTAGCTGATGTCTGTTGAGGGCTTAAGAACCCTCTGAAACCATTTGCTTTATTCATTGGAGACTTCCCCAATTACAGTATAAAAGGCATCACATTAAAATAGCCACAAGGCCCACAAATTTCATCATATAAGTGGAACTGGATAACTGACACAATGAAAATCCAGAATGCAAATGGAAACTATTAAAGTAATAGCATCGTTTGAAAGTATTCCTTTTGTAGGAAAGGTAATGTGTAGAGAGATAAAAACAGAACAGCATTACATGGTTAGCTTAATCACACTTCCATTTCTCTTGTGGGTTATAAATTGCAGATGAGACTCCGCTGCGCTTAAGAATCCCTTCATATAGTTCCTATTTTGTTGGCGTGACAACAGAATTTGAAAAGCTGTGTTCGCTTAAGCTGGATTGTGTTAAACATCCAAAAATGTGTCAAGGTTCGTTCATTAGGCATTTACTTATTTTTTAATATAGCTACAAATAATTTATTTTATAATTTGCATATTCAGCCATATTTCTCTTGATGATATTTTATATTACAACTCTCATTTTTCTATGTATTATCTATTTGTCATGTATCCATTATAATATCTTTACTTTCTGTGTCTCTTAACTGTTTATACAATTATTGCCAGCCACTATTACCAACTGCTGTCTGCTGTCTATCTAATAACAATCTATTATCTAACTGTATCTAGAATAATAACAATATGTCTCATAATTAATTCATTAGGAATGTACCTATTCCTTAACCTATCATTCACTGTTTTCTGCTATCAATTTATTATTAAACAGAGTGATCAATATATGTCATATAAAAATCAGTTGATATAGCTAGTCTTATTAACCAATGGGCCACTTCAAAGTGTAGCATGTTAATGTGGAAATCTGCTTATTAGGTCCAAAGTGGCCAGTGACATTGGCTGTATTTCAAGGTTGGTCCCTTCTCTCTAAACACTTTTATTATCCAGCTTTATGAACAAAAGTCTGTCATATGAAGTCCATTAAGCTCCAAACATATTTTCTAGGTGTAATAACTTTCTTGGGAGAAAATTTGCATAAGTGCTATATATTTGATGCACATATTGACACATGTAAGTAGTCATAAAAGTCATCTCCACACGATAGTGAATATATCACTCTCCACAAACGTCCTAAGGAAACTATTTTAATTCCTCCCTCCTCCATTCTCCTGTGTTACTCCTCCCAGCCAGCCCTTGACCCATTTTCTGTCAATATGGATTTCTTCTTACTCCATAAAATTTTATGGAATAGAACCATGCAATAATAAGTTTTCTTGCCTTTATCAGTTTAGTTGTATACCAAATATACTCTTTTTATTAATATTCTGTTCAATGAATATGTAATTGAAAATACCAGGCAGAAGCCAAATTACTATTGTATATCTATCGGTTTAGCTACCCCTTGCTTTAGTTAGTAAAGTGTTGTTGTTGTTTGTTTGTTTGTTTTTTGAAAAGGGGAAGTGCTAGAATTGCAAACTTGTAAGACTGAGAACAAGTTTTAGACTGTATATAAAGACCTGTTATTTCTTTCTCTATCAGATTTCCTCCATATTGCATCCTTTTATTAGCCAATGGAATATTGAGATGCTTCCATGCCTAAGACTCCTTGATACTTTAACCTATATCTTTATATTTTAAGGATATGTATGGAATAGCCTACTGATAATTTTGGTGAAATGAGTAATATCTATTGGTCAATCTGAATAGAATAAATATTTCAAAGTTATGGAGTTTTCCAAGTCCTGAATACATATATTAATTCAGGCCAACATTAATTCAGGCCTTTAAAATATATTTAAACAATGTTCTTAGTATTACACATCCTTTGACCTGTAATCATAATTGACTTGTAATTTGAAAGGTTGGTCAATGATTGATCATGAGTTTTGTTTGTATTGTATGTGAAAAAAACAGGATAACAAAATCAGAAGTAGAGAACAAGGCAGTATGATTTATTTATAATTCCCCAATACCATACATGAAAGACATTGAGACAGGTAACATATGAGAAAACTATTTCCAAGTATTAATGACCACAATTGTTTTTAATTGTGAGTATCAGATTGCTGTCGTTAGAAGTATTCATGTGTGGCTCTTCCAATTTTTCCATTGGTTTCTCTCTCTCTCTCTGTGTGTGTGTGTGTATCACTGTCTTTATCACCACAGCTCTCTGATATAGCTTGGTGTCTGGAATATCAATTATCTAGCATTATCCTTTCTGCTCAGGAGTGTTTTGGCTATCCTGGCTCTCTTCTGGGTTTATGGCGAATTTTAGTACACCATTTGTTTTTCACTTCTGTTCTATAAAGAATGTTGTAGTTACTTTGATTGAAATTGTATTGAAACTGTAAATTGCTTTCCCCTGGGGTGGTCATTTTCATGCTATTAATTCCATCCATCCATGAATACAAGGTGGCTTTTCAGGTTCTCATGTCTTTTTCAGTCTCTTTCTTTAAAGATTTGAAGTTTTCATTGTAGAGATCTTGATTAGAATTGTTTCATCTTTTTCATTGTCTTTGATGCTACTGTAAATGAGAATGTGTCCATGATCAATTTTTCGGTATATATGTAGCTGGTACATTCAAAGACCAGTAATTTTAGTAAGTTAGTGTATTTCTTATTCTTTACACTTTTGAATATATGCAGAAGTATTCTGATGTATTTTTGTAACCTCATAGATGTAGTATATCTTTTGTAGCCATGAATAACTTGTTCTATTCTTTTCTTATTTGAATCCTTTAATTGTCTTATTTTCCTTATTGCTGCAGTCGATTGAAGGAGCAGCAATGATGAGAATTTTTCTCTCCTTGCTGATTTCAGTGGGGATGCTTTTAGCTTTCTCGCCACTTAGGATATTATTGTTGTGGGCTGTGTAGTTAAGCTGACACACTTGTCCTCAACTCATGTTCTCTCTGTACAAATATCTTGAAACGTGTTGAATTTTGTCAAATACTTTCTCTACATCTATTGAGATGATCATATGATATTTATGTTAATTTTAATTTTGTAAGATTTATTATACTGATTATCTTATATATGGTAAATCAACCCTGCATTTCTTTTTTTTAATTTTTATTTTTTTTAATATTAATCACAGGTTATTTACTTTGTGTCCCAGCCTTAGCCCCCTCCCTCAGTCCCTCACAATCCCACAGTCCCTCCCTCATGTCCTCCCTGTTCCATTCCAAGTCCACTGCTTGGGGAAGTCTTCCTCCCCTTTCATCTGACCCTAGTTGATCAGGTATCTTCAGGACTGGCTGCAATGTCTTCCTCTGTGGCCTAGCAAGGCTGTTCCTCCCTCGGTGGAAGGGGAAGGTAAAGGAGCCAATCATTGAGTTCATGTCAGAAACAGATCCTGTTCCCCTTACTATGGAAACAAAATTGATTACTGAGCTATCATGTGCTACATCTGAGCAGAGGTTCTAGGTTATATCCATACATGGTCCTTGGTTGGAGAAAGTCTCATAGAGGACCCCCATGCCCTGATATATTTTGTATTTGTGGAGCTTCTGTCCTCTCCTGGTCATACTAAGTCCCCCTTTCATCATATAATTCTCTGCACTCTGCCCAAGTTTTGGTTATGAGTCTCAGCATCTGCTTTGCTAAGCTGCTAGGTAGAGTCTTTCAGAGGCCCTCTGTGGTAGGCACCTGTCCTGTTTCTTGTTTTCTCCTACTTCCAATGTCCATCCCATTTGTCTCTCTAAGTGAGGATTGATCATCTTACCCTGGTCCTCTTTCTTGTTTATCTTCTTTAGGTGCACATATTTTAGTATATTTATCCTATCTTATAGGACTATATGAGTGAGTATATACTATGTGTGTCTTTCGGGTCCTGGATTCCCAAGCAATCCAATTAAAAAATAGGTTACAGAGCCAAACAGAGAATTCTCTGTGGAGGAATATAGAATGTTAGAGAAACTGCTAAAGAGATGCTTAATGTCCTTAGCCATCAGAGAGATGCAAATCAAAATGACCCTGAGATTTCACCTTACATGCATCAGAATGGCAAAGGTTAAAAACTCAAGTGACAACACATGCTGGAGAGGTTGTGGAGAAAGTGGAACCCTCCTCCACTGCTGGTCAGAATTTAAACTTGTACAACCACTTTGGAAATCAATCTTGTGCTTTCTCAGACAATTAGGAATAGCGATTCCTCAAGATCCAGCAATATCACTCCTAGGCATATATCCAAAAGATGCTCAAGTACACAACAAGGACATTGTTCAACCATGTTTGTAGCAGCTTTATTTGTAGTATCCAGAACCTGGAAACAACCCAGATGTCTCTCAACAGAGGAATGGATACAGAAATTGTGATACTTTTACACAATGGAATACTACTCAGCAATTAAAAACAAGAAAATCATAAATCAAAAAACAGGCAAATGGTGGGATCTAGAAAAAAATCATCCTGAGTGAGGTACCCTGCATTTCTTTTTTAAATTAATTTATTTTTCATTAATTACAATTTACTCATTTTGTATCCCCCCTGTGGCCCTCTTCCTCATCCCTCCCAATTCCACCCACCCTCCCTCTTTTCCTCCTACGCCCTTCCCCCAGTTCACCCATAGGGGAGGTTCTCCTCCCCTTCCATCTGATGCTAGGCTATCAGGTCTCATCATGATTGGCTACATTGTCTTCCTCTGTGGCCTGGTAAGGCTGCTCACCCCACTGGGGGAGGTGATCAAAGAGCCAGCCACTGAGTTCACATCAGAGACATTCCCTGTTCCCATTACTAGGGAACCCACTTGGATACTGAACTGCCATGGGCTACATCTGTGCAGGGATCTAGGTTATCTCCATGCATGGTCCTTGGTTGGAGTATCAGTCTCAGAAAAGATCCCTTTGCCCAGATATCTTGGTTCTGTTGCTCTCCTTGTGGAGCTCCTGTCTTCCCCAGGTCTTTCTTTCTTCCCTGTCTTTCATAATATTCCCTGTTCTCTGCCCAAAGTTTGACTATGAGTCTCAGCATTTGTTTTGATACACCGCTGAGTAAAGTCTTTCAGAGGCCTCTGTGGTAGGCTACTGTCCTGTTCCCTGTTTTCTCCCCTTTCCAATGTCCATCCCATTTGCCTTTCTGAATGAGTATTGATTATTTTATCAAGAAGGAGGGTCCTCCTTGCTTAGCTTCTTTAGGTGTACATATTTCAGTATGTTTATCCTATTGCCTGCATTTCTGAGATAAACACAAGTTGATTGTGGTGGATGTATATCCTGATATATCTTTGTATTTAGTTTGTAATACGGATGATTTTTGCATCTATGTTCATCAGGAATATATGTTGTTTTAATTTTTTAAATCTTTACTTGTTTTGAATATTATAGTTATATTGGCTTGAAACACAGAGAGATCACAACAGAAAAATTCGAAAAACCCTAAAAAATGCCTCAAAAAGCTGGATGTGATCATGCATACCTGTTATCCCAGCACTCTGTAATGCAGAGGCAGAGGTAGGCAGATATCTGTTGAGTTCAAGGCCATCCTGGTCTATAAAATTAGTCCAGGATAGCCAAGAACACACAAAGAAACTCTGTCTCTAACACAAAGACACAAAAACAATAGAGACAAACAAAACACTCAAAAAAGGTTCATAGTCCTTCGCAACTAGCAACTAGGGAAATACAAATTTCTTGTTTTAGTTCAACAAAACAACTGATAACAAATACTGGCAAAAGAGTAAAGAAAGAAAAATTAGCATTCACTGATGGTGGGAATGCAAATTGCCACATCTATTCTGGAAATCAGCATGAAGAACCCTCAAAAATATTGACCCACCTATGGCCTAGATATACCACTCTTTGTCATATGTCCAAACATCTGAGAATAATATTTCACAGCAAATTATTCAGCAATGTTCACTGCCACCCTATTCACAATAGCCAGGAAATGGAAGCAACTTAAACACCCTTCAACAGATGAATGAATAAGGAAAATGTGATACAAACAATTGAATTCTATTAAGTATGAAGAAAAATGAGATTCTGAAAGTTTCAGGTCAAATTTGTGGAGCTTGAAAAGATTATAATAAGTGAGAAACCCATACCCAGTTCTTTGTAATCTTTGGTTTATAGCTCAAAATCCTCAGAGGACAGTATACAACATGGATTGATCTCAGAAACAAGGAATTTCTAAAGGGAATACAGGTGGGTGAGAGGGGCATGGGAGGAGAGTAACAATATGCAGATGATAGGAAGTGGAGGACATTACAACATGTGAGGGTACTTCAATAGGAGATGTGGGAAGGTGATTATACGAAAGCAGAACAGAAAAAGGACAAATAACACCAAGGTTGTTTGGTAACACCTCAAGGAATTATATTATTTTACGTTAACTTTCATTTATTTCATGCTATATACAATACATAAGTGTATGTAAACATGCGCACAAATATATGTGACTTAACTTCAACTTGGGCTGATAATGCTTCCCATAAGAACAATAGACTAAAAAAGTATGAGGCACAAGGCATTGCTTTTTGTTAGGTTGGTAAAGCTTAGTGATATCATGGGCCTTGGAAACAAATATAATTCTGCCACCTTGATGGACAAGCAGTATTCCTTTCTATACTATGAATTTTATCCTTGTAACCACAGATAAGTGTAGATACCACCCCTCATCAAAAAGTTGTCTCTGTATCCAAAAGATACCATCACAGAAAACCACAACTAGACACCTTGCAGAAACCAACAGATCATGGGGAATCCAGTCTCATCAGTATATTTAAGTTACAGCTCCTGGATCTGTGGTTCAGGAAAGATTGGTTAAGAGGGTTTCTAAATTTTTTTTTTTAACATAAACTTAGTGGCTGGCTCTGTGATCACTTGTGAGCGGGGAGGTGTGCAACCTTGCCAGGTCACAAAAGAAAATGATGCAGCCAGCTCTGATGAGACCTGATAGGCTAGGGTCAAATAGAAGGGAGGGGGACCTCCCTTATCAGTGGACTAGGGGAGGGACATGGTGGGGGGGAGGTGGGAGGGTGAAATTGGGAGGAGAGGGCTGAGGGGCCGCAGCTGGGATACAAAGTGAATAAATTGTATTACATAATATATGTATGTATATGTATATATTTTTTTTCAAAAAGGGTTTTGAAAGATTGTAAGAGCCAGAAAAATCGGACAGTCTATTGTAAAACAGTTTCTCCTAGAAGTGGCTGCAGAACCAAACACAGAACAATGTCAATGTCAGTGGACATGTTAAGGTGGGAGGCGGGGAGTCTTGAGGTGTCACACAACATACTGCAGACAGCTAAGTCATAACAGTTGGGAAATGGATAATTAGCCTCTCCCAGTTATGAACCTCATTATTGTTTGATATATAGTGCCTATGCACAGAAATATGTGCATGTAATAACAATAATGAAAGAAAGAGAATGATGAGAGTGGGACGGTAACAGTCATTGAGAGAGGGTAACTGAGGGGGATAGTGGAGTAATAGAAGGGCAAAATGATGCAATACTATTTGGAATTAAATATATTAACACATCCTTTTAAAAGAGTTAGGTCACTTATCCTTTTTTTTATACAGTAGTTTGAATAGTGCTCATATTATCTTTCTTAAACTTCATACTATCTTTCCAACTTTCTTAAAAGTTTAAAGTGGTAAACCTATTTGGCCGTGCACTTTTCTTCTAGAAACACTTTTAATTACTGCTTCAATCTCACTGCTTGTTATAGATCCCTCTAAATTGTTTTTATTTTGCGGCTTTAATTTGGTGTGTCTTACATGTTTCACCTAGTTTCATTCTGACTCAGTAAAATAAAAATTTTCAAAGTTTCTTGTATTTTATCAAGTCATAAAGCAAAACCAGAAAACAAAAGCAAGTGAAACCATACAATCTCTAAAAATACTTGTATACAGAACAGTTGGTCATTTAGTAAATCAAGTAGGAAACTCACAAAATTAACTAAAATTTAAGAATCAGCTAATCCTGTAATAGATGGGCTGTTTATAGCTGTACATGTGTTCACCTAACATAATAAAACCAGAGAGAGCCAGAACAGATAAATTAGCGGTGTACCTCACAATTCACAAAACAAACTGAACCCAAGAAGACACCAAATTATTGATGTTGAAGGATATATTAATGAAATAGAGAATAAAATAATTAAATAGAATCAAACAAGCTCTTAGTTCTTTTAGCAAAAAGAATAGCAATCCCCTGCTCTAAAGTAGCAAAGAGAAAGAATATTCAAATTTATAAAAATTAGGGAAAGGGGAGATGTTAAAATGTGCTCAATTATCATTAAGGGATCTTTCTGAAAACGTAAATTTCTATTAGCTAGAAAATTTAAATGATATAGATAAGCTCTTAAATATTTAGAGTTGCACATACTTAAATTAGGAAGATACAAACATACTATAAGCAATGACCCTCTAACAGTAATTAAAAGTCTTTTCACAAATATAAAATCTAGGATCAGACAGAGTTTCTGATTAATTATATAAACGTTTTAAGTAGAAGATAATACCAATACTTATCACACTGTCCCACAAAATAGAAAGGTTTGGAACATGGCCAAACACATAATATCAAGTCAATATTACACTGATCTCATAACCAGATGAAGACAGAAGACAAAAAAAAAAAAAACAAACAAAAAACAAAAAACAAAAACCAAAAACGTATGAACTCAGTTCCTTAATGATAATGCACAAAATAACTCAACAAATTATTTTCCAACACTCATGCATGAAGTTTTCAAAGATAAAATTGTGAAATTATGATAAAAGGAATATTAGGATGTTTTGTAAAAGGAGCAATTCTAGATTTATTTGGAAGACAGATTGATACTCTGCAAATTTACTTATGTGCTGTGATCCCAGGGCACAGAAATGAAACATTATAAGCCATAGTCTTAAGAAGAATTGAAGGAAGAAGGTGAATATGCTAAAAAAAGTGACAAAAAGTAAAACAAAACTGATTATAAAATTGCTAAGAACTACAAAACATTTTTGCTTGTTACATAAATTGTTATTTACCATATTAATAAAAGAGTCTACCCTGTACTATGGAATGAGACTGTTTCAAAAAAGTAAATAAATCCGTGGCTTTAAATATTATTTAAAATTATGCTGTAGAAAAATGGAAGTTTTACTGCTTCATGCATGTTATTTCTCTTCAATGCCTGTTTTAAAACATAACAGCTACTGTATAAGCTGAGTCTGCTCTTTTTTTATTTTTATTTTTATTATTAGTAACATTTTATTGACTCTGTATCCCAGCTGTGTCCTGCTCCCTCATTCCCTCCCAATCCTGCCCTCCCTCCCTCATCTCCTCCCTGCCCCTTTCCAAAGTTCTCCTCTGTGCTTGAAAACTTATAATGTATTATTTAATTATTCTTGCTACATACAGATGAGTACATGTGTAATGGATATTTACTATCACATAGGTATGCATAGCATACTGTCATTTTAATAGACTCAACAGTCTTGTCACTCTAGGAAAGACTTCACTTGTTTCTCAAATTTTGTTATTCCAAAAAAAATTGGGGAGTTAAAAAACATTCTGTGTGTTTCCTGTTGCACTTATGAATATTTTCTATGGTAAATGTAGCCATGGGATTGCTTTGCATTGATATATTAATATTCAGCTTTATAAAACCAGAATAAATTGTTTACCACCTTGTTAAAAATATTTTCCAACTTAATTCTAATTTTTAATTTTTCTAATTTTTATTTTATTTTTATTAATTACAGTTTAATTGAGTTCACTTTGTATCCCAGCTGTAGCTCCCTCTCCATCCCATCCCAATCTAACCCTCCCTCCCTCTTCTTCTCCTATGACCCTCCCCAGTCCAATGTTTAATCATAGAAATGTAGTTAATTTAACAGATAATGTATACATAAAATAGACATATAACTAGACAAAAGGACAGTAGCTACATGATTATCTCAGTGCACTCAGAAAACATGTTTAAAAACATTCCACCATGATAAACATCTTGAAGAAATTATGGATAATGGAACCTACATTATCATAGCAAATGCTACATACACAATCCCCCAAACCAATGTATTATTATATGTAATTAGCAGGAAGGCATCCTCTGTATAATCTGACACAAAGCAAAGGTACCAACTGTCTTCACATTTGTTCAACATGATTTTTGAAGTTTTAGTTACAATCAGAAGATAAAGGAAAAGAAATAAAGGGAACACAAAAATCATAAAATACTCCTAAAATCAAGATTATTAAATACTTAGAAGTCCCTAAAATCCCTACCAAAATAGTCTTGGATTTGACATTTTCAGCAAAATAGCAGAATAAAAAGTTAGTACACAATATCAAAAACATAGTTTACCAACAAACTTACTGAGAAAGAATTTAAGAAAAAATATTTAGGGGGCTTCAGTTGGGACACAAAATGAATAAGTAGTAATTAATGAAAATAAATTAATTAAAAAACAGAAATATTTGTTACAGAGGACATTTTTAAAATAAACAAAATACCTAATTATAAAACTGTTTAAAGAAGCCAAGTCCTCTTCAGTAAAATAAATTAAAAACAGAAGAAAAATACTGAGAAAAGGATGATATACAGGCCTTTTATTCTCATTTGACTGGCTATCAATATTCACCAAAAACTCTACCAAAATTCCAATAATATTTTCAAAGAGTAATATATATAATTGATACAGAACACAAAAATCTCAAGTACGCAAGAAAATTCAAAGTAGAAAAAGAGCACTGGATGTTCTAATGCTGACCTCAAAATTTGCTGGTTTGCCACATGTGCATCTTAAGAAATGCAGCCTGTTATTCCTTCAAAAGCCAACACAGATATTTAGACAGCTGGAAAAGGCTAGCGTATTCGGAAAGAAGCCACCTAGGTATAGCCATGCGATTTTGAAATAAGTGTTAGAAATGTGCATGGATAAGAGAAGCCTCTTAAACCAACACAGATGGGAGAACTGGATGCCACCTGCAAAGGAATGAAATTGAATCTATGGCCCTCATCTGCACAAAACGCAATTAATTCAAAGTTAATCAAATACCTTAATGTATGATCTGAAACTCTGAAATTGCCAGTAACAAACATAGTTAAACACATCGATATATATGCATAGGAACAAATTTTATAAACTAGAATTCAATAACACAGTAATTAATCCCAACAGTGGACAAATGTAATGACAGACATCTTTTTATTTATTTATTTCTCTATTCGTCTATTTATTTATTTATTATTTTTAATTCAATTTACATCTCAGTCTTAGGTTCCTCCTCCCTCCTCTCCTTCGAGCCCCATCCTCCCTCCTGCAACACCTCTTCCCTATTCCTCTGAACACCCTAAACCACCTATTCACATGAGAACTGAAGCTTAAGATATCTATTGCACTTACCTTCTTGGGATCTGTATATTGTAGTATGTTTATCCTGTACTATATGATTAAAGTCCACTTATAAGTGAGGATATACCATGTGTGTCTTTCTACTTCTGGGTTACCTCACTCAGGAAGAACTGTTTTAGTTGCATCCATATTCCTGCAAATTTCATGATTTCCTTGTTTTTAATGGCTGAGTTGTAATCCATTGTGCAAATGTACCACAGTTTCTTTATCTATTCTTCAGCTGAGAGACAGCTAAGTCATTTAGAGCTTCTGGCTTCTATGAATAAAACTGCAATAAACATTATGACGGAAATGAATAAAACTGTTCAAGACCTGAAAATGAAATTATAATAAATAAAGAAATCATAAACTGAGAAGCCCCTGGAGATGGTAAACTTAGAGAAGATATCAGGAGCCACAAAGGTAAACATCACCAACATAATACAAGAGATGGAAGAGTGTTAAAGGTACAGTTGAAGAAACTGATGCATCACTTAAAGAAAACCACAAAACCAAAATGTTCCTGACACAAAACATTCATGAACTCAAGGACACGATGAAAAGACAAAAACCTAAAAATAATAGGAATAGATGACAAAGAAGATTCCAGGCTCTGAGGTCAAGGAAATATTTTCAAGAAAATCATTGAAGAAAATTCTCCCAATCTATAGGAATGCCCTTAAACATATTACAGTCATACAAGAAATACAAGAACACCAAATATATTAGACCAGAAAAGAAATTCTGCCTGCCACATTATAATCAAAACAGTAAATCTATAGAACAAAGAAAAACATTAAAAGTGGCAAGAGAAAAAGGCCCAGTGACATATAAAGGTAGACTAATCAGAATCACACCTGACTTCTCAAAAGACACTATAAGACACCTGGGCAGATGCCATGCAGACACTAAGAGATCACAGATGCCAAACCAGACTACTATACTCAGCAAAACTTCCCATCACCACAGATGGATAAAACAAGATATTCCATGACAAAACTAAATTTAAATAATATCTATGCACCAACCCAGCCCTACATAAAATTAGTAGAAGGAAAACTTCAACCCAATGAGGTCAACAACACTCAAGAAAACACAAAATATATATAACTTCACAACAGTAAAACCAAAAGAAAACAAGCACACAAACATGATTGCCATTAACTCCACAATAAAAGGAACTAATGCTCATTGGTCACTAATATTTATCAATACCAATGGACACAATTCCCAATAAAAAATATATGGTAAAAGAATGGCTGCGGAACAGGATCCAAATTCTGCCGCATTCAAGAAACACACCTCAGCAACGAAGATAGAGACTTCCTCAAAGTAAAGGGCCTGGAAAAAGGTTTTCCAAGCAAATGGACCCAAGAAGCAAATTGGAGTAGCCATCCTAATATCTAATAAAATAGACTTTCAACCAAAATTAATCAAATGATATGGGGAAGGACACTTCATTTTCATTACAGGAAAAATCAAATAAAATCCTATATAGCTATGTCCCAAATACAAGAGCACCTACATTTCGAAAAAAATATTATTAAACCACACAATATTATTGAATCACCCATTTATCCTAACACATTAATAATGGGGGATTTCAACCCCCCACTCTCACCAATAGACAGATCATCTAGACAGAAACTAAATAGGGAAATAATGAAGCTAACAGAGGGCAGACATCTTCTAAAAAGGAAAAAAAAAATCTTCATAGTAAAGAAACAAACATCAGAGTAAAGAGACAGTTTGCAGAATGGAGGGAGATCTTAGATACCTTCGCAAAAGTCAAGAATTAATATCTAGATTACATAGAAAACTGCTAACATTACACACGAAATCCTCACCAATGATTCAGGGAGTGAATGTGTAATAAACCAAACAGAAGGTTCTCAAAAGAATAAAAGCAAATGGTCAATGAATACAGAAAATGAGTTTCAGCATTCTTAGCCATGAATGGAATGAGTAAGTGTGAAATATCCTCTATAATCCCATTTCTCTGTGGTAGGCTTCTGTCCTGTTACTTGTTTTCTCCTACTTCCACTGTCCATCCCATTTGTCTTTCTAAGTGAGGATTGATCATCCTACTCCAGGTCCTCTTTCTTGTTTATCTTCTTCAGGTGCACATATTTCAGTATGTTTATCCTATCTTATAGGACTATATAAGTCAGTATATACCATGTGCCTTTTTCTGCTCCAGGGATACCTCACTCAGGATGATCTTTTCTAGATCCCACCATTTGCCTGCAAGTTTCATGATTTCCTTGTTTTTAATTGCTGAGTAGTATTCCAGTGTGTAAAAGAACCACAATTTCTGAATCCATTCCTCTGTTGATGGACATCCAGTTTGTTTCCAGGTTCTGACTATCACAAATAAAGTTGCTATGAACATGGTTGAGCAAATGTCCTTGTTGTGTACTTGAGCTTCTTTTGGATATATGCCTAGGAGTGGTATAACTGGATCTTGAGGGCCTCTGAAAGACTCTACCTAGCAGTGTATCAAAGTAGATGCAGAAACTCATAACCAAACCTTGGGCAAAGTGCAGAGAATAATAGGAAAGAAGGGGGAGTTAGTATGACCTAGAGAGGATAGGAGCTCCATAAAGACAAAATATATCAGGGCACAGGGGTCCTCTATTAGACTGCTTCTCCAACCAAGGACCATGTATGGATAAAACCTAGAACCCCTGCTTGAATGTAGCCCATGGTAGCTCAGTAACCAAGTGTGTTGCTCTAGTAAGGGGAACTATTTCTTACATGAACTCAAGGACTGGCTTTTTTACCTTCTCCCCCTGAGGGAGGAACAGTCTTGCTAGGCCACAGAGGAGGACATGGCAGCCAGTCCTGAAGATACCTGATAAGCAAGGGTCAGATGAAAGGGGAGGAAGACCTCCCCTAGCAGTGGACTTGGAAAAGGGCAAGGAGGAGATGAAGGAGGGAGGGTAGGATTGGGAGGGAGTGAGGGAGGGGACTAAGGCTGGGATACAAAGTAAATAAGCTGTGATTACTATAAAAAAATAAAAATTCGAAAAATTAATAATCCCTTTTCTCCCAAATCTGAACAACTGCTATCAAGAAAAATTCTAAGAAGGAAGAAAGAAAGGAAGGGAAAAGGTAAGAAAAAGAAAGAGAGAAAAAGGAAAGATAGAAAAGAAAGACAAGTATTAGAAATAAGAGACGAAAACCAGAAACATTATTCACAGATGGCAGGAATGTAAACTCAAGGATCCACTATGGAAATCACTATGGTGTTTCTCATAAAATTAAAAGTGGAAAGGGATATGTTTTCAATTCAAGCATGATTAAAGCCTCTTATATGAAATTAATTGACACATTTTTTTTGTGGTTGTTGTTTGGTCTTTTGAAACAGGTTTGTGTGTGTGTGTGTGTGTGTGTGTGTGTGTGTGTGTGTGTATAGACCTAGCTGTCCTGAAACTTAATCTGTAGACCATGGCATTGAATTCACAGAGATCTGCTCACCTAGGCCTCCCAAGTGCTGGGATCAAAGGTCACTGCCACATTACGGGGCATATATATATATATATATATTTTTTTTTTTTTTCATAAAGGGAGTAAGAAAACTGTTTTCAAATAATTTCGCCACAGTAAATAACATGAAATAATACACCTGGAATTCTCCTTGTCAGTTAATGACTGGTTGTAGAGTGATAAAACTGGAGATTTTTATCTGCTCAATCTATCAATGAAGAAGTTGTTAAACATTCCTGGGCAATTTAGATCCAAGCAGAATTTTGAAAAAGCTACATTTCCAGCAACATATTCAGATTTTCAAAAAAATTTATTTTAGTTCCCTTAGTAAGGCAGTAAGTAATGCAGGTTTTGAAGTATATCTCACAGCACTGGAAATGTTATGTGTTTGTGTTAGTTCATTTAACACAAAATCTTCAATATTCTAGTTACCAGGAGCAAGGTGGATTATGATCATTTATTTAAGAGACTTACCTGTAAAGAGAAGGTTTCATTTTATAAGCCAACTCATCTTCAGTGAATGAAATACTATTCATATTAATAATCTTTGAGCTCATGGGATTAAAGCACATTTTTTAAACCATTTCTATTTGAAATGTCTTCAGAACTAAAGTAGAAACATAAACACATATTCAGCATTCTATATTAATGTTTTTGAAAAAAAAACTGTGTTGCCTTGGTTAAATTTGATAGAGATTCCTATGATGCTTACAGGAGAATTTTTGGCTTATAGAATTTAGAGTTACGTAAAACATCGTGGTTTGTGTATTGCTTGCACATAAAAAGATGAGACAAAAACTCCTCTGTCTACTTTGATAGAGTCAAAGAGAAATGCTCTCCAGGTATGGCTGCATGGCTGGAGTGCACCAAAAGGATGCTCTATTTTTAACTAAGCTCTTTTTCTCCATTTAAAAAGGGATGGCGAGCTTTATATTTGTTTTCATAAAATGATGGCTAAATAGCACCAGCTAGAGCTAGGAGCCGAGAAGGCAAGAATCTCTATACATTTCTGCCAGCATTGCCTTTGGCTCTCCCATCTTGAACCTGCTTTGAAAATAAATCCTGCCAAGCATTCACAATCCTGCCAGAAAGGACAGGGGACCTTTTATGATCCATCAGTCTCTATGGCTTGGAATTATATCCATGAACGTCTGTATTTCTGAGGCAATATTCCTTTGATATCATGGTGAAGGAGAAAGACATATTATCATATCTTGAAATTTCCAACTGGAAGCAACATGAAAAGTCATTCATCTAAATCAAAGCCTAATTTATATTTAAGAACAATATAATGATAACAGTAAATTGTGGTCAAATTTGCCTGGTGACATTCTTTCCTCTAAGATTAGGGATTCTGATTTTTTTTTTCAAATATTATAAAAAAAATTGCTTGGTTAAAAAAATGTTATGGAGTATCATATTTTATCATTACTTATTTTCTCAAAAAATCACTGTTGCAGGACTCACTAGTTTTATTTTTTGTTCATATAAATGTTATATGAGTCTCCAGATGTCATAGGTTAATTTATATAATATATGAAATAAGTCTGAAAGTGTTTTATATTCAAAATTTCATAATAATTTCTAAAAATGGTGACATTTTATTTAAAACAAATTAAAAATGTCTTTGGATGTAGGATGCAGTCAGACAGTGGTGCTGAAGAATGAAACTCATATGTAATCAGAATTTGTGTTAGGAATATTTTCAATTCCATAAATAATGTCTAGTTATGGAGGTTATTGCTCTATAAAGCTTTTTTTTTAAATTTCCAATAAGCATTTGCACCTTGATAAAATAGTAAAATTTATTAAAATACGAAAATTTTCCAGATCTACCTTGAAAATGTATCATAAAACCATTTACTCATCAGGGAAATACAAATCAAAAAGACCCTGCGATTTCACTTTACACCCATCAGAATGGCCAAGATCAAAAAACCCAAGTGACAACACATGTTGGAGAGGATGTGGAGAAAGGGGAACTAGGAATAGTTCATAAACTGTAATTAATGTAAAAAATGAAAACATTTAAAAAGCATTTATAAGTTTGTTTTAACAAAATATTTCACATATAACACACATATTTTTTAAGTTTTAATTTAATTTTATTTTTAATTACACTTTATTCACTTTGTATCCACCCTCTAGTTCCCTCCCTCTTCACTTCCCACCCCCCCTTTCTCCCCTTTCTCCAGCATGCCCCTTCCCAAGTCCACTGATAGGGGAGGTCTTCTTTTTCTTCCTTCTGATCCTAGTCAATCATGTCTCATCAGGAGTGGCTGCATAGTCTTCCTCTGTGGCCTGGTAAGGCTGTTCTCCTCTCGGGGTTTATTCATTGCAATTTTTTTCTTTTTCTACAACTTGGTAATGTTTGCACATACACAATGAAATATCTTGGGATATGAGAAAATCTAAGTATGAAGTTAATTTATGTTTCATATTTCTCTCATAGCCATACCTTGAAGATAATATTATGCAGAATTTTAGGACATCTTCATTTTAACTGAAACCAGCCATATGAAGCCATAGGTTTTGACTTAAATTCTTTTTATTTCTCTATTATTTTTGTAGTGTCTTGCTTTTTTTTTCTGTGATTGTTTCAAATTGAGAAAAGATAGCTTGAGGGATCGAGATTGCAGGCCTGTTATTGAGTCGGGTCAACACAGCACTAGTTGCTGATGATACATGTGGCCAAACAGTCTTGCGGGAAGATAGTGCTGCCCCTGGCCTTGCTTTGAAGGCAAGCTTTCACCATGTTCTCTACAGCCCAAATTTTTTGGTTTCTTTCCTACTCCATGCCTAATAGTTGGTCTTCATAGCAGATCAGACGTGTGGCCATCACAGAGTTCAACCGTGGATACTTGCAATATTTTCTGATGTGATAGAACACAGACTGGCCCAAGAACAAATAAATGTCTCAACAGAATTCCATCCATCGGCTGCACTAAACTCTCAATATGGCTAACTGTTTTTCAGAAATTAAAAAAAAAAAATAATTAGAGAAATGATTGAAATGAGTGGTTCAAACCTCACTGCTGATAGTAAACAGAAAACATATAATAAGGCAAGATAGAACAGGGTTGTTTCATTTGCTAGGTAGACAAATTTGGGTTGGCACAATTCTTTTTTCTTTCTTTACTATAAAAGCAAGTGAATTTCCTTTTCCTTCCTTTAGAATGCAGTGATAATAAATTTTATAGCAAAGAAATAAAAATAGCACTTCTTAATATTTAAAGTAGTTTCTAGAGCTCAGAATGGACAATTGGCAAGAAGAAAATATCATGAAGAAAACCCCAGGGATGAAAAGTGGAATATGTTACAATTAACATCAGGAGTGTTTATAGAAGAGCAATCCAAAAGGTGTGCTTGATTCTCAGATTAATATTTTCATACACACTATTAAGCTTACGCTTTCACAGAGCAGTTTTATCTAATTTCTGGCTTGCTGAAATTAATATTTCATTAATATGGGTAGCAGTCTATTAATTGTTACTGGGAAAAATGAGGAATCTGGTATCTAAAACAAAGTGAAGAAACAGACACTATTCAAACTAATCAACTTTTCTTTTCCACCGCAATGTTTTATAAAGCATCTTCCATAGCCAACAATTACAATTGGATTTTATATAAGAGTAAAGTACTTTGTAGAAAGCAAAGATAAATGCATAAGACTCTACTCAGTAATTAAAAACAAAACAAAACAAAACAAAATAACAAAAAAAAAAACCAAGGAAATCATGAAATTTACAGGTAAATGGTGGGAATTGGAAAAGATCATCCTCTGTGAGGTATCCCAGAAGCAGAAAAACACACAGGGTATATACTCACTCATAAGTGGATATTAGACATATAATATAGGATAAACATACTAAAATCTGTACACCTAAAAAGCTAATCAGGAAAGAGGACTCTAGCTAAGATGCTCAGTCCCCATTCAGAAAGGCAAAGAGGATGGCCATTGGAGGAGGGAGAAAACAGGGAACAGGACAGGAGCCTACCACAGAGAGCCTCTGAAGGGCTCTACCCTGCAGGGTACTGAGGCAGATGCTGAGACTCATAGCCAAACTTTGGGCAGAGTGCAGGGAATCTCATGAAAGAAAGGGAGATAGAAAGACCTGGAGAGGTCAGGATCTTCACAAAGTGAGCAACAAATCCAAAATGTCTGGGCACAGGGGTCTTTTCTGATACTGATACTCCAGCCAAGGACCACTCATGGAGATGGCCTGGCACCCCTGAACATAGGTAGCCCATGGCAGTTCAGTGTCCAAGTGGGTTCCATAGGGACAGTCTGTGACAGGAACTGATTGGCCTGCTCTTTGATCACCTCCCTCAGAGGGGGGAGCAGCCTTACCAGGCCACAGAGGAAGACAATGCAGCCACTCCTGATGAGATCTGATAGATTAGGATCAGAGGGAAGGAGAGAAGGACCTCCCTTATCAGTGGACTGGGGGAGGGTCACTGATAGGGAAGAGGGAGGAAAGGTGGGATTGGGAGGGAAGAAGAGAGGGGGTTCAGGGAATAAACTGTAATTAATAAAAATAAAATAATTAATAGAAAAGGGGAAAAAGTAGAGGAAAGGTAGTGGTGACTGCCACCAAAGTTTGAAGGAGCTACAAACATTTTGGTACTTAATTTTTTTTTCTCATGAATTCTTCAAGAAGTGTAGCTGATTCAGGATTATTTTCCTTGCACAAACAGAAGAATGGTTGTTAATTGTTGGGGTAATAAAAATTAATGTTCAGTTAAGAAAAAACTGAGTGTGAATTATATGCATAACATCTAGGTGGGACATGTGTTTGGCAGAAGACCTAAGTCTGGAAGAGCTGTTGTGTTGGTGTTGATGGATTGCGCATAGATATCCAAGGGGGATGAATCTATAGGCGATGAATCTTACTACATCCAAAAATCAGTACAATAAAGTCCAGATTTACTATCAAGTTTCTAGAATGTTCTGTGTTCACAAACTTCTGAAGAGGAACTAAGAGAGAAAATAGATTCTATGAGAACAGCCTTCTGGTGGCCTGATAGATAAAATATTAAAAAAAAAAGTCATCCCCTTGTCCTAAGAAAGTATAGGTGCTCTCTGATGCATAATTGGAGTCCATCCTGATCAGTTCATTGTAAGCTGAAAATCTTATTAAGACTCAAGTAATTCTCATAGCTCATCAAAAACCCCATCGACACATAGCAGCACACCCATCCTCAGAGTGTTGATGGTTAGTGAGTGTGGCTGACAGTGAACACCCCAGTTCACTGCATATCATTCTATGTATTACTGCCACATAAAATAAAGAGTTAATATTAAAATTTTAACTTATCCGCATGAATATGCCTTTTGCACCACTCCAATGTCAATGACATTGCGTAAGGGGCTATAGGGACTAGAGAGCAGAAAAATTTGCTTGGAAGTAACTACGGAAGCAAATCATGTTGGAAGAAACGTGGGTATTACTCAGCCATTTGTGGCAGCTTGCAGTGAAGACGTGTTCTCAGAGACAGAACACTGTCACCATGGTGGTAACAGAAGCATATCTTTCTCATGTAGTTAAAGTAGGCGACATCAAGTGAGTGAAACGAGAGAAATTATAGTTTTCTGAGTCACAAAAGGGAAGTTGTTGGAGAGCCTTAGTTAAACTGATGGGACATGTGTAGTTAAGGAGTATCTGTGATTATTTAATGCTGACCTCTAGGCTCAACCCTAAGATTTCGTAAATCTTTTCCTTCAGCTCTTGGAAGATATCATTATTTGAATGTATTTGTAATAAATTTTAAATCGTCAAATTTGTACATCCTTTGTTTCCTGCAGACACTCCTGCCTGGTGTGAGATTGGAGTTACCTGGTAGGTGCACTCTTAGATTAGATTCTGTTAATGCAGGCCACAGCTTACATCACCTTCTGCCTATGCTCTCAAAAATCAAGAGAAATATTTAAAGTTTAGTTAATAAAAAGTTACAGAAATGAAATTAAATGTTTAAAATTTTATATTTCATCACATGCCAAAAACATTCAGATCTGATTCCCTGTCTATCACCAAGCATAATTTACATAGATAAAATAATATGTTTGTCAACATAATACCACATGTGGAAATTCTTGGGTGACACATAATTATGTGATGTAAGTGTCTTTATTTTATGATGGAAAAACAAGATCATATCACTGAACGTGCACAGAAAATGTGTTTTCTTCTTTCTATGGATATTTATGTTATGTCAGAAAAATCTACTTAATTTTAAAGCAGTGAGTGCATTTCGCAAATGCTGAGATTTGGTTTAGTTTACAGGCTATTACAAGTGCGAGGCCGTTTAACTTGGGAAAACATCCTTTAGGCTGTGCTCCAAAGTGTAATGACTAGAATTATTTATATCCATAAAACACTAAATAACATGCATTTAAGCTGAGCTATATTCAAAGTACATCAGAATGCCAACACCTGGCATTCTGCCAGACAATGAAATAGAATTCAGCTCCAATTTGTTTCCAGCTTTCCTTCACAAATGGCAGGCACTTGCAATACATTATCTTAGTAATCCACTGTCTTTTAATACTCACCTTATATTGACAACTGCAGGTCCCTGGCCTCTGTATTGACAGCCGATTCCTAAAGCAATTTGTTAAATGCAGAAATGAGCACTGTTCCTGATTCATCTTTGGTGAGTGACAAGATGAAATGAAGGTGCTGGGAAGCACATGAATGAGTGTTTCTGAAATGAATTGAACTCCATACACCAGATCAAAGTTGGTACACTGAACCTTCTTTCTCTTTGAGGAGGAAGCAGTGCTAGATGGTGGGGAGACCAAAGACTCCTGGAGACATTAAGGTAAAGAGGTAGGACTACGCATTTCCTATAGCATTCTCTGTGGACAAGAAAGGCTTCAACATCTCTTTATGCCTGACAACTATTGAGTGAGACATTAATAATGGCAAGTTTTGAGGGGCAAGATGGCGGCGCCTGGAGGACTCTCATTCTGAGCAGCAGCACAGCAGGATCAGCACAGTGAACAGCAATCAGAACTCTCGGTCATAAAACATAGTCATTGTGTTTCCCAGGTGAGAGGATACCCCACGGTGGGGGATTCAATCAGCTTTTAACTCACCCGGCTAAACCGCTGAAGAGATCCCGGTTCCGCCAGAGGCTTGGCTGCCGGCCGCCAGCCCCAGCCCCAGCCCAGAGCCACAAGCCAGTGTCTCTGGTCACTGTCCCAGACTGAACCTTGGGCACCACACTATCAGAGACTGGAATTTTCAGTCGAGAGATAACCCCAGGGTACAGGAAACGATTGGGACCGGCCTTAGGTCACCCAGACATCCCCTGGAAAAGACTCGGGCGGGTTCCACGGGCACCCCAGGAGCGAGCCAGCCCGGAGCCAGAGCCGGGGACCCAGGTTCCGGCACAGCGCCCTGCCTGCCTGCGCGCCTGATTCGCCGCCGGAGATAGAAACGGCGGGTCTGATCTCAGAGCACTCAGCTCACCCCCAACCTGAAAAGGTCCCCGGAAAATTACCCAGCTTAGGGAGCCACTCAGGCTCCCAAAAGCTGCAAAGGCAGACACAGGCAGTTTCTGCGCACCAGACAGCTGGCAGAGACTGAGCCGCCATCACACAGCTGTGCTCCAGGCACAGGCAAATTTCTGTGGCCAGCCAGCTGGCGGACACTGAGCAGTGTGCACCAGGGCAAAAAAAGACACTAGGAGTCCGTGTCTCCAGAGAATCCACGGGGAAGGAAGGAAACTGTACTGATCTAAATCACCCAATCCTTCCCTAGAAAAAGTCTAGCAGTCTAGTGGGGCCGAGGTGCCAGCACTCAGCTGTGCTCCAGACACAAGCACAAACAGTTGAGGCGCGCCTGATGTCCAACTGGGTCACAGCAGCTGATCATTAAATTTGCAACAAGAAACCCAGAAACAGGGCAGCTGCCCTCAGGACTTCCCTGGGTGAGAGGAGAACCCTGTCGACTAACAAAGACCACAGTTACCACTCAGGTCTATATCCCTGAGGTGAGCAACTCCTGAAAAAACACCAGCCATCCAGGGACTATACCCAAAAAACTGAGAAGACATCCTTCAGGAAAAACCAGCTTTCTGCAAAGGGGATTCTCTCCACCACAGGATCCCCAGGAACCACCAGAAAATAACCTCAAACTCCTAAGATAACACAATGGGTAGAGGCCAGCGTAAAAGCTCAAGCAACAAAAGACAGAGCAATATGGCATCTCCAGAACCCAGTTACCCAGAGGCAAGTAGCCCTGGACACCCCACCATAACTGAAATCCAAGAAGATGACCTAACAAGTATGCTCATGAAGATGATAACAGAGGAAACAAATAAGATTCGTAAAGACATAGAGGAAGATAAACTCAAACAGAATATTGCCATCCGTAAAGAAATAGAGGAAGCTGCAGCCAAATAGTTTATGGCCTTTAGAAAGGAAATGCTTAAAACACTGAATGAAATGATAGAAACAGAGTTGAAGGAACTAAAAGAAAAACAGGAAAGTACAATCAGACAGGTGAAGGAAGTAAACAAAACAACTCAAGACCTGAAGATAGAATTGGAAAAATTAAAGAAAACACAAATGGAAGAAATAATGGAAAGGAAGAATCTAGGGAAGAAAACAGGAACTACAGAGGTAAGCATAACCAACAGACTAAAAGAGATGGAAGAAAGAATCTCAGGTGTAGAAGATACAATGGAAGAAATCGATGTATCTGTCAAAGAAAATGTTAAATCCGAAAAATTCCTGACACAGACCGTCCAAGAAATGCAAGACAATATGAAAAGACAAAACCTAAGAATAATAGGTATAGAGGAAAAAGAAGACTTCCTTCTCCAAGGCCCAGAAAATATTTTCAACAAAATCATTGAAGAAAATTTCCCCAAGCTAAAGGAGAGGCCAATTAGAGTACATGAGGCCTACAGAACACCCAACAAATTTGACCAGAAAAGAAAATCCTCCCGCCACATAACAATCAAAACAGTAAGTATACAGAACAAAGAAAAAATACTAAAAGCTGCAAGGGAAAAAGGCCAAGTAACATATAATGGCAAACCCATTAGAATCACACCTGACTTTTCAACAGAGACTATGAAAGCCAGAAGGGCCTGGACGGATATCATGCAGACCCTAAGAGAACACAGATGTCAGCCCAGGCTACTATACCCAGCAAAACTCTCAGTCCTCATAGATGGAGAAAACAAGATATTCAATGACAAAAACAAATTTCAACAATACCTACAAACAAATCCAGCATTACAGAAGACACTGGAAGGGAAAATACAACCCAAAAAACTAGCTACATTCAAGAAAACACAGGAAATAAATAACCTCACTTCAGTAAAACAAAAAGCAACCAAGCACACAACCTGATGACCACAGCCAACATCAAAATCAAGAGATCTAACAGCCACTGGTCATTAATCTCTCTCAACATCAATGGATTCAACTCTCCAATAAAAAGACACAGATTAACAGAATGGATACGTAAACAAAACCCAGCAATCTGTTGCATACAAAAAACACACCTAAGACACAAAGATAGACATTACCTGAGGATAAAGGGTTGGAAGACAACTTTCCAAGCAAACGGACCCAAGAAGCAAGCAGGAGTAGCCATTCTAATATCTGATAAAATAGACTTTCAACCAAAATTAATCAAAAGAGATGGGGAAGGACACTTCATACTCATCAAGGGAAAATTCCACCAGGAAGACATCACAATCCTGAACATCTATGCCCCAAATACAAGGGCACCCACATTTGTGAAAGAAACATTGATAAAATTTAAAGCACATATAGATCCACACACATTAATAGTGGGAGACTTCAACACCCCACTCTCAACAAAGGACAGGTCAACCAAACAGAAATTAAACAAAGAAACAATGTCTCTGACAGAGGTCATGAATCAAATGGACCTAACAGATATTTACAGAACTTTACACCCAAACACAAAAGAATTTACCTTCTTCTCAGCACCTCATGGAACCTTCTCCAAAATAGACCACATAGTGGGTCACAAAGCAAGCCTCAACAGATACAAGAAGATTGAAATAATCCCATGTATCTTGTCTGATCACCATGGAATAAAGCTGGACCTCAACAATAACAGAAATAACAAAAAGCCTACACACACATGGAAACTGAACAACTTGTTACTAAATGACAGCTGGGTCAGGAAAGAAATAAAGAAAGAAATTAAAGTCTTTCTAGAAATCAATGAAAATGAAGACACAACATACCCGAACTTGTGGGACACAATGAAAGCAGTGCTAAGAGGAAAGTTCATAGCACTAAGTGCCTTCAAGAAGAAATTCGAGACAGCTCATTCAAGCACCCTAATGGCTCACTTAAAAACCCTAGAAAAAGAAGAAGCAGACACACCAAGAAGGAGTAGACGGCTGGAAATAATCAAACTCAGGGCTGAAATCAATCAATTGGAAACAAATAAAACAATTCAAAGAATCAATGAAACCAAGAGCTGGTTCTTTGAGAAAATCAACAAGATCGACAAACCCTTAGCCAGGCTAACTAAAAGGCAGAGAGACACCACCCAAATCAACAAAATCAGAAATGAAAAGGGGGATATAACTACAGACACTGAGGAAATCCAAACAATCATTAGGACTTACTTCAAAAGTCTATATGCCACAAAATTTGAAAATCTAAATGAAATGGACAATTTTCTTGATCGATTTGACTTACCAAAGCTGAACCAGGACCAGGTAAATCAACTAAATAGACCTATATCCCCCAAAGAAATAGAAGCGGTCATCAAAAGTCTCCCATCCAAAAAAAGCCCAGGACCAGATGGCTTCAGCACAGAATTCTACCAGACCTTCAAAGAAGAGCTAACACCAATTCTCTTCAAACTATTCCACAAAATAGAAACAGAAGGAATATTACCAAATTCATTCTATGAAGCCACAGTCACTTTGGTACCTAAACCTCACAAAGACTCAACAAAGAAAGAGAATTTCAGGCCAATCTCCCTTATGAACATTGATGCAAAAATACTTAATAAAATACTTGCAAACCGAATCCAAGAACACATCAAAGATATTATCCACTATGACCAAGTAGGCTTCATCCCAGGTATGCAGGGGTGGTTCAATATACGGAAATCCATCAATGTGATCCACCATATTAACAAACTGAAAGAAAAAAACCACATGATAATCTCCCTAGATGCTGAAAAAGCCTTTGACAAAATCCAACATCCATTCATGTTCAAAGTATTGGAGAGATCAGGGATACAAGGCACATATCTAAACATAGTGAAGGCGATATACAGCAAGCCTATAGCCAACATCAAACTGAATGGAGAGAAACTTAAAGCAATCCCACTGAAATCAGGGACAAGACAAGGCTGCCCACTCTCTCCATATCTCTTCAACATAGTGTTGGAAGTCCTTGCTAGAGCAATAAGACAGTTGAAGGAGATCAAGGGGATACAAATTGGAAAGGATTAGAAGTCAAATTATCACTATTTGCAGATGATATGATAGTATACGTGAGTGACCCCAAAAACTCTACCAGGGAACTCCTACAGCTGATAAACACCTTCAGCAAAGTGGCAGGATACAAAATTAACTCAAAAAAATCAATAGCCCTCCTGTATACAAAAGACAAATGGGCTGAGAAAGAAATTAAGGAAACAACACCCTTCACAATAGCCTCAAATGACATAAGGGACCTCGGAGTAACCCTAACCAAGGAAGTCAAAGACTTGTATGAAAAAAATTTCAAATCTCTGAAGAAAGAATTAGAAGAAGATATGAGAAGATGGAAAGATCTCCCATGCTCATGGCTTGGTAGGATTAACATAGTAAAAATGGCCATCTTACCAAAAGCAATCTACAGATTCAATGCAATGCCCATCAAATTACCAACACAATTCTTTACAGACCTGGAAAGGAAAATTCTCAACTTCATATGGAATAACAAGAAACCCAGAATTGCTAAAACAATCCTCTACAATAAAAGATCTTCTGGAGGTATCTCCATCCCTGATCTTAAGTTGTACTATAGAGCAACAGTTTTAAAAACTGCATGGTACTGGCATAGAAACAGAATGGTGGATCAATGGAACCGAACAGAGGACCCAGAAATAAACCCACACACTTATGGACACCTGATCTTTGACAAAGACGCCAAAACCATACAATGGAAAAAAGATAGCATCTTCAACAAATGGTGCTGGTCTAACTGGATGTCTACATGTAGAAAAATGAAAATAGAGCCATACTTGTCATCCTGCACAAAACTGAAGTCCAAGTGGATCAAAGACCTCAACATAAAACCAGACATATTAAATCGGCTTGAAAAAAAAGTGGGAAATACCCTAGAACTCATTGGTACAGGGGAAAACTTCCTGAACAGAACACCAACAGCACAGGCTCTAAGAGCAACAACCAATAAATGGGACCTCATGAAACTGAAAAGCTTCTGTAAAGCAAAGGACACCGTCATCAAAACAAAGCGACCACCTACAGATTGGGAAAGAATCTTCACCAACCCTTTATCTGACAGAGGACTCATATCCAGTATATATAAAGAACTAAAGAAGCTGAAAAGCACCAAACCAAGTAACCCACTTAAAAAATGGGGAACAGAGCTAAACAGAGAATTCTCTGTAGAGGAATACCGAATGGCAGAGAAGAACTTAAAGAAATGCTCAACCTCACTAGCCATTAGGGAAATGCAAATCAAAACAACCCTGAGATTTCACCTTACACCCATGAGAATGGCCAAGATCAAAAACTCAAGTGACAACACATGCTGGAGAGGTTGTGGAGAAAGGGGAACCCTTCTCCACTGCTGGTGGGAATGTAAACTTGTACAACCACTCTGGAAATCAATCTGGCGCTTTCTCAGACAACTAGCAATAGCGCTTCCTCAAGATCCAGCCATACCACTACTGGGCATATATCCAAAAGAGGCTCAAGTACACAAAAAGGACATTTGCTCAACCATGTTTGTAGCAGCTTTATTTGTAATAGCCAGAAGCTGGAAACAACCCAGATGCCCCTCAACTGAAGAATGGATGCAGAAATTGTGGTACATCTACACAATGGAATATTACTCAGCAATGAAAAATAAGGAAATCATGAAATTTGCAGGTAAATGGTGGGATCTGGAAAGGATCATCCTGAGTGAGTTGTCCCAGAAGCAAAAAGACACACACGGTATATACTCACTCATATAGACATACAACATAGGACAAACCCACTAAAACCTGTGCATCTAAAGAAACTAAGCAAGAGAGAGGACCCTAACTAAAACGTCCAATCCCCATCCAGAATGGCAAAGAGGATGGACATCAGAAGAAGAAGAAAACAGGAAACAACCTAGGAACCTACCACAGAGGGCCTCTGAAAGCCTCTGCCCTTCAGACTATCAAAGCAGATGCTGAGCCGGATGGGCAATTGTTGGGCAGGTGAACGGAATTTTAGGTAAGAACTGGGAAATAGTAAGAGCTGGAGAGGACAGGGTCTCCACAAGGAGAGCAACAGAACAAGAAAATTTGAACATAGGGAACTTCCCAGAGACTCATACTCCAACCAAGGACTATTCATGGAGATAACCTAGAACCCCTGCCAGATGTAGCCCAGGGCAGTTCAGAGTCCAATTGGGTTACATAGGAATGTGAAGAGGGACTGCCTCTGACATAATCTGATTGGCCTGCTCTTTGATCACCTCCCTCTGGGGGGGGGGGAGCAGCCTTACCAGGCCACAGTAGAGGACAATACAGCCACTTTTGATGTGAACTGACAGACTAAGATCAGAAAGGAGAGGAGAACCTCCCCTATTAGTGGACTTGGGGAGTGGCATGCAAGCAGAGGGAGGAGGGAGGGTGGAATTGGGAGGAGAGGAGGGAGGGGCTTATGGGGGGATGCAGAAAGAATAAAGTGTAATTGATGAAAAATTTAAGAAAAAAGGGAAAAAAATAATTTAAGAACCTTAAATGACTTTCAAAATTGGAGGAAAACATGGAGTTCATCAATTGGCATGGAGCACGTCTCGCCCCTGGGGGCAATGGTCTCCTGAACCTACTCAGACCTCGGACACCACCACTGCTAGTTCTAGAACTGACGCAGGATGTTCCAACGAGGGGCTAAGGCTTCTCATAATATTTCCTATAAGCCCACACCTGTTTGTCTATATCCCCCATTTTTATTCATTATTAGCCAGATAGAGCCAAGTAATTGTGGTAATGATACTTGCTTTTTTGCCCAATGCTGGAATGCTAGTAAATTTAGGTATGCCCTGGTTATTCGCATGCCTCACTGGGTGCCTGTGCCCATTGATTCCCCTCACGCTATGACTCTCTTCAGACAGAAAAGGGATCTTGGAACTACAGCCACCATTGTTACTACCATCTCATTGACGGCTGTTGGAGCTACCACCAGGGCATTAGCCATGAGTCATACTGGGCAGACTGCTCAGACCCTGAATAATCATTTAGCCAATGTAGCTCATGCCTTAGTTGTACATCAAGGAATTAATGCTCAACTAAAAGGAAGCTTGATGGTGTTCAATCAGAGGATTGACCTCTTGCAGGAGCAAATTGATACCCTATGGCAAATCGCTCAACCTGGCTGTCAATGAAAGTATGCTGGACTTTGTGTCACTAGCATACAACATGAGAATTTTTCCTGTGCTGCAAATCTGTCTAAACAATTGTCGAGCTATATTTTAGGTAATTGGACTGGAGAATTCGATACTACCATGGAGCAGCTGAGAGTGGCCATTGTCACAGTAAATTCTACCGGAGTGGACACAGGACTAGCCACAGGATTATCAACATGGATTGCTGCAGCCATGAATCATCTGAAGGAATGGGCGGGCATGAGAGTATTAGCAGGCCTTCTGGTGTTGGTCTCCTTGGTTTGCCTGTGGTATATATGCAAGATTAGAGTCTCACAACAGCGTAATGCAGCCATGATCATTCAGGCCTTTACAGCCATTGAAGCAGGACATTCTCCCCAAGCATGGTTGGATACCATAAAAAGCTAAAATGTTACGCTCAGGATGCGAGGCTAAGCACTGCACTCAGGGTCAGCCGCTTTGGACCCAGAGAAGAGCATGTCTGATTGCATGCGGGTTGATGCCCCAGGTCCCGCCTCTGAGAAAAAGGTATCGGACGGGTCTGATGCTCTTTGGGTGGATGACACCTAAATGAACATCAGTACAAAGTCCCAATTTATTTCTAATATCAGAGATCAGACCTCTACTCTTGCCTGATGTGTCTAAAACAAAAAGGGGGAACTGTAGAGAGCTGTGGAATGCTATGCCTTAAAGATGGAGCTGGTTTCTGCCTTCCACCTTCCCGATGGTGAGTGCTCTCTGTCAGGAACAACTCCACATTTGGCTAAGGCCGAGGATCTGGCTTGCTTCCATGTATGTGGACCTATCTGCATTGCCCCCGTGGCACGCCTGGGTTGGCTACCCAGAGGATATTTAAGCTGTGGGCTGGCTTTCCCCGGGGTCCGAGGATTGTTCAATGTTCCTGAATAAACTGCATTGAAAAAAAAAAATAATGGCAAGTTTTTGTTATCCAAACTGAAAGATTTAAACAAATATTTTAAGAAGTAAGAGCATAAATTAAGTCTTTCTTGGACAGATGCTTGTATTTATTCAAAAATTTTAAGGGCAAATCTGAAATATTCTGTTTTTAGGGAGATCTTTGTTTTGCTTTGTTAATGATTCCAAAGTTCCTTACTGTGGAGAGCATCAATGGAGCCTCACAGATAGCTATTCATATTTGTGTTGGCCCTTCATCTTCTGTCTACAATAGAAACAGCGGTACATAGTTCTTTATCTTTTATGATGACAATGTGAGGAGTTTAGCTACTGTTCTCCTTACATTTATCCTATACCCTGACCCTTAGCATTCTTTATGTTCTCTAAAGATCCCTCTGTACTTCAGGGTTAGCTTTTCTTAAGGTTCCAGATGAGCAGGGCTCTGCAATGCTCTTTTCTGCCCCTGGCTTAATTCACTGATCTAGAAATCTTTCAGCTTTTATTTATTTTGCTGCAAGTGCATGAATTACCCTTTCCGTGCAGCTGAATAGTAGTTCACTATGTACACACTGCTGTGTTCTCTTTAGTCCTTTATCTTCTGGGCCCATGTCTTGGCTAATACTTCATTCAGCTATGAACTCATCTGTGGATTAATAATTTGATAAAACTTTCATTCTCATGATTGAGTTGCTTCCCAATAGTACCACCATCTTGAGTGAGGGAAACAGGAACTGGTTTAGCAACCTGGGACTCCATCTCTCTTAGACTTCATACCACTTTCATCTAATAATGCCCATGGAGCAGCACATATCAGACATGCACACACCCCTCTCCTAACAAATGCATCTTGTAACCTAGGACCACTCACCTGCATCAAGCCGCATACATGTACACCCCTTTCCAAAAGAGTAAACAAAAATTTCTCCTTTCCCTCAGAACCATCACATTTAGACATTTCTTTTCAGTTGTGGTGCCATTATATTTTGGTACAAGGTACATTGTCTATTGGGGTCTGAACTTGTTCTTGCTGAAAATCATGTTCTATTGGTGAACTTTAGGAATAACTTCATTTTTGCTAAAATATGCGTATGCATAGTTGAGTGTCCAAATGAATAGACTTTTGTGGTTTTTAGGAAATCTCAAGCACAGAATGAAAGGCTAATACAATCCAAGCCTGTGGTTCCAAGCAAAGTCCTCTAAGCTATGCTCCTTAGACATAAAACTGTTTTCTTATGACCCTGTTAAGTGAAAGCCTTCAACAACAGCAGAACCCTTGTATATTCTGACCAAAGCAGCCAACAGTCATTGACAGCACCTTTCTGATTTGTACTATTGCTTTGCTGAGTGATGTTAACATTCTATTTTGTTAAATCAGTGTGTAGCTTTATTTTAATTCCTTGGTTAAGATGTCAATAAATTGGAAACACCTGGTCAAGACCTTGTACAACATTAATAAGCCAATATCCAGTGTTCCATACATGAATATATGGGGAACATTCCATATCAAATGCATAACATTTCACTTTTTTATTTTATTTTTTTTTTCTCAATGCAGCTCATTCAGGAACCCTGAACAATCTTCTGACTCTGGGGAAAGCCAGCCCACAGCTTAAATAGCCTTTGGGTAGCCAACCCCAGCGTGCCATGTGGGCAATGCAGATAGGTCCACATACACGGAAGCAAGCCAGATCATCAGCCTTAGCCAAATATGGAGTTGTTTGTGACAGAGAGCACTCATCATCCGGAAGGTGGAAGGCCGAAACCAGCTCCATCTTTAAGGCCCGGCATTACACAGCTCTCTACAGTTCCCCCTTTTTGTTTTAGACACATCAGGCAAGAGTAGAGGTCTGATTTCTGATATTAGAAATAAATTGGGACTTTGTACCGATGTTCATTTAGGTGTCATCCACCCAAAGAGCATCAGACCCGTCTGATACCTTTTTCTCA
This sequence comes from Meriones unguiculatus, assembly GCF_030254825.1. NCBI lineage: Eukaryota > Metazoa > Chordata > Mammalia > Rodentia > Muridae > Meriones > Meriones unguiculatus. Next base: position 8,398,438 of record NC_083364.1, on the reverse strand, counting down.
GAGGCGGGACCTGGGGCATCAACCCGCATGCAATCAGACATGCTCTTCTCTGGGTCCAAAGCGGCTGACCCTGAGTGCAGTGCTTAGCCTCGCATCCTGAGCCTTACATTTTAGCTTTTTATGGTAGCCAACCATGCTAGGGGAGACTGTCCTGCTTCAATGGCTGTAAAGACCTGAATGATCATGGCTGCATTACGCTGTTGTGAGACTCTAATCTTGCATATACACTACAGGCAAACCAAGGAGACCAACACCAGAAGGCCTGCTAATGCTCCCATGCCTGCCCATTCCTTCAGATGATTCATGGCTTCAGCAATCCATGATGATAATCCTGTGGCTAGTCCTGTGTCCATTCTGGAAGAATTTGCTGTAACAATGGCCACTATGAGCTGCTCCATCATAGTATCGAATTCTCCAGTCCAATTACCTAAAATATAGCTAGACAATTGTTTAGACAGATTTGCAGCATGGGAAAAATTCTCATGTTGTATGCTAGTGACACAAAGTCCAACATACTTCCATTGACAGCCAAGTTGAGTGATTTGCCATATGGTATCAATTTGCTCCTGCACGAGGTCAATCCTCTGATTGAACACCATCATTGAACCTTTTAGTTGAGCATTAATTCCTTTTTGTACATCTAAAGCATGAGCTACATTGGCTAAAAGATTATTTAGGGTCTGAGCAGTCCGCACAGTATGACTCATGGCTAATGCCACGGTGGTAGCTCCAACAGCCGCCAATGAGATGGCAGTAACAATGGCGGCTGTAATTCCAAGATCCCTTTTCTGTCTGAAGAGAGTCATAGCATGAGGGGCATCAATGGGCACAGGCACCCAGCGAGGCATGTGAGTAACCAGGGCATACCTAAATTCACTAGCATTCCAGCATTGGGCAAAAAAGCAAGTATCATTACCACAATTACTTGGCTCTATCTGGGTAACAACATTTCACTTTTAAAAAATACTATTTTGACTTCTTTATATGCCGTTTTGTCCACTTCAATATATTTGCAATATGCTGTTAGAGTGTGGTCACCATGAGTAGCTTTTTATTACTCTCATTTATTGACAGATCTTCAAATTCTTTATTGATTTTTACAAATCTGACATGCTCTTCTTACTTATCATTTCTCTTGGAGATGTGTGTTTGGGCATAGCATTCTTAAGCACTTCTGAGTTTGTTTTTAGCTTAATACTTCAGAGTAATCTTCCCATGCTTGTGATTAGTGATTTTGGGCACAATGGATTGTGTTCTCTCTTTGAACACAGTCACCCTCTATGTGAGTCTTGAAAGACTACAGTTCTCCTAGGTGTTTGTGGATGTGTGATGTGAATACTGCATAGTTATTACTACAGACATAGTGTGACCCCTGTGGAGAGCAATATCAGCCAAAATTGACGTTAGTGGATACTTGAATGCCTCTTTATTACTAGCTGTTCCAATAATGGAGAAAGCCTGAAGTACTCACTGAATTAGAAAGTAGCAGAGGACAAGGTAATTCACAGGAGGAGTGAGGACTAAGAATCACAGATACCACTTTACAAGACCTATGCCAAATCATGTCGACTGTGTGTGAAATGATGTGAAGTCAGGTCATTTGTTCCTAGCTGTGCTTGCCAGAGGATGGGGTAATGGCTAGGGTTCTACTCAAACAGATATTCTAAAGTTGCATTACTATCAAAGCTCAAATAAAAAAGTTCCAATTTCATCCCAGGGACTCTTGGAGCTATCTAGAGAATGAATTTGTCTGATTCTGTTGTCCAGCAAAATCTCTGTATGATTCCTCCAAGGCTGTTAGATTCAGGGTGAGGCAACAGCCAAGGCTCTTTTTCTTTTCACTTGCAGTGAGCATCAGGGTTCAGACTGAAGTGCACTCAACCTTGAGCAAGGCAAAATTCTTCTTAGCTGAGGGGATTTAAAAGTAAATCACAAGACCATCATTTCTAAATAAGATTCTTTAAATATGTGTGAATGTATTTTTTTTAATGTTTGGATTACTGGCACTTTCCTTACTCCTTTTGTCATCTTCATACAAATTTAGACTCAAAATCGTTTCATATAACCATAACTAAATCACATTAAGTGCAGCTAAGTTCATAGAGAGCAATGAAAAATAACTTGAAAAACTTTACTTTTTATGTGTCTTGGGTGTTCACTTGCTAAAAGAGCCACCACTCTTGTTTTCCAATATAAGTAACTGGTTGACTCATAATCTTTATTTATTTTTAACACATTGGAACTTTTAGATATTTATGGGATAATGATTTTTCAGTTTGCTTCTAATATAAAGGCATAAAAACACTGTGAATATATGATCATGGCATCTGGTGTAACCTTCAGAGGCAGCCAAATGCTTAGCTGACAGCCTGTGAAGTGAGAGAAAGAGCTGCCTTGCCGTTGGGAGTATTGACACTTTGAGAAATTGAATACAAGGCATATTTTTAAATTGTCTTATTTATGCTATTTTACAACAATGTGTTATGTAGAGATATTCTAAAGTTCCAGACAGAAACTACATATGAGATAAAATCTGACATATAGAAGGAATTAGATATATTTTCTTGACATAAGGTTAACAAATGTTTAAATTGGATTCAGTTATTTCAATTGTATGAAAATTTTAGCTAATTATTTTTTTGTTTCTAGCCCACTCTCCTTGTATTGTTAAAACTGTTTTTTTTAAAGCTGTGTGTGCTCATACCGCGTCCTTTAATAAAACATGATCTAAATAAGCATGTACCACAGTTTAATTAGCAGAGGTTCTATGACCTCCTGTGCTGTGCTCACCCATCCATACTTTGGTTGCACAGGCTACAGTATTCCCTAATAGCCTTCTGTTCAGAAATGAATATCAGATAATAAGCAAATAATCAATGTAATTGCCACAATAATTTAAGAGACTATTACATGATGTAACGACTGAGGAATAAATAAATTTACCCAGGGATAAGATGTTTTTGGCTAAGAAATCTCAAGAGGTTTATCTAAAGAAGTAAAAATTGCACTGAAATGTTAATGGGGTTGCCACCTCATGGTTTAAGGGGCTATCATTGTTAATGTTCTTGTTATTATGGTCTGGTATTTATGAAGACAGATTATAGTAGAATTGTTAAACTTCAGGAAGTTAATAAGTCCTGTTGTGGGATGAATAACACATGGGACCACAGCTATGTTCTAGACTGCTATGAGAGCTACAGCTTTTCACCTTGTTGATTACAGTCGTGATCTGAGGATCCTGATTTCCCAATTCCAACCAATTAGAGTAAGAATTTTACTTGTTCTTTATTTTATGTCATTTTACATATTCGTTGCTTTTCTCTCAAGTAACTCCCATGGAAGTTGGAAGATGTCATGTTGTTGAGACTGTTGGTTCTTCTCAACCTTTATGATTTTGAAAATACCATGCCCTGTGTTTTGGGTTGTGATGAATTCACTAACATATATATGTTTCTCACTAATTCACCTAAGACAGATGACTCATTGGTGAAACACTTCTTTGACATTGGTACGGGTTCAAATAGCAAAGTACTAATGATGAGATAGTTTTTCCCTGAAAATCTTTCCATGGTCATGCATGTACACACTAATAAAAAAGTTATCTATCCTTGCCAAGGGCATATTAGCTTCCCACATATCATTTTATAGTTTTTACTAGCACACATAATCCAACAACATATTATGGGAGAGTGAAATCCACTCATTAAAATCAGCATTGGGCCACTTCTGATGTGATCTGATAGACTAAGATCAGAAGGAAGGAGAGGAGGACCTCCCCTATCAGTGGACTTAGGGAGGGGCATGCGTGAAGAAGGGCGAGGGAGGGTGGGATCAGGAGGGGAGGAGGGAGAGGCTTATGGGGGAAAATCTTATTTGGGAATAAAGTGTAATTAATAAAATAAAATAAAAAATTCAGCACTGGATATTATCCTTCTAAAAGTTGATACTGGGTGACATGTTTGAATTTTCAAGTAATTTTCATAAACATAGTAACATAGACTAACAATAGGCTTTTCACAAAATTTGTTTTCAATACTTTCTATTCTGTCTTATAATTTTAGTATTAGGGTTAACTCTGGGTCCTTGTACATGACAAGTAAGCATCCAATCCTTAAGCTATAACTGAATCCCTAGGACTTTGCTTGGACTTTAATCTGCATATTTATAAATATTTAATATTTTTACTATAGCCTTAAGTATCTGATAATTTAGGAAAGTTTTATTCCCAAATTTTCTTTATAAAAATATTTGGAAGCACTCCAAATGGAATAGATAAAAGCCTCTTCATCAATACAACAGAAATAACACTGCACTGGCAATAATAAGCAATATCGGCAAAATTCTCTTATATTGTTTCCAGCAGAGTAGGTGTCTATGAGCAGAGTGTAATAACTCATATCTGTGACCGCCACACTTTGAGGCTGAGTCTTGAGCATTGGTATGCTTTATGATTAATAGAATTATCATAGTGAGTTCCACGGACAGCTAGCTGGAGAGTGAATCTCTTTCTCTCACAAACAAAACAAAATAATAAGCGGAATAGAGGAGACAATAAAGAAGCTAAACAAGGAGGACCTTAGGGAACATGCTTTATTTTAACTCAGAAGGGAAAACAGAATAGACATCTGAAGCGGGAGAAGAGAAAAAACAGCACAAGAATCTTCCACAGACTACAACAGTCCAACCAGCAGGGGGTCAAAGCATATGCGGAGACTCACAGCCAAACTTTGGACATAGAACAGGGAGTCTTATGGAAGAAGTGGTATATAAAAGGACTGGGGAGGGGGACAGGAGCCACACAAGGAGATCAACAAAGCAAAAAACTGTGGGGCTCAGGAGGAACTGCAGAGACTGATGCACCAACCAATGATAATGCATAAAGAGGACCTAGACCCCCTGCTCAGAGGTAGCCTATAGGCAACTCAGTCTCCATGTGGGTACCCTAATAAGGGGAGAAGAGACAGTCTCTGACATAAACTCAGTTGCCTGCTCCTTGATCACATCTCCCTGGTGGGACAACCTAACCAGCCCACAGAGGAAGAGGACCCAGGCATTGCTAATTGGGACCTGATAGGCTAGGGAGAACTTCCCCTATCAGTATACTAGGGAAGAGGTTTAAAGGAGGAAGAGGAAGGGAGGGTGGGACTGGGAGGAGATGAAGGAGGGGGCTACAACTAAGATACAAAGCAAATAACTTATATAATAATAATAATAATAATAATAGAAAAAAGACATTAAGTTATTGCAAGAAAATATGTGGAAATAGAAATAAAAGGTTCTTGTGACAATTTAGCTTGCATTATAAATTAAAAAGGGCTTTTTGTACACATTCTGAATTAAACATTTCTTGCTTGATATATTGCACTAAATACACACTCTTTCAGAAGAAAGGATGTCTGGCATTCCTGGATAATATTTAAAAGATTTATGTATTGACATTAGTTCAGGAGTACTTGGTGGTATCTGGAGACCAAAGTAGTGCTTTTTTTTTTTTTTTTTTTTTTTTTTTTTTTTTTTTTTTTTTTTTTTTTTTTTTTGCTGTAGAGTATGAGCTTTTAATATTTAAGTGCAATTTAAGGACTTAAAATTTAAAGAAACAATTTTTATTTTTAATGTCCACATCACTTAGTTTACTCTATCTTTGCATTTATGTTTTTTGCAATTTCCCCAAACCGTTATTTCAGGATCTTTTCTTGGTGATTTATAAAGTAACTTCTAAGAGATGTCTAAAGTTAACTTAATTCTCTGTGGGGCACTGGCTCTATACATTAGGATGAATAACTCATTTTATGACTCTCAGCAAAAATAGCTCATGGAGGCAATATTTTTAATTTTACTTTGCTTCTTCAATCCAAGTGCTGAGAAATCATCTGTCAGATGGTTTAGAGGAGGGACTTTGTAGAGAAGTTAGTCTTTCAAACCTACTCTTCAACAACCAGCCCTTTCTTATTAATCAATTGGTAACATGATGATCAAAGCCTCATAGGAGCTTAATCTCATCTTTGTTTTCTGAACAATGATCAATATTTACTAATGCAACATTCAGGTGATGTATAGAGCAATAACATTGGGCAAAATAAATGCTGGTTTCAGCTGACGTGATAGCAGTTCATGGCCAGATATAGCAATATGGCCAAAGGAGATTAATAAGACCTTAGTGCATATTAAGTTATGTTTCAAATTTTAATATTACTAATCTTACAGGTGAAAGTAGGTGTTTTTCCTATAAGGGTGTCTGTGCACCAAGGTTGTGCTTGCCGCTCAGAGGCCAGAAGAGGATGTCACACTCCGTGGGAAGATAGTATATGAATATAGTTTTAATGCCATGCAGGTGCTGGAATCAAACCTGGGTAATCTGGTAGAGTAGACAGTGTTCTTAATTGTTGAGCCACCTCTATAGACCTTATACACTACTTTCTTTTTAAAGATCAGAAATAGCTTGTACTCTGGTATCAAAGAGCAATATTTTTAAGGATTCTGCTCAGGAGCTTTCCTACATCCTCTGGCCTCTAAGAATGTGGTTCACAGAGCTATTGATTGCTTGGAAATCTCACTCAAGCCATAACACTAATCTAATAAATCAAACTCATCAGGATGAGTAAGGCAGACAAGTGAAGAATGGAGGAGTTACTGAACCTTGGGAGACACATGCACTCCAACAGGTGAGAGAGTGACCTGTGGGATCTGGGTCTTCAGAAAATATTTAGATGTTTGCTGGTGAGGAACTTGGCCAGTGAAATCACATAGTTGCTTCCTCTCACATCATAAAAAAGAAAAAAATGCAAGGGATTTGGGACACAACTGTCAGCACCTACAAATCTATCCAACAACAAGAAGAAAACCAATGCACAACATAAAACACAAACAAAAACAAAACTGTGAGAATATTCTCAAGTATGATAAGTTTATGAAACACTTGGAGGTAATTTACCAAACTCCAGCAGTTTGGGCATACCAGTAGACCTAGATTTACTGGAGTAACAGATCATGGTTCATTGTCAAACGCATTAGGTAACCACTGCATTCTACAATGTGTTAATAATGCTGTCTATCACTTGTATTCGGAGACACAGACATTTCATCTGCACTGGAATTTCTTAAATAGGTTATTTTCTCAAGCACTATATCCTGATTATAGTTTCCCATCCCTGCACTTCCTCCTACTTCCTGTCCACCCGCTTCTCCTCCAGATACACTCCTTCCTGTCATTAGAAAAGAATAAGCTTCTAAGAAAGAGCCAAATATTATAACATGGAGGAACAATTTTTATCTTGTAGTTGGTTAAGGCAGGTCAACAGGAGGAAGAGAGTCAGAGAGTCGCAAAATAAGGCACCAGAGACATACTCTTTTTCATCTCAGAAGTCCCATAAAAATAGTAAGCTAATATTTATTATATTATATATAATATATATGTATAATATATATTATTATTGTATATATAATAGCTAACATATAATGACATAGTGGGGACCTATGTCCCCACTGTATGTTTGCTGCTCAGTTCCTGTGAGAGCATATGTACCTTGCTTAGTTGATTAAGAGACATATATTTTCCTGAAGTCCTCCATCTCCTCTGCAACCAAATATGACTGCTAAAAAAAGTCAATTAAATGATTCCTTATGATGTTCTTCTATGCTCATAATTGGGCACCATATCCAGTCATTATCAGAGAGGCTTCTACTGGCAGTAGATGGGAATGAAAGCAGAGACCCACAGCCAAACATCATAAACAGAGAGTCTGAATTGGAGGTCTCCATTGAATCCCTCCTCTCTGAGCTCAGAAAATCTCTCAGAAATCTTTTTCAAATAATCATATTGGACCTACTGTATTCTGTCCTGAGAAGTTCCTGAAAACAGTCATTAGATCCTGGTTTGAGACATTCAGAGGAAGAAGCTGTGTGTGTATTGCAGACATGGTTCATAGTAGCTTAGAGCCCAGGGTACATGCCTACACACAGCATGGTCATCTTACCTTCCTCTGATCATATCTTTAAATCAGCTGAAAACATTAGGCAAAATATAGAATAGCCATCCACTGTTCAGTCAATTAGCGATCCCTGGTGGAGCCCACAGCAGAGGTGATGAGAGATCATGAGGCTATAGAGTCTACTCTCCATATGACTGCCACATCTTTCTGCATGGAAAAATTTAGAAATGTTTACAATCGATTTGGGATTTTCACATTTTAAGTAATTCTGTGAGTAAAACAACTCACCAAATGGTTTTCTAAACTTTTTTTCCTTTCATTGAAAATAGTTACTTTTCTTTTTATATCATTTTTTATTTTTTTAATATTAATTATATTTTATTCACTTTGTATCCCAGTTGTAGCCCCCTCCCTCATTCCCTCCCAATCCCACCCTTCATCCCTCATCTCCTCCCATGATCCTTTCCAAGTCCACTGATAGGGGAGGTCCTCCTCCCCTTCCCTCTGGCCCTAGCCTATCAGGTCTCATCAGGACTGGCTGCATTGTCCTCTTCTGTGGCCTGGTAAGTTTGCTACCACCTCATGGGGAGGTGATCAAAGAACCAGCCACTGAGATCATGTCAGAGACAGTCCCTGTTCCCTCTACTAGGGAAATAGTTACTTTTCTTAACGTAATATGTCCTGATTATGGTTTTCTTTTCCTCTCCTCCCAGTTCCTCCCAAGCTAGCCTCCCATCAGAATTTACCATCTCATTAGAATAAAACAGGATTCTAAAGAATAATAAAAAATAACATGATAAAACATAATAAGAAAACCCAAAAGCTATCATATTTGAGAGACAGAGGGAAAAGATCCCATGAAAGGCACAAGGATCAGAGAAACACCCATTCTCACACACAGAAATCTAATAAAAACCCTAAACTAGAAGCTATAATATGTGCAGAGATGAACTGTGCAGATCCTTACAAGCCCCCTTGCATGCATCCTTGGTCTCTGTGACTTCATATTAGCTTTGATCATGTTGATTTAGAAGTCCTTGCTTTCTTGCTGTCTTCCATCCCCTTTGACCTGTACATTCTTTTCTCCAAGGAATTATTTTATGATTCACCTTGAAGAGGTGAGTTACTGAGACTTTCTTTGTGGTACTTTGAATGTGAATTTTCAGAGGATATGGTAAAAGCTCCCCAATACTGTGAGTAAGGCCTTGCTGATTGAACTTATAGCTAATATCATGCACATTTGCCCCTGATGCTGATAACTTCATTAAGGAGATTTCTTGGAAAATGAATAGAACAAGGAAGTAAAAGCCTAGGCTTAGTTTTTCTATAATGGGTCTTTTATTCCAGATTTTCTGAATAAGGAAAAAAAATCATAATTAACACATGACAGAATTTTGACAGTTCAAGCCATTTGATTTATTTTCTGCCAAATTACTTGTTCGCTGATGAGATGAATTTGCTACTTTTTTCTTATCATTTAAAATTTTTATTTTATTTTTATTAATTACAATTTATTCCCTTTGTAACCCAGCTATAGCCTCCTTCCCATCCCTTCCCAATCCCACCCTTCCTCCCTCAATTTCTGCTATGCTCCTCCCTCTTGTCCAATGATAGGGGAGGTCTTCCTCCCCTTCCATCTGACCCTAGTCTATCAGGTCTCATCCGGACTGGCTTCATTGTCTTCTTCTGTGCACTGATAAGGCTGCTCCCCCCTAAATGGAGGTGAAAAAAGAGCCAGCCCATGAGTTCATATCTCAGACAGTCCCTGTTCCTATTACTAGGGAACCCACTTGGAGACCTAGCTGCCATGGACTACATTTGTGCAGGGGTTCTAGGTTATATTCATGATTGGTCCTTGGTTGTAGTATTAGTATCATAAAAGACCCTTGTACCCAGATTTATTGGTTCTGTTGCTCTCCTTGTGGAACTCCTGTCCCCTCCAGGTCTTTCTATCTCCCACCCCTTCTTTCTTAAGAGTCCATGTACTCTGCGCACAGTTTGGCTAAGAATCTCAGCATATGTTTTGATACCCTGCTGGGTAGAGCCTTTCAAATGCCCTCTGTGGAAGGCTCCTGTGCTGTTCCCTGTTTTATCCCTCCTATGATGTCCTGTTTGCCTTTCTGAGGATTGATCACCTTATCCAGGGTCCTCCTTCTTGATTAGCTTCCTTAGTTGTACAGATTTTAGTATGATTATCCTATATTATATGTCTAATATTCACTTATAAGGGAGTATGTACCATGTGTGTCTTTCCTCTTCTGGGATACCTCACGCAGGATGATCTTTTCTACATCCCACAATTTGTCTGTAAATTTCATGATTTTCTTGTTTTTAATTGCTGAGTAGTATTCCATTTAGTAATTGTGCCTCACACCACATCATAGTCAAAACACTCAATCTACAGAACAAAGAAAAGATATTAAAAGTAGCAAGGGAAACAGGCCAAGTAACATATAAAGGTAGACATATCAGAATCACACCAGGCTTCTTATCAGAAACTATGAAAGCAAGAAGGGCCTGGGGAGATATCATGAAAGCTTTAAGAGATCACAGATGCCAACCTAGACTACTATATCCTGCAAAGCTTCCAACAAACATAGATGTATGAAACAAAATTATCCACAACAAAACTAAATTTAAGCAATATCTGAACAGTAAACCTGCCCTACAGAACATACTAGAAGGAAAATTCCAATCTAAGGAAAAGAACTACACCCAAGAAAACATAGGTTACAGATAATTTCCCCCCAAAATTAAAAGAAAACAAGCAATGAATCACAGTAACACCACCAACTCCACAATAATAGGAAACAACGTTCAATAATCACTATTATCTATCAACATCAGTTGTAGAGAGCCCAGAGTAAAGTCGCCATTACAAGATGGCGCTGGCATCCGGCTCTCATCCTGGTAAACACGTGGAGTTGTGCATGTGCTAAGGCGAAGGCGAGCCAAGTCACTGCCCAGCCTGGGGCGTCATATGGGGTGATGGGTGAGCAGCCAATCAGGGGATGATACATCATCTCACACCATGGGTGAGCAGCCAATCACGGAATGATACGTCATCTCACACCACTCTGGTGCGAGCAGGTCTTATATAAACAGCACCACTTTGGGGCTCAGGGTCTTCCTCCTTTCATCGCTTGACTGCAATAAAGCTTGCTGCAGAAGGATCCTGTTGTCCGCGTACGTTCTTGCTGGTGAGACAATTATGCGGGTTGCAACAATCAGTGGACTCAACTGTCCACTAAAAAGAAACAGACTAACAGAATGGGTGTGGAAACAGGGTTCAACATTCTGCTACATACAAGAAACACACCTATGCAACAAAGATAAACACTGCCTCAGACTAAAGGGCTGGAAAACTGTTTTTCAAGTAATTAAAAACAAGGAAATCATGAATTTTGTGGCAAATGGTGGGACGGTGGGACCTAGAAAAGATCATCCTGAGTGAGGTATCCCAGAAACAGAAAGACACACAAGGTATATACTAATCTATAAGTGGATACTAGACCTATAAGATAGGATAAACATACTAAAATATGTACACCTAAAAAAGATAAACAAGAAAGAGGATCAGGGTTAATATGATCAGTCCTTAACCTGGCAAGACAAAGGGGATCGACAATCGAAGTAGGAGAAAACAAGAAACAGGACAGGAGCCTACCTCAGAGGGCATTTGAAAGACTCTATCTAGCATTGTATCAAAGCAGACACTGAGACTATTAACCAAACCTTTGGCAGAGTGCAGGAAATCATATGAAAGAAGGGGGAATTTGTCTGACCTAGAGGGGACAGGAGCTCCACAAGGACCAAATATATAAGAGCACAGGGGTCTTCTATGAGACTGTTTCTCCAACAAAGGGCCATGCATGGATATAACCTAAAACTCCTGCTCTGATGTAGCCCATGGTAGCTTAGCATTCAAGTGGGTTCCCTAGTATGGGGACAAGGATTATTTTTGACATGAACTCAGTGACTGGATCATTGATCTCCTCCCCCCCTCCATGAGGGAAGAGCAGCATTGCTGGGCCACAGATAAAGACATTGCAGCCATTCCTGAAGATACCTGATAGGCTATCTTCAGATGGAATGGGAGGAGGACCTCCCCTATCAGTGGACTTGGAAGAGGGCAAGGAGGATATGAGAGAGGGAGGGTGGGGTTTGGAGGGAAAGAGGGAGGGGGATACAGCTGGGGTTTCAAGTGAATGACCTGTGATGAAAAGAAAAGAAAGGGAAAGAAAAAAAAAAGCAAAGAAAACTCAAAGAAGAAAAGTAAGATCCCTAGTAAGGGGAACAGGGACTGTCTTTGACATGAACTCAGTGGCTAGCTGTTTGACCGCCTCCTTCTGATGGGGGAAAAGCCTAACCAGGCCACAGAGGAGGACAATGCAGCTAGTTCTGATGAGACCAGATAAGCTAGGGTCAGATGGAAGGGGATGAAGACCTCCCCTATCCATGTACTTGGAGAGGTGCATAGGAGGGCATGAGGGAGGGAGCTACAGTTGGAATACAAAGTGAATAAATTTTATATAATTAATATAAAAATTAAAAAATTAATTAAAAAAGTTAGGAACAGTAGTAAACAATAGAGTTTTTACTAAAAGTTAACAGTGGGTAAAGTTTTATTTTATTTTATTTTATTATTATTATTTTTTCAATGCAGTTTATTCAGGAACCTTGAACAATCATCTGACCCTGGGGAAAGCCAGCCCACAGCTTAAATAGCCTCTGGGTAGCCAGCCCCAGCATGCCACGTGGGCAATGCAGATAGGGCCACATACATGGAAGCCAGTCAGATCCTCAGCCTTAGCCAAATGTGGAGTTGTTCGTGACAGAGAGCACTCACCATCGGGAAGGTGGAAGGCAGAAACCAGCTCCATCTTTAAGGCGCAGCATTACGCAGCTCTCTACAGTTCCCCCTTTTTGTTTTAGATGCATCAGGCAAGAGTCAGGTTTGATCTCTGATATTAGAAATAAATTGGGACTTTGTACAGATGTTCATTTAGGTGTCATCCACCCAAAGAGCATCAGACCCATCTGATACCTTTTTCTCAGAGGCGGGACCTGGGGCATCAACCCACATGCAATCAGACTTGCTCTTCTCTGGGTCGAAAGCGGCTGACCCTGAGTGCAGTGCTTAGCCTCGCATCCTGAGCATAACATTTTAGCTTTTTATGGTAGCCAACCATGCTTGGGGAGACTGTCCTGCTTCAATGGCTGTAAAGGCCTGAATGGTCATGGCTGCATCACACTGTTGTGATACTCTAATCTTGCATATATACCACAGGCAAACCGAGGAGACCAACACCAGAAGGCCTGCTAACGCTCCCATGCCCGCCCATTCCTTCAGATGATTCATGGCTGCAGCAATCCATGATGATAATCCTGTGGCTAGTCCTGCGTCCACTCTGGTAGAATTTACCGTGACAATGGCCACTCACAGCTGCTCCATAGTAGTATCGAATTCTCCAGTCCAATTACCTAAAATATAGCTAGACAATTGTTTAGACAGATTTGCAGCACGGGAAAAATTCTCATATTGTATGCTAGTGACACAAAGTCCAACATACTTCCATTGACAGCCAAGTTGAGCGATTTGCCATATGGTATCAATTTGCTCCTGCACGAGGTCAATCCTCTGATTGAACACCATCAAGCCTCCTTTTAGTTGAGCATTAATTCCTTTATGTACATCTAAGGCATGAGCTACATTGGCTAAAAGGTTATTCAGGGTCTGAGCAGTCTACACAGTATGACTCATGGCTAATGCCCCGGTGGTACCTCCAACAGCCGCCAATGAGATGGCAGTAACAATGGTGGCTGTAATTTCAAGATCCCTTTTCTGTCTGAAGAGAGTCATAGCGTGAGGGGCATCAACGGGCACAGGCACCCAGCAAGGCATGCGAGTAACCAGCTAGTAAATTTACTAGCATTCCAGCATTGGGCAAAAAAGCAAGTATCATTACCACAATTACTTGGCTCTATCTGGCTAATAATGAATAGAAATGGGGGATATAAACAAACAGGTGTGGGCTTATAGGAAATATTATGAGAAGCCTTAACCCCCTCGTTGGAACATCCTGCATCAGTTCTAGAACTAGCAGTGGTGGTCTCTGAGGTCTGAGTAGGTTCAGGAGACCATTGCCCACAGGGGCGAGACATGCTCCATGTAAATTGACTAACTCCATGTTTTCTTCCAATTTTGAAAGTCATTTAAGGTTCTTAAATTATTTTTTCCCTTTTTATTAAAATTTTTCATCAATTAGACTTTATTCATTCTGCATCCCCCCATAAGCCCCTCCCTCCTCCCCTCCCAACCCCACCCCCCTCCTCCCTCTGCATGCATGCCACTCCCCAAGTCCACTGATAGGGGAGGTTCTCCTCTGTTTTCTGATCTTAGTCCATCAGTTCACATCAAAAGTGGCTGCATTGTCCTCTACTATGGCCTGGTAAGGCTGCTCCCCCTCAGGAGGAGGTGACTAAAGAGCAGGCCAGTCAGTTCATGTCAGAGGCAGTCCCTCTTCACATTACTATGTAACACAATTGGACTCTGAACTGCCCTGGGCTACATATGTGCAGGGGTTCTGGGTTATCTCAATAGTCCTTGGTTGGAGTTCCCTATGTTCAAATTTTCTTGTTCTGTTGCTCTCCTTGTGGAGACCCTGTCCTCTCCAGCTCTTACTATTTCCCAGTTCTTACATAAAATTCAATTCACTCTGCCCAACAGTTGCCCATCAGGCTCAGCATCTGCTTTGATAGTCTGTAGGGCAGAGGCTTTCAGAGGCCTTCTGTGGTAGGTTCCTAGGTTGTTTCCTGTTTTCTTCTTCTTCTGATGTCCATCCTCTTTGCCTTTCCAGATGGGGATTGGACATTTTAGTTAGGGTCCTCTCTCTTGTTAACTTTCTTTAGATGCACAGATTTTAGTGGGTTTGTCCTATGTTGTATGTCTATATGAGTGAGTATATACCATGTGTGTCTTTTTGCTTCTGGGACAACTCACTCAGGATGATCCTTTCCAGATCCCACCATTTACCTGCAAATTTCATGGTTTCCTTATTTTTCATTGCTGAGTAATATTCCATTGTGTAGATGTACCACAATTTCTGCATCCATTCTTCAGTTGAGGGGCATCTGGGTTGTTTCCAGCTTCTGGCTATTACAAATAAAGCTGCTACAAACATGGTTGAGCAAATTTCCTTTTTGTGTGCTTGAGCCTCTTTTGGATATATGCCTAGGAGTGGTATGGCTGGATCTTGGGGAAGCCCTATTCCTAGTTGTCTGAGAAAACGCCAGATTGATTTCCAGAGTGGTTGTACAAATTTACATTCCCACCAGCAGTGGAGAAGGGTTCCTCTTTCTCCACAACCTCTCCAGCATGTGTTGTCACTTGAGCTTTGATCTTGGCCATTCTCATGGGTGTAAGGTGAAATCTCAGGGTTGTTTTGATTTGCATTTCCCTAATGGCTAATGAGGTTGAGCATTTCTTTAAGTGCTTCACTGCCCTTCGGTATTCCTCTATAGAGAATTCTCTGTTTAGCTCTGTTCCCCATTTTTTAAGTGGGTTACTTGGTTTGCTGCTTTTCAGCTTCTTTAGTTCTTTATATATACTTGATATGAGTCCTCTGTCAGATAAAGGGTTGGTGAAGATTCTTTCCCAATCTGTAGGCAGTCGCTTTGTTTTGATGACGGTGTACTTTGCTTTGCAGTAGCTTTTCAGTTTCATGAGGTCCCATTTATTGATTGTTGCTCTTAGAGCCTGTGCTGTTGGTGTTCTGTTCAGGAAGTTTTCCCCTGTACCAATGAGTTCTAGGGTATTCCCCACTTTTTTTTTCAAGCCGATTTAATGTGTCTGGTTTTATGTTGAGGTCTTTGATCCACTTGGACTTCAGTTTTGTGCAGGGTGATAAGTATGGATCTATTTTCATTTTTCTACATGTAGACCTCCAGTTGGACCAGCACCATTTGTTGAAGATGCTATCTTTTTTCCATTGTATGGTTTTGGCGTCTTTGTCAAAGATCAGGTGTCCATAAGTGTGTGGGTTTATTTCTGGCTGCTCTGTTTGGTTCCATTGATCCACCAATCTGTTTCTATGCCAGTACCATGCAGTTTTTAAAACTGTTGCTCTATAGTACAACTTAAGATCAGGGATGGAGATACCTCCAGAAGATCTTTTATTGTAGAGGATTGTTTTAGCAATTCTGGGTTTCTTGTTATTCCATATGAAGTTGAGAATTTTCCTTTCCAGGTCTGTAAAGAATTGTGTTGGTAATTTGATGGGCATTGCATTGAATCTGTAGATTGCTTTTGGTAAGATGGCCATTTTTACTATGTTAATCCTGCCAAGCCATGAGCATGGGAGATCTTTCCATCTTCTCATATCTTCTTCTAGTTCTTTCTTCAGAGATTTGAAATTTTTTTCATACAAGTCTTTGACTTCCTTTGTTAGGGTTACTCCGAGGTCCCTTATGTCATTTGTGGCTATTGTGAAGGGTGTTATTTCCCTAATTTCTTTCTCAGCCCTTTTGTCTTTTGTATATAGGAGGGCTACTGATTTTTTTGAGTTAATTTTGTATCCGGCCACTTTGCTGAAGGTGTTTATCAGCTGTAGGAGTTCCCTGGTAGAGTTTTTGGGGTCACTCACGTATACTATCATATCATCTGCAAATAGTGATAATTTGACTTCTTCCTTTCCAATTTGTATCCCCTTGATCTCCTTCAACTGTCTTATTGCTCTAGCAAGGACTTCTAGAACTATGTTGAAGAGATATGGAGAGAGTGGGCAGCCTTGTCTTGTCCCTGATTTCAGTGGGATTGCTTTAAGTTTCTCTCCGTTCAGTTTGATGTTGGCTATAGGCTTGCTGTATATCGCCTTTACTATGTTTAGATATGTGCCTTGTATCCCTGATGTCTCCAATACTTTGAACATGAGTGGATGTTGGATTTTGTCAAAGGCTTTTTCAGCATCTAGGGAGATTATCATGTTGTTTTTTTTTTCTTTCAATTTGTTAATATGGTGGATCACATTGATGGATTTCCGTATATTGAACCACCCCTGCATACCTGGGATGAAGCCTACTTGGTCATGGTGGATGATATCTTTGATGTGTTCTTGTATTCGGTTTGCGAGTATTTTGTTGAGTATTTTTGCATCAATGTTCATAAGGGAGATTGGACTGAAGTTCTCTTTTTTGGTTGGGTCTTTGTGAGGTTTAGGTACCAAGGTGACTGTGGCTTCATAGAATGAGTTTGGTAATGTTGCTTCTGTTTCGATTTTGTGGAATACTTTGAAGAGAATTGGTGTTAGCTCTTTTTTGAATGTCTGGTAGAATTCTGCGCTGAAACCATGAGATCCTGAGCTTTTTTTGGATGATAGACTTTCGATGACTGCTTCTATTTCCTTGGGAGATATAGGACTATTTAATTGATTTACCTGGTCCTGATTTAGCTTTGGTAAGTGGAATCGATCAAGAAAATTGTCCATTTCATTTAAATTTTCAAATTTTGTTCCGTATAGACTTTTGAAGTAAGTCCTAATGATTGCTTGGATTTCCTCAGTGTCTGTAGTTATGTCCCCCTTTTCATTTCTGATTTTGTTGATTTGGATGGTATCTCGCTGCCTTTTAGTTAGCTTGGCTAAGGGTTTGTCTATCTTGTTGATTTTCTCAAAGAACCAGCTCTTGGCTTCATTGATTCTTTGAATTGTTTTATTTGTTTCTAATTGATTGATTTCAGCCCTGAGTTTGATTATTTCCAGCCATCTGCTCCTTCTTGGTGTGTCTGCTTCTTCTTTTTCTAGGGTTTTTAAGTGAGCCATTAAGTTGCTTGAATGCGCTGTTTCAAATTTCTTCTTGAAGGCACTTAGTGCTATGAACTTTCCTCTTAGCACTGCTTTCATTGTGTCCCACAAGTTTCGGTATGTTGTGTCTTCATTTTCATTGAGTTCTAGGAAGATTTTAATTTTTTTCTTTATTTCTTCCCTGACCCAGCTGTCTTTTAGCAGCAAGTTGTTCAGTTTCCATGTATGTGTAGGCTTTTTGCTAATTTTGTTGTTACTGAGGTCCAGCTTTATTCCATGGTGATCAGACAGGATACAAGGGATTATTTCAATCTTCTTGTATCTGTTGAGGCTTGCTTTCTGACCAACTGTGTGGTCTATTTTGGAGAAGGTTCAATGAGGTGCTGAGAAGAAGGTAAATTCTTTTGTGTTTGGGTGTAAGGTTCTGTAAATGTCTGTTAGGTCCATTTGATCCATGACTTCTGTTAGAGATATTGTTTCTTTGTTTAATTTCTGTTTAGTTGACCTGTCCTTTGTTGAGAGTGGGGTGTTGAAGTCTCCCACTATTAGTGTATGGGGATCTATGTGTGGTTTAAGTTTTATCAATGTTTCTTTCACAAATGTGGGTACCCTTGTATTTGGGGCATAGATGTTCAGGATTGTGATGTCTTCCTGGTGGAATTTTCCCTTGATGAGTATGAAGTGTCCTTCCCCATCTTTTTTGATTAATTTTGGTTGAAAGACTATTTTATCAGATATTAGAATGGCTACTCCTGCTTGCTTCTTGGGTCCATTTGCTTGAAAAGCCGTCTTCCATCCCTTTACCCTCAGGAAATGTCTATCTTTGTGACTTAGGTGTGTTTCTTGTATACAACAGATTGCTGGGTTTTGTTTACGCATCCATTCTGTTAGTGTGTGTCTTTTTATTGGAGAATTAAGTCCATTGATATTGAGAGAGATTAATGACCAGTGGCTGTTAGATCCTTTGAATTTGATGTTGGCTGTGGTAATATGGTTGTGTGCTTGGTTGCTTTTTGTTTTACTGTAGTGGGGTTATTTATTTCCTGTGTTTTCTTGAATATAGCTAGCTTTCTTGGGTTGTATTTTCCCTTCCAGTGTCTTCTGTAATGCTGGATTTGTTTGTAGGTATTGTTGAAATTTGTTCTTGTCATTGAATATCTTGTTTTCTCTGTCTATGAGGACTGAGAGTTTTGCAGGGTATAGTAGCCTGGGCTGACATCTGTGTTCTCTTAGGGTCTGCATGATATCAGTCCAGGCCCTTCTGGCTTCATAGTCTCTGTTGAAAAGTCAGGTGTGATTCTAATGGGTTTGCCATTATATGTTACTTGGCCTTTTTCTCTTGCAGCTTTTAGTATTTTTTCTTTGTTCTATACACTTACGGTTTTTATTATTATGTGGTGGGAGGATTTTCTTTTCTGCTCTAATTTATTGGGTGTTCTATACGACTCTTGTATTCTTATTGGTCTCTCCTTTAAGTTGGGGAAATTTTCTTCAATTATTTTGTTGAAAATATTTTCTGGGCCTTGGTGCAGGGAATCTTCTTTTTCCTCTATTCCTATTATTCTTAGGTTTTTTCTTTTTATGTTGTCTTGAATTTCTTGGATGGTCTGTGTCAGGAATTTTTTAGATTTAACATTTTCTTTGACAGATACATCTATTTCTTCCATTGTATCTTCCACACCTGAGATTCTTTCTTCCATTTCTTGTAGCCTATTGGTTATGCTAACCTCTGTAGTTCCTACTTTCTTCCCTAAGTTCTTTCTCTCCACAATTTCTTCCATTTGTGATCTTTTTAATTTTTCCAATTTTATCTTCAGGTCTTGAGCTATTTTGTTGGTTTCCTTCCCCTGTCTGAGTGTATTTTCATGTTCTTCCGTCAATTCCTTCAGCTGTTTGTTTGAACAATCCACTGTTTCTTTTATTTCATTCAGTGATTTAAGTATTTCCTCTTTAAAGGCCACATACCGTTTGGCTTCAGCTTCTTCTATTTCTTTTCGTATTTTATTTGTTTCCTCTGTTATCATCTTCTTGAGCATAGATGTTAGGTCGTCTCCTTGAATTTCATTTATGCTGGGGTGTCTAGGGCTATTTCCTGGCTAACTGGGTTCTGGAGATGCCATAATGCTCTGGCTTTTGTTGGTTGAACTTTTACGCTGTCCTCTACCCATTGGGCTATATTAGTTGTTTGAATTTAGTTTCTGGTTGTTCCTGGACTGTTGTAGTGGAGAGAATCCCTTTGGCAGGAAGATGGTTTTTCCTCAAGGAAGCCTTCCCAGCTTTTTGGGTATAGTCCCTGGATGTCTGGTGTTTTTCAGGAGTTGCTTCAGCTCACCTCAGGCATAGAGACCTGGGTGGTAACTGTGGTCCTGATTAGTCAAGAGGGCTCTCCTCTCACCGGGAGAAGTCCTGGAGACAGCTGCCCTCCTTCTGGGTTTCTTGCTGTAAATTTAGTGATCAGCTGTGGTAATCTGTGGCGGGTGAGTACTGCTCTGGTGTCTTGGGGCACTCAGTTCTGTCTGTTTGCAATCTGCAGTCTGCTAGACTTTCCCTAGGTGACCCCAGCAGCATGGTTTCTTCCTTCTCTGTGGGGGTCCTCTCCGGACAGGGGTTCCCAGTCCCTGTTGTACTGGGGCGCGCAGCTTGTCTGTACTGCTGAGCTGAGCGCAAAGCTCTCTGCGCGTGGCAGGAGCTCGGCTGTGATGGCGGCAGAGACCTTCCGGGGAAAGACTGGGTGACCTGCAATCAGACCCGCAACCCTGCTTTCCCGTGGGGTCCCCCCGCGACTGGGACTCCCAGTCTCAGGTAACTTGTGCCCAGGGATCAGCCTGGGAAAGTGGCTGGGATGCGCCCGCTTGCGGCTCCAGCCCGGAGACCCAAAGCCTGCGTTACCTGGGATTTCTTCCGGATTCTGGCTGTGTAGCTGTGAGTGGACCCGACCAATTCCCATGCAGTGGGAGCCTCCCTTCACCTGGGAAACACGATCGATGTAGTTTCAGGGACCCGAGTTCAGTCTCCTGGTCTCTGCACGGACAGTGCTGTCCTGCTTCTCAGACGTGCTGTTTTCCAGGCGCTGCCATCTTGGCTCCCACCAAAGTTTGATTTTATTATACTTTACAAAACCCTAATCTTTCCTTCCTATGTCGTCCCTCTACCAGAGGTCCCATGAGTTCATTTTACCTATTGCAAGATTTTTTTCTTACTGTTCTCAGATAAGATTATCCTCAAAATTTCACGATGATCCAGGTTCCTGAGTTATCTGCTCCATGATGTCATCTCTAAGCACTCTGGCTGGTACTGTTGAGCATGTATGTGTCCAGGCTGTGACGTCTGCTCTGATGAATGTGGACAAAGTCACCTTTTTAGGAAGTACTTGAAAACATTCATCATTAGAATGCAAAATGTTAAAAAGTCTATATAATATATTTTCTGATAATTAAAATATTCTTATTTTATTTTATTTTTCTTATTAGTTACATTTTGTTAACTCTGTGTCCCAGCTGTATCCCGCTCCCTCATTTCCTCCCCAACCCCACACTCTCTCCCTGGTCTCCTCCCTGTCCCTTTCTAAGTCCACTGATAGGGGAGGACCTTAGCTTTACTATTTACAGATTAGAATGTTATTTTTTGACTTTAAAAAAAAATCTTGATCAGTTCCTGGAGAATTTCATGTTATTTATTTTGATCAACTCTTTCAACTCTTCCTAAATACAACCTTTTTTCCAGACCCACCCAAATTGGTGTCCTTAACTTTTTCTTTTTAAAGTAAACACATAAAGTTCTATTTCTACTGCCAACATAATTTTGTATGTGTGGTCTTCTTCTGATACATTGTGGACCTAAACGTGTTCAACCTTTACAAGAATGACTTATCCTCTTGCAACAGTCTATCAGCTACCAATAGTGTGTGCCTCAATTAGGGAGACTTCATGCTAGGAATTTGTTTAGTCAGAGCATGCACAGGCTTTGTGCATGCTATCGCAGATGCGGTGAAGTCACATGTGTAACCACCCTGTGTGTCCTGAAAACACTGCTTTCTTAGAGTCATCCATTACCACGGACTCATAACAACTCTCTTCATCTTCCAGCATGTTCACTGAGGCCCGAAAAAATGGTTTGTGTTGTGGTTGTCCCATTTAGAGCTGAGAAATACAGTTTTTTATTTCTGCATGTTGACCAGTTACAGGTCTCTATGTTAATCATAATCTTCCATCAAGAAGCTTTTTCTATGAGGCTTGAGAGATACACTAATCTATGGGTATAATGATAAGACATTCGGGGTCCACTTAATTCTATCTCCACCAAGTGGAGTAAAAATATTTGGTACTTTCCTAGAATATATATATTCCTTGTCTCACTACAGTGTCTTGATGCCAATAATGGCGTCAGATATGAGTTTCATCTTGCTTAGTGTGCCTTCAATTGAACCAGTGGTTGGTTATGTCCATGACATTTTTGTCACTATTTTACCAGTGAGGATAGCTCTCTAATGTAGTCATCATTATATCTGCCAGTGTTCACACAGCCAGATAGGATTGGTAATTCTTTTTCTTCAGTAGCATGCATAGCATTTTCCAGGAGTTTGAAAGCTAGCCAGTGGGATGAAGCTTTTGATAGACTCAGCCTGAATACATCCTGTGGCATAACTCAAGTACGTAGTATCTCCAGCCATAGACAGTTAGTGTCAAGTTCCATTGTATAACTAAAATATTGACAATACTGTGTAATGGTTGGGGGTCTATTGCACCTCTATGCCCAACAACTTCAAAATAAATAATCCATTCATAGCACTGTATTCTCTTTTTGTTTTCATTTTCACTTATTGTTAGCTTATGGTGGCTAGTAGTGGCATTGCAACCACATTATAGAGTATTTTCACTTAAACTCTTTGTATATAAGTGTGTGAGTGTGTGTGTATTTGAGGAAGCTTCTACAGTAGCATTTTTCCATATGAATTTTTCAAAGGTATTTAGAGTTAGTCATTCCTTTATCTACTTTTACCTATACTCAGTTTTCCACTTTTCAACCCATTTAATTCTTTTTATTCTCCTTTATTCCTTTATATACATTACATTCTTCTTCCCTCCCTTGGAACTCCCCTGTATCCTTTTACTAACTATCTGACCCATATGGATATTCCAAGTGAAATGCACTATCCAAACTAACATTTACAAGGCTGTTTTTGAGTCTGTGCTTGAATTTTATCTACTCAAGTTTTTGACTATTTTTTTTTTATTAAAGAAGGGTATTCCTGTGTTAAGTACCTGGGTTTATTTCCTTCAGGAAAAAAATAAATGAGTCTTAATCACTTTAAGTGCAATTATCATTTTGTTGGTCATTAATTTCTTTCTGTCTCATTAAATTTAATGTGTGTTGCAACCCTGTATCTAAGAATTATATATGTAAGTTTACATAATTCATTGATTGCATTCTCTTTTACAGTGTAACTTACAGTTCTCTTCAAACCATGCCTACTGTCATTGTCTACAACTTTAAGTTATCCACTTAAAAATAAAAACAGTTTTTCAGAAAAGAAAATTATTTCTGTGAAAGACAAATTCATATGCCATAAATTTATTATATTGAAATACTCAATTAGAGAATGAAATCTACTCGACAAACTTCACTTGACACACAATGAAACATTTAGCTGTTTATCATTATGTTAATTCAGGCTCTTCACAAAACAGAAAACAAGTTAAGTGTGTATGGATAAGAAATTTATTATGGGAACTCCTCATAATAACATAAAGGATGAGAGGCTAGTAGAGGAGATATTAATGAATGATGCAGAAGGTAATATTCTAAGGAAGAATAGAACAAGAAAAGTCTTTGATTACAGCTCAATTGTAAAAAATAAATATTAGCCACCCTAATAGGGAGTCTATGAATCCCCATGGGAGCATAAAGTGCACCATGCCTTACATAACTATCCCAACAATTACCTAATATTAATGTGAGTTCTTTGGGGATTTCTCTCATTTTAAATTTTATTTGATGATTTATGTATATGGGTATGTTTTCTGCAAATATGTAAGTGCACCAAATGCATGCATACAAATGCCAGAAATGTGTTATCTCCCTTAATTTGGAATGTAGGTGTGTGTGTATAGTTTACATATATGATATGTATTATATGGTATCCATATATATGATATCACTTTGCTCCTAAGAAAGGAAGACTTTGAGCTAATACTCTTTCTAGTTACCAAGTGCTAGGATTATAAACATGAATCACCATGCCTAACTGATAGAAATTAGTATATGACAATGGAACTCCTGAGTAATTTTATTTGTAACTTCAAATTCATGAAGATAATTTTTATTTTGTCGTTATTGTGGTGTCTTGCTTATTTTCCAAAAATCTTCAGAAACTGACTAAACATTTGCTTCTAAAGTTTTATCATTTTAATGTTGTATGAGCAATTTTATCATGTTATTAGATTTCTCTTTCTCTTGTATCCATTTTTATTACTAGTTCTGACACAATTTTTAATAAATATACTTTTCAAAAATATTTTATTAACTCTGAAAATATTTGTTTTTTTCTTTTACAAAACTTATTTATTACATGTTTTATTGTTCTTATAATTTATTACAGTTTATTCACTTTGTATTCCAGCTGTAGCCTCCTCCCCATCTCCTCCCAATTCCACCCTCCCTCCTTCTTCTTCTCCTATGCCCTTCCCTCAGTCCAATATTAAGGGGAGGTCCTCCTCCCCTTCCATCTGACTCTACTCTATCAGGTCACATCAGGACTGTCTTCATTGTCTTCCTATGTGAACTGGTAAGGCTGCTCCCCCCTCAGGAGGAGGTGATCAAAGAGCCAGCCTCTGAGCTTTATGATCCTTCTTTTATTTTATTTTATTTTTTTAATATTAATCACAGGTTATTTACTTTGTATCCCAGCCATAGCTCCCTCCCTCCTTCCCTCCCAAACCCACCCTCCCTCCCTCATCTCCTCCCTGTCCCTTTCCAAGTCCACTGCTAGGGGAGGTCCTCCTCCCTTTCTGATAACCTAGCTGATCAGGTTTCTTCAGGACTGGCTGTAATGTCCTCTTTGCAAATGACCTTGCAAGGCTGTTCCTCCCTTGGGGGTGGGGGGAGGTAAAGGAGCCAGTCTTTGAGTTCATGTCAAATATAGTTCCTGTTCCCCTCACTAGGGAAAACCCATTTGGATACTGAGCTACCACGGACTACATCCAAGCAGGGGTTCTAGGTTATATATCTATACCTGGTCCTTGGTTGGAGAAAGTCTCATAGAGGACCCCTGTGCCCTGATATATTTGGTCCTTGTGGAACTCTTTTCCTCTCTCTGTCATATTAACTCCCCCTTTTATCATATGATTCCATGCACTCTACTGAAGGTTTGGTTATGAGTCTCAGCATCTGCTTTGATAAACTGCTAGGTAGAGTCTTTCAGAGGCCCTCTGTGGTAGGCTCCTGTCCTGTTACTTGTTTTCTCCTTCATCCAATGTCCATCCCATTTGTCTTTCCAAGTGAGTATTGATCGTCTTATCCCGGGTTCTCTTTCTTGTTTATATTCTTTAGGTGTACAAATTTAAGTATATTTACCCTATCTTATAGGACTATATAAGTGAGTATATACCATGTGTGTCTTTTTGTTCCTGGGATATCTCTTTCATGATGATCTTTTCTAGATCCCACCATTTGCCTCCAAATTTCATGATTTCCTTGTTTTTCATTGCTGAGTAATATTCCATTGTGTAGATGTACCACAATTTCTGTATCCATTCTTCAGGTGAGGGGCATCTGGGTTGTTTCCAGGTTCTGGCTATTACAAATAAAGCTGCGATGAACATGGTTGAGCAAATGTCCTTATTGTGTACTTGAGCCTCTTTTGGATATATGCCTAGGAGTGGTATAGCTGGATCTTGAGGAAGAGCTATTCCTAGTTGTTTGAGAAAGTGACAGATTGATTTCCACAGTGGTTTTACAAGTTTACATTCCCATCAGCAGTGGAGGAGGGTTCCCAATTTATTGCTCAATTAATAATAGCACCTTCCTTCCTCTCCTCACCCCCTCCCCTTCTCTGCAGAAAATGGGAACCTCTCCACCCACCCACCCACCCCAGGACAAGTTGCATCCGGACTGAGCTCATTCATCCTCATCCACTGATACCAGGCAGGCAGCCCTGTTATTGGGAAATGATCGAAAGCAGGCAGCACCGTCTGTGTCATAAACAGCATACACTCAATCCAAATGAAGATCAAACTGCCCACTAGTTACATATGTGTAGGGGGCCTAGGTCCAGTCCATGCATGCTCTTTGATTGGTGCTTTCTTTTCTGTGTGCCCCCATGGGTCTAGGTTAGTTGACTCTGTTGGTTTTCCTGTGGTGTTCTTGTCCATTCCAGCTCCTTCTAGCTACCTCTTAATTCTTCCACAGAACTCCCTGAGCTCTATCTAATGCTTGGCTGTGAATCTCAGTTTCTGATTCTATCAGCTGCTGGGTAGGACCTCTCAGAAAAATGGCTGTGCTAGGTTCCCGTCTACAAAGCAGAGAGTATCTTTAATGGTGTCAGAGGTGGGTCTCAGTTTTAGTCAGGCATTGGTTGGACATTCCCTCAGTCTCTAGTCTGTCTTTATCTCTGCACATCTTGTAGGCAGGGTAAATTTGGGGTCGAGGGTTTTGTAGGTGAATTGGTGTTCCTTTCACACCTTTATAAGCCCCACCTGGTTAGAAGGTGGCCTCCTCTTTCTCTAGGCTATGGGGAAGAAAACCTAGGTTGGATCATATGTGTGGAGAGTGAAGAGGGGAGATGAAGGAGCCTGAAGAGAAAAGGAAAAACTAGGGCGGGCCATCACTGACACCTTTGAAAAAATTGTACAATCTGTTTTTTGCCATATTTACCCAACTCCTCCTGTATACATTTTTTCTACTCTTTCCTCCTTATACTCCTAATATTGAATTTTCTTCTGATATTTTCCTAGTCAAGTTTAGTTTGTGTCACCCACGACTCTTTGTAGACTATCCTGGAGTATGATTGACCTACTAAATGTCATATCATTAAAGAAACCTGACTGTCTGTCTCCAAGTAGTTAGTAAACAGCAGTGGGACTTTATGTGTCAGGGCCCTTGTGTGGGAATTTCATCTGGCTTGAGTTAGTTATACATGTTTTCAGTCTCTGGGTTCCTATGTGCAACTACAGTACTGTATCAACATTGTTTCATTGAAGTTATCCACTTTTCATCCAGAGTATTACAAGATTTCCTACACCCCGCCTCAAATACTTGCATATATAGAATGCACTCTGCTTGATGATGTCATAAATAATCAATAATTTTCTCAAATTCCCAGCCATTCCTTTCAACCCCACATTTTAGCTCATTGATATTTTTATTTTCAAAACAGTTCATGAAGGGTTGATAACATTCTACTTCATTTACTTGAATTTGTGTGTGTGTGTGTGTGTGTCTGAAAGCATTTACTTTAATGAATTTTGCCAGAATATTCCAATTATCAGCACATGGTTTGCATATATGGAGCACTCGCAGACTTTATAACTCATTTGTTTAAATTTCAAAAAAAAATACTTATCCTGTAGACCACTATTCATGTTCTAGATATATATACATATTTTATAAAAGCATTAAGCAAATGCTAAATTAATGGGTAATAATTATGGAACCCAGTGTAAGCTTGTCAATTCAATTGTTAAGTTTGTGTTTCTTTAATACAATCAAGGTTCATCTGTTTCTTCCACCCTTGATAAACTGTGGGTGATCCCATGCTACCTGTTGAAGGATGTTGTAGGGTTACTCTCTCCTCACTCCTCCTCCTGGAATCTTATTTTAGTTGTGTGTCAACAAGTTGGAAATGATTTATTATTATTATTATTATTATTATTATTATTATTATTATTATTTTCATGGCTTTATCAAATCAGCCTGAAAATTCTGTCCTTGAGATTGACATTAATAGCTAGAAAATTTATATAAAGAAAAAAAAGGAGTACTTCTCAGTACCTTCCAATCCTGCTAGTATTCTGAGAAATAGTATAAAAATACATGAGCAGCATATCATAACTAATTCCTATCATAGTGTCAGTATTCTATGCACTCGATACCATTCCAGGCTTTTGCCTATTTAAGAATGAGTTCTGGCTTCTCTCTAGCCTCCCTACCCTAATGCTTGGCCTATCCTTATAGCAATATTCATCATCAATGCACAGAAGCCCAGACACAGTGCTAGCATGGTCTGCTCGTAGCATCACTGTTGCATGTCTCAGTCTGCATGTCTGTATTTCCACCAAGATTTGAGAAGTAGGCACTGGAGAGAAATGTATGCATTTCACACAGAATTTTCAGTCAGTCTTTACATAATTTAGACGGAATAGTTTTAACTTCCTTAAATTTGCATAATACTCCAAATAACTTATATTATTTGTAGAAACATTTTATTTTTGCTGTATGTTAGCTGTAAAGGATAAGCCCCAAGCATTGTATTACCCTTTTAGGAAGTAATATATTTTTCACATTAAAATAAAGTCATTCATTTTGTAAAATTACTGCAAATAGTAGCTATATAAATCTAAAGCAATAGGAAAAGCAAAGTCACAAAGTATTGTCTGGTTCTAGGTGCATAATATTTCCACCTGATTGTTAAACACGTACTTTTATTTACATTTATATTCTGTTAGAAGTTCTGTTCTTTGCTGCGGTAATTTTCAGTTCAACAGGGAAAGACAAAACTCTTCCTTCCAAGGATAGGGCTATGAAGGACTAATTATCAAGTTTAGAATATTTTAGGTTGTATATATACTTGGGTGACTAGGAATTTTAGCAACTCTCAGGTGGCCCAGTACATTGTACATGCAGCATAATTCTAGGCCAGAGAGAACACTTCTTTCAGCAATAACTTTTCATTTCAGACTCCACACACATTTCTTCAGGTGATTTCTTTTAGATGTTTTATACTTGCTTTGAGGGGCAAGAGTGACTATGTTGTGTAGACTTGCAGGCATGGTAGTCCAGAATTTCAAGTAGAGAGTAAGTAAATAATTGCTAACATCTTGGCAGTTTTCTATGTTCTTTGTTTCTAGCATTTCTTTTTTTTTTAATTAATTTATTTTTTATTCACTTTACTTCCTGGTTGTGGCCCTATCCCTCCTCTCCTCCCAGTCCTACCCTCCCTCCCTACTTGCCTTTTCTCCAGAAATGGGGAGCTCCCTTTCCATCCACCCCAGCTGATTAAGTTGCATCAATACTGAGCATGTCCTTTTCCCCTGCAGCTTGACAAGACAGTCCTGCCAGAGGGAAATTATCAAAAAACTAGCAAGTGAGTCCCTGTTTAATGCAGTCCCCACTTCCCTTACTAGAGGGCCCACTTGAGGCCTAAGCTACCCATCTGCCACATATTTGTAGAAGGCTTAGATCCAGTTCATCTATGGTCCTTTGTTGATGCTTCTATCTAACCAAGCTCTGATTAATTAGTTAGCTCTGTTGGTCTTCTTGTGGAGCTCCTGTCACCTCCAGGTCCTTTTCTCTTTCCACCCACTTTTCCACAAGACTGCCCTCTCACACCTGGTGTTTGCTCTGAGACTCATATGTTTTGAGGCATAGCTGCGTAGAGTCTCTCAGAGAACAATTCTGTCAGGCTCCTGTCAGCAAGCTTAGCAGAGTATCCTTCATAGTGTCAGGGGTTGGCACTCTCCCATAAGGTAGATCTTTGGTTCGGCCATGTATTGATTGGGAATTCCCTCAATCTCTGCTCTATCTATTCTATCTTTATCCCTGCCCAGCTTGTAGGCAGGGTAATTTTGGGGCTGAAGTTTTTGCGGGTGGATTGGTGTCTACCTCCCTCTATTAGCTGACTAGTCTGGTTAAAAGGTATCCTCTTCAGTCTCTGTAACCTCTGCTGCTAAGAGTCTGCCCTTGAATAAAATTTATATCCTCCCAGGAGCATACCGTGACTTAGGTCTCAGCCTTGTCATAGAGATACCCCCACTCTCATTTTCTCTACAGGCCTTTGTTCTTCCTTTCTCGCTTTCCCCAAGTCTAATCTCTACCCTCTTAAACATCTATGCCTGCTCTCCTAACTTGTTCCCTCTCTTCAACCACTATCTCTGACTATTCTGTCTCCCGTTCCAGGTGAGATTTATGTAGCCTCCCTTGTATCCTTGTAATTTTTCTTCTTTCGATCTGCATTTTATAGTATGGTTGTCCTGTACTATATGTCTAAAGTATCCTTATAAGTGAATACACAACATGTGTGTATTTCATGGTCTGGCTTACTTTACTCAGGATGCTTTTTTTTTTTCCAGTTCCATCCATATGCCTGAAAATTTCATAATTTCTTTGTTTCTAGTATCTGAATAGTAACCCATTGTGTAAATGTGCCACAGTTTCTTACCCAATCTTCTGTTGAGGGACATCTAGGTTGTTTCCCAGATTGCGAATAAAGATGTTATGAACATAGGTGATCAAGTGTCCTAGTTTTATGGTGGAGCATCTTTTGGGTAGAGACCCAGGAGTTTTGTAGCTGGGTTTTGAGGTAAGGCTATTCCCAGTTTTCTGAAAAAGCACCAGATTGATTTTCAAAGTTTTTGTACACTCCCACCAGCAATGGAAGAGTGTTCCTCTTTCTTTCTCAGTATCCTCACCAGCATATGCTGCCCTTCAGATTTTGATCTTAGCCATTCTGACTGGTAGGACATTGAATCTCAGAATCATTTTTATTCACATTTCCCTAATGACTAAGAAAGTTGAACATTTCTTTAAGCGCTTCTCAGACATTTGAGATTCTTCTGTTGAAAATTCTTCTTGGTTTTGTGTCCCATTTTTAATTGGATTGTTTTGTTTATTTGTCTTTGATTCATGAGTTTATATGTTTTAGATATTAGCCCTCTGTCAGATGTAGGACAGATGAATATCTTGTACCACTCTGTAGATTGTCCTTCCTTTCGATCTATAGTCTCCTTTGTCTTACAGAAGCTGTTCAGTTTTAAGTAGTCCTGCTTATCTATTGTTGATCTTAGAGCCTCAGCTGTTGGTGTTCTGTTCTGGAAGTTGTCACCTGTGCCAATGAGTTCAAGGCTCTTCCCCACTCTCTCTTCTATTATATTTTATATATCTAATATTATTTGGGGTCTTTGATCCACTAGATTTGAGTTTTGCTCAGGGTGAGAGTTATGGATCTATTTAGTTTTTCTATATGTAGACATCTAGTTAGACCAGCACAATTTGTGAAGATGCTGTCTTTTATTCTATTGTATGTTTTTGGCTCCTTTGTCACAAAGTAAGATTCCATAGGTATGTGGGTTTATTTTTTGGCCTTTGACTAGTTTCCATTGATCAATCAGTCTATTTGTATGCAAGTGACATGATTTTTTTTTTTCAATGCAGTTTATTCAGGAACCTTGAACAATCATCTGACCCTAGGGAAAGCCAGCCCACAGCTTAAATAGCCTCTGGGTAGCCAACCCCAGCGTGCCACGTGGGCAATGCAGATAGGTCCACATACACGGAAGCAAGCCAGATCCTCAGCCTTAGCCAAATATGGAGTTGTTTGTGACAGAGAGCACTCACCATCAGGAAGGTGCAAGGCGGAAACCAGCTCCATCTTTAAGGCACAGCATTCCGCAGCTCTCTACAGTTCCCCCTTTTTGTTTTAGACGCATCAGGCAAGAGTAGAGGTCTGATCTCTGATTTTAGAAATAAATTGGGACTTTGTACTGATGTTCAATTAGGTGTCATCCACCCAAAGAGCATCAGATCCGTCTGATACCTTTTTCTCAGAGGCGGGACCTGGGGCATCAACCCGCATGCAATCAGACATGCTCTTCTCTGGGTCGAAAGCGGCTGACCCTGAGTGCAGTGCTTAGCCTCGCATCCTGAGCCTAACATTTTAGCTTTTTATGGTATCCAACCATGCTTGGGGAGACTGTCCTGCTTCAATGGCTGTAAAGGCCTGAATGATCATGGCTGCATTACGCTGTTGTGAGACTCTAATCTTGCATATATACCACAGGCAAACCAAGGAGACCAACACCAGAAGGCCTGCTAATGCTCCCATGCCCGCCCATTCCTTCAGATGATTCATGGCTGTAGCAATCCATGATGATAATCCTGTGGCTAGTCCTGTGTCCACTCTGGTAGAATTTACTGTGACAATGGCCACTCTCAGCTGCTCCATCATAGTATCGAATTCTCCAGCCATAGCTTGAAGGCAGAAATGGAGATACCTTCTGAAGTTCTTTTATTATGTAAAAATATTTTAGCTCTTCTGGTTTTTGTTTGTTTGTTTATTTGTTTTTGGTTTTCCATATGAAGTTGAGAATTGTACTTTCAATTTATGTAAAGAACTTTGTTGGTATTTTGGTGAGGATTGCATTGAATTTGTAGATTGTCTTTGGTAAGATGGCGATTTTTCTATGTTATTCCTACTGGTTCAAGAGCGCGGGACTTCTTTCCATCTTCTGATATCTTCTTCAATTTCTTTCTTCAGAAACTTGAAGTTCTTATCATACAGGTCTTTAAATTACTTGGTAAGATTTACACCAAGATACCTTATATTATTTATAGCTATTGTGCAGGGTATTGTTTGCCTAAATTTTTTCTTGCCCTGTTAGTTATTTGTGTACAAGAGAGCCACTGATTTTTTTTTTTTAATTAATCTTGTATCCAGCTACTTTGCTAAAGTTGTTTATTAGCTGTAGGGGTTCTCTAGTGGAATTTTTGGGGTGGCTTCCATACACTATCACATCCTCTGCAAGTAGTGACACTTTGATCTCTTCTTTCCCAATCTGTATACCCTTGGTCTCCTTTAGTTATCTTATACATTGCTCTAGCTAGATCTTCAACTATTACATTGAAGAGGTATGGGGTGAGTGGGCAGCCTTGTCTTATCTGTGATTTTACTGAGTTTCTCCCTATTTGATGTTGGCTATTGGCTTGCTATATGTAGCCTTTATTATGTTAATGTTTTTATCTCTTATCTCTCCAAGACTTTCATCTTGAAAGGGTGTTGGATTTTGTCAAAGGATTTTTCTGCATCTACTGAGATAATCATGTGATATTTTCTTTGACTTTGTTTATATGGAGGATTATGTTGATGATTTTTGTATGTTGAACCATCCCAGCATCCCTGGTCCTTCTTCTTCTCTTCTGATTAATTTTCATTGAGACACTCTTCTGTTAGATACTAGAATGGCTACTAGAATGTGCTCCTTGGATCTATCTGCTTTTCCAGTCCTTTACTCTGAGGTAATTTCTTGTTTTTATTGTTAGGGTGTGTTTCTTGTAAGCAACACAATGATGGGTCAAGCTTTTGCATCCAATCTGTTAACTTCTGTCTTTTTAAAATTCTTATTAATTATAATTTATTCACTTTGTATCCACCCATAAACTCCTTCCTCCTCCCCCTGAACCACATCCTCCTTCCCTTTTCTCCATGCATGCCTCTCCCCAAGTCCACTAATAGGGGAGGTCTTCCTCTCCTTCCTTCTGATCCTTGTCTATCATAACCTGTGTCTTTTTATTGAGGAGTTGAGGCCACTGGTGTTGGGAGATATTTATGATCAATGGTTGTTACTTCCTGTTATTTTGATGTTGGTGTGGTGGTAGTGTGTGTGTGTGTGTGTGTGTGTGTGTGTGTGTGTGAGAGAGAGAGAGAGAGAGAGAGAGAGAGAGAGAGAGAGAAGGAGAGTCCCTTCTCTTGGTTTTGTTGATGAGGTATTATTTATGACCTGTGTTTTTCTGGGTGTAGTTGGCTTTCTTGGGTTGGAGTTTTCCTTCTAGTACCTTCTGTAGGGCTGGATTTGTGGAGAGGCAGGGTTTAAATTTGTTTATGTAGTGGAATATCTTGTTTTCTCCAACTATGATGATTAAACATTTTGTTGAGTTTAGTATTCGGGACTAACATCTGTGGTCTGTAATGTATCTGTCCAGGCCCTTCTGGCTTTAAGAGTTTCTGATGAGAAGTCAGGTGTAATTCTGATAGGTTTGTCTTTATATGTGACTTGGCCTTTTTCCCTTGCAGTTTTTAATATTCTTTCTTTGTTCTCTACATTTAGTGTTTGGTTAATATGTGGTGAGGTGATTTTCATTTCTGGTCCAAACTATTTGGTGTTCTTTAAGCTTCTTGTATGTTTATAGGACTCTTTTCCTTTAAGTTTTCAAAGTTTTCTTCTCTGATTTTTGTTGAAAATATTTTCTGGACCTTGGAACTGGGAGTCTTCTTCTATTTTTATTATTCTTAAAATTTTTGGTTTTTTCATATTGTCCTAGACTTCTTGAATGTTCTGTGTCAGGAGTGTGTTAAATTTAACATTTCCTTTAGCAGATGGATAAATTTCTTCAATTCTATCTTTTAACCCTGAGATTCTCTCTTTTAACATTCTGTTGGAGACATTGTGTCTGCAGTTCCTAACCTCTTCCCTTGGTTTTCCATTTCCAGGATTACTTCAGATTGTGTTTTCTCTATGGCTTCTAGTTTCCCTTATAGGTCTTGAACTGTTTTATTCATTTTCTTCTCCTATTTGCTTGTAGTTTTCTGTATTTCTCTAATTTCATTGAGGGATTTCTTTGTTTTTTTTTTTTTTTCACCTGTTTGATTGTATGTTCTTGTTCTAGTTTGAGGGATTTGTTTTCATCATTTAAGGTCTCTATCATTTTCATCACTTCATATTTAAAATCTTTTTTTCTTGAGATTCAGGTGTGATAGTATCTCCAGGGCTTGCTGTGGTAGGTCTGCTTGTTTCAGGTAATGTCAAATGGCCCTGAGATTTGTTGCTTGTGCTCTTAATATGACCTCTACCCATTTTGATGTCTTGGTGTTAGAAGGTATGGTGGTCTCTGATAGTCAGAGGGTTTGGGAAAAGGCAGACAGGACTATAAGTTGAACTTTGCTCATGGCTTCACACTGACCTTTTCAGGATTATGTGAGTTGAAGCCAGAGACAACTTGCCTTTGCTGGCCTTGTCCCAGGTGGGTCAGGGACATCAGGAGTCAGCAGGGATTGGACTCTAAGTTGAAGTTTGCCTTGCCCACCTAGGGCCTCTTCCACCTCAAAAACCTCAGCTCGAGGTCCTCTCTGCTGGCTGTGCCTTGATGGATCAGACAGATCAGACACATATGTGTGCGCATTGGTGTCAGCCTTATATTGGCATTCTCTGATCTGCAACTCACACAGTGTGCTGATCACCGCCATCTTGGAAAAAGAATAAACAATTCTTATTGAAGTCTTGGTTCCTTTGCTACAGTCTTCTCTGTCTTCACCATCCAGGGCTCTTAGCTGTGCTTTACAGGTAAGCACATCTGGCTGATTGGTGGAAGACCTGGAAGGTTCCAAGTTCTCCTGGCTGCAGTTCCTACTGCTGTTTTGCTGACGGTTGACTCTCCCAGGCCGGCATCCAGGAAACCGGCTTCTGAGGACAGTTTCTGAGACAACAGTCTCATGAATCGGGACCATAAGGCTCACACACCCCTAGAATTATCTAAGTACAAACAGTAGGTCACACATCAGTAGTAACAGAATCCACCAAGCTGGAGGAAAGACCCACCACACCAGCTCCCACTGCTCAACTGCCTGCTCCTTCCCCTTTTGAGCAGAGAGCCCGCACTCACCATATTGCAGCTTCAGAGCTTGTCTAAGCTCCTCTCACAGCACACAGAAGAAGTGCTCAGAGCACATCACATGGAAGCTCTCAAGCCAATGGAAATGAAATTACCAGTTGAGCAATGGAGATGAACCTGCAGCATGGCACCCGACAAAGCATTCCTCTGTTTCTACTATTTTGCCTGTCAAATATGTCCTGAAAAAAAAATACATCTGACAAATTCTGAAGGTTGCTTTAAAAGAGATCAAACGGACAAAGGGGCAGGGAGGAGATGAGGTAGGGAGGGTGGGATGGGAGGCAATGAGGGAGGGGGCTATGGCTGGGATACAAATAAGCTGTGATTAATATAAACAATTATAAAAAATGAAATAAAATAAGAAAGAGAACACACCTGATATTTAAACACGTTTAATACTTACAATTGCGTCTTGACCTCCTGATTCTCATGGGTGCAAGTGCCCCTTCAATGCATTGCATTTGCATTGAAACAATTTTGATTCTGATGTTTACTGAGTACATACTTATGACTTCATCTAAATAAATACTAAAAAGGATATTCTATTCAAAGCCACAAACATTTAATAAATAGTTATTTGATTTTAAAAAAGAAAAGTTTAAAAAAATTACATAAAACCTGAAAGAAAGAAGGAAACTGTTATCAGAAACTATCTTAAACTTCAGTAACAAAAACCAAAAACACAATGCCAAATAAAAACCTAAAGTGATATCGTTTTAAAGAGTGATATATCATAAATACAGTGATAATGTAAGTTATGTAATATAATGTCTGAATCATTTATTATATAATTCTCTATATTGCATATTATATACCTGAGTATGTTGAAGTTTGCAGATTTAAGTAATACATAGTTCTTAAGGACCAGAAATATAAAACACAAATGCTGGTAACACATATGTGTATGATGAAAAAAGTAAAAGCTCACAATTGTAGTGTAAATTTTGAGAATAAGTAGACTATAAAATTGAAATGAATGTTTTGTTGTATGTTTTGTTTTTAATTTTTAAAAAAGAAGGAAGATTAAGTTGAACAGATAGTGAGGTAAAGGAGGATCTGGGAGCTGTTGGGGAAGAAAAATATAAATGTTTCATATGAAATTGTGAAAGAATAAATAAAAATATTATTTGGCATAGGAGGCAACTTCCTGAACAGAACACCAACAGCACAAGCTCTAAGAGCAACAATCAATAAATGGGACCTCATGAAACTGAAAAGCTTCTGTAAAGCAAAGGACACAGTCCTCAGAACAAAACTACTGCCTACAGATTGGAAAGGATCTTCACCAATGCTATCTCTGACAGAGGACTAATATCCGGTATATATAAAGAACTCAAGAAGTTAAACAGAAACAAATAAGTAGTCCAATTAAAAAAAGGAGTACAAAGCTAAACAGAATTCTCAGTAGAGGAATATTGAGTGGCAGAGAAACACTTAAAGAAATGTTCAACTTCCTTAGTCATAAAGGAAATGGAAATCAAAACAACCCTAAGATTTCACCTTATACCCATAAGAATGGCCAAGGTCAAAAACTCAAATGAAAATGCATGCTGGAGAGGATGTGGAGAAAGGGAACCCTCCTCCACTGTTGGTGGGAATGTAAACTTGTACAACCACTCTGGAAAGCAATCTCGTACTGCATCAGACAACTAGGAATAGTGCTTCCTCAAGAAAGAGCTATACCACTCCTAGGCATATACCCAAAAGATGCTCAAGTATACAGTAAGGATATTTGCTCAACCATGTTTTTAGCAGTCTTTTTTTGTAATAGCCAGAACCTGGAAAGAGCCCAGATGCCCCTCAGTAGAGGAATGGATACAGAAATTGTGGTACAACTACACAATGTAATATTACTTGGCAATAAAAAACAAATAAACCATGAAATTTGCAGGTAAATGGTGGGATCTGGAAAAGATCATCCTGAGTGAGCTATCCCTGAAACAGAAAGACATACACTCACTCATATAGACATATAATATAGGATAAGCCTACTAAAATCTGTACAACTAAAGAAACTAATCAAGAGGGAGGACTCTTGCTAAAATGCTCAATTCTTATCCAGAAAGGCAAAGAGGATGGACATCAGAAGAAGGAGAAAAGAGGGAAGAAGTCAGGAGCCTGACACAAAGGACCTCTGAAAGGCTCTGCCCTCCAGACTATCAATGCAGATGCTGAGACTTATTGGCAACCTTTGAGCAGAGTACAGGGAATCTTATGAAAGAAGTGGGAAACAGGTGTGGAAAGGACAGGAACTCTACAAGGAGAACAACAGAACCAAAAAATCTGAACACAGGGGTCTTTCCTGAGACTGATACTCCAACCAAGGACCATGCATGGAGATAACCTAAGATCCCTGCACAGATGTAGCCCATGGCAGTTCAGTATCCAAATAGGTTCCATTGTAATAGGAACAGAGACTGTCTCTGATATGAACTGATTGGCCTGCTCTTTAATTACCTCCCCCTGAGGGGGAAGCAGCATTACCAGGCCACAGAAGAAGACAATGCAGCCACTCCTGATGAGACCTAATTGACTAGGATCAGAAGGAAGGAAAAGAAGACCTCCCCTATCAGTGGACTTAGGGAGGGGTATTCATGCAGAGGGTGGAGGAAGGGAGGGATTGGGATGGGAGGAGGGAGGCAACCACAGGGGGGGTATTCATGCAGAGGGTGGAGGAAGGGAGGGATTGGGATGGGAGGAGGGAGGGAACCACAAGAAATTTTTAATTATTATTTTTATTATATATAACATTTTGCAAAAGACCTCTAAAACTTATTCACTTTGAATAAGTGAGCCAACACAGCTATTAAACAAATTTCCTTTTTCCTTTTTCTTTGAACTATTTTTTACTTTTCCATCAGAGATAAAAACTTGAAGAAAACTCATACAAATGGAATTACCAAGTAAATGACGTTTTATAGCTGACTCTTTTTTTTACTTGTATTCTTTTTTTGTGCATTTGCTACTCCTTTTTATTTTTTTTTCATTTGAAAGTAGTCTTTTTTTTAATCTCAACTGTATCTCCCTCTTTCTTCCCCTCCCAAACACACCTCGCCTCCCTCTTCTGTACCCATACCTCTCCCCAAGTCCACTGATAGAGGAGGACTTTCTCCCT